>NC_071506.1:4106927-5332552 GCF_027887155.1 Malaclemys terrapin pileata | reverse complement strand
GCACACAGTGGGATGGGACGTGGCAGTTTGGGGAGTTCAGTGTGGAAACCCATTGTAATGGGTTGGGTCACAGAGATCCCCTTGAGACGGCCACCTGTTGTGCTGAGACTACCTCTGAGCCTGTTTTCCCTGCCAGCTTGGGACTTCAGAACCCTGTCTTATTGAGCCAGACACGCTAGCCTGCTACAAACACAGACCCAGGTCTGAACCACGCCCCCCCAAAAACTGCAGGCTTAACTGAAAACAGCTTAAGAAGTGCCCCTGTCTCCAGCACCCAGACACCCAGTTCCCAATGGGCTCCAAACCCCAAATAAATCTGTTTTACTCTGTATAAAGCTTATACAGGGTAAACTCATAAATTGTCCGCCCTCTATAACACTGATAGAGAGATATGCACAGCTGTTTGCTCCCTCAGGAATTAATTGCTTACTCTGGGTTAATTAATAAACAAAAGTGATTTTATTAAGTATAACAAGTAGGATTTAAGTGGTTCCAAGTAGTAACAGACAGAACAAAGTAAAAAGCAACAGAGAGTCCTGTGGCACCTTTAAGACTAACAGATGTATTGGAGCATAAGCTTTCATGGGTGAATACGTCTGACGAAGTGGGTATTCACCCACGAAAGCTTATGCTCCAATACATCTGTTAGTCTTAAAGGTACCACAGGACTCTCTGTTGCTTTTTACATATCCAGACTAAACGACTACCCCTCTGATACAGAACAAAGTAAGTTACCAAGTTACCAAAATAAAATAAAAACACGCAAGTCTAAGCCTAATACATTAAGAAACTGATTACAGATAAATCTCACCCTCAGACTAGACTCCTTTCTAGTCTGGGCCCAATCCTTTCTCCTGGTTCAATCCTTGTTGCAGCTCAGGTGGTAGCTAGGAGATTTCTCATGACTGCAGCCCCCTTTGTTTTGTTCCACCCCCTTATATAGCTTTGGCACAAGGCGGGAATCTTTTGTCTCTCTGGGTCCCCACCCCTCCTTCTAAATGGAAAAGATTTTCCATTTCCAGGTTTTAGATGGATTCCAGTACCAGGTGACATGGTCACATGTCCTGTGAGACTCTCTAAGCCTTCATTCTTCCTGGCCTTACTCGTGGGAAGGCTTGCAGGTAAACAGAGCTATTTACAACCAATTGTCCTAGTTGATGGGAGCCATCAAGAATCCAAACCACCATTAATGGCCCACACTTTGCATAATTACAATAGGACCTCAGAGTTATATTTCATATTTCTAGTTTCAGATATAAGAATGATACATTTATACAAATTGGATGGCCACACTCATTAGATTATAAGCTTTGTAATGATCCCTTACAAGAGACCTTTTGCATGAAGCATTATATTCACACTCCTTAACATATTTTCATAAAATCATATGGAGTGCAATGTCACACCCATGTGGTACAGATGTGCATTTCTGTACAGGGCTGCTAGTGATCTGGGGAAACAACATGGGACATTAACTAGTCCGGGGAGCCAGAATTTTTTCTCGACATGTCAGACCAACTGAAAAAACATGTTAGCTATGATTAAGGTTTCTAAGGGGAAATAATGCCCAACTGAAACCGACAAAAGTCAGGCAATACAGAGTAGAACTGTAGCACCACAAGAAATCAACAAGGCACATGGGATGGGTTGTGTACCCCACACAGGCAAGGAATGAGGGCCTGAGAGGCCAATGAAGCCCCCAGGAAGGAGCTGGGTGGTATAAAGGCAGGAGGTCTGGAGCAGAAGGGGGCTGGGCTGGCTTGATAGAGCTGGGCGGGGAGATGCTGGCTGGGAGGAGCTGTGACAGGGCTGGGGCTGCTGAACGAGGGTTCAAAGGCTACTGGCCTGCTGAGCTGTGGCTGGCTGAGAAGCCAGGCAGAGTGAGATGGAAGAGACAACAAACAACACTGACACCGGGCTAGAGGGTGAGGCTAGGGAAAGCATGAAGGAAAAAGAAAAGGGTAGATTCTCTGGCACCCAGAAGAAGGACCTGCAAGGAGAAGGGGCAAGGAAGGGAAATGGCAAAAGTTAAAGAATTGTAAATTCCTTAGAGGAGGACATAAAGACAGGGGATCTCAACCTCCTGAGGATGGCAGAGTGGATCAGAACAAGTGCTGGAGATATAGTAAGAGCTAAGAAACTACCTGGAGGAGCCTGGTTAGTGGAATGTAAAAACAAAGAACAAGGAGGGAACTCCGTAAGACAAAGGGACTAGGTAAAATGGAGAAAAAGCTGTCAGCTACCTCAAATTCCTTACAGAAGCAAGAGGGGTAGAATACGGTGTGCCACCTGAACAGTCATCACAGAGGAAATAAAGCAAGGAACAGGTGAAGGTCGGGTGGTAACAGCTAAGTGGCTAGTTAGCAGATGTGAGGAGTGATATAGCAAGCCCTGGGCAGCTTTGTTGGTCACCTTTAATAGAAGGATGCTACCAGATAGAGTCACTTTAGGGCAGGGGTAGGCAACCTATGGCACTCACACTGTCCGGGTCCTGGCCACCGGTCCGGGGGGCTCTGCATTTTAATTTAATTTTAAATGAAGCTTCTTAAACATTTTAAAAACCTGATTTACTTTACATACAACAATAGTTTAGTTCTATATTATAGACTTACAGAAAGAGACCTTCTAAAAACGTTAACACGTCTGACTGGCACGTGAAACCTTAAATCAGAGTGACTAAATGAAGACTCGGCACACCACTTCTGAAAGGTTGCCGACCCCTACTTTAGAGTATCACCCAATGGCTACATTCCAGAGTTTACAGCACACAGCAGCACCAGTGCAGCTGCGCGGCAGTAGCACTGCTAATGCAGATGCTCTAAAGTGATGGGATAGTGCTCACCCGTCGACTGAATTACTCCAGCCCCCACGAGCGGTGGTAGCTGTTGGCAGGAGAATTTCTCCCGCTGACATAGCACCGTCCACCCCGGCGCTTAGGTCAGTGTAACATACGTCGCTCAGGGCAATGGCCTATTCTCACCCTTGAGCGACGTAACTTATACTGACGTAAGCTGTAGTGTGTACATAGCCTCAGAGACACAAGGTGGGGAAGGTAACATCTTTTATTGGACCGACTTCAGTGGATGAAAAAAGAGACAAGCTTTTGCGCCCCACAGAGCTCTTCTTCAGGTCTGGGAAAGGGGCTCCCAGCATCACCGCAAAATGCAAAGTGGAACAGATTGTTTAGCACATATTCTAAGGGACCATTCAAGGTAGAGTGGCCTGTTAATACCTCTGCAGTCATGGGACAAAAAGAGGGGGTTAGTCGGTTATAGGAGGTAATAAGCCATAAATCCAGTGTCTCTGGTCAGTCCAAGATTTTTGGTGTCTAACCGAGTAATGAATTCAAGCTCCCAGGCTCGTCTTTTGAAAGTATTGTGCAGGTTTCCTTTGAGGATGAGGACGGATAGGTCAGATATAGAGTGATTGCTTTGGGAAAAATGCTCCCTGACAGGTGATGTCATGTGGTGTTTTTGTCTTTCATCATTTTCCTGTGTGAGTTCACTCAAGAGCATAGTGATTATCTGGTCTCACCTACATCATTATTATTAGGGCATTTAGTGCACTGGATGAGATATACCACATGTCATGATAGGCATGTGCAGGATCCTGAAAGGTGTGTTGTCAGGGGCGTTGATCATTGTAGCAGTGGAGATATGTCTACAGGTTTTGCATCTGTTGTTCTGGCAGGGCCTGGTGCCGCTTTGAGTTGGTGGGTCCTGGTCTGTAGGGAGCTCACGTCTGATGATGAGCTTGGAGAGGTTGGGGGGTTGTTTGAAGGCCAGAAGTGGGGGTTCGGGAAAGATTTCTTTCAGGGTGGGGTCCCCATTGAGTATGTGTTGCAGTGGTTTGATGACACCCTAGTTGGGGTCCAGCGTGGGGTGGTAGGTGACAACTAGCAGTGTGCGGTCAGAGGGGGGCGTTATTTTGTGTTGAAGCAGATTCTCTTGGGGTATTTCCGTGATGTGATCTCCTTCTCTAGTGGAGACTTCTTATTTGGTGAAGGTGGTTTTAAGTGAGTTAAGGGGTGTACCCCTCCTTGTCACCTACCACCCAACAGACCAGGACGCGTTGTAATGTAGACGTACCCTTTAGGCACTACCGCAGTAAACATCACTAATAAGTAAGACGTCCCTGCCTTACCTTGCAATCACTCAGCTGATGTTTTCAAGGCTGTCATAGAATCATAGAATATCAGGGTTGGAAGAGACCTCAGGAGGTCATCTAGTCCAACCCCCTGCTCAAAGCAGGACCAATCCCCAAACAGATTTTTGCCCCAGATTCCTAAATGGCCCCCTCAAGTATTGAACTCACAACCCTGGGTTTAGCAGGCCAATGCTCAAACCACTGAGCTATCCCTCCCCCTAGAAGTTTAGTTTCTGGAACAAAATCCTGCTGCAAGGGGTGGGGTCTGTGGCTGATTGCCTGACCCCAGTATACACAAGGCACTCGGACATTCCTGACTACTTTCCCTGTAAATACAAGAAGAGGCCTTTCTTCCCCTTTGTAATAGTCCTTGCTGCTTATAAAGCCCCTTCCAGTGGAGGCTCTTAAATCACTTTACACCCCCGATGATGGATTAAGCCTCACTACCCCGACGACGAGGCAGGGAAGTCTCATTATCCCATTCCTTGCAGATGGGGAGATGGAGAAATGCGATGTGATTTTCCTGAGCGCGCGCACCCCGCACCCCCCCCCCCGGTGTGGCATCCCACTGCCACCTGTGAGCTTGTAGCTGGGAGCAGCAGCCACTTCTGGCCACCCCTTTAAAAGGCCACTTCAGCTCATGGCCCTGCCTCTGCGGCATGAGATCAAACAGAGGCAGATTTTTATATATAAACCCACTAGACAGCCCCAGCTAGTGTGTTCCAGGGACTACAGCAATCTGGCGTAAATACTGACACCAATAATTATAGTTTCAGTATCATACAAACTCAGACCTCCCGTCTTCTTGTTCCCAACCGGGCAGGGCTGTTTTCTCCAGCTAGCCCAGAGCTGACACATCACACGCGTATGCAATGAAATAAAATAACACTTTATTTTGTCCAGCCTCTGGCCGACAGAGTATTTCGAACAGGGCTTTTCACAGAGTGAAACGATACAAGCCAGCAATTGGTATATGGCAGGGGTGGCCAAACATACTGACCCTCTGAGCTGCATGTGATAATCTTCACAAGTTCGAGAGCCCAGCGTGCCTGCCAGGGCTCAGGGCTTCATCCCCACTCCTGCTGAAGCCCTGAGCCCCGGCAGGCACCCCGCGTGGGGCTGAAGGCCCAAGACCCCCCTCCCAGCAGGGCAAAAGCCTGTAGCCCCACCACCCTGCCGCAAGGCAGAAGCCCTGAGCTCCCCACACCCCAGGCTGGTAGGTGGAGAATGGACTGGAGGGGGCTCCATGAGCCACATTTTAACTGTAGAAGAGCCACCTGCAGCTCACAAGCCATGGTTTGGCCACCCATGGTATATGGGGAAAAAAGACAGAAACCAGTGGTGGGAACAAAATGTAGGTGAATAAACTCAACTCTTCATTCGTTCACCGGCGCTGATGTTAGTGGGGCAGACCTGGGAGTAAAGGTCTGTTCAGAAATACAGGGAGGCTGCTCTGGTGAGAGAGCCGCGGAGGAGAAGGCTCTCGTGCTGTCGGTGGTGAGGAGAGGCAGAGAGGAGACAGGTGCCAGGGGAATTACACAGAGTCTGTGGCAGAGGTTGGAACAAGGAGCTCTAACAGTGTTAGTACTTTGCGCGATATGGCGCCCTTCTGAGCAGACAGCGCCGTTCAGCTGAGCATCCCAGGTCACCAACGCCGAGCACGGAGGTGTGGTTGTGTCCGAGGCAGAACCACAGTGTGAAAACGGAGAGAGGAATGACTTGCTGTTGGAATCTGAAGTGACTCTGAGGCCAAGTCTAGCTAGTGGTATGACTCCCAGCCCATGTAGACGTACTAGCACCAGCTCTCATTGAGCAGGTTGCTAACAATAGACGTGTCGTCACGGCAGCCGCCGCGTACTTGGGGCAACTAGGCCCTGCTGCTGCTTGCTGCGGCTCCATGTTACCATGGCTACACTAGTGTTTTTAGCATGCTTGTTCAGTGAGCGCTAGAGCACGAGGACATCTATGTGAGCTGGGAATCACACCCCTAGCTTTAGGGTAGACGTAGCCTTACCGGGCACAGGGCAGTGTTAACCCAGGTGAAATCTTTGCACAGAGGGTGTTTGGTGTCTCACTGGGGAAGCCCGAGCTGGTTCTATGGGACGTCACAGCCTCCTTTTCCTGGCCCCATCACAGTCCGGATCTGAGGACATAGATGAGACTGGCCAAGATCCCCGTGGCCATCACTGTGTAGCTGGTTTTCACGCTGCTGGCCCCACTGATGTTGCACAAGGAATGCTGACAGCAAGAGGTAGAAGTGGCTGCTATGCCTAGGTTCCAGTTTGTTTGAGGACACTCGGCAGAACATTTCTTGGTGATGCGGTACTCAGCCTTCTCACCTTAACGGGGAAAGAAAAACAGAGCGAAGAATCCTTATTCAGGAGTCCCCCAGAGTTCCAGCAACTCTGCTTATCAAGGAGATAATGGTACTAAAGCAGGTAAGCAACAAGGGCCATGGGAAGGACATTTCTCAGAAGTTATGATTGGTTGATTTGCCTCAGGCTTTTAACCCAACCAGTCTATCTGCTAGGCAGTGCCCGACCTAACACTCATTGTTGCTATCAGCACAGCAATCATGTCACAGCACCGGTCTCTTGATAGCAGTTACAGACCAGTAGGCAGCAGTATGGGAATGTTTACGTATGTTTTCTAATTCCTTTAATCATTATTGTGATAGACTCAAGGAGCACAATCTATGTATTTGATTTAGTTGGGGATTGGTCCTGCTTTGAGCAGGGGGTTGGACTAGATGACCTCCTGAGGTCCCTTCCAACCCTGATAGTCTATGATTCTATGTAGCTTAGCAAAGAGTCGGTTAAGGGATGACTTTTGATCACAGTCTATAAGAACGTACACGAGGGATGAATATTTGACAATGGGCTCTTCGATCTAGCAGAGAAAGGTCTAATATCATCCAGTGGCTGGAAGCTGTAACTAGACAAATTCCGACTGGAAAGAAGGTGTACATTTTTAACACAGAGGGTAGTTAACCATTGGAAGAATTTAGCAGGGGTCATGCTAAATCTCCATCACGGGCAATTTTTCAGTCTGCTCTAGGAATTGTTCTGGGGCAGTTCTCTGGCCTGTGCTACACAGGCGGTCAGACTAAGTGACCCCAATGGTCCCTTCTGGCCTTGGATTCTATAAAGCTATGAACATCCTCTCCAGATTCCTGACCATGGCTTTGGAACAGCCAAAGGAGAGACCACACCCTAGAGAAGCCGTCCCAGGATTCAAATGGAGCTCCTGGGATGTGGGGGGATGAGGGATTGGGGAGTTTGAGGCTTTTGTGGACACCTGTGCAGTGCAGATACTATCAATATGGCTCAGAACTATGTGCCTCACTCCCACTAGTAACCTGGGTCGGTGCCCAGCACCTACAGCAGTAGCAGAGAGTAAGGATTCACTGCCAGCGTGCCATTAGGATTATTATAGGGCCGCGTTCCCTAGGTTCTCAATCCTTTTGTGCATGCACAGCACAATACAGATATATTTTTGAGCATCAAGATCAGGTAATGGGATTTTGCATGTAAATTCTATTTCTCCAAATAGGTCCCTCCCCGGCATGCTGAGTAATTATGCATCCTCCCAGGAGAGGGAAGAAAGAATCTAGCTCCCTGGCATGGGGATGAGACACAGGACCTATTGCATCATCAGTAAATTGATACCCAGACATCATGGTGATCACAGCCTTAGACAAACCTTACTGAGATACTGCAGATACTCACCAAGCCCCGTTTTCGTGTAGGTTGTTAGACAGTATTTTTCGTTCTCTGCACAGTCCGTTATTTTAATACAATTCCAGTTGGAGGGCTCATCATTGCAAGTGAAGCATTTCAGTGAGTAAACTGCAAAAGGAAGATGCAACACAGTTTAGACCCTTGTGGAAAACTCCTCTTCAGAACAGCGCTGAGAAAACTGGCTGTTCCTACTAGGGAAATGATAGAATACCAGGGTTGGAAGGGACCTCAGGAGGTCATCTAGGCCAACCCCCTGCTCCAAGCAGGATCAAACCCCAGACAGATTTTTGCCCCAGCTCCCTACATGGCCCCCTCAAGGATTAAACTCACAACCCTGGGTTTAGCAGGCCCATGCTCAAACCACTGAGCTATCCTTCCCCCCATAGTACAGCTGGCGCTGCATAAAGTGCTATCAAATGTACGGAGTTGAACAAACTGGAAAAATAGGTACAGATGCTTTTTCTCTAATCTCAGGTACAGTAACCGCAGATATTACGTCTAACAGCAGTAGAAACATTTCAGACAATGATTGCTGATGTCCCTTTACTTGACTATGGAACAGTAATGCTCATTGGTTAATAGCCAGAACTTCTCCTTCATAGACGGCTCCAAACAGGGAACACAAGATAAGCATAGAGCACACACAGCTTTTCTCTCTGACTGTCTCCCCACCATGCACTGAGCAAACTCAGACCTACCTTGGCTCCAATGCTGCAAATACTTCTCTAACCTTACACATGTAAATAGTCCCAATGAGTTCGACAGGATTACTCATATGCAGACAATGACTCACCTGTGCAATTGTTTACAAGGTCAGGGAGGTAGTTTTGAAAAGCAGATGAGATCAGGAATCCTTGCAGCAGAACAACTATCTCCTTGAAAGGATCCAGCCGCTGGCCTTTCGGCTAGAACTTATTGCTCCGATTGTGTATTGTTAGATCCTCTAGCAAATATCAGCTATCTCATTGTACGATTTTATTTTGTATTTGATCACGTTTGTTAAACTCTTGCCCGAGGGCACAACCCTGCCCGGTGCTGAGCACGCCAGTCCTCAGCCAGCAAAACACTTTAGCACCTGCTGAACTTTCTACCTGGGAGTGATCCTACTGACTTCAATGAGAGTATTCACAGGCTTACAGCTAAGAATGTGATTCCGTGCTTTGCGGGCTAGGAAGCAGCATGAACAGCACTGGGCGAATCAAAGACCCTGCAACAGGATAGTGGAGGAAGGTTATTTCTGTAAGAAAATGGTGCTGTGAAGCACTGCTCATCTGAGCAACAGGCTCAAGATTGCAGAGTGTATAAATGATCCTTGTCAAATATCTAGGTAGGTCCCCAGAACTAGCCTCGTCCTGTATTGTCCTGTCCCTCAGGCCCTCATAACATGCAGCTCGTAGACTGGGCACCTAGGTTATGGGCATGGGACTGTGGTCCTTTGTACAATCCAATATGCAAGAGTTCAAAGCTTTGCATGGCTTTCTGAAGAGAACGGGATGAAACTAACTAGCTGAAGGCGCTCTGAAATAGCCCAGTCACAAACTGGGGCTCAAAGACAGCCAAGGGGACAGCACCAGTGTCAACTCGCTGTTGACTGTCGCATCTTCACCACTCATGCTGTCAAATCTCCCTGTGTCCCTGCCATTTCTACGCTGGTTCTCTCTCATCTGCACATTCTTTGTCTAGCAGAGAAGAATCATTAGCACCTCACCTCGCTCCGCGCACAGGACTGCAGCCAGCAGGGCGAAAAGAAGAGCCTTCATCTTCGCTACGTCTTCGCAGCCTTTGCAGTAAGGGCAGCTCCATCCAGGGCAGGTTTTATAGCCGTGTGGTGTTTGCTTGTCATTACGAGGATGATGGTGATTTGAGGGGGTGGGGGTGTGCCATAGCATAGGTCACAAGATTGATGGGTGTGTGTCTGTGTGACGTCTCCCTATGGAAATAACCTCTCCCTATGGAAAGTTTCTGCCTCATTCTTTCAGTTCGTGTTTGGCTTATGCCCCAAAGCACGAAAAATTTGGTTTCAGAGTAGGGAATTCCTGTGAGAATGTTTTTTTTCTTATGCTTTGTATAATAAGGTGCCTTTGGGGGAAATGGCTGGTCTTGTTTTTTGCATTTTGTTCAAAAATTTCTGCTGATAGCATCCACACCACACAGCCAGTGAGGGAAATGCAAGTAGGAATGAGAGAATTAGGTTTAAAACCACCGGGAAAGAAAACTTTTCTGAAATGTTGTCTGATCTAAAAGCATTTATTGTCCCATGGTCTCATTTTCATCAATGAAATTTTTCAGTTTCAAAACTGGTAATTTTGAAGATGCAATTGGTTTGATTTTTAAAACATCCTGCCATGTGATTAAGCTGACCAGTCAACATGAAAATAAAAACAAGATTTAGAAGAACAATTACACAGGGAAAATATTTGCGACAGAGTAAATGGAAGCACTTGACTGACAGTCTATGAGTAGTTCAATATTGTGTTCACCCCGTTATAGCCCCTCTTGTCTCTGCTCTCTAAACTAAAAAGTCTGAATCTTTCTGGGACTCGAATGATTTTCTTTGCTTGCCCCTTCACTCTTCTGATTCTTTTATCTCTTCTTTGAGGTGGAGTCATGGTCCCATGGTCGAAATGCCAAAGCACACACAACCCAAAATTGCACTGGCAATTTTTCATGCTTTTGCAAATGACTATCTAACTTGCTGTTCTCCATCATTCCCAATGTCTCTATTAAGTCTTGACCTCAGGTTTCTCTCTCCCACTGAATATTCACATTTCTGAATATTTTCCACCAGCCATGAGCTCACTTACAGAATATGTGAGTAAGTCATAGAATATTAGGGTTGGAAGAGACCTCAGGAGGTCATCTAGTCCAATCCCCTGCTCAAAGCAGGACCAACACCAACTAAATCATCCCAGCCAGGGCTTTGTCAAGCCGGGCCTTAAAAACCTCTAAGGATGGAGATTCCATCACCTCCCTAGGTAACCCATTCCAGTGCTTCACCACCCTCCTAGTGAAATAGTGTTTCCTAATATCCAACTTAGACCTCCCCCACTGCAACTTGAGACCATTGCTCCTTGTTCTGTCACCTGCCACCACTGAGAACAGCCCAGCTCCATCCTCTTTGGAACCCCCCTTCAGGTAATTGAAGGCTATTCTGAAAGTCATTTAGCAGTGATGCCATTTTTCCAGCACCCACTCTTACATTAATTAATAATGTCAAATTTGGGCCCTGTGTGACTCAGTCCTGGATATCGCTTGTTTCCCAACAGCTCCGATTGTGAAACTGGGAGCAAGGATAGGTACCAATTAAACAGCCAAACCTCACAAGAGTATGTGTGTTGGGAAAACTTCCAGGCCTCCAGGGTGGTATCAGGCACGAGGCAGAAGGTAGCAGGTCCTCTGACCCAGCATGCAATGTCCTGTCTTGTTTTGATGGGATTATGAAACAGCCCCGTGTCAATATTATTGGGAGTGGGTATAAAAAAAGAAGTCTTTATTGGGTATTTCCCTGCTGATCAGAAACATATCATTACACCTAGAAAAATAGTTCCTGATGGAAAGCTATTTAAATTAAACTAAATATTCACTGAAAAATAATAATTGTTGGTGAGTGTGAACCAGTGGCTTTTGGGGATGGGACAGCAAGGCTGCTTGTGCTCCTCAGACCCACATCTGTCTCAAGGGAGAAACATCTATCAGTCTCCAAAGAATGATGCGTGTGGTTGGCTGTGGCCCAGCACTGGACTCTGGGAGGGTTTTTCCAGCCTTTCATGCCCATCCATAAGAACATAAGAACAGCCATCCTGGGTCAGACCAAAGGTCCATCTAGCCCAGTATCCTGTCTCTGACAGTGGCCAGTGCCAGGTGCCCCAGAGGGAATGAACAGAACAGGGAATCATCACGTGATCCATCCCCTGTCACTCATTCCCAGCTTCCGGCAAACAGAGGCTAGGGACACCATCCCAGCCCATCCTGGCTAATAGCCATTGATGGATCTATCCTCTATGAATTTATCGAGTTCTTTTTTAAACCCTGTTATAGTCTCGGCCTTCACAACATCCTCTGGCAATGAGTTCCCCAGGCTGACTGTGCATTGTGTGAAAAAATGCTTCCTTTTGTTTGTTTTAAACCTGCTGCCTATTAATTAATTCCAATCCAAGTTGCCTTCTGCTCCCTTCTTGGCTGTTTCACCTCTTGTTTGGTCAGGCATTTCTTGGGGATAAACGTGTTCAAATTTGCTGCAGGAGGAAACACACAAGTGGAAAGAACCAAACTGCACAGTGACCTGGGGAGATGAGGGGTGAGGGCTGCAGGTAGCAAGGGGACAGTTAATGTCAATGAATGCAGATTCCTCCACCCAGGGACAGTATATTCGGGATCGCCAAAGACAAAGCCCTCGGGCCTCCACACCGACAACAAATTAAATTCTACTTTCATTGCTCGCTATTCCGAGCAAGAAATCAAAAAAGAAGGTCAAATCGCCACCCACTGCCATTCTGCAGTCCATATGTTGCCATGCAAAACCAGCCAACACTCTGATGATGGCGCATTGCACATTTCATTCAGTTAGCATCATCCATTGTCAGTTACAGAAATAGCAGGCGCCATTTGGCAAACTCAGCTCAGGAGTTAAAACTTAACATACCCATTAGACAGCTTTTCTCTCCTGCAGGCTGTGGGAGTTTAGAGATGACAACTTTGCTGTGTGTAACTGATTCTTAGCTGGATTTCGGGCAGACTCAGGATATATACCGCTAAATTGGTCTGGTCTCATCTGGCAATTCCTGCATGTTTCTGTGATCTTAATATTAGCTTCACTTTTCAGCACCTCAACACCAGAACGATGTAGATACATTGGAAGGAATTCAGGAAAGAGGGACACAAATGATCGGGGGATGGGGGGTTGATCAAGGAGGGAAAATCGAAAAGGCTAAGGCCTTGGCTACACTTGCAGCTGTACAGCGCTGTGAGGTAAACCTGTCTTCGTACCGCTGAGTAGGGAAAAGCGCTGCAGTCTGTCCACACTGACAGCTGCCAGCGCAGTGGTGTGGCCACACTTGTAACATTTGCAGCTGTGTTGGGAGCGGTGCATTATGGGCAGCTATCCCAGCATTCATGTGGCTGCAACGTGCTTTTCAAAACGGGGGGGTGGGGTGGATTGTGACAGGGAGTGTGGGGGGAGAGAGAGTGCTTTTTGGAGCATATCAGCTCTCTGTTTTGCCAGTTCCGAACTCCCGGCCCCCTGCTCATTCATTCACTCACTCAAAGCAAACTGCAAACTGTTTGCTTTTCTCTGTGGTACGAGCTTCGAAACCGGCACTTCCGCATTCCTGCAGCCGGCCACAACAATGGAGAGGATTGGCCACTTGACAAGGTGATTAGTACAGCGCTGCAAGCGTTTACACTCACACCCGTGAGTCGTAGCCACTCCGCTGCAGCTGTTATTCCTCTAGGAGATGTGGAGTACCTGCAGCGGTGTACCCAGGGAGATACAAGTGCCCTGCCAGTGTGGACGGGGAGTGAGTTACAGCACTACGGGAGGCTTTACAGCGCTGTAACTTGCAAGTGTAGCCAAGGCCTAACAAGGCTAGTTAAAGAGACTAGGGGATGTATGAGCAGAAGGGGTGGGAATGATACCAGTCTACAAATATGTGGAAGATATGTACGTCCAGGAGGGTGGAATTAATTAGGGAGAAAAATGGGGTTTAAATAGGGAAAATGGGAGGAGTTAGAGAAAGGGGGAAGCTATTTATGTATCTGTTTCATTGTAGACACTCAGTGAGTAGAAAGAAGTGGCCATCACTTGCTCTACGTGCTCCTTGACACTAGAGCTGTTTAAAATGTATCAACTGAAACTTTATCAACTGGATTTTTGGATGTATCACCTGTAGGCTGTCTGGTCCCTCTCTCTAGCCCGATCTGGTCAGGACACCTCTCAGGCTGAGGAAGGCCCAGGAGATAGTGGGAGTGGCAGCCATGATAGTGAAGCTGGCTTCAATCGTCTCTGTCTGTTCTTCCATATTTCCCCCCTGCCCTCCCAAAGTCTCTTTCTTTATGGACTCATAAAGGGAGTGATGGGCGGCAGAGCCCACCCCCTCACTATTTTGTCCACCTACTAGGCCTCATATCCAACACAGCTCTTTTGGTTCATTAATTTCCAGTTCCACTTTCTGTTTTGAACAACCGTAATTTCAACACTCCTTGGATTAGATCAATGTGGCCTTTTTGGTTTAGGCTAATCCAGTTTCTCTGCCTGGTTTTCTTGCCCCTGTTCCCATCCACACTTCTTGTCATAGCTTATTGTGATGTTTTATGCATTGACACTCACTTTTCACAGTTAAGCTCCCAATTAGGGTAATATTCATAGGCCCAATTGCCACAACATACCCCTTGTCCTCCTCCTTGAGCCATATTGTGTCCCTACCAGCCTCTTGAGACCCTGTTCTGGGGGCAGGGAGTTGGGGAGTTGGCAGGTCACTCCTTGGTTGCTCTTTCCGCACCTGGATAAAGGCCCGGGCATGGAAACCATCTCCTCCATCCCCCTGAAACACACCAAGGAAAAGGCTGTTACAACAGCAGATACCATGGCCCTCTGGTGTTTCATTAAGCACTCCGCTGTAGGAATACTGGCCCTCATCCTCAAAGGTCTTTTGGGGCCTAGTTTCTGTTGATTTCATCGGACTGTTGTCTCAGTGCACAGGCAAGGTGGGGCTGCGGCGCTTACTGGCTTTGATGCAAAGGGAAGCTTGATGGTTAAAAGTTTGGGAGCTGCCGCTCTAGATGCTGCATCAGGGCTGAGACGTCTCTTGCTGAAAGCAGCAGTGTCTCCAAAGAGAGCCCGTTTCACCGATCACCACTAGGGGGCCACATCTAAGCTCCCCCTGCCTCTGAGCGGTGATACACACCAGCTATCCTGTTTTTGTTGATATACTTTATCTGTTGCTTAAAACCCCAGCTCCTGGAGTCAGGGGATTACAAGAGAATCTGAGCTCGGGCAGGTTTTCTTTGTCTGTTTGTTGTTCAGGGAAGTTTCCAGCCCTCATGGCTGTGGAGAAAAGCTTGAAAACATAACCCTACAGACTCAGAACCAGATAATAAATAAAAAGAATCCATTATTTTTAAGCCCTTTTCATTATTTCGTGGGACTAACTCATGAGTTTCCAGCATTTGGGGTTGACAATGCTGCTCACATTGCCCTTGATTTTGGGGGAAGTCTCCTGGCCTGTTTGTGTGGTTTTTTTTTTTTTTTGGTAATGGTTTCTTCTTCCCATCCCCCACGCTGCTGCTTGTGAACTCAAAGAGCCAGCAAGGGCAGTGCCAAGAGTTAGGGTTACCATTTGTCCGGATTCTCCCGGATATGTCCGGCTTCTCTGAGTTAAAAATAGCGTCCGGGGAGAATTTGTAAATGTCCGGATTCTCCCCCCTCCCCCCATGCAGAGCGTGCACGGCTGACCGGGCAGCCGTCCGGATCGTGCCACTTGCATGGTGCTCCGGCAGCCAGAGAGAGCCCCTCCTCCGCTTCCCCCTCCTCTCCCCGCTGCTTGAGATCACTCCCCTCCTCTCTCTCCCTCCCTCCCCCTCCCTGCATTCGCAGATCGCCACGTGTTCGCAACGGGCCTCCGGCAGTCTGGAGCTCCTACCCCTGCCCCCCCCCACACACACACCCCTCCGCTGCCCAGCGCGCCGCTCCGCAGCACTCTGCGGGGGCGGGGACCGGGCTGTGCGCTCCGCTGGGGAGCGTGGCAGCGTGTTGAGATCCGTGCGGAGCCCGACACGCTGTTCTGAGCAGCACGGTAAGGGGGTCAGGGGGTCGGAGAAGGGGCAGGGGGGTTCTGGAGGGGGCAGTCAAGAGACAGGGAGCAGGGGGAGGGTTGGATGGGTCAGGAGTTCGGGGGGGGCTGTCTGGGGGTGTGGAGAAGGTTTTGGGCAGTCAGGGTACAGGTAGGGGGGAGGGTCTCAGGAAGGGGCAGTTAGGGGATAAGGAACAGGGAGGCTTAGGTAGGGGGTGGGGTTCTGGAGGGCAGTTAGGAGCAGGGGTCCCAGGAGGGGTAGTCAGGGGACAAGGAGCGGGGGGGGGGTTGGGAGTTCTGGGGGGTGCTGTCAGGGGGCAGGGGTGGGGAGGGATTGGAGCAGTCAGGGAGCAGGGGGGGTTAGATGGGTCGGGCGTTCTGGGGTGGGGGCTGTCAGGGGGTGGGGTGGTTGGATGGGGCGTGGGAGTCCCGGGGGTCTGTCTGGGGGTGGGGGTGTGGATAAGGGTTGGGGCAGTCAAGGGACAGGTAGGGGGTGGAGTCCTGGGGGGCAGTTAGGATGGGGGGAAGGTCTCAGGAGGGGGCAGTCAGGGGACAAGGAGCGGGGGGAGGGTTGGAGGTTCTGAGGGGGGCGGGAAGTGGGAGGGAGTGGAAGGGGAAGGGGCGGGGCTAGGGCAGGGCTCCTCCCATCCTCTTTTTTGATTGTTGAAATATGGTAACCCTACAAGAGTAGAACCCATGATGGGAAGCACTCGACCCCTTCTTCTGTTCGTGGGTCCCAGCTCCTCCTTCATTAGGATCTAGAGACTTCTGTAGGCCCATCTCCTGTGCGCTGCCTCCAAAAACCCGATCTAGGCTTCCAGTAAAAAAACTTCTCATTCAAGAAATCAAGAGACCCCAATCTCCCGCCCGCTTGCTGTGTCCCCCCTCCTGATCCACACAAGAGATTTTCTTCATTAGGGGTGAATTTGGCCACAAACTCCTCCCAGACCCCCAGTTCGGACAGGATCTCACCCCAGGAGAGCACAAGCATTGGGGGAAACATGAGGAATTAACAGAGGCCAACAATGGAAAAATAGCACTGTGCCCTGTTTACGTCTTTATGAAGCGAAAAGGTGGCCTGAAAGGTATGTGTGTGCGTATATCCTCTGCAGTAGGAGAGAGTTCACCATCCACTGCTGTATAGAACTGGGGGCCGGTTACCTCCTACCTGGCCCTGTAATAGGAGCTGGGCCATGTCTCTGCAGCGCCTTGGGCAGTTTCCCCAGTGAGAGGCGAGTCAGTCAGCTCTCAGGGAACCTGGCACTTAGAGAGGAATGTGGATAAGCACAGTTTCTGGTAAAGTCATCAGCAGTGAAAGTGTTAACAGTGTTGCAGTGTGATAGTCATCACAGTCAACTATCACCTTGGTGTACTTGGTCCCCTTACAAAGAAACAGACAGATGATTTAGGTGATAATGACGGTGCTGAAGATGAAGACATTCGGGCCAGTGGGGGACCTAAGTCAGTGATGGTGTATATTCATGGAGGGCCCTACATGGAAGGCACTGGACATTTATATGATGGCAGTGTTCTGACATTTACACAGTGATTCCTACATTTCCGAGTCCACACCCTGAAGCTCACAGCCTCTGCGAGCAGTTTTTGTCAGGCTGTCTGCAGACTCCGGCAGACTTCCCTGCATCAATTCACATCCAGTCAGTTCATGTTTTCAAGACCTTCTCCACCACAATGTAGTCTAAAATTTTAATTATTTTTAATGGAAGCTTAAAGTTCTGGAGCAAACTTCTGCTGCAAGGGATGGATTCTGTGGGTAATTCCATTGCCACTGAAAACACAGGGCAGCCTACAAGGTGCACTCAAACATTCCTGACTTCTTGTCCTTTAAGTGCAAGGAAAGGCCCTTTTTCCTCCTTACAATGATCCTTTCTGCTTATTCAGGAACTTCCACTGGAGGCTCTGAACTCCCTTTACACACAGTGATGAATTATGCCTCACTGCCCCCTTGTGAGGTAGGGAAGTATCAACATTCCCATTTTGCAGATGGGGAAATGGAGGCTCGGCGCGGTTCAGTGATTTGCCTGAGGTCCCAGAGGGAGTTTGTGGCAGAGCCAGGAATAGTGCCTAGATGTGCAAACTCCCAGGCCCGTGCTTCAGTCACAAAACCATCCTTCCTACTTCCACCCATGACTCTTTGGACATGGCTTTGCTGCAAGTGAACGTGTGATTGCCGCTCGGCTAGGCAGACCTGCACTTCATTTACTCTAGCTAGCAGAGCTAAAAATAGCAATGAAGATGCGATATCCCAGGGATCAGCACAAATTGTACTAGCCTGCCCAGAACCTGTGGCTACGTTCTCATGTTCACTGCTGTTTTTAGTCCGGCTAGCTAGAATCATTTGGATTTTTGTTTTTTATCATTTGGATGGATGATATCCATGTTTATTTTTAAGCATTTTTTCCCAATTTTTATCTATTTACATGTTCACGGTTGCAGGGAATTATGGTGGGGAGGGTCAGGTAATGGGACGGGTTCAGAGAACAATTATTTAACGACAGGAGATGCTGAGATTCAGAAAAATTAAAGCTTTATAACCATTAGAACACAAATTGTCAACATCCCCTGTCAAAATATACAACGTAAATAGCCCTAATTCTCAAGCAGCATTTTTCTTGCTTTGCCTGTCTGTAAATGTCTATTATCAATGGAAATTATTTTTGTCGGTTTGTGTATGGATGGTGCAATAGATGTTTACCCACATTGCTCAATAAAAATCGAATCCTTCCAAGCCTAAATGTAACGCACAGATTTAGACCACCAATCTTTTTGTTCCCAACCTGGCAGGGCTGTTTTCTCCAGCTATCCCAGAGTTAACACAACTGATGCTTCCACAATAGAATAAAAAAAACACTTTATTTTGTCCAGCATTTGTCCTACAAAACGTATCGAAATGGGCTTTCAAAGGGTGAAGCAATACAAGACCGCAAATGCTTATCTGGGAAAAATAACAGGAACAAGAAATGGGAACAAAGTGTTGATGAAATCAGTCGAGCGTGCGTTCATTCACTCATTCATTCATCGGGGTTAATATTAGAGGGATAGTAAGGGGACAGACTTGGGAGTAAAGGTCTGTTCAGAGACACAGAGAGGCTGCTCTGGTGAGCGAGCTGCGGAGGAGAAGGCTCTTGAGCTGTCAGTGGCGCGAGTGTGAGGAGAGGCAAAGAAGAGACAGTGTTAGGGGGAATGAAGAGGGGAATGACACAGGGTCTGTGACAGAGGGTGGAACATGTGTTAGTACTTTGTGCTATATGGTGACTTTCCCCTGAGCCGGCACATTCATCCAGGCAGCACCATTCTGCTGAGCATCCCAGGTCACCGACACCAAGCAGGTGGGAGGCGACTCTGGCTCTGCTAAAACAAAGGTGGAGGCGGAGCTATTAACTATATATTGATAGATAAAATCTGAGGTGCGTATCTAGCCTCCATCAGCGTAATGTCTTTAATGCATTTATCCTCACAACCCCCCGGTGAGGGAGGGCAGTGCTCTTATCCCCAGGGTACAGCTCCTGTCCCTCAGAGAAAGAACAACAGCATAGAAAATTACAGAGAAACTCCTTGCTGAGGGGATCTGAGGTGACACAGAAGAGACAGAGCAGTGTTAACCCGGATGGCAACTTTACACAGAAGTTTTGGTATCTCTCTGGGAAAGCCCAAGTTGGTTCTTTGGGATGGCAAGTCCTCTTTTCCTGGCCCCATCACAGTCCCGTTCTGAGGACGTGGATGAGACTGGCCAAGATCCCCGTGGCCATCACCAGGTAGCTGGTTTTCACACTGCTGGCCCCACTGAGGTTGCAGAAGGAATGCTCACAGCAGGAGGTAGAAATGGCGGCTACGCCGAGGTTCAGGTTTGTTTGGGGACACACCGGAGAGCATTTCTTGGTGATGCGGTGCCCCTTTTTATCCCCTGAAGGGGGAAAGAAAAAACAGAGAAGAGATTTGTTATCAAAGAGCCCCCCACGGGTCCAGCAGCCCTCTCTGTAGAGGAGAGAATGGTCTTAAAGTAGCTAAGCAACAAGGGCCAATGGAGACGGCATGATTGGTAGTTTTGCCTCAGGCTTTTAACCCAGCCAGTGTTTATCTGCTATTCCGTGCCCTGGGGACACTCAGCACAGCAATCGCCCGTCTCTTGCTAGTATTCACCGACCTGCCTGGGAACATCCTCACCAGAGCCCTGACTATGGCTGCGGAACAGCCAAAAGAAAGACCCTCCCCAAGGCAGAGACCCCTTCCTGGGATTCAAACTGAGCCCATTGCATGCTGGGGAACAGGGGTTTGAGGCCCGTTGTGTGGACACCGGGGCAGTGTGAAGCTGGTCAGTAGAGCTGACCAGTCATGTGCCTCACTACCGTAGGTTTGAAGTGTGGCTGAGACAAGGCACAGCACCTGTAGCAATACAGCAAGCAAGGATTAGGGATAGCTCAGTGGTTTGAGCATTGGCCTGCTAAACTCAGGGTTGTGAGCTCAATCCTTGAGGGGGCTATTTAGGGATATGGGGCAAAAATCTGTTGGGGATTGGTCCTGCTTTGAGCAGGGGGTTGGACTAGATGATCTCCTAAGGTCCTTTCCAACCCTGACATTCTACTCTATGATTCCTTGGCAAAGTCCTGGTAGGATTAAAGGGACACCACCCCTCAAGGCTTTTGTGCATGCACCCTACAGACACTTCTTTTTCTTGAGCATCAAGATGAGGGGATTGGATTTGTGCCTGTAAATCCTGTTCTCCGAATGGGTCCCTCCCCGGAGTGCACATATGTGACAAAGTGGAAATGTTCTCAATGTTTTTTCTGAATACTGTGTGGGTGCCTCAGTTTCCCCCATGCATTTCTTAAGTATCTAGGTGGTGGGATAAGAGTGTGTGATTGTTGCAAAGCCTTAGAGGGCCAGTGTGATGCTGTCTGCACAGAGACTGGCCGACACCCTGTCTCCTATCAACTAATGGCCTGGGCCCCTCCCCTGCAAAGGTGCCAACTGAAGGTGTTGGAGAACAAAGGGATCAGGTGACCTCCTGGCCCGGGAACGAGACAAAGGCCAGAGGAGGGGCTGGAGAGTTTCAGTTTGGAACTGGCCGGGGAAACAGAGGGAGCCCCAGGGCTGGGTTCTAAGCTCTCTGCCCCCCAAGATGGACCTGACTGAGGGGGTCCTGTTCTCTGTACCTACAAGCTCTATTTTGGATGGTGTTCCTGTCGTCTAGTAAACCTTCTGTTTTACTGGCTGAGAGTCATGATGAATCTCAGGAAGTGCGGGGTGCAGAGCCCTGACTCCCCCACACTCCATGACAACATAAGTGAGGAATTAGCCTCTTGGATTGTTTGCAGTTTCCTAAGGCCCAGCGCTTTGCTCTCCATGTGCTATGCTCAGCACTCCTGAGTGATTATTCGTTCTTTCAGAAGGAGGACAAAAGAATCCAACTGGCTGGCATGGGGGTGAGACTGAGTGACCTCCTGCATCCTAAATAAATGGATACCTGTCACTCAGACACCATGGCGAGCAGGGGCTTAGGAAAACCTCATTGAGATAATTGTGGGTACTCACCAATCCCTCCAGACGCATATATTGTGAGGCAGTATTTGTCAGTGTCGGCACACTTAGTCCCTTTCACACAATTCCAGTTGGAGGGCTCGTCATTACAGGTGTAGCACCAGAAGGAGGCCGCTGAAAAAGGAGCACACAACCCAGCTTAGCCGCTTGTGGAAACGTCCTCTTCAGAGGAGAGGATCCAAAATGTTTCCATTTTTGGAAAAGGGAAAGAGAAAAGGGGCGGGGGGAGAGGGACCAAAACAGAGCAAACATTTTCTATTTGAAATTAAATGCCACCGAAATTTTAGTTTTAATTTGTCTGGACAGAGAATTCTAGGAACAATTTCAACCAGAAGGAAAATTTGCAAATATATGTAGCCATTACTTCCCATGTTTCGACCAGCCCTGGCTTCTCCCATCTACTTCCTTGACTCACACAAGCCAATGATGTAACTCTGCATCTCAGTGTCATGCTGAGCAGGACTCTCACCTGACCCATCTCTGCCTCCATCCCACAACCATCTCTCTTTCTCTGCCAGGAATGAGTCATGACTGAGCTCCCAAGTGCAGCTCCCAAGTCTGCCGAAAGCAGAGCTCAGTGAGGCCCTTATTTGCCAGATCCCTGCCGGTTATTAATTGTCTTTCCTTGGGGAAAACGGATTAGCTTTGTTCTCCTGTGAGAGCATCACGTTTAGCATTTCACAGTGCAGTGCATCTGCAAAGCATTGCACAGACATGAACGACTCTTAATACAGCCCAGAGAATTAGACGTGTGATTAGAGAATCAAACTGAAGGGAGTTCCTTGGGAGAAGAGTCACTAGAGGATAAAAGGAATATTCCTAGTGCTGTCTGGAACAAGGCAGTCTTGCAACAATCCCATGAAAAGGATTAAGGGAGACTTAATGTGAGACCAAAGGGCATTTGCAGTGTGTGTGGCCAGGCAAGGGTAACAACCAGGGCTTAAATTCTCATAGAGAAGCGGTTCTCAAACTGTAGCAACCCGAGGACCCCTATTTTGATTTAAAATTTTTCAGGGACCCCCAAGCCCTCCTCTAAGCCCCAGGCCCAGGCCCCTCTCCACCCCTTCCCCCAAGGTCCCACCCCGCCCCATCTCTTCCCGTCCCCACTCCGCCCCATCCCTCCTCTTCCCTGCCTCTTTCTGCCCCCTCCCCCAAGCACGCCCCCACCCCGCTCCTCCCACTCCCTCCCAGCGCCTCCTGCACACCGCTGAACAGCTGTTGCCCGGTATGCAGGAGGCAGTGGGAGGGAGGGGGAGGAGTTGAGGGAGGGAGAGGGAGGAGCTGATCAACAGGGCCCACGTGGCCCCTGGAGTAACCTCATGGACCCCCAGGGGTCCACAGACCCCCGTTTGAGAAACGCTGTCATAGAGTATTTTCCAGAACCCACCATGCCCCCACCCCATTCTCCACGAGGCACGCCGGGGCTCGGGATTTCTGCACTGTGGAGAGCGCTGGAACTCGGGGCTCCAGGCTTCAGCCACAGGGTCCCATCGACCCCCTGAAACTGTCTCGCGGACCACCAGAGGGCTGCGGACCTCTGGTTGAGAATCACCACAGCATCAGGCTGGACTCAATATTTGAAAATATTTACTGGAGTTCTGCTCCGGACAGCTCTGGCTGAATTTAAGCCCTGGTAACAACACATTCAACTCACAGCCTGGCCAGGAATCTGCTGAAATAGACACTGGGGCTTGGTTAAGAGCCACCTATTTGCCTGCAAGTGAATTCATACTGGAGAGACACCATCTGGCTGCCTCCCACTGAGCATCCCAGGAGACTGGAACTGCTCCTGATTTCTGGGCCAGAACCTCAACTGACTGAGAGCAACTTGAGGGACCCGTTGTCTTAGCCTGTTCTGCATTCTCATCTCATCAGGTGAAGGGCTGGGGGCAAGAATGGTAAGACATTTTCTAAATGTTTGCTACCGTGTGCAAGTAGAGGCATTTGTAGTGACCCATCTCTGTAACCCATTAGAGAGGATCATCTTCTGTGCCTGCGACAATACACATGATGTTCTTAGTGAGTTAGTTTAAGGGGCATCATTAAGCTGAACCATAGCGGCTTGTCTACATGAGAAAGCTGCACCGTTTAACTTAAATTGGTTTTAAACTGAATTATTTAAGCCAGTTGCAAACCCCTGTGTGGGTGCTTTTATTTTTGGTTTAAGAGGGACTTATTTCAGGTTAGTTTAAACCTGTTCCTAATCGACCTAAGCTGCATTGAAATATAAGCCCTTCTTATACCAAAATGAAAGCAGCCACATAGGGGTTTGCAGCAGTTTAAATAAATTGGTTGAAATTCACACCTTCAATTAAACCAGTGCAGTTTTCTCTGAAGACAAGCCCAGAGCCCATTTTTAAAAGGGAATTAAAATTCATTTCTGGTCCTATCCCTGTACCTGAATCCATCTATCAAAATCTGTGGGTTTATAATGACATTTTGCGATCTTTTAACATTTTCTCTCCCTGTCATGTGAAAGACTCACAATAGAACAGGGAAAACTGGCTGACCCCATAGTGAAAGAGTGAATCTGGCTCTACATAAAGTGCTGTCAAAGGTACAAAGTAAACAAACTGCAAAAAATAGGGACAAAGGTTTTTTTTTTTCCTCTAATTGCAGCTACAGTAACCCCAGGGGTCACCGATAACACTGTAGAAACAGGTCAGACCATTTTCGTTGACGCCGTCCCTTTAAATTGCAACACTCTTGGGTTAGCAGCCGCCAAAGCATCTTCTTCACAGGTTGCTCCAGAGGGGCTATAGCATATATACATGTCCCAGAGGCCCCCTTTCCCCCTGAGGTCTCCTATCCAGGCATTGAGCAGATTCAGCCCTGCCTTGGTTCCCATTCTGCAAATCTACTACGTTGAGTAACCTCAGTGTGTAAATTGTCCTGATGATTGCAATGGGTTGACTCACACGCATACAGCGTCTCACATGTGCACTTGTTTGCAGGGTCAGGGCTTTAGCTTTTAAAAGCAGATGAGATCAGAACAGCTGGTGCAGAACGACCGTCCCCTTGAAAGCATCCAACCTTTAGCCATGCAGCTAGAACTTACAGTTGATTGTGTAAAATTCTCATCTTCAGCTGCTGGAATAAATCTGCTTAATCATTGCATGCATTTATTTTTTAGTTTATTAAATTGGCTGTTCCTGTGTAATGGCTCAGTCCTGCAAGGGGGATGGACGGAGCACCTTGGGAGATAGGAGGGATCCCACCCAAGAGATAAGGCCGTGTCAGTGCATTAACTGTAGAATCTTTGCCACCGCTTCTGTAAAATCTCCCTGTGTCCCTGCCATGTCTAAACTGGGTTCTCTCTCATCTGCATGTTCTTTCTCTAGCATAGAGGAATTATTAGCTCACCTCGCTCCACGCACAGGACGGCAGCCAGCAGGGTGAAAAGAAAAGCCTTCATCTTCGCTACAGTCTTCGCACAAGGGCAGCTGCTCCGCCAGCTCCGGGGCAGTTTTTATAGCTCTGTGGTGTTTGTTTTAGGTTACTATGACGATGGTAATTTTAGGGTTCGGGGTGTCACATGGAGCACAACCCCAGGCTGATGGGTATGGGTGTGTGGGAGGGAGTTTGGTAAGAATCCAGCTGGAGTTTCCACTCCCTGATGTTCCTGTTTTACAAAGGAGCATGAGAACTGCCAGACTGGCTCGGCCCAGTGGCGTATCCAACATCCTCCTGTGTCCAACAGTGGTCGCTGCTAATTGCTTCAGAGGGTGGTGCAAATCAACCTGTAGCAGACAAAAGTAACCTCCCCCGATGGGAAGTTTCTGCCTGATCCCTTCAGTCAGTGTTTGGCTTTTGTCCTACAACATGAAAGGGTTGGATCTCAGACTAGGGAATGCCCATGAGAATTTGTATTTAATTATGCGGGAGTTTTAGGGTTTCATTCTTTTTTTATATTTTCTTCAAAACATTCTTGTGTCAGCATCCTCACAGCCATTGAGGGAAATGCAAGGAGTGAAGGAATTAAGTTGAAAATAATTTTTTTTTTTTTAATACAGATTAAAAAAATTTTATACAGATTTTTTTTTTTTTTTAAAGAAAGGGGGACAATTTGAAAGCATGCATTTTCCCATTGGGTATCTAACAGTCTGATTGTTGCATTTTCTGACTTTTCAGCTGACTTTTGTTTTTAATGAAAAACCTTGCTTTCCCAAGCCGACATTTTCAATCACTACGTGTTTCTAGTTCAACTTTTGAAGACTAAATTGTTTTGATTAAAAAAAGATAATCCTGCCTTGTGACTAAACTGGCCAGTCAAAACTGAATGCCAACAATTTGAAATCAAAAGAAATCACTTCTGGAGAACAAAAGAACAGGAGTACTTGTGGCACCTTAGAGACTAACAAATTTATTAGAGCATAAGCTTTCGTGGGCTACAGCCCACTTCTTCGGAGAACAGTGACCGGATACATTTTTGTTTGCAAATGTCAAAAAAATGAAACGTGTTTGCAAAAAAAGTACCAGATTTAGACAAAACACATTTTTATTGGCAAAATATTCACCAGCTCCAATTATGCCAGACGGTAAATAGAAGTTCTCGACTGACTTTCTATGTCTTTTTTATTCTTTTGTATAGCACTATCATATCACCTCTTCTCAATGAACAGCAACGCCCAAGGGCCAGATCCTCCATAGGTGTAAATTGTCATAACTCCAGTAAGGTCAATGGAGCTACACCAGTTTACGCCAGCTGAGGAGCAGTTCCTCAGTCATCACACACTGCTAATAATTTTTTCCCCCGGTCCCTTCACCCTTCGGTTTCTGCTCTATCTTTCTGAAATGGAATCATGATCCCAACAGTAGTTTCACCAGATGCCAAGGCACATACAGCCCAAAAATGCTCTGGCAAATTTTCATGCCCTGTTCCTTTGCAAATGACCATCTAAGTTGCTGTTCTCCATCATCACCTATTTCTCTCTCCCACCGAATAGCCATGTTTCTGATGATTTTCCACATAGAGCCATTAGCTCACTTGGAAAATATTCTTGTCACTTAGAGGCGATTAAAGAGATAAGGTGGCTGAGGTAATATCTTTTATGGGACCAACTTCTTTTCCTGGGTAAATAGTGGTGTGGAGTCATCTTTGAGTTCTTTATAGTAGGTGGTGTTGGAGAGTTGTCGGCTGGCCTCATTAACGTTGTCATCACAATTGAGGATTACGATGGTGCTCCCTTTGTCTGCTGATTTGATTGCTATCTGATGTTTAGGCCGTGGCAGCGCTGTGAAGCGCGAGTGTAGTCGCGCCGCCAGCGCTGCGAGAGCTCTCTCGCAGCGCTGTAATACTCCACCTCTCCGAGGGGAATAGCTTGCAGCGCTGTGAGTGAGCGTGCAGCGCTGCAGATGCTGATTGCACTGGTGCTTTACAGCTCTGCACTCGCTGCACTCGGGGGAGGGGGGGGGCGTTTTCACACCCCTGAGCACGGCAAGTTGCAGCCCTGTACAGCGCCGGTGTAGCCAAGGTCCCAGATTTTCGGGACTATACAGCTGGCCTCTCAGCAGTGGAGAGATTGTGGTGGATGTGATGTTTGTTAAGGATTTCACGGTCAGTTTTTTCCCTGAAGCAAGCACCAAGAAGAATGTGGTTTTGCTTGCTCTGTGGTGTCCCCAGTCAGATGTCATTCACAGACAATGTTATTTTTCCAGCACCCACTCTTCTTAGGCACATAAATCTTGCTAATTCGGAGCCCTGTGTGACTCAAGCATGAGCGTCTCTGCTTTTCCATCGGGTCAAGCGATGAAACTTGAAGCAAACAGAGGCAACAATTAAACAACCAAACCTCACAAGGGTGTGTCAGTCTGAAAACCTTCCAGGGCTTCAGCGTGATATCAAGCACGAGGCAGAAGGCAATGAGTTGACATGTCAAGCCATGTCCTGTCTTGTCATGCTGGGATTACAAAACAGCCCCATGTCAATATTATTAGAGGTGTGGGTAGAATCAGAAGAAAGGCGTTCTTTACTGGGTGTCTTACTGCTGATCAGAAGAGATCATATCAGTGCTGTTCAACATACTCCTTCTCCTTCTGTTATGTACTCCTTCTCATACCACAAGAACTTATAAATGAAATGAATAGGCAGCAGGTTTAAAACAAACAGAAAGAAGTATTTCTTCACACAATGCACAGTCAACCTGTGGAACTCCTTGCCAGAGGATGTTGTGAAGACCAAGACTATAATAGAGTTCAAAAAACAACTAGATAAGTTCATGGAGGATAGGTCCATCAATGGCTATTAGCCAGGATGGGCAGGGATGGTGTCCCTAGCCTCTGTTTGCCAGAAGCTGGGAATGGGTGACAAGGGATGGATCTCTTGATGATTCCCTGTTCTGTTCATTCCCTCTGGGGCACCTGGCATTGGCCACTGTTGGAAGACAGGACACTGGGTTAGATGGACCTTTGGTCTGACCCAGTATGGCCATTCTTATATTCATATTACACCAAGAAAAATAGTTCCCGATTGAAAGTGGTTTAAATTAAACATACGCTGAAAAATTATAAACCTACTTTTGGTTGGTGAGTGTGAACCTGTGGACTGGGCAGCGAGGCTGCTTGTGCTCCCCAGACCTGCTTCTGTCTCAAGGGAGAAGCATCTATCATGCTCCAAAGACTGGTACTTGTGATCGGCTGTGGCCCAGTGTGGACTCTCGAAGGGTTTTCCAGCCTTTCATGCCCATCCAAGCTGCCCTTGGCTCCCCGAGTAGCTGCTTCGCCTCTGGCTTGGTCAGGTGTTTCATGGGCATGAATTCAAATGTGATCAGATTTGCTGCTGAAGCCCAGACTGGCGAGGGAGGAACTGTACAAGAGGCAGGAACCAAACGGCGCAGGGACCTGAGGAGATGAGAGTGGAGGGGCAGCGGGGACAATCAGCACCAAGGGAGGCAAATCCTGCCATTCAAGGAGAGGAAAGGAACCACCCAGCACTTAAAGGGTGGGTGGAAGCCCGGCAGCTCCGCTGACCCATGTGGATTTCATGTAACCTAGCCTCTAATTGCTGCAGGAAGGGAGCTGAATTGCATTTGGGATGTGCCCATGAGAGGATCTCCTATTCCCAGCCACTGCTTCTGTCAGTCCCTAGGGAAGCCAGTGCACAACACCCACCCACCCCACCCCCCGCCTCCTTTAGGGTGACCAGCTGTTCTGATTTTATAGGGACAGTCCCGATTTTGGTGTCTTTTTCTCACATAGGCACCTATTACCTCCCACCTCCTGTCCCGATTTTTGACACTTGCTATCTGGTCAGCCTAGCCTCCTTCCTCCTGCCCCATAGAGGGCTCTTCCCCGCTGCCCCCCACTTCCCTTCCTAGGGCCTGCAGGCTGCCTTCCATGTCCCTTTAGCTCCTGCCGTGCTCTGGAGGAAAGAGGTGCCCTCCCTGTTGATCCCCTGGTCCCCTCCGTGGCTGTTTGTAGGGGTCAGAGAGGGAGGGTCTGTTGCTGCTGTTCCTTTTCCCTACCTCATTCTAGAAATAAGGGCCAAGGGAGGGCTTTGGGCCCCACCATTTCACTTGCATCACCGTGCCCTGCCACAGTTCTCTCCCCTCCCGCTCTGCCCATCACCCTGGCTTCCTTCCTGCCACGCTCCTCCCAGCCTCCTTCCTTCCTACTGCCTGCCTCCACCCTCAGCCCATGCCCAGAGATCTCCCACCTGTTTCCTTCCATCACTCCGTCCCCAGACACCGTGCACCTGCTCTCAGCACTGACCCCCTCACCCACACACATTCCTTTCCGAGCCCGGCTCCCCCGCTTTTCCTAGCTCCCAGTTGTGCTGTATTGAAAACTGTGTTAAAATGAGAAGCTACCACTTTAAGAGTAAGAGGTTTCCTGCTCATGCTTGTAGGCTAGGGGGCTTTGCAGGGAAGCATAGAGTCTAACAACCAGCTTGCAAGGGGCCAGATTAGTGCCTCACTATCTTATGGAGCAGCCTGCTTCATCTTTCTCTGTTTGTTTGTTTGTCTTCGGTTCTTGTGTGTTAGGGCTTTGGATTCTAAGAAATAAAGGTGTCTTGCACTGAAACAGTCCAGCAAGGGGATTTTGTGGTTTTTAATCTAACTTCTCTACGGGTATGTCTGCACATAACACCAGAGACTTCCCTTCTCCCTGACAAGGGCCTGAAATCTGCCACTGTTTGCACTCCGCGTGAATCAAAACCCTGGGGATAACTCACATCCCCTGTCTGATCAGTTTAGTCGTCCTGATCCGTAACAAACAAAGAGAGTGTGAGCTAAATTCCCATTCCCCCTAAAATCCCATTCAGGATTTTAAGAGACAAACAGGCTCCCCTCCACAATGAATGCAGTGATCAGCCTTCAGAATTACTCTGCAGAAGGGTGGTACTGTCAAAATGAGAACTAGCCGTGCAAGCAGGGCCCTGGCTGCAGGGCACAAACAACCACAGGCAGGGCATGGGAGCTGCCGGAGGAATGTGTGAGAAAGCCCTGGACCTTGGCTGTTATTTGTCTGGATTGCAAAGATGCCCTAATCAGATCAAAGCCCCATTGTCCAGAGGCTTTACTGACACACAATAACAGAACCGCCTTGCCCCGAAGACTGGAAAGTGAAACCAACTCCCCACTGCAGCTGAGTCCAGGAAACAAAACTTTAACTTCAGTACAGAACTGAAACTGATTCTCCTGCCAGCTAATCTGAGAAATGAAATTTACCATTAGCGATGAAATCAAACTGACAAAACACAGAGCACAGCCAAAGGAAAATAAAACACAGAGGAGGGGAAGCAAAGAATTTTATTTTCTTTAAGCTCCACGCAGTTGTAGGCGTCAAAGGTGTTGCAAAATTAAAAAAAAAAAAATGGAACAAAATCTAACTAAATAGAGGCTTTAAAACCAGGAAATGGGAGATTGCAAATAGAATGATGAGAACAGATCTTACAAATGTAATAGAAAGGTGAGAAAAGATTCAAATGTCTAAAAATAAATCAGGGAAATGATTAAAAATCAGCCAGGGTTGCTAACCAATAGTGGTCAGAAAGAGAATGGGCAGGAGTTAAGAAAGAACAAGGCAAAGGAAAAAATCAATCAAACTAGCCCAACAGGCAAAGTTGGCAAAAACAATCAGATCAGAGGCCTGATTCCCCTCTGCTTGTCACCTTGTGTTGTTGCTTATCCCTGTGCAACTGGAGTGCAAAGAGGCTGTAGAATACAGTTTTGCACGCATGTCACTCACAAGGCAAGGTTTCGGGGTCCCATTCACCAGGATTCTGCAGCTGTTTTGCACTATTCGGGTGAACCCAGTTAGGTCAGGTTTAAGGTTCATTTGCATCCCAGCGAATCTGTCCCTTTGAATCTTAGAATCATGGAAATGCAGGATTGCAAAGAACCTCGGGAGGACATCTAGTTCAGCCTGTGGTGCTGAGGCAGGACCAAGTAAACCTAGACCAGCCTTGGACAGGTGTTTGTCCAACCTGTTCTTAAAAACCTCCAATGACGGGGATTCCGCAACCTCCCTTGGCCTAATCAGCGCAGAGTAGAGCGGAAGAATTACTTCTTGTGTCTTGCTTACAATGCTCCTGCCAATACATCCCAGAATGATGTTCGATTTTTTTGAAACAGCATTACACTGTTGCCACATATTTAGCTTGTGATCCACTATGACCCCCAGATCCCTTTCTACAGTACTCCTTCCTAGGCAGTCATTTCCCATTTTGTATGTGTGCAACTAATTGTTCCTTCCCAAGTAGAGTACTTTGCATTTGTCCGTATTGAATTTCATCTTATTTTCTTCAGACCATTTCTCCAGTTTGTCCACATATGAATAATACCAGCATAAAGGCTCGCTAAAATCAAAATTTTAGCTTTGCCAAAAGAGGTCCTGCCCCACCTTCCCAGAAACATTCAGTGTAGCCAACACAAGTTTATCATGAGTTTTGCAATGGTTGGTACTTTTCTTCAAGCCCCAACTCCTGGAGGCATGTGATTGTGGGACAATCTCAGCTTTGATCTGGAAAAAAAGTAAGTTTCTCACCCCCATGGTTATGGAGAAAAGCTTGAAATGGTGATTCCCTAACATCTCAAAAAACAGAGGCCAAATGAAAACATCCCAGCATTTATTATTTGTACAATCTCATGATTTTTAAGCCAGTCTCAAGATTTGTTAGGGTGCCTGACTCATGATGTTTTTGAATACTTGGGGTTGGCAGCACAGCTGAAACCTGTGCTATGGGATGAGACATGGTAGGTGAATTTTCAGGAGGGACAGTTGGCTTTATAATGAGAAGCTAGCTTCAACCTTTACGGTAGAGAAGTTGTGATAGTTCATCTAACTAAGCTGTTCAGTTTCCATCTTTGTAGTCTCTGTGGCTGATTTTTATGAGCATGGGCTGTAATAATTACGGCCTTGTCCCTAGATGAGAGTGGGTGAAACTCACACCTGGCCATATGCCCTCTATGACTATTCATGCCTCCCCCACCCCACCCATGACTCATGTTGGAATAACAAGTCAGAACCTGGTTGCAAATGGGGAGGGAGCTGGATGTGTCCTGGTGGAACCTGGGACCTGCCCTGTTTGCATCCAGAAACCTGTCACACGTACAGCAATAGACATCCCAAGATCAGAGCAATAGCATGAACAAAGCCCTCGGGAGGGGAGGAAGAGTAATGAAATCTCAATCCTGAGGTGTGGAACAAACCTCCGCACAAGACATGGGTGTTAGTTTGGTCTGGTTGCGTAGGACTTTGTTGTGCTTCGATGCACAAGCCCATAAGGTGTGGAAGAGGTGGGCAGTCCAGTAACTTCTAGGTTGAAACCATCCCAGCCCTACTGAATAATTTCTGATGGGTGTTCCTAGGCAGTGAATTTCCCACAGTCGGCACAGTTAATGAATGAAGGAGGATCTCAGAAAGCATAATGGGACTTGGCACTGAGCGGACTTTAAGGCCAGAAGGGACCATCATGATCATCTAGTCTGACCTCCTGCACATCGCAGGTCACAGAACCTCACCCACCCACTCCTGTAATAGACCCCTCACCTCTGGCTGAGTTACTGACATCCTCAACTCTTGATTTAAAGACTTTAAGTTACAGAGAATTCACCAGCAACCACACACCACACCATAGTAACTCTAACTCAGGAACCAATCCATGCAACAAACCTCGAGGCCAACTCTGCCCACATATCTACACCAGCGACACCATCACAGAACCTAACCAGACCAGCCACAACATCACCAGATCATTCACCTGCACGTCCTCCAATGTGATATATGCCGTCATGTGCCAGCAATGCCCCTCTGCTATGTACATTGGCCAAACTGGACAATCCCTACGTAAAAGGATAAATGGACACAAGTCAGATATTAGGAATGGCAATATACAAAAACCTGTAGGAGAACACTTCAATCTCCCTGGACACACAATAGCAGATGTAAAGGTAGCCATCCTGCTGCAAAAAAACTTCAGGACCAGACTCCAAAGAGAAACTGCTGGCTTCAGTTCATTTGCAAATTTGACACCATCAGCTCAGGATTAAACAAAGACTGTGAATGGCTAGCCAACTACAATCTCCTCCCTTGGTGTTCACACCTCAACTGCTAGAAGAGGGCCTCATCCTCCCTGATTGAACTAACCTCATTATCTCTAGACCGATTCTTGCCTGCATATTTAAACCTGCCTCTGGAAATTTCCACTACATGCATCTGATGAAGTGGGTATTCACCCACGAAAGCTTATGCTCCAATACGTCTGTTAGTCTATGAGGTGCCACAGGACTCTTTCTCACTTTTTAGAGAATTCACCATTTACTCCAATTCAAACCAGCAAGTGACCCATGCCCCATGCTGCAGAAGAAGCCAAAAAACCCAGGGTCTCTGCCAACCTAACGTAGGGAAAAATTCCTTTCTGACCTCAAATATGGTGATCAGTTAGACCCTGAGCATGTGGGTGAGATCCACCAGCCAGACACCTGGGAAATAATTATCTGTAGTAATTCAGAGCCCTCCCCATCTAGTGTCCCGTCACTGGCCGTTGGGGATATTTGCTAATAGCAGATGTGGATATGCCATTATGGACAACCTCACCATACTATTCCCTCCACCCTCCTCAAGGACAATGCAGCCATTAAACAATACTAGAAGGAACACTTTGAGATCCTACTAAACCGCGAATCCACAGTCTCTGAAAACACCGACTCTACTCCACAATGCTCAGCAATAGAACACCGTGCTGATCCCCCATTTTCTGAGGAAGTCCGGCATGCCATCAGCCAGAAAAAAAAAATTACAAGGCACCAGGCCCAGACGGCATCCCAGCTGAGGTTTGTAAAGCTGGTGGAACAATGCTCCAGCACAAACTTTTTTTTTTTTTTTTTAAATAATGGAGATATCCTATCTTCTAGAACTGGAAGGGACCTTAAAAGGTCATCGAGTCCAGCCCCCTGCCTTCACTAGCAGGACCAAGTACTGATTTTTGCCCCAGATCCCTAAGTGACCCCCTCAAGGATTGAACTCACAACCCTGGGTTTAGCAGGCCAATGCTCAAACCACTGAGTTATCTCTCCCTGAGTTGACTTTACCAACTCCTCGACAAAATCTGGATCTGTGAAGAAATTCCACCTGACTAATAATCTCTCCATCGCAGGGAAGATCCTTGCTCGAATCCTACTAAACTGCCCTTTCCCCCTTGCCGAAGAACTTCTCCCCGAATCACAGTGTGGGTTCAGGCCGGCCTGAGGCACAACTGACATGATGTTTGTGGCACGACAATTTCAGGAGAAGTGCAGAGAGCAACACCAGGAAATGTTCATGGCATTCATGACCTAACCAAAGGCTTTCACTATCGATCGTGATGCTCTATGGAAGGTGCCATGAGGTTTGGCTATCCACAGAAATTCATTTCCATCATCAGACTATTCCATGAAGAGATGACTGCTACCATTCTGTGCAATAGCTCAGAGACCAAACCACTCATCATTCGCACCAGTGTCAAGCAGGGCTGTGTCATTATAGAATCATAGAATCATAGAATATCAGAGTTGGAAGGGACCTCAAGAGGTCATCTAGTCCAACCCCCTGCTCAAAGCAGGACCAATTCCCAGCTAAATCATCCCAGCCAGGGCTTTGTCAAGCCGGGCCTTAAAAACCTCCAAGGAAGGAGACTCCACCACCTCCCTAGGTAACGCATTCCAGTGTTTCACCACCCTCCTAGTGAAATAGTTTTTCCTGATATCCAACCTGGACCTCCCCCACTGCAACTTGAGACCATTGCTCCTTGTTCTGTCATCTGCCACCACTGAGAACAGCCGAGCTCCATCCTCTTTGGAACCCCCCTTCAGGTAGTTGAAGGCTGCTATCAAATCCCCCCTCATTCTTCTCTTCTGGAGACTAAACAATCCCAGTTCTCTCAGCCTCTCCTCATAAGTCATGTGCTCCAGACCCCTAATCATTTTTGTTGCCCTCCGCTGGACTCTTTCCAATTTTTCCACATCCTTCTTGTAGTGTGGGGACCAAAACTGGACACAGTATTCCAGTTGAGGCCTCACCAATGTCGAATAAAGGGGAACGATCACGTTCCTCGATCTGCTGGCAATGCCCTACTTATACAGCCCAAAATGCCGTTAGCCTTCTTGGCAACAAGAGCACACTGTTGACTCATATCCAGCTTCTCGTCCACTGTGACCCCTAGGTCCTTTTCAGCAGAACTGCTACCTAGCCATTCGGTCCCTAGTCTGTAGCAGTGCATGGGATTCTTCCGTCCTAAGTGCAGGACTCTGCACTTGTCCTTGTTGAACCTCATCAGGTTTTTTTCTGCCCAATCCTCTAATTTGTCTAGGTCCCTCTGTATCCGATCCCTACCCTCTAGTGTATCTACCACGCCTCCTAGTTTAGTGTCATCTGCAAACTTGCTGAGAGTGCAGTCCACACCATCCTCCAGATCATTAATAAAGATATTAAACAAAACCGGCCCCAGGACCGACCCTTGGGGCACTCCACTTGAAACCGGCTGCCAACTAGACATGGAGCCATTGATCACTACCCGTTGAGCCCGACGATCTAGCCAGCTTTCTATCCACCTTACAGTCCATTCATCCAGCCCATACTTCTTTAACTTGGTGGCAAGAATACTGTGGGAGACAGTATCAAAAGCTTTGCTAAAGTCAAGAAATAACACATCCACTGCTTTCCCCTCATCCACAGAGCCAGTTATCTCATCATAGAAGGCAATTAGGTTAGTCAGGCACGACTTCCCCTTCGTGAATCCATGCTGACTGTTCCTGATCACTTTCCTCTCCTCTAAATGTTTCATAATTGATTCCTTGAGGACCTGCTCCATGATTTTTCCAGGGACTGAGGTGAGGCTGACTGGCCTGTAGTTCCCCGGATCCTCCTTCTTCCCTTTTTTAAAGATGGGCACTACATTAGCCTTTTTCCAGTCATCTGGGACCTCCCCCGATCGCCATGAGTTTTCAAAAATAATGGCTAATGGCTCTGCAATCTCACCCGCCAACTCCTTTAGCACCCTCGGATGCAGCGCATCCGGCCCCATGGACTTGTGCACGTCCAGTTTTTCTAAATAGTCCCGAACCACTTCTTTCTCCACAGAGGGTTGGCCACCTTCTCCCCATGCTGTACTGCCCAGTGCAGCAATCTGGGAGCTGACCTTGTGCGTGAAGACAGAGGCAAAAAAATCATTGAGTACATTAGCTTTTTCCACATCCTCGGTCACTAGGTTGCCTCCCTCATTCAGTAAGGGGCCCACACTTTCCTTGATTTTCTTCTTGTTGCTAACATACCTGAAGAAACCCTTCTTGTTACTCTTAACATCTCTTGCTAACTGCAACTCCAAGTGTGATTTGGCCTTCCTGATTTCACTCCTGCATGCCTGAGCAATATTTTTATACTCCTCCCTGGTCATTTGTCCAATCTTCCACTCCTTATAAGCCTCTTTTTTGCGTTTAAGATCAGCAAGGATTTCACTGTTTAGCCAAGCTGGTCGCCTGCCATATTTACTATTCTTTCTACACATCGGGATGGTTTGTTCCTGCAACCTCAATAAGGATTCTTTAAAATACAGCCAGCTCTCCTGGACCCCTTTGCCCTTCATGTTATTCTCCCAGGGGATCCTGCCCATCTGTTCCCTGAGGGAGTCAAAGTCTGCTTTTCTGAAGTCCAGGGTCCGTATTCTGCTGCTCTCCTTTCTTCCTTGTGTCAGGATCCTGAACTCGACCATCTCATGGTCACTGCCTCCCAGGTTCCCATCCACTTTTGCTTCCCCTACTAGTTCTTCCCTGTTTGTGAGCAGCAGGTCAAGAAAAGCTTTGCCCCTAGTTGGTTCCTCCAGCACTTGCACCAGGAAATTGTCCCCTACACTTTCCAAAAATTTCCTGGATTGCCTGTGCACCGCTGTATTGCTCTCCCACTCCATTGCTCCAACACTCTTCTCCATTTACCTGTCCGTGATTCTGATTCTCATCCGTGACTGCCTTCCTGATGGAATTGGGATTGAGTATCGTATGGATGGTCAACTCCTCAATCTCTGATGTTTCCAAACAAAATCTAAGATCACAAGAATTGGCATCACCAACCTTCAGCATGCAGATGACTGCGTCATTCTTGCACACACAGAGGCCAACCTGCAAAATACCCTAAATCTTTCTGCAGATGCCTATCACAGCCTGGGACTCTCTCTCAACATCGGGAAAAACCAAGGTACTCTACCAGCCCTCACCTGCACAAACGTACTCCACAAATCACCATCAGTGGAGAACCCCTGGAAAATGTGGACCATTTGCCCTACCTTGGCAGCCACCTCTCCCAGACAGCCAGCACTGACACAGAAATTGATTATAGGATCTGCTGTGCCAGCACGTTGTTTGGAAGACTACTCAAATGAGTCTGCAATGATAGGGATCTGCAAACAGGCCGCCAGATCTTGGTTTACAAGGCAGTTGTCATCCCCACCCTTCTCTATGGGTGTGAGCCCTGGGTAACCCACAGACATCTCAAGCACCTGGAATGGTTCCAGCAGCGCTGCCTCAGGGAGATTCTCAGGATCAGCTGGGAAGACAGACACACTATCAGCGTTCTCTCTGCAGCCAACATCAGCAGTACGGGAGCGCAGGTCATGAAACACCAACTCCGCTGGGCTGGCCATGGTGTACATAAGCCTCACACTCGCCTCCCAAAGCAAGTTCTCTTCTCTCAGTTAAGTCAGGGAAGAAGGGCTCGCAGAGGCCAGCGGAAGCGTTTCAAAGACGTACTGAAAGTACATCTTTAAAAGAGAGGCTTCAACCCAACAAACTGGGAGGACTCGGACCTGAACAGAACACCCTGCCACAGCCCCAGTCTCCTCATTAGCCTTATTAAAAACTGAGGCAAAGTATTCATTTAGGTGTTGGGCCACACCTAGATTATATTTCAGCTCCACCCTTGTCCTCAGTATTTAGTGGTCCCACTTCTTCTTTCCCTGTTTTCTTTTATTTATGTGGCCAAAGAACCTTCTACTATTGGTTTTAATTTCTTTTGCAAGGTCCAGCTCTGCTTGGCTTCTGGCAGTTCTCACTTTTTCCCTACACTTTCTGACATCCAAGAGGGAGCTTTTTCTGTGGATCCATCCCTTCTCCCATTCCTTGTAGGCTTTTTGCTTTCTCTTAATAGCCTGTTTGAGCTGCTTGTTCATCCCGTTTGGTCTGCAACACTTCTCTGTGAGTATTTCCCTTTGCTTGGAATCTGGGGTCCAGTTCATTTCTGTAATTTTGACTTAAAGTAATTCCAAGTCTCCTCCACTTTCAGATCCTTGACTTCTTCAGTTCAGCTTCCCCTAGCTAATTTTTTAAGTACACCCTTTTGAAATCAAGGACCCTAGTTTGTGACCTGTTTTTGATTATCCTTCCATTTATTTTAAACTGAATTAGTTCATGATCACTTGAACCAAGGGTGATCTCTACAGCCAGTTCTTCTATGAGGTCTGCGCTACTTACCAATACTAAATCTAAAATGGTATCACCTCTTGTTGATTTAGTGACTATTTAGTGAAGAAATCTGTCAGCGATCACATCCAGGGATATCTGGGCCCTACCATTATTAGTAGCACTTGTCCTCCAGTCTATAGCTGGGAAATTAAGGTCTCCCATAAGCCCACAATTCCCAGCAGTATTTATTTAATTAAAAATAGCCAGATCGGCTCTTGGTGGTCTGTAGCAAACCCCAAGCACTATCCCAATGGAGCTGCTGTTACCATTGTTCCCCAAAGCGTTTTCGCCCCAGACAGACTCCATTTTATCCATTCCATCCCTTCTAATTTCTTTAATTGACCTCGTCATTAATGTACCATGCTACTTTGCTGCCTTTTAGCTTTCCTTCTGTCTTTTCTGAGCAGCACATACCCTTCACTCCCTGTACTCCAGTCATGACTACTATTCCATCATGTTTCCATTATCCCAATAATATCTGGTTTCACCGCCTCCACCAGTACTTCCAGTTCCTCCAGTTTGTTACCCAGGCTCCTTGCACTGATGTGCAGACATTTTAGTTGTTTCTGCTTGGCCTTGCTGCAATTTCTCACCAGATTTACTGCCTGTATCACCTCCCTGAGGGTTAGTGTCATTGGTATTGACGCTATCTTTCCTCCCATTGTCCATTCTTCTACTCTCTGTTGTTCCTTTCTCCATTGCTGTAGCCTCTTTTCCTTGGTTTTCCTCCCTCTCAATATTAGAATCAGGCATGGAAATTGCATGAACATCTCCCAGCCATCTCCCCCGAATTCCTAGTTTAAAGCTCTTTTAATTGATTGTACCAACGTGTATCCAAGAAGTCTCTTTCGCTCCCCACTCAGATGGGATCCATCCCATGAGAACAGTCCTCTGTCTGTGAATGCCTCCCAGTGGTCGCACATCCAAAAGCCCTCCTTATACAGCAGGGCCTGAGTCATATATTCCCAAATATCCTGTAGAAAATTCCCCCTCAGGTCTGCGCTGATGGATTTACAGCCCTTTCATTCACTTTCTGTGACTATTCATACAATTTATTTCTCAAGAATGTTCGCAGAAAGTGAAGTTGTTGCGAATATTCGTGCAGATGAATCCACATAGCATGTGGTTATCTTGAGAGTCGGTTGCGAGCTAGACGGCTGTCCAATCAGGGGCCAGAAATAATACAATGTGATTTTAGGTGACCAATCACTCAACACAAGCGCCAAGTTTGAATAGTAGAGGCAGACAGTGTGGGACGGCGTGGCCCATGGGCTGAAATCCCCCACAGAGATTCACTGAGCCACTGCGAACAGCAGAAGAATGAGTAAAAACAAACACACAGTCTGTGTGCAAACAACTCTGAACTCACCCAATGAAGGAGGAGTTGTGAACTGTTTACCTAAATCTGACCTCAGATACATGCAGGATGTTAGCATGAGACAGGGCCATGGTTTGACCCTGGCTGACCTGCTACAGGACTAGGGTGACCAGACAGCAAGTATGAAAAATCGGGACAGAGGTGGGGGGGTAATAGAGGCCCATATAAGAAAAAGCCCCGAATATTGGGACTATCCTTATAAAATCGGGACATCTGGTCACGCTGTACAGGACTGAAATGTTTAAGCCATGTTGGAGACAACTGCATTTGTATTTGTAATGTAGATGGAGCCCTAAAAGTTTATTTCTAGAAGGGGTTTTTTAAGTTCCCTATTGTCACCGGGGAGGCAGGGCGTTGGGGGGATGGATGGGGAATTTCTCTCTCTGATGGAGAGAGCAGCCCACAAAGTTCTCCTCCTCCTTCCTGGGTCCAAACTAGACCCAAAGGAATGTCCTCTCTTTTCCATTGTGGTAAACAAGCCACCCAGCACAGTGTCAGCTGGCTGTTGTGTTTCTTCACACAGCGCAAAATCCATCTGACTTCAGTCTGAGATGCGTTTAAGAGGGAGGAAATCACAACAGGAAGGGCTTCTCCAGGAGAGAGCACGGTGTGCGTCACCTCTGGAACAGGCGGCAGCAACTCTGGAGACAAAATGGCTGCTGTTTCCACCTGGGCAGGATTCTTCACCTAGGAAACCAACCGTTCAACGTACAGGGCCCTGGCCGCTCCTTTGCATTTCTTCCCTTTCTGAGCAACAGCAGGGCCCTCTAGTGTAATGACCCTGCACTGCTACCCCAGCCACTTCGTTCCATTTCCCTGAAGCCCCGATGGATTAATTTGTAGACCGTGGCTGTTCCTGAGTTTCAGCTGGACCTAATTCTGATGGGTGGTAGGTGCCTTCAGAGTATTTCTATATGTGATTACGCTGTCATCAGGCTGGGAAGCCCTTTCCAAAGGGTGACATCTGGCAGGTCAGGGACAACATCGGCCATCTCAGTGTTTCCCCATTGTACCCTCCCTGGGGCCTGAAACCTTTGACTACAGCAAGCCATCATGCCATGTCGCTATGAGTTACCACAGGTTTACACCTCTTTTGTTACCGGGATTTGAGCTGAGCATGGCAAGTTTGGGCAAAAACTTGGGCAGGAAGGGAAACAATGGGCAGAGAACAGTATCTTGAAGAGTTTTTCAGAGGAACTGAAATCATAGATAACTGAATATGTTCCAAAGCAATAGAGATGCGCTGGGGGACTGAGGAATTAGCCAGCCAATAAACAGATGAGAGGTGGGCAAACTATAGCCCATGGGTCACATCCGGCCCACAGGACCATCTTGCCCGTCCCTTGAGCTCCTGGCTGAGGAGGCTAGACCCTGGCTCCTCCCCTTGCTGCCCCCCGCAGCCTCAGCTTGCCGTGCCACCAGTGCTCAGGAAAAGCAGGGCTGCGAGAGCTGCTGGCCTGCCCTGGTGCTTTAGACTGCGCGGCGGCGTGGCTGGCTCCAGCCAGGCGGCATGGCTGCCAGTCCTGGTGCTATGAGCGGCATGGTAAGAGGGTGGGGAGTGTCGGGGTTGGATAAGGGGCAGAAGGTTCCGGGGGGGGCAGTCAGTGGACAGGGAGCAGAGGGTGGTTGGATGGGGCAGAGGTTCAGAGGGGTCCGGTCAGGAGACAGGGAATGAGGGGGTTGGATAGGCGTGGGAATCCTGGGGGGCCTGTCAGAGGGCGGGGGTGTGGATAGGGGTCGGGGCAGTCAGGGGACAGGGAGCGGGTGGGGGTTGGATAGGGCAGAGGGTCCTGGGGGGCAGTTAGGGGCAGGGAGTCCCGGGAGGGGGCAGTCAGGGGAAAAGGAGCGGGAGGAGTTGGATGGGTCGGGGGTTCTGAGGCGGGTGGGAAGTGGGAGGGGGCGGATAGGGGGCGGGAACCAGGCTGTTTGGGGAGGCACAGCCTTCCCTACCCGGCCCTCCATACAGTTTCGGAACCCCGATGTGGCCCTCAGGCCAAAAAGTTTGCCCCCCCCCCCCCCCCCCCCGAAATAGATAGAAGGCCATTGTCTATAATAAGGGCAAAGGGTGTGGATCAGTACACTAAGTATAATAGCTTGGCTTAGTATGTCCTGTCATGTGTCCCCGTGGTGTTTGGCTTCCTGGTGACAATAACCACCTGCTATTTAACACAGTTGAAGGGGCTTGTACTTTGAATGCAGAAGGTCCCAGGTTCAAGCCCCCTGGTGTCTATAGATACCATACAGAGCTGTGATTTGTTACACAAGTAGCTCCTTTCCCAAAGTGGGACCAATTCTATACAGCCTGGGGAGAGCTTCTGTGTAGCCCGTAGGACTACCTTGCCTTCATTATATTCAGCAGTAATCCAAGGAACCTACAGGCCTGTATCCTGTCAGACATTAGCTTCAGCAGTTAGCATGAGGCCTGCTACCTTTGGTGATTTCCATGGCAGCCGAGGAGACTCAGAACCTCTTAGTAAGTGCTCAGTACCACTCAGGATTGGGCCCTAAGCCAGTCTCATTCAAACACCCCGCCCCATACACACGTTCAGGGGCCCAAGAGCAGGTGGAAGGACCTTGATTGGAAGTTCTGTCTACCGGCAGAGGGAGGGCTAATGACAGGATCGTTCCACCCCGGAAGCTGAACACAGATCATCATCCCAGGGCGAGGGAAGCAGCATCACTCTGGCCTGGTCTCCTGGGGCCTGCGGGCAAGTCTGAGGTATCCCAGCAGGTCTGAGGGGCGGCTCATCAGCATTGTGTCAATTGCTTTGCGTCGCTCTGCTGCCCGTAGTGCCCGCTGCGCGTCCCCTCATGCTGCAAATAAGCCATTTTCCACCGCTACCACTGCACAACTCACCGCACTCGGCTCCCCTGGGGCTGGGCTCATCTGCCTGTGAGTTAGAGCAGCCTCAGAGCTGCTCTAGATTATGCCTGACTGTCAATGGCCTTAAGGGGATGTTCCACATAGCCACTTAGGCCCTCCCCAGCCACACTCCTCTCCCCCTGGGATCACCTGGAAACCAGGAGGGAAGGGCCATACAAGTCACTATGGCATCTCTGAGTCACCCACAATCCCCCTCCCCACGCCCAGAAGGAATCCTCCATGGGACAGATCCACTGGCTTTCCAGCTGCTTTGCACCACCCGAAGCAGCACAAGTCAACTGTAGCGGGGCCCAGGATCCGGCCCAAGGTTGTGAAGGTAGCACAACCTATTTGCTTGTGATTATTGTATTTGCATTAGCTAACAAACAATAATTCCTCCAGGCTGAAGCCATAGCACCGAAAACAGGAACAGAAGCAATTCCATCCGCCCGCTCTGGCTGAGTCAATATTGAGGGAGTCCCCTCAACTGCCAGAATGGCCTAGATCTTACCACAACAGCGTTCCAGTCACACAAGTCCCTTTGTATTTCACCACAGAGGGTGCAAAGTGATGCTCATTTATATAACTCTAATGCCTCAAGGCATCATTGTGCTAGGTACTGTACAAATACATTGTAGTGAGCCACAGTCCCTACCCTGAAAAGCTTACAAACGAAATCAGTACAACAGACCAAGGATGTATTGTAATCCTCATTTTATAGATGGGGAAATGAGGCCCAGAGAGGCTAAGGCCCAGACCCTCAAAGATATTTAGGTATTTCACCCCCATTGATTTCAATGGGACTCAGGTGCCTAAATATTGTGGGGTGCTCCCCCCTGGGGAGTGTGGAGGAATGTTCGGGGGGCACAGCTAAGGCCTGGGCCAGCCCCCACAGGCTACACTCCTGGCCTTAGTCCCAGCTGCCAGCCCCACGCCCAGGGTCTATGCTCCCAGGGTCCCAGCTACCAGCCCCGCACCCATGACTCCACTCCCGGGGCTCCAGCTGTCAGCCTCGGCCCCCAGTCAGGACTCCACTCCCAGCCCCGCCCCTACCCCCAGCTGTGGCCCCAGCTTCGGCCCCTTTACTCCTGTCCATCCCCCCTCCCCGGAGCCACATGCCCACTCCAGCCCCACAGGGAGTGCAGACAGGGGTAAGAGGGGCGTGACCCTGAAAAATTTGGGGACCACTGATCTAGACCTAAGTGACTTGCCCAAGGTCAGCCAGGGAGTCTGTGGCAGAGTCAGGAATTGAACCCAGCACTGAGTCCCCGCCCAGTGCTGTAATCAAAAGATCATCCTTCCCCTCTAGGTGTTTCATAGATATAAGAAAACAAAACCACTGCCCCATTCTGGCTAAGAAAGGAAACACAACCAATAAATGCACCAGACCATTGGGGACCAGAGGGAATAGCGAGCAGGGATCCACCCCCAGGGGGCCAGGCGGAAACGTGCTAGGGATTTCCTCCCCACCCCTTTTTTAAATTTGCCTTGTTGCATTACTTGTTAACTGGCTTTTGTTCGCTACAATGGCCAGGTGCAGACGCAGCAATGGAGGAACTGCTAAAAGCATAGCCGGTTGGTTTTGCCTACGCTTGTGATTTGATATGAAAAATATTCAAGAGACCAAATAACCAAATTCAGTCAACGTGTTGTCTAAAGACAAAGTAGCACAACGCAGAAAAGAAAGCGTGAACGCCATACCAACCCTTCTGGGAAGCTTGTGTTTGCAGTGTGCAGTTCCTCTTACCCAGGGGAGCTTCAAAGTACGCCCCCAAAATTACCAGGCCCTAGATTTATATCAGCTGTTGATGAACTAAAAGTGCTCTGTCCGCCACCTACGACTGATATTTATCCATCAGCTTTTTAGCTTGTTTCCCAGTCCTTCTCTCGGATTTGCATACTACATTCCAAACCAGTTGCCTGTGAAAGTCCCTCCCTAGCTTGTACCAGGGCAGAACATCCATGTGTCTTGCCTTTGACAGGTTTCGTATCTGCCTATGCCAAATGCTGAGTTGTGCAATGCTGGTATTCAGGGATTTATACCTTAGCCTAAGAGAGCAAGCGTGAACAAATTACAATTTAGCATGGCTACCCAATGCCCGTGTTCAATATAATCTATTCCATATTAGTACCCTACCCATAACACCTATTCCTGTGTGTGAGAGGGTATATAACTTACGTGCACTGGCTGACAGAGGGCGCCGCTGGAGTTGGTGGAATTCAGTGGCGGGACGCTAGAGGAAAGAAGTGAGTTTTAAAGAGCGAGAACTGTGGTTGCCAGGTGGCTGGGAGAGGAGAGACTCTCTTCATGTGTAAAAGGATTGGTGAAAGGTGTGAAGGTATCTGGTACGAGCCTTTGATCCTCAGGCCGGGGCAGTTAGCAGATCCCAAGAACCCCATGTTGGCCTGCGGCTTGGATGCAAGAAACAGGCAAGTATCCATCTTGGTGGTTGCAGTGGAGAGGGTCCATGCCCCACTTTGGAACAGCCACGTGGTTGCAATCTGGCATCCTGGCTGGAAAGCTGAGGGCCTGGAACCAGATCTCTGGAGCAACCGCCTGCAAGCACTCTGCTCTTACAGGGGCAGTAGCATGTTAGGGGCTTTCCCTTCACCCCCTCCCCTGGTTCTTTTCACGCAGATAGAAAGCAGACTGGAAATCCGAAGTGCAGGCAATGCAATGTTTATTGGGGTTAGTTTCAAGCAACCATATCCATGGCTCTGACACTGCAAAGCCTTTACCCATGTCCCCGTTCCCTAGTCCCACCTCCTCCTTCCTAGCAGGCCAAAATATATATGTAGTGCACACCCCTGGTCCAACCGCTTACAACTTATGGTCATGTTCCGTTTTGGAGGGTCATGAGCCTGGGGTCTTGGTACCACCTCTTTTGTATCCCATGGGAGCGGTAAGGAATGTTGTTATGTATTGGCCAAGGCCCGGCTTTTCTTTGGCTCTTAGTGTTTCTTACGCCTTCCCCCGCCTCCCGTTGCCCCTCCTGACTGGTTGCTTGACCATGGCTTGAGAAAAGAGCCAGGCCGCCTTTCAGTGTATGCTCGTATATTACACCCCCACCATACCCTGTGACACTTTTAACTCAATCCCTTAGCTCTTCTCATTGTACTAACAAACCCATCTGGCTGGGCAGAAGCAACACACGGTGTCTTTGTTCTTCATTCACACGTGTTAGTAGGGATGTAAGAGTAGGGTTACCATATTTAACAAATAAAAAAAGAGGACCCTCCACGGGGCCCTGGCCCCGCCCATTTCCCACCCCCCAGCCCCGCCCCAACTCCGCCCAACCCCACCCTAACCCCGCCCCCTCCTCCCTCCCACTCCCAGCCACGCGGAAAGGGCTGCCCGAGTGCTACCGGCTTCACGGTTTACCGGGCAGCCCCCAGACCCTGCGCCCCCGGCTGGCGCTTCCCCAGCACAGCTGGAGCCCGGGAGGGGAAGCGCCCAGCCGGGGGCGCAGGGTCTGGAGGCTGCCCGGCAAACCGTGAAGCTGGTAGCGCTTGGGCTTCAGGCAGCCCCTATGCCTCCAGACCCTGCGCCCCTAGCCAGGCACTTCCCCTCCCGGGCTCCGGCGGCGCAGGGTCCGGAGGCAAGGGGGCTGCCCAAAGCCGGTAGCGCTCGGGCAGCCCGGCTCTTAAACAGAGCCGAAGAGTCAGGGGAGGAGCAGAGCCGCCGCGGGAGGGGAAGTGCCCGGCCGGCATTTTCCTGGACATGTTCGGCTTTTTGGCAATTCCCCCCGGACGGGGGTTTGATTGCCGAAAAGCCGGACATGTCCGGGAAAAACCGGACGTATGGTAACCCTATGTAAGAGTCAAACCCAAACTTCTATCTCGGGCAAGCAAACAGGCCTATGTACTGACAGAGCACCATATTGTGCAGCTGCATGGAGAGCTCCCCAGCCCCCAGAGTAGATCAGCAAAGCTGGCCGTGCAGCCAGACCACGAGGGTTTTCCACCAGCCGCAGTAAAAGATCCCTTTCCCTAAAAGACGTGCGAGTGTGCAGGCATCGGAGACCCGCCCGAGCTCCAGCCTGGAGGCTGGGCCCTGTGCGTTCTGCCGTTCTACTTAGCAGAGTTGAGCACTTTGCTGGAATCCCGTGTTTTAGCGGCGGAATCTGCTGCCTGCTTCCAGGTCCTGGTGCAGTGCCTTAGCCACCAGGCCATCCTACCGCGCTCTGCTTCAATAACCAAATGGCCCCAAAGAGCAGGGAAAATGGACCATTTGGCCACGTGGCCTTTAGTAAACTCCTCTCCTGATCCACTCAGCCAGTTGTGCCCCCTGCGGCAGGCCTATGCAAGGCCACGGGCTCTCCCGCAAGTGCAGCATGGGGTACCACTGTGGTCAGGTGGCATCTTCAAGGGGGCAGGCACATGTTCATCATTGTGCTGTATTGAAAACCGTGTTAAAATTACAAGCAATCGCTTTATATTGGAAAGTGTTTCCTGGTCTTGCTTGTAGGCTAGGGTTCTCCGAGGGAAGCATGCGATCTGGGTCCTCAAGAGTCTGCGAAACAGCAGTCTGGAGCAAAGTGGGGGGAGTTGTGCCTTGCTGCATTAGGGAGCAGCCTGCTTTGTCTCTCTCTGTATTTGGTTGCAGTGTGTTAGATTCCTGGATTCTAAGAAATAAAGTAGTGTTGCATTGCAACTCGGGCTGTCCAGTGATTAAAAAGATTAATCGCGATTAATTGCGCTGTTAAACAAGAATAAAATACCATTTATATAAATATTTTTGGATGTTTTCCACATTTTCAAATGTATTGCATTTTTACAGTGCAAATATTTGTAATAAAAATAATATAAAGTGAGCACTGTATACTCTGTATTCTGTGTTGTAATTGAAATCAATATATTTGAAAATATAGAAAAACATCAAAAATATTTAATAAATTTCAATTGGTATTCTATTGTTTAACAGTGTGATTAAAACTGCAATTAATCGCGATTAAGTTTTTAAATCACAATTAAATTTTTTTGAGTTAATAGCGTGAGTTAACTGCGATTAATCGACAGCCCTATCGATTCCGAGGCCAGAAGGGGCCCTGATCTCCTCTATAACAGAGTCCAAAGAACTTCCCCAAAACAATTCCTGGAGCAGACCCTTTAGAAAGACATCCAAACGTGATTGAAAAATTGTCAGTGATGGGGAATCCGTGGTAAATTGTTCCAATGGTTAATTACCCTCGCTGTTAAAAAAAATTTGCCCCTTATTTCCAATCTGAATAGGTTTAGCTTCAATTTCCAGTCATTGGATTGTGTTAGATCTTTCTCTGCTAGATTGTAGAGTCAATTATTAAATATTTGTTTACCATGTAGGTACTTACAGGAAGAGGCACTTTGGGGAGAGGGGTTGTCTAACTGTCTGTGTGTATGATGTGAACATGCAGGAATGGGGGCACGGGGGCAGGAAGCCATGGCCCCATCACTTTTAAAAGGGCACAAGGGTAGGCGCTCTGGGAGAAGGGGCAGCGTGAAGGTGGGGGCTGCGGGAGAAGGAGCGGCACAGGAAGGCAGGGCCGTGGTTCGGACGCCTATGCCATCCCCCCAAACTTTAAGGGAGCTTCCACCGCTCCTGTGTGAACATAACAAACATCAGCCTCAGGACTGCCACACAAATGGATCAAATGCTTCTCCTAGCCTGGCTGGCCTTCTTCTGGCTGCGCAGGTCTCTGCTGGCTTCACGCCTGTTCCAGGAACCTTTCCTTGTGCCATTTCTGCTACTCTGTTCCCCTACTGCCTATGCCTTGCTGAACGCCCCACGAGTCAGTGTAGGATTCCGTCTGCAAACAGCCCGTATTAAGAAGCTTTGTTTTACAAACCAGTCACTATTTGGTAACATCAGCTCCCCCTCGTGGAGTTCTTCTTGGTTTTTAGTTACACTCCTTTGGCTCCAGCTAATCTCAATTTTCAAGGGGAAGGTTTTTCTCCTGAAAAATGCCACTTGGTTGAAATCGAAACTTTCTGCGGGAACATGTCGATTTTGGCCACATTTCATTTCGAGGGGGGGAAATGGAAACATAGCATTCGGGGAATATCAAACCATTCCATTGTTGGCATTTTTGGAATGGAATATTTGGCTTTTCGGTCAGAAATTTGTTTATAAAAATAGAAATATTTTTAAAGATCAAAATCCAGCCCTTTTGACCGTATCAAAATGAAACCTTTCAACTGATCCCAAACTAATTTTTTTGAAAAATTCCGTTTAGTGGGACATCTCGGTTTTTCGTTCCAGTTTGGAATTAATTTTTTTTCAAGATGTCAGGATATCCCGCAGAACAGAAACTCCGGTTCTGGACCAGTTCTGCTCTGGAGGGGAAAGTCTCTCTTCCCTGATCAGACAGGTCCTTCAATCTGCGTTTCCATTGCATGTCAGATGCAGTGTGGCCTTTAAAGCCATCTTTCTCATAGACTTTAAGACCACAAGGGACCATTGTGATCAGCTAGTCTGACCTCCTGCACATCACAGGACCTCACCCACCCACTCCTGTAATTGGCCCAGAACCTCTGGCTGAGTTACTGACGTCCTCAAAGCTTGATTTAAAGACTTCAAGTTCCAGAGAGTTCACCATTTACTCCAGTTCAAACCAGCAAATGGCCCATGCCCCATGCTGCAGAGGAAGGGAAAGCCCCCTCCAGGGTGTCTAGCAAACTGACACGGGGAAAATTCCTTCCTGACCCCAAATATGGCGATCTGTTAGACCCTGAGCATGTGCACAAGACCCACCAGCCAGACACCTGGGAAAGAATTCTCTAGAGTAACTCAGAGCCTTGCCCATCTAGTGTCCCATCACCGGCCGTTGAGGATACTTGCTGCTAGCAGTCGCCATTGTAGGCAGTCCCATCATACCCTCCTCTCCATAAACTTATCAAACACAGTCTTGAAACACGTTCGGTTTTTTTGCCCCCCCAGCTCCCCTTGGACAGCTGCTTCAGAACTTCACTCCTCATCTGACCCATCCTCCAGCCCAGAGGCGCCGACTTTCTAATATGCCTGGGGGTTCTTGATCCCCATTCTGTCCCAGCCCTCGCAGGCTAGAAGAACAATACCTTGTACTTTTCCATTCAGTGGACAGCTACTTTCCATCTTGTGATCTCCAAGCACTTTGCAAATGTCAGGGCGAATTCAGCCTTGTGCAGGAAGCCGGCAAAAAGCCTCGGCACCACTTCAGTCCCACTTAAGCCTTCAAAATAGGCATTTTATAAATGGGGAAACTGACGCACAGAGCTTTACCCTATAACAGAACCCAGATCTCCTGGCCCCTACGCCTGTTCCTTCACCACCAAAGTCTCTTTGATCCCAGTTGAAATTCAGTAGTTAAAGCTAGTGTCTCTCCTATGCTGAGAGCCACTTGTTGCAGACGGTGTGACGTGGGAGGGATATACTGGCAAGGAGCCAGTTACAGTTCTCTGATTTCATGGACCAATCTGCACTGGCATTGGCCTGGGCCTTTGTGTGAACTACAGCAGCTTAGTGGCTGCTCTAATTTATGCCAGCTAGCAGTGGAGCCTACGGGATCATACACCAGGTGAAGATTGGTGGACTCTAGTTGCCCCTTCTTGCCCCCAACACACCAGTTACACTGGAGAGGGGCAGGCAATGTAAGAGCTGCCAATGATGGCTTTATGTCAGCTGTGTTTCCCCAACTAGGGGACTTTTCAGCTGGACCATCACAGTCAGATTCTAACAGCATAAGCAGGGGGGAGGGATAGCTCAGTGGTTTGAGCATTGGCCTGCTAAACCCAGGGTTGTGAGTTCAGTCCTTGAGGGGGCCACTTGGGGATCTGGGGCAAAATAAGTACTTGGTCCTGCTAGTGAAGGCAGCAGGCTGGACTCAATGACCTATCAAGGTCCCTTCCACTTCTACAAGATGGGATATCTCCATTAATTATTCCTATTATATAGGAGCCAATATTCAGAAGAGAACCTGGCCTTTTGTCTTTAAATAGGCCCATACCTGTTTTCTTTATGTGATACTGATGACTGCTTAAAAGAATCACAGAGAAACTTCTTTTCAGCGAAGAAAAAATTATTTTTAATTACGATCTACCAAACAAAACCTGACCAGTTCATAGTTCTAGGACAAGTATCCTCCAGGGCTATCAAATGTTGGTTGCATTTATTATCTGTCACACACATGGGATTCCACAGAGTTTTTGCAGAGCGGCACAGTGCAAGGCTCCAACTGGTATGCTGTAAAAGGTACAGAAAACACCTGGCGCACAAACATTGTATGGTGAGTAAATTAAAGCATTCAATCATAAAGCGCAATGCCAGAGGGAGCGGGAGGTTAACTGCTTCAGGGAAGGGAGAAAAACGTGCATTATTAGATGATGTTTCAAAGAGATTATGGGCTGATGCACAGATAAAAGACGGCTGTGCCACATAGCAGAATGTGTGGAGAAGAAGCCACTCACGCCAACAGCTGGGTGATGGTGACAAGGGCCAGAAAGGCCAGTGTTAGGGGAGTGGAGGGAGCCAAAAGGGGAGCAGACTGATGAGAGAGAGCGAATCCCGGAAGATTCCTGCTATACAGAATCATAATCCAGCTTAACCAGGAATCATTTATTAAAGTAGACAGCTACAATCCCAGACACAAAGAAATAGGCTTCCACTCAACTCAGGTCCTCTCTTTGTCTCCCTTGTTTACCAGGGGCCCTCCCTCAGTTTGCAACTCTGCACAACACAGAGAGACATCTAGTGGCAGAATAACTTATTGGAGGAAAACATGTTACAGATGGGGGAGTTTTTACCCACCAGGAGGGCAGTTTTGAACTGGGTCCTGAAATTAATGGGGAGCCCAGGGAGTTGTTGGAGAATGCAGACGGTGAGTTCACACATCTTGCAGAGGAGAAGCCAGCATCTCCTGGAGTCCCGGCGGCTCGGATTTGGGAAGGGAGGGAATTGTACATGTCCAGGCAAAAGAGGAGGTGGGATTTCAGCAGAACAGGGGCCGAGGCAGCACCTGGGTGGCAGTGGGAAGATCTGCAGATGTGGGAAGAGAAGGAGGGCCAAGGGTCTAGGATCGTGGATATGAACAGGAGAGACAAAAGAGAAGGGTGGGTCAAAGAAGGAGCGAGAGGGGCAGAGCTTGGCTTGGCAATGCAGCTCTTGCCCAAGGGGGAGCACAGCTGTCTTGGAGGCCCTGTCTGTCCAGGAGATGGTGCTGAATCTGGGAGTCTGCCCGCTCAAGGCACGCAGAGAGGGGGACGACGGAGGGGTTAAAAATGCATGCAGAGAAGTGCATCTATATAAAAAGTGTCACCACAGCTAAACAGGAAGTGGCTGAGAGGGAAGCGGGAGCTTGGCCAAGAGGAAGAGGCGTAACTGGATGTGGAGAGAGAGGTGTGATTGCGGGCAGAGGCGCTCTGACAGAAGAGAGCCAGGGATGGCTGCCTGGCTAAGGCAATGGGGTCGGAAGAGGTAGAATGATCTACAGGGCTGGAAGCTGCCCGGAGGTGAAGTCTGAGGCCCAGACACTTGGTTGTAATAATAATAACCCTCCCTAGTGCTTCTCCCACGCTTTCCATCCGTCGATCTCAAGCGCCTTGCAAAGGAGCTCAGTCCTATTGTCCCCTGTTTACAGACATGGAAGCAACTTGCCCAGAGTCACCCAGCAGGCCAGGGGCAGTGCTGGGAACAGAAGCCAGGGCTTCTAAGTCCCAGTCCAGAACCTTCTAGCAGGCCACACTGCCTCTCCTGCTACAATGAACCTGGGGCTAGGATTTGAAAATCGGGGTGAGGGGATGCTCCCTTCACCAGAAGCAGACAGTGAAGGGCTGGGGAGAGTCTCATAATTTTGCCTACGAATTTTAATTCCTTTTTCACCATTGAGATTGCAACCAATGTGACATGCCCCATCGTGATAAACTCAAAGAGCTCAAACGAGGTAGCGTAACAAAGAGAAGGTTCGGGGCTGACTTGATCACAGTCTAAAAGTTCCTGCCTGGGGAGCAAATATTTAATAACGGGATCTTCGCTCTAGCAGAGAAGGGTCTAACACGATCCGGTGGCTGGAAGTTGAAGCTAGACCCATTCAGACTGGAGAGCAGGTGTCCATTTTTAACAGTGAGAGTAATTAGTCATTGGATCAATTTAACAAGGGTCACGGTGGATTTTCCATCACTGGCAAGTTTTAAATCGTGAGGGGAGGTTATTCTAAAAGCTCTGCTCTAGGAATTATTTGGGGGGCAGGTCCTTGGCCTGTGTTTTCCGAGTGTAACACTGACTAGAAATGTCTGTAGGAAAGGAAATATTATAGAAACTGTCTGGCATTGCACCAGAACCCCTTTCTGCAGAATATCACTCAGTGTCCTCCTGCCTCGCCTGGCCATAGGTGGCAGCGCCGTTCAGCCCGGTCCAGCACCTAAGACCGCACAGTAGAAGATGGCACATCTTCCAAGAGCTGGGCCAGGTAACAGAACCCCAGTGTGAAAGGCAACAGAGAAGCTATTTGTTCAGAAGTTTTGAGGCAAAGCCTGGCTGATAGGATACTTCGTTAACCCCAATGCACAGAAGGTGTCGGTCTCTTGCTGGGGAAATCAGAGCAGGTTCTTCAGGGTTAAAGCCCCTCTTTTCCCAGCACATCACAGTCCAGCTCTAAGAAAGGCCCCGATCCTCTTACCCCATCACTGAGGAGAACCTGGCTTGGGTGCCGGCTTCCCACTCAGGTTGCACAAGGAGCTCTTGCAGCAGGTAGTGGAGTAGGAGGCTAAGCCCAGGTTGATATTGAACTCCGGGCAGGTTGGGGAGCATTTCTTGGTGATTCGCCTCCTGGCTGTCCACATGCCTTAACCAAGGAGAAGAAACAGAAAACTATTATTAAGAGGTCTCTCCCTGAGGTCTGAGAGCCAATGCAGGAAAGGATTTAGATCTGATCTCCAGGAGTCTCTAGGAGACTACAGTAACCTTATCTTTCCATTCACCTCTCTCTCAACCTTCCCATCCCCCTCTCTCATTGGGATCTGGATTTCATACCCCACAAAGGTTGGAGTGTTTGAACCAGGGGTGCGCATTCAGTCCCGTAAAGTTCTCCACCTTCCTAACATGCGTCTCCTGCGAGGTCAATAAATCCTAGACCCGTCCCCTAGCAAAAGCCACTGTGAAAAATGTGTACAAAACCCCATTGTTCTCCACTCTCCGGGAGTTATTCCCTAGTTCCCAGTCAGCGATCCTGGCACGTACCAATCCCAGCATAACCAACAGTCGTCAGGCAGTACTTGTCCGCAGCCGAGCACTTTGTGATCTTCAAACAGCTCCAGTTGCTGGATTGGTTTTCGCATATGAAGCACCACAGCGAGTCAGCTGTGGAAGGGAGACACGGAGGAGTTAGACATGGATAGTGGTGTGGCCACTCCAGCAGCCCAGCTCTCTCATTGACTGTAGTGTCGGCCAGGAGTTAGCCCACTGACACCCATGAGGTGAGAGGAGAACCACGGTTCTAAATCGATCCACCCACCCTGCAACAACTGCCCTTCAGCCGTGCTCCCAAACTGCAGTAAAACTTCCCTCTCACACTGGATCTGGGGGTAGGGAAAGCGTTCAGTGCGTCGTACCACCAGAGCAAAACTGAGAGAGAAAAGGTGTCCTTGTGGTTAAAGGCAGAGGAAGCCAGGAGAGACAGGTTCTTCCATGAACTTTGTTGGTGACCATCGCTGAAGCACTAAGAACTGATTGGAAGCTCAGTGAGGACCATGGTCGTCTTTCCATTGACGCCTGCGGGCTTTGGATCAGGCCTTTCATTTCTCTGCCTCTCAGTTGGCCGGCTGTAAAATGAGGCTAATAATGCTCGTTTTCACCCATCTATTGCCTGGCTTGCCTGTTTAGATTGTAAGCTCTGTGTGAGGAGGTTTATAAGCCCCATCCTGCCACAGCAATAAGGGATTAAGAGACGGAGTAGACACCTCCTCAGCTGTGAATTATTGGCAGGCCACCAACAGCTGGTAAGAGCCCGCGGCCCAGGCAGAAGGGGCCTGCCAGGAAGTCTGAGGGGACACTGTATCGGCTCAAACCGGCCGGCAGCAGCTCAAGGAGGAGCTGCTCTGCGAAAGTGGGCTGGAGGGAGGTGAGGAATACAGTGACCTGGCCAGAGGGCTGAGTCATGAGACGGGGCAAATCACTGCAGGCTCTGAGGGGCTTTCAACAGGGGGGACTGAATCAAAGAGGCTGCCACATCCCCACCTAGCCACAAGGGTGAGCGACCCCCTCCACGCTCTCACTATGTACCTGTGCAATGCCTGGCATGAGGGGGCTCTGCCAGGGCTGCCCAGAGGGGGGGCAAGTGGGGCAATTTGCCCCGGACACCGAAGGGGCCCCCACGAGTATGTCGGAGGCTCCCCCCGCCTCCGTCTTCCCCCATCCCCCGGCGTCTCAGCTGGTAAGGGGGCAGGGCTGCGAGCTGCAGCCAAGCGGCGGGAGCTCAGGCCCCGCTGGAGACAACACGCCGCTGCAGCGCTGTCCGGGGCCGCTCCTGGACGCGGCGCGCTGAGGCTCTGGGAGAGGGGGGAAGCGGCATGGTAAGGGGCCGGGGCCGGGCACCCCCTGACCCCATCCCTCACAGCCCTGACCCCCAGCTCCGAGCCCAGCCCCTCTGAGCCAGACCCCCCCCGACCCTATCCCCTCCACAGCCCTGACCCCCAGCTCCGAGCCCAGCCCCTCTGAGCCAGACACCCCCAACCCCATCCTCCCGACAGCCCTGACCCCCAGCTCTGAGCCCAGCCCCTCTGAGCTGGGCACCTCCTCGACCCCATCCCCCACACATACCAGACCCCCAGCTCCGAGCCCAACCCCTCTGAACCGGACACCCCCTGACCCCATCCCCCCCACAGCCTTGACCCCCAGCTCCGAGTCCAGCCCCTCTGAACTGGACACCCCCGACCCCATCCCCCCCACAGCCCTGACCCCCAGCTCTGAGTCCAGCCCCTCTAAACCGGACACCCCCCTGACCCCATCTCCCCACAGTCCTGAGCCCTGTCCCTGTGAGCCGGGCACCCCCCAACCTAGAGCCCAGCTCCCCCCCCAGCCCTGGGCAACAGCAGCGCCACCCCCAGGCAGCGACAGCCCATTGGCACCAACCATCACCATCACCCAGCGACAGCCCATTATGTAATTGCAAATGTATACTTACCATTAAAGCATTTAATGGTTTTAAATAATGTATTTTGTGTATTTTCAAATTATTAAAAATTAATTTTGGAATGTATTTCACTGGGTTTTTTTACATTTCCAAATACATGTTACTATAGTATTGCAACTTTTTTTTATGGAAGGGGCCCAGAAATTGCTTTGCCCCAGGCCCCCAGAATCCTCTTGGCAGCCCTGGGCTCTGCCCTAGGTTGGCGCCTCTAGGTGCGACTGTATAATAGAAATAATCAAAATACCAAAACAAACCCGCTCGGACACCAAACCAAAGCCCACTAGAACCACCTGCAGGGCTGCAGCAAAAACCCCCTTAACATCACCATACCGACCGGAAAAAGAAATCATGTGAACTAACTAGACAGCTGCATGCACCCAGGGTAGGGTGACCAGACAGCAAATGTGAAAAATCGGGACGGGGGTGGGGCCTATATAAGAAAAAGACCCAAAAATTGGGACTGTCCCTATAAAATTGGGACATCTGGTCACCCTAGCCAAGGGCCACACACTGAAGTCAATAGGAGATTTGCCAGTGACTTGAACAGGAATAGAGTCAGCCGCCAAGCCAGAATTAATACCCAGCAGCGCCTGGCTTTGTGCCCTGCGCTTAACCCACAGAAGCTATTAAACAATGCTGGGTTTGAGTTATCGGCGCACAGAAACCTCCCTGAAAAACGCCCTTCTCGGGGATGAGGGTGGCAACGTCTTCCTCTTCCCCCCACCAAAAACATTCACTTCCAGGCTGAGCTCGAGCCTCGTTGGCTTGCAGGAGACTGAGAGCAGGGCTTTCCCACAGCACCACCCATCGCCTGCTGCATCTCTGCCACATGCGCTATGACAGTGTCTCATATCCTTGTTGCTAGCCCAGAGATGAAGATCATAGAATCTCAGGGTTGGAAGGGACCTCAGGAGGTCATCTAGTCCTACCCCTTGCTCAAAGCAGGACCAATCCCCAGACAGATTTTTGCCCCAGCTTCCTAAATGCCCCTCTCAAGGATTGAACTCACAACCTGGGTTTAGCAGGCCAATGCTCAAACCACTGAGCTATCCCTCCCCCCTGATGTGGCCCTGATTCCCCATCTTCTGGATGAGGTCGTACAGGAGCCACAAAATCCACGAAAACCCTTTGCTAGGCTGGGGGATGTTACACCTGGGGGGGCAGGGGAAGGGGATTTGGGTCCTGCCCCTGCGAGATGGGTGCCCCTGGAGAAGCAGCTCGTGCTTTCAGAAGTGTAACGGAGGTGGGGGGAGTTGGGTGCTGCCCCTGGGTTGTGGGAGATCACAGCAGCGTATCTTGTACTGCAGGACTGGCCTGGCTCCCTGCTCCAACCCACTGGCTCTCACCACGGCGCACCCGTGGGGCCCTGCCACCAAGCTGCCTCACCCCCTTCCTTGCCCTGGTGCTGCCGGTCCCCTAGCTGGGCCGGGCTGGGTCTGGTGGGCCGGCAGCATCCCCGGGGCCCCCAGTTGCTCAGGATCTTGTTTGTCAAGCAGCCCAGGAGCCTCTCTCGACGTCTCACCTTGCTGTGCGCACAGGACGATAGCCAACAAGACAGCCAGGACAACCTTCATCTTCCCTGGATCTTGGCAGCGTCCTGATGTGAGCAGCTTCTCCCGGGGCAGGATATAAATCTCCCTGCTTGGATTCGGTGACTAGGGAGACAGCAATTTTGAAGGCTGGGTCCCGCTGGGCTGGGACAACGCTGGGGTTGGGAGGGGCGGAATGTGTGTGGGAGGCTCGGTTCTGTCTCGCCCTGCACTGGCAGGGTGGTGTGATGGGCCCGGTGCAGAGTGAAAGGTCCTGGCCCTTGATTGCTTTTGTTTCCATATGTCACTCTTCTGCCAGGAGCCACCAGGGCCGGGTTCAATGTGTAGGGGTTCCTCTGAGCATTACAAAAGAGAATTGGGTCGAGCCCGCACCCAGTAATCTGGGAAAATAAGCACCAGCCCCAGGCGCTTTTAAGAAGCAATTTTACCCCACTCGCAAGCACAGAATCTGGGTATAACAAAAGAAAACAGTATTAAAAGGCAGAGGGAATACGGCATTAATGTGAGAAAACGTCACCACCACAATTCCAAAGCATGCAAACCATAAGCAAACACCCACCCACAATATGTTAGGCAGCGTCTTTTGCCTCAGTTTCCCACCTTGCAGCGAGAAAGTCCAACGAACGAATGCCCCTTTAACACACCACTCCCCTTTCCCTCCGCTGCACCCCATTCCCCGTTGTTTGTCCAAAGTCAGCAAAGTCCCAGAATTCAGGGGTGCGGGCTTCACCTCCCAGCCCCGAAGGGAGAATTGAGCAGTGTCTCTGGTGCTGCTGAAGCCCACTGCCTTTGCCACCACTTGCTGCCCCCTTTGCTGCTGCTCACCACTGCTGCCCCTCTGCCAGCCGCCTTTATCTCTTCTCACCACGGTAATCTCGGCAACTGCTCACCACCACCGCCTCTGCAATGCTGTATTCAGAAGTTCCACCACTTGGCCCCCTTTGTAGCCGCTGCAGCTCTTTGCAATTTCATCGGGCGGTGGGGAGCCTCCTGGCCACTGCGGTCTCTGCATTGTCCCCCAACCAGGTCTCAGACTCAGTCCTTAGGCCTGTTCATCAGTAATTTCACTTATAGAGATCATTGAGCAGAAACGAGGACTCTCCATTGAATCTACTCAGCTGCATCTTTAAACAATGGTGGGGGGGGGCGGGGGAAGGGTCAAATGTTACCTGAGATTCTATAAATAACACCCACTTCACCAAGTACCAGAATCTGTCCCTACCCCTCTCTGACTGTCCCTTGGCTTTGGCATCCGTACTCCTTCCTTAGCGAGTGCGGTTCAAGTTAGGGTGACCCCCTCAATCAGGGCATGTAGAGTATAGTGCTTCCCTTTATTCATACAATAAGGATAGCAACTTGTCATTACCCTGCATTCAGTACTAAAGTGAATTTTAACCCAAACCAGCCCAAATCAATCACTTTGGCAAAGCAGCTCTGTCTGCTGGACATCTAGGCAGAGTAGGTGTGTCTATGCAAATACGGTCTGGTCGTGAGGTCTTTGTCCCCCAGCTTATCAGTAGATGTTGGGGGAGAGCTCATTCAGACCCTGCTTACATATCATTTCTCAGGGGTCAGGACACGCCTGGTTGGACATTTGCAGTCTTATCTCTGATCAGATTGTTAGCACTGTGGTTAGAGCTGGGGAATGCTAAAAAAAGGAAGCGATGCGAGGCAAAAGTCATGGCAAATAGAATGTGAGCAGCATCTGAGATCAGTGCCTGTTACTAGCGTGGGTTATGTCAATGCATTCTACCAGGGGCTAGCGGCTGATTGTTCCTACGTGCCTGGTGGTATGACCAGGGCGTGTATCAGACCAATAACTTCCTGTTTGCTTCTAAGTGCAATACAAGGTGCTGGTGTTGTTCTGCAAAACCCTAAATGGTTTGTATGGGGTCTGATTCAAGTCAACAGAACTCCTTCCATTGATTTCTATGTGGTTTTGGAGCAGGCCCCTCGATTGGCCACTATTGTAGGTAGGGACCATCTCTCACTATGGGTCTGTATTGCACCTACCGCCACAGGGGCCCTGAGCTCAGCCGGAACCTCTAGACGCTGTCATAATACACATAAATTATGGCAATAGGAACAGTTTCTAGATTTGGCCGCTGGAGACAAGGCATTCTCAATAGAAACCCCTCAGCTCAGGAGTTTCCACCCCAACAATAGGTCCAGCCAGAGTCCATCTTTATTGGCTGAGTGGGCTAGACTTGACCAGCTAGACTTGAGGCGTGTAGAAAAAAGGGCAAGGTGGGTGTGGTCTTAGTGTTTTCTGGTGGCCTTTCCTTTTCTGTCTGCGTGCGTGAATATCATGTTTTCACTAACATACACCATCTTGGGGTCCATTTTAGAAGCCTTAAATATTCATAAAATCAAAATTGTCCCATCCACTAGGAAATGCAGGAAAAAATATAGTCTCCAACTCTTACAGTTTTATTGCACATCTAGTGCTATTTGGTATTTTTATTAAAGCCCCTGCTCTTGGATTCATGTTATTTCATGAAAGTCTCTGCTTTCTTGGGGGAGGGGGGGAAAGGAAGTGTCTAGCCCTCGCAACTGCAGAGAGAAGCTTGAAACTTGAATGAAGTTCACCCTTAAGTCTCAATCACCAGAATGCAAATATAAAAACCCCTTCTTTTTATTTTTCAACAAATATGATTTTATAAGCTGATCTCATGATCTTTGGGGCCTGACTCATGATTTTTGAACACCTGGAGTGGCCAACACACTGTTCTGTCATGCCATAGATATCACCGGAGAGACCCCAGGATGCAAGCGTTTCATGCACTGCATGCTGGGTAATAACACGTGAGGCCTCCATTCCTATGCAACTGAACCTGCTCTTCAGTAAAGCAGCTATTTACAGAGCTACTCCACTTGCAGCTTAGCATTCCAGCCATGTGCACACAGACTGACTTCTTGGTGCCTCGTCCAAACCCTTCCCTCCAGCAACCTGTGCTCCTCTCTCCAAGTTCCACACTGATTGCTACCAAAGCTGGAATAAAGCAGTGGGGAATTGGCCCACAGTTTTCTTGTTCAGTGTCCCAGCCATTAAATGTCCATTAGCAGTGTTCTCAGGAGTCACATCACTGGCTGGAGCCCGTCTCCAGGTGGAGGATGAAGCTTTAGCCCCCTCAGGAATTTCAACCCTACCTGTGGGGGGGACCCTTTGATTGGTTGCCTTCCCCATTTGCTCGCCCTCTTGGGAAGAGCAGCCAATCAGGGCTGCTGCAGAAAGCAGGTAGTTCCAACTCCTAGGAGCTGCAGCTATTCTTGCAGGAGTGAAGGAGAGAGCAGAACATGCCCATCAACTTAGGGAGGTCCCAGGCCCTACTCTCCCTCCCTGCAACACCCAGCCTGGAACGGGGGAGAGGGGACCCTGCTGCAGCCCCACCCCCAGGCCTGGGAAAGGGAGATGAATCCCGGGAGCTGCAGGAGAAGCAGAGTTGAGGCTGTGGGGGGCTGAGCTGGGATTGATTTTGGGATTGGGGCAGAATTAATTGCTGGGTGGGGGGACGGGCAGATGTGGGGTGAGTGCTCCTGCAGTGGGAGGCCAAATCAATGTGGGTGTGTTGGCAGCATTAATTGTCTCTCTCTCTCTCTCACACACACACACACACACACACACACTCACTGGGGATGGGCAGGGAAGTTCAAAATCAAAAGACGGACCCAACAAAAAAACCAGATAGTCTTTTTGAACCCCAAATCGCCTGATTTTGAGGGTCTGAGACATGATGTTTGAACCTTCGGTGCAGGCAATCCGGCAGGCAGACAGCTGGGATAAGACGATGGTGAATCAGGCCCTACCAACACCATGGCAACGTGCCACCCTTCTCCACGGCACCTCTCCCTGGCCCGCCCTGAAGGTGTGGAAAGGCGTGCAACATTGCTGTGAACCTCACTAACGAGCCCCACAGGCGAAGTTGTGCAAAGCAAGGGGGTGACGGTGTTACCTGCACACTTTAGGGCACCCCACCTTTTCCCAGGCCAGAGGGCTCCAGGCGTAACCCGGTTAATATAGGCACCCCTACCTTTTCTGTGTTTTTGTTCTATAGGCAGGCCAGGTTTCAATGGCTTCTACCTTTTAAGGGTTTAGGGGAAATTATCCCACTGTTTAGTTATTAAATTCATGAGGTGGTGTACCTGCGTTTTTCTTTTTATACAGCAGACCAAGTTTGTAACGTTTTTTCTGCTGTGCTAAGCTTTAAGTTTATTCACAGGTAATACCTGAGAAGCATCATTAGCATATGACCTTAAAGGCTTTTTTTAAACATTATACACACTATACGGTGTTACAGGGGTACTTATTAACATTACATTTATCCCATTGTTTAATATTAACATCAAATCTATTAAAAGTATCTTATTATACCAACGCTTTTCTTTAGACAATTTGTTTTCGAGGCCAGCGTGCTCAATGTTCTCTTGAAATTTTTGCATAAGCTTTTTAATTGAATTATATCCTGGGGGTTTTGGTGAATGAAAAGGTAGGGGTGTCATGCATATAAGTAGACCCCTTTTGTACCTGTCTTCAGATTTCAGCACTGCATATACACACAAAAAGTATATTCTTTTCTACTTAGGGTTAACTTGTCCCTCTCTTATTTTTAGGTTTGACTTCTTTTTCCACCTTCCTCTGGAGGGTCAGAATTTGAGCCTTTTGCTTTCAGGTAGTTTGTTTGCTGACCAGGTATGTTCATTATCTGCAGTTCCTTTGTGCTGCCATTTATGGGTAGTTCTCTCCTTCCTCCATCAGCTAGGTAATTTGCATTGACAGGGATGCTTTCTGGCTTGCCATCAGCAGAGCTCAGAGACTCTGTCTTAAAAGGGACACAGTCAACTTCCACCAGAGTTCTGATTTCTGTCCACTTTCAACTCCTGCTTCCAAAACACACAGCGATCTGAAAAAGAAAACACAACCTATTGTGGCTCCTTTTGGAGCCCTAATAGGATTTTAATTAAGTAGCATATTTTAATAGGCAGCAGGTTTAAAACAAATAAAAGGAAGTAGTTCTTCACACAACACACAGTCGACCTGTGTGGAAAGGTATGCAAGAAAATTTGCCTTTGAAAATAAAAAAGTTGTTAGAAAATGTAACAGAAGGGAAAAAACAATTAATGGCGTGGTGGAAATTGGTAAATTTGGCCCTAAATAAAAATCAGACGGTTCTACAAGCCATTTGGTTCATATGTAGTAACTGTACACCCCAGTCTAACTATTGATATATATCCAGTGGTACCGGTGGGAATCCAATTAACAAAAAATTTGGTTACGTATTCCACTAATCATCATTCCTGGGCACATAAAGAAAACCAACAATGAAAAACCATGGACGTGTTTTAGTGTGTAGCCAATGAAAATTTGGGATATGTGTGTAAAAACGGGGCAATGAGGTACCACACCATGTCCTGCTGGGAGGCCGTCTCATCTCACAGGGCTTCTAAGGCAAGAAGCAGGAGCTTACATGGTCAGCATGACGCAATCACCAAAGCTAGTCGATATTACTAGGGGGAAATGAATGATTGTTCTTGATTACTTATCTCTATTGCCCCGGTCAGGAGCATGATCCCATCGGACGGAGTGCCGCACACATGCATAGGAAGGAAGGCCTGGTCCATGCCCCATGTTGCTTACCATTTAATTAGATCAAAAGGCAAAGGGTGCAGGAAAGGGATGCACCATACAAGCAAAGTGATCAGGGGTCTGGCAGGCATAAGACCCAGGAATGATTAGGGAGAGAGCAGGTTCCTGGCTCGTATATTTCATGTGTTATCTTTCTAACGTATTGGTCTTGTTTGTATTATAAATGCTTAGCTGGGAGGGGATTTGAGTGGACCATTCGGGGTGGAAGCGGGGCAAAGAAGGGGTTGCTGGAGTAAGAAAGGGGAATGGTAAAGGGAGAGGGGGCAGAGAAGGTGAGGGAGGTGAGGGGTACAAAGATCAGGGGTGGTGGGGTAGACCCCCCAAAATCATGAGATTGGCTTAAAAATCATGAGGTTTTAAAAAAGCAGGTGGGGGCGTCTTTTTCTTTGCCTCGAGGTTACACTTGGGTCATGTTTTCTAGCTTTTCTGCACAGCCAGGAGGGCTAGAAACATGACCCCATGACCCCGCTACCGCCCCGGGTTGAAGAAGCCCTTGGTTAGTTGTCCAGGTGCTGCGTTCCTTAGGAAGAGAGAGCTGAATGCGTTAGGGATTGCCAGGATTCCAAGCAGAGATAGGCAGGTGCTGCCCGGAAACTTTTACCTCTGTGGACTCCTGCTGGTCTTACACGCAGAACGTGGGCTTAGCAATGCACAAACCTCTTATGGGTCAGATGATGCATCTGAGAGATTTTCCCACCCATTTAAATCTGTCATATTGAGTTAGAATCCTCACGAGAGCAGGCTGTCTCACAATTTACCCATCCCCAGATTTCATATTAGGTAGAGAAACAGGGGCTTATACGTTGGGAGCAGCTTTGCCCTCAGGACAAGCAGCAATACGAAGGGTGGGATATCTTGCAGCCAAGCTCTGAAGTCTGTGGAGAGAACAAGTACATCACCAGGGAGGGACTCTTGGAAGTAATTACATGATTCTCCAATGATAAATTATTGCACCACCAGGAAGGAATTTTTAGTCCTAATTAAAACTGGTTGCAGCAATTGACTATTAATGTACCTAGACTTTTGCAAGGCTTTTGACACAGTCCCACATGACGTTCTGATCAGTAAGGTGGAGAAATGTGGGCTCGGCAGAACTACTATTAATGGATACATAATTGCTTAAACAACCGCAGAATGAAATAATGTCGGATTGGAAGAAGGTCTCATATAGGGTTCCACAGGGATCTGTTTTGGGTCCATGTTATTTAACATCTTTATTAATGACCTGTCTGTAGGAACAGAGAGCACACTGATCAGATATGCAGATGACACAAAACTGGAGCAGCGGGAGGTTGCAAACATTCTGGAGGATGGAGCTAAAATTCAAAGGGATCTTGATAAAGTGGAGAATTGGGCTACAGACAACAAAGTGGAATTCAACAGAGACAAATGTAAGGTGCTGCACTTAGGGAAGAAAACCCAAACACACAAATACAGACTGGGGGGCTAACTGGCTTGGCAGCAGCACCGCTGAGGAGCTGGGAGTCAGTATGACTCAACATGGGTCAGGAATGTGCTGCTGTTGCAAAAAAAGAAATTGCAATTTTGGGTTGCATTAATGGAGGCACAGCATGCATGTCACGGGAGGTGACCGTACTGCTCTACTTGGCGCTGGTTAGGCCTCAACTGGAGTACTGGGTCCAATTTTGGTCACCAATATATAAAAAGGATGTAGAGAAACTGGAGAGGATTCAGAGGCAAGCGACAAAGCTGATCAAAGGGATGGAATGCCAGCCAGATGAGCAAAGGCTGAAGGAACGGGGTATGTTTCGTTTGGAAGAGAGGAGATTAAGGGGGGACATGACAGTGCTCTTCAAATACTTGAAAGACGGCCATAAAAAAATGGAGAAAAGTTGTTCTCTCTTTTCAGAGAAGGCAGGACAAGAAGAGGCAATGGGTTCAAACTCCAGCAGAGCAGATTTAGATGAGATCTCAGGAAAAACCTAAATGCCTAGGGAGAGCGTGGAAGCGCCTTCACTGGAGGTTTTCAAAAGGAGGCTGGAGAGCCATCTGTCTGGGATGATTTAGACACAACAAATCCTGCATCTTGGCAGGGGGTTAGATTAGATGACCCTTATGGTCCCTTCTAACCCTATGATTCTATGATTCTGAGATAGTTCTCCAAAAACTTCAGCTCAGTGCACAGCTGTGGTCAAAAAGGCTAACAGAATGTTAGGATCTAGTAGGAAAGGGATAGAAAATAGAAAATCAGACAGAAAATATCATAATGCCACTATATGAATCCATGGTGCACCCCCACCTTCAATACTGTGTCCATTTGCTTCCCTGGTGGTCCAATGTAATCCAAGTTTGCTGTCCTTTTCTCAGTGGTATGAAGCCCATTTTCTCCCTCAGGCTTTAACCGCTCAGGGCAATGCTGGGGGAGATCTGCTCCTGCTGTTTGGCTTTTGGGGTTGAGTCTGTGTTTAGTTGACATTAGTGTCACTAGGATCTTTCAAGAAAGAGGAGGAACACTGGAGGGAGCTGGTCAGATGGAGGGACAATAAGGGAGCTCATCAGAAAACTGCAGACATTGCATGAATATAACTTTGAGACCATACAAGGACCTGGACAGAAGCAGGGTAATGACAGTGCTTAGTCCGTATGTCCCTTATTGATGGGGTAATTGAAAATCCTGCTCTTCGCACGAACACAAGGAGCTGATCTGGGCGTGGGAGAAGTTTGTTGGTGAAGGAACAGCCCCAACCCAGATGCCTAAGGTCTGCAGGGTGCTGTTGTTCCTGGTTCGGCTGCTGGAACAATAGAGCCAATATTGCAAGAATGGATTTTAGCCCATTTTAACACTGCATTGGTATCTGAGCAGTGTAGGATCTGTTGCTTAACTGGACGGTGCATCTATCATGCAGCGTAGTGGGTGTTGTCCCTTGTGGTTTATATTCTCTACAGATGTCATCAAGAGAATAACAACGTTAAATCCACCGCCTACATCTCACGGGCACTGCAGAAACTTCTGCAGCGTGTTCTGATTAGTTCTTGGAACGCCCACGTGTCCGTTAGGAAATGTACTGTTCTACTGAAATACTGCAGGAGGGACCTTCTCTTGGCAAACATCTCTGCAGCTTTGAGTCACCTTTTGGGCTCTCCCACGCCTGGCACGTCTCTCTCCCATCTGCAGCCTGGCTGAGGCCAGTGTTACCGTATGATCATCAGACTGATCCCGGGTCTCACAGCTAGTCCCTCTTTTAATACATTGTCCAAGAGGACAAAGTGCTGGGTGAGGCTCTGACTCTCCTTTTCATGGGTGAACAAAAACTCCATCCGTCTTGCAATTGCAGCCACCAAATATGGTTGATGGGGCAGGAATGGCCAACATGTACGAGGTGCTGGCAATTGGGAAGCTGCTGTGGAAGTCGACGTACCCAGGGTGAAGACTGCGGAGGGGACTGAAGGTGCTGTGATAAGAGACAAGAGCACATAACTGACCACAGCTCTGCCTTTCCCGTGTAGCAGTGATTAGCCCTCCACACAGTATCCCACATGGGCTCTGGCCTGGGCCTTATATAACCACAGCACCACCCGCTCCAGGGTAATTATCTTTAGGCAGGACAGTGACAGGTCTCTCCCCTATATAGCCAAGACCAACTTCCCAGCTCTCCGGTTCCTAGCCTGGCATCCAGGGGATGGTGGCTATGCAGCTATGTTATCCACCCATCACCGTGGGATCTGGGCACCTTCCATGTAAAATCAACAGCAAGAGTCAAATCCCTAGTGTGGTCCACAGAGTCGATGCCATTTCTCTTTTTTCCCCAGTAAAAACTCTGTTCTGGGTTTGATTTTGTAGATTTTATTAATTTACTTGATTCTAGGTTGATTTGTTTAGGGCTTTTGGGGGGTTAGTTGGGAATTTGGGGGTGGAAAGGGATGTCAGGGTTGGGAGTGTCCATTCTGCTGGTGGGAAGGCCTTTTCGAAGGGGAGGGCTTTGCAGTGGTTCCTAAGAATGGCCGCGCTTTGGGGCTGCCTGATCTCCTCTGGCAGATTGGTTCATAGCCACATCCCCTCAGCTGAGAACACTTTGTCCCCAGCTCTCATGCTGTTCAACCTGGGCTTGGTGGTCTGCAGAGCCCCAGAGCACCACTGTTCCCATGGCGGCTCATAGATCAAAATTTGGTCTTTAATGTAGCTGGGGCTAGAACATAAGAACGGCCATACTGGGTTAGACCAAAAGTCCATCTAGCCCAGTGTCCTGTTTTCTGGCAGTGGCCAATGTCAGATGCTTCAAAGGGAATAAACAGAACAGGGTAATTGTCGAGTGATCCATCCTCTGTCAACCCGTGCCAGCTTCTGTCAGTCAGAGGTTTAGGGACACTTGGAGCAGGCGCCCCTCTGCTTTGCGCACCCGAGGCAAGTGTCTCACTCGCCTCACCCTTGTTACAGCACTGCTAGTGCTTAGGGGGCCAGCACAGGTTCTTCAAGACAAGCCCCTGATTTCCCAACACGTCACAGTCTGGTCCAGACAAGGAGACAGAAAAAAATGGTCAAAATCCCACCCCCCAGCATTGAGAAAGCGCAGTCCTACTGACCTCGGGGAAGTTCCTGCAGCCAGTCATAGAATCACAGAATATCAGGGTTGGAAGGGACTTCAGGAGGTTATCTAGTCCAAGCCCCTGCTCAAAGCAGGACCAATATCCAAATAAATCATCCCAGCCAGGGCTTTGTCAAGACAGGCCTTAAAAACCTCAAAGGAATGAGATTCCACCACCTCCCTAGGTAACCCATTCCAGTGCTTCACCACCCTCCTAGTGGAAAAAGTTTTTCCTAATATCCAACCTAAACCTCCCCCACTGCAAATGAGACCATTACTCCTTGTTCTGTCATCTGCTACCACTGAGAACAGTCTAGATCCATCCTCTTTGGAACCCCCTTTCAGGTAGTTGAAAGCAGCTATCAAATCCCCCCTCATTCTTCTCTTCTGCAGACTAAAAAATCCCAGTTCCCTCAGCCTCTCCTCATAAGTCATGTGCTCCAGCCCCCTAATCATTTTTGTTGCCCTCCGCTGGACTCTTTCCAATTTTTCCACATCTTTCTTGTAGTGTGGGGCCCAAAACTGGACACAATACTGCAGATGAGGCCTCACTAATGTCAAATAGAGGGGAATGATCATGTCCCTCAATCTGCTGGCAATGCCTCTACTTATACAGCCCAAAATGCCGTTAGCCTTCTTGGCAACAAGGGCACACTGTCGACTCATATCCAGCTTCTCATCCACTGTAACCCCTAGATCCTTTTCTGCAGAACTGCTGCCTAGCCACTCGGTCCCTAGTCTGTAGCAGTGCATGAGAGTTTTCCGTCCTAAGTGCAGGACTCTGCACTTGTCCTTGTTGAACCTCATCAGGTTTCTTTTGGCCCAGTCCTCTAATTTGTCTAGGTTCCTCTGTATCCTATCTCTACCCTCCAGTGTATCTACCACTCCTCCCAGTTTAGTGTCATCTGCAAACTTGCTGAGAGTTCAGTCCATGCCATCCTCCAGTCCTGCCTGTTCAGGTTCTTACCTCTGCTTCAGAAATGAGCAGAATCTAGTTTTCCCCAAGTGCCTGTCTCTGGAGACCACCAGGTGCCAGGGATTGGGTGGGTGATGCCCGGCTACCTCACCCCCCAACTGGCCATTCAACACTGGGAGTTGGAAAACACCACCAGATATGTCAGCCAGCCCCCCAGGCAGGGGGCTAGCTCAAAATTCTTACAATCTCCTGCGTGAGTACCCTGGGAAGGATGGAACTCCATTTCTTCTTCCCCTGTTTCCAACACAGCCAGGCTCGGGCAGCCAGAACTCAGAGCTAAAACCAGACTTACTGCGTCCGCTGCTTGGAACATGCACTTACTTTCGTGACTTGCAGGCTCTAGGTGGGCCCCAGCACTGCCAGTGTCAAACTATGATCCATGCAGACTGTTTGGCGTGAGGGGGGGGAATGGGCTTAGATGCACACTGCATCTATAGACAATTGAGATCCATAGAGCTATCTCTGGCGAGGTGTTTCTCATGCCCCCCACCCCTATGGCACCTTGGCTCATTTTCAGGGTTTCCAACAACAAACTTTCATATAGTTCTTACTTGTTCCTTTTTTTGGGGGGAGCGTGTGTGTGCATGTGTATGTGTGTGTGTGTGTGTGTGTTTTCACTCTCTTAGCAAAACAGCTCCTGCCCACAACAGACGCGTGTACACCCAACAGTTGGAACCGAAAGCTTCAGGTCGTTGTTTCATGACAGATCCTTAATAAGAAGCAGGTGAACTCTTTTGACGCCCCAGGCTGGTGTGGCTAAGCCAAATGAGTGCGGCGTTCACTGGTTATTAATAAGGAGAATACTTAGCCATTCTATGGGGCTATACCTGTGAACAAACATTAATTAAGCCTCTCAATATCCCAGTGAGGTAGGCTGAGTGGATTTGATTATCCAGGGAAAGCGGGGCAGAGGGAGTGTAAGTGATGTGGCCAAGGTCAGGGAAAGAGTCAGTGTCATGTAGCATGTGGCATTAGAAAGCAGGAGTTCTCTGTTCTCAGTCCAGTGCCCAGACCAGTAGACAGACTCTCTCTGCTAGTCACTAATGCTGAAACTTACTACATTTGTCAGTCCCGATGACTGTTGCACAGTATTTGTCATGGTTGGCGCAGTCAGTGGGGATCATGCACTGGTCATTGCTGGCCTGTGATGCAGGTGTAGCATTTCAGCGAGTGAGCTAAGGCAGGGAAACGCCATGCCGATCACAGAGATGCTCTGATGAGATCTCACAAAGGTTTGCAACACGACACATACCCCCCCGTCCCTCCATCCCCCAATCCATCTGCTGATAAACACCTAACCCTCATTACAATAGCTAAAACCACTTTCTAATAGATTTGTCTCACTTTTCAACACACATCAGAAAATAATTAAGATGACGTAGGGGTTTCTATGCCAGATCCCTCTACTTTGCTGTCTTACCGCCAATAGTGATCAACACTAATGCCTCCTAGCAGGAAAATCCTCCCACAACTAAAGAACAGGGAAACTTGTGCAAGTCTATACCTGTGAGATTGGCTTTAATAATACTCTGCACCTTTAGAGCACTCTGTGGACAATAACGTGGCAGTAGTCTCTCCGGAGCAAAGCCTGCAGTTTCTGTTTACGACTGAATTTTGCACCCTTTCTACACTCCCCCCAAGAAATGACAGATTGGCCTGAAAATTGGTAGGTCAAGCCAGGGACTGGGGTAGAGTTTGTGGGTAAAATTTGAAGTCATTTGAGCGCAGGGTTTCCCAGACAGAGCACCCTCCGCTAGATCAGGCTGAAGGCATCCCACGGAGATAGGGAAATGTAATTGGTCTCAGTTTACAGATGAGCAAAGTGAAGCACACGGATGTTTGAAAACCCAGCTTTAGGGATTAGGGTAGGTCGGCGACAATGCAAGAAATGGGGGAAATAAATTATACAGAAAGGCTCCACAAAGAATTATTTCACTTACGGCTGAGAGACATCACGGGACGGGGGTGGACGGTTGGGAGCGGGGGAGGGACTCTGGGATTCCCCCCTTCCAGAGTCTGATGCTTAATAGCTCTGACCATCCTACCCTCGACAGAAATGCTGGTCTCCAAACCACAACGCAGGTCATTTCAGAATAATGGCAGCTACCGCCCCATGTCCCTTCCTTTCCAAGCATGTGTAATACTGTGCAGCCCAAGAGAACCCCTGGAAACCTCACCTCACTCAGCACATAGGACAGCAGCCAGCAATATAGTCAGGCAAGTCCTCATCTTGGTTTGCATTCCTCAGCCTGCACCAGAGGGGTGCTTTATAGACCTCCCCGGGGTTCTTGTGACTACGAAGGCAGGAATTTTAAAGGTCTATGTCTGACTCGGGCTGGGTCACTAATAACAACACATTCGGATTCACGTGGCTGATTGGGCACTGAATCCTCATGGGAACCAAGTACTGGCTTTTCATGCACCGCCTTGTCCCCAGCGTGGATTGGTCTTGGATTCTAGGTTGCTGACTGTCTGGGGGCAGCTGGGAGAGGTTAGGGATTAGGTCACATCACTTATCAGAGGGGTAGCCGTGTTAGTCTGAATCTGTAAAAAGCAACAGAGGGTCCTGTGGTACCTTTGAGACTAACAGAAGTACTGGGAGCATAAGCTTTCGTGGGTAAGAACCTCACTTCTTCAGATGCAAGGTCACATCACTGTCTGTAAACCTGGGGCCTCTTTTTATTATTATATTATAAATGGAGATATCCCATCTCCTAGAACTGGAAGGGACCTTAAAAGGTCATCAAGTCCAGCCCCCTGCCTTCACTAGCAGGACCAAGTACTGATTTTCACCCCAGATCCCTAAGTGGCCCCCCTCAAGGATTGAGCTCACAACCCTGGGTTTAACAGGGCAATGCTCAAACCACTGAGCTATCCCTCTTCTAAGGATGCAGCACCATAGTCAGCTCTGTAGGGTTGTTGTTCATGATCCGTATTATGAATCCTTATCTCCTCCTCTGATTCCAAGTGAGGGGGTAAAAAGAATGGAGTTTCATCTGGGGCACAGAACCATGTCTGGTGGTGACTCAACTGTTCGGATCAAACCTCACCATTCAAGTGCCGGGTGCAGGGCCGATGTGTGCTGGACCAGACCAGGGCATCCCACAGAGCCCAGGCACACACGAAGAGATTCTGCCAAGAGAAGTCAGCAATGCAGGGAGTCTGACAGAGCAAACAAAGGAGAAGGAGGAGGCACCTGTAAGATCAAGTCCAATGCACATGGCACGAGGGTGTGGACGTCACTTCTTGAGCAGCGATGTTGTAATAGCTGTAGATCTCCGCCCTCCCCCAACTATGCTAGGACTCTGAAGTTGTCAAGATACCGGAGTCAGGGAAATTTGCCTGAGCAACAAGAAGATACTGTCCACCAGTGAGGTGTTCAAGATCTTTGAGCTCTCCACAGCTCAGGGACAGATAGGTGACTTTTTTTTTAAATAGGCAGCAGAGTTAAAACAAACACAAAGGGGGAAGGATAGCGATGGCTCAGTTGTTTGTGCATTGGCCTGCTAAACCCAGGGTTATGAGCTCAGCCCTTGAGGGGGCCACTTAGGAATCTGGGGCAAAAATCAGTATTTGGTCCTGCTAGTGAAGGCAGGGGGCTGGACTCAATGATCTTCCAGCTCTATGAGATAGGTATATCTCCATATTTCTTTCTTTCTTCACACAACGCACAGTCAACCTGTGGAACTCTTTGTCAGAAGATGCTGTGAAGGCCAAAACTATAACAGGGTTCAAAAAATAACTGAATAAGTTCGTGGAGGATAGGTCCATCAATGGCTATGGGCAGGGATGACGTCCCTAGCCTGTTTGCCAGAAGCTGGGACTGGACGAGAGGGGATGGATCACTTGATGATTACCTGTCCTGTTCATTCTCTCTGGGGCACTTGGCATTGGCCCCTGTCAGAAGTCAGGATTCTGGACTAGATGGACATTTGGTCTGACCCAGTAGGGCCGTTCTTATGTTCTTGTGATAATGGTGTAACACTCATGGTTCCTTTCCAGATGGCTGTGTCAGATGGTAACCGAGACAACAAGGGAGATCTGGTGCCTAGTGTTTCACAGTTGGCAACCAACGAGATGAGGGGTTAATGCACACGACTGGGAGTCACGGGAACTGGGCTTTGCCATCTCCACATGTGACCTTGGAAACGCCATTTACCGCTTGCTGTCTCCTTTTCTATCTTTGCAAAAAAGGGAGGCTGAAGAACTGAGTGAGTCGAGCCTCCCTACATGTGGGAAGAGCTTGGGAGGGGACGGGCTGATGAAGTGCAGAAAATCGCTCTGAAAGACGGGAGCAGAGATTGTTTGAGGGAGCAGCATGACATCCAGATCAGTGCATCCTGTCCATCAATTCCATCCAAATTCGATGAACACTGACCCCTGAAGAGTAGGGTGACCAGATGTCCTGGTTTTATAGCGACAGTCCTGATTTTTGGGTCTTTTTTTTTATATAGGCTCCTATTACCTCCCACCCTCTGTCCTGATTTTTCACACTTGCTGTCTGGTCACCCTACTGAATAATAAATAAAATAAATAAATTAATGGAGATATCCCATCTCCTGGAACTGGAAGGGACCTTGAAAAGTCATTGAGTCCAGCCCCCTGCCTTCACTAGCAGGACCAAATACTGATTTTGCCCCAGATCCCTAAGTGGCCCCTCAAGGATTGAACTCACAACCCTGGGTTTAGCAGGCCAAGGCTCAAACCACTGAAGAGCCAAACTACATCCCTCCAGAATCTAGAGTGTCATTTTGATGGCTCTGTACAAACCGTTCCACGGCACTCGGTCCCCGTATGGAAGTTGCGACTGCATCAGGGCAAGGACACTATTAAAAGCAAGAAACGCAACGTATCTGCAGACAGAGGGGGAGGCAAATGACTGGAGTAACATGTCCCACCTCGTGCTGTGGGTAAGAAAATGCATGTCACTCACTGGTGTGATCTCACCCTGGGGGAAGCGTGTGGGCGTAGCTGGTAATAGGTAAAACATCATATAAGCCACAAGGGACAGATCTCTAATTAAGCGCTGTCCGTAGGCAGTTTTCTATGCACTGCAATTAATGTACGCCCAGCCCCACACGTGCTCAGCAAGGGACAGATGTTCTGGCATTGCATCAGAACACCAGCATGGAGCAATAGTTATGGAGCCCAAATTCGCAAAGCAAAACAAATGACCACCCATGTCAACTAACAGGGTCCCCTGGGAGAGAGGCATCAGCATTGCTTGGCACAGAAGATGGGCTGCGGGGGCAACAAAGGGGATAGAATTCCCTTTGGGAAGGTCAGTCTACATCCAGGGTCACAGAGCTGGGTTGAGCCCCGAGCTGAGGTGTTCTGGTGACTCTTGGTTGCTGCTTCTCTGAATTTATCTTGATTTCTCGATGCAAACGTTACCCCTTGAGCCAGAGACCTTGCAGACTGGGACCGGCTTAGTTTGTTTCTGCCGAGCCTTTGCACCTTCTTGCAATGACCTGGGCAGGGCTCTCGACGTGTTCGCTTGAAATAACTCCCTGGAGAAGTTTGCCCCCAGGATCATTGCATGCTAGAATAGCAAGAGATGCAACCCATCAAACTGTGTCTGCTCATGTTAGCCAGCAGTCCTCTAAGTCTTCCCACATCTTAGATATGAGGAACAAACTAACGCTCAGGGTAGTTAAGCTCTGGAATATGGGTCCAAGGGAGGTTGGGGAATTCCCATCACTGGAGGTTTTGAAGAACAGGTTGGACACACACCTGTCAGGGATGATCTAGGTTTAACTTGGTCCTGCCTCACCTGCACTAGGTGACCTCTCATGGTCCCGTCCATCCTATGATCTTAATGGCGAGATTGCCCCGGACAGCTCCTCTTTGATTTAGAGGCATTTCTAAGATGCTCATGATTGCAGTATCTGAGCCTGTTACCTTTGCTCATGAATTTACCCTCACAACCCCCCTGTGAGGCAGGGCAGGGTTACCAGTCACACACTGCAGATGTGGAAACGGCAGTGCAGAGAGGTTAAGTGACTTACCCAAAGTCATGCCGCAAGTCGGTGTCAGACCCAAGACTGATTCCCGGTCTCCTGAGGCCTGGGCCTGTCCTTTAACCACAAGACCCTTCTCTCCTGTTTGCATCCAGCTAATATCCCTTCGACAGGTACAGCAATTGCTGACGGGGGAAGGTGATACTAGGAAAGTATTAAGTGTGGTTTTAGCTTCTATTAATGTGTTTTAGCAGGTGAAACAAGGGGGAGAAGCCAGAACCAGCAAGTGCCCCACAGACCACAATATGGGAATGATCAGTGATTAAAGGCACTCACCAAAGGCTTGGAAGAAGTCTTTGCTTCTCCCGCAGGCTGCCTGTGTGCCCTGGGGCAAGTCACTTAGCAGGTCCATGCCTCAGTTTCCCATCTCAGCAATGAAGTTAATAGTCCTGCCCTGCCTCACAGGCGGGTTATGGGGACAAATACACTCAAGGCAATGAGGCACTTGGCTAATGCAGAGATAAGTGCCAGGTAAGTACCATAGGTACAAACAGCCATTTCTGAACATTATATTGAGAACACAAAGGGGAATGACAGGTTTCAGAGTAGCAGCCGTGTTAGTCTGTATCCGCAAAAAGAAGAACAGGAGTACTTGTGGCACCTTAGAGACTAACAAATTTATTAGAGCATAAGCTTTCGTGGACTACAGCCCACTTCTTCGGAAGCTGTAGTCCACGAAAGCTTATGCTCTAATAAATTTGTTAGTCTCTAAGGTGCCACAAGTACTCCTGTTCCTTTTACAAAGGGGAATGTTGGCATTTGCCAATGTGGAGGCACTTCAGGCCCACACCCCCAAGCTCTGAGGAATTATTTTGGGTCACACTGGCTTCACGTGTTAGGACCTTCCAAAAAAAAACCACATGGACGGCTTAAAGGAGTAACACACCCCAACCTCACTGCAAGGCCGGCATAGGGCATTTATAATATTGATGATTTGTATTGCCATTGGGCCTCGAGACCCCAGTCAGGGACTGAGGCCCCATTGCGCTAGGCGCTGTACACTCATGTAACTAAAAAGACCGCCCCTGTCCCAAAGAGCTCACAGTCCCAGCCTATGATGAGAGAACAACAGGTGGACATAAAAGGGGCGGAGGACAAGCTAAGAGGGAGACGAGCCGGTTTGCCATGACTGGCAGCTACCGCACAACTGCCTAGCCGTTGTTGAGGTGTTTTGGGCATCGCCGCAGAGGTGAGTTTGAAGGAGGATAGCAGAGGCTTTGGAGTTTTTACGGACGCTCCTCCCATGCACAAGGGGCAGCACAGGAGAACGTGCCATGTGTATTACCGTCCTCTGAACGTGAACAGCCAGGGCAAGAGGGCTGAGGATTTTCAGCATTCCGTGGCAGCAGCTAGCAGCTCCAGTCATGGACCAGGAACCCCACTGTGCTCGGTGCTGTACAAACACAGACTGCCCCAAGGGGCTTACAGTCGAAGTATTACAGCCCACCATTCCTGAAATCACGTCTTAGCCCCACCCTGAGCGGGTTTGAGCTGGAGAACGAACATGTGAATTAGCAGTGGCTGTTTTCCCAAGGCAACAGCTTCACTTCAGCAACGTCAAAGGAGAAACCTCACCCTACAGCTCCAGTTCTCTATTTAGAAAGTTATTAGGAAGTGAAATAGGCATCTCAAGAGACCTGCCTCCTGTGGCTTAAGTACTGGGAAGTTCCCATGACCCTGTAATAATGAAGCAATCACTAGCTATTTTTAACAGGCTTTGGATTGGAAAATGACTGATGGTACAGTGACTCTCTACTCACAACTTAAATTCCATTCACTCGTGATGCCAGAATGAGGTGCCACTCAGCACGTTGACTCTGAAACCTAACGATGACTGTGTAACATGTCAGTCTTGTCAATTATTTCACTGCTAATCAAAGCACACAAGAAAGATGATTGACATATGTGACCAAAGGCCCTCAAAATGCCAGCTGGCAGAGGGCACAGGGCTGCATAATAGTTACAGGGATCCCCTGGGTCTGGTATCTTCATACTAGGTCACCAAAGAGTGTCATGTAAGATATCTACCAAACGCCTGTGTCACAGTGGGCATCATACTCATTGCCAGATGTGTGTGTGGATAATATGCAAGGAGCTATGTACATATACTGGAAATCATGTTCTTAGAACCTCGTAGTTAAGGGCAGGTCTCCTAGAGGTACATGCTTTAAGACAGGTCCCACCAGACAGGAGTTGAGACAAACACAAGCTCCCTGGCTGCCCATTGTGGACCATGTGGCTTACAATGGAAATCTATTTGAACGCTGAGTCAAATGCCAGTGAAGAGATTGTGGGGACTCCTGGAGAAGAAATTAACAGTGAGAGGTGAGCAGTGGGGGAAGGGAGGGCAATCCTACAGAAAGTTGGTGCCTCTGGTATGAGCCAGCCTGGGTGAATGGAGCATTTCGGGGAAGCAGCCTGTATTAGACGAGAGGGCAGCTTGTTAGCAGAGTTTAGGCTCTAGCATGCGTGTCATGGTTTGACTTTGTATGTATCCCTTTGAGTCCAATATTTCCCTTTGCTGCTTCTCCAATTTCTTCCTTTGTTAGATAAACGTCACCAGGCTTTTACCATGAACCAATCTACGTGCTGCGTGTTAAGGAGAGTGGGGTCCTGCCGTGCCACCGGTGAGCTGCGTGTGCTGCTCCTTTGGGAGCTAGGGTGACCAGACAGCAAGTGTGAAAAATCAGGACAGAGGGTGGGGGGTAATTGGCGCCTATATAAGATTAAGCCCCAAATATCAGGACTGTCCCTATAAAATCGGGACAGCTGGTCACCCTATTGGGAGCTGTGGAATTCTGGGAGTGTTCAGCGGCTCTGAGGCTGGACGCTGCAGGCGGATGCTCAGGGGTTGGTGTGTGTTTATTGCTAACCTGCCGAGGGACAGCGGAGCCTGTGGAGGCTGAGAGGGGAGTGCGTGTGTGTCTGTGGCTGGGGGGGTCAGTGAGCTGATCCCCCCTGACAGACACAGACCAGGCTCCCTCACGCTGAGGGCAGGCGGTAGCGAGGTGCATCCCAGCCCTTGGCACGCCCGGGAAGTGTCACGACATAAGCAGCCGAGGCCTCCCTTTATTCCAGGCTGTCTGCAAACTCCGGCAGACGTCTCTACATCGGGGACACGCCCAGCCCCTTTGGAAGGATGCAACCAGGAGAGCTAGAGCCTTCCTTTTGAAAAACACATGAAAGCTGAACCGGAGCCTCCAATGACAGCTGGCAGGAGGCAAGGCCCTCTGGCTGAGCTGCGGCAAACCCAGCCAGCCTGACCCCCGGTGAAGGCCCATAAGGGCGACAGGGCCTCAGACATGAATCTGACCTGCCTTGAGCATTCTCTGCCTGTTTATAGCGCTGTCTGGGAGACGGAATGGCCGGCCCATGAGAATCCTGCTATTTCGACATTTGTTTTCGTCCAGAAATGGGGTAAAAAAACATCTCAGTCACCTCTGCTGTTTAGTTCCTGCTGCAGAGAGAAGACACTACCTACGAGAGGGGTTCTCCCGTCACTGTAGTTAATCCACCTCACCCAGAGGAGGTAGGTAGGTCGGCAGATGAATTCTTCCATTGGCCTAGCGCTGTCTATACCGGGGTGAGGTAGGTTTAGTTCTCTCTCTCTGAGGTATTTTTCACACCCCCAAGACACATAGCTATATAGATAGAAAATTCTTAGCATAGACCAGAGCTGAGAAATGTGAGTTTAAACCATATTTGCCCACTTAAGCTAAATCGATATATGCAAAGTTTAAACTGGTTTAAGTGTGTCTACATGGAGGGTTTGCACTGGATTAGCTAGATCAATTTAAAATTTTGCTAAACAGTGTGATTTTTCTCAGATGGGCAGGGTCCATTTTTACAGACCCAATTAAAAAAAAGAAAACGTAACTGTAAAAAATCATGCTATTTTGAAATGGTTTCCACTGTGCAGGGTTGAAAATTGACCTTTTCTTCCTTTTTGCAATTACACACACACTCTCCCTCTCTCTCTCTCAAAAAAGAGGATTTATCCACAAAAAACCCCTTTTGGTTCTTAGACCTGTCTCTATCCTTAGACCTGTTACTATTCTAAGTAGCGAATAAAGTTTCTGCATGGTTCACGTAGCAGAAGTCTGCCTCGTTGGAGCTCTCTCTCCTGAATTCTATTCCCAGTGCTGAAAGGGTGAGGCCTTTTCCTGCAGCCATATTAGGATATACGCTGGAGGGTAAGGATAGGATACAGAGGGACCTAGACAAATTAGAGGGTTGGTCCAAAAGAAACCTGATGAGATTCAACAAGAACAAGTGCAGAGTCCTGCACTTAGGATGGAAGAATCCCATGCACTGTTACAGACTAGGGACTGAATGGCTAGGCAGCAGTTCTGCAGAAAAGGGCCTTGGGGTTACAGTGGAGGAGAAGCTGGATATAAGTCAGCAGTGTGCCCTTGTTGCCAAGAAGGCTAACGGCATTTTGAGCTGTATAAGTAGGAGCACTACCAGCAGATTGAGGGACGTGATCATTCCCCTCTAGTTGACATTGGTGAGGCCTCATCTGGAGTACTGTGTCCAGTTTTGGGACCCACACTACAAGGAGGATGTGGAAAAATTAGAAAGAGTCCAGCGGAGAGCAACAAAAATGATTAGGGGGCTGGAGCACATGACTTATGAGGAGAGGCTGAGGGAACTGGGATTATTTAGTCTCCAGAAGAGAAGAATGAGGGGGGAATTTGACAGCCGCTTTCAACTACCTGAAAGGGGGTCCAAAGAGGATGGATCTAGACTGTTCTCAGTGGTACCAAATGACAGAAAGAGGAGCAATGGTCTCAAGTTGCAGTGGGGGAGGTTTAGGTTGAATATTAGGAAAAACTTTTTCACATTCCATCTAAATTATATTAAAACAATGTAATGTTGGGCTGTTCAGAAGGAGATCCTGTCCTAATAGCACCCACCGTCACCAGATAAAGAACCAGATTTTAAGGTGGTTAAAGAAAATTTTGTTTGAGAGCGTTCTGTCTGGCAAGAAATCACTTGTCAACAGTTGTGATTGTGAAATCCTCATTTCTTTATTGTTTTGTCTTTATGATCCACACTTCTCTATTGTTTCTGTATGGCCTCTGTCTGGTTCTTTGATTGTTTCTGTCTGTTGCATAACTAATTTTGTGAAATTTAAATCAACTATGGTGGTGGGGTATTGTTAGGAGGCTTATTCTTTCCCCCTCTCACTTCCCTGGCCCTTCTCGCATGAACAGAGAGCAACAATACCCGAAGTTCAAAGGCTCAAACAATTCGATGTTTATTGAGGTGAACTTCCAGCAAGCATGATTCCAGTTAAGCAGAGCTCAAGGTTTACTATATAGATTGCAGTCGATCAGGAAGTAAGGGGGGAATGGGAATGGAGGAACTGAAATCATGTTTCGTTAAGGGGAGGGGAATGGGAAGAGGGAATGGGAACAGAAAGACAGGCAAGGCTCTGTGGTGTTAGAGCTGGGAAGGGGGACACTAAGGAAGGAAACTGGAATCATGCTTGCTGGAAGTTCACCCTAATAAACATTGAATTGTTTGCGCCTTTGGACTTCGGGTATTGTTGCTCTCTGTTCATGTGAGAAGGACCAGGGAAGTGAGAGGGGGAAGGAATAAGCCCCCTAACAGGTATGATTGGTTAAACAATTGTTTTACAATATGCTAGTATTGGTTAGGGAATTGTTTAGTAAGCAAGACTTAAGTTTCACTATATAAACTGGGGTCCAAAAGGAAGTTCTTTGGGAACCAACTCCAGGACACAGCCACAAAGATCAGAGCTGCCAGACCTCTGCCAATCTCACCGTGCGGAAGCTGGCGTCTCCCGATGACCTGATCCTGACTGGCCATCAGGAAAAGTTCATCTGCCTTATTGAGAATGATGAGCGCTGTATGTTGTGTGTGCAATCTGTTTTGATGATTGTTAATAGAGGTTAAGGATATTACTGGGTAAGGCTCTTTCACTGGTAAAAGACCCCATAAACCCGCAGAAGATTATTCCCTCTTGTCATCCTCCAATAACCACTCAACTGAGACAGGAACAACATAGGTGAGCTCTGAATGTCTTTAGTGCAGGCATCTTCATTTGGGAAGATAGTTTAAAGGGGGGGGGGATCTTTAGAGTGAAGAATCCCTTTCGGGGCAAAGGGAAAGTTTATGTTATTGAATTGTAGATGAGCTTATTTATATTTAGGGCCCTCCCAAATTCACGGCCATGAAAAACGCATCACGGACGGTGAAATCTGGTCTTTTGTGTGTGTTTACCCTATACTATACCAATTTCATGGGGGAAGAGACCAGCGTTTCTCAAATTGGGGGTCCTGACACAAAAGGGGCTGCAGAGGGCTCACTGGATTATTTTAGGGGGGGTCGCCGTATTGCCACCCTTTCTTCTGAACTGCCTTCAGAGCTGGGTGGCCAGAGAGCCCTGAAGGCAGCGCCTTGCCAGCAGCAGCGCAGAAGTCTGGGTGGCAATACCATGCCATGCCACCCTTATTTCTGCACTGCTGCCTTCAGAGCTGGGCACCTGGAGAGTGGCAGTTGCTGACTGAGGGCCCAGGTCTGAAGGCAGCAGCACAGAAAGGTGGCAATACCATCCCATGCCAGCCTTACTTCTGAGCTGCTGCTGGCGGGGGCGCTGCCTCCAGAGCTGGGCTCCCGGTCCGCAGCCGCTGCTGTCCAGCTGCCCAGCTCTGAAGGCAGCGCTGCCGCCAGCACCAGTGCAGAAGTAAGGGTAGTAGCATCGCAACCTCCCCTACAACCACCTTGTGACCCTCCCCCCCACAACTCCTTTTTGGGGTCCTGACCCCTACAATTACAACACCATGACATTCTGATTTAAATAGCTGAAATCATGAAATTAACTATTTTTAAAACCGTGAAATTGACCAAAATGGACCGTGAATTTGATAGGGCCCTATTTATATTACTAGGAGACATGTATCTGCCAAACACGAACTAGAAAAATCATGTTGGGACCCATCCGACTATCAGATTAGAAACCCAAAGTCCCCTGCTTCCTAATAGATGGCGGTCAATTGCACACAAGTCCTCTCTCCTGCTTTGACCGCTGTCCAACGTCCTCTCCCAAAGTTAACGTTTTAGAGCCCTATTTTCAAATGTGTCCTCACAAAAACTTGCATGTGCACCGCTTTTGCTGGCAGCCCCTCCATCACCACCCCGGAGACCAACTACCAATGCAGGTTTCTCCTGAGCTAGGGTTGGGTTCTGTGACTGGATTATCTGCATAAACGAGAGGACCAATGTACCCAAAAATATTTCAGATTTTAATGAAATGTTTCAAGCACCTAACTTCAAACAGAAATGAGAACTTAAATAAGTTAACACATGAGCGACGGTCTGAAAATCGACACGCAGAAAAGGACCTCCAGACCGCAGTGGCAGGGACTTTATCCACTGAATGATAGAAAGGTTAATCCTGGAGCTGATTTTAACCCTTAGTGTGCATACAAAGATTTACTGACGAAAGTATTTTTAGGCTTATTGCTTGGAAGATCCGTACAAAACTTTGTGCTTTGTATCAAAACAAGTGATCCAAAGTGATATGGCAAATATCTTCATTTTACTGTACTTTTCCTACAGTAGATCCCCACCCGGTTTGTGCTGAGAGTAGTTTGCCAGATCAGTGAGAAACATGGACTCAGTCAATGAAGTCACATGCCACTTACTGTCGCTTCTACAGCAAAACCATGTCCCCGTCCAACATTTCCAACCCCTGCCATGACCTGACCCCTGTCCACACTATGAAAATGAATGGATGCGGTGAGATTTGCATCGACTGATATGGTGTCTAAAGATACCTGCGGCTTGATCCCAAGCCCACTGAAGTCAATGGAAAAACATCTATTGACTTCAATGGGCTTTGGATGAGGGCCACAGAGAACGGTTCTGCTAGACCAACGTTATACAGAGAAGTTACATTCAAGCAGGCTTTGCTCAAATCAACATGATTTTGCTTTGGGTTTCAACCATCTATTGTATAACCACCCTAATTGCTGGTTGGCCTTTTCAATCATTTCTTCCCTCCGTAAAGCGAATGTTTCCTATAAATCACTATGATTGTGTGTGTGTGCATCCGAACCAGTTTCCCCTTCCAAAGAATAGAGAAAACAAGATATCCTGTAATTCTTTCTCATGCTCAGACAGGTAGACTATCCCTTCTTGCAGTGTCCCCAGAACTCCTGCTACACCTCTTCAGTCATGTTACAGCTGCTTTCAGTGTTTCCAATTGCTTGGGTCCAGCAGTATCATTCCTTAGTGTTTCTGGTCAAGCTAATTCCCAGGCAGAGTGCAAGGGTAGAGACACCCTGATACAGAGACTAGAGATGGGATGAGATAATCTAATCTAGTTTTATGTTGCATACTTAAAACTCGCACCTAACCGCCGTCATCTCAGAACCAAAGGGGGAAGAAGACATGAAGCACTTGGCAACAGAGAGAAGGAACTGAAAGTTCATATTTAAGGCCACTGTGGTCAGGATTAGTACCACTGGGAGTGGTATCTGTGTTTCTGATTTAAACTCGTGGGTTCTTTTTACACAAAAATAGACATGCTGTGCATGTATCAAATTCTTCCATTACACGTATTTTCCCCAATACATAAAAACTTCCAAAGCTACCAGAAGAGCACGAGGTAACGTGGGTTCTGTTTCTCAGTGGGGAAACCCCACTCTCAGAACTCAAAGTCTTCGTCAGCCATGTCAATCGCCCACGCAAACTTCTCCCTCTGGGTCTTATTGTAAATCTTCTCGATGGGCACTCCAAACTTCTTACACCTGCGGGCAAGCACAGGGCAGATGCTGAATGGTAGCAGAAGGCAACGGCAGCAGCAGGCTGTTGCTATTAGTTCCGCCGGTTCAACACCCGGGTCAGGAAGGATTCTTACCTACTGGGCATTTGCTGATGTTTTCAGTCTGTGGGTTTCCTCTAGGCTGACATAAATGCTTTGAGATAATCGAGGTGTGGAACCACAGTTTTATGAGTGACATGCATCACTTCCCCATTCACAGCACTATACGGCATACTAGGGTTTTTAGTTTTCTGTTACACACTGTAATGGAGGGAGAAAGGGTGGCCTAGTGGATAGGACTGAGGTTTTTAAATCCATGGAGGGGCTGGTATGATGGGACAGCCTACAATGCCATAGAGCCGATCTGCGACTGCCGGGGCAAAAATCCCCAGCGGCTGGAGACGGGAACTAGATGGGAAGGGCTCTGAGACACTACAGAGAATTCTTTCCCGGGTGTCTGGCTGGTGGGTCTCACCCACATGCTCAGAGTCTAACTGAGCGCCATATTTGGGGGCGGGAAGGAATTTTCCCCCGGGATTTTCTTCTGCAGCGTGGGGCACGGGTCACTTGCCGGTCTGAATTCGTGTAAATGGTGGATTCTCTGGAACGTGACGTCTTTAAACCATGAGGATGTCAGTAACTCAGCAGGGGCCTATTGCAGGAGTGGGCGGGTGAGGGTCTGTGGCCTAAAATGTGCAGGAGCTCAGACTAAATGAGCGGGATGGTCCCTTCTGGCCTGTGAGACTATGAGAGACTGGCTTGGGATTCAAAAGAGGTGGGTTCAATTCCCACTTCAGCCTGGTTCCTTGTCTGGGGACTTTGGGCACATCACCATCTAACCATCTGTAGAAGGGGGATATCCCTTCCCGACCTCTCCGGGGTGCTGGGAGGGATACATCCATTAACGACTGTGAAGTGCTCAGATACCACAGTGCTAGAAAGATAAGGGCAGCCAAGTTTCCCACTAGCAGTGCAAGACACCAGGTGCTCTGGGATCTGCACTGGCTTCCAAGGGGTGCAACTCAAGGTGCTGGTTTTCACTTAGGGCAGGCCGCTGCACACTGACCGTGCTGTAGGGACCCCGGTGCCACGCTCCTGAACTTCTAGCGCATGGTAGCAGGGTCCATACGGCCAGTCAGGGCACTGCAGGCGACAGGGCCGTAGATTCCCACCCCAGTTTGCCGCACGCTAGCTTGCCGTACAGACGAGCCCTTAGAGGCCGGTTTGGGACCCAGTGTCCCGAGAGGTCGCCTTTGTGCCCTGGGCCATCCTGCCACAGCGGGGGAGAGCAGAGCTGCCTGAACTGAAGCTCCCTTGTTATACGCAAGAAGAGCTGCTTGCAGGGCATTCCCTGTGAGGAATGCTCAGCTTTGCAGCTCTGCCCCTCTCCCGGCAGCCTTGGTCCTGCCGAGCCTGGTTTTGTCTGAAAACCTCCCATTCCCCCAGACCCAGAGACTTGAGGCCACAGACACTGACTTTGTCGTTTCCCGGGGGATGCTCAACCCCTGCTCCGCCCCAGGTCCCGCCCCCACTCCACCCCTTCCCCTAAGGCCCCGCCTCTTCCTGCCCCCGCCCCGCCCCATTCCCCGAGCGCACCCAACTGTCTCCTCCCAAGCGCCTCCTGAACCGCTGATCATGGCAGGCGGGAGGCGCTGGGAGGGAGGAGAAGGAGCTGATTGGCGGGAGGGCTGAGGGGGAGTGCTGTGAGGGGGGCGGGGCAAGAGCTGATCAGTGGGGCCGCCGGTGGGTGCTGGGCACTCACTATTTTTTTCCCACGGGTGCTCCAGCCCCAGAGCACTCCCGGAGTCGGCGCCTATGTTTCAGGGGGCAAGTGGATATTTCACTCTGCACGGGCAGCGCTCGCTGCCAGGCTCATGGGATAGGCACATAGGAGGGTAAAGAAACAGCTCTGAAGAGAGCCAGCAGCCTACCAGGCCACACTAATCCTGGGATCCAGATAGTTCAGCTTGGATGTGCCCAGAGCAATCTGCTTGTTTTCCTCTTTGTCCGTGGCTTGAACGTTCAGCTTCAGCAGCTGTTCTTGGAGCTTCTCCAGGAGCTTCTTTTTCTTCTCCACGGCACTAGCGGAAGAGCAGGGACAAGTCAGACGGGACAGTAAAAAAGGGAAACAAAGCAGGGCTGAGAAACAGAGCGGTACGCTACAGTGCCGCCCCTCTGAGCTCTAGCAGTCCTATATACGCCATGGCAAGCAAATATACCGTACGCCTCGCTTTAACAAGAGAGACGGAGCCTGCCGCTCTGGCCAAGCCAGGAAAAGGAGCCAAGACCCATGGTTTGCCACAGCCACGAGGATCGAGAATCAGGCTTGGTTTAACAGTCACTAAGACCTAAGGCGCTGATCCATTAAAGTCAGTGGAAAGGCTCCCATTGGTTTCAACTATAAAAGCTTGGGATTGTAGCCAATGATTTTAGTTTATTGTTCATTTATTGTGTGATGTTATAATGAATTCACATGTTAACTTGCATATAATCATTGTGTGCTAAATAGAGTTCAGTTGTAGGATTATAGAAGTATAAGATTGATCAGTAGTTAGAAGGGAATCATCATGCATCTAAGTAAGTGCGGCTGAAACGCAAGGCCGACAGGCTGAGGCCTGTAAGATTTTAGCTTAGCCATACTAGGCCTTTTGATAAGAAATGCTGACATAAGTAAGTGACTGAAGAATACCCGGTGCCCTAAAATGAAGGGAAAAGATGCACTAATGGGTGATACTGCAAAAAATTAACAGTGAAAGTAAGTTTTTTTGCTTACAAGATACCCGGTAATCACATTGTTCTAACACATGCCCTAACCGCAAGGTGCATCAATGCTAATGAGAACCTACACAACCTATAGAAATTGAGGTCCCTTAAGTTTCATGGGGACATCAGACCAATAAGAAAAAACAGGGTTGACCCTTTTATGGAAATGCGCAGAATGTAGGTATAGACAGAATCATATTATACAAAGGGGTGGCCAGAGTAGAAAAATTGAGCTCCCTACGGGAAACTCCATCAGGAACCATTCCTCTACTGATGATCAAGCCATGAGAGACCCATCAGACCCAAACACTATAGTTAAGGATGTGAGTATAACTATAACTGTAACAAGCAACAGAGGGTCCTGTGGCACCTTTGAGACTAACAGAAGTATTGGAAGCATAAGCTTTCGTGGGTAAGAACCTCACTTCTTCAGATGCAAGTAATGGAAATTTCCAGAGGCAGGTATAAATCAGTGTGGCGATAACGAGGTTAGTTCAATCAGGGAGGGTGAGGTGCTCTGCTAGCAGTTGAGGTGTGAACACCAAGGGAGGAGAAACTGCTTCTGTAGTTGGATAGCCATTCACAGTCTTTGTTTAATCCTGATCTGATGGTGTCAAATTTGCAAATGAACTGGAGCTCAGCAGTTTCTCTTTGGAGTCTGGTCCTGAAGTTTTTTTGCTGTAAGATGGCTACCTTAACATCTGCTATTGTGTGGCCAGGGAGGTTGAAGTGTTCTCCTACAGGTTTTTGTATATTGCCATTCCTGATATCTGACTTGTGTCCCTCTGCTATGTACATTGGCCAAACTGGACAGTCACTACGCAAGAGGATAAATGGACACAAGTCAGATATCAGGAATGGCAATATACAAAAACCTGTAGGAGAACACTTCAACCTCCCTGGCCACACAATAGTAGATATAAAGGTAGCCATCTTACAGCAAAAAAACTTCAGGACCAGACTCCAAAGAGAAACTGCTGAGCTCCAGTTCATTTGCAAATTTGACACCATCAGATCAGGGTTAAACAAAGACTGTGAATGGCTATCCAACTACAGAAGCAGTTTCTCCTCCCTTGGTGTTCACACCTCAACTGCTAGCAGAGCTCCTCACCCTCCCTGATTGAACTAACCTCGTTATCTCCACACTGATTTATACCTGCCTCTGGAGATTTCCATTACTTGCATCTGAAGAAGTGAGGTTCTTACCCACGAAAGCTTATGCTCCCAATACTTCTGTTAGTCTCAAAGGTGCCACAGGACCCTATGTTGCTTTTTACAGATTCAGACTAACACGGCTACCCCTCTGATATATAACTGTAACGTGTGCATAGGTCTGTATAGCATTTCTGTATGCTTGGGTAATCATAACTTGAACTGTAACTTTAATAAAACTCATAAAATAGACTAGACCTCGTACTTGTGAATGTCTGTGTGGTCACCACTCTTGGTCTTTGCGTGTTCCTAGAGACTCTATATCTGAAGCAAGTAGCAGAGGTGACCTACACTCTGTTGAGCTTGAAGCTACCCGCCAGAGCCGACCCCACGGTGGTGTAATACCCCATTACTACAGTCACTTTAAATAAAATAAAAGGCTACAGGATAAAGGAGGCACAAGGTCACGGATATATGGGATTAGTTTGATGGAGAGCGTTCCATCATCTGCAAGGAAATTTGGTAACCAATACCAATGATGTGGGAGCCTGTGTAAAGATGAATGTTGGAGAAGTAAGACTGAAAGACTTGACCGCTTGGAAAGAGTCTTTGGCTTCAGCACTGTGCACAAGCCTGTTAGACCTACGGAGCATGCAATCTGCTAGCCCATGAAGCAACCAATAACCCATCCTAGAACCAATGGCTGCATAGATTAGCATTGACAGGTTCAGACCACATGGCATCAAGCCTAGAGATGTTCCTAAGATAGCGACAAGGAGGATTTGGTTAGGGCACTAAGGTGGATCTCAAAAGACAGAGCTCAACAGAACAGAACACCTGAGTTTTTATGTGGTCTTCGAGAGTAGGGTCACCATGACAACCAGTACCCAGAAGGGAAATCAGTCTCTGGGACATGAAGCAATTCAGAGCTCTGAAACCATCGCGGGATGGCAAAGGTGCCTTCTATCCATGCCAGTGCTCCTCCTCCTCACACCCTCTTCTGGCCAAGGGCACAACTTTGTGCCAGATCAAACGACTCTAGCCACAAGAAGCTTGAACCATGTGCCACTTGTCTGGGTAGAATTTTATCAACAACATCAATAAAGGTGTGCAGCTCTAGGTGTCCAAAATCTGCCTTGATACAGGATGATTTCCCATAAAGAACCCACGCAACCTCCACTCTTGCAGGCTCCAGGCCTAAGAACCAGGTCAGAAACTGATTTTTAACCAGTAGGCCATGCTAGTAAGGAACATCCTCAAAATCATGATGATCCCCAGTGACTCCCACACTGATATTTCACAGCAAGGATTTTCTAAGCTCGGCGTGGCAGGAGAAACTGAAAACGAGGTTAAGAAAAACTACCAAGACCGATCCCTCTCCCCAGTCCACGGATCCCATATCACCCTGGCCTGGTGTACACTACAGAGTGAGGTCGCCATAAGGCAGCTGACCTCGATCTAACTCGACACTAAAATGTCGCTCCCGCTGATGTAACTCACCCACTACACTGGCTTAACTCCACCTCCGCAAGAGGCGTAGCGCTCGGGTCGATGCAGTTAGATCAACGCAACGTCCATGCAGACACTGTGTTGCTTACATCGACTGATGCCAGCCGGGGCTGACAGCCGGAGCCACACTGCCTGGTGAGGGATTGGGGGGGCAAAAGAGAGAGGAGAGCCTGAACCTGGGTAGCGGGACTCCGGCTGTAGGGCCCCACAATACTAGTTAAAGTGGTCAGGACACTCACCGCCAACAGAAGGAGCATAGTGTGGACGTTAAAAATCAAATTAATTACTGCAGTGGCTGTATGTCGACTTCACTTAAGTCGACTTAATTTTATAGTCTAGCCATGCCCCCAGTCCCGCCCACTTCCCTCTGCTAACAAAGACTGTGATACACGAGACCCTCACGCTTTAGATTTCACATCTTTTTTGGCTTTGAGATCAGCCTTGGCTCTCTTCAACTCCGTCTGCGCCTCGCCCAGCTGTTCCTTCTTGGCGTCGATCTGGGAAAACAAACACAAACTACCCTGAGCTTTCCTTCTTCCTGGAGAAGGCCTGATGTCGCTTCCGCCCCAGCAGCGACCCAGTGCCACCGTTTCGTTTCCATCATACACACTATTGGATTTCCTTGTCACCTCCACCCTGGGTTTCCGATCACGCCTTCTCCGGCGTTTCGTGCGTCCCATGGGCCAGTCCCTTTGTGCTGGCCTGGTTTTAGGTATTTCGCATCTTAAAAAGATGGGCAGAGCTGGTCTCAGAAAGCAGCCTCACTGTTCAGAGAGCTCATGACGCCTTCTGTGGCCATTGCAGGAGCTATGGGCACTGGTGCACCTCAGTCCCGCCTGTTCTCTGCTTGTGACATGCACTAGTTGGCTCTCCTGAGGGCTGTGATACTTTGGTCTAATTCTGATTGTTGGGTTTGGTGTGTGGGTGCCGGGTGCTGCTGTTGGCCTGCGAGATACAGGAGGTTGGACTGAATGATCTGGTGGTTCCTTTTGGCCTTAAACTCTACAACGGTGTAACAAATAATGACAGCTGGTAATGAGCTCAGACACTGAAATATTTAAGTGGTAGAAATGTAAGGGATACATCAATAGCACTGGCCAGGGGGGCTAAGGAAAAGCACGCTGAATTCACAGATTTTAAGAAGAGAAGGGACCAATGGATCTAATCCAACCTCCTGCACAACAGGCCATAGAATTTCAGCCAGTTACCCCCCGTACCAAACCCAATCACTTGTGTGTGGCCAAAGCATCCAGAAAGGCAGCCAGTCTGGATCTAAAGACATCAAGAGATGGAGAACCCGGCGCTTCCCATAGGAGTTTGCGCCAGTGTTTGAGTTCCGTCATCCTCACTAGGCAAAGTGTGTCTAGTTTTTAATCTGAATTGGGCTGGCTTCAGCTTCCTGCCACCGGCTCTTGTTCTGCCTTTCTCGGCTAGATTAAACAGCTGGTGAGTTCCCAGGATTTTCCCACCATTACACTGTAATCAACCCACCTCTTGACCTCCTTTCTCATAAGCCAAACAGATTGATTCCCTAAGTCTCTTAGGGCTGGTCCACACTAAGCCCCCAGTTCGAACTAAGATACTCAACTTCAGCTACGTGAATAACGTAGCTGAAGTCGAAGTATCTTAGTTCGAACTTAAAGGTACTTAACGCGGGTCCACACGCGGCAGGCAGGCTCCCCCATCGACTCCACCTACTCCTCTCACGGAGCAGGATTACCAGCGTCGACGGCGAGCACTTCCGGGATCGATTTATCGCGTCTAGACAAGACGCGACAAATCGATCCCAGAAGATCGATTGCTTGCTACCGAACCAGCAGGTAAGTATAGACGTACCCTTAGTAAGGCATTTTTTCCAGCCCTCAAATCATTTTTGATACCCGGTAAGTAATTTAAAAACAAAAACTCCCCCAGCTCACACAGCACCTGGTCACAGTCAGGATTAGCAACTCTGAAACGCATCTGATACACAGAAGCAATAACTCTTCAGACTGTTATCAGCGTCCTGCCTCTGTTACCTTGGCCTGGAGGTTCTGCATTGACTTCTCAAAGCTCTTGGGCGTGGCTCTCTGATGGTTACACAGAATGGCCACTGCTCGGTTGGCTCGGTTGTACGAGAGGAGTTTCGCTGCCACGTTGTCCTCAGCTGGAGAAACACAATGTATTTATTAAGCAGCCGGTACAGGAAATGGATGGAGGGTAAAAATTACAGGTTTTCAAGATGGGAAAAAATTTAACTGATTTACAGGATATACCTATTTACCTGCAGCCTTCATTTTTATTTCAAGTTAATTTTAGTGATGTTATGTTGAGGGTTAAGCTCTGGCAGCTACAGCCTCAAGTTAAACAGAATTATCTCAGCTTGTTTTAGATCTAGAGCTCCTAGGAACAGATGAAACCATAGGCAAGTAACACAGACAATCACCAGGCCCACTATCTTCTATCCATTATATTAAAGTTGCCAACAAAGTTATGAATGTCACAGCATACCCAACTCCTAAATACATCCATGCACCAGATACAACTACAGAAATCAATCAAGTACACACTGATCAATCTTAGACCTCTATAATCCTACAATTTAACTCTATTTAACATACAGTTATTATATAGAATATGACCTGTTCACCATATCACACAATAAATGAACAATAAACTAAAATCACTGGCTACCGAATGATTTATCAGAGGTCGGAAGAAGGGCCTGAGAGCGCATAGGGTTTGCCCAGTATCTTGCCTCCAGAGATAACTAACAACCCATGCTTCAGAGCAAGGCCGAATAATAAGCCCAAGATAATACCGCTAACCCACTGTGCAACAAAATCAAAAAATATTCCCTTCCTGACTATTATTACACTCATTTGGTATCTCGGAGGCTTGATAACTTTCACCCTAACACACATTAACTGCATGTTGCTATGGGCATGTGGCATTTGATTCCACTGCCTCATGTGGCCATGAGTTCCACAAGCTGCCTAAGGAAACATTCGCTTACCGTCCGTGAGCGCTTTCAGCTGCTCCTGCAGAGTGATGGAAGCGTTGTAAGTTCTGAACACCTTGGCTGTCAGCCCGTCCATCAAATCCTGAAGGTGTTTGTTCAAGACCGTTGTCTGAACAAAGAGACAAGGCAGAGGGGGAAATTAGTAAAAAGCAGGAAAATAAAGTGCTTGGTTTTCAATTTCCCTTTTATTTGTAAGCGGGCAGACTTTAGGCACAAAAAACGACAGTGATGAGGAGCACAGAAGTGTGTAGATTTCTTGTCACGTTGCACATCAGCTCTGAAATTGGTGAGTATACTGGCTCGAGGATACTGGCATAGCTCCATTGAACTCAATGGATCTGCACTAGCTAATGATCTGGCCCAACATCGGCTTTATACTGCTGAGGCACACGGACTCACAGACCCATCAAAAGAAGCAGATACTAAACACCAAGACCACTGGGGTTTGTGCTTGGAAGGTCAAAAACAGTAGCAGGACCCGAGACCCTCGTGTTCTGATTACTTAGCTAGGCGTCCTTGGCCCTCACGGATAAGAGCCCTCCCACAGAAACAACACACATTTGAGGACGCAATATTTTGGGCTGTGTGAATGCAGCATAGGGGAGCAGACTGGATACAAACGCTGGGGTAGCATGGAAGGAGGAGGCTCGCAAGTCCTTGAAGTGCCCACAGAAATGGAAACGATTCGTTAGTGTGTATTTATGGGCTGGTGGCTAACACATAACTCGGCAGGAGGCCAGATTCCAGGAGAGAAACCACACAAGGCTCTGGGCCAGACTCTAAATTGCCCTGCACCTTGGAGAGGTGTTAAAACCTCTCGCACATCAGAAAGGTCAGGTTAAACCCCCACTCTGCACAGCTGGACTGTTTGGAGCTGTTCTAAGCTGCTGCAGGCAGTTTATTAACCTGCTGGAGACAGCGAGTCTGCCATGGGGGTGTGGGGTCCGGAGAGCCCAGCTGCTGAGTTATTACTCATGCAGCAACTGGGTTGAGAAATCAAAGATTACAGTGGGGTGCTGGGGGACACAGTGGGTTGCACTAGCTAATCATGGGAGAAGACGGGCATTAAAAAACAGGGTCATGAGTAAAAATGAAACCAGTAGCCTCACCCGACTGGCCCCCTTTTGCACACACCGTATTGTTGGGTCTGGCAGTCTCTCTGCTCAAGGGAAGCACGGAACTGAACTAGCTTGGGGTCCCGCAGGCAAGACTGGGGCAACTGTCTGCACTATCTGCCTAGCTCAAGTCAGCATTACCGGCCCCTCGGTTTCAAGAGCAAGACGAATCCAGCTTACATTCAGCCTGTCAAAAAGGTCGTCCCCTGGGTCTTTGTTCTCCATGAATAACTGCAAGTTCTTGAACACCTGCAACGACACAAAGAATTACACCAAAGGGCCATGCAGAAGTGCTGTGTGTCAACTCTCATGGATGCTACCCTCCATTGGATTCTTCACCCAAGAATCCCAAAGCAACGTTAGCTAAGCCTCAACACCCTCGTGATGGATACATCACACCATCTTCCAGCGGAAGGCTGGGGCTCCTAGATTTAATTCCCAGGTTATCGATTCTCTCCCCGTGACCTCGGGCAAATGTTTTTACCTCGGTCGCAAGATTACCCACCTGCATGTAGCCTTACCACCCTTGTGAAGTGCGTATCATACTATGTTACAGATCAGGAAAAGGGACACAGAGGTAACGTTCTAGCCCACTGACAGAGTGGCAGCATGGGTTATAGACCCCAGGTGCCTCTCTGCCGTCACTAGATAAAGATGCATTTGAAACATTTGCTAATTTAGACTGAAGTCAATGAGGACAGAAAAACATTACCCTAAATACACAGAGGCCAGTGATGTATGGCCCTATATATTTTTTCCCTCTATACTATAACTTGTGATTAAAAGAGCTTGTCACTCAAGTGTATTTCAGCATCTTTCACCAACTTACAAGTGCAAACCCAATGACGTTGGATGGTCTGAGGAACATCCGCATGTACGTGGTACAAATAACCACACTGACTCCACCCCGTATGGCAACAATAACTACAAAGCGGGGGCGGGGGAAGAGGTGTGGAGATTGAAGCCTCTGTGCTCAGAAGTGTTAAGACACAGAAGAGCTCGAATCCATTTTCCTAGGAGAAAAGTTGGACCAGGTCTCCAGCTGCTGTGACTCTCAAGTCAACAGAACTACACTGATTTCAACCAGCTGAGGGCCCGACCCTTGATGGCCGCACACAACAGGCTGCAGTAGACAATCAGACCAGCGTCAATATTTCGTTTCAATTTTCTTGAGGAAATGAGACCATAATAAGATAGAAAATCTCATAATGCCACTATATAAATCCCTGGTATGTCCACGCCTGGAATACTGCAGGCAATTCTGGTTGTCCCATCTCAAAAAAGATATATTGGAATCAGAAAAGGTGCAGAGTTCAGCTTAGAAAAGAGATGACTAAGGAGGCATATGATAGAGGTCTATAAAATCATGAAGGGGGGAAGGGAGTGAATAGGGAGTGTTTTTACCCCTTCACATAACACAAGACTCAGGGGTCATCCAATGAAATTAATAGGTGGCAGATCTAAAACAAACATTTGGATGTAATTCGCACAGTCAACCTGTGGAACTCATTGCCAGGGGATGTTGTGAAGGCCAGAAGTATAACTGGGTTCAAAAAAGAATTCGATATGTTCACGGAGGATGGGTCCATCAGTGGCTATTAGCCAAGATGGTCAGACACACAACCCCATGCTCTGGGTGTCCCTAAACCTCTGACTGCCAGAAGCTGGGGCTGGACAACAGGCAGTGGATCACCTGATAAAATGCCCAGTTTTGTACATTCCGCCAAAGCATCTAGCACTGACCACTGTCGGAAGACAGGATGCTGGGCTAGATGGACCATTGGTCTGACCCAACGTGGCCGTTCTTATGCTCTAATAGGAAGGATGGCCAAGTGGTTAGGGCACTAGCCTGGGAGTTGGAAGACCTGAGTTCATGTCTCTGCTTTGACACAGCCTCCCTGTGCATTCAGGGGTGAGTCACTTAGTCCCACCATGCCTCAGTTTCCCCCTGTGTACAATGGAGATAATAACCCTATTCTACCTCACATGGGGGTTGGGAGAATACCTGCATTAAAGATCGCGAGATGCTTAGGTACTAGGGCAACGGGAGCCGGACAGGCACCATAGATCGATTAGCTACCTGTGGGAGTGCGTGCGAACCCCGCCCCAGCCCTGCTCACCGGTTTCTCCACAGGCACTTTGTTGTAATACCGGATCGAGTCTTTCCCCAGGAAGTCAAACTCCACAACGTGCTCCTGCCCGTCCAGCTCTGGGTGCAGCTTAATGTGCTCAACACGCAGGGAGCAGCAGCCAACCGTGTCTGCAGTCTCCCCTTCTTCCTTCTCGTTACCGGCTCTCAGGGCCAGCTGGAAGGAACACAGCAGAGCAGGCATGGAAACCCCTAATCTTGGTATACACCTCCTCCCCCAAAAACCAGTGCTAAAGAGGCTACGATGCTGTGAGAAACACACTGTATACTTCTTTCCACCGAGGGATCGGCACAGCCCTCATCACCACAGACTCTAAGGGCTGGTCCACGCTAACCCCCCAGTTCGAACTAAGATACGCAACTTCAGCTACGTGAATAACGTGAATAACGTAGCTGACGTCGAAGTATCTTAGTTCGAACTACAAGGTACTTACCGTGGGTCCACACGCGGCAGGCAGGCTCCCCCGTGGACTCCGCATACTCCTCTCGCGGAGCAGGAGTACCGGTGTCAACGGCGAGCACTTCCGGGATCGATTTATCGCGTCTAGACAAGACGCGATAAATCGATCCTAGAAGATCGACTGCTTACCGCCGAACCCGGAGGTAAGTATAGACGTACCCTAAATGCCTCGTTAGCATCTTGAGTTTCTTTGCTCCATCATTCATCTTTATGCTCATATTTACAGCCCTTCGAACAGCTGTGCAGAAATCTCAAGGAACCTTGTTACGCTTATGCCTTCAGCTAGGCCGGAGAGAGGTAGGAAAAAGTTCAGGGGTGAGATGGCACAGGGGAGGGATATCAGAAGAGGACATAGGCTCAGTTGCATTGACATGCAGTCATGGTAATACAGCCCTGTTTTCAACAGGAGACTTCACTGCCACAAGCAGCAGCACTGAAATAACCCTTACAACAAAGAACTCTGGCGTCAGTGGATGCAGCCTCGCTTATTCGTCTGTGCAAGTGGCAGCAGGTGTGACAAGCATCGCACACACGCTGGAAATCAGTGTGTGTTGGGGGGTAGGAGAGGCAGGGCTGTTTTTTCTAGGAAATGTGTGTAACCGTCCACACGGTGCTGTACCACCAGCATGCTTTCACGGACAGCTCCGGACATTTCCCATCACAATTCACTCCCACGTTCTCTGTGCCCACGAGTGCTAACTCACGACTCGCAGCTCGCAGCAAGTGTGAATGTAGCTCAGCTAAAGTAATTTTACAAGCAAAACACGTAGCCCAACAAGACAGAGAAGCAAGCCGGCACCTTGTCAATGAAGTAAAGAGCCACGGATCTTTGCCGTTTCTTCATCTCCCTGGATTTCCAGTCTGCACGGTATTGAGAGCGGATCTTGTTGACTACACCTTTTAAACGTCTGGCTACTTCATATTTCTGCCAGTCCTTTTCCCCCTGGAAGGAAAAATGGATGTTTCCACTTGCCCTGCGCAACATCCATTGTCACCCAGCCGCTGTCACAGGTAATAAACAGAGCTAGGGAAGAAACTGCTTTCCCATCCTGCAAAACATCTCGAGATTCATAGATTCATAGATTCTAGGACTGGAAGGGACCTTGAGAGGTCATCGAGTCCAGTCCCCTGCCCGCATGGCAGGACCAAATACTGTCTAGACCATCCCTGATAGACATTTATCTAACCTACTCTTAAATATCTCCAGAGATGGAGATTCCACAACCTCCCTAGGCAATTTATTCCAGTGTTTAATTCAAAACATTTCCCATCCTGGGCTGGGGCAAAAAGTTGACATCTAAAATGTTCACCAGTCAAACACCTTAAAAAAATAATTGGTTCAGGTCAATCCAGCCATTTCATTTCAATCATTTCAAAACATTCTGTTTGGATTTTGACCATTGTTTCCCAACTAGAGTTCGCTTACATTTCTAAGCAAAAAGTTATTTTGAGCCAGAAAACCAGAGTTTTTCATATCAACAATTTAAAAAAAAAATTAAATTTTTTTGGTGTAGAAAACCCAAGCAGACCCTTTCCCGTGAACATGTTTTGATTTTGACAACCAGCCTTTTCCAACCAAAAACGTGTTGTCGAACAATTCCTAATCTGCTCCAGGAATAAAACCCTTTACAAGAAACTGCCTGGTTCCAGACTGGACCTACTCTGATGATAGAATATCATTAACAACACTGTCCAGGTTCTAAATACTGTTCAATGTTCAGATGATTTTTTTTTTTTAAATCATCTATCCATGTCACTCAAGTTAAAGAGGAATAACTACAATTTTTGGAAGAATGGTTTGGGCGCCCCCTGATGGCTGTGCAGAAGCACTGAACCAGCACTGACTTCACAGTACTTATTGTAAGATCATCATGCTAACGCACGTCTCATTGTCAGAAGATTAGGAATATAAATCAAGCAATGATAAAGCACTAACTCTCCATTATTACACATCTATCATATTTGATTACTAACAGACTGTTCGATGTGAACCTAAATGCAATCTAGCTGAGTTAATGCTACAATGAAAGCTTTGATATTGTGCCCTGACTTTTGCATATTTATTAACCTTCCTGTTGTACTTGGAGAACATATCCAGATTTAAATGGCCTTTTTTAAAGTAAAAAGGGAGAACAAAGCATGCTGCTAATATTAAGCCCAATACGGGCCCATTTAGACTATCAAAACCATCAGCGCCGGGGTTACTATCAAACAGAACAGTCTCCCCAGCCAAGTTCTACCCATCTTAGTGAATCATTATAATAGGGCACTATCAAATTCACGGTCCATTTTGGTCAGTTTAATGGTCATAGGATTTAAAAATGGTAAATGTCATGCTTTCAGCTATTTAAATCTGAAATTCCGTGGTGTTGTAATTGTAGGGGTCCTGACCCAAAAAGGAATTGTGGGGAGGTTGTAAGGTTATTGTAGTGGGGGTTGTGGTATTGCTACCCTTACTTCTGCGCTGCTGCTGGTGGCGACGCTGCCTTCGGAGCTGGGCAGCTGGAGAGCGGCGGCGGCGGCGGCTGCCGGGAGCCCAGCGCTGAAGGCAGAGTGGTCACCAGCAGCAATGCAGAAGTTATGATGGCATGATATGGTATTGCCACTCTTACTTCTGCACTGTTGCTTTCTGAGCTGGGCCCTCAGTCAGCAGCCGCCACTCTCCAGCTGCCCAGCTCCGAAGGCAGCACACAAATAAGGGGGGCCATACCGCAACTCCCCTAAAATAACCTTGTGACCTCCCCTGCAACTCCCTTTTGGGTCAGGACCCCCAATGTGAGAAACGCTGGTCTCCCCCATGAAATCTGTATAGCATAGGGTAAAAGCACACAAAAGACCAGATTTCACAGGGGGTCTCCTGGCAGCTCCGTGGCAGAGACGGGGCTAGAACCCATATCTCCTAAGTCCCAGTCCGGTGCTCTATGCATTAGGCCACTTGGCCTCTCTTTAAGCCAGAAAGGTCTTTCCATACAAATCCAAAGTCCGAGGCATAACTGCAAAAGCTTCCAATTTCAAGAGACGCTAGCTTCTCTCGCAAGGCTTGTGAGGTTACCGGGGCAGCCATGTGATGCATTGACAGTCTCACCGGACAAATACGCAAAGATGCAGCACACAGAAGATTGTGCCAACTGCTCCTCTATGGGCGCGTACGTGGACTGTGGCATAAAAGGAGTCAATCAAATGGCAAACCGATGGTCTGACAAGGAACAGCACACCCACCTTGAGCTTGGAACTCGGGTTCAGCATGATGTACTTAATCGAGTTCTGGATGTTCTCAGTCCACGAGGCCAGCCACGTGACGGTGTTGTCACAGCGCACTTCCTTCCACTTGTGACCCGATGGAGGCTCGGGGGTTTTAGAGTCCCTGTGGGGTGGAGAGGATGCAAAGCAAAATTACGACCACTCCCTGGGCCTTTCTGTTCAAAGACCGATCCAAACCAACCCAATGCGAATGACACAAAACGCCCAACCAAGGGAAAAGAGATGGACTGGAGCCCTGATGGCTTCTCTTTTAATAGGCAAGGTTTGTTCTTGTAAAGGAGTAAAGAGATTTTCTGCTTAGTTACAATATTAAACATCCAGGTCTTTTACCCAGAAGACTAGAGACAACTGGAGAAGTAGTGGGTTTAACGGCACTGGGTACACACCCAGCAATTGAATCTCATTGAGTGGGGAAGTGACTTTTTTACCCAAACTGCATAATATCGGATTAACACTTATTTAAGTCAAATCCAAGGAAGAAACGCTCTTTGCTAATTCTGCCCTCTTTAATGAAGGGCTCAGAAAGTTCCCAAGCTGCAGCTCACAGCCCTCCAACAAGCATAATGTTGACAATTGCATTCCTGATATTTCTAAGGTAGAAACAAGCAGGATTCGGGGCAGGGCAGGGTATGGAGCAAATCTCTCAGGCTTTCCTCAGACCTCCCAAAGAAGCAATAAAGGGCACCCCATCACGTGTTTCTCCTTTGCAAAGCTTTAATAAGAAATCCCTGGACAGATGGGAGATTGGAGTAGACTGGCTACTCCTGGGCCACTCCATCTGTACCTATGCAGGATTTGACTGCGAAATGTACCTGTCGTGTAGAAAGGGGAAAACTCCTCAGAAGAGGAGGCTCAAGATGTCCCATGTGAATTTACATCTCAGGAGTAACAGTAGAGCAAAGCAGTGACCTAGCCCTGCTGGAAGCAGGGGGGCAGCAGAGTGACTTGAATAAAGCCAAGGATAACGCCAGGGAGAAAATGTTGGCCTTTAATGGAGCAAAGTCCATTGAGACAAGCTGAGGATTTAGCCTGAAGAGTTAAGTTCTAGCTAATGGGAACTCACTCACTTGCTGCAGTTTATGATGACGTCCTCTGGCATGATCCTCTTCTTCAGCATGCCCATTTTAGGGTGGTCCCCGCGCCCACGGAACAGCCCCGGGGGCTCAGTTTTGAAGTTGCCTATTTTCTCCCGATGCCCGTCGAGGATGCAGTACCCATACTCCTCCTGGATCTTATCTGCCTCCTCCTTCAGTTTCTGATTTAAAAAACAATCCATGGAGAAACCACCAGTCCAAGGTGCTACCCCGGGTGCTGCATCTACCATTACCCACGGGTCTTCCAGAAGAAAGTTGGTTCACAAATTCAAGAGCTTTAAGAATCAGAAACCAGCCCCCTGCCAAGGAGTTTCAAACCGACTGCCAGCAATCCACCAACAGCACTGACAGTGCGTGGATACTCAATGGCTGGAAATAAGTCAAACCTCTCTTTTCGAAGCAGGGGACTGGAAGAGGCAGAACCAGTATTAATCAGTACATTATTAAACGATCCATGGCTGTACACATACAGGTCATAGGCACTGACTCTGTGGTGCTCTGGGGCTCAAGCACCCAAAGAAAAAAAAATGTAGGTGCGCCGCACCCATCAGCCAGAGCTGTTCAGCGGGGTCATCAATCAGCTGTTTAGCGGCTGGCGGGAGGCACTCAGGGGAGGGCGGAGAGCAGCGAGCGGGGCGGGAAGAGGCGGAGCATGGGCGGAGCCTCGGGGAAGGGGAAGGGCCTCCAGGCAGAGCATGGGTGGAACATCCACCGGGAGAAATAAAAGTCAGCACCTGTGATACAGGATACCACAGCACCATCACGGATCAAGCCTGGACAGGAAAAGCACAAGCCCCAACGCACTGGAGCTAAACGAGCAATTTCACTGATTGCCGTAATTAGCGTGGATTTTATCATTGCTGGGGAGAGCCATTAGGAGAGAGACATGATTACATCCTCTAAAGCCACTACATTACACACACACACACACACACACACACACACACACACACACACGTAGCCCAAGTGCGCTCAGTGAGAAGGATGTGGCTAATGGCTTAACATGTCCTCACAGAATTTGAACAGCCACAACCCTGCCAGATGATCCACACTAGCAGAACTTGATGCTTGTGTGGAGTCACAATGAAGTCAACAGGACAGAGATCCGATTACAGGATCGGAGCCTAAGATCGAGTGGCTGCATCAGAAACGAATTCTTTCTTCTGGAGAACTGGCCAGTAACTCCATAGACACAAATCTCAAAAGGCAAATGTTATGGGCGTTTGAGGGATGATCATTTAAACCTACTGGAGTCTGACTTTGCTTCCATGTCTCTACCCAGAACGGTGTGAAAAATAAGTTTTCCTCTGCCCTATTTTAAGACAAGAAGCAGCAAATGAGCGTGACAAACGGGCAGGGATGGAGGAGGGTAACAGGAAGAGGTTATAGACTACTACCCAGGTAACAGATACATGATTTTGAATCAGAAGTACACCTCTACCCTGATATACCGTGACCCGATATAACAGGAATTCAGATATAACGCGGTAAAGCAGTGCTCCAGGGAGGGGGAGGGGGGGAGAGGGCTGCGCACTCCGGTGGATCAAAGCAAGTTCGATATAACGCGGTTTCACCTATAACGAGGTAAGATTTTTTGGCTCCTGAGGACAGCGTTATATCGAGGTAGAGGTGTATTCATTTTCCAATCGCAGAGTGACGCAAAACATCTGGCATAAGGAAATTAAGCCACCCACACCCAGACTAAATATTTACCAACCATCCACAGGAGTCATTAGAAACAGCACCCTAACCTGTTTCTCCTCTTTGGGCAAAGCTTTCCGGGCCTCGTTTTTGTCCACAAAGTACTTGTGCATCTCTTTGAAGTCGCACTTCTCCAGATGCTTTATCTTCTTCCGCTCCTCCGAGGTCATTTCCTGAGCAAAAGCCAGCAGAGACTTGGAGAACAGGCAGGCAAATCTCATTTATGACTGGGGTTAAGCCGCATGGGGGGGAAATAACCTAGGTTTCTGGAGAGTCTGCCGAGTTTTACAACTGTGCTATCAATGCTGAAATCAAAGGCTAGGATTAAGCTGCATCTGAAAAGTTTATTTATTTTATTTTATTTTTCTAAACTAGTGGCCGCTTTTGAAAGTCTGAGCCTGCGTACAGGCAGGGATGACAGAATTTATTTGTTCATAATTTCAGTGGATAATATCCATGTTTATTTCTAATCATTTTGTCCAATTTTTTCTTGATTTAAACTTTCACGGTGGTGAGTGTGTATGTCAAACAATGATTATTTAATGACAGCTGCTGCCGAGATTCAAAAAGTTAAAGCTTTATAACCGTTCCAACAAAAACCGTCAACATCCCATGTCAAAACATACAAAGTAAATATCCTTAAACCAAACTCTACTAAGTTCTCAAGCAGCATTTTTCTGACTTTGCCTATCTGTACATTTCAATTACTGATGGGAACATTTTTGCTTTGGATTGCACGTGTTTGGTGAAATCCGCATTTACCGATAAAAACTGAATACTTCAAAGTCTGTGTGTGGGGATCACTTCATACACCCGTGCAATGCAACCACCTCTGGGGTGGAACAGCAGCACTAAACCACAGCTCAGAGCAGACAGGGAAGAAATTCCAAGCCAGGCACACACACAAGCCTGATCTACATGAGATTGCTGGGCATGGCAGCATTATCGCCAATGGCCAGGTACACATAAAACCTGCTCTGAGAGGAGTCACTGTTCTGTGAGATTTTCTCCTGCAACAGAGAAGTCCTCACATGTAACTGCTGAATGATAAAATATTGTTGCCCCTGAGCGGCTAGTCAGAGTTCAGAAACCTGGCGATGTTCCAGTTGAGAGCAGAAACTGTGGATGGAGTCTGGTATTTTATTTGATGCAATCTGGTTTATTGACAAGGAATGCTGAAAGTCCTGCTTCTCCAAATGCAGGAGGAACCAAAACCAGGGGCTAGCTCAGAGGTGGGCAAACTATGGCCCACATCTGGCCCGCAGGACCATCCTGCCCGGCCCTTGAGCTCCCAGCCGGGGATGCTAGCCCCCAGCCCCTCCTCCACTGTCCTTCCTCCTCCACAGCCACACCGCTGTGTGGGCAGCGCTCTGGGTGGCGTGGCTGCGAGCTCCTACAGGGCAGCACGGCGGCGTGGCTGGCTCCAGCCGGGCGGCGCGGCTGCCAGACATGCTGCTCTGAGCGGCATGGTAAGAGGACCGGGGCCGGGGGGTTGGATAAGGGGTGGAGGGTCCCGGGGGGCAGTCAGGGGACAGGGGGCAGTTGGAGGGGGTGGAAGTTCTGGGGGGGGCAGTCAGGGGATGGGGAACAGGGGGGTTGGATAAGCGTGGGAGTCCCAGGGGACCTGTTGTGGGGGTATGTGGATAGGGGTCAAGGAACAAAGGGGTTGGATAGGGGGTGGGGTCCCGGGTGTGGTTAGGGGCAGGGGGTCCCGGGAGGGGACGGTTAGGGAACAAGGGGGGGAGTTCGATGGGCTGGAGGTTCTGAGGGGGGCAGTCAGGGGGTGGGAAGTGGGAGGGGTCAGATAAGGGGTGGGGGCCAGGGCTGTTTGGGGAGGCACAGCCTTCACTACCCGCCCTCCGCACAGTTTTGCAACCCCAACGTGGCCCTCGGGACGAAAAGTTTGCCCACCCCTGGGCTAGCTTCTCTGCCTACAGCCTTACACCTCTTTAGCCAACACCAGACCCCAAAACTCTCTCTCTACGCTTCTCCCAGGGTCACACCGTGCTTATAGCCTCTTCCTAAGCTTTCTTTCTCTGCCTCAGTCGCTCTGGTCCTCATCTGCCCCCGGCTCGACGTTTTCCCACACTCACAGACATGCAACTAAGCAGAACAAAACCCAGTGAAACCTTCTGCCCACGTGGTGCGAGCTTCTGGACAGACTATTACACCTTGTTTTAGGCGTGGCCCCTTAACTGTCTCTTAAGTGAAGGACACATTCACACACCAGTTTCAATGAGGTTTAACTCAGCCCATAACAAGGCTTAATCCAGCTCACACCCCCACCACCGCTCACACACACACGTCTGCCCTCCCCCATCTCATCTAACACCACCTCCTATTAAACAGTTTAAAAAAACCTAGGTAATTAATACTCAAAAACTAACATGAAGCAGTCCGAGCCGGGATGCTACAAACACCTCTTGACTCAAAGCCACAAAAGCAAGGACGTGAAAATGCTAAGCCACCTCACGGTACATCCCCTCTACTGCTCCACCCACAAACACACCCCTTACTGTTCCCATCTCTACCAGACACCACAGGCCATGCACTGCAAGCTCAGCTCCGCCCCCTACAGACGCAGCCTTCCATCCCCCTCCACGTGCATTCTTATGGCCAAGGAGCAGTGACTACGCGCCCACAAAGCAGGTACCTTTCTCCAGTCGTGGAAGAAGTTGTTCTGGAAAATCTCCTTGGTTGTATATTCGTGATCCAGCATTTTTGCATAGAAGGTGGCAATTTCCTCCGTGGCCACATTCAGCTTCATGGGTTTGCCTGTACAGGAACAGAGTGTGCTTTATCATCGGTCACCCGCCTGCCCTAATCCCCGCTCCATCCAAGCTGGCTGCAGAGAAACACTTGAAAGCGTGAAGCGAATTAACCCTAAAGGCTCACGTACCGTAAGGCAAGTACCCTTCCCCCAACCCCACCATTTATTATTTTCTTTTAAAGACATTTTTTTCTTCCACAATTTTCAAACCAATGGGGGAGCAGGGGGAAATCTCATGATTTCTGAATGCCCGGGATTACTCTAAATGCATTGGCTTTTAAAAAACAGTCGGTGTTTAACTCCACGTTCTGCAATCAGAGAGGCTGCAAAATTAGCCTCTTGCCAGGCCCATGGCAAGACAGTCTGCTTCGGACGAACTGTATTCTTTGTTTGACCCATTTTACCAGCTGCGCCATGTCAGGAATATTGCTACGTTTTGCAGTATCAGTGACAAAACAGGACGCACCGTCGTAATAGAACTTGACATCGTCAGGGAGCGGCTCGTAGAGAGGGGCGAAGTAGGGGCCTTTGTGCTCCAGCTGTTTCCATTTCACGCCATCGTCTGTCTTCTCCTCTTCCCACCTTAAAGAGAAAAGCACCGGGAATGGTTAGGGAGCGTCTCAGCACGTGCATTACTCAGATCCTCAATTCCCTGCTGCTTCATTTGGGATACCACCAGCCCAGGACATGGTGGGGACCGAGTCGATGAGCTTCCTGTAGGCAACGTGGGAGAAATGGGTCTTAGGAAAAGATTTGGAGCAGGGGGCTTGTGGATCAGCTCAGGAAGGTACCCCACAGGTAGGGGGATGGTGTGAAAGGAACCAGGCTAGGGAGGATGGTCTAGCTGTAGTGGACAGGGTGCTGCACTGGTACTCAGGCGACATGAATCCAATTCCCAGCTCAGCCAATGACTCTGTATAGGACCATGGGCAAGTCACTTAAGCCACCCCATGCCTCAGTTTCCCCATCTGTACAGTGGGGATAATACTGCGCTCCCTCACTGGGCTGTGGTGAAGCTAAAATCCGTTAGTGATGGTGATGTACTCCGACACCATGGTGACACAAGCATCTAGACAGAAGGCATAGAGATGGGAGAAGCAGTTGAACGGAGGGGGAGCAGAGTGAAGGGGATGCATGGTAAGCGGTGAGGGCGAATAAGCAGTGTGGGGCTTCAACACGATACGGTGGAGAGCGGGGAGAGCGTGAGACAACCCAGCCCTGTTATGTTCACTTCTAGACCCCCCACATTTAACATAATTAAAAAATGGGGCCACAGTGTTGTTTTTATGCAGAGTCCCTAAATGCCCCGGCATAACCCTTATGGCTCCTTTCGTGACGCAGTTTCCTCTAACAGCAGCACTTGCAGGAGGAGATCTGTCCACTCACCTTTTATTTACCCCCTAATGCATTAGCCTCCAAGCAAGGACTTGGGAAGGGGACTGAAAATCCCAGGTGACAAGCTGGGACATAGACTCGAGCTTGCACAGCGGATGTGGAGGGACTGAGGTATTGCTCACATGTGTGATCCTCACACTAACCAGCTTTGCGACCCCCAGCTAATCAGCTGAGATTCTAAGATCACTGCAACCCTAGCTGTGAATGCAGATCCTTCAACAAACATCTGTGATAGAGAAAAATTAGTTGAGGGGAGTTTGGGGGTGAGGGCGATCTAGATAATAGAGCAACAGAGGGTCCTATGGCACCTTGGAGACTAACAAAAGTATTGGGAGCATAAGCTTTCGTGGGTAAGAACCTCACTTCTTCAGATGCAAGTCAAGAAGTGAGGTTCTTACCCACGAAAGCTTATGCTCCCAATACTTCTGTTAGTCTCAAAGGTGCCACAGGACCCTCTGTTGCTTTTTACAGATTCAGACTAACACGGCTACCCCTCTGATACTAGGTAATAGATACATTTTGTGCCCTTGGACTTTGACACAGACTAAGGATCACACCGTGCTCTCATATCATCTCATCATGCCAAAACATTGCCACGCACAAGGCAAACTGGCGAATCCGAAGCGTGCTCCGCGCTGCCCTGCCAAACCCTGGCACAACAAGTAAAATGACTAAGGAGGCCCCCAAAACCTGCTGAGAACTTCCACGCTTTTCTGGGGAGGAGTAGAAAATATTTTAGCCTTTCCCCTCCCTGGGCGGTGTAATATGCAATAGAAAGAACACGTCAGACCAGCAGGTTTGCTGTCTGCAGAAAGACAATCAAGGCAAAAATCTGGCTAAAGAATCCAGGAATTGTGGGACTACACTGAGTTACACCAGCTGAGGATCCGGCCCAAAGCAGCTCCCTGATTGAGCCTTTGATAGACATGATGTGAGGACAGTTCACATCATACAGACAAGACGCTGCACCGATGCCTAATTTACCCCAGATCACCAATGCCTGACCTGCCTTTGCATGCAGTATTGCTGTAATACAACCCACGCTCAATGGGGACCCGATCCTGAAAGAACTCTTTCCTGACCCCCCTCTTCTGGCCTTCAAACACCCCCCAAAGCTCATCATCAGAAGCAAGCTCCCCACAGACCAGGACCCACCAACTCAGAGCGGCACCAGGCCCTGCCAGAACAACAGATGCAAAACCTGCAGATATACCTCCACGGCTGCAATGACCAACACTTTCCACAATGCACCTTTCAGGATCCAGGGGTCCTACCACAACATGCGGTGTACCTCAGTCAGTGCACTAAATGCCCCACATACAGAGGCTGATTAAGATTTATTGGGGTCCTGGGCACAAAGAACAGTTGGGCCCCCCACACCCTGGGAGCCCACGAGCACCAGAAACAGGGAGCCAAGGGGCCATGCCCTCCCCCCACTTTTAAAAGTGGGAGGGCCATGCCTGTCCACTTTTTAACATGGGCGTACTTTGGGGGGCAGGAGGACCACGTTGGCCCCCCAAACTTCAAGCCTTGGGCAGGCACGGAGTGACACCGGCAGGGGCTGGGCTTCACAGCTAGGGAGCTGGCAAACTGATCAGCTCCCCCACCATGAAGCGCAGCCCCTGCTAATGGCACCAGATTCTTCCCAGTGGGGGGGGGGTGTTGTGTTAAGGTGGGCCTTAGTGCCCCCTTGCCACAGGGCCCTGCCCCCTGCTCCTCCTCTCCCCCCTGAGGCCTCACCCCTCCAGGCCAGTAGCTGGAGCCGGGCCATGGTAAGAGGTGCCGACGGAGCCCGGGCTGCTGTGGGGGAGCCCCAGACCCTTCACTTGCCCTGGGCGGCACACCCCACGAGGCAGGGACACCAGCTCGGGGCTGCTCTCGGGGCCCCGGGGCCCCCTCCCAGGCCAGGGGAGGGTCCAGGGCTCCCCACATTGGCCTGGGCACCCTGGGTGGCTCTTACCTCTACCTGGTTTGGCCAGGGGGGCAGGGCCCCAGGGGAAGGGGGCAGGGTCACAGTTCCGGTGCCGGTGGCCCCCTACTTCTACCCAGGTTTCAGCCCTCCTGCGGGGACCCCCAAATTGCCACAGGCCCCATGGGCCCAAATAGCTACTCTGTGGGTGAAACCAATCGCTACGCTCTCAAACAAACGCCCACAGGCAAATGATAAAAGACAAATACACCACATCACCTGTGGGGGATCACGTTTCCCAAAGCGATCATTCCATATCTGACCCATCAGTCCTCATCCTCCAAGGAAACCTGCACAACACCTTCAGGAGACGAACCTGGGAGCTTACATTCATAACTTTGTTAAACACTAAAAATCATGGACTGAACAGAGACGCTGGATTTATTACGACAATCTATAACTCTCTAATAACTAACTTCCCCAGCTGTTTCTCTCTGCCTCCTTCCCCCCATGACTGGAGGAGTGTTAACAGGCCATTTCACCTTGAATGGTCCCCGGAAATATGTATTTATGCTAAACAATCTGTCCCACGCCTTGTATTTAGCTGTGACACTCTGAGTACGGATCCCAGACCTGGAGCAGAGCTCGGGGCAGCTCGAAAGCTGGTCTTTCTCACCAACAGAAACTTGGTCCAATAAAAGATCTCACCTCACCCACCTTACCTGGCTTTGCCACTCACCACTCCCTTGCGAGCGGCACTGACCTGCCGTATCAAAGACTGGAGGCTGCTGAGCCACCCACGGCCAGGATGGGGGTGAAAATGATCCATGGCTTGTCTAACCAGCACCCCACCCCGCGGAAACATGCCCGAAATCCAGTCATGTCACACGGCAGAAGCTGCTATGACACCTCCATGGGTAAGAGCAACCACATGCAAGAGACAGGCACTCTGCAGCCAGCCACATGCTAGCAGCAGTCTCAGCTCAGTCACATCCCATGACCTTTCACGTGGAAGTGTTTCATCCCCTTCCTACACAGCTCCCCCCTGGGCTGAGTTGCAAAGGCAGGTCACTCCAGCGTGTCATTGCTTTTGAGAGACTGGCACTTGTCTAAAAAAAAGTTAAGACATGCAATTCCTATCAAAACAATCTGCAGGTCGCTGGACTTCATTCAATGTCAGGGCAGCACAGCATCCTGGGAAATGTAGTCACAGACGGTGTGTCGGTGTGGAGACCACAGGGTGCAAGCTAACTAGTTACTATGCAACCACCTCATTCAGCCAAGCCAGACTTGTCCAGCGAGTAATCGAAATATACCCTCCGCTCAAGGAGGTAGGATCACTAAATAAGATTCCCCATACCAAGAGAGAATGCAAATTATACCATTTAAAACAGGGTTGGACTCCACATAATGGAAGAACTGCAGCGAAATTATTGCTGAGGGAAGCACTGGTCAACTCTGCAAGGAACGCAGTGGAACTTGTTAAAAATTCCTGACCACATCCAACTGATGGCTCTATCTTCTAACCCAGCGGTTTTCCCATTTGCCGACCCCTAAACATTTTCAAATGGAGGTGCGGACCCCTTTGGAAATCTTAGACAGTATCTGTGGACCCCTGGGGTCCACAGATTGAAAATCACTGTTCTATGGTAACCACGACCTTTCGCGGACCCCTTAGACATATTCTGCGGACCCCCAGGGGTCTGCGGACCACAGGTTGAAAACCACTGATCTAACCACCTGAATTCTAGCCATCTGAGACAAAACTCCAGCAAACAGTGACATCTGCTGGCTACACTAATAATAGCAGGTGCTTTTTAAACATGCTGTGTGTGTATGGTACAGTATAAGGCTCTATCTATCTTGCAAGCTGTCCTTTTATTTTTAACCATTTTCTTTTGCCTTAAAGCAGTGGGGCAAACACGCCAGCATTAATAAATGAGCTGATGCCCATGTGTTGAAATTACACCGACTGCTCTATAACATACATGCATGGGTATATTTTCATAGAATCATAGAATATCAGGGTTGGAAGGGACCTCAGGAGGTCATCTAGTCCACCCCCCTGCTAAAGCTGGTCAGAAAAAAGGAAAAATTTCGCAAAAAGCTCCATGCATTTTTCCTGTTTTGTTCCCTCTCCCCACTCCCCGCCCCCAATCCAAAAAGTTTTGAGATTTCCAAAAAATAATGTGACCTTCTCTGTAGCTGGTTGGAAAATGGGAAAAATTCCACCAAAAAAAAGTTAATAAAATTTGATATTTTGACATTTTAAAATATCAGTGTAAAATTCCATTAGCTCTATAATCCCTGACATCTCCCCCCAAGTCAAACACCAGCACACTCTGGTAACCCACAGAAAGCTTACCACTTCCACTTGTTTTCCTCTTTCTTCTTTTCCTTCTCATCTGCCTCCTTCTTTAATTTCTTGTTTTTCTTCTTGTCTCCTTCCTCTTTGCTTTTCCTTTTCCTCGATCCCCCCTCATTCGCCACCTCCTTGGATTTCTCTTTGCTCTTTCTTCCCTTCTCTTCTGTGCGTTTATTTTCATCCTTTGCTTTTCTCTCCTTGTTTTTTTTCTTGGCCTCGTTCGTCTCCTTTCCTTGTTTCTCCTTTGTTTCCCTCATCTCATCTTTCTCCATTTCATCTTCCTTTTCCTCCATTTCCTGTTCACCTCCCATTCTTTCATTCCTTTCCCATCCTTCTCCCTCTTGTTCATCCTCCTCCTCTTCCTTAATTTCTTTTTCATCCTTCATTCTTTTGTTTCTTTTCCTCTCTTCCTCCACATCATCTCTTTTCTCATTCTCTTTCTCATCCCTTCCCTCTTGTTCTTCTATTGCCCCATCTTCTGCCCTTTCCATTTCTTGCTCATCTTCCACCCTTTTATCCTTCTGTGTTTTTTTCCTTCCTGTCTTTTCTTCAATCTCTTTGTTCTTCTCTCCTTCCCTTTTCTCCCTCTTGTTTTTCGCTTCCTTTATCTTTTCTTCCCTCTTTTCCTGCCCTTTCTCTTTCTGGTTCTTTCCTGCCTTCACTTCCTTATTTGCTTTGACATTCTTTTTCTCTCCCTCTGTGTCTTTACCTTTCCTTTTCTCCTCATCCTCTGCTGTTCTTGCTGGCCGTTGGGCAGGCTTCTCTTCTCCCTCTGCCCTTTCTCTGTCTTCCGTTCTGTTCTTTCCTCTCTCCGTCTGTATTTCATCCTCTCCTGTATTGGCCCAGTTCTCTGCCTCCCCTGCTGTCTCACTCCCTCGCTTTTCCTTTTCCCTTCGATCACCAGCCCCCCCATCCAATCCCTCTGCATCATCCCCACTCTCCAGCTGCTTGGGTTTCTTTGCTCTTTTCAACCTAGGGCGACCCTCTTGCGTTCCCATCTCCTTCGGCCCTTCGCCTTTTCCGGAGATGGCTTCAGTGATTCCCTTCTCCCTCTTGGCTTTGCTGGGCTCTGCACCATCTCTCTTCTCCTGGTCCTTTCCCTCCCTTTCCTTTTTAGGTTCCTCTTTCTTACTCATGCCCCCTTTACTTTCCTTTAGTTCACGTTTCCCCTTCTCTTTGATCTCTTTCTTCCTCACTTCTGTTTCCTTCTGCTCCCTGCTCCCTCTCTCCTTTTCCTCTTCCCTTTTTCTTTTCCTGTCTTTGACTCGTTTCTCCTCTCTGTGCCCCTCAGGAATGAATGAACCTGGCTCCCGCTCAGTGTTTTTCTCCCCCTCTTCCTCTTTCGTGCTGCCTTTGGCTGCAATGTCCACTTCCTCCGCTGAACCATCCAGATCTCCAGAGAATGCCGCGTTTTCACCACCAACCCCATTAGTTTTTGTTTCCTGGTGTCTTGGAACCTTACAAAAAAAAAGGGAGGGGGAGTTAAACTTAGCAGTAGGCGAAAAAATCTACAGATTAAAGCCTAAATTTTGTCACTGCATCTTCATGGGCACACTCTGGTACCCAGACATGGGCCAGGTGCTTCTCAGTCTAACCTCAGATAACCAGGCACATGCATTGGCGGCTCAAGGAAGTTTTATATAAAGATCAGGTTCAAAAAGGCCAGGTGACAAAAGCACACAGGGTAGGGCTGCCAAGCCCTAGGGCTCTGTACTAGGACCAGTCCTATTCAATATATTCATAAATGATCTGGAAAAAGGGTAAACAGGAAGGTGGCAAAATTTGCAGATGTTACAAAACTACTCAAGATAGTTAAGTCCCAGGCAGACTGTGAAGAGGTACAAAAGGATCTCTCAAAACTGGGTGACTGGGCAACAAAATGGCAGATGAAATTCAATGTTGATAAATGCAAAGTAATGCACATTGGGAAACATAATCCCAACTACATGTATAAAATGATGCGGTCTAAATTAACTATTACCGCTCAAGAGAGAGATCTTGGAGTCATTGTGGATAGTTCTCTGAAAACATCCGCTCAATGTGCAGCGGCAGTCAAAAAAATGAACAGAATGTTGGGAATCGCTAAGGAAGGGATAGTTAGTAAGACAGAAAATATCCTATTGCCTCTATACAAATCCATGGTACGCCCACATCTTGAATACTGCGTGCAAATGTGGTCGCCCCATCTCAAAAAAGATATATTGGAATTGGAAAAGGTTCAGAAAAGGGCAACAAAAATGATTAGGGGTATGGAATGGCTTCCATATGAGGAGAGATTAATAAGACTGGGACTTTTCAGCTTGGAAAAAAAGACGGCTAACGGTGGATATGATAGAGTTCTGTAAAATCATGACTGGTGTGTAGAAAGTAAATAAGGAAGTGTTATTTACTCCTTCTCATAACACAAGAACTAGGGGTCACCAAATGAAATTAATAGGTAGCCAGTGTAAAACAAACAAAATGAAGTATTTCTTCACACAACGCACAGTCAACCTGTGGAACTCCTTGCCAGAGGATGTTGTGAAGGCCAAGACTATAACAGGGTTCAAAAAAGAACTAGATAAATTCATGGAGGATAGGTCCATCAATGGCTATTAGCCAGGATGGGCAGGGATGGTGTCCCTAGCCTCTGTTTGCCAGAAGCTGGGAATTGGCAACGGGACGTATCACTTGATGATTACCTGTTCTGTTCATTCCCTCTGGGGCACCTGGCATTGGCCACTGTCAGAAGACAGGATACTGGGCTAGATGGACCTTTGGTTTGACCCAGTAGGGCCTTTCTTATGTTTTTGTGAGGGACCACAAAAGCGACGGTACACTGCAAGATTCTGTAAAATGGGAGGGTTGGTTGCTAGGCAATAGGTAAGTAGTTGGACTGCACTGACACATAGGAATTAAGAAATGATTGAGGAAGTATTGATGTGATTTATTAATATTAATGATTATGGTTAATTATGGACACCCGGAACGCCATTGATGGAATGGGGGCAGGCACTGACCTTATGGTAATTGGGGTACCAAAACAAATATGGATATACATCTGTCATAAACATACAGCTAAGGGTAGCATAAAATCCTTCCTTTACCTGTAAAGGGTTAAGAAGCTCAGATAACCTGGTTGGCATCTAACCAAAAGGACCAATAAGGGGAGAAGATACTTTCAAATCTGTGGGGGAAGGTTTTTTTTGGTGTGTTCTCTCTGGAGACAAAGAGAGAGACCAAGCAAGTAATCTAACTCCTACTGAATGATACATCTAAACTTACAGAAATAGTAAGTAATAGCAAGGAAATGCATTAGAGTATCTTTTGTTTTAGCTTGTGAATTTTCCCTGTGCTAAGAGGGAGGTTTATTCCTGTTTTTGTAACTTTAAAGTTTTGCCTAGAGGGAATCCTCTGTGTTTTGAATCTGACTGTCCTGTAAAATTACCTTCCATCCTGATTTTACAGAGGTGCTTCTTTTATTTTTTCTTTATAATAAAGTTTTGTTTTTACAGAATCTAACTGGGTTTTTAGTGTCCTAAAAACCCAAGAGTCTGGTCTGTGCTCACATTGTTTACCTGTTTGGTTGGTGTATTATTCTCAAGCCTCCCCAGGAAAGGGGGTGAAGGGGCTTGGGGGGATATTTTGAGGAAACAGGAACTCCAAGTGGTCCTTTTCCTAAATCTTTGTCTAACTCACTTGGTGGTGGCAGCATACCGTCCAAGGACAAGGAAGGATTTGTGCCTTGGGGAAGTTTTTAACCTAAGCTGGTAGAAATAAGCTTAGGGGGTCTTTCATGCGGGTCCCCACATCTGTATCCCAGAGTTCAGAGTGGGGAGGGAACCCTGACAACATCCCTGACATCTGCGTAATGTGGGATATAAGACGCCACCACCTATTTCCCTTTTCTCAGAATCTCTTGGGCTCTGCACTGGGTGTCAACTGATCTGTGGCCTTCTGAGGTTCTCCACTCATCCCTGAATTCTTCTAATCTTTTAGAGCGTAAGTACGAAATTCATTTATTAGCCTGGCCCTAATGGGTGCCTGGGTTGCCTATTTGGATAGATTTAAGCTGTTTAATGATCATGGGTAGTACAATTATTTGGTTTCTTTGTGGAATCTACACTACTCTATTGTCACTTCAATCCCAGAGAGACAAAGATGAGTTTCTAAGGGAAATTTGTGTGGAGCCCATTTTGGGAAAGAACCTGTGACTGATTATTCAGAATAAAGATGGTCAGTGTGGCAAATCAGTTGTGTCATAATTTGCGAGGACTATAGAGGCATATAGCTTGTCAGGCAGGGGAAAGGGGAGGAGATGTTGCATTAGACTCTTGTTTTGAGGTCCATAAGCAGGTGAGAGGCAGAGCAGATGAAAGTCGCTGGGTGAAGCCAAAAGGGGGCAAAAAACAAGTGTGATGTCACCGTAGACCACCAAGCCAGGAAGAGGGATGGTCTAGATAATAATACTTAGTCCTACCACGAGTGCAGGAGACTGGACTAGACAACCTCTTGAGGTCCCCTCCAGTTCTATGAGGCCTTTCTAGAACAAACAAATATCCACGACACAAGACCCGTTAGTAACAGGGGGACTTTAATGACACAGAGATCTGTGGGAAAATAATATGGCAAAACACAAAATGTCCCGTAAGTTCTTGGAAGGTGCTGGGACAACTTTTTGTTTTGGAAGGTGGAAGAAGCAACCAGGGGGCAACCATTTTAGACTGGATTCTGACTAAGAGGGAGGAGCTGGTTGTAATTCTGAAGGTTGAGGGCAATTTGGGTGACAGTGCTCATGAAATGAAGGAAGAAGTGAGAGGAGCAGTATAAGGACAACGGACTTCAAAAAAGCAGACTTAAACAAACTCAAAGAACTGGTAACCCCCTGGGTAGAAAATACAAGGGAAAAAGAAGTTCAGGAAACCTGGCAGTTTCCCATAGATAATATTAAAGGTGCAACAGCAAACTATCCTGTTGCGAAGGAAAGAAAGGAAGAATAGTAAGAGGCCAACGTGGCTTCATCAGGAACTCTTTAATGATCTGAAAAATCTAAAAGGAATCCTACAAAAAGTGGACACCTGGACAAATTGCTAAGGAGGATGTAACAGGGTGCTGGCTAGGAGAAACAAGCCAGGCCCGTTAGCCCTGTTCCAGAGGAAAAAGGGTTAGTTGGGCTGGCTGAGGGGCCATGCCCTAATTACCAGAGGGGATCCACCTGTAGGCCTGGGTAGCCAGCCTGCCCTATAAAGCTGGCTAAGAGACAGGAAGCAGGGGTGAGACAGTAAAGGGAGGAGTGTGGGCTCTAGATCCCTGCTGGCTGGGAAGCTAGTAGTCTCCAAGAGTGTTGGTCTCTGTAAATGCTTGTAAATAATAGGTGGTGGGAACGGACACAAACAATAAAAGGACACAGGTGCTGCACCTCGGTTGGTCTCTGGGTGTTTTTGGGCCTAGGCCAGTGAGGGCCCAGTTACAGAGGAGTACAAAAGAATAGCACAAGCATGTAGGCCGAGGCACTAAATGAGTTACACAGAGCAAGGGATGTAAAAGGCAAGAAGAAGAGGTTCTTTAAATACATTAGGAGCAAGAGAAAGATGAAGGAACGTGTAGGTCCCTCGATTTAGCAGGGAGGGAGAGCTAATAATGGATAAAGAACAGGAGTACTTATGGCACCTTAGAGACTAACAAATTTATTAGAGCATAAGCTTTTGTGGGCTACTGCCCACTTCTTCGGATGCTCTAATAAATTTGTTAGTCTCTAAGGTGCCACAAGTACTCCTGTTCTTTTTGCGGATACAGACTAACACGGCTGCTACTCTGAAACCTAATAATGGATGACATCAAGAAGGCTGAGGTGTTTAATGCCTATTTTGCTTCAGTCTTTGCTAAAAAGGCAATTTGTGACCAAAGATTTAACACAATTAATATTAACTAGGGGGAAGGAATGCAAGCCAAAATAGGGAAAGAATAGGTTAAAGAATATTTAGATAGATGTATTCAAGTCAGCCGGGCCTGATGAAATGCACCCTAAGGTACTTAAGGAACTAGTTGAAACAATCTCAGAACCATTAGCAATTATCTTCGAGAACTCATGTAGGACGGGGTCTGTCTAGTACCCATCTTTCAAAAGGGGCACAAAGAGAATCTGGGGAATTATAGACCAGTCAGCCTAATTTTAATGCCCAAAAAGACACTGGAATAAATAACTAAACAATCAATTTGTAAGCACCTAGAGGATATTAGGGAGATAAGTAATAGCCAACATGGATTTATCAAGAACAAATCATGCCAAACTCTCCTAATTTCCTTCTTAGTTAGGGTTACTGGCCTAATGGATGGGGAGACTCTATAGACATGATATAGCTTGATTTTTAGTAAGGCCTTTGACACAGTCCCATGAGACAGTCTCATAATCAAAATATGGAAATGTGGTCTAGATGAAATTACTACAAGGTGGGTGTACAACTGGTTGAAAGACCATACTCAAAGCGTAGTTATCAATGGTTCACTATCAAACTGTGGGAGTGTATCCAGTGGAGTCCTGCAGGGGTCAGTCCTGGGCCCGGTATTATTCAATATATTTATTAATGACTTGGATAATGGAGTGGAGAGTGTGCTTATAAAATTTGTGGATGACACAAAACTGGGAGGGGTTGCAAGCACTTCGGAGGATAAGATCAGGATTCAAAACGACGTTGACAAATTGGAGAATTGGTCTGAAACCAACAAGATGAAATAATAAAGACAAGTGCAAAGTACTGCACTTTGGAAGGAAAAATCAAATGCACAACTACAAAATAGGGAATAACTGGCTAGGTGATAGTACTGCTGAAAAGGATTTAGTAGTTATAGTGGATCACAAACTGGACAGGAGTCAATAATGTGATGCAACGGTATTAAGAGGAGTGTCATATGTTAAGACATGGGTGGTCATTGTCCCACTATACTCGGCACTGGTGAGGCCCCAGCTGGAGTACTGGGCCCAGCTCTGGGTGCCACATTTTGCGAATGATATGGAAAAACTGGAGAGAGTCTGCAGGAGAGCAACAAAAATGATAAAAGGTTTAGAAAAATCTGACCAATGAGAAAAGCTGAATAAAACTGGGCATGTTTAGTCTTGAGAAAAGAAGATGGAAGGAGGACGTGATAACAGTCTTCATATATGTTAAAGGCTGTTATGATGAGGACAGTGGTTCTCCATGACCACTGCAGATAGAACAAGAAGTGACAGGCTTAATCTGCAGCAAGGGAGATTTAGGTTAGATAATAGGAAAAACTTTCTAACTATAAAGGGAGTTAAGCTCTGGAACAGGCTTCCAAGGGCGGTTGTGGAACCCCCATCACTGGAGGTTTGTAAGAACAAGTTGGACAAATACCCGTCAGCGATGGTCTATTTATAGTTGGTCCTGCCTCAGCACGAGGGGCGGGACTAGATCACCTCTAGATAGCCTTTACAACACAACATTTCTATGATTCCATGTAACTGATTCGCTCATTGTGGGTGTCACAACAGAATGGCCTGGGTATCCCAGGCATATGGGTGGCATGAAAAAGGAGACAGAGATGCTTGTGGGAGAAGTGGATGAATGGGGCAGGCAGGGTGGCATCAGTGGCAGATGAAGTGGTTAGAAACCAAGCTAGGTAAGCAGAAAGGGAGGGGATTACATTTGCCCTTGGTGATGAAGAGAAGTTGTGTGATGCACAAAAGGGAGTCAGTGGAGAGGCTGAGAAAGGGGACAGGGCACAGGTCACTTGCTGGTTTGAAATAGAGGGAATGGCGGATTCTCTGTAACAAAGCCTTTAAATCAAGAATTGAGGGTGTCAGTAACTCAGCCAGAGGTTATGGGCCTATTACAGGAGTGGGCGGGTGAGGTTCTGTGGTCTGCGATGTGCAGGAGGTCAGATCACAATGGTCCCTTCAAGTCTTTGAATGTATGGTGAGAGTCAAAGGGGACTGTAACAATACAAGGCGAGCTCCGGAGCGAAGATAGAGCAGCACAGCTTCACTGATGACAGTAGAGCTACATGGATTTATACCAGCTGAAGGTCTGACCCATTTTTTCCAATCCATCAAGACTTGCTGGATAGGCCATAACTCCCTTATAAAGAGTTCACCTTCCGGGAACACGTAACTCTAAGAAATTGACGTGCCCAGGCATCTCCTGTCACAACAATTTAAATACTGAATCATTTACAGAGGCTACAGCAGCTCCAGGTACTTCAGGATGCTTCTTACCAGGTCCCTGTCGTTGGTCACCAGGAGTTTCCCTTCAGGGCCAGTTCTCACTTTCTTCGGGGCATGCTCTGATCTAGAACAAACAGCACCTTTTATTATTTATAAACGTGCATGACAAGGATCAGCTCCACATCCCGCCTAGCTCTACTCAGACAAGCACCACGTTCCCTTGAAACACACCAGCCTATGCGATGATTGGCCCTATGACGCTGGGCCTTTAAAGTCCTCCGTTTGGGAAGACTCATCTGCAAGCGCCAGCAGCAACCTGGAAATGGGGAGGCCCGCCAGCGCCTGGACCGTGGCCCCGCCCCTGAGGCCCCCACCCTCGCTCCGTCTCTTCGTGCCCCCTCCCCAAGATGCCACTCACTCATCTCCGCCTCTTCCTAAGGTTGCCAACCCTCCAGGATTGTCCTGGAGTCTCCAGGAATTAAAGATTAATCTTTAATTAAAGATGGTCATGTGATGAAAGCTCCAGGAATACATCCAACCAAAAATGGCAAACCTACCTCTTCCCCCGAGGCCCACCCTGCTCCTCTTTGCCCCCTTCCCGGAACGGGGTGGGAAGCCATGGCCCCATCACTTTTTCCTGCCTTAGGTGAGCAATGGGGTGAGGGTGGGGGGAAGGAGAGGAACAAGTGGCAGGTGGGGAGAGGCCTCGGGGGAAGAGGCGGAGTGGGGATAGGGCAGACCGAGGGTGTGGCCTCAGGGGAAGAGGTGAGGTGGGGGTGCGGCAGAGCGAGGGCATGGCCTCGGGGAAGAGGCGGAGTGGGGGTGGGGCAGAGCGAGGGCGTGGCCTCAGGGGACGAGGCGAAGTGGGGGTGGGGCAGAGCGAGGGCGTGGCCTCTGGGGACGAGGCGGAGTGGGGGTGGGGAAGAGAGAGGGCGTGGCCTCAGGGGACAAGGCGGAGTGGGGGTGGGGCAGAGCGAGGGCGTGGCCTCAGGGGACGAGGCGGAGTGGGGGTGGGGCAGAGCGAGGGCGTGGCCTCAGGGGAAGAGGTGAGGTGGGGGTGCAGCAGAGCGAGGGCATGGCCTCGGGGAAGAGGCGGAGTGGGGGTGGGGCAGAGCGAGGGCGTGGCCTCAGGGGACGAGGCGAAGTGGGGGTGGGGCAGAGCGAGGGCGTGGCCTCTGGGGACGAGGCGGAGTGGGGGTGGGGCAGAGCGAGGGCGTGGCCTCAGGGGACGAGGCGAAGTGGGGGTGGGGCAGAGCGAGGGCGTGGCCTCTGGAGACGAGGCGGAGTGGGGGTGGGGCAGAGCGAGGGCATGGCCTCAGGGGACGAGGCGGAGTGGGGGTGGGGAAGAGAGAGGGCGTGGCCTCAGGGGACAAGGCGGAGTGGGGATGGGGCAGAGCGAGGGCGTGGCCTCAGGGGACGAGGCGGAGTGGGCGTGGGGCAGAGCGAGGGCGTGGCCTCAGGGGACGAGGCGGAGTGGGGGTGGGGCAGAGCGAGGGCGTGGCCTCAGGGGACGCGGCAGAGTGGGGGTGGGGCAGAGCGAGGGCGTGGCCTCAGGGGACGAGGCAGAGCGAGGGCATGGCCTCAGGGGACGAGGCAGAGTGGGGGTGGGGCAGAGCGAGGGCGTGGCCTTAGGGGACGAGGCAGAGCGAGGGCATGGCCTCAGGGGAAGAGGCAGAGTGGGGGTGGGGCAGAGCGAGGGCGTGGCCTCAGGGGACGAGGCGGAGTGGGGGTGGGGCAGAGCGAGGGCATGGCCTCAGGGGACGAGGCGGAGTGGGGGTGGGGCAGAGCGAGGGCGTGGCCTCAGGGGACGAGGCGGAGTGGGGGTGGGGCAGAGCGAGGGCGGGGCCACGATCTGGGCACCAGCTGCCCTCCCCTTCTATGGAGCTTTGCTTCTGGTGCTCCAAAGGGGGCAGCGGGCCAGTGCACCACCGGAGGGGGGACCTGCATCACATCCGTGGCCAGCCTCTTTTCGGGAGGCTAACCCTCCTCTGACCTCTGATATGCGCCATCCAGGAATGTGCCAACCTATCTGATGACTGGGATTGGTGAGCAGAGCCCACCACAGCAAAGGAGACTCCGCCCCCGTCAGGTGAGGGAGGAGCCACAGAACCCAGACAACAACTGAATACGGAGGACAAAAACGTGAACCAAAGGACAGGGGTGCAGGTCACAGGATGAAAACAAGGAATCCAGGTGGGGACACCAAGCAGAGAATCCCAGACAGTGCCCACTGCACGCTGCCTGAGGGAACTCTGCCCGGGGACCAGACACTAGAAAAAGGCCCCGCAGCCAGAGAATCTCCCATCCAGCATTGTCCTGAACTGCCTCATGGCCACCTTGGCCAGGGCTAGGAAGAAGCTGGTGAGATGGTCTCAGGGCTGTGTGGGGCCATGAGCAGGGAGTGGGTAGAGGAACGGATGTGGGGAGAAGTGCAGCGAGAACCTCAGTAAGAGGTTCTGCAAACTGCTGCAAAGCAGACAGGGTCCCGTTGGAGACTACAGTCCTCTGGTTTCTCCACTCAACAATTACAACAGCCACGCAAGCTTCCCTCACAACAGCCCAGCACTCTGCTGCCACCCTGATGCTACAAGCTCCCTGAGAAAGACAAGCAGGTGGCTTCGTCCACACATGGACCATCCTGGGCCTTTCCAGCCATTTCAACGAGGCTGTTGCACTGCTACCAACTGGACCAGCGAGACGTGGAATCAAGGTGCAGGGGCGGATGTGGCCGAGACCAAGCACTGATCACCTGGATTAGAGATGTCTAAAGAACACCCTGATTCCTCCGCCACACTTCTAATAGGAGTTGAAATGACAAGGGGTATGAATCTTAAACTCACGTAAAATCCTGCTATCTCTGTAGCCAGATGAGGTTGCACGACAACCCTGATGCAATCTGAGAGCAAGGGCAAGACAATGCCCTCAATGAAAATTAACATGCAGCTGCAAATACTACAAAGGCCGCAGTGTGCAAACCTTTCGGCACTCCCCTCCCTGGGCTGGCCCTCTTCACCCTCCTGCTCCCTCGGATGAGAAACTTCCTGGCCGTTGCAATCCAGACCATCGGCAGCCGTCTCAAGGACTCTGAAACAAAGAGAGAGTCGGTGCGGCCGATTTGAATCTCAAGCAGGATGCGTTATACACTGATCCCTTGCCAAAGCAACAAGCAGAGGGCTAACCCCTCTTCAACGCAACAAGTGACTATATGCCACAATCTCGCTATTCGCGCTGCTGCAGACCCACTAGCTGTGTCTCTATTTTTAAAGGGCTGGACAAATACTGCATACCTGGGCTGTTGAATCTCACCTTATGAGAATGGATTTGCTTACGGCGGCGACAGGTGGAAATGGTGTGAGACAGACTAATGAGTGCAATTAGAAAAGAGAAATATAATTTACTTGTATTATGACATTGGCTAGGAACCCAGCTGAGACCGAGGCCCCGTAGTGCTTGGTGCTGTATTCACCCATAGTAAGAGACACTCCCTGCCCTAAGAGCTCACAATCTAAATAGACAAAGGGTGGGAGAGAAAACAGGCACAGAGAGGGGAAGTGACTTGCCCAAGGTCACCCAGAAAATCAGTGGCAGACCCAGGAACAGAGTCCGGGTCTCCTGAGTCCCAGTCCAGGGCTCATCCATTAGATCGCCATGGCATGAGAGAGGGAGGGTGTAGACAGAGAGAGAAAGAAGAGCTGAGACAGTGCAGGAAAGACGCACCGTTCTCCATTACACAAAAGAAAGGAGTGAAGCCAGGAAAGGGAAAGAGATGTAACAGAAGCAAGAGAGATACGTGTAATTACTGTCAGGTTGATTGATAATATGTTGCAATTAAATACAGCAATTAATGGAGCTTGCACTGCTGGGCTTATTCCTGAAACCTCTGGGGTGGGTTTGTGGAAGTGGGGTAGCAGTTATTTTTCCCGCTGGCTTGTAGGCAGGTGATTTTTTAAAGCTGTGCTTATGACATTAGAGGCAGGTAAACAGACTCAAATGTTTTCCCGAGACTGCTTTTCCCTAGAGGCTATCGCTGCACTTGCCCCAAGGATGCTGAGTGATGGCAGATGGGATGGGAGATGGGCCCATTGGAATCTCTGGAGACTGAAGGACCAGCTTAAACCAGCGAGGGGCTGCAGCAGCAGTCTGCTGACCCAACTCGCCGGAGTGTATCAGCAGCGAGGCTCCCAGGAACGGGATAGAACCAAGGGCCGTAAATGCCAGACCCAGCTCACCCCCCAACCTCTGATCCAGCCAGTCAAAACAGGAGAACCTGATGGCGTAGGACACAGGGCCTGAGACAGGACACAGACTCATCCAGGCCTGGGCAGCTGGCCAAACAGCAGCAGATCAACATTCTTTTGGTGTGCACGGAATGATACCCTTAGCTCCTCTGATGAGCTGTCGGGCCCAAATCAGCTCCTCCGAAACGTGAAGGGGCCATCACACTGTCATCTGGCCTTTTAACCCCACAGATCCGGGCGTATGGCTTTCAAGGGGAATGAGCCACACAACTCCCGTTCAGTTCAATGAAAGTCGTGTAGATGAATCCCCTGCTCTGCTTTGATTTACCCACCTGGGGCGGGAGTGGGGACACTTTACGGCAACGAGTGCTTCCAAATGTTCACTGCTGCAGCTGGTGTTGGAAGCACGTTCGAAGTGGCGGGAACAGGGTTAACACAGAGCTGCCTGCTCTTAAGATTTGTTAGGACTAATATTAGATCAGATACATTAGTCACTAGAGTTAACTACCGCACCTGCAAAACAAGTGTCACTCCCAAAGGGGTGAGGGGAAAGAAGATGTGATATAGCTTTAAGGAGTAAGCATGCCATATTCCTGGCCTGCAGGTGTCACTGGGGAGCTACCATCCGGACAATGGGTCTTTAACCTGCATGACTGTGCCTACAGCAACTCTCTATGGTATCTCACTACAGATATACCCAGCATGCCCCAGGACTGATCTCGTTCTAGCCGTGCCTAACGGCAAGCAACCAGTCTGTAATAAAGTTACAAACCCCAAAGCAAGCAACGTCTGCCTGCCTCACTAACTCCAGTATCCCAAGAAGCACTGTGGATCTCAATGCAGTCTTCTTAAAGTCAGCCGTCCACCCAGAAAATCATCGGCAGAGCTTCACTGTAAGAGAAAAGGAACTGGCAGAGAAACAGTGAAGTGTCTTCATTCAAATTTCCTATCATTGCAGTTTCACAGGATCCCCGCTGCCAATAGGGTCTGCTGCATGCAGGGGAAAAGATTTCAAGAGTGACGACTGATTTTAGGGGAGCACATTAAGAGGTCTGGTTTTTGGAATGTCCCAAGCACCTGCCCCCTGGAAATCACCCTCTTTAAGGTCTCAGGTTGGGCACCAAGTAATTAAACACCAGTCACTTTGGGAAGAGCCAGGGTTATGAATGCATGAGGTTAACTTGCAGTACGTGCCTCACTGAAATGTCAGAGAGCAGACAACCATCCACTGCTGCTTAAGGCTTGATGCAATTTCAACCCCAATATTGAAAGAGATGCAAGCAGAACTTTACATGCAATTATCCTTCAGCAATTATATTTAGCTTCTCTTAGGACATAGGATAAGAGCTTATAACTGTGCTTAGTGGAGCTGTTTCCTTTTGGATTGGTTCCCCTCTGCTTATTTGCTACAGCGACTGCCACTTCTTTCTCTGACATCAATTCCCAGAGCACATACAGGTCAAATACAGATTAGTGGGATCTGTTAAATCGGAACCCTCACCAGGGAGGGCAGGGAGAAAGCTTTACAAACATCCACATTAGCAGCCTTTGCAGCAACCACAAACAAATTAAGTAGGGTACAAGCGGAGATATCCCAGGCCAGAATTCCAGTCTCCAAACAAACTGCTTTCCAAAGCAAGGGGGGTTGGATGCAAGGGGGCTGGCTGCAAGGGGGTTGTGAAGTGTTGTCAGGTTACCTGATGCCACCAAAATTTTCAAAAAACCATTATAGAAGCAGCTCTGAAAATAGATCAGTTTCACTCAAGGGGTTTCAATTACAGCTGGCTATTCAAAGGGACAAAGCCAGTGTTGCTGGACATGACTCATGCTGGCATAATCGTGTGCTGTGGGAGCACAGAAAATGCTTGGTCTTTAACAAAAGCCCCATTGGCTTGGATGTTTTCTGCATGGAACAAGGGATTTTAGGCATCTTACTAAAAGATATGCTGTAATTGGTCATATACATCATTGGGCTCACTGGCATCACATAAGCAGGTATAATTGAATTAGTCATGAGTCACTGGGTTCAACATTGTCCCATAACAAAGAAGTAGAAACCCCTCCCCCTACAGGAATCACCAGGTGAGGTTCTATTGCCTCTATTATGAAAGAAGGTCAAATTAGATGATCATAACAAAACCCATCAGTGACACGCTTGATTCTCTCAAGCAAAGGAAGCGAGGCAGTCCAATGTCTGGTATCTCCATATAATGACTAATGCTCAGAGACCTCAAGTGACGTTCCAATTGGTACAGGTTAACACAGACACCCAAGGCAGTATGTCTATCCAGTCTGGTTTGGGATTTCACTCTGCCTGCGTGCCGGGTTTGGAGAGGGTAACAGCAAAGAACTTGCTGAACTGGTCCTGGCAACTCCAAGGTCTAGCTCTGGTACAGACAAGCGAGAGGCGGGGAGGATGAGAACACATTGGTAACTGCTCTCTTTCTCCTCCAGAAACGCAGCAGGTAGGGTGAGCTGAAGAGCCCAGAACATGGGTTTAGGGCTTAACAGCTGTTCACCTGGGGTCTGTTCTTATTCAGAGGCACTGGGAGTCACAGAGGCTTTGTCTACACTGGCAATTGAATGACAAAACTTTTGTCTTTCAGAGGTGTTAACCCCCCACCCCTCAAGACAAAAGTTTTGCTGCAACAAGTGCCAGTGCGAACAGCGCCCTGTTGGCAGGAGCGCTCTCCTGCTGACAACACAAACGGTGTTCCTTGGGGGTGGAGAGCTGGAGAGCTGACAAACAGCGGCTACACTGCACGACTTTTAGCAGTACCGCTGTGGCGACTCATTTCCCCATATGTAAAATGGGGATAATTCTTCCTTGTCATGTCTGTTTAGACTATAAGCTCTTTGGGAGAGGGACAGTCTCTTCTTAATTGTGCGTGCAGTGCCAAGCACAACGGAACCCCGATTTCAGTTGGAACCCATCGGCCCTAGGGTAATATAAATACTAATGATGCACAATTGACTTTCCCTCAGCACCACTATTGGGTTCAGAGTTCCCTGCGCTCCCTTATGGCCTTCCGTGTATTCTGCAGATAAAGAAGGGGGAAATGTATTGGATTTTTTTCCCCAAGAGTTACACAAATTCAGCTAAACTCATTAAGCAAGTAACCGACATCCTCCGTGAAATATGTCAAATTCCTAAAATCTGATTAAGTCTAAAGGGAGCTGGGGTCTCTGTAAATCAACACGTGAGCGGCTGAGCGTTAACGCGTTACCTAACCTCCTCTTAAAATAAGAGCACGCTGGGGTAGAGAAAATCATTTTGACTCCCTTGCAAACATTTAGGAGTTTAACTCCCCCTCCACCAGCTCTCTCATTTCCAGCAAGAGGCGTTGGAGAAGTCACTGACCCTAAAACGAGGGAAGTGAAAATTCGCCAAGTTTACATTAACTCCTTCCTTTCATATCACGACACAACCCCAATATGTAGCAATGTATAGAAAATACAAACCTATTGGACTTCAGATGCGTATTGTCTTATCTTAGTGTTTTCTATAAAGCCCATCACTGTATTTACTAAGTACGTGTAAGCAATCAACAGTCCCCTTCGATATTTACTCTGCTCTGAAGCAAAGATTAAGGGCTTGATCAAATGCCCACTGAAATTAAGTGGATACTAAAGTGGGCATTGGATCAGGTCCCAAGCTGGATGTAAAGATTACATTGAAAACTGATGTCTTAGCCCTGCTTTCCTAGGCAAAGGAGATGTGATAATTTAGTAGCTAGGTCCCTGCTTTGCTCAGAGTAATGCCACAGTGAGTGGTGTGAGTTTCTCATCACAGGGAGAAGAAAAATCAATTCAGTGCAGTAGCAATTTGTATAAAAATTGCAGAGCAGCAAAGTTCCAACATTTCCCTGGTAAATCTGAGGCCACAAACAATAGGAAAAGTCTCCCAGTGCAGAAAACCTAGGAAAGGAAATAATATACAGCGATTATGGAAAGCTTAAGTCTCATCAGAAGCCCGGGTAAGTGAAACCAAGGTTAAAACCAGAATGTTGTCAAAGGGTAAGTTTCTTTCAACGTTCCTCTAGTGTAGACAAAACCTAAGTGTTGATGCCTAGAGTCATAGAATCATAGAATCATAGAAATATCAGGGTTGGAAGGGACCTCAAGAGGTCATCTAGTCCAACCCCCTGCTCAAAGCAGGACCAATCCCCAACTAAATCATCCCAGCCAGGGCTTTGTCAAGTCAGGCCTTAAAAACCTCCAAGGAAGGAGACTCCACTACCTCCCTAGGTAACGCATTCCAGTGTTTCACCACCCTCCTAGTGAAATAGTGTTTCCTAATATCCAACCTGGAGTCCTCCCCACCCACTCAAATCTCCCATCGTTGTTACCACTGGTGGGAGCTCTAGTAGCATTTTTACCACCATTTCACCCAGTGCTGCTCTGAATGGTGGTTAAATCAGTGTCCAATCTACACCAGCATTTTCCTGCATAACACTGGGAGAAATCTCTAAGGAAAGTCGGACGGGTCTGAGCTCAGGTGGCTAGCCCGAGCCACTGCCAGTGATATAAGGACGCACTGCTATTTTTAGCGAGCTAGCGTGAGTCTGCCTACCCAGGCTGGGCGGTGCACTCCCAGCAGCAGTGTAGACACATCTTTGGCAAACAGTTGCTCCTTGAGTTTAGCATGTTTGCACGTCCGGCCTCTCCTTTCCACTTGCGCCATGGTCCATTCCCCACCCCTCCACATGCCGAACCGTTCATTTCTCACCTGGGAGCGCTCTCTTGCCCTGAAGCTGGAGTTTTGGTTGGGATGGATTCAGTCTCCACCTGAAAGAGATTTTATTCAGTCCTACCACCCAGCTGGAGCCAGCCACACCGCCTCGCTGCCCGGCAGGAGCTCGCAGCCCCGCCGCCCAGAGCATTGGTGGCACGGGGAGCTGAGGCTGCGGGGGAGTAGGGACAGCAGGGGAGGGGCCAGGGGCTAGCCTCCCTAGCCGGGAGCTCAAGGACCGGGCAGGACAGTCCCGCGGGCCGTAGTTTGTCCAACTCTGCACTACACACAGTGTGTCGTGGTGCAAACTGTCGGGCACATCACGGACAACTGCCCAATCTATGCTCATCGTGGAGGTGTCGCAGCCGTTCAAATGGCTCCCCACCCCTGCTCTGGACAGGATCAGAGACCTTAAGATCCAACTGCAGTCACCGTTCCATTACTGCCATACGAAAGCAGAGGATCACTGCGCTGGGGCAGTACTAGCAGAAGGGAGAGTGTGTTAGCGATGGTAATACAGCATTCAGACCTGCCTGAGACAGAATTTGCGGGGTTTGTTTGCCCGTTTGAGCTGTTCCCACCTCTGCCGCTGACGTGTGTGAGAACAAAGACACTGGGTGTTGCATCTGCCCACAGCCAGATAGGGGTTATAGCATAATGAGGAAAGATAAGGAATAGAGCTGAAGTGTTGCTGGACATGGTTGCAGTTTGACAGATGAATGTACAACTCCTCTCTCAAGACAAGGTCAAGCAACCAGTTGGGAAGGACAAGAGGGATGGGGTGGGGGGAAGAAGTATAAGAAACACTAAAAGCCAAAGAAAAGAAGTGGCCTTGGCCAGTACACAACCTCACTCCCTCCCCCTCGCATGGGATATAAAAGAGGTGGGACTGAAGCCCCCAGACTCAACACTCCAAAACAGAACATGACCATAAATTGGAAGGCCTGGGACCAGGGGTAGGCATGACAGGTATAATTAGGCCCGATAAGGAGGAGGAGGTGGGGAAAAATCTCTACTGGTGTACAGAGCTATCACTCTGCTTGCTTGATTAACCCCAAGAGACATGGCATTGCCTGCACTTTGGACTCTGGCCTTCTGCTTTCTGTCTGAGTGACAAGAACCAAGAGAGGGCGAGGGGAAGCCCTCCCAGAGTGTTCTCCTCTCTAGCATCTCGCATCACTTCCTGGATTTTCCATGCAGGTCTCCCTCAGACCAGGCTCAGCCTAACCCTGCCAAGCATCTACGATCTGCCACGATCCCATACGACTCCATGCACTTCATTAACATAAAGAAGAACAGGAGTACTTGTGGCACCTTAGAGACTAACAAATTTATTAGAGCATAGATGCATCCGAAGAAGTGGGCTGTAGTCCACGAAAGCTTATGCTCTAATAAATTTGTTAGTCTCTAAGGTGCCACAAGTACTCCTGTTTTTCATTAACATACTCATTCCACTGTGTATTGTGGACGTACTATATATTTATATCAATGTACACACATCACACAGTACGTCCTCCAGCTGCTGCCAGCTTTGCATTGTGAACATCACTCTTCTCCCCTGAATCTCATACTGCCGGTTTCCCTAGAGCAGCACTTAGAATCAGAGAAATGTAGGGCAGGAAGAGACGTCAAGAGGCGTGGGGTTCCCAAAGTCTTTGAGACATACCTGTCTGTGCTTGGCCTTCTCCTCCTCTGGAGCTTTGGACTTTTCTTCCAGCTTTTGGCTGGAGGCTTCATTCTCAGCAGCCTCTTCTTGCTTCAGAGAGCTTCTTAGCAAAAACAGACAGACAGGATGGTGGGAAAGCAGGTTTTACCAACAGGCCATTTTGCATTTGAATAAATGAAGCAGAGAAATTGAAGCAGACCCATTTCTACTCTCCTAGGCAGCTCCCCAACTATCTATCAGCTTTTCTGCTGATCCACCAGATTAAAGGTTAGGACCCTCCGGAGCCAGCATCCACCTCCCACACAGCTAACCTGCAGATTCATCAGTAGAACAACTTCGTCTATAAGCCAAACAAAGAGACATTTGCTGAATCTGGCAGTGCTTGATAAGCTGAGCTGATCGCTCCTTGACGCAAACAATGAGAGGGAAAAAGCTGGCATCATCCCCAATGCTAGAGGGCTCAAATTCAGCTGAGAGCACAGGTAAAAATGGAGTGGTTTCCATCCTAGCCCCTTGTGGAAAAGTAATTCACACCTCGGAATCCACCAGAAAATTCAGCACAACTTGTAGCCTTCTGCTCAAGAGAAAGCAACGCAAGAAAGTGCAGGGTTGGAGAATGCTAGCGGTTCCCCAGCGTCACTGCACTGCAACCCCCTTCTGACAACAAAACTTACTACATGACCCCAGGATGGGGGACCAAAGCCTAAGCCCTCCTGCCCCGGGCAGGGCAAAACCAAAGCCCAAGCCCTGCCGTCCCGGGGGGGAGGAGCCCAAGCCCCAGAGCTTCCGGCAGGGGTCCCCAAAGCCAAAGCCCCAGGGCTTCAGCCCCAGACGGAGGGCCTGTAACCTGAGCCCCAACGGCCAGGGTTGAAGCCCTTGAGCGTCGGCTTCAGCCCCAGACCCCAGTAAGTCTAACACCAGACCTGTTGACCCCAATAAAACGGGGTCGCGACCCACTTTGAGGTCCCGACCCATAGTTTGAGAACTGCTGGGTTCAACCTTGGAACTGCAGTGGGTGGAGAGGATGTGACAAGGCCAAGAACTGATGAGCACTGAGGCAGCTTCATAGCAAATCTAGTGTTCTATTGGTCTAAGTGCTCAATCTCCCGCCCTCAGAGGAGATCAGGACAAGTTAATGAAAAGAAAAAAGTTACCTGCTTATGACGTTTTCTTGCAACGGCTTCTCCTTGGATCTCGGCGGTCTCTTCTTCTCTTTTAACGCAGGGGGCTACACGTTGGAACAAAACAGCATGGAAACAACTTGGTACAACACCTAGTTTAGAAGGGCAAAGTGTGTCCAGAGCTAAACATTGCCCCTGTTCCACACGGAGATGCTGGGAGAGGTGGAACAGAATGGTAATATTCTCCATCCAGACTACACGAGGCGTTCCAGCTCTGTAGCTCATCGAAGAGAAGGTTAAGGGGCGACAAGTTCACAGTTTATAACAGGGGTGGCCAACCTGTGGCTCCGGAGTCACATGCGGCTCTTCAGAAGTTAATATGCGGCTCCTTGTAAAGGCGCCGACTCCGGGGCTGGAGCTACAGGCGCCAAATTTCCAATGTGCCGGGGGTGCTCACTACTCAACCCCTGGCTCTGCCACAGGCCCTGACCCCACTCCACCCCTTCCTGCCCCCTCCCCTGAGCCTGCCGTGCCCTCACTCCTCCCCCTCCCCCCCAGAGCTTCCTGCACGCCACGAAACAGCTGATCAGGAGGTTTGGGAGGGAAGGGGAGACGCTGATCGGCAGGGCTGCCAGTGGGTGGGAGGTGCTGGTAGCGGCGTGGGGGAGCTGATGGGGGGCTGCTGATGTATTACTGTGGCTCTTTGGCAATGTACATTGGTAAATTCTGGCTCCTTCTCAGGCTGGCCACTCCTGAGAACAGAACATGGGGAACAGAAATGTGATAACAGAGGGCTCTTCAATCTGGCAGACAAAGGTAAAACAAGATCCAACGTCCAGAAGTTGAAGCTAGACAAATTCACATTAGAAATAAGGCACAAATTATTAACAGGGAGAGTAATTAACCACTGGAACAACGTACCAAGGACTGTGGGGGATTCTCCATCACCTGCAATTTTTTAATTAAGATTCGCTGTGCTTCTAAAAGATCTGCTCACGTTCAAACAGGAATTAATTCGGGGAAGTCCTATAGGTTGTGCTGTACAGGAGGTCAGACTAGCTGATCACAATGCTCCCTTCTGGCCTTAGAATTTATGAATGTGCACAAGGAGGCCACAACAGGCTGAACTGAGGGTAACGCTCACGTGCTGAGGATCTCAAAGCCCTCTACAGAAAACGAAACAATGCCTCAGCTCCACCGGGCTTAAGGTTTATCCACGTTATACAGAGAGGGAAACTGAGCCACCAATAGGTTAGGGCCCATTTTTCAGAAGTGTGGTGCAGCCAAACCTCTCACTGAAGTCAACAGAAGCTGCCGGTACTCAGAACACCAAGCTCCCTGTAACCCTCACAAAGTCACACTGCCGGGGTCAGAGGCAGACCCTATCCCCAAGGGTCCCTGTTCTAACCAATAAGCCACACTCCCTCCCATAGCTGGGAAGGTGAGTTTTTGGAGTCCATCATTTAATGCTCCCTACCATGTTCTAAGTCGGAAAAAAACAAACACATCTAAGGTAACTACAGAATCATAGACTCATAGAATATCAGGGTTGGAAGAGACCTCAGCAGGGCCGGCTCCAGGCACCAGCCTGGCAAGCAGGTGCTTGGGGTGACCGCTCCGGAGAGGGGCAGCACGTCCAGCTATTCGGCAGCAATTCGGCGGATGGTCCCTCACTCCCGCTCGGAGCGAATTGCCGCCACAGATCGTGATCACGGCTTTTTTTTTTTTTTTTTTTTTGGCTGCTTGGGGCGGCCAAAACCCTGGAGCCGGCCCTGGACCTCAGGAGGTCATATAGTCCAATCCCCTGCTCAAAGCAGGACCAACCCCAACTAAATCATCCCAGCCAGAGTTTTGTCAAGCCTGACCTTAAAAACCTCTAAGGAAGGAGATTCCACCACCTCCCTAGGGAACCCATTCCAGTGCTTCACCACCCTCCTAGTGAAATAGTGTTTCCCAATATCCAACCTAGACCTCCCCCATTGCACCTTGAGACCATTGCTCCTTGTTCTGTCAAACTATCTAGACTCCCAACCCTCACAGTGCCCCTGTGAGGCACGACAGTGCTGTTACCTCCATATTACAGATGGGTAACTGAGGCACAGAGAGACTAAGTGACTTGCTTAAGTCTAACTGCTACAAATATACTTCGGGAGAAATCACCTTTCCTATAAAGATGAGTAAACAAAGAGCAGAAGGCAGCAGCCCGGCTGAGAAGCTGTAAGCGGTCACGATCTCGGGCTGCCTCTTTCTCTCAAAAACAAAACACGCATCAGCTCTTGCTTGAAAGGCCAGTTCCCTCCTACCTGGTCCTTTCGCTGAGCTTCCTCCCACTGGCAGTTCAGAGCTTCTGCTCTCGGTTTCTTCTCCTTTTCTTGTCCCTTCTGCTCAGAGACGTTCTTCCGTTTCCTTAGAAGAGGAAGAAAAATACTCCATGTGATGGGGAAGGGACAAATCAAAGTAGCCAGTTAGGTTTCTTGTCGTTAAGGTGACCAGCTAGCTTCCTAACGAAGACCACATGCACCTTTTCCCCATGTTATTCTCCTTCCTAATTTGTAGTGACCCAGAAAATGAAATGACCCTATTTACTGCAATCAATGTGGATGGCTGCTAAACTCACCTGGGGCTATTTTCTACAGCACATTGAAGATGACAATTGTTAGTAATATCAAGTTCAACCTCACAGCATTACGTGTAACAGTAAAAACAGAAATAAAACCATGACGTTCCTTTCCAAGCTATGCTAAGCTACCGGCTCAACCCGTTTGCACAGCTACGTTCAGGAGTCCAGTCCTAGAGTGCATTTCCTCCTTCTCTTCCCATTGACTTCACGGTGCCTTTGGATCCGGCCCCACTGCTGGTAAATGCAGAAGCATTTCAAGAGAGGACAGTACCTCTGAGGTCACAACCCTTGAAGGAATTTATTTCAACAGTTCTGGCGTGAATTCTATCTTACTGGAAAGCAGAAGCGAAACTCAGATGTGCCAGCCAGGCCAACACAGCCGGAATTCAAGAAAACAGTAAACAACTGGAGCTTCTCTGAGCCATTTTAGCAACATGCCTTGGGTAAAAGTTTGGGGATGGCCCCGTTATCATAGTAGCTGAATAGCTCACAGTCTTTAATCCTCACAAAACCCTTGGGATTCTGGAGGGAATATTATCCCTGAAGCACCTGGCATTGGCCACTGTCAGAAGACAGGATACTGGGCTGGATGGACCACTGATTTGATCCAGTACGGCCATTCTTACGTTCTATTTTAACAGATGGGTTACTGAGACACATACCTACTAAAAATTGCAGGATAGCCAGAGTGGCACAGCTGGTGGGACAGACTAAGATCTGAGTATGTACCTAGTGTCTTGGATGGTATTATAGTTGTGCGGCTAGCTCCTCCCGCCACCCACACCACGCTGCTATTTTTAGCACACTAGCTCGATCAAAGCTAGCCCGCGTACATCTAGCCGAGCTGGAAATTTTAGCTCCAGCTGCAATGCAGACACACCCTAAATGACTTCCCCAAGGTCACACGAAGAGTCTGTGTCATGGCAGGAAATTGAACCTTCCAAGTCCCAGGTTAGTCCTGGAACCACCAGACCATCCTTCCGTGCTGGTGACCCTCTCAAGCTTCCATACTATATGTTGCTGGAAAGACCCTTACAAACAATATATTGTTGATAACAGTAAATGCACTTCACTGGCTGGTAAGATTAACAGCCTTATCCGTATTACCTATTATGAAAGATATTAACAGCCTTATCCATATTACCTATTATGAAGTACAGGGTTTCTCTCATGCTAGTAGAACCTTTCAAATGGCAAGAAAATGCTTTTTCCAGGAAACCCCTGTATTTGAGGAACAGTGCGTGATCACAGAATTAAGGACCACCGCACAGATGCACATAGGGGTAGCGTCAAGGTGGCACATTCAATGTAAACTTTTTGCATTTCCTACTTTTTGAGCATTTAAATTCTTAAGCAGAAGGTGACAGTACTACAAGCTAATGTATTTTATACTGGTGAAGCTGGAAATCACAGACTTACGATTAATAATATTTAAATAAACATACGACACCATCAAAAAGGTCAAGAGGGCCAGTGAGACATTGGATGGCCGATGTCCACAGCTCTAATACCATCAATTCGATTCACACATTTTTCAAGAAGTTACGGTATATTATTGCTGTCGCTGGAAACCACCTGCCTGTTACTGTCATTCTTAGTCTTCACTGATGAAGATGCTGTCTGGTCAGTTTGGTGATGGTTCCCGACGTCCCTCTCCTCTGCCAACTCTTCATTATCAATCATTGTGCAAATTCACATCTGCAAAGAAAAGGGCTGCACCAACCAAATGTGTAAAGCTGAAGCATTGCTATTAATGAGAAGAGCTGGCTGGCTGCATAAAGGTTGCAAAAACAACGCCCAGGTGATCTTGCATCACTGCATCTTTAAGTCAGGTACCATGCATGGGGCACAAGCTCAGTATTTAGCTCAACAAGGAATGTGGTGAAGCATCGCAAGCACAATGCATTTTTAACCTCAAATACTGGACCAAGCAATAAAAGAAATAAACTCTGTGCACATCTAGAATATCATGGAGCAACACACAGCACGGATTCCTACAGAACAAAGCCTGCCAGTCAAACAAGACTGTTAATGTTTTTCTTATCAAGCTATAAAATTAGTGGATACAGAGAACAGATTAGACATGCTACTGGTATTTTAATTATTGATTGTTTTTATTATAGTTGCCCACAGAAGCCTGTCCCAGGTCTGGGGCCTTATTGTGCCGGGCACTGAGTTTCCAATCTACATAGGCAAGACAAAGGAAGAGCGGCGGGGGAAACTGAGGCATAGAAAGGTGTAGTGACTTGCCCAAAGTCGCACTGAAGATCCGTAGTGAAGATGGGAATAGAACCCAGACAACAAAAACCAGGTGGAAAAAACTATTAATAATTTGTCTGGATAAATATCAGGGTTTATTTTGGAGGATGGAAGGACAGGGGGAAAAAGTATTTTTCAAAGTATTTTGCAGTACTAAAACAGAACTCAAAACACGATGCCACCTCTGAGTTTAAGAAAACAATTCATCTCTAATCCCCAAATCAAACTTTGCATTTGAATAAACAGTTTACTGTCCTAGACTTAGAATTATTAGCCTATAAATATTTACATTTAATAACTGGGCCACAGCATTTGCAGCGCATTCACTCAACTTCACCCTTTTCTCCTGTTTTTTAAAACTTTCAAACACTTCCTTGTGTTCTGAAACGTATTTTGATACAGATTTTTGTTTTCTTTCCATTTTAGTGTGTCAGACCTTTAAACTGTTATCTGCTAACAGCTTGAAATGTGTCTGTGGTGGGCATGAGATAGATCAGGATGTTCAGATGCACACACACTTCAGAGCCTGCGTGCGTGCCTGTTTGTTTATTGTGTGTATCTTCCACTAATACATGGCCTTACTTCAATAGGCAATTTTGCATCTACACAGGCTAATGTATTATCGTAATACATATATCTCATGCAACGTATTGTATTTTCCTAATAAAACAAGTTTTTTTTTTTTAATATATTTGAATGACACGAAAGTAGGGTGAAAATCAGAAAAAAAATTAATAATACTTTTTGTAAAACTCAAGATTTTTTTATTGGGGGGGGTTTGTAAAAATCAGTTTAAACTGAAAACAAAGAGGCTTACACATACCCTACCTTCAGCTCACAGCTCTTAGTGATGTCTGAGCACCCCCAGCGTTCATTGAAAATCAGGCCTTCAGGCCCACATCCTCAAAGGTATTTATTCCCTTCTGTAACTCCCATTGAAATCAAGGGGTAAATAATTCTGAGACTCCTGGCCTTAGAGGCTAAAATAAAGTACTAAAAAATGGAGATAACTAAAATTATAGGCAACTTTGAAAGTGTGCTCAAATTCACAAAAGAAATCTGTGCAGAGCTGGGAATAAAATCTAGATTCCCCCCGCCCCCCCAACTCCTAGTTCTGCCCCTTAACAAAATCACCTTTCCCACCTAAGCAGGAATGTAGTAGGTTGCGGGGAGGGCACAGTGGGCATTCAGGATTGATTATGCTTTTATTGTATTACTAACCCCGGGTGCAGAATTAGCAGCATGTTCATTACAGCATTTTATCAATTACCGGACAACCAAGAAGTGAGTGAACACCAGATAGGGGCAGAAAAATAAAACAAAGCACAGTGAGAAAACAGATCCCTCTCTAGAGGGAGAGAAAGAGAGTTTGACAAACTTCATCTGCCCAGGAAAGCCCTAAGAACTTTAGGCAGAACAGGACTGGAAAAAAATCAAGTCCATACTGGATGCAAATAATGCAACCAAAGTGTGACTGGAATGACATTGGGTCACTTCCTTTCTCTGAAGGAAGTTAGCCCCTTTCCTACAGAAACTTGGCTCCTTCATCTCGAGAAACAAGTGGGAGGGAAAATAAGGGGCTTGCAAACTTTTGGAGGAAATAAGACAATTCTTTCTGTTAAAACCCTCATGCTTTAAAAGCCCTTTCACTATATAATCTTAAATGTTACTGGATATTTGCTGGCGGAAGCTCACCTGTTGGAGGTAACACCCGGCTAAATAACATTTGTTAAGAAGAGATTCCCTCATGAATAGCTTCCTTGCTTTCCTCTCTAGGGGAAGTGCCCCCTTGAAGGAGCTTGATTTAAAGACCCCACTCATCCCTGATTGGAAGATACTCAGCCCAAAGAGCATTCTGGGAAATGTAGTCTTAAAATCAAAGTTAAACCAGTGGAAAGAGGCTGTCTAAGCCTTGGGGGGAATTCTGGGAAAATTCACTTATGTGAAAAGGACCTCAGTTTACCTATATTAGCTTTACCAGTCCTAGGCTAGCTAGTGGATGGAGTAAGTGTTATCACGGGGGGGGGGACATGTAAGTCCAGTATTTAGTCAGTGTTACTACATCTGTTTCTTGAACTGTGGTTTTGATTTTTATCAATTTTGTAATAAGACAGGGTTGTATTTCTCCATAAGGCTGATTTCTTTATGATTAGATAGCCAAGAAATAAATAAGGTCTTAGGAATTTTCCAATGCTATAGATATTGCCTTTTGGGGCTTCACTGTTTTTTTTTTCCAGAAGCTTGTCTCCAACCTTAGTTAGTTGCTCCTAAAAACACACACACAGAGCCTGGGGTAGGAGGGAAGCCTGCTTCTCCTTCCTTCATTTATAAGGGTTCTGTTTTTAATGTGCATGACTTAGTTAAAAGCCGGCCGAGAGAGAGTTCTCTTGTGCAAAGCTTTGCAGGCCCCTGGTCCCTTTTTCCCGAAGCTGTGAAACAAACCATTCTCCACAAACTCTCCTAATCTTTCTTAGTTGCCAGTCCCCCTTTTGCTTGTCTGTATCGGAACCACTTCCTTCCCAGTGCCTTTTCAATAAGCCAGTAAGGAGGATACTGGTAGCACGTTCTACCCATATTTTGCAGCATGCCTCTACTGTACCTTCCAGCAAGTGAGTTAAAGGGAGCAGCTTTCTATGCACATACTTAACCAGGAGTTATTACTTCATAAACACTGCTTCTGAGTGTGCTTCCAGGTTTCATGCTGCTCCAGGGGGTGACAGGTGGCCCCTGTTACACACATTCAATAGAAGGGAGGTGGCCCCCAGAAAGAAGTGAGCATTTGCCCTGGAAAGAATGCAAGCTAGTATTTTTTAGGGAAAGCAACACCAGACAACTATCTGCTGTAAAAACGGGGAGCGATCTCCAAGGGGGGCAAACAGGCTCTGTGCTGCACTGCTCCTTGCAAGCATCTAGTGCTTTGCAAACGTTTGCATAGGCGACCTCCTCTACCTTAGACGTGGCTTCTAGGAACAGTTAATCAATTGAACCCAGCTACCAAGGGAGGCTGTGCAACTGCTTTGGGAGGGTGGGAATGCACTTTGATCCCATCGATCCCTCCTTTACCTGGCAAGCCTGAGAGGGTGAGATAGTAGTTTCCTCCCCCTGGCTTGATGCCGATGGTATGACTGTTTTCCTGGATCACCATCCACGCCCTGCAACTGGTTGTAATTAGACACAACAAACTAGTCCAGCTGCTGCTAATGAGATGGCACCGCTCCAGCTGGAGGTCTGCTAAATAACCTGAGAGCCACAGAAAACCTGGAGCAAAAATCCTGGACTGACCTCAGCTGGCATGTTCCATGCCTAACATTGCTTCCAATGAAGTAATGACAGAACAAGGAGCAATGGTCTCAAGTTGCAGTGCGGGAGGTCTAGGTTGGATATTAGGAAACACTATTTCACTAGGAGGGTGGTGAAGCACTGGAATGGGTTCCCTAGGGAGGTGGTGGAATCTCATCCCTTAGAGATTTTTAAGTCCTGGCTTGACAAAGCCCTGGCTGGGATGATTTAGTTGGGGTAGGTCCTGCTTTGAGCAGGGGGTTGGACTGGATGACCTCCTGAGGTCTCTTCCAGCCCTGATATTCTATGATTCTATTAAGTTAATGGCAAGTCTGATGGGAAGCAAAATTGGGCCCAGAGCTTGTAACTAGCGGGACTGGGACGGTGTGTTCCTAGATTTCTTCCTTCAAGGTGAAGCGCAGTTGTCAGCTCTTGAACATTAAACTAAACTCTTAAGAAATAGGGGTGGTTCCTCCTGGACAACTTCCCTGGGAGAACTGTTTTGATCCTGGTTGTGGCAGGTTTGCAAAATCTCACCCACAGCCTGAGTGACTGTTCTTGCTGGGTGAGTATAATAATCACTGACTCCACTCCCCCCAGTGAACAGCAATCACCAGGGTAAATGGCAAGCAAGGAGTCTTCCTCCGTCTTGGCTAGTAAACTTTCAGGCTTATTCTGCAAGTCAGAGTTATAGCAAGAAGCTGTAAAAACTAATGTTCAGGGGCATCCCCTACACTTGTTTTGTTCATCCACCTCCAGCTGCGTTTGCCTGGGCTCCCATCTAGATAAACCTAATCCTGCCGCCCGCCTGGTGACCCCGTCACTGGAGATCTTCAAGGCTAGTCAGGACACCCGTGTATTATTAGGAATGACTTGGGGATAATGAATCAAGTGAGACTAGATGAGCCACAAAAGATCCCTCCTAACCCAAACTGGATTTAGCCAGTGTAAGTCTCACCCTCACATAACTCTCCGGGCACTATTCTGCCCTTCTATTATTGCCAGGGCTGCTGAAGGATAGCAAGCAGCAATGCTCTACTAATGACGAATATCTAGCTCCTTTCATAGATCTCAAACCACTTTACAAAGGAGGTCAGTACTGGGCAAAAGAGCTCGTGATATTCCTAGCTAGGGTGAGATCATCTCCGGGTAGCACACTGGCTGTTCACTGGTCCACTAGCCAGAACACCGAAGTTGGTTAATGAATCCAGATCTCTCAGTGCAGTTCAGAGAGCGTATGAAGCACTAGTGGATGAAATAAAGCAAACGAGGGTGGAGCGTGCCCAGCAGTATCCGTGTTTGACTTAAGTGCTCTGGTTTGTAATGTTGGTGATAGTCTGAGTAGCATGCATCAAAATTAGTCGTAACAGAGTTTCCTACTCAGTAGTAGAAAGTGAACCAGGAGCAGCAGGAGTCTGTCTGCATTAAAGCACTCAGAATAGCTGGAGTTTCATGCAGGTATAGACAGGAAATGTAGGGATCCTTGTTCCTAGATGTACTCTGCCACAGCTGCAGATATCACAGAACATAGTGATACATAAATCCTGCACTTGCTCCTTAGACCCCTTCAGTAGATAGGCAGAAAGAGAACTACCACCAGCCCGAATACTTAAAGCAACTTTGTCCTTTCAGTCCAATGGCTCCATTTGGCTAGTCTCGCTGAGAGAGGACAGTGCAGGGTTTTCTTTGTAACACGCTAGATCAACTCTGCCTGAAAAAACCGGCAGCAGCCCCAAAACAACAGCAGGCTCCTGGAAATGTAAAAGATCTAGGGAAAGCTGGGACTGGACATGTGATGCAAACAATAAATTAGGTATGAGCTTGCAGCTCAGGATGGGGTATTAAACCTGTCCCCAAGGAAGCTGTGGGATCTCTGGACCGTCACAGCAAAGAGCTAGCAACCAGTAGTGCTCGAGCTCTGAATGGATCTATGTGAGCCAAGGAAAGTCGCTTTTGAGCCCTTTGTGCCACCCCCAACCCTGTCCTAAAACTAGGTTTTAAAAAAACACCAGACCAAATAGCAAATCAGCTACTACATCTGAGTTAAGATATGAATTTAATGTTAACACAGGGCATCTCCGTCTCTATCCTGTATTATGATTGGATAGCCCTCTCCACCTTTCTCCTAAATTCCCTGCTGCTGCCGAGCCAATTTGTGCCTGTTAGGAGACCAAATAAGAGGCACCCTTTTTAAATGGGTTATGGCGACCGTGTGCTCAGTACTGTATGACATGTGATATATGATCCTGGCCCTAAAGGGCCTACAACAGAAAAAGATGACAAGAGGATGTACTGGAAAAGCAGAAGTGGGGATAAGTTAGTGGGTAGGCTTTTATTCACTTAATAGTACAAAAGTTTAATATTTAATACAATAATTTGACCCTCATTATTAAATGAGTGCACTCCTATCTAATTGTGCACCGTTCAAGCTGCACGCTGAATGAGGCAGGGCCCCTGTGGAAAAATTATGTGATCATGTAATTAAAGGCTTAGATTTGTACTGCGGTAGCACCTAGAGGTCCTAATGAAGACTCAAGAGCCTGTTCTGTTAGGTGCACTACTTTCCACACATAAGAAGGAATTCCCCTGTTCCCAGATGTGCTAAGACTGTGAACATGAGTCTACAGGTGGTTACAATAAATTCTGGGAAAGAGATGAGGACAAGGTGACCATGAAGCAATCCTGTTTCGTATCATAAGCCGCAGCCTCGGTATTCTCACTGCCTGACAGTTTCAGAGACGAGGTGGGTGAGGTAATATCTTTTATTTCTGCAGCACCACAGCATCGTTGCTTCCTAGACTGACAGAAGAGGTTTTTCTATTGATGTAGGACGGTGATACATCTCCTTGAGTGGCCATAGCTACGTTGATGAAGGAATTCTTCCATCAACCTAGCTACGTCCAGCTGGCAAGGAGTGTGTGTGTGTGTGGGGGGTAAGAGGTTATATCAGCTTAACTACAGCATTCAGGAGGGAGAATTGTTCACACCCAGGTGTGATGTAGCTAGGTCTGTTTAACTTTTAAGTCTAGACCAATGCCCAAACTGTATGCATTAGAATACAGAGGGGGAAGTAGTTAGTGTTGCGCATGCAGCCTTAAGAATGGCATTTCCAGACTCTTGAGTGCTTTTCGACCCAATTTCTATTCTCTCTGCTGTAGTTTTTGGTAGCGTTGCCTAGCACTTGCTTGTTTGAAAGAGAAACTGCTCTAAAAAGCCAGGGACTTCAGGACATAACAGGCCAACAGAGAAGCGTCACGAGAGGAACAGGTTTTGCTCCTACCTCGGTCCGAGGTGAACTGGATTTCTTGACTGAGGGCGCTTGGGTGCAGCAGCACCGCTGGAGTGCTTTAATAAAGATGCTCTAAACCAGGGGTGGCCAACCTGTGGCTCTTGAGACATTAATATGCGGTTCCTCATATAGGCACCAACTCTGGGGCTGGAGCTACAGGCACCAACTTTCCAATGGGCCAGGGGGGTGCTCACTGCTCAACCCCTGGCTCTGCCACAGCCCCTCCCCCCACTCCACCCCTTCCTGCCCCCTCCCCTGAGCCTGCCGTGCCCTCGCTCCTCTCCACCCAGAGCCTCCTGCACACCATGAAGCAGCTGAGCGGCAGGTAGGGGGAGGCGCTGGGCGGGGCTGCTGGTGGGTGGGAGGCACAAGGAGCTGGGGGGGGAGTTGATGGGGGGCTGCTGATGTATTACTGTGGCTCTTTGGCAATGCACATTGGTACATTCTGGCTCCTTCTCAAGCTCAGGTTGGCCACCCCTGCTCTAAACCAACAGGAGAGAGCTCTCCCATTGGAGTAAATAATGGGCCTCCATGAGAGGCGAAAGATTGATACGATTTGAAGAGAAACCAGAGCTGGCAGGAGAAGCTCTCTTGCTGACATAGCACGCCCTACACCCACACTGAGGTTGACATAACTACTTCGCTTAAGGGTGTGGATTCACACCCCTGAGCAACATAGTTGTAGGGAAGTAATTCTGTAGTGCAGACCCTGCCCTTAGACAAATGCACCACAAATTGCAGTGACAGTGGGGTGGAGGTGGTGTAAACTCCCACTAGGACAGGGCTGAGGTGAGGGTTCAGCTCAGGCTGCTGCAGGGAAGGGCAGTGCAGTGCCTCAGAGACAAGGGATTTACATGCATTTTGCATTGCTACTAGTGCCTTCCCCCAAACAGCAATGGACCAGATGTTGGAGGGGTGGGAACGGAGAGGGTTGCAGTGGCCCAGATGTGAGACAAGGCTAGAGGGGTGTGTGTGCCCCAGATCTGGCTGGGGGAGAGGGGGTGCAGTGGCCCAGATGTGAGACAAGGCTAGAGGGGTGTGTGTGCCCCAGATCTGGCTGGGGGAGAGGGGGTGCAGTGGCCCAGATGTGAGACAAGGCTAGAAGGGTGTGTGTGCCCCAGATCTGGCTGGGGGAGAGGGGGTGCAATGGCCCAGATGTGAGACAAGGCTAGAGGGGTGTGTGTGCCCCAGATCTGGCTGGGGGAGAGGGGGTGCAATGGCCCAGATGTGAGAAGGCTAGAGGGGTGTGTGTGCCCCAGATCTGGCTGGGGGAGAGGGGGTGCAGTTGACCAGATGTGGCAGGGGCGGGAGAAAAGAGGGGTGCGGTGGCCCAGCTGTGAGACAGGGCGGGGGGGGGGGAGTTCAGAGGCCGCGTGCAGTCCTCCCTGCGCGCGTCTCCAGACAAGGCCGTGCCCGGGCGGCCCCGCCCCCGTGACGTCCTCGGCGTTCTAATTCCCACCGTCGCCAGGGGCGACAGGGTCTCCTCCCCCCGGGCACTGTTTAGGCAGCGAACGGGGCGGGGACGCCACTGGCCCCACCCCCCGTCCTCGCTGCTATTGGACACAGGCGCTTTCACTCGAACGCGGCCCGCCACTCTATTGGCCGGAGCGGACCCTGCCTCCCGCCCCTCCCTGGGGCTGGCGGTTAGCCGCCGTTGTGGGAGCCGGAGAGCCGCGGCTGCCGTCCTGGCTGAGGGGAGCGCGGCCGCCCCCAGAGCCGCCCGGGTCCCGGCGGAGCAGCCGCCCCCGACACCATGGTTCCCGCGGAGGGAGACGGCGGCGGCTTCCTCCTGCTGCGGCCCCCGGAGAGCGGCAGCGTCCGGAAGGTGAGCGAGGGGCGCGGGGCAGGGACCCGCGGGGCAGCCCCCGAGGCGGCTACCGGGCCCCGTGCCGGGGGGTAGCGCCCTCCTCCCCCCGTCCCCGGTGCCAGCCGCCCGCGTGCCAGGGCAGTGGGTGGGGGAGCGCCCCTCTCTCTTCCCCCCCCCCCCCGGTGCCAGCCTCCCCCGTGCCAGGGCAGTGGGGGGGTAGCGCCCTTCTCCCCCCTCCCCGGTGCCAGCCTCCCCCGTGCCAGGGCAGTGGGGGGGGGCCTTCTCTCCTCCCCCCCCCGGTGCCAGCCTCCCCCGTGCCAGGGCAGTGGGGGGGGGCCTTCTCTCCTCCCCCCCCCGGTGCCAGCCTCCCCCGTGCCAGGGCAGTGGGGGGGGGCCTTCTCTCCTCCCCCCCCGGTGCCAGCCTCCCCCGTGCCAGGGCAGTGGGGGGGGGCGCCCTTCTCTCCTCCCCCCCCCTCCCGGTGCCAGCCGCCCCCGTGCCAGGGCAGTGGGGGGGCGCCCTTCTCTTCTTCCCCCTCCCGGTGCCAGACTACCCTGTGCCAGGGTAGTGGGCGGGGGGAGCGCTCTTGTCCCACGATGGGGTGCCCCGGGTGCCTGAACACCTCCCTGGTGCCAGGCCGATGCAGGGGGTGGGGGCTAGCCAGTGCATGTTGGTACTGGGTGACGGCTGCTGGTACGTTTCAGCTTGTCTTTCTTTCCCGCAGGAAAGTGACTATTCCCATCCCACTAAAGTATTGTGTGTGTGTGTGTTCTACCTCTCACTGTTAACTGTTACTACAATGTAAGCAGCATGGCATTGCATAGTGTTCTTGCTTATGTAGCTAAGGTTTTGTAGTAGGTGGGCATATGTGGTAGTCCCCATGCTGGCAGTTTTACCGTATGTGTTTACTACTTGAGCTGTTTAGTGTATATGAATTGATCTGCTAGATCTGACTGCTAATTAAATTAGTGATGCAACCAACATTAATAATAGGAGGGAGGGAAAACTTCAAGGGGTGTTCTTAGAACTTTAAAATGTTAGCATTGCTTATATGAGGGTTTTTAATGTAGATAGTGTGCTGGCAAATTGCTACTGTACTACTCTTGCATTCAAAGTATTTTACAAACACTAGTTGTAAAACCACCCTAAGGTGGGTAAATAATGGCTTTTGAAACTGTGTGAAGTGTGCCAATTTCTGTGTGTTCTGAAAGTTTGTTTGCTAATTTGATGTAAATTGTCATTGTAATCTGATGTATATCAACAGCTCTTCCTCAAACAAATTTCCCATTTAGTTCAGTAGCTGTTTTGCCTTAGTAAGGGCTGTAGGTTTGAATCCATAGCCTCGTCTAGATAAAGATCAATAAAGAATCTTCAGTCAAATTCTAATTTTTAACCTTTCTGATTTAATTTAAAGGGACACAGTCAACTTAAGTCACATTTGTCTCAGAATTTTCCTGTGGTATTTATAACTGCAGGTGCTAGTCTAGGGTGACCAGATGTCCCAGTTTTATAGGGACAGTCCCGATTTTTGGGTCTTTTTCTTATATAGGCTCCTATTACCCTCCCACCCCCGTCCCGATTTTTCACATTTGCTGTGTGGTCACCTTAGGTGCTACCTATAACAAAAGATTAGTAAGGGGTGTGTGTGTGTGTGTGTGTGTTTAGCCTACTTTGTTATAGTTTGTTTCACGGTTTCTCTTCTGCAAGGGAGTCCATTTACTGTGTGCGTGGGGTCCTCTGACAGCAACAGGCAGGAGAGAAACATGTGAAGTAAGAAAACATGGTTGTAAAACCACAGAAACTGACCTGAGAACTCAAGAACAACTGTAGCACCTGTAATGACTTGACACTTTATAAAAAAAAAAAAAAAAAAAAAAACCCTACAAGTTGGCGGTGTCTCTTTAAAGAAGAATCAGTAACTGTAATGCATTCATTGCTCAGAAAGAGAACTGTGTTGATGTGGTTGCTATGGCTTTACTGTTTTGTGGAGAATCACAGATACTACAAAAAGAACAGGAGTACTTGTGGCACCTTAGAGACTAACAAATTTATTTGAGCATTATTAGTCTCTAAGGTGCCATAAGTACTCCTGTTCTTTTTGCGGATACAGACTGACACGGCTGCTACTCTGAATCCTGACAGATACTACAGTAACAGTTATCTTCTGTACAGGCTAATGTTCTGTCACTGAGGCGCTGATACGTCTGTTCCCTACTTGTGCACAGAACTGGTCTACTGCCCTAACTTTTGTGACATGCAAACTGCTCGATGCCTGCACCATCATGTCTCATTTTAGTGATTTCCCTCACTCACTCTCCTCCCCCCATGATTAGAGTAACTTTTTACAGGTTGGAGCATTTGGACTTGATTTTATTTATTTATTTATTTATTTATCCTTTATCTTTTGTTCAGTGTATCAGTCAACATTGAGAATCTTTTTAGAGAGTTTTAACAAATAAACAGACTCATTAAAAAATTGTCATGCAGCTATTATAATAGCCTTTTTTTAATGGTGTATTGTTATAAAGCATATCTTGTAATGCAGCCTCCCTCAGAAAAATGGAACTCGCTTATAGTGTGGTGCTGTGTGAGTTTGAGGCAGTATTGCTATATTAAACACCTAATAGAGCTTGCTGCAGGACAGTAACTTTTCCTATGTAAAAGGACAAAATATCAATCTGGATGATCTGCCTGTTAGATCTGCTGTGCTACCACAACATGCATTGCTTCTCAAATGTTGGTAGCTCCTTAAGTGGATTTTCTTGGGCTAAAAATATTAGATTTTTTTAATCTATTCTTATGCTTCATTTCAACCACCGCTACCAGTTTTCTTTGAAATGTGACTAGACAATGAAATTTTTATAATCTTTAAACTTTGGTCCTAAAGTATCTAACAGTTTTTCTCTTAGAAATAACTGGTAATATTAAGGGCCTGACACTTCAAACATTTGCTCACTGGAAGTAATGCTTATTCTAGTGAGTCCCATTGACTTCAGTGGATTTCTTGCCATAGGCCCTAATTCAAAAGCATCCCTGTCCAGGACGGTATTTTAAGCAGTACTGGAAGGCCCACCTGCCCAGATGCTATGGTGATGAACACAGTATAAGAGCCTATGTACAGTAATGCATATATTCTGTATGTTTTTTTATACTGCATTCATCACCATGTGTGTTTGCATTATAAGAACCTAAACTAGGCCTTGGACTGTGTCCTGAACTCTACATTGGATCCACATGAATGGATCCAGAGGCAGGATTGGGGTCCTAGACTTAAAATGTTTCATTTAATTATAGCAATGTCTTTCTTTTGTGCTGCAGCAGGTAGCCAAGCTAGCATTTCTAATTATAACCCTCTGTAGGTCTGTAGAAAATGGATTTTTTTTCCAAAAAAGCCCCACTATACTGAAATTTGGCCCATAGAGTTATAGCATATGAGTAATGTAGATATTTGCATTTTTTAAAAATAAATATCTCAAAACTGTTGTAAGCTAGACAAGTAAACATAAAACAGTGAGACTGCCAAATTCACCCCTGGCAAAAATAGGCACAACCCCAATGGCACATATCTTTAGCTATTGTATCTCCAAATGGTTTTATAGAGAGTCTGAAATACTGTAACTTGTCAGTGATGGACTCTAATTGCTTTTGGTATTTTGGGAGTGAAATAAAACTAAGGCGGATAAAAACCTGACACAGCTTTAGCTTTTTAGAGTATGTACCTAGTGTTGTCTCTGTGGTTGCTATTCATGGGCTTAATTTGTTTTAGCTTTTACTATCTCTGATTTACCATATAGTGGCTAAATCCTGCCATCTTAATTCAGCAGTACTCTCTCATCAGAATCACTGAGAACTCTTCCTGAGCAAAAACTACAGAATTGGGTTTTCAGAAAGTTTGAAATGCAGAACAAAACACTCTCATACACTCTTTCTCCTGTACAAAATGTGCATTGTTTCCCTATTGTAGCAAATTTGCAGATTTAAGTGTGCAATATTTGTAAGTTCAATTACCCTGTGGTGGTAACTTACTGTGTGTGAGGTGCTAAATTGGCAGCCTTGTAGATTCAAGTCTTTGTGGTTAGCATAAAACAAAACCTGCAGTAGTATAAATTGTCCACATGCTGCCCCACCAAGGCTCCTCAACCTTTCCTAGATGTATGGCCTCTGAGAATAGGATCATTGTCTTTTATCTCTGCTGTGACTGCCAGTAAGATTTTTTTTTTTTTTTTTTTTTTTGGGTGTGTGTGCGCGAGATGTGAACACCAGAAAATGAGCTAGTTAGTACAAGTTCACCTCAGTTCATACATTGTAAGGCACCAAACAATCATCAGTCACAGTTGCCCCAGGCGGCATTCAAACCTAAACTTAGAAGTTAAATACTTAATGGTCCCTTATTATTGATGCACTGCATTACTATAATGCCTAAGAACCATAGTCATGGACCAGGACCCTGTTGTGGTAGGTGCTGTACAGACACAAAACAAAAAGACAGTCCGTGCCCTAAAGCGTTTACTGTCTGCGGCTATGTCTACACTACCACTTGTGTTCGTATAACTAATGTCGCTCAGGAGTGTGAACATGGAATTTCTGTGGCGTTTTAGGGACAGTTCACTATGTCAATGTGGGCAGCCACAAACCATGGCACACGTTGTTGATGACTGCAAAATGTCTCAACTTCCTGGAGATCTTTGTGCCTTGAACATTGTTGATAAGAACGACTGGATTGCATACACCAAATAAATAAATAAATAGATGCAAACTTGCAACTTATGACCTCAAGTAAGGAACAGGTCTCAGGAATAGCTAATTCTGTTTTCATGCTGCTAAATACCTAATTGGTAGAGGGGAAGGAGTTGAGAGAACTGCTCCAGAAAATGATCAAATGTTCAAAAGCATCAGCCGCTCCCTGATATGTGAAGATGCCCATCTGGATGTATTAAAGGTTACTTCTGAAGTGTAAAAGTTTTAAACCTTTACTGGAGTGTGTGTCTGGCTTCCCCCTCAACATCTACATGCATCTTCACACTTCTCAACATGCAACCTGTTCTCCATTATACATCATTTCCTGGGCTTGTCTACACTGACACTTTACAGCGTTGCAACTTTCTCACTCGGGGGTGTGGGGAAAACACCCCCCTAAGCGCTACAAGTTTCAGCACTGCAAAGTGACAGTGCACCAGCGCTGGGAGCTATTTCCCTCGTGGAGGTGAGGTTTTTTAATATAGTGCTGGGAGAGCTGGCTCTCCCAGTGCTCTGCCACGACTACACAAGCCACATTAAAGTGCTGCTTCGGCAGCACTTTAACGTTGCTAGTGAAGACGTGCCCTTAGTATGACTTAATCCTGGAGTTAAACTGACATTAATCACAGGCAGAGGGTCACATGAATAGAATTTTCATTGCTATAGTCCTCCACCTGTAACTTCTTTGTGAGTTGTACTAACATTGGCTCCCTTATACTTTAACTGTTAGGTGGGAGTTTAGACTCCTTCAGGCCTACTAATTAGCATCACCTCTGAAAGTTGTGCTCCAGCTGGAGCCATGGTTAGTCAGCACCAGTCTCCTAGGTGTGGTATCAGAAAGCACACCTATCAATGTTGTCTAAGAAGCATCCATAAGCATTAAGGTGCAAAGTATGGTGTTTGATAACTATGTCAAAACAAAGCATTGATAAGGGCTTGTCTGCATGAGGAAAGTTACCAGCATACTTTGGTTTCAAACAATTAGATTTTTATCAGTAAATGTTGATTTCATGCGCCCCCACCCCCTTGCCCAAATGGACAGAAAAATATATCCATCAATAATAATAGAAACTTACAGATAGGCAAAGTAAGAAAAATGCTGCTTGGGAACTTATTAGTTTGATTTAAGGGTATTTATTTTGTATATTTTGATGTGATGACAATTTGTGCTTTGATGGTTACAAAGCTTTAACTTTTTGAATCTCAACATCTGCTGTCATTAAGTTGTCTGATTCCCCCCCCCCATTAGTTCCCAAACTGTGAACATTTAAATTGATAAAAATAAAAAATGGTTAAAAGTAAACATTGATATTATCCATCAAAATTATTTTTAAAAAATCTGATTTTTGCCAAGCTTACTTGTTAGTATATCTCCCTATGTAGATGCTCCTGTAACAGAATAAGTGTCCACGTGAGGATTTATAAAAGTATAATTACAGCAGTATAATTATACTTGTAAATTTCCCCATGTACACACATCTTAAGTCAGCAGGAATTACCAGATGACATGTAAGGGGCCTCGTCTATCTTTTGTCCCCTCCACTTTGCATGAGACCATCCTCTCACTCTTTCACAACACTGAAACAGCTCTAGCACATTTCTGCAGAACACTTTGTTTTCCTTTTGTGTTGGACACTGAATGTAATGTTTGGCAGGCTTTTTGGGCCTAGAACGGACTTGCTAGAATAATACTGGCTCTAATCCTGGTTTGTCAGAGGCAATAAACTTCAGTGCTGGACACGACTTGTGTAACTTAATGACCCATACCTTATTCATTCCCATAGCTTTCTTAACATGCTGTACTCTATGTACATACAATCTGTGCTGCGTTCTGACTGTTTTGTGCATGCAACAAAGATTATGGACACCTGTTAACAGAGGAGATGCTGTATGTTTGTTTACTTGGTTTAACGTCCACTGCAAAGGATGGCTAAGAAATCTTGAGTTAAACCTTGAATTTCACTCAGAATGTGACTTGTGCAACTGTAGCAACTGCACACGGAAATGCCTTTAATATCCAGTAAAGGCCTGAGAGGTTACTACTAACTTCATTTAATTACAGTTGCTCATTATGTTTCGAGATTGGGCTTAAGGTTATGCAGGAAATAATCAAGCAAGGAAATTCCTACTTAAGTTTAAAAGCCATCCCATGTGCCCTCTCTTGACTGGCTTTGGAAGAAATGTCCTCACTGAAAACTGTAGTGTAGTTTTTGTTTTTCTTTATACTACATTTTTAAATCTCCAGGGACTCTGGTCAGCAGAAACAGGCAACTGTTCTTTGTTCATTTGAGTGCAGACTACCTGAGGAGATGCACTCTATGGGAGAGATTTTTTTCCAAAAGTACCTGACTGAGTTAGGTGCCTAACTCCCATTTAGCTTTCAATGGGAGTTACGTACCTACCCTCACTTAGGTGAGATTTTTCAAAAGCACCTATGCTCTCAATCTTCTGTTCATTCTTGTGATGGTCTCTCACTTTAAATGGGAAGAACCTTCATTTTACATTATCTGCTTGTTTTCTCATAGGTAAAAATGTCTTGAGGTAAAATGCTGGCTGAATTTCCTTCTTTCCTTCAGTTTAAAGTTCGTTGCATTTTAAAATGGCAAGAGCAGCTAGAGACTAGAATCTAGATCGTAGTTACTACCTACTGTAGCTGTTGCATACTGCTCATTCTAAAAACTGTTCAGTAATGATACTGTGTGATAGCACTTCTAATCTTCAAAAGGCTTTACTAAGTATCTCACAGGGCGGTGGGAGGGTTACTCAGTTTTACAGTGGGTGGAGGAAAAGGAGGCAGAGAGATCAAATGAATTTCCTAAAAGCAGTAAGTCTGAAGATCCTGACTTGCATTCCTATGCTTAAGCCACCCCTCCCATAACCCTGTGCTACATGATCCAGTTTAATACCCGTCTTTCCAGTACAATTTTACTGCATTTTCTGACTGGCTGAGGAGCGAGGGTGGGAATTGAAAACTATCTCATGAAAGTTGATTGTTTAAATGGTGAGATGTAATATTCAACTAAAAAGGCAGTAAACATGAGCACTTGTTCTAATGCTTGCTTTTATAAACTCGTGACTGTGAGCAGCACAGTGCATCTGTCTTATCGGAAACTACATAGTATTGTGGGTAAATCCAAAGAGGGCAACTTCCCAGGCTGCTGTATAGTGAAAATATTAAGTTTAATGCTGCCTTGCCTCATCTCACGTCTGTGGTTAGGATGTTCCTGGAGGTATACAGGAAGGCCAGAGTTTCCCAAAGTGACTGAGGTTTTTGGGTGTTTAATTGGAGACACCTTAAAGGGGTTGGATATTAAGAGTGGGCGTGCTTGGCATGTTTTGAGAATCTGACTCCTTTAAGATGTCCCAAATTGGGCACTGAAAAATAGATAAACCCAAATCACTAGTCATTGTTGAAAAATTTGGCCTGAGGGATTATCAAAATCTAGTGTCATCTCTTCTTTGCTTGTTACCCCTGTGGAATTATCAACTTTCACTTTTTCTGATAGTTTTGCCAAAGCTGTGATATCCTAAAAGATAAAGTTATGTAGATAAAGATCTTGATTTGGGTGGGGAAACATTATTAAAGTCATTACTGTATTTTAGCTTAGCTTTTACTGGTTAAAAGGAGAATTTCCTGTACATCTCTCAAATCAATAAAACGATTTTAAGTGTTGCCATTGTCCATGTGGAGTCCTGCCTCTGCTACAGTGTGTGATCATGTTAAAATATGGCTGGGGAGGAAATCCTCTCAAAGAAAACATCTGTTGCTTCTCAGAGCTCTGTCTCCTTTGCCATGTGTATATATGTCAGCATCCCCACCTGTGTTCTGTTTGCCTCACCTCTATCCCTTCGAAGAGGTACATAAGGATTTGGTTAATTAAAGTTCTTGTAGTTAGGGATGGGATTTTTCATGAATGTAGCAGTATGATATCCATTTTAAGGGATCCCTAAGAGTCTTAGATTCCTTCTGAACCAATTTTTTTTAGACCTTTTAGTCTCCTTGAATCTGCTGTGATGATTCTTAACAGGTTCTCTTGGAAATTGTCATTGAGACTTACTTGTCTGTTTTTAGTGACTCTGTTTTCCTCCACTTGACTAGCACCTAGATAGATGCTCCTTTGTGGTCCCCCAGCCTGCTCCACCTTAGCTTGGAATAACTGGCACAATCACAGAATAGGTCTCTGTGGCTGCAAGATTCCTCATTCTTGCTAAGAATGGCAAGATTCAATCTCTTATATTAAATTCACTTTGGTGAAGAAGCAGAGTGTTTGCAAAATGGGTGTGGACCTTTTGAGAGTTCAGTATTTGCTCCTTAAAACAATCGTCCTCGGGGTTATTCATTTGTTTTTAGCATCTTACACCTGAGGTTTGTGGGTCAGCTAGTTTTTAGTCCCAGTGACTCATTTAATTCCTCCAGAAAGTTCATGATCTCCCTCTCTGCCTTTCTCCAATCTTTGTAATGCATGCATAGATTAATTTTTGTGTCACATCTGAGCACTAATCAGAGTATTAGAAGCTGAGGAACAGAGGTCATGCCATCTGCTATGTTAGTCTGCAGGCTGAATGCTGCTCAACAGTAATCACAAACGTCCATCCTTGCTTATACCGGTACCAGTAACTCACTCAAGTCAGTCTCTTTTTGTATGATTTCAAAATATCCAGAACAGTTAGTCCCCAGTAGATTATAAATTACCTGGAATCTTTTTACAAGCTACGTTTCCCTCCCCCACATCAGTTATTAATCAAAACAAATATGATCTCATTCTTTTTCCACTCCTAAATAAGTTGCACTTATTTCCTGTCCATCTTTCTTTTTTTTTTTTTTTAACTAGGGTAGGTTTCCAAATCCACATTATCTCTTTTTTGCAATCAAGAACTAGGTTTTTATTGGCCCCTACATAATAATATCATGAACCAAAGCTGAGGCCTGTAGTTTCTCCTTTAGAGACTTTCTTGCAGCTGTGTTGGCCACATAGCAGTCTTAGGCTGCATTTATAAGACCACTACCTCCTCTCAGCATGAAGCACATTATCACCTATTCTAAAATCAGTATATTCCCCAAGCAGTACCTCCTTTTAAGCAAGGAGGAGAGACAAGACTTCACGAAGTCCACTGGGGACTTCTACATGCAAATTTAACTTTATCATCTAAGCACATTCCCAGGTACCGTGATGGGTGCTGTAGAAAATGTGTCCATCTCTACAGATAGGCATGGAACCTCACAGACTAACACAGATTCCCTACCCACCAGAGCCTGCTACCTAGGTGAGGGCAAGGAGGTGATGCCCTGTCCCTATCCCCACCCTGTGGTGACCAGGAGAAGACAAGTGAAATAAGCTGATGCCACATGAGATGCTAATGTAAGCTACTCTCAGTGGCTAAAAAATAAATAAAAGTGGTGCCTTTGTTTTGGGTTTTGACCTAATCAGAGCTATAGTGAGTCTTGAGAAGGCCTGAAAGGAAGAGGAGGAGTTAGTCTTTTATTCTAAAGCCATGGCTCTGTGGCGGCTGGAAATAAGGCCATTCTGTTGCTCTGAAAGAACTTCACAAGAGAGATTCTGAGTGAATTCCCCCCACTCCCAGTGCTGGGGGCCAGCACTTGCCCTAGGCAGAACTGAAGTAGGACCTGTGCTGGCTGCACTGGGGTGAAATTCACCCTATATGTGTAAACTGGCATGGGTGGTTTTGTTGGTGCAAATTATCTGACATTAACATAAGAATAGCAGACTTCCAGGTCTCCATCTTAACACAACTCCCCTGCCTTGGACCCCTCCAAAAAAGGCTCTTTATTTAGGTCCATGGCCCTCCTAGAGAGCACATTTCACCATTTGTTTTCTATTGTGTGAGGAGCAATTCAATCTTTCAGTGTGGGTAGAGCTTTTATGTCACTGTGGAATCTGAGACCCTCCTCCTGACAGTGTTTCTGTTGGGAGTACCCGCTAATATTTCTTTCCCTCCCCTTGTGAAACTTCAAGATAATGTATATTTACTATTCCCCAAAGTGATGATTAAACTCATAACAATTCCCTGCCTATAAAGAAACTGACTCAAAGAAATTTTTGGGTGCGGGGAGTGGAGGAGAGAATAAAAGTGATAAATGGGTTACATTTAAAAGTAATGCCCTGATTTTCAGAGTTGCTGAGCAAGCTCAAATCCTTCTGAATTCAGCAGGAGCTCATCACCCATGGAAAATCAGGATGCTAGTGTCCAGGCTGCAGTTACAGATTTACTGTGATCTGAGGCTCCCAGGACTGGCATCCTAAATCTTTCATGCTATGGCCATCTGATAAAGTCCTGTAAAGGAGACAACATATATTCTCTCCTGAGATCCCATATTGTTAAAACTACCTGGATATCCACCTAGTAATCCAGGCAATCTAAGCAACAATGGTACCAGACCACACTAACACACTTTCAAAAGGCTCCGTTGTTTCTCAGAGCGCTTGAATCACTGAATAACCTCAGTAGGTGGCTTACTGCGGTGATTGTCAGTGTTACTATTTATTGTCCTTTGCTGAAAGGAATGAGGCATTTGAAATATAGTGCTAGTGCTGATATCAAGGGAACGGAGGTGAGCAAGTGGTGTCATTCAGTATTGTAGAAGGGAGTGCTAAGGGGGAGCAAGTGATTGTAATTAAGTGATAGCTGGAATATTTCAGCGGCCGTCTGGGTTAGATGCAGATCTCTAAGAATGATGCAGATAAAGGCAAGAGGGGGACTGAAGTATTCAGTAGGTAGCAGATAGCAAACCCACCCTTGTGAAACTAAGGCCTTGTCTAGACTGCCACTTACTGTGCTGAAACTTTTTCGCTCAGGGGTGTGAAAAAACACCCGCCCTGAGCCATGCAAATTTCAGCGCTGGAAAGTGGCAGTCTCCGCTCTCCGAGCTCTGGTCAAGTGTAGGTAGTCTCTTGGTCTATCCAAGGCCGTGGTCAAGTGTCTTGATGATTTTGGTCTTGATGAAAACCTTGTCTTTGCTTCTGGGACCTTGAAGTGAAAACATTCTCTAAGTGCTCCGGTCCTGGGAGCCGTGCTCCCGGTGCTGGTAGCTATTCCCCTCACGGAGGTGGTTTTATTACAGCACTCCCAGCGCTGGAGCCGCAGCGCTTTGATGTCGGCTGTGTAGATATATTGTGAACTAAAACTACACTTCACACCATGTGTGTTGTTTATTAAGCCATGTCATTGTCCTTGGCACTTTGACACAAAGTGAAGATGATCAAACCTGGAGGAAAGAATAGCAGAGGCTTTTGTTTTAAACTATTATCTGTTGACTCGCTGCTTGTCGGCAGTGCAGAAGCAATGGGTCTCCAGGGCGGATTTGAAGAAGAAACAGATGAGGTGGGTGGGATAGCAAGGCTGTTCTGAGTTTGAAGAGGTCATGTTTGAACAGGATATGTTGTGACCATCTCTTTTTTCTCTTAGCAGGGCTGTGATCCCTTTGCACAGACCCAGCGCAGCAAACTGCAGCACCGCCGCGCACGAATTAACCAACAGATCAACAAGGAGATGAGAATGCGAGCTGGGGCAGAAAACCTCTTCAAGTGAGCACTGAACACCTATGTGCTACCATTCTGAATTGCCTCTTAGTTTAGACTGATTATGCTCCTCTTTAGCAAGAGACAGTGACGTGCACTAGAAACGTATCCGTTTGTTCGCTTACAAAGACTAGTGACTCGGTGTTACTAGGCTACCTGTATTGGAGAGGGGAAGAGTATATTCTGGATATTCTGTCATTGTTTCCTATACTGGTCAATTGGGGGATAGATAAGGTGACTAAATAAGACTCTCCCTGTTAATTATGAGTCTGTTCGTGTGGCTAGGGCTTTTTCCCTACCTCCTTTTGCAGCATGACTAGAAACCAGAAAGGAAGAACATAACCCTGTGCTGTGCTGCTGACCTGGTAACGCTTTATTGGTGGCTTCAACTTCTGGCCACTTCTCATCCTCCACTTCTGCATGGTGGGGAAATGCACAACATGGGGAAGTGATTTCTAAGCATACTAATAAGTTGTGCTTTAATTGGTCTGTGTAGACCCTGCTGCTGCTCACTGGGGAACTCCTAGTATGCACCAGCAGGGTCTACACATACACTAACGTGTTACGCATTAATTGGTATATCAAAATCACACCCCCATAGTGCACAGTACCCCGCCATATAGAGAAGCTCTAGGTTGCTCCTGGATGTTATGCCTCATCTAATTAAAAAGACTTGCTGTGTCCTTTTCTGCATGACCCTGCTTCATAAAACCAAGGGGAAATGTTCCATGTCAGCAGGAATGTGCCAGGGTGTGCTGTTTCTATCAAAATCCTGAATCGGAGTGATGATACCTGCCATTCATAGGGCATCCAAGAATGTGGGCAGCAAGTAGTTCCCCTCCTCCTAACATCGGCATTTCAAATCCAGCATAGGTCAAAGAGTGGGGGAGCTAGAAGGAATGCAAGGCAAAACACAGGCAACTTAATTACTTTGTTGGGGAGTATGAGGCGCACCTGGGCCAAGTTAGGAAGCAAAACACCCTGATGTTGCTCTTTTTCAGGCCGCTGAAGTGTTTGGCTCAGCAGTTTGAACACCTTTCCCACTGGTAACTCTTTGGTGAGCCTGTTTTTGAGATTAAACAGATCCCTTCTGAGCAGAGGTTGGCCATGAAATCTCAGATTTTGAAGTTTTGAGTTAATGAAAACCAAAACTTGACTCATAAAATCACCTGAAATTAAGTCATTTAGTAAAGTATTGCTATTTTTCCACAGCTTTAAGGATGTGACCTTGTTCTCCAATGGTTAGCACTGAAGACTTCTGGCCTTGTCTACCACTGCAAACCCAAAATGTAGTCAAGGAAAGCTGTGATTTGTACTAGTTGGTGGTGCAGGGTTTACAGCTATGTGGGTGGCTGGAAATGAGCTGTTGGAGTTAGCACAAGTTCCCATTGTAGACACAACCATACTCCTTAAAATGATCTGTTTGTAGCTTCTTAGAAAAGAGGAATGACACTCCAGTGAATGGTGTGTTTGAAATAAAATGCAGTTTTGTTGCATGGTGTAGTAGGTTTTGTTTAACGGATAAATAAACTGACTGAGGGCAGGTCTACACTAACCCCCCAATTCGAACTAAGGTACGCAACTTCAGCTACGTGAATAACGTAGCTGAAGTTCCAAGTACCTTAGTTCGAACGTACCTCGGTCCAGAAGCGGCAGGCAGGCTCCCCCGTCGACTTCGCGTACTCCTCTCGCTGAGCTGGAGTACCGCAGTCGACGGCGAGCACTTCCGGGTTCGACTTATCTCGTCCAGACAAGACGCGATAAGTTGAACCCAGAAGTTCGATTTGCTTGCCGCCAAACTACCGGGTAAGTGTAGACCTACCCTGAGACAGTTAAACAATGAAAGTCCTTTCCCCGTCTTGTTCAAATACCACTGGCTCAGCAAAGTAATTGAAGCGATTAAGGGGTTGGCAATAAACCATATTTTTAATATCTCTGTACAAAGAATTAACTAAGCAAACATTTGATAACTCCTCAGATTGACCAAGACTCATAGTTATATAAGGTATGTTCTTAATGAGATCAAAATGCACCCTTGTGCAGAGTCTAGTATGAAAACTAGAAACTGTTCTAAGCAGTGCATTGGCCTTGTGCTGACTTTCTGCACAAAGGTAAATTTCACCCTTAATGAATGGTTGGCCATTCCCTGGGGGGGTTGCACCAATATATGGAAGGTGCCGTGTGTGACGGGTTGGATCACAGAAACCCCCTTGTGAGATGCTACCCGATGTGCAAAGACTACCCCTGCTCCTGTTTTCCCTGCCAGCTCAGGACTCCAGCACCCTGTCTTGTTGAGCCAGACACTCCAGTCTGCTGCAACACAGACCCAGGGTCTGAATCACTTGTCCCAAGGCTGCAAGTTTACCGAAAACAGCTTACAGAAGTGTTTGTCTCTAGCACTCAGATGCCCAACTCCCAATGGGGTCTAAACCCAGATAAATCCGTTTTACCCTGCATATAAAGCTTATGCAGGGCAAACTCATAAATTGTTCGCCTTCTATAACACTGATAAAGAGAGATGCACAGTTGTTTGCTCCCCCAGGTATTAATACATACTCTGAGTAAATTACTAAATAAAAAGTGATTTTTATTAAATACAGACAGTAGGATTTAAGTGGTTCCAAGCAGTAACAGACAGAACAAAGTAAGTCACCAAGCAAAATAAAATAAAATGTGCAAATCTATGCCTAATCAAACTGAATACAGATAATCTCACCCTCAGAGATGCTTCAGTAAGTTTTTCTCAGACTGGACACCTTCCAGGCCTGGGCACAATTTTTTCCGCTGGTACAGCTCTTGTTGCAGCTCAGGTGATAGCTAGGGGATTCTTCATGATGGCTCCTCTCTGTTCTCTTCCACCCCTTTATATATCTTTTGCATAAGGCGGGAACCCTTTGTCCCTCTGGGTTTCCACCCCCCCTCACTGGAAAAGCACCAGGTTAAAGATGGATTCCAGTTCAGGTGACATGATCACATGTCACTGCAAGACTTCATTGCCCACTTGCCAGCACAACATATACAGGAAGACTTACAGGTAAATACAGCCATCTGCAGACAATGGGAGTCCTCAAGATTCCAAACCATCATTAATGGCCCACACTTTACATAATTACAATAGGCCCTCAGTTATATTTTATATTTCTAGTTTTAGTTACAAGAGTGGTACATTTATACAAATCGGATGATCACACTCAGTAGATTATAAACTTTGTAATGATACCTCACGAGACCTTTTGCATGAAGCACATCCCAGTTACGTTATATTCACTTATTATCATGTTTTTATAAAACCATATAGACGGCACAACGTCACACCGTGTCCTAGCTAAGATGGATCGATTCAATACCAGACCTTTCTGAAGTGCTGCTGCCTAGCTAATTTCATTTGCAAAGCGAATATAGTCTGACCCGTAACCTATACACTTGGCACTTTAAAAGGCTGATTTTTCCCAAAGCTGAAAAAAATTATGAGCAAAATTCGCTGGGAGTAAACATTTTAGATGTAAAAATGCAAATGAAAACTCAGAGCTAAGTGTTTTCATATATCCAAATCCTCTTCCCCTCCCTTCCCAATTCTGCATTCATGAAACAAGGCCTCTTTCGTTACAAATCCATCCTGCTTAAAAGGAGGTGAAAGCAGCAATTGAGAAAAATAAATGGGTAAGCTGATAGTGTACAAACCAGCAATTAGAAATTGCACATAATTGATAAAAGAAGCTAAATGTCAATAAAAAAAATCGATGGCCAGTTAGACAATAACAAACAATTCTTTAAATATATTGGGAACAAATGAAATCGTAGCAATGGCATAGACAAGTATGGGAAAATTCTCAATCTTGATGCAAAAGAGGCAGAAGTGTTCAATAACTACTTCTGTTCCCTACTTGGAAAGAAGTAGGACGATATATGGCGATAATTCTATCAGTAACTAAGGAGGATGTTAAACCGAATTGGCCGGGAGCTCTCTGAACCACTTATGTTACTTTTAACAAAACTTGGAACACGGGGGAAATTCCAGAGGACTGGAAAGGTAAACGGATGACCCAGGAAAATATAGACCAGGTTATCCTAGGCAGGCAAAGTTATGGGAAGGCTGATATCACTGATATGGGATGCAATCAGTAAAGAAGTAATAGATGGTAGAATACTTAGAACTCCTGTGCTTTATGCAGTGGTTTTATCTGTTACTGGATCATGGCGTTTGTGAACACAACTTGCCGGAGGCTTAGCCCTGAGGTATGGCCTTGTCCTTTTTTTGGCTTGACTCAGCTGAATAGAGGCCCAACTTGATTTAGCGTGAGAGACTAGAACATGTTTCAGCAGACAGTTTAGGTGTTGTCAGCTTTCCCCTGCCACCAGGTTCTCTTCCTGTTTTTTTTTTTTCTCTGAGCTGATAAAGGTGCAATTGGCTTGAAAAGCTGTCTCGTCAAAGCAGGCGACTCATTGCAGCTGAAATTCATTCTTCATGTTTACATCTGCTGCTGTTAAATAAATGGGAGAGAAAGCAGGGCATTCAGCAGGATGCTGCTATTGAGTGACCGAAGAACAGGCTTTGAGCTGCAATATATTGCTATTTGCACTGGAAAGGCTGCACTTTTCATATCTAAGAATTACACCTAAAAGAGCTAAAAATGATGTGGAAGTGTGGAATCTCAGTTGAAAGTGTGTATGTGTAATAAGATCCGAGCCTGTATCGGAGATACTGGCTTGTCTGGTATCACTGGAACTCTGTGGCGGAGGCAGGGACAGAATCCAGAGCCGTATTCAGTGCCTTGATCGTGAGACCATGCTTTCTGAAATCCCCTGGCTCGTTCACCACCCACCTTCTAACTACTGCAGCAAATGAGACCAGAGGTCCTACAGACCAGTCTCCTTCACGGCATAGTGCTGATTAATCCCCAAAGCAGGCCCATCCTGTTCACTGAGTAAGGCAGGGGTCCTGTCGAAAAAATAGTGTATGATCATGTAATTAACGACTAGCATAATTAGGTGCGGAAGGATTAGGGTTTTATTGGTAAATGTCAATTTCACCATACATACACACACACATTGTCAAAAAGTCCATCAATGATAGAAATTTAGAGAGGCGCAAAGTAAGACAAAATGCTGTTTGAACTTTTTGACTTAAGGATATTCACTTTATATATTTCAACATGTTTATGTTTTAACAGTTATAAAGTTTTAACTTCTAAATCTCAACATCAGTTGTCGTTGTCTGTCCCCACCCCATAATTTTTCACAACTATGAAAATTTAAATTGATAAATAAAAAAAATGCTTGAAAATAAACAGATCTGTCAAAATTATAAAAAATAAAATACAGATTGAGTTCTGCCAAGGTTAATCATGGCGCATGCACACAAGGGGCCTGAAATAAGGTTGCACAGGCAAGCTTAATTCTGATGTTTTCTAACTTATGAGGGCTTGACTTTGCAACCTAATTTTTATATGATCATGCATATAGGGACAAGACGGCAATGTTTTCTAATGGGAAGGTCACTGGATTAGAATCTGGCTCTCCCACTGAATTGCTGTGACCTTGGGCTACTCAATTTACCTTCCTGAGCCTCTGTTTCCCTTCCCATCCTCTCTCGTCTATTTGGACTGTAAGCCCTTTAGGGAAGGGAGTGTGTATTTTCATACAGCTCCCAGCTCAGTGGGGCCCCAATCTTGCTAGGGGACTCTGGGCATTAGTGTATTATTATTATTAATGATTCATAAAAGTATGCCTTCATACTTATCTGTAAGGGCGCAGCATGTTCCCTGCCTCTATCCCTCTCCAGTTTGCATTCTGTCATATGTTCAAACCTGATGTTGAGGCAGGAAAAAAAGAGCATGATTTTAGAATGTCAGGAAACTTTTTAAAAAGGTGAGCTTGCCCCATCCCACATACTGGGTGGCCCTAGACCTATGGTTTTCAACCAGGGGTATGCGTACCCCTGGGAGTACGCAGAGGTCTTTCAGGGGGTACGTCAGCACATCTAGATATTTGCCTAGTTTTATAACGGGCTCTAGAGCCCTTCAGTGGGACTGGGATCCTGCGGGTCCTGCAGGAGCTGCTGCCATAATAGCAGGAGCAAGATAACAATTCAACAAACAGTGCAGGACGGAGCGGGAGTGAGTACTGCGGGGCTGGAGCGGGATTTAAAACAATAGTCCTACTGCACTGCAAACACGAATGCCCTATCTAGCAGCTGCTGCTCTCCAGCCACCCAGCTCTGAAAGCAGTGCCTCCACCAGCAATAGCGCAGAAGTAAGGGTGGCAATACCATATCATGCCACCCTTACTTCTGTGCTGGTGGTGATGGTGGCATTGCTTTCAGAGCTGGGCGCCCGGACAGCAGCTGCTGCTCTCTGGCTGCCAAATGACAAGGCTCACAAGTGAAAAACCGCCTCAAGTATCACACTCCAATGGAAGTACAATATTTATATCCCCATTGTTTTTATTTAACAATTATATGGTAAAAATGAGAAAGTAAGCAATTGTTCAGTAACCACGTGCTGTGACACTTCTGTATTTTATGTCTGATTTTGTAAGCAAGTAGTTTTTTAAGTGAGGTGGCACTTGGGGTATGCAAGACAAGTCAGACTCCTGAAAGGGGTACAGTATCTGGAAAGGTTGAGAACCACTGCCCTAGACCACACTGTGGAATTCTGAGACTCCCACAGAGTTAAATACCAATCCTTGCCCATGTTTGTCTTTTTAAACTAAATACTCCAGTTTGCGATTGTGTGCAGCCTCACTTGAAGGCAGTCTGAAAGCTGCTTTGCTGCTGCCACCTAGCAGAACAGGCCACGGAGGCTGCTGGGCACTGTCCTAGCTGCTAGGCTGGGCACACTGCTAGAAATAAATATCTCCTAAGAGAAGCTGAAGGGAGTCGGGATACCATGTCCCACTGCAGACCCAGCTGCATCACACAGGCCGCGTCTACACTACCCGCCGCATCGGGTAGTAATCGATCTATCGGGGATTGATTTATTGCATCTCGTCTGACGCGATAAATCGATCCCCAAATCGACACCCGTACTCCACCTCGGCAGGAGGAGTAAGCGGCGTCGACAGGGGAGCCGCGGCGGTCGACTTGCCGCTGTGAGCACGACCAGGTAAGTCGAACTAAGATACTTCGACTTCAGCTATGTGAATAGCGTAGCTGAAGTTGCGTATCTTAGATCGATTTTTCCCCCCCACCATGTAGACCAGCCCACAGAGCCTTTTCCTCCTCCTGCCTCTCCCTCCTCAACCCCCCCCCCCCCCAAAGTTGCTCTTTTGTCTTTCAACCTCTCAGTCTCTGCCTGCTAACTCCTATTTTTCCATCATGATAGGTGGAAAGTCTTCAGACTGTGGAAAGCTTGTGTTCCAAAATGCATTTTGTGAAGCTCAGTGGAAGTACCAAAGGTTATGTAGTGGTTAGAGCAGGAGTCCAAGAGCAAGCATGCTTCCTGGGTTCTCTCCCAGCTCTGTCACTGACCCAGTGTGAGAGATCTGGGCATCTGGCTCATTTCAAAGGTCTTGGTCTCGGTTTCTCACTCCAAAATAGGAATAACATTTCTCTATCTTGTTGGAGTATTCGGAAGCTTTACTCATTAGTTTGGAAGGCACCTTGAGAGACTCTGATATGGCCTATATGCATAAAGTGGTGCATGTTGTTCTAGTGGCAGCTGAAGGCTTGTGGTTTGAATGTGGTAGATCAGTGGCTTTTATCTTGTGGACCACTTCCTAAGACAATTCCTCCTGTGCTCTGTCTCCTTTTTATTTTCAGGGCCACAAGCAATCACAAAGTAAAAGAAACAGTAGCCTTGGAGCTTAGCTATGTTAATTCCAATCTGCAGTTACTGAAGGAAGAACTAGAAGAACTGAACAGCTGTGTGGACGTCTACCAGAATGACAGGTAAGGTGTATGGGGAGGCAGGTCACCAAGCTGACCAAGAAAGTTGCTAGAATTGCAGGGCCCAGGAAAATGAAGAAAGTGGTCAACACCTAAGTTCCCTCTAAGGAGCCTGGAGAAGAGCGGGGAGAAAGTTGGGGTGTGCAGGGCTGCGGCAGGGCAAGGCGCCTCTCCTCTGAGGCCGCTGCGGCTGGGAGAGGGCTAGGGGGAGTCCTCTCTCCCTGCTGCAGCCCTGGGGAAGCCTGCACCGCAAACACCTCATCCCTGGCTCCACCCCAGAGCAGGCACCCCCAGCCAGACGCCTCACCCCCAGCACCCCAAGCCCAACCCTCTGCTTTAGCCCTGAGCCCCCTCCCACGCTCCGAACCCCTCTGCCCCACCCCTGCCACACATCACCTCCATATTAGTTCACATAACAAAAATCATTCCGCACAATCATCTAAAAAATTAGAGGGAACACTGGTCAAGCCCTTGGAAATCAGGTGTGCTAGGCACCCAGGTGCCAAGACACCATGGTGATGGGCATAATATAAATACCCTGTACCTAGCTAGCAATATGCTCAGTCTGCAGTAAGCCTCAATACGTTTGCACAGTGGAAGCTGGGGCCCATTCCTCAGGAAAGTTGTGGAGAGACCTTCTTACCCCATGCCTCCTTCACAGTAGACATTGGGGTGTTTGGCTATGGGTGAAGTGGATGTGGTCTGTGTGTATATGTTGTATATGCAGCTGCCCATATAAGCAACGGTCCCTACACACTCTCCCACACAAATTATATCCCTGCTCCTCGCTGGAATACAGCAGGCAAGGAAGCTGAGAGCAGGGCTGGATTTGAGGCGATTACACCGGCCTGATTAATCCAGTTCCTGCTGTTTGAACGTTTGGGGTGTCAGTGTTGTCCCGCTTCCGTGTAACCAGTGGGTACCACTGGACTGAGAGTTGGGAGATCTGGGATTTGGATCAGCCCTTCCAATGACTTGCTCTGAAGCCTTGAGTGTGTCCTTGATTCTCTCTCTGCCTGGGTTTCTCTATCTGTAAAATGGGGATAATAACCCTGAGGCTTTATCAGCTAATGTTTGTAAAGTGCTTTGAGATGGATGGTGCTTTACAGGTACAGAAGGCTGATGCAGGAGGAGTAATGCAGGTCTTAAATGTATCAAAATAATCTCTCCTCAAACCAGAGGGTATGTAAGCAAAATCCCCCAACACCCGATTTGCTCTGCAGGTAAAGCTTGAGTATGTAATGAAAGTCATTAAAAACATTCCTACCTAGGTCCTTAGCCCCCTTTTCTTGGTGCTTTGCTTCTTGTGAAGTGGATTATTCACATGCTTTTATTTCCCCATTCGATCTTTTTTTTTAAGAGGCCAGACCTTTCATTAATTGCAGCACATGGTTGCTTTGAAGTGCTTACCAGCAACCTCATCTGCTTGACTCACAGTAGAGGTAGTCCTAGCACCCTAGCCAGCAGCAAGCTAACATGCTGGGACGTCTCAGCAGAGCTGTTTATCTGGATGAGAAGGGAAGAAATGCCTGAGGTGTAAATATCAGGGATGGTGCAGCAGTCTCGGAGCTTGAAATGCACCCCTGCCCTCCCCCCCCCCCCCCGCAAACATATGCGCACACCTTGGTTCACTATAAAGCAGTTCAGCGGGTGCTGCCCATGTAGCTGTCTTGATGTCCCTTGTTCCTTCCTAATACTTGTGTTTCGAATAGGGTGAAGTTAGCAGAGGGGAGGTTTTGTGCTCCAAGAGGGTTGCCTGAAAGCAATGGTAAAGTATGAACTGCTCTCAGTTTGCAGCTCATTCTAGAGATAGTGAAAGTAAAACAGAACCTCTCCCCCAGGGACTGACTGGGTGGCCTGCCCATGTGCTGGGCACGCAAGAGCTAGATTTAATAATGTAGGGAAGCACCGTGAGCACCCTCATCTCCCATCAGGGGCCACACGGTGACCTCTGAATGCGGCTAACTATATCCAACACTGGAGTTTTTTTCCTCTTCCCCAGTGGTATGCAACCACTAATATCGAAGGGCCAGATGTTGCAGCCTTTCCCCGCTTTAGTGCTTGGTCAGGTGATTACTCGCCTGATTCAGGGCAGCTGAATTGAGACTACTTGCATTAAAGCTGCTTGAGGTGAATAAGGGTTCAGAATCGATCCCTTGACTCAGTCATCCAAATTAGTAAATGATGCAGGTGATTCCTAACCACCCCAGGCAGGCAGGGGGATATCATTCTGCTCCTGTGCTAGTGTGACTTCCTGGCAAGTAGTCCTAGGTCTTGTCTACACTGCCACCTTACAGCGCTGAAACTTTCTCGCTCAGGGGTGTGAACCTTCCTCCCCCTCTCCTCCTAGCGATGCAAGTTTCAGCGCTGTAAAGTGGCAGTGTAGATATAACTTAGAGAATTTTTCACTTGACCAGAGCTCAAAGAGCCGGGAAGCGAACACCAGTACTGGTGTACTGGGCCGGGAGCCACTCCCCTCGTAGGTGTGGGTTTTTTACAGTGCTGGGAGAGCTGGTGCCATGACTACACAGCCACGTTACAGTGCTGCCGCAGTAAGATGTCTACACTATGCAACTTTTAGTGACATGACTGTGTTGCTAAAGGCGTGCACTGAAGCCGCTGTTTGTCAGCTCTCTTGCCAACAAAACACTTCGACGAGCAGCATTAGCTTTGTCGGCAGGAGAGTGTCTTGTTTTTGGCAAAACTTTTGTTTTTCGGGGTTGTGTGGTGTTTTTTTTAAATAAACACCTCTGAAAGACACAAGCTTTATCGTTCACTTGTCCAGTGTAGAAATAGCCTTAGTCTTTGTAACTGCCCTCAAAGGCCCTGTTTTCTGTAGTTTTAAAAAACACCAAACAAAACCCTCTTCGTTTATTTTGTGGCATTTGGATCAAACTGAAATCTCATTAGAGAAAAAGTGATAACCCCTTTTCCACACTCATTATAGCTCTCAGGAGGCTGTTTATTCAGTGACTGAGTAAGTATGAACAGACCTAGATGTGCATGTTTGTTTTTCTCTTCCTCTCCTCCCCATTTTTCATGACCATGTGATATTTCAGAAACTGCTGATAAGCTCTTGGTGTTAATGACAGACCTAGGTTAAATAACCTGTTATTGTGTAAACACTGACTGTAATGGTCCTGACCCTGTGTGACCCCCTCCAGATCTCACTCCACTAGCCTTTCCTGCCTCTTTGAACCAGTCCTTTGGGAGGCTGTGTGTGTTTGCGCTAGCATGTCCCTGTAAAGAGGATTAGATAAGTTCCCAACTTTAAATAAACAATTGTAGGTCCATTAGGCAAGCTGTGGTTTGTGCAAAAGAGGAGGCCTGATGGAAAAATCTCAATCTGCTGATTTACACCACAAAGGGTCCATCACTGAAGCAGCTAGAAGTGGGATTATCATTGCTTGGGGCTCACTTTACTGTACTTTCTCATCTGTACAGGAGTCTTATTTGTAGATATAATCGTGGACTTTTGAAGGGGCACTTGTATTTGGTTAATACTCTCTAGAGATGGGGGGGAGAGGGTCCCAAACCAAACCTTGCTAATCAAGGGCTATACTTTGAGGGCCCGATTCTGCTCTCACACCTGGTGACTAGGAGTTGCTCTACTTTACAAGTCAATGGAATTACAGCAGAGTGCAGAATTGGGTCCTGTATCTCTAATAGGCAAAACCAAGCCTCTTGATCCAAATATGGAGATTTGGTATCCAGGACCCAATCTGAACTTTCCCAGCATTGGCGTTCTCGGTTTTAATGTTCAGATCCTGCCCACTATAGAAAGAGGCTTGAGTTTGCTGCAAACTGATCTGAACCTAGACTGGGGTGGTCTCTTTGCCAAACTATAATGTGCTGCAGGCCCAGTGACCTGCTGCTGCTACAAAGACATGAAATTAAAATTCAGTTTTTTCCACTTTTAAAAGGCAGCCCTGGCTTGATTGTTATCTTGCAACCATTGAAATGCTGGCCCTAAACTACTTGACAAGAATCTCTTTTTAAATGTTGAAGTTGTAAACCATTTACAAGACACACCTTAATGAACACTTCTCATCTTCAGAGTGCTTTACAAACATTAACTGATCCTGTGATTGTAGGCCAATGTTAAATCCCCATTTTATCGGTGGCAGGAACTTAAGCCATCCTAATTTCTACCCCCTTTGGCAAGTCACTTAAGTGTCAAAACTGGGATTGGAACCCAGGAGTTGCTGGATCCCTGATCTTTGCCTGTCTCCCAAGAGCTGTTCATTAAGACACTTTAGAGCAGTGATTCTCAAACTTTTGTACTGGTGATCCCTTTCACATAGCAAGCCTCTGAGTGCGACCTCCCACCACTTATAAATTAAAAACACTTTTTAATATATTTAACACCATTATAAATGCTGGAGGAAAAGCAGGGTTTAGGGTGGAGGCTGACCGCTCATGACCCCCCCCATGTAATAATCTCGTGACCCCCTGAGAGGTTCTGACCCCCAGTTTGAGAACCCCTGCTTTAGACCATTGCAGCCAATTCAGTTTCTGATCTTTTGGCTGCTTTTTAAAAATTTAAAATAGCAACCTAAAAGCACTAGATTCTTACCCATGCACTGCAAAACATGCACCCAAAGCCCTCATAAAGTAAAATGCTGTTCCTGATGTGAGATCTTTCAAAACTACCTTCACAGCTGAGAATGTTCGTGTCCGGCTTCTGGGTGCTCCCTCACAGCCTGGTCCTTTTTAAGGCAGGTGGGAGTTTTGTCTTTGACTTTAATGGAATCATGGTCAGCACCATGGTGAAGTGACCATTAACCTGAGACACTCAGGCCTATAGCATTTGGGCTGCCACTGAAGTAGGCCAGAGAAGAATATAAGAAATGCCCCCAGCGGATCATATTAATGACCCGACTATCTCAGACCCTGGCCAGTAGTGGCTGCTACAGAGAAAATTAAAACCCACATACTGCACCTTTTGCCATTCTAATCAGGGGTAACATTTCTTCCTGACCCCAGCTGGTGATCACTTATGGCCTGAAGCATGAGGATCCTTTGCACGTATAAGATAATAGTGACTGGAAATATAAACTTTGCTTGTCTGTCATCTCTTGTTTTAGTGAATCTATCAGCGTCCCTATGATTCCTTTGGGGCTAAAGGAGACTAAGGAAATGGATTTAATGGCCCCATTAAAGGTAAGCCTGCTTAAAGTTATTTGAATTGACATTCTGACTAAGGTGGGGTGGCACCTCCCCCCTGTATGAATCAGCTGTCATCCTGCTGACTCCTTTTAACTTTAAGAACATAAAGGCATAAACTTCAGTATAGTCACATTATTCCTTAAATATCGCATGTACATACATCATGCCATGATTATGAACATCAGTATGTTGCAAGTTTTCAACAGAGACCTTACATGTTATCCTTTATGGACAAATACCCTGTAAGTAATGTATTTGATATAGTGAGTTTGTCAGGTCTGAGATGAGTTGTTTGCAAAGAACAGGGGACCCATTGCCAAGAGGCCTATGTGTCTCAGTAAATAAATTTAAATTTATTAAATGTATTTTTATTATAGTAACACCAGTTTATAAAGCCTTGCAAACAATAGGCCAGATCACATCCCCTGGGTTTTTACTTACAGAGGGGATGAAAGCAGTGGAAAAGCTACTAAAGAACTGTCCCAAAATCTCTTGCAGATGGGAGCCCAACCAGTTCTCCAAGAGCCCCTGTGCATAAACATTGTTTTGTTTTGAAGCTTTGCAGGGTTAGGGAGTGTGGTGGAACTGCAGAATGGTCTCCTGGCATTGTTTGCCATGTGTTTACAAAAGGCATCTACTCCTTTGCTAAGAGAGATGGTCAGTTGCTTGTTCAGTAGCCACAGAAATCACCCAACAAACAAAACCAAAAGCTTCTATTTTTTTCCCTGTCTCTCCCCTTACCCTCCCTTTTCCAGGATCTCATCTGTGAACATTATGGGGAAGATGGCATCTCATTCGAAAAAGAAATCAAAGAGCTCATGGAGCTTCGGCAGGTTTGTGCTCCTCATGTTTAAAAATGAAAATCCACCCCGTTTTGGCTGATTCAGGAGGAAAATGGGGCTTCTTTGCAAATCATTAATTCTACGGGTGATCTTTACACACAACTTCAAGAGCTGTTCTGTAGTGCTTTGTGTGCTTTATATCGTTGGGGTATGGGATTCCCCGGAGCACACGTTGGAAAAATTGCGGCTTCAGTTTATAGGTTACAAAATACTGTATTGGTGCAAGGGTCTGCTGTCATGAGTCAAGCTTTAGGATTGGGGCCCTAGTGAGCAAAGATTAAAATTGGACCATGGTTCAACTGTCAGAATTATTTATCTAAAATATCACCCTACCATCTGAACCGCAGACAATTTACAGCCGAAAAGCCCAGTGCTAGAATGGAAAAAACTAATTTTGGATCTGTTAATAATGGAACTCTCTGGTTCCACCCCATATCTATTTAAAACCTGTCATCTCAAATTGCCTTTTGAAGCCAAAATGAGCTGCTTCCCACACCTGCATTTGATCTGATCTCCTATTTTTCCCAAGTTTTGGTAAATTAATGTAGCTGCCACACCAAGGCTGCAGTAAAAACACCCTTAGCTTTCAGTTTGCTGAGGTCAATCTTAATAATCCAGCCCAGAGTTGGACAGTCTCTAACTTGCCTTTCCTCTAATCTTAGGCTTCATATGGGTGAAGTGGTGCCAACTATGGACCTATATGGTTAGATCCAAAAACTTGTATTAAGAGGAGGTTAAGGTTTCAAAGTCAAGCACTCAAAAGTTAGAAGATGCTTTGCCAGTAAATCTTACTTCAGCCCTCCTATATCAAAGTGCATAGGCACAGATTTTAATTATGATCGTATACTATTCCCCCCCCATCCCCCCCCCCCCCCCCAAGGATCCTTGCCTCATTCAGTGTACGGGTGTACTGTCATTTTCTATCATGGTAAAAGAATCTCAGATATTTTCATATGGGATGAATTTCATTCCCCTATGCCAAAGGCAAGGCCTCTGCACCTCTTAAATCCCACTTCTGTGCCCTCAAGCCTGTCTCTGATCAGCAGGGAGTGTCTCCCATTAATTATCGGTGCGCTTGCCACTGTTCCGCCCCTCTTGATGTCTAAAAGCCACGGCTGCATGTGTTACTCTTTTCCCTCCTCTTCCACAGGCCATGCGGACTCCCAGCCGGAACGAGGCGGGGCTAGAACTGCTGATGGAATATTACAACCAGCTTTACTTTCTTGACAACAGATTCTTCCCTCCCAATAAAAACTTGGGCGTCTTCTTTCACTGGTTAGTGAGGGTTTTTTGTTCTGACCTTTAAGTGTGTGTGTATGTGTAGTCTTAATATTGCTGATTTTGGGGGCTGGGGGTAAATAGATCCAGATGCCCAGGCCCTCTGTAGAGCTTGTTCCTCTGAAATATTTCAAAAATCTGGCCTTTTCTCTCTGTCCTCATCACCAGAAGGTGGGCATATTAACATAAAGATCTGGGTTCCAGCACTACATTCCATGTGACCTTAAACTCAGTGAAGTCGGCAAAATGGGGATTTTAATGCTCCTGTATCTTTAAGGGCATTGTAACCTTGTTGCTGTCTGTAAGTGCTTTGAGATCCTTTCCAGCATGTGATGTACAGTCAATGCAAAGTGTGATCACAGCATTCATAGTTTCTATTTCCATTTATTATGCGCTGGATTCCTTTGTTGCTCACTGTGTGTTCATGTTTTGCTCAACTTGAAAGAGGCTTGTTTTTTAAACATCAATGCCCCAGAGGCCTCCTTGTTTGTGCCACATCTTGTTGAGATGTTTTCGGGTCTGGCAGGCACCAAGTCATAGACTGCTCTGTGGAACGCTGTGCAATGGCATCATTCCCTTTGTGGTGGATTGTCCACTGCTGACAATTTTCAAATCAAGATTGGATGCTTTTCTAAAAGATCTGCTCTAGGAATTATTTTGGGGCAGTTCTCTGGCTTGTGTTCCAGAGGCAGTCAGGCTAGATGATCACAGTGGTCCCTTCTGGCATGGGATCTATGAAATTTCAGGTCTCATCTCTGTGGCTAGCCCTTCTACCAATATAGGCATTGAGAGTGGGTGGCTTTCCAAGCTGCTGAAAAGGCTGTTCCCCTTTTGGTAGGCTTATAAATTTATGCTCCAGTGATATCCAGTGCGTACTGGCAAATCTGCATTTTAAGCTACAAATTTGTCTTCTCCCCTCGGTCTCTAGGTATGACTCGCTGACTGGAGTCCCTTCCCATCAGCGCGCTCTGGCGTTTGAGAAGGGAAGCGTGCTCTTCAACATCGGAGCTCTGCACACTCAGATTGGGGCACGGCAGGATCGCACGACCCTGCAAGGAGTCGACCGGGCTATAGATGCTTTTCAAAAGGCAGCTGGTAAGTCAGCTGTTTGGAGCTTTCTTGGTGATTGTTTTTTCTCCCAGGAAAAAATGGTGGGAGGACTTGTTCATTTCAAGTGAGAGACTTTGGCGTTATTGAGTGTATGCTTCATAGATGCATTGAGTCTGGCCAGTGCCCCCTAATCCTGACCTGTAGCCCCCTGCTCTGCTATAGTACCAGACTAATAACCCACCAAATCCCAAGTTTTGCTAATGCATCTCTCAATCCTGACCCTGTGAGAAGACCTCATGACCAGTATGGAGAGTGCGTTGTTCTGAGGCATGTGTGACTGGTATTGCCTCTAGTCTGAGCCCTTTAGACAGTTGCACCCATTTACCAGAATCAGACTTTGGCTTCACCAGCACATTGGAATCGGCGATCACCCATGGTGTGGAGCAGCTTAAGCACTGCCAGAGTCTCTAGAGCACACACAGTCGAGGCAGGCAGGAGCAACGTACCAAAGTGAGGCAGAGTTTGGAGAGCACTGAGAATGAGTCCTAACCATATGGAGTGCCAAGCGTATCAGTGGCTGTCGTCTACTGCTCTGCTAATCCCACGTGGTGGTGGTGGTGTTCTCTGCTACCTACATTTGCCAGGCCTCCACTTGATTTTAGAGTTGTAAGCAGAAGAGTCTTTTGCAATGTCTCTCTCCAGCTGCTTCTATTCATGCAGGTGCCTTTAACTACCTGAAGGAGAACTTCTCCAACGCCCCCAGCCTGGACATGAGCACTGCCTCGCTGAACATGCTTGTGCGACTGATGATTGCGCAGGTGCAGGAGTGTGTCTTTGAGAAGGTCACCCTGACCAGCGCCCAGAATGACTTCTTCACTCAGCTGCAGATTGCACAAGAAGCAGCCAGGGTACACATCGCTGCACAGCTTCTGTTTGAACCCAGCAAAGCTGCCCATCTCTTGTGGCTTTACTTAGCAGAGCTGTCTGGGGTATGGCGGGAAGAGAGGAAAACCAGCAGGGAGGAACAAGCAGAACCCTTGAGCAAGGGGAGGTCTAGGAGGAAGCACAGCTGGCTTGGGGGGATGAGGCATGCCCTGTGGGGAAGCAGTGGGATGGGATGGGACTACATGGAGCTGTCATTGCTGCAATGAGCAAGGGAGGCACTGCAGGCTGTGCACACTCATTGCCCCACTGGGGGAAATGCAACCATTAGTCACAGCTATCGGGAGGGGCAGCCATCGGTTTCCTGGGTACTCCACGCCTGAATCATGAGCTGAGCACTTAATCCATATTTCCAAAAAATAAGGAATCCTCTGAGAATTGGGGCTAAGTCACACGAGTCCTTAGTTGAAACAATCTCGTGACCAGAATGGATCACTCAATTACCCTGTTCTCTTCACTCCCTCTAAAGTGTCTGGCACTGGCCACTGTCAGACAGGATACTGGGCTGGATGAACCCAGTATGGCACTTCTTGTGCTCTTAAGAGAAGTGGCGGGGGGGATGAGCAGGGTCCCAAAGGACTGGAGAAGGGCAAACCTAGTACCTGTCTTTAAAAATGGGAACAAAAAGGACCCAGGGAATTAATTATAGACCAGTCAGTCAAACTTTGATATCTGAAAAATACTGGAACAATCTATTAATCAGTTTGTAAGTACCTAGAGGATAATAAGGTTATAAGGAATGGATTATACTGGCTTGGCTTGATTGGTTCTTGACTAATGTCTTCCTTTGATGGGGTTACTGGGCTAGAGAATGGGGAGGGAAAGCAGTAGACCTGATGTATCTTGATTTTAGTCAGATTTTAACAGTTGCACATGACATTCTCATAACCAAACTAGGGAAATGTGGTCTAGATGAAATTACAATAAGACAGGTGTACAACTGGTTGAAAGACTGTACTCAGCGTAGTTATCAATGGCTTGCTGCCCATCTGGTGGGGGAGGCATATCTAGTGGGGTCTGATCCTGGGTCCAGTACTAGTCAATAGTTCATTAATGACCTGGGTAACAGAGTGGAGAGTATGCTTATAAAATTTGTGGATGTCACCAATTTGCGAGGGGTTGCAAACATTTTGGAGGACAGGATTAGAAGTCAAAATCACTTGACAAACTGGAGAATTGGTCTGAAATCAACAAGATGAAAGTCAATTAAAACAAGTGCAAAGTACTACAGTTAAGAAGGAAAAAAATCAAATACTCAAATACAAAATGGGAGAATAACTGGTTAGGTGGTAGTACTGCTGAAAGAACTGGGGGTTATAGTGGATCACCAATTAAATGAGTCAATCATGTGGTGCAGTTGTGAAAAAGGCTAATATCATTTTGGGGTGTATTTAACAGGAATGTCATGTAAGACATGGCATTGGTGAGGCCTCAGCTGAAGTACTATGTCCAATTCTGGGCACCATGCTCTAGGAAAGAGGTGGACAAAATGGAGAGAGTCCAGAGAAGGGCAACAAAAATGATAAAAGTGTGTGTGTGTGTGTGTGTGTGTGTGTGTATAGTGGAAAAAGTGGGGGGGGGGCATGCTTAGTCTTGAGAGAGGCAGGGGAGGAGGGAACTGATAAATCTTCAGATACGTTAAAAGCTGTTATAACGAGGACCGTGATCAATTGTTCTCAGTGGCCACTGAAAGTAGGACAAGAAGTAATCTGTAGCAGGGGAGATTCAGGTTAGATGTTAGGGAAAACTTTTTGACTATAAGGGTAGTTACATTCTGGAGCAGGCTTCCAAAGTTTTCAAAAACAGGTTGGAGAGACACCTGTCGGGGATGGTTTAGATTTACTTGGTCCTGCCTCAGTGCCCGGGGGGCTGGACTTGAAGATCTATTGAGGTCCCTTCCATTCCTATTTTTCTGTGATGACATAACTGCATTTTCTAATCTTACTTAAGGATAATTTGCTAATTCTATTCATAAACAATAGTTAAGCTCATAAATCATTCCACTTTGCACCACAGCAGTTAGTAATGCTATCCACATGTAGTGTTAAACTCCCATCCAGGTGCTAAATATAGACCAAGAATATATTGGGTGTTTAAAAGATGCTCACTCTCCAGCTATGACTCCATAGAGCCCACCCTAATTTCTGAAGTCTTACAGCTCTACTAAGATGACACTTCAGGGTGAAGCCAGGATGATATCTTGGCTTGGGGTCATTAATGCTGTAGGCCCTCTGAGTGTTCCTTCAGCTGCTGTGAATGCACTGGGTGGAACAGGTCAGGGACTAAACTCACTTAGTTCTGGGATTTAGGAGACCTGGGATCTATTGTGTGTGGCCTCGGTCAAGTCTCTTAACGTCTGTGCCTTAGTTTTCCGAAGCATAAAGCGAGGATAATCTTTAGTCTTTGAGATCTAGAGATAAAAATGCTATATAAGTTTGACCTAATGTTATGATTTTAATTATACTGCATTGTATTGTAACAAAGACAAGTAGTTGTGCCACAGAAGTTAGAGCTGGAAAAAGCCTGCTATGTTGCCTGACACACACTCACTGCTAGTGCAGGGATTGTTCTCTGCCGAATATTTTCTGTTGCTTTGGCCACTCTAATCTTTGTCCCAAGTGATGAGGCTTCCACCCATCCCTCAAGACTATTTAGCCTCTGACTTCCAGAAGCTGGGAGTGGACAAGAGGGGATGGATCACTTGATTGTCTGGTCGGTTCAGTTCATTACTTCTGAAGCATTTGGCATTGGCCTCCGTCGAAAGACAGGATACTGGGTTAGATGGACCATTGGTCTGACCCCGTATGGCTGTTCTTATATTCTTAATCCACAGCCTCACAGTTAGACTGGTGTCTGATTGGAACCTTCTCATTAATAGCCTGTGTTTTGATGGTTGCAGGTTGAAGAAGTCTACTCGTTGGTGCATCAGACCATGACCCAGGCTCACGTGAAGGATTATGTACCTTTCTCATGGGCCACCATGGTCCATGTCAAGTCTGAGCATTTCAAGGCCCTCTCCCACTATTATGCTGCCGTTGCACTTTGTGACTGCCCCTGTGAGTATCAATCCTACAGCTGACCTGCAGCCCAAAGGCGGCTGTGCTGTCACCTAAACGCTTGTTTATCTTACGTCTTCATGTAGCATTCATCAAAGCAACAGCTCAGCACTTGGCCCCTCAAGGTTCAAATGTGGGACATGAGCAAAAATGAGGGGGACACAGAAATAATAGTGCAGGAAGCATAATGCCTCGTGGGACGTTTTAACATAAACAGAACTGTCTGTAACCTCACTTAATCTGAAACTGAGCACAGGGTGTGTAGCAGAGGTGAACTTGATACACTGCCTGCCTGCTTCTTGTACAATGTTTGTAAAGGCCTTTGAGAGCACTGGCTAAAAAGTGCAATAGGAATGCAATATGCTCTCCATTTCAGAGTTGCAACAGAGACATGGGAGTAAATAGCAAGGAAAGGAGAGGGTTTGTGGAGTGTTGATCCAGCACTTGCCAATCAGTATGGTATCTCTAAGGCTACACTAAGAAGTATTCCACTTAGCATTCTATACCTAGCACTGCCTGTGGGTGCCCTGTGCCCTCAGAGTGAAGGGATAAGGCTAGTACAGGGAGACTGCTTCCGAAAAGTTCATTAAGGCCCTGGCCTGGGACTTGGAAGACCTCAGTTCAATTCCCAGCTCTGCCACAGACTCCCTGTGTGACTCAAGGCAAGTCACTTAATATCTGTCTCCATTCCCCGTCTGTCAAATGGAGAATATTTCTTTTCTCCCACCTTCTGTCTGGCTTCTGTTATGTGTATATACACAGTGCCTTGCACAGTGGAGCACCAATCTTGTTTGGGGCCTCTAGACCAGGGGTCGGCAACCTATGGCACACATGGCAATTTTTAATGGCATGCTGCTGCCTGCTAGGGTCCTGCTCAGCCCGCTGCCGAACCCCAGCAGGCAGCAGCGTGCCATTAAAAATCCTGCCCGACCCAGCCCGCTCTTTTCCGCCCCCTGCCTACTGCTCTCTCTGGCGGGGGCAGAGGGCAGAAGCAAGCCTGCCGGCTGCTGCTGTAGGGCAGGCTCCACTGGTAGCCAAGCTTCCCCCTCCCCCGCCGCTTCCCCCAGCGTGCTGCATTGAGCCCTGCCTCCTCTCCCTCCCTGCTGCTGATGGCCCTTGCAAGGGAGGGGAGAAGAGTAGCCCCAGACCGGTAAGGAGGCGGAGAAGAGGCAGGGGGAAGTGGGGTAGGAGCAGGGCGTATCCCTCCAGCCGCTGGCCCCGCTCAGCCTGCTGCCAACCTGGGGTTCTGGCTGCCGGCCCCTTGCCAGCCGGGGTTCCGGTCGCAGGCCCCACTCAGCCCGCTGCCAGCCTAGGTGAACGGAACCCCAGGCTGGCAGCGAGCTGAGCAGGCCGGCGGCTTAAGATCAGCATTTTAATTTAATTTTAAATGAAGCTTCTTAAACATTTTGAAAACCTTGTTTACTTTACATACAACAATAGTTTAGTTCTATTATATATAGACTTAGAGAGAGAGACCTTCTAAAAAAGGTTAAAATGTATGACTGGCACGCGAAACCTTAAATTAAAGTGAATAAATGAAGACTCAGCACACCACTTCTGAAAGGTTGCCAACCCCTGCTCTAGACAGTACAGTAATATAAACAGTTGACTTCAGAACACATAGATTTCAAAAATCAAGATGTAAATAATACTTTTACAATGGCACAGCTCCACAAAGGGGGCTTAGACACTGCAACACTGAGTATCACAACACCTACCTTCTGGATTCCAAAAAAATGACAGGAACAACACTGGGGTCTACAAAGCCTACATAACGAATGGTCAGATAGGTACCTTAGAATGGGATCCACAAAGCCAACAGGGGTGTGTCCTAAGCCCCACCCCTGTGAGTTCGATTCCTGTTCTCCCCTGGTTATTGAATCACTAACAGAGACCGGCATTTGGTCGCTTAGGTTGCATGTGGGGCCTCATCAGAGGCTGTCTAACTCCATGTAAAACAACAGGGGTGGGATGGAGGGAAACCCCCTCTATAACATTTGTCCCTGTGGTTAATGCACTCGCTCAGAATGTGGGAGACTCCCCACCCCGTTCAAGTCTCCCCTCTGCCTAACAAGAAGGGATTTGAACAGGGATCTGCTACCTTGCAGGTGAGTCTCCAAACCAGTGGGTTAGGGGGTATTCTGATGTGGGTCTCCCTCACTCTGCTATTGAAGTTGTTCCACTTTAATTAAATGACTGGATCATTTAAATATTAATTGGGCATGACAGAGTTAGAATGACTCTATTGGTTCGGGCACTTACATGAGAGAGGGCAGATCCCTGTTCGGATATCTTCCTCTCCTCAAGGAGAGGGAGCACTTGAAGAGGGGATTAGACCCTTGCAAGCCCACTACAAATGTGGGGTTTGTCGTGTATGCAAATAACTTGACGCTGTCTGGTTTGGGTCACGTTGGCAGGGTGTGGCCAGCGGTGTGTCTCGCCGACAGCCAGTGTGACGATCACCACCTGGCTGAGCAGCGAGAGCCAGCTCGGCACCTCGATGAACGCTTGGCTCTGGCCCAGGCTGCCATTGCTGCTTCCTGCCCATCGGGGGGGGCGCTGACAATACGGCGATTAGGAGCCTGGCCCTCAGTGGCCCCTGCAGGCCCAAGGAGACGGCACAGTACTGGCTGGTGAAGAGCTGAGACTAGAATCCCTCCCCTCCTCCCCACTGTAGTCAGCACATCTCTGAGGGGCCCACCCAATGTGCTTTACAGGATAGTCAGGCCTCGTCTCTATCCCAAAACGCTTACACTCTAACCCCACTTGTGGAGTACTGCCTAACAAGTGATAGGGAGAGGTAAGGTGAGGAAGGAAGAGGGTTGCAGCAATGCGGTCATTTCAGGGGTGTGCGCAGATCTGTGGTTCAGTTGTTGTCTCTTCCTCCTGCCCTCCCCACCTCAAGCTCTTCTTTATTGGCTCGTTCCACACACGTGTCACAGACTAAAGCGAGTCTTTAATGGGAATGAGGAGAGGGTGCTGGGTTAGTGGGCCTGACTTGGGAGGAAGCTCCATGAAGACGGGTGTGACGGGTTGGATCACAGAAACCCCCTTGGGAGCTGCCACCCAATGTGCAAAGACTACCCCTGCTCCTGTTTTCCCTGCCAGCTCAGGACTCCAGCACCCTGTCTTTCTGAGCCAGACATTCCTGTCTGGCTCCAACACAGACTCAGGGTCTGAATCACTTGTCCCAAAGCTGCAAGTTTACCTGAAAACAGCTCACAGTACTGTGCTTGTCTTTAGCACTCAGATGCCCATCTCCCAATGGGGTCTAAATCCAGATAAATCCGTTTTACCGTGTATAAAGCTTATGCAGGGCAAACTCATAAATTGTTCGCCTTCTATAACACTGATAGAGAGATATGCACAGCTGTTTGCTCCCCCAGGTATTAATACATACTCTGAGTAAATTACTAAATAAAAAGTGATTTTATTAAATACAGACAGTAGGATTTAAGTGGTTCTAAGTAGTAACAGACAGAACAAAGTAAGTCACCAAGCAAAATAAAATGTGCAAATCTATGCCTAATCAAACTGAATACAGATAATCTCACCCTCAGAGATGCTTCAGTAAGTTTTTCTCAGACTGGACACCTTCCAGGCCTGGGCACAATTCTTTCCCCTGGTACAGCTCTTGTTGCAGCTCAGGTGATAGCTAGGGGATTCTTCATGATGGCTCCTCTCTCCCTTGTTCTCTTCCACCCCTTTATATATCTTTTGCATAAGGCGGGAACCCTTTGTCCCTCTGGGTTTCCACCCCCCCCCCACTGGAAAAGCACCAGGTTAAAGATGGATTCCAGTTCAAGTGACATGATCACATGTCACTGCAAGACTTCATTACTCACTTGCCAGCACACACACATACAGGAAGACTCACAGGTAAATACAGCCATCTGCAGACAATGGGAGTCATCAAGGTTCCAAACCATCCTTAATGGCCCACACTTTACATAATTACAATAGGCCCTTAAAGTTACGTTTTATATTTCTAGTTTTAGATACAAGTGGTACATTTCTACAAATAGGATGATCACACACAGTAGATTATGAGCTTTGTAATGATACCTTACAAGAGACCTTTTGCACGAAGCATATCCCAGTTACATTATATTCACTTATATTTTTATAAAACCATATAGACTGCACAACATCACAAGGGGATGATGGGGGGGGGGGGGGGGGGGGGTTGGAGGAAGCTTGGAGACTGCTGTAGGAGTAGCAGGTGAGGAGGGTAAAACGGCTGGCATCGTTATAGGGCAGCGGGGGCAAAACAAGCATTTTTCTAAACACTCCGTGTGGCTTTTGCAGTAACTGTCTTAACAGTAATAGCTGGTTAAGGGGTGGGAAGGGGAAAGCAAGAATCAACAGGAGAGTCCCCAAGTTGCCACATCATGCCCATTCCGGCTTTTGGGAAGGCAACGTGTCTCTGCAGTTCAGATGCCACAGCTGTTGTTTGTTCCCTCCCTAGGTATAATCCAGCCCTGTTGTTCAGAGTAACAAATCCTTAGCCAGTGCAATAGGCCATCAATAAACTCTTTATGCCAAGATTAATCCCCGGCTGGTATAGTACTTGCACAGAAAGAATCAGTATCCATAATGCCAGCATGACATAGGGCTGACTTCAGATTCAACAGGCTTCAGCAGTTGCTTCCAGTTAGTGTTCTGGGAACATGCTGGCTTGATTTTGATTTTATTGTTATTTAAGTGCTTCTGTTGCTCCAGGTCATGAGTCCTCCCAATCTCTTGTTCTCACCACCTATTCCCTAGAGAGGCAATTATGCTGTAATCCTGAAGTTCATCCCCACCTAAAAAGATTAGCCGCCACTTTGGCCAGGGACTAATTACAAAAAAAAGCCAACGCAAACCGACTAGATCCGCAGCTCGAAGGGCTTGTGACAAGCCTTGTTTGTTTCCGCCTCACCAGGATTGTGCTTTGATCTAGCTCAAGTAGCAGCAGCGCAGCTGTGGCAGTAGGGGTGGGGAGGCATGGGCCAGTCTTCCAAGTCTATCCAGGACCCATGACACATGCTGGAGTGGCTAGTCTGTCCCGCCACCCATGGAGCCCTGGCTCTGCTGCTGTTGTTACCATAGCTAGCCCAAAGCTGGTTTGACTGTGTTCATGTGCTGCGATCACCCCTCTTGATCGCAATGTAGCCATACCCTCTGTATTTGTGACCTTGGCATATATATATCTAGGACACTTTTTTGTTTCCTTTTCATGCCTGCTTTAAAAAGGAACTAAGGAAATTGGGAGAACTAGAAGGTGCCCAGATACCACAGTGACGGGTGCAGTATCTAGGGTTGGCGCAAAAACTTGAAATTTTTCATACGTTTGGTGATTTTGTAGGCTGCCCCATTAAATGCACAGGCTCCCTGCCCTGCATTTGGATCCATTAGCACAGAGGCTCTAGTGTAATTAGAAACACCCACCCTTTAAACTGTTGGAGCAATGTAGATCGAAGTGCTCCTGCAGACAGGCTATCCAGGTTCTTCTCTCATCTGCCTGGGAATTTCCAGCCATTTATGGCTGAGTAATGCTTTGAATATCCCACTGAGCCTGTGTACGCCTGCTTGTTTCACACAGCCGTGTCTGATGCGGACCTCCCAGAGCACGAAAAGGCCTTTGTCCAGTTTCACGTCACCATGCCGGAGGGACCATCGCTTCGTCTTGTGCTGCAAGACCTGGAGGAGCGAAGGAAACTGGGTAACTATCCCTCAGCGTAGTCAACCGTGTATGGAATTAGCCAGGGGATCAGTTTTGATGCATGAAAAGCCCCACTGTAATCCCACTATTTCCCTCTGTGGACAGCATCCATGAGGGCTTGGTGAAGAAGTATTGAGAAACCATGTTCAACATCCTCCCCGCCCCAGCTCTACCTTTTCCATGGTGGTGGTTTGAAAGGGGCCTCTTCTGGGATGCTGTGACTGGAACATGCCAGATGTCTCCCTTTCCATAGTCAAACTTCTAACTATAAATCCTATAGGAGCCAAGCTTGGGGGATATTTATCAGGCAAGGTGCCTTGGAGGCTTATTGCCTCACTTCTCAGCACCTCAGTCCTGCTTTGATGTCTTAAAGATAAGATCAGGGCATGAAAAATGTGTGTACTCCCTCTCCTTTTCCTAGAATTAAGTCCATGGATTTCTGTAAAAAATTAAGCTGTCATTTAAAACAAAAGAAAACCAAAAAGTTTAGCCTTTCTGGTTGCAAAGATCCTTCCAAACATGACTGGATGTAGCTCTGGTTTCCTGAGCCTGCAGACAGTTCTAGTGCCTCAGCGCCCTGAGGGCAATATTAAAGTGAAAGGATTCTCTTCATTTTCACTCTTCTGCTTGGAAATTCTATGATAGAAGCAGACACTACAGCAACTTTCAGGGGCAGGGTAACAGACATTCTCCGGTGACTGTATGTGTAAGAGGAAATAGCATCTTGTGGGGTCCTATGTTCTTCTCTCAATAACTCCGCATTACATCTGCTTATTTTGTACACTAAAGAAGTTTTTCTAACTGCCAATGCTGCAAGTGCCCCTAGGATCAGAGAGCCAGGCTGGGCTCTTTTATTGTTGGCTATATGCGAGCCAGAAAGTACTGCACTGGGTGCTTAGTTACAAATACTGCTGGTGATGCATGAGCCAGAATGGAATCCAGCTCTCTAATTTAGTGGGGTTGGCTCTCCAAGGCTAACTGGAGGCAAAACCAGGAAAGTTTACTTCAAACATTGAAGTCCGCAGTTATCACTCTGAATACATCCCGGGAGAAGCTCTAAGTGTAGGCGCTTTTCAGAGTTGGACTCACTTTAATGGCCCTCTTGCACTGCATTCAATGGGTTTCTTTCACAGGATGTAATGGGAGTTGGATTGGGCTGGGAGTCTGTAATGGAACCCAAAACTTGAGCAGGAGGTGTCTTAGCATTAGGCTTCGAAGCATTAGACTTTTATTGGTAAATGTTGGGAAACCTTGATTTCACTGTACGCACACACACAAACTGATGTCTGTTTCCACCAATAATGATCACAATTTACAGCTAGGCAAAGTAAGAAATATGCTGCTTGAGAACTTATTAGCGTTTAGGGATGTTTACTTTGTCAACATCACATGTCAAAATATACAGTGTGCTTTAATGGGTTATAAAGCTTTAACTTTTTAAATCTCTGCATTTACTCAGGGTTGGCAATTTCCCAGGAAAAACTAATTTAGGACAGGATGCTGGTAAATACCAGTTTAAACTGGAAAAAATAATTTTATTAGAAGAATATACTAATGCTCATTACTAAAAATATTTAGCAATTTGATGATTTCGCAGTAATGTGATCTGTTTAATTTTAAGGAATTTTAAGACCCAAAAAATCCTCAGTCTAAAACTATATACTATTGCCTTGGCTACCTCAAACTGAAACTTTGGAATCTGGGAATTCCCCCTTCTTTGTTGAAAACATGAAAAATTACATGTTTATTTACCAAACAAAGAAAGGGAATTCCCAGATTCCAACACTTTCATTTGAGGTAAACTGCAACTAACTGTCCAGTCCAGTACTGTCTCTTGATGTTGCTGCTGGCGGGCAGCTGACAGGAACTCAAGTCAAAATATTTCAACTTGAGCAAAAGCGGACCACCACCTGACCCAATTCATGGCTATTTTGAGAAAGTTACGAAGATGGCAGAGTTTCTTAAATGCAGAAATGGCAAAGAGAAAATGATCAGGTAGGCAGACTGCATGAGGAAACATTTTGCAAAATGCAGTGGAAAGAACAGACACACTGGACCAATGACTTTGGTTAAATGCACATGAGTATTAGACTCGGACTGTGAGGATGAAGGTACTGATAATACTGTCATTGCCTCAAAAGAAAGCCAGGTCCAGGTCAGTTAAAGACATCAAGGAGGAAGAGTCATGGCTTTTCTCTGAGTGATGTCACTGAGTGTTCCACCGTGTGCGCGGCAGCACCCCCTGCATCTGGCTTTTGGAGATCTTCGTTAACCATGGCTGTTGGACAGCACATGGGCATCTCCTCTGTCTCGCGCTGTGAGCAGGACGTGTGTGTATATATAGCGCTGTGGGTTCCAACTGCCCCCCAGTTCCTTCTCTACCGCCTTTGGTCTGGGCCAGAATCCACAGCAGAGCCTGCTTCTCCTTTACCATTGATAGTGCCTTACTTGTTTGCAGTTTTAGTTCTTTCCTTCCAAACTCTCCCAATTTAAAAAAACAAACAAACAAAAAAAAACCTCAGCTTTTCTATCTCATTAACCTCCTCGTTAGTTCGTAGTTTAGGTTTACGCTTCCTACCCTTCTCAACTGGGGAGCTTTTCCCTCACCCTCATGCCTGGCACTCCTGGATTCGAGTGGGGTATATCCCGCCAGAATGCGTTTCCAGTAACCGACGGTCACCTGCAGTACATTCGTTCACCGGGGAAGGGACACATCCCACAAAAGTGTGCTCGCTGCCAGGGCCAGAAAAGACTGGGACATTCGCTTGTGACTTCTCTTCATGGAGAAATCGCTGTGTCCAGCTTTGGAACCCAGCCCAGACACACTCCGCTAGGTCGTCTACTGACCCGTTCGATGTGTCCTTCCAGAAGAAAGTAGTCTCCTCCCCGCTCTGACCCAAGGAAATGGGGTCCCTCATCACCCCTTGAGACGCCGCCTGCCACAACTCCATCCCCAGCAAGGTCGGTTGCCTCAACATCCTCAGCGAGGGGACATAGTGGGACCTAGAACCTCTCGTACTGACATCAGCCAACAGATTTGCAGCCCTCTGCATTGTCTCTGGGCATTAAAGACAGATGCAAGACCTCCGAAACCAGTGCCAGCTGTGCCAGCCAGACTACTCCGGGCCTCACAGCACCAATAAAATCGTCAAGCACCGACAACCTTACTAGCGCAGACATCCTTTTCAGCACCGACTAAGTATGCAGCACCAGGAAAGTCTTCAACCCCATCAGCTGTGCCAACAATGCTCTTCCCTCCTCCACAGGTGTTTTGACACCTCAAAGACCTGTTTTGTCTCTGAGGTGCCTGAGTCCCCCCCATTCCTCCAACGTGACCTACATCTACTGCCATCCTCGTTGCCGGAATCCTATCACTGTTCCCCGAGGATGGCACCTGCCTTCCCTAGCAATGTAGAAGAGGAGAACTCAGTCCCGCTCGACAGTCTCACAAGGCCTCTTCTGTACGTTGCGCGCAATCCACCATTGGACCAGGCTCCTGGTATGGATGCAACCCCATGTGCCACTCCCTCAACGTTGGCCATACTGGAATCCTTGGGCCATGTATAGAGAACAGGTAGGGAACCCTTCCACAGACAAGATCTGAAGGCCTTCCCCTTCTTCATCAGTCCCTCACCCACCACATTGGTCGCTCGCCGCTTCCCATACCGGAGGAGGAAATTCCACTGCTGCTCCACTTCTCCTCCTCTTCTCATGATGAGGCCATCATGTCTCCATCTCCTACTGCAGCTGATAACTTCAGACACTTTCAGAAGTTATTTTGCAGACACTCTTCAGATTTCTTTAGAGGAGGGGAAGAATCAACAACATAAGCTACTCAACATCCTGCACGTGTCATCGTCCTCCAAAATAGCTCTTTCAACCAGGCCCATCTCGATCCTGCAAAAGTACTCTGGCAAACCCCAGTGTCCATTGCATTGACTCGAAAGTGGACAGACAAAAAATACTATGGTCCCGCCAAGGACTTGGAATTTCTTTTTACTCACTGCACTCAGAATTCCGTGGTTGTCAATGCCATGCAAGAAAATACCAATCTTGACTTATCCACCATGTTAGAGACTGGAAGCGACTGGACCTGTTTGGATGTAAAGCTTATTCATCTGCTACTCTCCAGTTTCGCATATCCAATTACAAGGCTCTCATGGCTAAATATAATGACAGTAACTACTCTAAAATACAGGAACTCTCTGCCAAGACCTTCCTGATGGAAAAACTGGGACAACTCCAAGAGCTCATCTCTGACGGACACCTTAGCCTGTACAGCTCTGCAAGCCTCTTTAGACTCGGCGGACACCACCGCCCGATTCATAGAAACTGCTGTTATGAGGCAGGTGTCATGGCTGCACCTCTTGGGCTTTTCTAAAGAGGTACAAACTACAATAGAGTTGGGCCCCAAATTATTTGCGGAGCGTATGGATGACTCCCTTAAGGATTCCAGGCAACTCTCCATGCTCTCAATATTTACTTTCCAGTGCCAAAGAGATGCCTGGGAAAGTATCAACTTCCCCCATGATCCCGACCACTGTGTTATACCTCAGAGCAGGAATATGATACCCAAAAACATCAATAGAAGCCACTTACCAAACGCAGACATGACTCCCCGGGGAATACTTCTCTCTCACCTCCAACCAAACAACAATTTTGAAGTTGTGGATGAGGCCTTGAGACACCTTCCTCTGTTCCAGTCATATCAAACATCTTTGACATCCCACCAATTTGGCGACCTACTACCCCCTTTCTTTCCATCATGGTGGCTAATTACCTCAGATAAGTCAGTTCTGGTGCTTGTCAGAGAAGGTGATGTCATCCCTTTTCTATCTAACCCACCCTCCTTCCCCATCCCTTTTCAGGGATCCTTCTCATGAACCCATCCTAGGAGAAGAGAGAAATCTGTGATTGGGAGCCACAGAACCAGTCCCACCCCAACGCAGAGGAAAGGGTTTTTACTCATTACTTTCTGGTCCTAAAGAAATCTAGTGGATGGAGACCAGTCCTAGACCTTTGAAACCTAAACAGATTCATCAAACTGCAATGCTTCAAGATGGTTATCCCCTCCACTGTTATCCCAGCACTGGAACAGGGGGATTGATTTTCGGCCCTTGACCTCTAAGACCTGTACTTTCATATCACAATACATCCTGCCCACAGACACTTTCTCCAGTTCATTATGGGAACCGACCACTATCAGTACAAGGTACTGCTCTTCAGACTGTCAACGCCCCTCATGTATTTTCTAAGGTCCTTGCAGTAAAGAGGGCATCGTCATCTTTCCATACTTGGACGACTGTTTCCTCAAGGCCCCATCTGAAACTGACACCCTTTGCACCATCCATATGACCACGAACCCTTTCTCAAGCCTCAGCCTTCGCATAAACCTGGAAAAATCTACATTAACACCAGTGCAGAAACTGCAAGGCAGTGGTACCTCAGCAAAAATCCCATTTTTTTGCCATATTTACTTGCATTTAAAGCACAAGAAGCTTCAGATCCAAATCAATATTTTTGTCCACTATCAAGAAAAGATTCCCCGGTCACAGATTTAAAAAAAAAAAAAAAAAATCGGAAGAATATTGATATTCCATCCGACTTGATAGAACTGATGGTGCAATTGCATCAGTGCCCAGCAAGTTCAGCAATCACCGAAAACAATCTTTTTTTCAAACTTTGTATATATCAGTTCAGAATTTAGGAATAGGCTTAATCTATCTGCTGCATCAAGGTTTGTCTCTTGCTACAGAATGCAGGATGGCCAAATGGGCCTGGACTGCTAGTCTATGACTCGGCATACTTCTGATTGCTCAACGCTAAAACCCTACAGCTCTGCATTGTTTTCATAGAATCAAATGTCTGTTACTTTTGTTTACATAAATATTGAAAGCTGAAATGAGTCACGACTTTATAACTTCTTCTTTGAGGACAATACCAGACCAAAATGTATAGATATTTATACCCACTAGAGTTTTATTTTTTATTCATACAATCCTAAATTTAAGCCCTGAATCTACCTCCTTATGTAAGCACAATTAGTTTTCATTACATATTCAAAGTGTAATATAGTATGCATTAGTGAAACAGTTTTCAAAATAGAAAATGCCTTAAAGTGGGACAAGGTGGTAAAAACCAGCTCTGATGAACACCATGCCATCCCTTCTGCTACTGTTTAATAATTTGTCTGACTCCTCCTGTAACATCTCTGAACTGAAAACGTAAATAGCTAAAAATAGAAAAATGCTTCAAAGTAAACCCCAGTATTATCTATCGAAAGTATATATAAAAAAGTTCTGCTAAATCGGCTTACAATTCTGGTTCAGAAAGAGACCCAGGTGCCTAGTTGTCTTTAAAAAGCTATTGAATACGGCTCTTATCACATCAATGGTCTGTTGTGCTTTCCGAGTCATTTAACATAACCCAATGCAGTTAAGAGACATCTGCTTGGATTAATAAAAGTTTCAAATGCAGGTTGACTCTTGGCTTTCAAGTTATGAACCTGATCACAGGAGGATACTGTGTGTGTGTGGGGGGGGCTATAACTCCTATCTCTTGCTCCCTTTGATACTGATTGCCATAAAGGCAAAGAAGTTATCACTTGCTTTTTCAGCTACATGTGTGGTTTTTTTTTTTTAATTCCAACAACTGTCCCTGAAGCGACTGGAACAATAGAAAGCTTGGGTCTTAAGCTCTAGTTTGTCATATCTGCTTTGCTTCTCCCCCCTCCCCCCAGCCTCCCACTTTTGTGTCATTGTGCATCTAAGACTTCTATGATTTAGAAAGCATGAAAAACCAAGAGACACAGACCTACTGGGGATAATTTCATCTTCAGCCTAAGGCTGGATTGTTCCCTACTAGCTGCTTTGCTTAGTTTAGTTTTGAAATGTTCCAAGCATGAGGGTTTAGATATCATCCTTGTACTAGTGAGACAGATGAGAATCCTTAAGTGTTCCCAACAGAACTTCCCAAGCCAACTATTAGAAATGACGTCTTGCTAAGATTTAGGGGGCCAGATCCCCAGCTGGTGTAAGTTGGTGATCTCACTGGAGCTATATTGATTTACACCAGCTGGGAATCTGGCTCTATTGCTCTTCTCTACCAAGAGGACAAAATGGCCCTGTTAGTTCTTACAAAAAATGGGAAGTGTAGACACCAGTCTCTGCTCTTGTATGTTCACAGGATGCAGAGGTTAAAACATATCCACAGAATGGTCCCTCTTTCCTTTCTCACAAAAGAGCAGTCTTCCTTGCTTTGAAGTTACAACCCGATGAGCCACAGAGGAGGCATTTAGACCAGTGGTTTTCAACCTGTGGTCCGCGGACTCCTGGGGTTCTGCAGACTGTAAGATTTCCAAAGGGGTCCGCACCCTGCACTTTAAATTTTGCAGGGGTCTGCAAACGAAAAAAGATTGAAAACCACTGATTTTAGACCAACCATGTAAGATGTTATACCACCTTGTCAGCAGTCAGCTCACCTTCATCTTCAACTAAGTAATATTCGAGGCAGAAATGCCAGCTCAGACAGTTGACTTTAGTTCTAAAACATGACTTAGTCTCCCTCCACTCCCCAGAGAACGTTATGTCCCAATGTAAAAATTAATTAGAAAGCAACATAATTATCTGAGAACTTTTCAGGACATGCCTGGGCTCATATATTTAATTGCTATTATCTATTGAGTAATCCTTTGATCACCAAATCCCGACAGACCATCCCTATGTGTTTCTGTACGTGATAGGAAAAAGCAGGAAATCCATCATAGCACTTACAAAACCAAGTTCACGCCAGTGTCCAAGAATCTACTAATTCCAAATAGTGGTGTGTATTTTGAATATAGATTGATCTGTTAGAAAACGAAAAATACTTATTTTAATGAATTTTTCTCCTAGTAGAAAACAGGGCCTAAAAATACTTGCCTTGTTCACATCCTACAGCACAAATATTCACTTCTGAGAAACGTATAGCACAGAACCTGGTATGTCAGGTTCTGATCTCTTACACCTGTGTAAATCCAGAGTAATTTACTGGACTGTGTTCCCATCATGTGTCTTTAAACTAGAACTACCATAAGATTGTCAACAAAAGAGTGTTTATTCCGTGGTTTATCACTGGCCATAGGTAGCTTCCTGACTCTGCAGCTGTGTTCATAAATTCACAGTTTAAGGCCAGAAGGAGGTAGAGACCTAGTCTGACCTCGTATATAATTCAAGCTTCAAAAGCCCACCCAGTTACTCCTGTAAAGAGCCCAGTAACTTGTTTGGCTACAGCAGATCTTAAATGACATGTCCTAAATCGTAACTGAGCCCATGTTGGGCTGAGCAATAGCCCTGCATGGGGGCAGAGGGGGACCCTATACCAGTAAAGAACTGAATTGAAAACTCCATGTCATTGCCCAAACCCATGGAGCACGACGACTCCTGTGAGGCATAGAGGTGAGGCCTGCATGTCCATGATTGGTGCTACCTCCACTCAGTTCAAGATGGAGCCCTGCGTGTTTGGGCAGGTCTGTGCTGCAGTTGGGAGCTGTGGTTGCAGCCTGTATAGGCCCTCCTGACTTAGCTTTGATCAAGCTAGCTCGCCAAAAGTAGCAGTGAAGTTACTGGGACTGCTTTCTGCTGATCTGCTAGTGGCTTGGCGGGAACATGGCCCTGCCTGAATTCTCTGTCCTGTCAGTGACGGTGTGTTATGGCGTTTGTACTTACAGGCAAGGCTCATTTGAAGAAAGCGATCATGCGACACGAGGAAGCCATGAGGATCCACAGTCTGTGTAAGATCCTGAGGAAGATGGACATCCTCCAGGAGGTCCTCTCCTTGGCTCATAAGCGCTCGCTTAGCAAATACTCGGAAATCGATCACGAGGAAGACTTCTTCGAAACCGGAGATGCTCCTGACATTCATTGTAAGTGTCCATTTGAGGGGTGGGAAGCACTATTGACTGTTGTCTTACCGTGTCTTTGATCCTTCAGGCTCCTCCTCCCTTAGTCCCTATAACAGGATTTAAAAGAGAACTGGATACATTCATGGTGGTGAAGTCCATTAATGGCTGTTAGCCAGGACGGGTAAGGACTGGTGTCCCTAGCCTCTGTTTGTCAGAGGGTGGAGATGGATGGCAGGAGAGAGATCACTTGATCATTACCTGTTAGGTTCACTCCCTCTGGGGCACCTGGCATTGGCCACTGTCGGCAGACAGGATACTGGGCTGGATGGACCCTTGGTCTGACCCAGTACGGCCGTTCTTATGCAAGTCCTTTTCTCTGTTAAATTATCCCCTCTCAAATTAAATTGGCATGTGCCCTTGCAGGAGCCACGTGGGGAGAGTTATTACTCATGGAGAATGTTCTAAAGTTGCAATTTTTTGTCTCCGACCCCGGTGACGGACCTGGTATAAAAGCCTAGCCCTTTCCTCCATTCTGAAGGATGAGAGGAGAATTTGCGTTTTTGTGGCACTACTAATCCAAGAGATTTGATGCACTTCATCAACATTAAGCTACATTTCTTCCCTCTACCCCAGCCCCTAAGTGGGTATGGAAGGTATTTTACAGAGGAGGGGGAACTGCCGCACGAAGAAGGGACGTGACTTGCCCAGGATCACACAGCGAGCTGGTGGCAGAGTTAGTTAGACCCAGACGCACCCAGATCAGGTGGTTTGTTTAGTACGTTCTGGCATTATGCAGCAATTTCCTGAAGTGCAGTTATGTGGTGGTGCAAATTGTGGGCCAAGCCATCAGCTGGAGTAATCCGGCATGGCTCCATTGACTTAAATGGAGCTAGACTGACTTACACCAGCTGGGAGCCTGGACCTGTTATGTTGGTCTGTCACCTCAGCAGGGTTGGGCTTTTTCTACTGAATACACTATTGCCGTCCTGACATTACTAATCACGTGTTACCATAGCACCTAGGAGACGAGTCATGGACCAGGTCCCCATTGTCTAGGTGCTGTACAAATACAGATCAAAAAGATGGTGCCTGTCCCAAAGGGTCTACAATCTGAGCATAAGATGAGGCAATAAAAAGATGGATGCAGACAGACAGGGAGGTACAAGGAAACGGTATTGGTCAGCATGATAGGCTGAGTCTGCCTGGCCACTACATACATATATGAGCAACAGCTGCTGGTTCGCTTGTGCAACAATGGAATGTCTTTGTTTTTTCTTTTACTCTTAGCCAAAACGAATCAGAGACCAGAAATAAAATCTCCCAACTTCTCCCAGGTGAAGGTGACGGACATCTTCCATAGACTGGTATGTAACAGTGATGAGAGGAAACAGGCCAGCGCCTGATGCCTATCAAAACCAATGATGAAATTGCTATGAGGCCATGCGATGGGGGAACCATTGCATGCAGCATCTAGAAGCTTCTGGGTGGTGCTCTGAGCAGCCCCCAGACCCTGAGAGCTAGTCCAAGTGACAGTGTCACTACAGGCAGCCTGTCTAAGGGTACATCTACACTCGAGCTGAAGGTGTAATTTCCAGCTCAGGTAGACGCATGCACACCAGCTTTGATTGAGCTAGCGTGCCGAGAACAGAAGTGTAGCTGCAGCAGCCCAGGTAAGTAGGTAGGGTACTGAGTGGGACTGTGCTTGGGGCAGCTAGCCCGTCCCGCCACCTGTGCGGCCGCAGCTCCACTGCGATGTTGGCTGGATCAGGCCTATGTCTGCTTAAGCTGGAAATCGTCCTCTGCCTGAGTGCAGACCAACCCTAATGCAAAACCAGTAGGTGGCACACGGCTTCATTGTCTTTGGTATATTGTCTCCTTCTTTTATTTCTTGGGTTGTGGAGGATTTCCTAAAGCAACAGCGAACCTGGCCCAGTGCGGGCTGAGAGCAGTTTTGCAATATGCAGTTGCCTCAGCTTTGTGGTAATGGGTCTTTTAATTATGTTTTACGAGTCCCAGCTAGGGACCAGAATCCCATTGTGCTTGGCGCTGTACAAACCAAGACAGGACCAAAAGACAGTCCTTGCCCCAACGAGCTGACCAGCTAAGTACAAGGCAAGAGGCAAGAAGTGGATGCAGACAGATGCAGTGACGAGGGAAGCTGACGAAGCCAGTTCAGTGCATCCTGTCATGGGAATTAATGGGGACACATGAGCCTTTGTCACCTCTCCTCGTGCAGACGCTTCCTCCAGGGAACTAAGCGATGCTGCTTCCAGGCTTAGGAAGGCACCTTCACTGGCAAAGGGAGAGAGTATGATTTAAAATGGGACAAAGGCTGCCCATAGATCCATGCCACCAGCAAGCCAGTGTGAAGCTAGATGAAGGCTGTGTGGACGTCAGCCAACATGCTAGCTTCTCAAACTGGTTCCAGAAGGTTTCCCATTGATTGAGTGAAGACTCTTGGTGTAAGTAGTGGCCAGCAGCAATTTTGCCAATGGGGCGGGTACTTCCCAGCTCAGGAAAACAAAATGCTTAATAATGGAGATATCCCATCTCCTAGAACTGGAAGGGACCTTGAAAGGTCATTGAGTCCAGCCCCCTGCCTTCACTAGCAGGACCAAGTACTGATTTTGCCCCAGATCCCCAAGTGGCCCCCTCAAGGATTGAACTCTCAACCCTGGGTTTAGCAGGCCAATGCTCAAACCACTGAGCTATCCCTCCCCCCCGTCAGCCTTTCCTTCGTCCCTAACCTGATCCCGTTCGCAGTTAATTGAGTAGCAATGCACGGCCAGCTTCCAGTGGAACAATTTGTGCAGGGTGCCCAGGATGTGTGCAGCACACAGCTTCCAGAGGGACTTCAGAGCAGCAGAGTATCTGCACTCTGGATAGCTTGACAGCCACAGCAGAGGAACCAGGGACACTTGCAAAGGTGCCCTGAAGTAAGGCCCAGTCCTGCTCCTGCTGAAGTTGAGGGAAGCTTTGCCATTGATTTCACTGGCAGTAGGATCTGACTCTAAGGATGAAATCCATCTTTGTGCAGAGGGCTAGCACTGTGCCCTTCTTCGGGCCCGTGTGAGCACCACCTGGACTGGTGTTGCAGACAGTGTGGATTTCATCCTCCAAGGCTAGCTAGATTGCAGTTCCTAGACTAAAGTCTTGAGCTAGAGCCCACACCCTCCCTCCCTCCCTCCCCCCAGTGCTGGCACTTTGATCTCAAGGGAGGGAGTTGGAGAGTCCGTTCCATGCACTAATGGTAAGTAGATTTGGGTCTTTGTTTTCTTCTAATTTTGGTCGAAGGTCTGAATCTAACCACAGACGTTCTTTTAATTGACAGAAGCTCCGAGTTTCTGGCAGCTGCTCTCGATGGCTAGACCTTGCCCCCGCCCCCCTCCTTGCAAGAAATGGGTTGAATAGTGTGGAATGGGTTGAATGTCATTCGGTTCATTACTGCCAACCCCAAAATATCTCCCTGGCTTTTGGACAACTGAATGTTTGCAGTTGCTCTGACATCTAGTCAGTGTAAACGCTGCTTGGGGGGGCACAAACCAGGATTGTCTGCAGAGCACAAATGATCCAGCTTCGTGCTTCCTTGGACAATGAGTCAAAGTCAGTGGGATCTCTGTGAGCCAGGGGACTAGGGCTGGACTGTCGAGAGGACCGCTGCACTGAAACACATTGTCTTGTATCTGTTTATCCAGGGCCCTCTGTCCGTTTTTTCAGCCAAAAACAAGTGGCACCCTGCACGGCAAGTTCACCTGGCCAGAGGAGAAAATGGCTTTGGGTTGACGCTCCGAGGGGATTCCCCCGTCCTGATTGCGGGAGTGATATCTGGGGGCTGTGCATCCGTAAGTAGCTAGTGCTTCCCTCGTCCCCTCTCACCTCGCTGGAGATAGATGGGGTTAGTAGCACCACCTCTGATTCAGAGGGCCTGGCATTTCCCTGTGTGAGCCCATGTTCTCAGCTGCTAATAACTTGGGCCAAACTGGAACCATTTGGACTGATATTTCCCATGCTGAGTGTCAGTCTAAGACTGAACCCCCACCCCCCCCAAAAAATAAATTCAGCCCTTTTGAGGATGAGCTGAGGGAAAATGCTTTGATTTGCCCACGTTAAAAAAATTCTGGAGACTTTTTTTTTTTTTTTTTTTTTTTTCTTCCTTCGGGAAGCTTTAGCTCCTCCATGCTTTGGAGCAAACACTTGAAATTTGGCAGGCGGGGTGGCCTTTGCATCTTTTGTCATCCTCATGAAAGTCCTCCCAAATCTGCCTGAGTTACAAGTCTTTTTGAAAAATCATACTTGGCACATGCTCAATAGAGACTCACTAGAACGTCACGGCTTCATTCCCCAAAGATTCTGTATGAACTAAGCATGTTCTAGTGCCCAGGGCTAGTGGGACTTTCCCTGCAGTTGTTGGCTGCTCTGGGCCATGCTAGATCCAGACACGGAGAACAAGGAGACTCTCTCCTGTGTTCAGTGCCACCCCAGGTAATGTGCCAGCAGTGAGAAGGAGGGCAGCCACCTGAATGGAATGCAGAGGGGACCAGAACTGGACCCAGGGAATGGGGGAGTAGATCCGGACAAGGAGTCTTGGGGATGGGAAGACACTTGGACTGGAGGCTGGCATGGTGGAGTGTGGGAATGGAAATTGGACAGGCAGCAGAGATTGGGACTGGCTGGACAAGGGGACTGGAAGCTGGGGAAGGGGCGGAGAAGACTGGGAACTCATGAGGGTGAGGAGAGGGAGACCTATCTGATGTGGAGCCAAGAGGTGGGGGGTAGGGGAAGCATTGAAGCTGACTGGGCAAAGAGACTGAGACAGGGAGCTTGGAAAGGGGGCTGGAGATATGGAGATTGGACAAGGGGCCGGGGGGGGAGATTGGGAACATGAGCAGAGGATGGCTGGAAGCTGGAACAGGAGTGGGGATGGAATTGGGAATGGTTGGGAAAGGAATTGGGACTGGGAGTGGAGTAGGGGTGGGGAAGGAACAGAACAGATTGAAAGGGAAGGGCCATAAGGGGTCAAGCTTGGGGGGAGGGGGGGAGAGGGCAGAAGAGCTTCTCAAAGGAAAACCCTTCCAGGGGGGGGGGAGGGAGGGAAGCATAGGAGGACCCACAGAAATAGGTGTGGGAGAAGAGCATTTATCTACTGGATCTTTTAATAGTGTTTGAAAGATCAGACTGGTAACCAGTAATGTACTGTGTATTCACTACTGGTCTCATCTGGTGCCCATTGTACCAGTGTGCGTCTTTCCACTGACTTCATTGAGCATTGGATTGGGCTCTGACTCCGGTCCAGTAAGGCACTTAAGCATGTGCTTTGCTTTGAGCTCTGTTGAAGTAGATGGAAACTACTTGTAGCTTAAGTGCTTTGCTGGATCAGACTTACCCCAGATCTTGCAGAAGTAGTCTCCTTTAATGCCTCTGCAAACAGTTAAACAGGCTGAGGATTTTCCTAGGAACATCTCCATGCTTCAGATAGTCCAGCCGGGGTCCTAGGGTCATGCTGTATTGAACTTTGGGGAAGGAAATGCTGAGTCTCTGCTAGTTCCTGAAAGTCGTGTGCTGTAGCCATGCTGGGATATTACAGGCTCCATTGGCCTTTGTTTGCTCTCTTGCAGGAAGCCGGGCTAAAGGAAGGAGACTACATAGTCTCTGTGAACAGCGAGGACTGCAAGTGGTCCAAGCATGCTGAGGTGGTGCAGCTGCTGAAGAGCGTCGGGGAAGAGGGTGTAGACATTGGCGTGGTAACCCTGCAGAGTTCTGATGGACAGAATGTTGTAATTCACCTTCTTGCTTTGTCCGAACCTTAGCAAAAGCCCCTTAGGTGGATATGTATCGGGAAAGCCAGGGCTGGCAGAGAGAAGTTTGCTGAGATCAACCCAAGCTGGGTGATGCTTTGTCTCTTCAGGAAACTTTGGGTAGTGGAGTCTGGAAACAATAAAGCCTGTGGCAATAAACCAGCTGAGACCTAAGGACATGTCTACACTACAAACTTAAGTCACCCTATGGTCGACTTACAGCCAGTGCAGTAATTAATGTGGTGGCTGATGTCCACACTGTCCTCCTTCTGTTGATGGTGCATGTACTCCCCAGGAGCACTTCCCCGACTGAAGGAGGACAGTGGGGGAGGGGGCCGAGAGCCAGGGCTCTCAGCTCGGCTCCCCGCCAGCAGCCACCCTGGCTTCTTGTCTCCCTGCTTTCTGCCAAGAGTGGTGGGTAGTTGCCTGGGCTTCTCTGCTCCCTGAGGGGGGGGGAGTTGGATGCTGGAAGCCCCAGGGGAGCAAGGAGCACAGGCAGTGCCCAGCTGGGAGAGGGGAAGCCATGACGGGGGGCAACCAGGCTGTAGCTGGAGCCCACCACCGGCCCCAGATGCTCTTGTCAGTTTCTGGGCCATGAAATTGACAAGAATGGCCACCAATAGCTGCTGTAAGTAAGGCAGTGTCTACACCTCCACTGTGTCGCCCTAACGACACTGATATAAGCCCAATGCCTCACATGGTCAGGAAGTTACTATATCAGTGTAATAGGGCCCTTGCATCGGTGGGAGCATGGCTGTAGTGTGTACGCTGACATAAGTAGGTTGACGTAAGCTGCCTTATGTTGACTTAACTCTGACCTGGTCTACACGGGGGGGGGGGAGGGGGGTGTCGATGTAAGATATGCAAACTTCAGCTACGCTATTTGCGTAGCTGAAGTCGAAGTATCCTATTCGACTTACCCCGCTGTGAGGACGGCGGCAGATCGACCGCTGCGGCTCCCCCATCAACGCCGCTTACTCCTCCTGAGGAGGTGGAGTACATGCGTCGATTCGGGGATCGATTTATTGTGTCTAGATGAGACGTGATAAATCAATCCCCGAGAGATCGATTTCTACCTGCTGATCCGGGCGGGTAGTGAAGACGTGCCCTCTGTAGTGCAGACCAGGCTTCAGTGGCCCTGTAGGAGTGTAGAGGGACCTTTCTGGGAGCCATAGGTTTGCTCTCCACTGAGTGAGGGTTTGACTTTTCCAGAGGTGCTTGAGCGCCCGTGGCTCTCAGCTCCCCGTTGACTTCACGCTTTTGAAAATTAGGCCTGAAGCTTTGCCTTTAGAAACATCTTGGGTTTTATTCTCCTTCTGATACATTCTCCAGGGGCTGGCCTAGAGACTGGTCTCTGGCATTGGGCTGTGGGAGATTGAGCAGTCCGTTTTCAATCCTGGTCTCTTACTCCCTAGGCTGCAGTGTTTGGGGTTGAGGCGGCTGTGGGGAGATGGGAGAGAGTGGGTGCACTCTGGTGTTCAGCTGCCCTGTGGCTAATTAAGTAGCGACGAGGGGCTTGGAAGCAAAGCCAGTCCTGATTGCTCAGGATTGAGGTCCTGTTGGTCAGGCGGATTTAGGGTCAGAAGGTGGTGTCTGGAGAGTGGGGGATTCCCAGGACTCTGAGCAGGACGTGGATGCTCCATGGTATGTTAAAATAAAGTGGATAGTCAGCAGCACCGGCTAGTGGTCTGAGCAGAGGACTGCAAGCCTGGTGCCCTCCAGCCTCAGCTCGGTCTGCTTTGGTGAATCCCTTAAACTCTCTGGGCCTGATTCTGCTCTTGCTCGCGTGGAAGCACACCAGTGTGTCACTGGCGCAGGGTCAGAATTGGACTCCACAGGGGTGAAACTTACCCTGACTCCTGGAGCACTGGGGGGATTGATGTAGTGTTTGTACAGCGCTCTGGATGCATTCAGTACTCCAGGCCATGTGTTCCTACAGCTCACATGTAAGTGGCATTTACCCACCCACAGCACTGGCCTTGATAAAAGCTGCGTGTTGGTTTCTGTTCCTCCCCTCTTGGGGCTGTCTCTTACGCTCTTGTTTCCATTCTCTTTCTGGCAGGCGGACAGGAGGCCGGCGGCCCTGTCATCGGGGAGCGCGCTGCTGAAGAACAACAAGGAGAATAGCAGGAAGAACCTCATGAACAGCAAGAGCGCCAGCACCCTGCTTGCCTGGAGCAAGAAGAGTAAGCGTAGCAAGAGCAGCACCTACAGCCTTCCCTTCACCACCGTGGGAGACGAGTCCATGTACTGAACCCTCGGCCTGGCCGGGTCCCGGCTCATTGACATTCACTCTCGGCATTGCTGGGGAGCAGGAGGAGAGAGCAGCAGTTACGTGGCACTGGGAGCTACGCTGGTGTCCTTGCAATCAGTTGTTGTTCTAGCCCTGAGGGAGGAGAAGACTCCAGAGCTGATCCTTGGTGCCTGAGGAGCATGGCATGGAGCTGGATTCTTTCCTAGCAGAGTGAGCTGACCGGTGTAGAGCGCTCGTTGCTGGTGACCATCAGGCTCCTCCGTCTGAGCGTATGTGTAAAAAGTCCTCCGCTGAATGGTTTGGGGAGGGACGGTTGGTTGGTTGGTTTTGTTTTCTGCCTCATGCTCGAATACCAAGACTGCCTTCTCACCGGCATTAGTAAGTGCCGGTATAGTCGACACCAGCAGGCAAACCAAATGCTGTGAAGTTCTGTACCGTCTTAGGCCTTGATCTACTGTGTAAAAATCCTGTGCACACGGATGCCAACTTAGCCAAGGAGCTCATCCGCGTGAATCCACAAAGCAGGAAATGTGTAGAATTTTCTCAACTTCATCAGCAAAAGGGCGAGACATTGAGATCCAACGTGAACTGATTGTTGGTATGTCTGAGGATTTCTATTCCAGTGGAGCTGCCTGCAGTCCACCCCAAGGTGGACAGGAATAGCAGGCCACAAATAGCAGGCCAGCCTGCTGAGTGCAGAGAACATAGAGACTGTCTCCAGCTGCTCTGCGGTGGATTGGGGAAGAAGTTAGAAGTGTATTTTCTAAAAACACTAAAGGAATGTTAAGGTTGCTGAGCGAAGCACTGAAGAGTCAGGAAATGTAAGTGTTTAAGTTGGACAGGGAACCTTAACTGAGCCCCCTTGTGCACACGCATCACGGTAGGGGCTTGAGGCACATCTCACATCCTCATATGTCTGCTGGTCTCCTGCTTCACGTAGTGCACAGGGTGAGAGCGCGCACAGAAGATGGAGTACTGAATTTACATGCTCAGATTAGGGGTGGGGATTCAGATGATTTTCCAGACAGCTTTCCAGAAGCACAGCTTTGCACGTGTATTTTGTTGCTCTTTCTGGTGCAGATTTTACAGTCTCAGTAGCATGACCCCAGAGCAACTCAGCTCTCATTTTGCTCCAGGTCCTAGAATTGTAGGACTGGAAGCGGCTTCGTGAGGTCATCTAGTCCAGTTCCCTGCACTCATGGCAGGACTAAGTATTATCTGTAGATGTGAAACATTCATTTCACATGGGTGACACACAGCCCTCAAGTTGTCAGTATTGTGACTCTAGAGCAAATGGATTAACTAACCATTCTTTTGACCATCTGATCAGAGCAGAAGCCATATCCTGCTCTCCAGATATGTGCCACTCTTGTTCAGTGGGTGCTGGATCAAGCTCCAGGTCATTCAGAGTGGTGTGCAATTTGAGGGGGTAGAGTTTGGTGTCTGCACCCCAAAATCTTGTTGATGTCACTGAGAATATTGGGTGCACAAGGAATGCTGGCTCGGTCCCCACTTCAGCAAAGCACTTAAGCAAGATCAGTACAAGCTTAAACATGTGTTTTAAGCACTGTGCTGAATCAGGGCTGGGTGCATTACTGTAATGGATACATAACTGTCTGTCAGCTGTTCAACAAGCACCCGGCCAGGGCATAACCTGCTCCTCTGTATGAAAGGGAAAGATGTATCCACATAGTCATTGACCTTTTTCCACCAGCAGAGATGGATCCACTAACAGCCAAAGGGCCTCCTGCTTCTTCCGTGTGAGATTAAAATTCCAAGCAAATAACTCCTCCAAATCATTAAACTAACAACGTTTGCCCTGGTATCGGATCTCATGCACATGGCTAATATCCTAATTCTGTACTGCCAGCATTCTTAATGGTGCTGAGCTGAACGATGCATACATCTTAACAACTGTACTGTCAGGGCTGGAAAAATCAGAAGAATATAGACATTGTTCATAATGTTAGATTTCTGTATTGTGTGTTTGGGTTTTTTGTGGAGGATGTCAAGCTGTCCAGTCTTCTTGAGTGCGTGCTAGCTGTTGGTAGGTATAAAATACCCTTCAGAGATGTAATTGTATTTTTGTACAAGTAATAGTTGGTGTCTACTTCTCCCTTTTTTAAAGTCACGAATAATTTGTAGCAATAGTTTAATGGGATAAACTGAACACATATGTCCCTTAGACTGGTAGCAGAATATCTTCTCATTAGCTTCCTTTGAATTTTACCTTATTTTGTTTCATGTAGCACAATGCTAATGTGCCAAGCTGTTGATCCTATTTTATTTAAGAAAAAAATATTGGTTTCCTCCCCTGAAAAAAGGCATTTCTGTGAAACACATTAGCTGCTGATAGATCTTTTCATTCACTCATCCCCCAATTCTCAGAACGGCACTTGCTCTACAAGTGGATTCAGATACTTGCCCTCCACCTGGCTTTCTTTAATTGTTACTTGAGGACCACCTCCGTCCCATGGTTTGTGGTGATAAGCCTTCGTACTCCAGGGCATAAACCAACCACTAAACTGTCTGGAGTTAGGAATCTTCCCCCTATGGGACAGTTACTTGATAATTGTCCACTAAGGGATTTCTTGCACCTTCCTCTAAAGCAGCTGGTACTGGCCGCTGTCAGACAGGAACTGCTGTACTGGATCTGAACCATTTAGTACAGTACCCGGGGTAAACGTCCCAGCCACCCGGTGATAAACTTATTGGGGAGATACCATTGTGGGTTTAAATAGAAACCAGAGCTTCAAGCTTAGAAATGGTAGGAATTTTTAAATGTCTTGTTTTTGCTGCCATAAGTGAGGCCTCTGAGCCAGAGACTTATTTATTTAAAGCAATGGGTATGTGACTGCATATCGCATTTGTATCACCAGATGCTTCTGTTTACATCATCAGGTTTGTGTTACATGCATTGTGCATTTTTCTAACACAGGTGGATTTTATTTGTATGTTGACGCTCACCTTTCAATGATTATAAAATACAGATTTGAAAACCAAACTTTCTTCGTGCACTACTTCTGTAGGTCACGCTCCGGGCCTCCGCAAGGGCTGTGAAATGAGCCCCTGGATGCGCTTGTGAAAGAGTCTCTGGGGCTAGATAAATTCATAGCGCCTAAGGCCAGAAGGGGCTAGTTGAACCCCCAAATGCAGAGTTAAAATTCCTTGGTGACTAGTGGATGGATTTGACTAGCCCAAGGTCCATAGTGCAGTGGTGGCCCCTTGAAACTTAGGTGAAGGAGCTGAAGCTAAAACTGTCCCTGTTGTGCCTACTTGTTCGGGTGCATGCAGTTATCAGGGAATCCCCCCAGCACCATAAGTACATCTTTCTTCATGTGTTCTCATAGCCATAAGCCTTTGTTCACCTGAGTACTGTAAGCAGGTGGTTCTTCGAGTATGTGCCAGTGTGGATCTCACACCAGGTGCACAGCATGCGCCTCATGTCCAAAGCCACAGTCATTTGCATAGAAGTGCCCATTGGACCACACCTGCAATGTGCATGTCCTTGTGCCCCCACCTGAGGGTATAAAGGGCAGAGTGGTCACGGCTGTTCCTCATTCCCTCTAACCCCCTGTGGCAGCGAGATGGAACAAGTTCAAATTATCTTCCTTTAGCCTTGGTCATTTTTATTTTACACTTTTTTTTCAATATGGACTGTACAAGGTTGGGGGGGACCCCTCCCCCACTTGGTACTTGGCACTTCTTTCCATGTCAAATGGCACTCAAAACCTTTGGGCTTTAAACCGTGCCCATCTTGTGATGGCTTTGTTCCTCTCCCCTATGGCCACAGCCATTGCTAGCTTTGCCTGCGTGAGCGTCATGATCCAGATCAGTGTTCGGCCTCTGAGTCCATGGAAGTCCAGAGATTCCCACTTCAAGCTCCCCTTCTTCACGCAGTCTGCGGGTAAGCTTGCACGAGGAAGAGCAAGGATCAGCCTCCCAAATGCACCTGATCCCCTGTGAAGTCCTCTCCTGCCAGTGCCCTGAGCAGCTGGCACGCAGCCCCCAGGACTGGCAAGAGACTGGAGTAAGTCAGAGACCCAGCACCATCAGCCAGCGCCATGTCTTCCCAGAGGTGGGGCAGGCTGGAGCTAAGATACGCTGCGTCCTCCCACAAGGAGAGGCTAAACATTAGCTTTCCACAAGGAAAGCCATTAAGCTCCCTCTTACAGGAAGCTGATGGCGCTGGCTCAGTCTCCCTGGGCACCAAAGAAACATGGCTTGGCATCCATCTCAAAGCTAGTCCGTGTCCACACCAGCGCAGGTACTGATGTGGGCACCATTGCTAGGATCACTACTGGTACCTAGAAGCCATAGAGAAGTACCTCATAATACAGGGAAAGAGGCTTTTACTCCCCATATTTCCTTATCCCAGGGGGGAAAAAAGGGGGGCCTTCAGCTTTCTCCATTTCAGGGTAGGATGAACTACATACACCATCTAGGATTTGGGATGGTAGCACTTGCCTTCGTTGTTCCTTCCCCTTCTGCTCAAGATTGGCTCCTGGCTCTTGACATACAGGACATCTTGACTTTCATGTTGCCATCCACGCAGCCTACAGGAAGTACCAGTGCCCAGTCACTGTCATCTCAAAAGATCTACCCTTCAGTTTTCTCTGTCACACTGAGAGTCTTCGCAAAATGGGTGTGGCGGTGCATCTGAGGAGATGGAGCATCCATCTCTCTCCATACCTTGATGATGGGCTGCACAAAGGCAGATCCCAGCAGGAGGCTTCTGTGGCCCTGACCTTTTGTTCTCCAGCTGGGCCTTCTAGGGAACGACAAAAAGGCATCTCACATTCTGGCACAGAAGATAGATGCCAAATTGGCAAAGGTGTATCTTCCTGAAGACATGTGCCAGTGTCTACAATTGATGATCACTGATGTCACGTCAAACCCATCAACTACAGTGTGGAGCTGTCTCAGACTGCTGGCCCATAGATCAGCCTGCACTTACTTGATGCCACTTGCAGACTTCACCTGCATCCATTATAAGTCTGGCTAAGGTCTAGCTAGCCCCCTACAAGGCACCAAGGGAACATAGATTCATAGATTATAGGACTGGAAGGGACCTCGAGAGGTCATCGAGTCCAGTCCCCTGCCCGCATGGCAGGACCAAATACCGAAACAAAGAAGTCATTAAGCATCTCTGCCATTTCCAAGTTTCCTGTTACTGTTTCTCCCTCTTCACTAAGCAGTGGGCCTACCCTGTCTTTGGTCTTCCTCTTGCTTCTAATGTATTGATAAAAAGTCTTCTTGTTTCCTTTTATTCCCGTAGCTAGTTTGAGCTCATTTTGTGCCTTTGCCTTTCTAATCTTGCCCCTGCATTCCTGTGTTGTTTGCCTATATTCATCCTTTGTAATCTGTCCTAGTTTCCATTTTTTATATGACTCCTTTTTATTTTTTAGATCGTGCAAGATCTCGTGGTTAAGCCAAGGTGGTCTTTTGCCACATTTTCTATCTTTCCTAACCAGCGGAATAGCTTGCTTTTGGGCCCTTAATAGTGTCCCTTTGAAAAACTGCCAACTCTCCTCAGTTGTTTTTCCCCTCAGTCTTGATTCCCATGGGACCTTACCTATCAGCTCTCTGAGCTTACCAAAATCTGCCTTCCTGAAATCCATTGTCTCTATTTTGCTGTTCTCCCTTCTACCCTTCCTTAGAATTGCAAACTCTATGATTTCATGATCACTTTCACCCAGGCTGCCTTCTACTTTCACATTCTCAACGAGTTCCTCCCTATTTGTTAAAATCAAGTCTAGAACAGCTTCCCCCCTAGTAGCTTTTTCAACCTTCTGAAATAAAAAGTTGTCTCCAATGCAGTCCAAGAATTTGTTGGATAGTCTGTTCCCCGCTGTGTTATTTTCCCAACATATATCCGGATAGTTGAAGTCCCCCATCACCACCAAATCTTGGGCTTTGGATGATTTTGTTAGTTGCTTGAAAAAAGCCTCATCCACCTCTTCCACCTGGTTTGGTGGCCTGTAGTAGACTCCTAGCATGACATCTCCCTTGTTTTTTGCCCCTTTAAGCCTAACCCAGAGACTCTCAACACTTCCGTCTCCTATGTCCATCTCTACCTCAGTCAAAGTGTGTACATTTTTAATATATAAGGCAACACCTCCTCCCTTTTTCCCCTGTCTATCCTTCCTGAGCAAGCTGTTCCCATCCACACCAACATTCCAATCATGTGTATTATCCCACCAAGTTTCAGTGATGCCAACAATGTCATAGTTGTATTTATTTATTAGCACTTCCAGTTCTTCCTGCTTATTCCCCATACTTCTCGCATTTGTATATAGGCATCTAAGATACTGGTTTGATCTTTCCTCCCAGTTTTGTCCTGACTCTCCTTTCTCTCTGCCAATATAGCCCACACTCCCTCTTGTTTCCGACTCATTTCCCCGGTCTCCATGTTCCCCACTTACCTGTGGGCTTTGCTCACCTGTCCCCGTCGAACCTAGTTTAAAGCCCTCCTCACTAGGTTAGCCAGTCTGTGTCCGAACAGGGTCTTTCCTCTCCTCGAAAGGTGAACGCCATCTCTGCCTAGCAGTCCTTCCTCGAATAGCGTCCCGTGGTCTAGGAAGCCAAAGCCCTCCTGGCGACACCATCTTCGCAGCCAGGCATTCACCTCCATGATGCATCTGTCTCTGCCCGGGCCCCTACCTTTGACAGGAAGAATTGAAAAGAATACCACCTGCGCTCCAAACTCCTTCACCCGTACTCCCAGAGCCCTGTAGTCACTCTTGGATGCATGGATCATGGCCTTACCATATGTCCTATCAGAACTGACCTGGTGGTTAGATCCCCAAAACCCCAGAAGAGAACCCTTTGTTCCCATGATGATACCGATCATGGACATGCCAGGAAAAGGTAGAGGTGCCCACCTGAATCGCCTGGTACAAGGGACCTGGTCTCAGAAAGATAGGACCCTTCACATAACCATCCTGGAGCTGTGAACATTCAGGTTAGCTTCCCTGGCATTCCAGCTGGTCCTGCAGAATTCCACAGTGCAGAACTTGATAGACAACACATCTGCCGTGTACTATATAAACAAGCCTGTTCATCACCCCATGTCAAGAAGCTATCAACCTGTGGACATGGCATCAACCCAGGATAATCCCCAGAGCTCTTCATCTCGTAGGCTGTTGCTGGCTCCTATCAGACTTTCTAAGCAGACAATCCATCACCAGTCACAGGTGGCCACTGCAGAGGTCCATTATATACCTGATATTTAATCATTGGGGGAAATCGCAGAATAACTCGTTTGCCACCGAAGACAACACACAATGCCCAGCCTTCTGTTCCGAGAGCATGTGCCCAGATTCATTGCAAGGTGCCTTCTTCATACTGTGGAGTCATGGTCTCAGGCATACTTTCCCCCTAATTTCCCCCGATTCCCAGCGTGATAAGCAAAATCCGACAGATTCATTGAATGAGACCATTCAATTCTCCTCCCATCCCATGGTATCCATATTTCTGAAGGCGTTACTGCATGTTTACTCAACTGTGAGAATCCCCTTCTCCATGGGAGCTTAATGTTGTCCTTGCAAATCTTAAGAGTCCCCTTCTTTGAGTCACTTTCAGAATGTTCCTGACACTCTAGACCAGGGATTCTCCGACTTTTGTACTGGTGACCCCTTTCACATAGCAAGCCTCTGCGTGCGACCTCCCCTTATACATTAAAACCACTCTTTTATATATTTAACACCATTATAAATGCTGAATGCAAAGCGGGATTTGGGGTAGAGGCTGACAGCTTGTGCCCCCCCATGTAATAACCTCGCGACCCCCTGAAGGGTCCTGACCCCCCGTTTGAGAACCCCTGCTCTAGACAGTGGTCTCGGTCATCATCCTACTGGCTAGGACTGTCCATGACCTCCAACCACTTATAGCTGATTTTTTTTTTCCACCCCCCCCTACACATTCATAACGTTCCACAGAGATCAGGTGGTGATATTCAAAAGTCATTTCAGGGATAAACTTAGATCTCCTTTGGACCCATCCATGAGTTTACCTGTTCCCTTTCCTACATTCGTTTTGCTCCCAGAGAGAAGAAACCCCACGCTGTGGACATTACAAGGGCTTGATGAAATTAAGCCCTTCGAATTGTCTTCTCATGTCTTCATTGCCATCTCTGCTCTACCCAGAAGATATTAAAATAGTCATGCACGGCAGGATTCATCTCCCTCCCTCTAAACAGTACAGCTCACTTCTCTAGTGTGCAAGCTGCCTCTTGTGCCACCTTTTGAGAATGCTCCCCTATCTGAAGGCTGTAGGGCTGTGAGATGAAGTAACCCTGACTTTTATTCAGCATTCTGCCCTTGGCCTAGCTACCAGGTCATATGCCAAGCCTAGAAGGGCAGTGTTGCAATCACTCATTTAGTGTCACTCAGCACTCCTCAACTCCACCTGCCAGATGGGACACTCGTCAATCACCCAGAGTGGGATCCATACAGCCAGGTACTCGGAGAATGTTACCTACAGTAGAATCCTAGAATACCCGGGTTGGAAGGGACCTCAGGAGGTCATCTAGTCCAACCCGCTGATCAAAGCAGGACCAATCCCCAGCCAGATTTTTTGCTCTAGATCCCTAAATGGCCCCCCTCAAGGATTGAACTCACAACCCTGGGTTTAGTAGGCCAATGCTCAAACCCCTCACCTATCCCACACACACCCCTCCCGGTTCTTCAAATGTTGATGTCGTGGGACCCACACTGATCTGCCCTCTGTCCTTGCTTTATCAGGGTCCTGCTTACCCAGGATTCTGACCTAGTGAGGGCTCTGGGGTGATGGTTGCAGCCACTTTGCCCTTTCTGCCCTGGGGTGGGAGTTCGAGGACATGCCCAGCACAAGCCCAATGGAGACCGCTATTCCACTGTTGCATCCCTGAGGCACATGTCAAGCGGGATCAGCACTGAAGACGTCTCTAAGAACCAGTTACTATAAGATGAGTAACAGTTCTCTCTGGTTGGTGGACATGGCCCCTCTGAAGGCCTCAACAGGCAATGGGTTGACCTCCTTAATGAGCTGGATGATGGGATAGATTGCACCCTCAGCAAGTTCACGGATGACACTAAACTGGGGGGAGAGGTAGATACGCTAGAGGGTAGGGATAGTGTCCAGAGTGACCTAGACAAATTGGAGGATTGGGCCAAAAGAAATCTGATGAGGTTCAAGAAGGACAAGTGCAGAGTCCTGTGCTTAAGACAGAAGAATCCCATGCACTGCTACAGACTAGGGACCGAGTGGCTAAGCAACAGGTCTGCAGAAAAGGACCTGGGGATTACAGTGGATGAGAAGCTGGATATGAGTCAGCAGTGTGCTCTCATTGCCAAGAAGGCTAACAGCATATTGGGCTGCATTAGTAGGAGCATTGCCAGCAGATCGAGGGAAGTGATTATTCCCCTCTATTTGGCACTGGTGAGGCCACATCTGGAGTATTGCGTCCAGTTGTGGGCCCCCTACTACTGAAAGGATGTGGACAAATTGGAGTCCAATGGAGAGCAACAAAAATGATCAGGGCACCGGGGCATGTGACTTATGAGGAGAGGCTGAGGGAACTGGGCTTGTTTAGTCTGCAGAAGAGAAGAATGAGGGGGGATTGGATAGCAGCCTTCAACTACCTGAAGGGGGGTTCCAAAGAGGATGGAGCTCGGGTGTTCTCAGTGGTGGCAGATGACAGAACAAGGAGCAATGGTCTCAGGTTGCAGTGAGAGAGGTGTAGGTTGGATATTAGGAAACACTATTTCACTAGGAGAGTGGTGAAGCACTGGAATGGGTTCCCTAGGGAGGTGGTGGAATCTCCTTCCTTAGCGTTTTTTAAGGCCCACCTTGACAAAGCCCTGGCTGGGAGGATTCTCGCTTTCAAGTAACTCCCTGCTCTCCATGTGTCTGTATATAATGCCTGCATCTGTAGCTTTCACTCTATGCATCCGAAGAAGTGAGGTTTTTACTCACGAAAGCTTATGCCCAAATAAATCTGTTAGTCTTTAAGGTGCCACCAGACTTTTTGTTGTTTTTGTAGATACAGACTAACACGGCTACCCCCTGATGCTTTCAAGTGTGGAATTCAGATGGGCCATCTCAAAAGATCACCTTGGGGTGATCCTATGTATGATGGGAGGAGAGGTTTTATTGTCTGGCCTTTGAATTTCCTGGCTTTGTGGCTTTTAACTTTTCTCCTCTTGTGGCTTCAGTAACACTTGATAAAATCTCTCTGCCACTGCATTAGCTCTTCTGTTTTGCTCAGTTTTTTTCCCCCTCTGTCGAGTGCACAACTGATCCCTTAATAGACGCGTAAGAGAAACTACCTGTCAGGTGTCTAATGCGCGTCTCCCTGACGTGATGCGGAGCAGCTCCGCTCTGCCGTGGCGAGGCATAGCTGGGTGCTCTTTAATCTGCGGATTCTTGACTCCTTGCTTCACGGATCATTGACACTATAAACCATAATGGCTCCTTTGGTGCCATTCCAGGCTATTGAATTAATTTAGCCGCCACGATTTGTGCAGCTAGACTCCGTGCTCAAAATCCTTGGGAAAATTGATGGAAAGCAGCTGCCAGCTGCACGTGCTTGGAAAGAGGCTGCTAACGGGTCTGGATTGACAGCGTTAGAGCCTTGATGTGATCTGGCTAATATCCGTGCATCTCTGACCGCGTCCACCTCTGAGGCTCGGGGAGTTCTGTCTCACAGCCCATTCAGTCCTTGGCCCTTCCACCAATACAGCCAGCAAGGGGAACCATTGTCACCCCCGGCATTGGTGGTTTACAGGGGAAGTGCCTGTGCTCAAGGTAATGGACTGAAGCCACTCGACAGCTAGCTGCTGATAACTCCTAGTGTATTGGTCTTTGACCTGTGCAGCTGTTTAATGGCTATGCTGGGTACTGGATTCTAGGTTTGCCCTTAATTTTAGCAAAACCCTGGATCTTCCCAGTGAAGATCGCAATCGTGTTTCCATTAGAGGAAGCGTTGCTAATGTTTTTCCCTCTAGATTTGAATCTGAGTCAAACTGTAGCTTAAATCTCTCTTGGTAACTCCTTTCCACCCTAAGCTTGTGAAAGAATGAGGCCTGGGATTCACTAACGTACCACCAGCTAGTAGCTTCAGTGTCACCCCGAAGTCTGCCCTGAATAAAGAGGGAACAGAAACTGCTGTTCGTTAGGCTTGTTGCAATAGCCACTTCCCGCCACTGACAGGAGGAGGGCGAAGAAATGTGCTTGCTGTTGGAGAAATGCATCAAACGCCAAGGTTCCCTGGCAATGTTGAATGGTGAACAAGGTTTCAAGTGAGCTGATGCTCATCAGGGCCAGGTACTGGGAGGACGGGAGCTGACATGCTGCAGCGAACTGGCATATGGAGTCCTAAACACGCTTCCCCCATGCTCCCCTCTTTCATTCCCGCACCTGCTGTTCAGTTACCATCCTTTCGGGACCTGCTGTGAGCGGAGCTCTCGAACGAACACTTCCGGGCGAAGGTCTTTGGCTGGCGGAAGGGGACGGTGGAGTGGATAGAGCACCACTGACACCGGTTGAGGACCTGGCCCTCGCTGCAGGCTTTATGAAAAGGTGCTTCCGAGCTGTGCTGCACTGAGGGAGGGGCTGGCAGAGCAGCAGCATCCGCAGCCTGCCCGAGGCAGCACAGGCCAGGATGCCGGCTGCTAGCCTGGGTTCCATCCCCCTGAGCTGCTGTGGGAGCTTCACCAAGCAACTCAGTTCGCTCTGCGGTCTGCAGCCTCTGGGGGATGTGGCCAAATGCTGGGGGCTGACTCTCACTGCCCTGGGTGAAGGGTGGCCAGCCCATGGAGGGAGGGGCAGGGGCAGGCAGGGCTTTCTATTGTATGAAGGAGAGGGGAGGATGGAAAGACTCCCATTAGTGGCTGTGGGCTCTGGCCCAGGCCTGTGCCTTTACAGGCCTGCAGATGGGGGGGGGGCAGAGGTTGAGTTAAAGACCTGGGTCCATTGGGTGAATGAACTGGGAAGGGGGTAGTGATAGGGCCCTGGTGCCCTCCTAGCTGGGGCAGGAGAAAGGAGCAAGGACAGGGTTATTCAGTTGAGCAAGGAGAGGCTCACTGGTACTGCTGTCCCTTACGTCTGCCCTGCCCTGCGTGGAGGGGAAGAGGCGGGTGGGGATGTCCCTTGGAATGCAGCAGGCAGGTGACCTGGAGTCTGACGTACTGGGGCCTAGAGCAGCATGTGGCTGGAGCCCCTGGTGGAAACGTGCGTACAGTAGGGCAGGTGTTCTCCTCCCTGGGCTGTAGGCTGGCAGGGCTGCAGGGGCAGAGTTAAGGTGGTTTGTTATGGCCCAGTGTGGTTTTACTCATGTACAGGGGCTTCCGAGGCAGTACGAACCCGACCTAGATTTGAATAGTTACCTGCCCTCCCCTTCACTGCTCATTCTGCCCATTGAAATGCCAAGGTTTGTCTTTAACTGTAACGCTCCTCATGGGTTTCCTTCCCCTCCCCCCCTTTCCTCCTCCAGCAACCTGTGCTTGCACTCAGACTATCCCAGCCAGGGCTCTGTCTGCTGCTGCCTGTGTGACCACTCCTCAGTGCTAGTGCTGGGAGACAGGTGAGTACAGACAGGGGAACTGAGGAAGGGAAGGTAGGGAATTGCCCTAAGCCACGGGGCAAGCTCTGTGCCACAGCTGGGATTAGATCTCAGCATTTCCTGGCTCCCACCTTCTGGCTCAGACGACTTCGGGGTTTTACCTTCCCCTGAAAGGAACTGTGGGTGACCCTGGCTCTTTGTTCATCTCTCGAGATCGGTCTCTGTCCTTCCCTTCCCCACCCACCAGTCACTACTCCCTGAGCAGCTCTCAACCAGCCCTGACCTAGGAGTTGGGGATGGTTCATTACTCTCCCTGTCTTATAGTGGGGGAAAACTGAGGCACAAAGCTTCAGCAGTCACACAGGACCAAAGGTTCCTCAGTCCCAGCCCAGCCTCCCTGCCTCAGCCTGGGGCCCAGCCTGCTGTCTGCTGCTGCTCAGGACAAAAACTGAGAAAGGTGTGCTCCCCTCACCCCCGCCAGCCCCTGTATTCATAGACTAGCAGGATTGGAAGGGACCGCAGGAGGTCATCTAGTCCAAAACCGGCCCAGCCCACCCCAGGTATCGGTGGCATCCTCCATGCAGCGGTTCTTGGTGCTGCCTGGCGCTGGGCTGGAAGATTTGCAGCTGCCTGGTGCCCCAGGCAGGCCCTAGGGGCGTTTATCCTCCAGGTGCCAGCACAGCCGGGAAGCAGTTGTTGTTGCAGGCCCTGAGCTGTGCCCCCTGATTTCAGTTCTCTATTTGGGCCACTGGAGGGCAGCAGGAACCTGTGCAAGGCCGTCCCTACATGGAGGCCAATGTAACTAGTGCCCACACCAGTGCTTGGGGACGGGGGTCTCATGGCTGGGCAAAGGCTGCCCCTAGTCCCTGCCCCAGGAAAGCCCGTTACCCCATCCCTCCTTAATCACCTGCCAGGCTCCACTCCCCATGGCTAGTCCTGTCTCACCCCCATCTCTGGGTCGTGCTGTGTTCTCTGCTCCAGCCTGCCGTCCGGGGCTGGGCCGAGCCCTCTGTTCCCCAGGGCCTGGGCTCCCGGCAGGAAGCTATTGGAATCTTCTTGTGCCCCTGGCTGGCTTTGCAGCTGGTGCTCTTGTGCGATCAGCAGCTCCTGCTCCCCCCAGTCCCTTAGGGTGAGAGGCTGTAGGCACATGGACCTGTCTCCGGGGGGGAGGAAAGGCACTGGGCCGCAGCTGGATGCTCGTAGGTTCTGTCCGAAGCCTGCCCTGACGAAGAGCCTGCCCCTCTGCGTGCCTCACAACACGGGTGCTAGGCTCCTGCCCCCCTCCCGGGGGCCTGCTGCAGCTAGAGGTGTCCCCAGGGGAGACGGCTGCATTGCAAAGGGCAAGCAGCCGCTTTGTCCCCATAGGAGAGAGTGCCGGAGCCCGGGGCCTACTCCCCATTGGATAATTAATCATAGCCTAATTCCTACAGCACCTCTTCCTCCCCAAGGTTCCCCAGCAATGCTCAGGGCCGCTCCCTGCAGGCAGCTGGGGGGCAGAGTGCCTGGAGCAACCCCCTTGGCCAGAAGATCCTAGGTGAGGGAGACCAGCTGTGAAAGGCCGTAGGTAGCATTTAATGTTCCTGAGAGCTGCGCTATCCAGGGGGACCAGATGAGAGGGACCTATGGGGGGAGCAAAAAAAAAAAAAAAAAAGCCCAGTGCTGCCGGTAGAGCAAAATAGGACAAATTGTCAGACGTGGGACAAATATCTAAATATCGGGACGTCTGGTCATCCTAGCGCTACCTGGGCCACTTTCATCTCTGGCCGCCCCTTGCTCTGTCTGAAAGGGGGGAAATGAACACCCCTGCCAGGGCTGGGGCAGTGGGGGGAAATCCACATTCCCCTATCAAGAGGGGATGGGCCAATGGGATCACAGAGCCAGGAGGCTCCCATTTCCATGTGGGCAGGACGCTTATCCGTGCAGCAAGAGTTCCCGTGATCCAGCCCTTGCTTTTTGAGGTCTCCTCCAAGCCGCCCCCTCCCCCCCCCCAAGCCGCAGGAACTGAGACAATCTCTTTGTGAAGCACACAGCGCGGGGCCTGCTGGGTTTTGAACAGGTGGTTTGCAGGGCTGTTTCAATGGCAGTTATGTTACAGCTTAAGAAACTGGGCCTGAAAAAGCTCTTTGCTCAGCTCAATCCCTGTGTGCCCTGGGGCAGGATCCCCCAGCCAGGAGCCTCAGGAACTGACCCCAGGGGTTCACCATTCCTCCCAGAAATCAATCATCTTTCCCCCCCAGCCTGGCCTTTGCTGGGTGCGCTCCTAGCAGCAGCCACTGGAGGGCAGCGATGGCACGCACGAAACACACACATGCCCTCAGAGCCTGGCAGGGCCTTGCAGCTCTGTCTCACAGAGCCCAGGCAGCGCTCCCAGCTGGTGTGAGCCACTGGCAGCCTGCAGGCACCCCGGCCGGGAGCCTGGGGTGGGCTGGCACGTGGCAGGGAAGCTGCAGGGTGCTGTGGTGGGTCCCAGCTGTGCAAAGCGTGCACAGGTGCATGCCCGGGCGTGTGCATAGGCAGGTGTGGGTGTACAAGACCCCAGGCCTGTGTGTTTGTGTGGGTGTTGGGGCATGTGTGTGCCTGGGGGCATGTTTCCACCTCACACACATGTACATACATGCAAACACGTGAACACACGTGCATACTCATAATTGACTCTGTGTGTGCGCACGCCATGTTAGCATGTGTGTGTTGGGTTATGTGTGGTGGGACTCTGGAAACGCTCCTTCTTTTTTAATGTTTGGAAGTGAGTTTGGTCTGTGTGGGGCACTGGGAGCCAAGACTCCTGGGTTCTGTTCCTGGCTCTCTCCCTGCTTCACTCTGTCAGGTCAGTTTCTCACTTGATGCCTCAGTTTCCCCATCTGTGCAATGGGAATAGGGAGTGACTCTGCTCCCGGTGTTGGTGGGCGGCATTACGACTGGGGGCAGGGTGCTCAGGATGAGGGCTGGGGCCTGTTTCCCCCATTTCCAGCCCTGTGCCATCCACCCATGCTGAAGAGGCGACATGCTCAGGAGGTGGCCACAGGCTCGAGGTAGGGGTCAGCAAGGTGCCCAACCCCTGGAGAGAAGCAAATAGGGTGATCAGTTGGACCCTGAGCATGTGGGTGAGATCCATCAGCCAGACTCCTGAGGAAGAATTTTCTGTAGTAGTTCAGAGCCCTCCCCATCTAGTGTCCCATCGCCAACCATTGGAGAGATTTGCTGTTAGCAGTCGCAGATCGGCTACATGCCATTGCAGGCAACGTCATCATCCCATCCCCTCCATAAACTTATCCAGCTCAGTCTTGAAGCCAGTTAGGTTTTTTGGCCTCACTGCTCCCCTTAGAAGGCTGTTCCAGAACTTCACTCCTCTGAGGGTTAGAAACCTTCATCTCATTTCAAGCCTAAACTTGTTGATGGCCAGTTTATAGCTGTTTGTTCTTGTGTCATCAGTGGTGCTTAACTTAAATAACTCCTCTCCCTCCCTGGTATTTATCCTTCTGATGTACTTATAGAGAGCAGCTCCCCTCAGCTTTCGTTTGGTTAGGCTACAAGCCGAGCTCTTCAAGTCTCCTCTCGTAAGGTAGGTTTTCCATTCTTCTGATCATCCTAGGAGTCCTCTGCACTGGTTCCAGTTTGAATTCATCTTTCTTAGACATGGGAGACCACAACTGCACACAGTATTCCAGATGAGGTCTCACCAGTGCCTTGTATAATGGCAATAACACTTCCCTGTCTCTCCTGGAAATACCTCGCCTGATGCATCCTGGGACTGCATTCGCCTTTTTTCATGGCTGACTCACATTGGCGGCTTGGTCATCCTGTGATCAACCCGTACACCCAGGTCTTTCTTCTCCTCTGTCGCTTCCAACTGATACGGCCCCAGCTTATAGCAAAAATTCTTGTTGTTAGTCCCTAACCGTACTTTGCACTAATTACATTTCATCCCATTTCGTTTGTTCCAGTTTTCAAGGTTACCTAGATCTTCTTGTATGATATTCCGATCCTCCTCCCTATTGCCAATACCTCACAATTTTGGGTCATCCACAAATTTTATTAGCACACTTCCACTTTTTGTGCCAAAGTCATTAATGAAAACGTTAACTAAGATTGGTCCCAAGACCGATCCCTGAGGTACTCCAATGGTAACCTCCTTCTGACCTCATTGTTCACGTTTCAGTCTGACCTACTGTAGTCTCCCCTTAACCAGTTCCTTACCTACCTTTCAGTTCTCACATTAATCCCTAATAGTTTCCTGTGACACCCTGGCACCCTAATATTCACCCCTGTCATGTAATTAGGGTATGTTTTGTACAAAGTCTGCCTTGAGATATCATTCTAAAAGTCTTGGTCTGCTAGACAGTAATACCTTGTTGGTTTGTATGGACCTGGTGCTGAGACAACACGGGGGGGGGGGGGGTATACGGATGCAGGGTCACATGCCCTCCCAGATTTCTGCCAGGATCCACACCAGAATGTGGCCAGTAGCAGCCTTTTGGCCCTGCGCGGGAGGGAAGGGACGGGAGCTGCGTCCAGCCGCAGGGGAGGCGGGCAAGGGGGGAAAGGGATGACCTGGCCAGTGTCTTTGCAGAGCTCATCTCTTGGCCCCGTGTGGCTGGAAGCTGCTTGTCCCTTCCCACCCACCCAGTGTCGAAAGGCAGCTAATGCCTCCACGCTGCTGCTGGCCACCGACAGAATCCAGCTATCTCCTGTTCCCCGGCTCCAGCGCGGGCAGGAAGGGGCTAAGCCCTAAGGTGCATTGTGCGCCAGGGCCCAGGGAACCTGACTGCAGGGGATTCAGGGAACCCGACCAGAGAGGTGGCTCAGCAGGGGAGGGTGCCTAGGGGAGGGAGCAGCCCCTGCTCCTTGGGGGCAGGGGAGTGGTGGGTGAAGAGGGGTGCTAAGCACTTGTCTGGGGGGCTGCGGTGGAGCCTGCAGGGGCGGGGGGCGAACAGACTGGAAATCGCTTCTCCCCCGACCACTCCAGAGCTGGAGCACAGAGGCTGCCCCGTGCCAGCGCATGCAGGGCTTGGATCCTCCTGGCCAGCGCCCGGGGCAGAGGGTCGTGGGTTTTCCCAGGGCGCCAGCCTAGCCAGAGGCACTGGGGGAAGGAAGGAGGCTGTGGGCCAGGCTGTTGGGGAGCTGAGCTCTCCGACCAGGGACGGGTTCTCCGCACAGCGCTGGGAGCGAGGTGCGCCCCGCTGGAGGGATACAGAGGAGCAGCGGGGTGGGGAGGGGTGAAGCAGGGAGAGGACAGCGAGAGGGGGAGCATGTAAAGGGCTGATTAGGGGGGCAGCAGGGGTGACACATAACTGGCTGCCACCTGGCACTTGCCCCCACACACCAGCCCTCACAGCCAGTGCCAGCCGGAAAGGGGATGGGGGGACGGGCCCTGCTGGCCAAGAGCCGGCATGCAGGGGGTGGGGGGGCCACGCTGACGGACCAGCACAGGGAACAGCCGGCCTCAGCCTTGCACACCCACCCCCATCATTGGCCACTGGACCCCCTACTCACCGCTGGTGGACGGGCAGCTGGCGAGCAGGGATCCGGCCAGCAGCAGGACCTGCCAGTGCTAATGGTGGGCGGGGGGAGAAAATACAGGACAATTTGCCTGTTTTTAAGAAAAAGTCGGGACACCTGCAGATGGGCTTAAATATGAGACTGTCCCTTTAAAAACAGGACATCTGGTTACCCTAGGTGGTGATGAGGGATGGGTAAGAACCTGGCTGGCTAGAGCCCACGGGAGATCCTTGTCTCGGCTGACTTGAGACGGAGGAGGGTGGCTCCTTGAAGAGCTGGCCCCTGTTTCTGTTGAAGGGCAGTGGGAGAGAGACAAGAAAGCACAAGTGATGAGATTGGGACTATTGAATACAGAGAGTCAAATGGGGCGGCCATGAGCAAAACCAATGGGAATGGATAGAGCGCTAGATCGGACGCTCCCATCTGCCCCGTCTGCCGACACAGGAACAAGGGGGAGTTGAATGAAACGGAAGGGCAGCACCTTCAAAGTGATCAAAGAAAAGACTTTATTTTCCATAATGCCTGGTTAGCCTGCGGAACTCACTGCCACAAGAGATCGCTGCGGCCAGGTGCCAGAAAGGCTCAGACCTTCGTATGGCTAATGAGAGCAGACAGATTTGCATTTGGCAGGTGTGCGTGTGTGTGTAGGATATAAATGTCCTGCTTCATGGCATAGGATAAGTCATTCGCTGACTGACAGAGGGTGATAGACGTAATATGGGCAGCACTGGTGAAGCTGCGTTGGTCCCAGGATATCAGAGAGACAAGGTGGGGGAGGTGATATCTTTTATTGGACCAACTTCTGTGGGTGAGCGAGACCAGCTTCAGGACCTGGAGAAGAGCTGTGCGTAAACTCGAATGCTGGTCTCCAAAAGTTGGTCCAATAAAAGATATCACCTCACCCACTTTGTCTCTCTCGTAGACTGAATAACCAAGGGACGGGAGGGGCATGTTTCAGCTTGGGAATAAACTCCACCCAGCTGAGCAAAGCCCTCGGGAGTACCGGGTGGGGTGGGCAGGCTGGTCTCTGAGCTGGCTTGTTAACCCTTTGAAAAGTGGCTGGAATTCTCAGTGGACCCGTGTCTGGACAAAGCCCTAAGCAAGTGAGGCCAAACCCCAGCTCCGTGTGTGTATGAACCAGGGCCGCCCGGGGGGGGGGGGGGGGGGGCAAGTGGGGCAATTTGCCCTGGGTCCCGCAGGGGCCCCCACAAGAATATAGTATTCTATAGTATTGCAACTTTTTTTTTATGTAAGGGCCTCCCGAATCCTCTGGGCAGCCCTGGTATGAACAACCGGGGAAGAAATGGTTTGGCGGCTGGGGCTGGCTGATCTGGCCACGCAAGTGATCTGAGAAGCTTGGATCTCTCTCTCTCCATCTGGTACAATGGGGCCAGCGACAGGCTGGCCAGGGCCTGGATTTGCTCACTGGCCGCTTGCCTCTGGTTGTTCTCTGTAACTAGGTGTCTGGTTGAGCTTGGGTTAAGAGCCGTGGGCCTAGGTACAGGACACGCCCCACTGCCTTGGGGAGTCAATCCATTGGCTCATTTTTACCGATGTTGGTTCTTACACAGAGGTGGGGGGCGGGGAAGATTGCACCCAGCCTGGCCTGCTGCTTTGAAACAGGGGTCCGAAGAGATTCTGGAGCCCAACACCCCCCCACCCCCTGCACACACCCCGTTCTCCTAGCGCCACTCTCCGGTTGTGGCAGCCAGACACCTGGCGAGGTGCCAGCAGGACCCAGGAAGCGAGGAGAATGGGGATGGGAGTTAGTTAACGCAGGGGCTAGGATGCAACTACCCCAGGGTCCAGTTGTTCCAGCATTGCCCACCAGGGGGCAGTGGTTTTTCCATTCACCTCTGGAGCAGCTGGCGGCGGGCGCTGTCAGAGACGGGTGAGCAGACTGGAGCTGATCAGTTTGAATTTCATTCCCTGTTTTGATGGCTGAGTGCAAGAAAGCCCCTGTCCAGGGCCAGTACCTGGACACCAGCGCAACAATGGGGTCTGAGCCAGATCAACGCGACACGGCTGAGGTGGCGGCAGGAGAGCGGGAGACACGCAGATGGGGCGAGGAGGAAGAGGAAGGGGTGGGAAACCCGAGGGCTCCCCCAGCAAGCCAGCAGGGGCTGAGGTTAGGGTTGTGCTCCGCTCCCGTGGGTGGGAGCACGTGCTGAAGTGCTTTGCAGACCTGGGGGCTTGGGAGCGCCTGGGAGCTCCTTCCCCGCAGTACTGGTGCATGGCCCTAGCGGAGGTGTAGGCGGTATTCCCCTCCCCCAGCTGGCTTGGTGTTGTTTTGTGGCTGTTGCTCCCTACCGGAGGGCTGTAGAACAAAGCCACTGGTCTGTGACATGCTCCTGACAAGGCTGTGAAAGGCAGTCGGGGGAAGGGGGCAGGAGGGGAGCTGAGATCGGTCACAGGCCGGAGAATCTCCCCAAGTGAGATGCCCCCAGTGTCTCCTGCTGAAATATTAGCTGGTGCTTTAGAAGGCAAACACACCACACACACACACATGCACTCAGAGACACGGCGATGCAGCTGCAAGCACACACACACACATGCATATCTGTACACCGCTGCATGCACGGACATGTATGTGCACACATGCCCTTGGCCTCAAAGACACAGGTGGGGGGATCTTGCAGGTAGGACAGGAGGGGGAGTCGTTGTGAATTGGATGTTTTTTACATTCTAGGGTCTAGCTATTGTCCGACTCCTCAGCCCCCTGCATCTCCAGACATCCCTTGCGTCTCAGCTACAGGTTTTCCACCCATCACGAGGGGTCACTATTGAGTCAAAGGGTTCTGTGGGCTTTCCGAGGGCTTAGGATGGTGCCATAGAGGAGGGAAGCATGGAAAAAGCTGAGCTAGTGGGGTAGTTCTGTGTGAATTGGTAACACAGGGAAATCTACCCTCATGCTTCAGGCCAGCAAGGGTCAGGAAGGAATTTCTTCCCTTTGGTACAGCATGGCACAGGGGACGCAGGTGCAGTGTAGATGAGTTTCACCTTCCTCTGAAGCATCAGGCCACTGCTGGCGGCAGAGTACTGGGCTAGATGGGCCTATTGGTCTGATGTGGAGAGGTGGACATGTCAGGGATAGAGTATCAGTAGTAACCACCTCATCTTCCCAAACATTGGTTACATGCAGCTTCCGCCAACGTCATAGGAACAAGTCATTCCATCCACCGATGGAAATCTCTGTTCATACCTAGCTCTCTCATCCCTCTTTCTCTGCCTGTGGTCACCACTAAACAGTCAGTATTTACCCATCGCTACCGCATGGCGCATAGAGACCTTGTGCCTTGGAAGTGCCTGAGATGATTGATAGATGCAGAGAGAACAGAAAGATGGACAGAGAGATACTGTAGCTTGATAGATAGATACATGGCAGACAGCGACACAGGCTAACTGGCAACAGACAGAAAGACAGGATGGGTGGAGAGGCAGACGGATGGATATCACCAGTACAGGGAGCAATGGTTGGTTGGCTAGATACATGTAGCAAACAGACTGCAGTGGCTTGATGTATCTGTCAGTATGCAGTGTGGTTGTAGCCATGTGGGTCCCAGGCTGTTAGAGAGACCAGGTGAGTGAGGGAATCTTTTATTGGACCAACTTCTGTTGGTGAGAGAGAGGAGCTCCACACAGGGAGAAGTCCTCCTGCTTCTTTCCCCACAGCCATTAAGAGGCCGCCTTCACCGGAGCCCTGCTCTTAATGGACGGCACAGAACCAAGCCGCTAGGAAATGGCTTCTGAATCTTTAATAAAGAAAACATTGGCGAGGCCATAAACCTGGGCTGACAGCAGCGGAGGCTGGCGGGCTTATTACCTTGCCGCGAGTTCTTTACTTAACTCTGCCATAATGGCTTTAATAGCCCAAGAGGGAGCTGAGGTGAAAGTCCTATTAAAAAATGTATTTCCGAATTTAATTGAGGCGCCATCTGTGGGGAGAGATGGAGGAGAGGAGAGGTCACCCCTCAGGAGAGCCATGAAAGCATCTGTCTCTCTCTCGCCTGCTCCACCTTTCTCCTGCCCTGGGAAGGGAGGGAGAAATACCAGTGCCCTGAGCGCAAAGCCCGGCCCGGCCAAGGTTTGAACCAGGGACTCCCCCCTAAAATTCCCCCCCTTTTATGTGCGATAACCCCCCATCCCAATAGTATGTGAGCTACAAAGAGAAGGGGGCTGGAGGTGCCAGTCGTTCCCAGCGGTTTCATTCGGGTTGGAGGGAGCTGCCCTGCGGATACAGACTAACACGGCTGTTGCCCTGTGGAGAGGTCACCATGTTGCGCAGAATGGGGCTACGTCCGTGTCCCTTGTGGTGTGGAGTGAAGGACCATGGACCGGATCCTCAGCTGTGGTCTTCAAGGTCCTCACAGAGCTATGCTGAGTTACTCCAGCTGAGGATTCGGCCCCTTGGGCAGGAAGTTGGGAGATGCTTCTTTAGAAGGATCCCCTCCAGGAACACTATATAAAAACCCTGCTGGTGGTGCAATCTAGTCCCCACCGAAGGCAGAAGTAATTATCCATGTTGGGCCAGATTTTCAGCTGGTGTCAATCAAGAGAGCTTCATTGAGTTCAGGGTGCTGGTATTGCGCTACAGTACTACAAACTCTCTTGACCAGATTTTCTCAGAGACTCTATCTATCTATCCCCGTACAGCCCATCTATCTATCCATCCTTCTATCCCCATACACCCCATCTATCTATCTATCCCCGTACAACCAATCCATCCATCTATCTATCCCCTGTGACAGGGTCAGGCCAGATGGCTACAGGAGAGTGATAGAAGGCAGATATATTAGCCCCAGGTTAAGTAGGTCCCCTTTCCCTGGGTAAGGTAACAGGGAAGGTTCCGGAACAATCAAGAACCTCCTGGAAACAATTAAGGCAGACAGGCTGATTAGAACACCTGCAGCCAATCAAGAAGCTGCTAGAATCAATTAAGGCAGACTAATCAGGGCAGCTGGGTTTAAAAAGGAGCTCACTGCAGTTTGTGGTGTGAGTGTGAGGAGCTGGGAGCAAGAGGCGCAAGGAGCTGAGAGTGAGAGGGTGTGCTGCTGGAGGACTGAGGAGCACAAGCGTTATCAGACACCAGGAGGAAGGTCCTGTGGTGAGAATAAGGAAGGTGTTTGGAGGAGGCCATGGGGAAGTAGCCCAGGGAGTTGTAGCTGTCATGCAGCTGTTACAGGAGGAACTATAGACAGCTGCAATCCACAGGGCCCTGGGCTGGAACCCGGAGTAGAAGGCGGGCCCGGGTTCCCCCCAAACCTCCCAACTCCTGATCAGATACAAAAGGAGTTGACCCGGACTGTGGGTTCCACCAGAGGGGGAGATCTCTGAGGCGAGCAAATCCACCAATAAACGCAGGACCCACCAAGGTAGGAGAGGAACTTTGTCACACCCCGTACACCCTCTCTCTCTCTCTCTCTCTCTCTGTACACCCCATCTATCTATCTATCTCCGTACACCCCATCTATCTATTTATTAGGGATGGCAATTAATCACTGTTAACTCATGCAATTAACTCAAAAAATTAACTGTGATTAAAAAGATTTATTGTGATTAATCTCACTGTTAAACAATAGAATACCAATTGAAATTTATTAAATATTTTGGATGTTTTTCTACATTTTCAAATATATTGACTTCTATTACAACACAGAATACAAAGTGTCCAGTGCTCACTTTATAGTATTATTTTTATTACAAATAGTCACACAGTAAAAATGCTAAACAAAAGAAATAGTATTTTTCAATTCACCTCATACAGGTATTGTAGTGCAATCTCTTTATCCTGAAAGTGCAACTTACAAATGTAGATTTTTTTTTTTGTTACATAACTGCACTCAAAAACAAAACAATGTAAAACTTTAGACTGAGTCTACAAGTCCATTCAGTCCTACTTCTTGTTCAGCCAATTGCTAAGATAAACAAGTTTGTTTACATTTACAGAAGATACTGCTGCCCGCTTCTTATTTATAATGTCACCTGAAAGTGAGGCCAGGCATTTGCATGGCACTTTTGTGGCCATGTTGCTAGGTATTTACATGCCAGATATGCAAAACATTCATATGCCCCTTCATACTTCGGCCACCATTCCAGAGGACACGCTTCCATGCTGATGATGATCTTTAAAAAAACAATGCGTGAATTAAATTTGTGACTGAATTCCTTGGGGGAGAATTGTATGTCTCCTGTTCTGTTTTACCTGCATTCTGCCAGATATTTCATGTTATAGCAGTCTCGAATCATGACTCAGCATGTTTGTTTTAAGAACAGTTTCACAGCAGATTTGACAAAATGCAAAGAAGGTACCAGTGTGAGATTTCTAAAGATAGCTACAGCACTTGACCCAAGGTTTAAGAATCTGAAGTGCCTCCCAAAATCTGAGAGGGATGAGGTGCGGAGCTTTCAGAATTCTTAAAATAGCAACACTCCGATGTGGAAACTACCGAACCCGAACCACCAAAAATGAAACTCAACCTTCTGCTGGTGGCATCTGTCTCAGATGATGAAAATGAACATGCATCGGTCCTCACTGCTTTGGATCGTTATTGAGCAGAACCCATCATCAGCATGGACAGACGCATGACCTCTGGAATGGTGGTTGAAGCATGAAGGGACATATGAATCTTTAGTGCATCTGGCACATAAATATCTTGCAACGCCGGCTACAACAGTGCCATGCAAACGCCTGTTCTCACTTTCAGGTGACATTGTAAACAAGACACGGGCAGCGTTATCTCCTGCGAATGTAACCAAACTTGTTTGTCTGAGTGATTGGCTGAAGAAGGACTGAATGGACTTGTAGGTTCTAAAGTTTTACATTGTTTTATTTTTGAATGCAGTTATTTTTTGTACATAATTCTACATTTGTAAGTTACACTTTCATGATAAAGAGATTGCACTACAGTGCTTGTATTAGGTGAATTGAAAAATATTATTTCTTTTTTTTTTATAGGGCAACTATTTGTAATAAAAAATAAATATAAAGCGAGCACTGTATGCTTTGTATTCTGTATTGTAATTGAAATCAATATATTTGAAAATGTAGAAAACATCCAAAAATATTTGAATAAATGGTATTCTGTTATTGTTTAACAGTGGGATTAATCGCAATAATTGTTTTTAATAGTGTGATTAATTTTTTTAATCACTTGACCGCCCTACTATCTGTGTATCCCCATACACCCCCTCTGTCTTATGACTTATGAGGAGAGGCTGAGGGAACTGGGGTTATTTAGTCTGCAGAAGAGAAGAGTGAGGGGGGATTTGATAGCAGCCTTCAACTACCAGAACGGGGGTTCCAAAGAGGATGGATCTAGACTGTTCTCAGTGGTGGCAGATGACAGAACAAGGAGCAATGGTCTCAAGTTGCAGTGGGGGAGGTCCAGGTTGGATATTAGGAAACACTATTTCACTAGGAGGGTGGTGAAGCACTGGAATGGGTTACCTAGGGAGGTGGTGTATAGGGTTACCATACATCCGGATTTTCCCGGACATGTCCGGCTTTTGGGGTCTCAAATCCCCGTCCGGGGGGAAATCCCCAAAAGCCGGGCATGTCCGGGAAAATCGGGAGGGCTCGGTGGTGCTCGGCCGGGGCCTATTTGGCTGGTGTCGGGGCCGGGGGCATGGTGCCGGGCCGGGGTCCAGGAGCCGGGCGTGCGGTGCCGGGCCGGGGTCCAGGGGCGCAGGGCCGGGCCGGGTGCGGGGCCGGGTGGGGAGCCGGGGGCGCGGTGCCGGGCCAGGGTCCGGGCCGGGAGTCCGGGCCCGCGGGGCCGGGAGCTGGGGTCGCGGGGCCGGGGAGCCGGACCCGTGGGGCCAGGAGCCGGTCAGGGGTCGCGGGGCTGGGGGCCGGGAGCCGGGGTCGCGGGGCCGGGAGCCGGGGGGTGCGCCGGGCCGGGGACCGGCAGTGCTGGGCGGGCCGGGGGTGCTCGGCCGGGGCCGGCACCCCAGGGCCCGAGCTGACCCAGGCTGGAGCCGCCGGGGGGCCAGCCTGGGCCGCGCCTCCTCCCCCCACACTCCCCCTTACCTGCTTCAGGCTTTCCGCGACTCAAATGTTCGCGGGAAGCAGGGGAGGGGGCGGAGACTTTGGGGAGGAGGCGGAGTTGGGGAGGGGGCGTGGGCGGGGCTGGGGGCGGGGCCGGGCCCCTGTGGAGTGGCCTCCATTTGGAGGCACAAAATATGGTAACCCTAGTGGTGTAGTCTCCTTCCTTGGAGGTTTTTAAGGGCCGGCTTGACAAAGCCCTGGCTGGGATGATTTAGTTGGGAATTGGTCCTTCTTTGAGCAGGGGGTTGGACTAGATGACCTCCTGAGGTCCCTTCCAACCCTGATATTCTAGGTCTATCTATCTCCGTACACGTCCAGCCCATCACGTCACCTGTCACTGTGGCATCTGAACTCCTCTCCAGCCACGACCCACCAAGGAAGCTGATACTGAGGCCACTGTAGCTAACGACAGCCAAGGTGCAGTTGCGGAGAACTGAGAGAACTCGTAGCAGGCGGCCTGAGGATGCTGAAGGGCTGACTGGAACAAACAGCGCTGAGCCCCATACGAACAGTGGGAGGTGCTGAACAGCAGATACGTCTTTTGGTGTCTTCTCTTGGCAACAGGACAGGCCTGTTTTTCCCAGGGGAAGAAGTTTCTGATTCCCAAAGACAGATGATAGCCTGATAGAGCTGGTCTGAACCATTGTTTATTCCTTGGGTTAGCGCAGCATCTGTGGGCCCCAGTCCTGGACCCGGTCCCAGTTGTGACCCCTTTCACACAGCAAGTCTCTGAGTGCGACCCCCACCCCCTTATACATTAAAAACACTTTTTTTTATATATTTAACACCATTATAAATGCTGGAAGCAAAGCAGGGTTTGGGGTGGAGGCTGAAAGCTCACCACCCTCCATGTAATAACCTCACGACCCCCTGAGGGGTCCTGACCCCCAGTTTGAGAACCCCTGCTGTTGTGCCAGGTGCTGTTCAAACCCAGAACAAAAAGGCAGACCCTGCCCCAGAGAAGTTACAATTTAAGTATAAGACAAGAGACGATAGGTGGAGCCAGACAGACCGGAGAGCACCAGGAACCAATGAGGCAATACGGGTCAGCCTGCCAGGCAATGGTCTCACCTACTGGTGCTGAGTTCTTTGCAGGATTCGTGGCAGAAATGAAGTTGGTTCCTCCCAACCGGTCCCGCGATGCCCTCGCCCTGTCTCAGCTGAACTTCCCAGAGCATCTCACCAGCGAGGGCTCCGCTTCCCACCTGGGGGACCATACAGAGCGGTGGCTGCCGGGCAGGCCAGGGATGCGCCTGTTTGTAAACAATCATTTTAATTAGCAGCAAAGGGCGGGGGGGCAAATCCTTTCTCCCCCCGCACCTCTCCCGCTCGAGCCCCTCCTGGTGAGCTGCGCGCTGAGTCAGCAGATCTGCTGTGGTCTCGCCACCCGCTTTATTAATTGGATTAATAAAGACGTACGTCACGGAGGTAATTACCCGCTAATTGGGGACGACAAGGTTGTCAGAGATTGTCCCTCAAAGGGACCATTTCCCAGCCCCAGCCCGCCCCACTCCCAACACGCGCGCTTCACTTGCGTTAATTAAAACGCCGCACATGCAGAACCCCGCTCGGCTGGGGCTTGGGGAAATCAGGGGCTTCCGGAGGCGGGATCCTGCAGCCTCAGTCGTACAGATTCTCCAGAGAGTAGAGGGCTGCAGTGCTCAGCTGCGCTGGGCTGCCAGGCCCAGGTGGAGTGAGTTTGCTGGTTCTCTACGGGCCGCTCATTCCCATCACTTAAAGGTGCAGCAGCGGAGCTGGCTCCATTCTAACCAGGGTAATTCAGCTTCCCTGTTGAGATGAGCGGCCAGAACCTCAGCAGGTGTCCATCAGCACAGCTCCACTGATGCTGAGGACCTGGCCTGGCCCTCCCCAACTCCCTCCCCCATGACCATGCCGCTACTGGTACAGAATGGCTGCTGCATTCATTTGGAAGGGACCTCAGGAGGTCATCTAGTCCAACCCCCTGCTCCAAGCAGGACCAATCCCCAGACAGATTTTTACCCCAGTTCCCTAAATGGCCCCCTCAAGGATTGAACTCACAACTCTGGGTTTAGCAGGCCAGTGCTCAAACCCCTGAGCTATGACCCCCTGGGATCATGGTATTTCTCCATGGTTATTGTGGTTGTGCCAGGGATCAGCAGAGACGCATGGTACAACCGCAGCGTGGCCATCTCTGCCCCGAAGAGCTTAACCTCTGAATTGTAATGATGCTTAGCCCTGTTCAGGATCCTTTACCCCTTTAATGATTGACTGCTCATGGCACCCCCTGGTGGCAGAGATAAAAATTGCAGGAGGTGGGATTAGAGCCCACCAGCTCCCACTATGCCCAGACCCTCTCGCCTCGGGTGCAGTGGGTGCTTGCTCCAGGACTGAAGAGACCCCTGTAAATCGGCACTGACTTGCTTGGCTCGGGTGACATTAATCCGGATTCCTACTAGAGTCACTGAGAGCAGAGTGGCCTCAGGGTCCTTCCAGATGAAAGGGATGTTCAGAAAGCTCGCAGGAGGATTTCTGCAGCGGGGAGCATGCATTGGTCTATGTCTGGCCAGTGCCCGCCACGATCCAAGCTGGGGAGGGTTAATCTGAGGCCAGGTCCCAAGGATATTTGAGAGCCCAGGACTGGCCCGGCCAGCTGGTTTGCTCTGCATTGTTGGCAGGACAGTCAGGGGGTCTGAGCATAGGAGTAGAAGCCAGACTCTGCCAAGTTATGGGCCTATTACCACCGGATTTGCTGTGTAATACCAGACTGGAAATTTGGACGCCTGGGTTCTAGCCTGTAGCTGTCTCACTGCCTGGCCTTGGGCAAGTCCCTTATACCTGAGGACCCATGTAACCTAGCGTCAGATAAACCATCTTCCCGTCCCTACTGAATTCCCCAGCCAGGGCGGCTGAGGGAGACAAGCTCTGACATGTCAGGCCCTGGCAGGCTGTGAGCCAGGAAGCTAAGAGCTCATCCTGACAGGCAGTGACACCAGCCCAGCCCAGGCCTTTCCGAACGGGGGCTCGTCATGTTAGCAAACTGCAGGCTCAGCGGAACGCCTTCCCCTGCAGGGCCAGAGAGCAGAAGAGGGATGGGCCGGGCCCGGCTGCATGCGGAGGGAGACTAGAGAAGAGGGAGAGAGAGATTCATAGATTCCAAGGCCAGAAGGGACCGTGGTGATCCTTTCGTCTGACCCCCTGTGTGACACAGCCTGGAGATCTGCCCCCAGGTCATTCCTACAGCCGATCTGTTAGAGAAACAGCCAGGCTGGAGTTTAAAATCGCCAATGATGGAAAATCCACCATGACCTTTGGTAAATTGTTCCACTGGCCAATTACCCTAATTTATGCCTTATTTCCAGGCTGAATTTGTCCAGCTTCAACCCCAGCTGTTGGATGGTGTTAGACCTTCCTCCGCTAGGCTGAAGAGCCCGTTATTAAATATCTGTTCCCTGATCACCCCGGCACCGTCTCTTTGTTAAACTAACTCGACTGAGCTCTCAGAGCCTCTCACGGGAAGGCAGGTTTTTGAATCCTGGCTCTTCTCTGCACCCTCTCCAATTTACCAACCTCCTCCTTGAATTGTGGGCACCAGAACTGGATGCTGATGGGGAGTGAGCGCAGGCTGATGAAGATATTCCTCCTCTTCCCTTTGTCCTCTCCTCCCCTGGCCCATGATGGCAGGTCCCTGGTCTCTCTTTGCCCGAATCCCTCCCATCTCACACCATCCTTTCCCCTTCCCTTCTCTGCTCCGTGCAGCCCGTCTCTGCCTTCCGGGCTGTGAGTCCTTCAGGGCATGGACTGAGGCCTGTAACTTCCTTACGGTCTGTCTACGCTGCGGTCGGAGGGGTGACTGCACCTCGGGCAGGCAGCGCAGCTAAAAATAGCAGCAAAGGCCCCGGGTGCCCTTCACACGCTCTGTGCAGCCCCATCAGTGCAGGGAGTCAGCAGGGATCCTACTGGGGGAGGGGTGGGTATTGCACCCCCGTGAGGGCAGATGCAGGGCTGTGCAGTGTCACCGTTGCTCTGCGTTTCCTGGCTTCTGTAAGGTGGTGGCTCATTTCTGCTTGCCCCGCTAAGATGCTGTTTTGGGGAGATGTGGGGCAGCAAGCAGGGGGTTGGAGGGGGAACCTACCTGCCTGGATCTTCACTTGAGGGACGTCCCAGAGCAGCCTAGCCCTGTGGCTAGTTGCAAAAGCCTCATGAAGCACAAAGGAGCCAGGGCTGGGAGGAAGGATGGACCGGAGGTGAAGACACCGGGCTCGGGACCCGGAGATCTGCGTTCAGTTCCTGGCGCTGCTGCAGACTCCCTATGTCGCTCAATCTATCCTGTGCCTCAGTTTCCCCACAGTCAGAGAGAGTGGGTGTGGCACCGAGACCACTGAGAGAGAGAGAGAGGGAGATTCATGAATCTGCTCTACAGCTGGGCGCAGACAAGCCTGGACCCAGCGTGCTGACCACAAGGTAGGATGCGCTGCAGACCAAGGTTGGAAGGGCCCTTGGTATGGTTTGGCTGCTGGGGCAATGAGAGCTGCCCCCAGGCCAAGGGGAGGGGAGATTTGGGGTGGACTGTCTCTAAAAGGGAAGCCCTCCCCCCTGCCCAGCACAGTGAGAAGATGGTGCCTGAGCATCACCTTGTTTGCTCAGGGGTGGGGTGGTGGGTCTCAGGCCTGCTCCAGACAGTTTTCATTCAGAGGCACATGGAACTAGGCAAGATGCCAGTTTGCACGCAGCGAACAGGCCAAGCTGTGACTGCGCACTGCAGAGCCGCCTCGCCTCTGAAACTTGCACTGCTAGAAATGTAGGCTCTTTGCTGTCAGGAAAACGGCTCCCTCCACACTTGCGCTGACGTTTCACGCCATGCGCACAGAGGAGTTAGACGAAAACAGGTGTAAGTAGGGTCTGAATGACCTCTCCCCTGACAGCTAGTTGGGGAGGGGAGAGACTTCAGGAGCAAACTGTATTTACATGAACACACCGACTCTGTGTAAGTATCTAGCAGACAGGAGCTGTGGAGCTCCAAGTGATCACCTCTAGCTGATGCAGGGTTACAAATCACTTTAGTATTGAATGCAGGGGGAGTGAAATGTTATCTTCATTATACGACGAAAGAGGAGCAGAACTGTGCTGAGCCTGTCTCAATTGAGGGGTCACCCTCAGTTGAAAGGAACTGGCTAAGCCAGGGGCTCGAATGCCAGACCCCTGCAAGGGTGGGGACAGGTGTGTGAGCTAGGAGGTATGGACTTTCCTTAACAGTCCCTGGTCTGGTTTAACCTGTTCCTCCCCCTTTGTTCAAAGATAGGGCTAAATAGGCTTCATTAGGAGTCTTTTGTTATGTTAAAGTGCTCAAATGAGACCTCAAATAATGTGTGGTGGGGTACTGCCTCTGCCCAGCCTGCAAAGAGCTGAAAATCACTAAGTGACTGATGTGTAGTGGTTGCAGCAGAGAGGCAGGTGGCAGAAGGTGACTGATAGTTGGCTGGCGAGGCGGTGAGCGGAATGAGTAGCTGGCCAGGCAGAGAGGAACCGCGGCTGGCAGTACGGTCAGCGGAGAGGAACCGTGGCTGGCGGGGCGGTCAGTAAAAAGGAGCCGCGGCTGGCTAGGCAACCAGCCAGATCAAGTGCTCAGAGGGCAGAGCGAGCAAGGTGTCTTCTTCCCTGGGTGGGAGGGGAACTCACCCAGATGCACCTGTGAACCCTGGGTCCTCACTGACCCAGGACAACCCCTGTGAGTGGGGTGTGGTGAGGGAGCAGACGTGGCACAGAAAAGGAACTGTTGGTTGTAGAACTCAAGAACACGAGGCGGAAGGCTCTGCCCCACGCACTCCGGGGTGGGCGTCCTGCTCACAGTTTTAGGTTTATGAATCCTGCTTGTGGCATTTTCCCTAATTAGTGTCGGGTGACTTCCCTCCTTTCATTAAACGTTTCCTTTCTACACTCCGACTCTGTGCTTGCGAGAGGGGAAGTATTGCCCCTAAGAGGCGCCCAGGGCTGGTGTGTAATTTTCCCAGGTGGGGGCTCGAGCCGGTTCTGTCTTGTATCGATGGAAAGGAACCCCTAGGAATTGAACCCGGCCCTGGTTGCTGCCGGCTCCACCTGGCAGAAGGGTTACACATCAAAGGCTCTTGCTGGAAGGTTGCAGTGTAACACAGCTTTATTTCTGACCATTCAGAATGGTAGCACACAAGAACCCCAAAACACAGAGACAGAAATCAGGCTGCTCCCAAAAACAGAGCAGCACAACTCACCCCAACTTCCCGTAGGTTGGCTGCTGACTGACTGTTGCTTGGTAGATCCAGATCCCCTACAAAGCCTCCAAGCCTGCAAACTGGACCAGCAAATTCCCTGAGAATTTAAAAGTGACAGCTTAAAATTTTTACACAATTTTCAATCCACCACCTGTTTTCAATTCCTCTGGAAAAGCAAAGAGCATCATACTCTGAGGATGTTCTTTTCTATGGTGAATATTTCACCCCCCTCCGGTTTGCACCCTTTGCCCAGGGAATCCCACAGAGGGAGAGAGTCTCAAACAGTGTCACCAGTATTTTAGCAAGATACTCTTCCACACAATAGACAAATATCCTCTGGAACTCCCTGCCACAAGAGAGCACTGAGGCCAGGCACTTGGAAAAAATCAAACAAAGGATTGGGCATTTATAGGGACAATGAGATTATCCAGCACTAAAATAAAAAGTTTGGGAGGGAAGTAAACCTTCATGCTCCAGGGCACAAACCAACCTCTAATTGAGGGTGGTCAGGAAGGAATTTCCCCCGGGGGGGTTATTTCATCATTGCCCAGTAAGGGGGTTCTTGCCTCTTTCTCTGAAGCAGCAGGTATTGGCCATTGCTGGAGACAAGATCCTGGACTACATGCCACCTGATCTGAGCCAGTCTGGTAATTCTTATGTTCCTAAGATGATTGTAGCTGAAAACATTTTGCAACACTGTGCGCCAGTTGGTTCATGGGGCGGCCTACTCCTGATCCATCAAACTTTCAATGTGCTGGGCTCAGCGACAATGCTCGGGGTTTTCCTTCAAGGAAGTCGCAGCGCTTTCTTCCCCAGATGGCCGTAGTGGATGGCTGCCCTGAGATAATTCACACTGGTAGAAGGAACAGAGCAACTCAGGAGAGAGACCCGCTGGCTCTGGGGATCATTAGTTTCGCCTCCACTTTACTGCTTCACCCAAGGGCTTTATCATCCCCGGGTGGCTCACGGCAAAGAGTACATTGTGCCTCTCGCTGAGTGGTTTGTACTGCAGCCCCTCACCCTGATGTCTGAGCTCCTTCTTGCTTTTCAGCCAGCTTTACAAGAGGAGGGGCAGCACTACTGTCTGTATTGTTGGGGAAACTGAGGCACAGAGCGAGACGGGGAGGTGGCTTGCCCAAGGTCACCCAGCAAGCCAGTGGGGCAGGAAGAAACAGACCTCAGCTCTTCAGACTCCCAGTCCAATGGGCCCTACTCAGTCTGAGTCACCGGGATCCATCGCACACAATCGATCCCTCCCCTAAGCTGGAAGCAAACCCAACCTGAGTGACGGGGGGGGCGGGGATTTTGCTGGCCAGCAAAAGGTCTGTCATAGCTGGTAGCCGTGAGCCTACAGCTGGATCAGGGTCTCTTTCCTTTTTGGGGGACACAGGAGTGTCAGCCCCATAGGGGAGCCCAAAAACGAATTTTAGGTATACTGCATCCGCCATGGTCAGTGTCCAAATCTCTGGCAGTAAGTTCAGGAAGAGGGTGTGACGTTGTGCAGTCTATATGGTTTTATAAAAACTTGAGAATAAGTGAATATAATGTAACTGGGATAGTTTTATAAAAACATGAGAATAAGTGAATATAATGTAACTGGAATTTGCTTCATGCAAAAGGTCTCTTGTAAGGTATCATTACAAAGCTTATAATCTACTGTGTGTGATCATCCAATTTGTAGAAATGTACCACTCTTGTATCTGAAACTAGAAATATAAAACATAACTCTGAGGCCTATTGTAATTATACAAAGTGTGGGCCATTAATGGTGGTTTGGAATCTTGACTCCTGTTAACCAGGACAATTGTCTGCAGATGGCTGTGTTTACCTGTAAGTCTTTCTGTATACGTGTGTGCTGGCAAGTGGGCAATGAAGTCTTGCAGTGACATGTGATCATGTCACCTGAACTGGAATCCATCTGTAACCTGGTGCTTTTCCAGTGAGGGGGGTGGAAACCCAGAGGGACAAAGGGTTCCCGCCTTATGCAAAAGATATATAAAGGGGTGGAACAGAACAAAGTGGAGAAAGGAGCCATCATGAAGAATCCCCTAGCTACCACCTGAGCTGCAACAAGAGCTGTACCAGGGGAAAGAAGGTGTCCAGTCTGAGGAAAAAACTTACTGAAGCATCTCTGAGAGTGAGATTATCTGTATTCAGTTTGATTAGACATAGATTTGCGCATTTTATTTTATTTTGCTTGGTGACTTACTTTGTTCTGTCTGTTACTACTTGGAACCACTTAAATCCTATTGCCTGTATTTAATAAAATCACTTTTTATTTAGTAATTTACTCAGAGTATGTATTAATACCCAAGGGAGCAAACAACTGTGCATCTCTCTCTATCAGTGTTATAGAGGGCGAACAATTTATGAGTTTGCCCTGCATAAGCTTTATGCAGGGTAAAACGGATTTATCTGGGTTTAGACCCCATTGGGAGTTGGGCATCTGAGTGGTAAAGACAAGCACACTTCTGTGAGCTGCTTTCAGGTAATCCTGCAGCTTTGGGGCAAGTCATTCAGACCCTGGATCTGTGTCTGGAGCCAGACAGGAGTGTCTGGCTCAGCAAGACAGGGTGCTGGAGTCCTGAGCTGGCAGGGAAAGCAGGGATAAAAGTAGTCTTGGCACATCTGTTGGCACATCTGTTGGCATCTCCCAAGGGGGTTTCTATGATTCAAACGGTCACACCCTCCCCTACCCAGCACTTGGGTATCAGAGCCTGCAGAACTGCCCTGCCCTAATCCCGGGCCACCTTGATCTCACCACCCTGGGGCAATGCCTGGGCCCTGTGCTCATCTGCCATGCTGACAGCTGGGGGTCACATCTGGATCCAGCCCTGGATTTAGCCCTGGGTCAAGCTTACCTCAGCTGATGGCTGTTACTTGTGGAGTACAATGAACCCACAGCCCCCCTGTCTTTCTTTGCTTTAAAGGGAAACGACTCCTGGGAGGGCGATGGCCCCAGAGAGCAGCCAGGCGAGTGCTGACAGTGGGGTAGGAGTCCAGCGGTGTGTAGCAGGTGCCTCATGCTAAGGTAGCCAAGACCCCATTCCCAGGCAGCGTCGCCCCATCCAGCCCTGCCTGACAGGTGCAGTATATAGAATGGCACGGAAACGTGTGTCGTTACTCACACTAACAAGCGCCCTGACGCCGGCTGGATGGACGCTGGCGCCAGCGGAGGCAAGGCCAGGGAGGTGCGTGATGCTGCGTGTGGACGCCCGTGTCAGATGAGTGTGGGGGGGCTTTGCCCCCGTTGGCAGAGGAGGCGCTGTCGGCCTGGTCAGCAGAGGCAGCTGTAGCGGGCAAGGGATAGCTCAGTGGTTTGAGCATTGGCCTGCTAAACGCAGGGTTGTGAGTTCAATCCTTGAGGGGGCCATTTAGGGATCTGGGGTAAAAATCTGTCTGGGGCTTGGTCCTGCTTTGAGCAGGGGGTTGGACTAGGTGACCTGCTGAGGTTCCTTCCAACCCTGATAGTCTATGATTCTATGAAACACAGAAGTGCCCAAGGCCGGATCCAGGCACGAGGGGATGCCCCGTGCCTGAGGCCAGCTGTTCCCTGATGACATGCGGGAAGGGATGAGGGGGAAGGTGTCAGTGGCTCTTTGTGCTGGCTCAAGCGCTTGGGAGCAGCAATTCCCTCCAGGGCATGGGGAGGGCCGGGGAAGGGCTGGGAGATGAAGGGTAAGTGACCCAAGGGGCAAGGAGCGTGCTCAGGAAGGGAGAGTCTGTCTATGTCAGTTACAGAACGAACTCCGTCTGGCTGAGCTCTTATCCGGGTGCCCGTCACCATGGGATCTGAGCGTCTCTGCTAATCCCTCACCAGAATAAATTCTGCTAGGGCCAGAGGGCGATATCGTTACTCACACAGGTAATTCCCCTGTCTCGAGTGGGTTTCTGGCATGAGTAAGACTGTCGTGGTTTAGGAGGAAGCCAGGGTCTAGTGGTCGGAGCAAGGGCCTTACCCCACAGACCCGTCATTGTCTCACTGTGTGAATCCGAGCCGAGCGACTTCCCCATGTGTAAAATGGGGAGCGTGAGCCTGACCTACCACATGGGGCTGGAGGAAAAACCAATGTGGTACTGAGCTTCTGAAAAGGAAAGAGACATAATCCTGGCAATTATTCTCCTGAAGTACATAAGAACGGCCACACTGGGTCAGACCAAAGCTCCAGCTAGCCCAGTGTCCTGTCTACCAACAGCGGCCAATGCCAGGTGCCCCAGAGGGAATGAACAGAACAGGGCAATTACCAAGTTCTTCTTCGAGTGCTTGCTCATATCCATTCCATTAGGTGTGTGCGCGCCGCGTGCACGATCGTCGGAAGATTTTCTACCCTAGCAACACCGGCGGGTCGGCTGTGGAGCCCCCTAGAGTGGCGCCTTCATGGCGCTGAATATATACCCCAGCCGACCCGGCGCCCCCTCAGTTCCTTCTTACCGCCCCTGACGGTCGTTGGAACTGTGGAGCGCGGCGTAGCTGTTCTCCACTCTCCCTAGCTTATCCAGTTATTCACAGTTATAGTTATAGTTATAGTTGTTTATAGTTATATAGTTGGTTATTCACTTGTTTATAGTTGTTATATAGTTAAAGGGGATTCAGGGGGTTCTCTCCCCCTTTTTCCCCGGCCGCGTGGCCGGGCTCATGCCCAAGGCTCCCGGCTTCAAACAGTGCGCCTCCTGCGCTAAGCCTATGCCAACAAGCGATCCGCACGACTCGTGTCTGAAGTGCCTGGGAGAGTCCCATCAAACAGACAAGTGCAAAATCTGTAAGGCCTTCAAACCGAGGACCAAGAAGGAGCGGGACTTTCGACTCCGGCAACTCCTTATGGAGGCGGCACTTAGCCCAGACGCTCCATCGGCGCGTCAGGCCCCGGCACCTAGCACCTCGGTGCGCAGTGCCCCGGCAGCACCGACCATGCCGACCACGTCGGACAAGCCTCCACGGCACCGGACCCCATCGGCACCGCACTCACAGCAAGTGCCTCGGCGCCGTTCACTATCCCCGGGACATAAAAAATCCCATAAGGCGGGGACCTCAGTGCCGAAGACGCCGGCTCCCCCGGTGCCGGGGGTAGAGCCGCGTCCACCTGTGGAGCACCGAAAACAGGTGCCTCCAGCACCGTCGACTCCGGCTCCGAGGCCGTTGAGTCCGGTGCAGACAGAATCACCACCGAGACCGGCGGTGATACAGTGCCTCCCGTCGACACCGGAGACCTTCGCGACGGAGAGAGAATTGATCGCCCTCACGGAGCCGGCACCGCCCCAACCACCGGCACCGTCGGCACCGTTGACTCGCCCGGTCCAATCTAGGGGAAAACCTGCCTTGATGCGCCCTCCATCGCAAGGGCTGGAACCACGGCACCGGTCCAGGTCCCGAAGCAGGTCCCCACGCCGCTCGCAGTCCCGGCGCCGGATATCACCTCGGCACCGGTCGTACTCGCGGCCAAGATCATCGCGGCACCGCTCTACATCTCGGCACTGTTATGATCGTCGGCACCGATCAACGTCGAGACGTAGTTCTCGGCACCGGTACGATCGACGTTCGACGTCGAGAGGCCGCTCCCGGCACCGGGCCTACTCCAGGTCATCGTCTCGATCCAGGTCCGACTCCCGGCACCGGCGAGGTCATCGGCACCGATCGCGATCTCGGCACCGATCGCCGGCACCGCGTAGAGATAGAACATCTCTAGACCGGCACCGTACGGCACCGTATCCCACGGGTTTCGTCTCGGCGCAGTCGGCACCGCCATGGCCATCGAGATCGGTGTCTCGCTCCTCTGAGGACTTGTCAAGATCGGCATACCCCCCTCAGGGGCAAACCGGGGAGCAAGATTTAGGCCATTGGCAAGAGGGAGCAGAGGACCCTGACCATGGCCCATCTCACTGGTCGTTCTGGACCCCGTGGGCATACCACCAGGCGCAAGGGGCTCCAACAACCTCTCGCTCGGGTCACTCTGATACAAGGGCCCCAGAGTCCACCATCTCTCGCCCTCCTCCAGGGGGCATGGAGGCCTCTGTATCTGCACCACCTGACGTCCCGGACCCAAGGGCAGGTGATGCTCCGTCCCAGGAACAGGGAGACCAGGATCCTCCCCTGGATCCCTTACCACCAGAGGCATCTTCCTCTTCCTCTCCGGATGAGGCAGTGGCGGGCACGTCGTGCACAGGTCCACCCCCAATAGATTTTCGGGCTCATCAGGACCTGTTACGTAGGATGGCCCGTAACATGGACCTACAGACGGAGGAGATAGTGGAGGTGCAGGACCCCATTGTAAATATCCTCGCGGCGGATGTCCCATCAAGAGTGGCGTTGCCCCTGATCCGCACGATCCAGGCGAACGCAACTACGATATGACAAACCCCTGCCTCTATCCCACCTACAGCGAGAGGGGTGGAAAGAAAGTACTTTGTCCCTTCCAAAGACTACGAGTACTTGTACACCCATCCCCAACCGTGTTCACTGGTGGTGTCATCAGTGAATGCAAGGGAGCGCCACGGTCAACAAGCTGCAGCGCCCAAATCAAAGGAGGCTAAGCGACTCGATTTGTTTGGCCGTAAAGTTTATTCAGCTGGAGGGCTGCAACTTAGAGCGGCTAACCAGCAGGCGCTCCTGAGCCGCTACAACTTTAATTCCTGGAACTCTATGGGGAAGTTCAAGGAATTGGTTCCCCAAGAGTCCAGGGAAGAGTTTGGGGCCTTGGTTGAGGAGGGTAAGAAGGTGGCTCGGACCTCCTTACAGGCCTCCCTGGACATAGCGGACTCGGCCGCGAGAACCCTGGCCGCAGGTATCGCTATGCGAAGGACCTCCTGGCTCCAAGTTTCGGGTTTGCCCCCTGAATTACAGCAAACCCTACAGGATTTGCCCTTTGAAGGACAGGGGTTGTTCTCGGAGAAGACGGACTCTCGATTGCAGAGCCTCAAGGACTCCAGGACAATCATGCGCTCCCTGGGGATGCATGTTGCGGGTCCCCAGCGCAGACCATTTAGGCCCCAGCCTCAACGTTTTTACCCCCCTCCACCTCGTCAGAGACAGGACCCTGCCAGAAGGCGAGGGCGAGGTGGTAGGAGAAGATGGGCTGGCCCTCAACCCGGTCAGAACCAGGGGCCACCAAGACCACCTTCAGGTCCTAGACAGAACTTTTGAAGGTGCGGTCGAGGACAGCGCCCCGGTCATCCCCCAGGATCCAGACCCCTCCTTTCGGGATCGCCTCTCCCACTTCCACCGTGCTTGGTCCCTTATAACTTCGGACCGTTGGGTCCTCCGCACGGTGGAGAGGGGATACGCTATCCAGTTTTCTTCTATCCCCCCCTCCCACCTCCCTTCCCCGTCCCTCTTCAGGGACCCTTCTCACGAGCAACTTCTTATACAGAAGGTTTCTACGCTCCTTGCCATGGGGGCCATAGAGGAGGTTCCGATAGAGTTAAGGGGCAGGGGATTTTATTCCCGTTACTTCCTGATCCCCAAGTCCAAAGGAGGTCTGCGGCCCATCTTGGACTTGCGCGGACTCAACAAATTCGTAGTAAAGTTGAAGTTCCGCATGGTCTCTTTGGGGGCCATTATCCCTTCCCTCGATCCTGGAGACTGGTTCGCCGCCCTCGACATGAAAGACGCATATTTTCACATCACAATTTACCCACCTCACAGACGCTTCCTGCGATTCGTGGTAAACACGGTGCACTACCAATTTGCAGTCCTTCCCTTCGGCCTATCCTCGGCCCCAAGGGTGTTCACGAAATGTATGGCTGTCGTGGCAGCGTACCTTCGTCGACAAGGGATACAGGTGTTCCCGTACCTAGACGACTGGCTGGTACGCGGTCGCACCAAGGAGCAAGTTCAAGCTCACGTCCACATAATAGTGCACACATTCAACGAGTTGGGCATCCTCCTCAACAAGGACAAATCCACTCTAGAACCTACCCAGAGAATAGAATTCATCGGCGCAGTTCTAGACTCCAGACGTGCACAAGCCATCCTGCCAGACAACCGCTTTGGCACCATCAAGAACCTCATTCAAGGGCTCAAGGCCTTCCCAACTACCACGGTGAGGTCGTGCCTTACCCTGCTGGGCCACATGGCTTCCTGCACGTACGTAACCAGGTATGCCAGACTTCGGCTTCGCCCACTTCAAACCTGGGTGTCATCAATATACCGTCCACATCGGGACAGCCTGAACATGGTGGTCACGGTCCCGAACTCGGTCCTGACCTCCCTCACCTGGTGGCTAGATCACAATGTGGTCTGCGAGGGGATCCCTTTTCACACCCCACAACCCTCTCTGCACCTGGTCACAGACGCTTCATCTCTGGGTTGGGGCGCCCATCTCAACGAACACCATACCCAGGGCCTGTGGACTGCACCCCAGTTAGCCCTGCACATCAATGTTCGGGAACTGATGGCGGTGCGCCTGGCGTGCCAGGCATTTCTCAATCTCCTACGTGGCCGTTGTGTGTTAGTTCTCATCGACAACACCACGGCCATGTTTTACATCAACAAGCAAGGAGGAGCACGTTCGTCAATTCTATGCCAAGAGGCCATTCGCCTGTGGGACTTCTGCATCGCCCACTCAATTCATCTCACGGCATCGTTCCTCCCTGGAGTCCAGAACACTCTAGCGGACCGACTCAGCAGGTCCTTCCAGACGCACGAGTGGTCTATCCGTCCGGACATCATACATTCCATCTTCCAGAAGTGGGGGTTTCCCCAGATAGACCTGTTTGCATCTCGAGACAACAGGAAGTGCCACGTGTTCTGCTCCCTACAAGGTCGAGCTCCGGGCTCCCTCTCGGATGCGTTTCTCCTTCCCTGGAAAGACCACCTGTTTTATGCCTTCCCTCCGTTTCCTCTGGTCCACAAGGTACTGCTCAAATTGCGCAGAGACCAGGCACAGGTAATTCTGATCGCTCCAGCATGGCCGAGACAACATTGGTACACCACACTGTTGGAACTCTCGGTTCAGACTCCGATCCCGCTTCCATTATGTCCGGATCTCATCTCTCAGGACCACGGCCGGTTGCGTCACCCCGACCTGCAATCACTCCACCTCACGGCGTGGCTGCTCCATGGTTCACCCAGGCAGAGCAGCAATGCTCGCACTCTGTCCAACAGATTCTGCTGAGCAGTAGGAAGCCCTCAACACGCACCACGTACCTGGCCAAGTGGAAGCGGTTCTCCTGTTGGTGCGAACAACGAGCCATGTCCCCATTGCAGGCACCTATTCCTCTCATTTTGGAATATCTCCTCTCCCTAAAACAGCAGGGGTTGGCGATATCTTCAATTAGAGTTCACCTGGCCGCTATATCGGCCTTTCACCCAGGGGAACTCGCGTCCTCGGTATTCTCTAACCCGATGGTCGTTAGGTTCCTCAAGGGCTTAGACCGGATGTACCCACAACAACGTCAGCCCGTCCCGACGTGGGACCTCAACCTGGTTCTCTCCAAGCTCACAGGTCCTCCATTCGAGCCACTGGCCACCTGTTCACTTCTGTACCTATCCTGGAAGACAGCCTTCCTCGTAGCCATCACCTCAGCAAGGCGTGTTTCTGAACTCAGGGCGCTTACATCTGAGCCCCCTTACACAGTTTTTCACAAGGATAAAGTGCAGCTTCGTCCACATCCTGCCTTTCTCCCTAAGGTGGTTTCTCCTTTTCATATCAACCAGGATATATTTCTCCCGGTCTTTCATCCTAAACCACATGCCACTCGCCAGGATCAACGTTTGCATTCCCTGGACGTACGCAGGGCCCTGGCCTTCTATATTGACCGCACAAAGCACTTTAGAAAGACGACGCAACTCTTCATTGCAGTGGCCGACCGAATGAAAGGCTCACCGGTCTCCTCACAACGCCTATCCTCCTGGATTACGTCTTGCATCCGGACTTGCTATGACCTGGCAGGTGTCTCAGCACCGCACCTCACCGCTCACTCCACGAGGGCCCAAGCTTCCTCGACTGCTTTCCTGGCACATGTTCCGATCCAGGACATATGTAGAGCGGTGGTTTGGTCATCAGTCCACACATTTACAGCTCACTATGCACTAGTGCAGCAGTCCAGAGACGATGCTGCTTTCGGATCAGCGGTTTTGCACACAGCAATGTCTCACTCCGACCCCACCACCTAAGTTGGGCTTGGGAGTCACCTAATGGAATGGATATGAGCAAGCACTCGAAGAAGAAAAGACGGTTACTCACCGTTGTAACTGTTGTTCTTCGAGATGTGTTGCTCATATCCATTCCAAACCCGCCCCCCGTCCCCACTGTCGGAGTAGCCGGCAAGAAGGAACTGAGGGGGCGCCGGGTCGGCTGGGGTATATATTCAGCGCCATGAAGGCGCCACTCTAGGGGGCTCCACAGCCGACCCGCCGGTGTTGCTAGGGTAGAAAATCTTCTGACGATCGTGCACGCGGCGCGCACACACCTAATGGAATGGATATGAGCAACACATCTCGAAGAACAACAGTTACAACGGTGAGTAACCGTCTTTTATCCATCTCCTGTCATCCACTCCCAGCTTCTGGTAATTCCTATCCCATGTCAAACAATGGCTCAGGGATGACTAGAAAACCCCCTCACTACTTATCTAGAGGATGGTGGAACCAGGAACAAGGAGCAGCATGGAGGCGCTTATAACGAATACATTTTGCCAAACAAATGTGATTGCTTTTTTAAATCAAGTAACGACATGAGTGGCTGAAGGGAAAGTGGAGGCTGTATTGTGCTATTTTTGGATTTGGTACGGTGCCTGGCAAAATCTGACTTGAAAAATTAATTACAGTTGGCTTGGTTCAGACGGCTGGCACGCAGCTGAAAACTGGCTCAAGGACTGTGAATAAAGGATGCTGATTAACATCAATGGATCACGGTATAGGAACGTGCCTAGTGGGTGTGGTGAGGAATAGTTTGATCCGGTCTTATTTAGCATCCTGTCTAGTCACCTGGAACAGGAACTAAACATCCTGCCAGTGAAATTGACGGATGACACTAACACGGCCAGAGCGGCAAATACCACACCGAGGAAGGAGGACTGCTCAGAGGGACCGACATGGAGAGAAACTAGAAACATCAACAGGAAATTACAATGACATTGTGCTTGAGAAAACTCCAGCTAGTCCATCAGTCCAGAGGGCAGGGGAATAATTCGGGGCCCAAAGAGTCAAGCCGCGATCCGGAGAGAGACCTGGGGTGAGACCGGAGAGCAAACGGAACATGAGTTTGCAAGGCCACCTTGGAATTCAAAAGCCGGAGCAGCACATCCCATGGCGGAGTGAATGGTCCCTTCGGATCTCGCTGGGGTGAGCCTCGACTTGCAGCGTAACATGTCCAGGGCCTGGCTCCTCATGGACAAACGGCAGAGTCTTCAGAGCACAGGAGCAATGCAAGGTCCGGCCCCGGTCCCATTGGGAATGATCACGGGCATTAGATGCAGCTAGATGGGGGCAGATGCCGGTGCTGTCCTGGGGCCCCACTGAAGCCTAACAGAGCTCAATACAGATCACGCTGGCCCGGCAAGAGCAAAACTGGGCCAAGGGCCCAATCAGCCAATCAGGCTGCAATTATGCCTGGGGGAAAAAGTCCTAATTAGGAGAAGTTCACCTGTGTGGAACAGGCCAGCTCCTATAAAGACAGGGAAATGGAACAGTGGGGGGGGGGGGGCATCAGGGAGGTAGCCTGCAGTTACTCCCTGGGAGAAGGGAGGCGTGTTTGGGCAAGTAGCCCACGGTTACGCCCTGTGAGGAGGGAGTGGTGAGGCTGGCAAACCCAGAGGAGTGGGGAGGGCCAGGAGGTAAGGAAGAGACTCAGGGAAAGGCAGCAAGGTACAGGAGGGAACTGCACCATGGCTGCTTTTTAGAGGGTCCCTGAGCCAGACCCCAGAGCAGAGGGCGGGCTGGGTTCCCCTGCCAGCCGCTGAGGGAGTGCCACCGGGGGCAGTGAATGAGAGGACGGCCTGAGACTGTGGGTGAGCAGGGACTTTGATACCCATCCCCGGAAGGGGAAACCACACCGTGACCTGGCCAGAGGACCACGTCACGAAGAGGACGCTGCGGTTCCGGGAGCGAGACAGGGGCCTGTGGACTGAGAAAGCGGCAGAGGGTAACTGCTGGAAGGGGCATCGACCTGGCAGAGCTAATCCCCCGAACGGCCAGGAGGAGGCACCATTCGGCAGTGAGTCGAGCACCCCGAAACGCTAGCCTAAGAGAGAACTAAAAGCTAGTAGTTGATGACTGTCAGAAGGGGGTGAACTTCACTGGGAGAGGGGGATTATTTCAGGTGGCACCAGAGGATCTGGCCAGGGGGGATGGGATGGAACTGAGAGTGGGAACATATCAGAAAATGCTCAGGTGTCAAGGGACGTGGAAAGCCCTGGAGTGTGGGACATTTAAAACTAGACTGGCTAGAACTCTGATGAATGTTTCCCATTGTACAGTCTGGATTGGCAGGGCTGGGACAGATGATCTAATAGGGTCTTTACATCCGTTCCTACTATGGTTCCCTTCGGATGAGCTTGTCCCATGACAGAAGAACAAAGGAATCGCTCGGTCACATTAACGTCCGGTAAATGTAGAGCCGATAAAGCTGCCCAGTTTTTATTTAGCCAGCGGGTGAAGTCCTATTCCTGCACTGAGGACACGGAGTCCAAAGGACAAATCTAACGTTGGTGCCAAGCCACAGGCTTGACCTGGGTGACACCAGGGACGAGTACTAATGGACTGGGTCATTAGACCGTGCTAGGAGCACAGGTCTGTGTTTGCAGCTACCCAGTCTCGGAGACGGATAATGAAATCTCATGCTGCCGGGTATCGGCTGATCGCTGCTGAGGTCAAAAAAGGATTTCCCCTCATGTAGTATTGCAGAGAGGCACTGGGGTACCACTCACGTCTGAATCAGCGGCAGTTAGCACTGCCCATGAGAGGTGCTTGCCTTGGGGACGGATGGGCTGATTCAGGGTACCAGAACCTGTGTAGGTGCTGGACGCTTTTGATCTACGTTTTCCATCTTGAGAGGCAGGGTGGTCTGGTGGCTAAGGGGCTGACCTGGCATTCGGGAGATCTGCACTAGACCTGGGAAGTGAACTCGAGATCCCTGAGCAAGTCAGTTCAAGGCACAATTTTTCAGAAGTGGTGAGTGATTTTTGGGTGCCCAACTCAAGACCCTTTAAAGGGGCCTGATTTTGAAGGCAGGTGTCCGGCACTGTCTGGAAACTAAGACCCTTTAACGAGTCTTAGTATGGACACCCACACTCAAAAATCCCGGCCATAATTTCTGTGGCTCAATTCCCCATCTGTAAAATGGGGATAATAACACCCCCTTTTCTCCCACCCTCTGCCTGTCTCATCCACTTAGATTGGGAACTGTTCAGGACAGGGATTCTCTCTTTCTTTATGTTTGTACAGCACCTTGCACAATGGGGCTGTGATCCTAAGTGAAGCCTCTGCACATACAAATACTGCTAATACTTTGCCCCTCTTCCCCCCCTCCCATCTGAAGTTCTCAAAGCACTTTACCAGCATCAATTAATTAAACCCCACAGTCAGCCTGTGGAGTAAATTTGACTCATTATCCCGATTCTACATGTGGGGAGAACTGAAACACAGGGAGGTGAAATGACTTGGCTCAAGACCTGCTAGGTAGTAGCAGAGGTGAGACTAGAACTCAGGCATTCTGCTACCCAGTCGCCACCTCTAACTGCTAGGCCACACTTCCTGTCTAATAACGCCACATGAGGGTTCTTACCGAGAGCGATGAGTTGATGTTTCCCTGGTTAATTATGTGGTGTTAATAGGCAGTTTAATCTGGACTGTATTCAGTCTCACTGAGTTAAAAGATACCATCTCCTTGCCTAGATGTCTGTAATCTGTATATTGAAGTTCATGTTTAATTGCATAAGCATTCATTTAAAATGCTCCACATGTGTCACGTTACTGAGCTAATGTTGCTGTGGAGACTAACACCTTAATTTCCCGATTCTGCATGCGAGTTTACATTCTCTCAACCTCCTACCACACAGAAGGTGATAGGTTGTATTTAAAGGGATGCTGACCTGTCCAATTTGGCGAAAGCCGAAAGAGAAATATTTCCATGATTTAAAAGAAAAATCCAACAAGAACTGAGGTTTTGTTCAAATAAACCAACGCGCCTTCTCCTGCCATGCTAGAAACCTAAATACGGCAGCGGGTGAAACTGAAATTGATTAGAAACTCAGGCTACACAAAACAGAAATGGACGAGGCTGTTTCCATTCCCAATGCTGAAATCAAGGGAGAGGCAAAGTAAACACACACAGTTCTGCCAGCCCCAATGAGTCAAAAATTATGACTTGGGCATCATGAGATTGTCTTAAAAACCATGAAATTTAAAACAAAAAAAAATGTTAGGTGCTTTTTATTTGCTTTCTGGTTTTCGATCCCTTAGGCAGCTCTAGGGTCACGTTTTCGAGTTTTTCTCTGCAACCATAAGGGCTAGAAATTTACTCTCTCTCTCTCTCTCTTTTTTTTTTTAATGGAAACTGAGATTCTCGCCTAATCACTTGACTCCAGGAGCTGGGACTTTGTAAGAATACCACCAAAAATTCCAAGACTCACAATAGAATCATGAGAATTGGCTGCACAGCAAACAGAACAAATAAGGGAGAGTCCATTTGATTTCTTTTCCCAAAGTCCTTCCCCATTTAATGTTCCAAGTGCTTCTGTGTCACACAGATGAGGAAACTTGTGGGAGTTCATTTGCCTCTTGTCCATGCTGGTGTGAATGAGGAGGAAATCAGTGGAGTGACACCGATTTGAGGGCACGATTGGGGCCTGTTAGCTTTTAACCCCGTGGTGTCCCGTTAATAGAAAGGGTGGGACTATAGAGGGAGATGCCATGCTGGCGGTAATAGATTCAGAGAGCGAGTGATAACCCAAGTTACAAATTGGCGGCCAGGACCTGATGATACAATAATGGTGATATGATGTCATCCCATCCCTGCCCATTGATTTTTCTCTCGGTGATCTGGCGCTCCCCGCATCCATTCTCCTTACAGGGCACATGGCAATGCGTCTGCTGCTGCTCTTCATTTTCATATTTATCGATTAACGCACAAATGCTGTGTTTCGAAGCCATGGTGGTGGGAGCGACACATGCACAGGGCGGGAAATCCCCGATGCCCTATGGCGTAGTGAAATGGGCATCGCCCTGGGTCAGTGCGTGGAGGGGTTCGGATGGACGTCTCACCTGTGCTTGGATCAAGAGCCCCCAGCCATAGTGAAGATCTGGGTTTCTTCTCCTGCCCAATCAGGATCTGTAAAACGATCTGCTTATATAGCAAGGATCTGGATCTGCCACGTGCTACGATACCTTTAACTCTGGCCATCTCCCTCCCGGGACAGACTCTGCAGTTGTCAGCGCCAACATAACAGTCCTGTGCCACTGGAGCAAAAGAAGAGACTGTGGGCAGAGAGTAAAGAGCAGGGCGTTGTCACTGGCACTAGAGAGAGCCATGATCTCATGCACCAAGCCAGTGTATTGCCCTCAGCACCCCAAGCTCACATTGTCGCCAATGGAAGAGTACCCGGAAGCACGTAGGCTCGGGCTTTAAGGGTGTGTCATCCTGTGGCCCGCTAGTGGGTCATGTACAACGGATAAATGCCCAGCTACAAGTCGCGGTTATTGCAGATGCTCCTTTAGTTCAAGTAGCAGAGGCATGGGGGCTCCCAGAACTGAAAGTTCTGGGTTCTAGCCCCGCTAGTGATTGTAGGGCCTGTGTGTCTGCACCCGGCAAGGTGGGAACAGTGACGTATACCAGTGCAGTGTCTGGAAATTAACGAGCCCTACCTGTGCAAATGAATAATGGTCAAAAATATAATGCAACCACTTGTGTGTTTATTCCCTGTATGGTGACTTTCGAGATCTTGTGGCTTCAAGGTCAGGGGTCAAACCTGCACATCTAGGTGGGGCAATGACCTCTCTGTGGATGTCCCTCAGCGCCGAATAGTCTAGGTAGAGTTCACTTCTGAAACTCCATACGTTCAGAATCCCCGGGTCACACAGATGGGGCCAAGCTCATCTCTGAGGCCAGCTGCGTTCAGGAGAGTTACACCAGAGCTGGAGGAGTTGCCCAACACTTATTTCAAGGAGAGAGGTGCCCAAACCCACCCCCTAGATCTGAGCACCCCCTGACTTCTGAAGAAGGTTCGGCATCTGCACACAGATCCAGTCTCCCCTGCGATCAGCACTCAGGTCCCTTCCCTCCGAGGGAGGGTGTGGGATCCCTGTCATTGGGTCAGGTCAGACAAACACCTTGTGTCACACACCAGGACGTGGGCAGTCAGGCCTAGTGGGTGCAGCAGGAGTTGTGAGTCGGGCGCTGGAGCCAGTGGATGGAGCCGGCGTCAGGAAGCCCATAGGACCCAGGTGGACCAGGCGGGACAGGAACAAAGCTGGGAACAAGGCCAGCTCAGTGCTGGGGCAAGGCTACGAGCCGGACAGGCCCAGAAGAGACGGCAGCTGTGAGCGTGTGCATTTAACAGACAGAGATCCATTGTTGTGGTTGAGCTTCAGAGCAGGTTTTCCGACTCCACTGGCCGACCCGGCGGAGGGATAAATCAGGCAGCCCTGCTGTGGCTCGGCTGTGCTGTTGGGCTGGCCGGAGACTGGGCAGCTGCAGCTGGACGTCCTCCACCCAGCCAAGGATTGGCTACGATCCACGCCCAGCTTGTCCTGCGCTACACGCAGCGAAGCTAGCCCAGCCCCATGTGACGTACAGAGCTCTGGGCAATGCCCCCCGAGCTCCCCAGCCCTGTTTGCATTAGAGGTGCGACTCCCTCCTCTGACGTGGTTGCAGCAAAACGGGGGTGATGGTACACGCCTCCTTCGGGAAGCGCTTTGAGCTCCATCGCTGGAACGTGCTCTACAAGAGCAATGTCTTGCTGCCGTTATTAATAAGCCGTGGTTGAGCTGTGTCCCCGGAGCAGCTTTTTTCGCAACACACGTCGAGCATGGCATCATCTCTGTTCATTCGGGGACAATCTGGGCAACCAGAGGAATAGTGCCCCCGCCGGGCATACCCACAGAGCAGCATGCGGGGCCATACTTCCCGGGATGCTCCAACCAAACAGAGCTAGGCGGAAGGCGGACCGTGCAAAGCAGTTACAAAGACACTCTCAAGGCCTCCCCTCCCTGAGATTGAACCGGTTGCAGGAAGAGAGCCATGTACAGGCCTGTGGGCACAGGTGACATAGTGCTAGCTGCCATGGTACCTTCAGGTGTGTCACCACAGACCATGCCTGCAGCCAACTGTACCCCTCATTCGATAGAACCTCAGCTGTGGCAGGTGGGCCATGTAATCCACCGTCTGGGCAGTCTCCCTCATCCAACCAATGAAATGATTGCATGCAAATTAGCTGCAGAGTAAAGGTGGTGATTTGCTGCATTAGATGGTCTAGGACTCTTGGTGTGGTACTGCCCGGGTGTCATTTGTAAAGAACTTAAAAATTGTATGGCAGCAGAGTGTGAATCCCAATGATGACTGAACCTGGTGATATTCAGAACAAAAAGAGCCCTCCACCATGCTCGCTGCTGTTTCCGTCATTTCACACTGACTCAACAGCCGTTCTAGGCTTCAGCGTGACACAGCCAGAGTGATAGTCCTGGAATCTTATTTTATAGCTTGTCATCTGCACAGGAGCTCGTGTTCTTTAGTAAAAAACATGGTCAAACTTGGCCTTTGGAGAGACCATAACTGGAACAGTAGGGAGTACAATGGGCCAGAACTGGAGAGCATTGGCGACAGTTGGGAGTCCAGGGCTGGAAAAGGAGGGGAGTGATAGGCCAGCGTTGGGGTGGATTGGCGGGCGTGGTACCCAATACGCTTTCACCACGAATGTCTCAGATGTAAACACTACTGACACCAGAGGAATGAGCCGGCCTGGGTCCTGTTCCCACTGAATGTTCCCAGTGTCCCCCTCTTAATAGTTATCAAACCTCTAATCCAGGTGCCATGGTGTCTGGGTTTTATTGTGCCAGGCCCTGCAAACCCCACGTAACGTCTCCCCACTGCAGCTCCTGCCTCTTTGCCCCCAGACAAATATCCATCCGGGGTGTCAGATAGCACAGAAGGGGCAGAGGTGGCACAGTGGGCCAAGCCTGCCTGGATAATAGCCAAGGAGAAGTGGACAGTGCTAACCCCTGGGTGAGTGAAGAGCTGCTGATGGATGGGGCCTGCTGCTGCCAGATTTATTTTTTCTTGTGGAGGGAGCCATTCATCAGCGGTGTTAGACTCAGGCAGATTAACACATCTGCCACCACCAACAGAGAGGCCTTCTCTTCCTGGGGTGGGGATTTTCCTCCTCCCATGCTCCAGCATCTTACATCGCTGTCTGTCGGGGACAGGCAGGAGAGAGGGAGTCAGGCCCAGATCTCTGACCGTATTTAGGCTCCTAACTTCCACTGATTTCAGCTGGAAATTCAGAGCCTGAACACCTTGGAGGATGTGCCCAGGAGAGGGGCAGGGAGTCTCCTGCAGTACCAGGGTTTGTGACTGTGCTGGACGGCAAGGAGGGATCATTCTGTCACCCGACCTTGCTCTTTTCTCAGACATTAGATGTGATGAGCGGGGAGCCGTGTTTCCCGTGACAAAAAAACCTGAAATTCTCTGATTAAGAAAAAGGTAAAAACCCGCCTTTTTTTGCCATTAAAACACTGACCTTCAGTTTCCCTAGCCACACTATATATAGGTATCAGTTGAACACAACGTTTCATTGGTATACGGTAGAACCCCAGTTTATCCGAGCCGCCGTTATCTGGCTCTCCGTTTTAACGGAACCCCCAGGGGCTGAGCGCCTGAGGCCCCGCCGGGCGGCGGGGGCTTGGGTGAACATGGCGAGCCGGATAACGGAAGCTCGGATAAACGGGGTTCTACTGGATATGGTTTTATGTTTTTTCACAAACTGTAAAACCTCAAGATTCTCTATAAAATAGCAAATTCGGCGTTTTTCCGTGGCAAGCAGCTCTCTAGGCCCCTGGGTAGGAGTGCGTCTGCATGCACACACGGATCATACACAGGCCTGAGCTGCAAAGTTCGCATCCAGGCTGGCGCCCTAGGCTCCGGGTTTTGCCCTGACCCAGTGGGGTGCAGGGCTCTGTATTCAAATTCCTCCATACGGACAGCCAGGGCTGTTCAGCTCAGACCCTTCTCTGGTGTCTTGCCGACAGACACATCTGTTCTTGAGCTGTGACAGCGTGCCCGGCGTTTGGGCATGACCAGGTCTCTGCCCTGAACATCTTGCAATCTCATGAGCCCTGCCCCAGGTGCGTTGGAAGGTAGCTATGACCCATAGGAAGACATCTACCTGGGAAAGGGCCACCTATAGGATCACCCGCAGCACTGCATGCAGCACCCTGGGTTTCCCCCTGCAAGTCTCCCATACAACTATTAGGCTAGGCTCTGGCTGCTTGATTTGCAAGCACTGCTGTGACCACAGCCCAAGAACACCTGAGCTACTGCAGGGCTATTTTGTGTGCACCCGCCTCGTCTCTGCCGCATCCTGAATTCAAGTCGCCTGCTGGCCTCATTTCGTTTCCAAGCTATCGCTGTAAAACCCCACCCCCTGCGCGTCCCCGTAGGAAGCCGAGTCTATTCCGCTCAGGACTTAAAGTTCCTTGGAGCCATTGCATTAATTTCCACAGCTCAAGCCTGTCTCCTCTCTGATTTTTCCCGGTCCCCGGCTGCCAATCTCAGCTCAGCTGGAATCAAGGGGATCTTCACCAGGGGAGGGCTGTGGGGGAGGGAGGGGAATTAAATAAATCAAGGAGCTGCCGGGGAAATGGAAATGGGATTTAGCCCGAGATGGGAAACGTCTCTCAGGTGTGAGGGAGGGAGCGCGTCTCTCGGAGCGAAAGCTCATTCCCCCGTAAGCATGGCCAATCGCCTCTCCGGCTCGCGCCTCCCCGGGCCTGGTTTCTCCACAAATGCCACGTCAGCTGCACTGGAGAGAGGCGGGGCTGAGCAAATCGGGGAGGCAGCCAGGCAGGTGCGACTCGGGGGGGAGCGGAGGGAATGTCACGCCACCTCATTGGGCCGGTCACGCTCACAGAGGGAGGATGCGCTCGGACCCACCAGGCGCTCAGCGGCTCTTCTCCATCCCCACCCTGGCTCCCCACTGCCTGTGCAGCCACTGGGCCTGTCAAGACACCCGCCCGCATCCTGGGGGTTCTGCCAGGTCTCCTGAGGTGGCACATTGCCTCGTGCGCTCCTGGCAGTCTGACTTAAGGGCCCCACCTTCTCCTAGGCCCATGGGATAGCGACCAAATTCCCCAGGGGCTGTCCCCTGAGCCATCCGTGAAACAGCCCTGAGCTGCTTCGCCCTGGGGCGAATCCGCGGCGGCGCTGCGCATTGATGCAAAGCGAAGGCACAAGGGTTCTCCAAGGCCAACTCTTGGTGGCATGACCACAGGCTGCAACTTGCAGGCAGGGCCGTCAAACCTTCCCAGCAAAATCAGGGCGGGTGGCCATCCCCAGCTCGCCCCATGGAAGAGGCTCCCTGGCCCGAGGAGTCTGTATTAAAAAGTTTGCCTTCAGGCTGACTGCAGCCATTTCCTAGAGCTGCTGTCAGAAGGGAGATGCTGGATTCGATCCAGCTTTCGCTCATGGGGACATCCACTTATGGGCTGCTTATTCAAGCCATGCACCTTATGGCCAAGCCTGATTGACCTAGTTCTCTGCTAGTTCCCGTCTCTCTGCTGCTAGAGGCTGTCCGTGATTTCTGCGTCTGGCTGGATTGCCTGTAAGGGAAAGGCCTGGAGTCAGAAGGGCTCTATCTACCCACCAAACCATTCCAGTATGGGCAGTACCAGGGCAAGCGTCCCCACCCCGCCCTGGCAAAGTGCTCCAGAGCCAGCATGTCTGCAGCATGCATGTGTATGCGGTGAGCGTCCGGAGCAGGTTGGTGCAAGTTTGCAGTATGCAATGCATGTTTGCAACCTGTGTGTGTGGACACAGGGAATATATGCAGACTCTGTGTGTGTGTGTGTGTGTATGTGTGTGTGTGTGTGTGTGTAGACAGGGAATATATGCAGACTGTGTGTGTGTATATGTGGACACAGGGAATATACGCAGACTCTGTGTGTGTGTGTGTGTATGTGTGTGTGTGTGTGTGTGTGTAGACAGGGAATATATGCAGACTGTGTGTGTGTATATGTGGACACAGGGAATATATGCAAACTGTGTGTGTGTGCACGTGTGTGTGTGTGTGTGTGTGTGTGCACGGGATATATGCAGACTGTGTTTGTGTGCATGTGTGTGTGTGCATGGGATATATGCAGACTCTGTGTGTGTGTGTGTGTGTGTGTGCTCATGTGTGTGTAGACAGGGAATATATGCAGACTCTGTGTGTGTGTGTGTGTGTGCCCATGTGTGTGTAGACAGGGAATATATGCAGACTGTGTGTGTGTATATGTGGACACGGGATATACGCAGACTGTGTGTGTGTGTGTATGTGTGTGTGGACACAGGGAATATATACAAACTGTGTGTGTGTGCACGTGTGTGTGTGTGTGGACATGGGATATATGCAGACTGTGTGTGTGTGTGTTTGTGGAGACACAGGGAATATATACAGACTGTGTGTGTGTGTGCACATGTGTGTGTGTAGACACAGGGAATATATGCAGACTGTGTTTGTGTGCACGTGTGTGTGTGTGTGTGTGTGCACACGGGATATATGGAGACTCTGTGTGTGTGTGTGTGTGTGTAGACACAGGGAATATATGCAGACTGTGTTTGTGTGCATGTGTGTGTGTGCATGGGATATATGCAGACTCTGTGTGTGTGTGTGTGCTCATGTGTGTGTAGACAGGGAATATATGCAGACTCTGTGAGTGTGTGTGTGCCCATGTCTGTGTAGACCGGGAATATATGCAGACTCTGTGTGTGTGTGTGCCCCTTTAAGAGAGAGTTTTCTTTTGCCGAGTTAGCGCTCTAGCGTGTAATGTTAGGGCTGCTGTGGGAATTGCTCTCTGATATTGAACAGGTAAATAAAGCAGGGCTTGGAAAAAGCCTGCACAAATGGGCTGTGAGGAAGTCTGCCTTCCCCTGGGTGTGCTTAGCCCACAGCCCCTCTGCCTCCTTGTGCCAGCCCTGGGAGCTGGGCAGGAGCTTGCCAAGTCCAACCAGGGGAATGCCCATCTCGGGGTGCTCGGTGCAGCCCCAAGGACTGTTAACCCCTTCCTCACCCTCTGCGCTCCCCTTTTCCTCCCCGCTCGGAGAAGTTCTTTTGCTCTCGCTCTGTGAGAGGAGCTCGACTGGACCCCTCTCCAGAGGAGACGGGCTGGCGAGCGGGGAGGCGAAATGCCTCCGACAGGCCGAGGGGTCAGAGTGAACTGGCTGGCGCATCATTGCCAAGCCCTGATTCGATGCTGGCCCAGGCATTTAGCCTGAGATGGGCAGCGCCCTCAACAGAGTGGACCTAGAGCGGCAGAGCAGGGCTTGGGGTGATGCCCAGGCTGCAGCGCCCTGGGCACAAGGCAGTGGCTAGCATGTCGCTCCCCACTGCGGGTTCCCTATTTCTGGTGGTGATTTGCGTGCTGCTGAAAGGGGCCTGATCAAAGAGCGGCCACAGAGCAGGCACAACGCAGCTCTGCCCGCAGCCCTGCTACCACCCCTCAGCCCTGCCCCGGGGGATCCCCCACTGGGGCGAGAGAGGCCTTCGGTCTCCAGGCACCATCCAGTCCTGGATCCCAATAAGGCGGCCTTTTAGGGCCTGCTGGGGTGGAACATTTTATGATGAGGACACGAGCCCACTGGGACCTGGGCTGAGACCCAACAAACTCATTTCACCACACAGCCATCGGGGAAGGGGGGAGTGGGGGGCAGGTCTTGCTTCCCTCTAATCCGGGATGGATCCTCACTAGGAACTCCTCCGCTTTCCCCCTCCTTCGGTAGTTGCAGAGAAGAGCTGATGTCTACGGCTGCCGTTCAGCTCTGTGAATAGCAGGCTCGGCGCCCACTGGCATCCGCTGTGCCTCCCAGCACTCAGCGATCAGGGAGCTGGTTTGATTTGGAATAATGAAATGGGCCCGTCCGCAGGCTGGTGCACCCTGCCAACTATTGAAAACGCAGTGCGCTCATCCCTCGAGGCACGCAGCAGCTCATAGGCAAATACTGAGACACCCCCGGCTCCCACATCAGCCTGTACCTCAATCCCTTACCTCTCTTCCAAGACCAGCTCCTACCATGTGCCAGGATCCAGGCAATTATAGACCAGGGCCAGGGTCTCAAAACCTTTACAGAGAACATCCTGCCAGCCGCTCTATAATATTGGGGGTGGGAGGGGGGGAATCTATTCCCAGAATATCACTTTCTAGCTCTCCAGCCCAAAGGGCCGTAAACAGCATTAGCCCCATTTTACAGCCTGGTAAACTGAGGCACGGACAGGGGGGTTAAGCCCTATTCACTCAGGAATAACAGGTGTCTCTTTTTGGGGGTGCTGAGCTGGAGATGCTGTGAACCTGATTTCTGGGGTGCTGAGTACCCATTGACCCCTGCTAGAACTGTGGGTAATCAGCATTGATGAAAACCAGGCCCTCTTGTTTGGCCGCCAAAAATCAGGGTAAATGGGCATTTTAGAAAATGTAAGCCCTGGACTGGTGTCTCCATTAAGACCACACAGTGGCGATAGGAATGGGACCCAGGACTCCTGCCCTTAGACCAAGCTCATTGGAACATGCTACGTCCCACCCGGCCATTCTAGTGTAACCAGGCAGACTTTTTACACTGTGCCCATCACCATGGCATCGAAAACTGGCTGATCATTTACCCTGGTATAAATCAGGGGTGACTCCAGTGAAATTAATCGAATCATAGAATTTAAGGCCAGAAGGGACAACGGTGATCATCTAGTCTGACCTCCGGTATCTCACAGGTCATTACATTTCACCCCTTCATCCCTGCATAAAGTCCGGTAGCTTGTGTTATGGCTAAAGCATATCTCCCAGCAAGACAGCTGCTCTCCGTTTGCCCTGGTTTTGAACTGGTGTAAGTCAGAGGAGAATTGGGCCCTTGGTATTCAGATCTGCCTTGTTCTCACGTTGAACCAACAGAGTATTTATGCAGTGGCTACACTATCTCCCTTTGCTCATCATTTTCCAATTTGATTTTTCTCCCGGTATCCTCCTCCTTGGGTATAAAGTGGTTACCTCTCCTGCTGAAGGGGATTCGCAGCTGATATTATATCTGTATTTTTACCCCCCCTTAGGGATACATTTGAGGTGTTGTTATTGTAAGCCAGACGGCCATTACCGTGCAAAGGGAGGCTGTTATTCGTGGCTTTTAGACATCTTAACGGGATCTACAATGGGTAGGTGTCTTTCAGAAATATTAAATGAAAAGATTATTTAAAAAAAAAAGAAGAAGAAGAAAAAGACAAACACTGTTATAGTCCAGGACTGGGAGGCGAACTGGCCAGGAAATGTATATTTTTCTCTACTATGAAAAATTCCAAAGAAAATGAAAACGTTCCTGTAATTGTTTGGGTTTTCATCTGAAAATTGAAAAAACCAACAAAAATTTTGTTTTTCGGTTATTGAAAACAAAACTAGCCAATCAGTTCTTGCCCCTCGAAAACATCATGAATTTGGAGTTTTCGTTTTTTTGGTTTTTCTATGAAAACCTGAAAAAAAAAATCAACAACAATGGAGATTTTTCAAGAGACAATGTCCATTTAATCAAAAAGCCACTTTTGGGCTAAAAAAAGTTTTGATTCAATGTGTTTGACCAGCTTTAATCAGAAAATTGGCCCTGAGGTATCCTTAGTGAAGCTATTGAATCAGGGCCGGCTCCAGGCACCAGGCAACCAAGCACATGCTTGGGGCGGCACCTGGTAAGGGGCGGCCAATCTTGGAGTGGCAGGGGGCAGCGCGGCGCGGCATTCCGCGGGGGGGGGGTGCTCCGGCGGCGCGGCACGCGGTGCTCGGCGGGGGGGCGGCGCGGGGCGCGGCACTCAGGGAGGGGTTCCGGCGGCGCGGTGCTCGGCAGGGGGGCGGGCTCCGGCGGCGTGGCGCTCGGCGGGGGGTTCCGGCGGCGCGGCGCTTGGTGAGGGGGGTGCTCGGCGGGGCGGCGAGCTTGGGGCAGCAAAAAAGTTAGAGCCGGCCCTGTATTGAATACCACCAGGGGGGGAACCCTACAATGGGCTTTGTGGCAGACTCCAAATTCAAGCCATGATTGTGAATCCAGGGACCCTTTTGGGAGATCACTAGCCACTCATCAAGAGCCAGGATTGGGACCAGGGATGGGTGGGCTCCTGCTTTGTAGGGTCTGACTGTTGGGATCCAGCGATGGCCTATCTCTTGTTGAGCGTGTATGCAGTAACATGCTTGCTCAGGGCGCCATTTTGCTCTCAGATACACTTGTCGCTCCATACATGGAGTGCAAAGAAACACACAGATGGGAGAAGCAAACAAATGGGGCACCTAAGCAGGCATCATTGTCAGAGCAGACATGATAAGAGATGAGATCTGAGAAGCAGACCGGACTGGAGCTGTGCAAGGCCCGGTAGCCAAGGGTTGACAGTTAATTTCTGTCCCTGCTAAATTAACTTTGGCTTGGACTTTGTTCCTACTGTTGGCAATCATCCACAGAGCAAACCTCATGAGCTTGATTTGCCATCACTCTGCACCTTGGGAAGTTATTTACATCAGTGCCCCAAATGGTGACATTTTATGCCCTCTGCACACTGGTGTAATGACTACACGAGACAGACGGCAATAGTGAGTCAGCTGCTGTGTTTATTCAGAGATAATGCATCTGATTCTCTTCTGCCCCTGGCCCGTGCAAATCTGAGTAACTCCAGGGAAGTTAATGCAGCTACACCCATATAAAAATGGCAGAATGAGGCCCCAAAGCGTTCATTTGATATATATTAAATTACAACTTGGGAAGACAAGGCCACTGCCTTGCTCAATGAATTCTTTGCATTGGTCTTCACTGCAGAGGTTGTGAGGGAGATACCCAGAACAGAGCTGTTCTTTTGGGACAACAAATCTGAAGTACTGTCCCAAACCGATGTGTCCATAAAAGAAGTTTTAGAACAAACTGATAAATTAAACAGTACTAAGTCACCAGGATCAGATGGGATTCACCCAAGAGTTCAGAAGGAACTCAAATGTGAAATTGCAGAACTACTGACTGTGGGATGTAACGTATTGCTGAAATCAGACTCTGTACCAGGTGACCCGAAGGTAGCTAACGTGACACTGATATTTTAAAAGGGCTCTAGAGGTGATCCCGGCAATTACAGGCCGGTAAGCCTAACTTCAGTACTGGGCAAATTGGTAGAAACTATAGTAAAGAACAGAATTATCAGACACATAGATGGATACGATTTGTTGGGGAAGAGTTAACAGCTTTTGTAAAGGGAAATCATGCCTCACCAATCTACTAGAATTCTTTCAGGGCATCAACTAGCATGTGGACAAGGGTGATCCAATTGACATAATGCACTTAGATTTTCAGACAGCCTTTGACAAGGTCCCTCACCAAAGGCTCTTAAGGAAACAAAGTAATCATGGGATAAGAGGGAAGGTTCTCTCCTGGCTCAGTAACTGATAAAAAGATAGGAACAAGGGGTAGGAGTAAATGGTCAGTTTTCACAAGGCAGAGAGGTAAACAGCAGGGTCCCCCAAGGAACTGTACCAAGACCTGTGCTGTTCATCATATTCATTAATGATCTGGAAAAGAGCATGAACAGTGCAGTAGCAAAATTTTCAGACGATGCAAAATTATTCAAGGTTGTTAAGACCAAAACGGACGGTGAAGAGTTACAGGGGTGACAAAACTGGGTGGCTGGGTAATAAAATGGCAGAAGAAATTCAGCACTAATAAATGAAAAGTAATGCGCATTGGGAAAAATAATCCCAACTACACATATATAATAATGGCTTCTAAATTAACTGTCCCTACTCCAGAAAAAGATCTTGGAGTCCTCTTGGATAATTCTCTGAAAACATCTGCTCAATGCACAGCAGCGGTCAAAAAAGCTAACAGAATGTTAGGAACTATTAGGAAAGGGATAGAAAATATGACAGAAAATATCATAATAGCACTATATAAATCAATGGTGCGCCCACACCTTGAATACTGTGTCCAGTTCTGGTGGCCCCATCTCAAAAAGAAGATAGTGGAACTTGAAAAAGTTCAGAAATGATCAAGGGCTTGGAATGGCTTCCATATGAGGAGAGACTAAAAAGATTTGGGCTGGTCAATTTAGAAAAGAAACGATTAAAGGTGAATCTGATAAAATCATGAATGGTGTGGGAAAAGGGAATAGGGAAGCATTATTTACCCTTTTCCACAAAACAAAAATCAGGGGTCACCCAATGAAATGAATAGGCAGCAGGTTTAATACAAACAAGGTGAAGATTTAAAACAAAGTTCTTCTTCACAAAACGCACAGTCAACCTGTGGAACTCCTTGCCTGAGGAGGTTGTGAAGGCTAGGACTATAACAGGGTTTAAAAGAGAACTAAATAAATTAATGGAGGTTAAGTCCATTAATGGCTATTAGCCAGAATGGGTAAGGAATGGTGTCCCTAGCCTCTGTTTGTCAGAGGGTGGAGATGGATGGTAGGAGAGAGATCACTTGATCATTACCTGTTAGGTTCACTCCCTCTGGGGCACCTGGCATTGGCCACTGTCGCAGACAGGATACTGGGCTGGATGGACATTTGGTCTGACCCAGTATGGCCATTCTTATGTTCTTATGTTCATTTTCACATAATGCACAATTAACCTGTGGAACTCACTGACATGGGATGTAGTGAGGGACAAAAATTCAAGTGGGTTCAAAAAAGGCCTAGATAAGTTCATGGAGGACAGGTCCATCGATGGCCATTAGTCAAGATGGCCAGGGATGCAACCCCATGCTCTGGGCAAACCTAAACCTCTGACTGGCAGAGGTCAGGAAGGGTAGAGAGGGTAAGATCTCTCCAAAACTGCCCTGTTCTGTACATTCCCCCTGAAGCTCTGGCACTGGCCACTGTCAGAGACAGGATACTGGGCTAGATGGACCATTGGTCTGACCCAGTATGGCCGTTCTTATGTTCTTATAACCTCATGGCTGTTTCCAGGTCCACATTATGCATCCAACTTGTAAACGCTCAACTACTTTGGTGATTGGGGGATGAAATGAGTTTGGCGGGTCTCAGTGCATTTCCTGGTAGAGTAAGCATCTACCTCACAATGCTCCCCACCCAAATCTGGCTCTGACTGGCCCCTCGTTGGGAGCCCCAGCGGAGAGGCTAAGGATGGAACGGGCCATGGACTGAACTCCTCGAGGTGAGCCTTCCAGGGCAGTGTTCGAGCACGTTGTGGCGGGGGGAGCTTGCCCCGTCGCAGCCCAGGTTGTCTGTGCTTGGTGATAAATAAAGAGGCCTTGGGTCTCCGGGGCTGTCAATCCAGAACCTTTCAGCGGCACGAGCACGAAATTCGCTGAATAACATGAGAAAAATCAGCCGAGTCGGGGAAAAATACTGCCAGGTGGCTGGGCGACCTGGTGTGTGTGAAGAGAGCAATTGAGTTCCCCTAACCTCCCCTGGTCCCCATATCAATCAGTGCCTGTCACCCCGCTCACCTCTGAAAGGGAGGGGGCTTGTTTGTTTTGGGGGGTTATTTTTTTTTATGTCCGAGATGGGAGAGAACCAGGCTTTGGCTGGAGTAAGCAGCTAGCACCAGAGAGCAGGGTGTGGGAAGAGAGGGTGGATCAGTGCAGCAGAAACAAAGGGGGTCAGGACAGGAAACGTGTGTCGATGCGTGTGCATTGCAGATGTGGGTTTGTTGGCGTCAATGAGAGGTGGGTGTATGTGTTTGTGAATGGCGTGGCTTGTGTGGGTTTATACCTATCTCATAGAACTGGAAGGGACCCCAAAAGGTCATCGAGTCCAGCCCCCAGCCTTCACTAGCAGGACCAAGTACTGATTTTGCCCCAGATCCCTAAGTGGCCCCCTCAAGGATTGAACTCACACCCCTGGTTTTAGCAGGCCAATGTGTGTCTGTGTTCTCGGCGTGCACTTTTGGGGGCGGTTTGGGATGGGTGTGAGTTTGTGACCGATGCAATGTGTGTCCCGGCGTGGTGTGTTTGGTGGAGGGCATGTGTATGTGTAAAGGGGACCGGTCAGCATGGTGTGGTCTTAGGAGTGGTGTCTGTGTGGTGTGATTGAGTGTGATGTAGGAGTGGTGGAGGATGTGTGTGTGTGTGCATGTGTGTGTGTGTATGTGTGTGTTTGCATTTGCTTGTTTGTTTGTTCCATTCTGGCAGTGCAGACATTACTCTGCAGAGCGGCTGTCGATACACAGCTGCAAATGTGAGCGGCTCAGCAGAATTATCGTGAATCCCCACCGGTCAGCATGGTCACTCAGCTGCAGGTAAGAGATAGCAGGAGGTAGAGAAGAATGTCTTAAAGGGCCAGACTTCCTTCCCACTGCAAGAATATGTGTGTGTGTGTGTGTGTAGCTCCATGGTGCCTGGGTGCATGTGCCCATAGGTACATCCCCAAGTGCCTATCATGATGTTGTGTGCCTGTCTGCACGCATACCTCTGCCTGATTATTGTCCATGTGTGCCCATGTGTGTTAGTTACCCCCAGTGGCACTGGTTTAAGTTCATTGCCAGTGAGCCACTAGTCCCAGTCCAGTTCTTGGTGGCACATGTGGCTACATCACCAGAGCCTCAGCCCTATTGGCATTCAGCAGACTCAGCCATGAGGCTGGGAATTGGCTGTGCTAGGACACCTGAATTCTCCTTTTAGCTTCATCGCTTTGAGATTGCAAGGCCAGAAGGGACTGTTGTGATCATCTTGTCTGGTCCCTCGTGTAACACAGGCCAGAGAACTACCCTAAAATAATTCCTAGAGCAGCTCTTCACAGGGAGGGTTAGCTCAGTGGTTTGAGCATTGGCCCGCTTAAACCCAGGGTTGTAAGTTCAATCCTTGAGGGGGCTATTTAAGGATCTGAGGCAAAAATCTTTCAGAGGGTTGGACTGGGTGACCTCCTGAGATTCTATAGAAAACAGCCCAGCTCAATTTAAAAGCTCTCAGAGGGGGACAATCCACCATGCCCCTTGGGAAGTTGTTCCAATGGTTAATTGCTGTCAGTGTTGAAAATGTACACCTTGTTTCCAGTCTGACTGTTCCTTGCTGCCCGGTCTGGGGAGAGAGGACTGGGGTGATGGCACACTGGACTTGTGACACTAGAGCAAGTTGGAATTTTTTTATCAAATAACCAAAACCAATCTTAGTTTTCATCCCAAGATGGTGCTTTCTGGTTCTGGTTTCCTGGCACATGTGACTGTTTCCCTGGACAGCAGCAGACACACATTCATTTTGTCAATTTTCCACTTAAAAAAGAAAAAAGTTTCACCAAACCCTAACAGTCATCCACCGGGAAGCTCGCTAGGGCTTGGCTGGGGAGACCGTATAGCTGGCGCTGTTACTCGGGGGTTTGAGAACCCAAAGCAGTGGTATAGAATCATAGAATCATAGAAGATCAGGGTTGGAAGGGACCTCAGGAGGTCATCTAGTCCAACCCCCTGCTCAAAGCAGGACCAGCACCAACTAAATCATCCCAGCCAGGACTTTGTCAAGCCGGGTCTTAAAAACCTCTAAGGATGGAGATTCTACTGCCTCCCTAGGTAACCCATTCCAGTGCTTCACCACCCTCCTAGTGAAAAGTAACTTAACTGTTTCACCCCAGGTGGTATTAGGAATAAACCAATGGGACCACAGTGCTGCTTTCTGTCTGATGAAAGATTGATACACGTAAGCATGCTTTTAGCTAAAACTACAATGTATTAGATATTAAGTACACACAGACATAAGTAATAGGGTTAGGGCATCCCAGAGATAGTAACCCACAGTCTGAGAGGGTTTTGAGTGATCACCAGCCGGACTTCCAGGGGGAGTTTAGATGTCCGCTCCTTTCCCAAAGAAAAGCTCCCTTGGACTGCTCTGAGGTATTTACTTTTCCCTAATTGTTTATAGCTAACTCTAATAGCACCTAACCAATAGTGACTCCCAGCAGGTCAGCATTATAACCTCCACTGCGTCATCTATTCTCCTAACTTCAACAAACTGCTCATTATCTCAAAACATTGCTTGTATTTCTAGCCATAACAACAAGATGTCAGGGGCACCTAAAACCATGGTCGCTCTTCACTTACTTTCCTCCATAACTTTCTAGTCCATCCTCCCATTCTGATTAACAAACTGCAAGTCTGCCGCTGTCTGCCCTTGTCTCACAAAGGCCTAAGATTATTCCTAGTTACGTGGTTGCACATACAAAATGGCTGACTGCAGTACTCTCAAGTTCTGGGGTACGTGAAGGAATGTCAAATTCCGGGGTGACAGCTCCTCCATCCATTCACAGGGACAGCTCCAGGCCACATGTGAATGGTTCTCCTCCCCCATGGGTGGTTATGCACCCCCCACCAGGGCGTGCGCTGTAGCCCCATTTGCCCACCCAGGCCTGAATGCTCAGGGCAGAGGTACTCAGCGCCATGTTTAAGAACATAAAAATGGCCCTACTGGGTCAGACCAAGGGTCCATCTAGCCCAGTATCCTGTCTTCCGACAGTGGCCAATGCCAGGTGCCCCAGAGCGAATGAACAGAACAGGGAATCATCAAGTGATCCATCCCCTGTCGCTCATTCCCAGCTTCTGGCAAACAGAGGCTAGGGACACCATCCCTGCCCGTCCTAGCTAATGGACCTGGCCTCCATGAATTTATCTAGCTCTTTTTTGAACCCTGTTATGGTCTTGGCCCACTCCTTTAGCTCAAGTGGTACGGGCTTGTGCTTGCCATCATCGGCTGGGCTCAAACTTAGGACCTCTGGGGCTTAATGCATGAGTCTCTACTGCCTGAGCTAAAAGATGCATCGCTTTTAGCCAACGCTGCAGCAGGCTTATCAATCGCGTGCTGAGCTAGCTGCCACTAGAAGGGGACAGGGTGCCCCACCGAGCAGCCCCGGGTTACCTAGGGACCTGAGTCTGGGCCCTTTGTTCCCTGGGCTGGCAGAGCTGGGTTGGTGGCATGCTAGAGGGAGCAGGAGGTTTGTGTCCCTGGAGCAATCCCTGCCAGACAACCAGGAATGGGGGTTATGGGTTCCGGAGGGACCTGCCCCAGCTGGAGGGGGCATTACCGGAATGGGACCAAGACAGGTGAGAAGCCGCTTCATTGGCTGCCTTTGGAGATCCCTTGTCCGGAGGAGTCAGGTAAGGACTCTCCCAGCACTGGCCTATCAATCATCAGGGCCTGTCAATAAGCTCTGACACGATCAATGGCCGGAGCCTGGTAATTACATTTTCGAGATCAAATGCATATATAAATGTTTCATTTGGGTAAATGTTTTTTGGGGGCGTCGGGGCATCTGAGCAGGTCCCATCGATCCAGTAAATGGCCAGAGATAAGGTCTGTGTGTTGAGAAACCAGGGAGATTTCCTTTGATGAATAGGATTTCATCCCAAACGTTCACATTACTTCATCGGTCACAGGCCCTGCAGGCAATCAGACCTCGTTCTTATTTCTTTTCCTTGCCTTCCTCCGTAGTGGAGCAGCATCAGTGCAGAGATGGAGAGGGGACCTCGAGAGAGGGGAGCAGGGAGTGATGTGGGGTTGTGCTCGGAGTCTATGTTGTGTTAGCTTGGGCTGTGATCCTGCTGAAAGGAGGGCTAGGTGTAAGAGGAAGGGTGGTCTAGTGGTTAGGGCACTAATTTAGCCCTTGGGAGACCCAGATTCAAGCCCCAGCTTGGCTACAAACTTCTTGGGTGAGTCACTTAGCCTCTCCGTGCCTCAGTTTCCCCCTTTGTGAATGGAGATAAAGATGCTAAAGACTGGGCGGCTCTTTGAGGTCTGCTGATTAAAAGCCCGTCAGTGGTTAGCCCTATTGCCTCATCAAACTATCCATTTGGCTCAGCAGAATCCTAGGAAAAGGCCCTGTTAGGTCTCATCTGCTTTGGCCCAGGGCAGGATTATTCTGGTCAGTGACTCTTGTAGTGGTCCGGGTTCAGAGGGCTCTGTGAATGGAGCCTTCTGCCTCCAGACACAGGCAATGGATCTCTCTCTGGCCCAAGGACGATGTAAGTATTTATCCACAGTCAGACGGTGCTTACCGGACCGATCCCCGCATGTGACTGAGGGGCCCGAACACCCGTCTTCCCCTGCTTTGCGAATAATGTTGGGGCGGAGACAGGAGTCCAGACACAGTGCGCATGCCTGCAGGAAAAATCATAGGCGCCTAGAGGAACTGTTACCCTGTAAACTTAGACCCCTGAGCGAGGCACCTCCAGGGCCAGGCTGGAGTTTGTGTGTTGCAGGGGAGCCCAAACTGGGATTTAGGCACCTATAATAGGGCTGTAGGCATCTAACTTCTTTGAGCGTTCAGGCCTTAAAACACGTTGTGCCTCAGTTTCCCTCTGAGGAATGGTGAGGCTACGCCTTCGATTCTCCCACCCTTTGGCCGTCTTGTGTACTTGGACTGGAAGCTCTTTGGGGCAGGGCCCGGCTCTCGCTGGGTGTTTGCGCAGCGCCCAGCACAACGGGGCCCGCTCTCCGTTGAAGCCTCTAGGAGCTACTGTACCAGAAAGCATTGATGATAAGGGATTGTCTAGACCAGGGGTGGCCAACCTGGCTCTCTGGAGCCACATGCGGCTCTTCAGAAGTTAATATGCGGCTCCTCGTACAGGCACCGACTCTGGGGCTGGAGCTACAGGGGCCAACTTTCACATGTGCCGGGGGTGCTCACTGCTCAACCCTTGGCTCTGCCACAGGCCCTGCCCTACTCCACCCCTTCCCGCCCCCTCCCCTGAGCCTGCCGTGCCCTCGCTCCTCCCCGTCCCCCCCAGAGCCTCCTGCACGCCACGAAACAGCTGGTCGGGAGGTGCAGGGAGGGAGGGGGAGGTGCTGATCAGCGGGGCTGCCGGTGGGTGGGAGGCGCTCGGAGTGGGGTGGGGGAGCTGATGGGGGGCTGCCGACATATTACTGTGACTCTTTGGCAATGTACCTTGGTAAATTCTGGCTCCTTCTCAGGCTCAGGTTGGTCACCCCTGGTCTATACACTCTGCTCTGGAATACATCACTCCCTTACCTAGGCCGCTCTGGGCATCAGGATAAAGGATGGGAGGGACCCGCGGCCTGTGACAATGGCAGGATGCTAGACTGGATGGACCAAGAGTCTGCCCTGGTTCTCTGACCTTGGGAGCATCACCGAGGTTTCAGTGCAAGGAAGGGGGCTGTGTAACGCCAACAGATCCCGGTCGTTGGTGGGTGGGATCGAACCGGGGACCTCTGGAGCTTAGTGCATGATCCTGTACTGCATGAGCTGAAAGCCAACTGCCTGGTAACTAAGGCTGTAGACCAGACTCAGTAATCTCTCTCTCTAAGTGGTCTCGGTGCCACTAGATGGGACACACCACCACACCCAGGAGGGGGGCAGGTTACAGCGTCACCTACCGATCCCAGCCTCCCGCACATGTCTGCCTGTGAAAGGGGAATTCTGTCCTGTGCCCATGCACCCCTTCCTCGCCCTCCCGGCTCCCCAAGAAGCCAACTGACCACAATGCGCTGGCCTCTGTGGCCGCTGGTACCAGTTTGAGGGTGGCTCCCCACTCTCCTCCTGTACGAACGAGTGCCCTGCTGCGTTTGCAGTCCAAATCTCTTCTGCCATCCCCCAGGCCACCCTCCCTCGTCCTCCCCGTTCCCTCCCCCCCCCACCGAGCCGTTCCACCAAAGGCCTGTCATCCATCTGGCTTCCTCTGGTGTCTGTCCTTGAGGCACCCCCTGGAACCTGCTGATGAACCAGTTCCTGAGGGGAGAGTTGCTGACTCATCCCTCAGCTGAACTTGCTTTGGGAGGCAGTTCAGTGCCGGCTTCCCCACCTGGTCCCCGGCCCTGCGTTTCAAAGCCAGGCTGGCCCTCGGGAGGAGGCAGGGTGCCCTATCCCTGCAGGAGAAGGGTTTGCTCTCAGATCGGGGACCCTGCAGCTGTGACTCTCACTTCCAGCAGCAAGGGGACGGTGGGGGGTCCGGACTCTCCTGTCCCCACCCCTTGTTCCAGAGCCCCAGGGTGCTTTCTACAGGGGCGTCAGTGCTGGTAGAACCTGGAGACCAGCATCTCCTGCTTCTGCACAGAGCCCCCCATGCCGACATGCTTCCCACCCTGCCAGGCAGAGACCAGGGGTGGGAGGGGAAGCCAAGCTCTGTCCAGTCCTGGGTCCCTTTTACTGTGCCTGACCTGGAGCAATTGTCTCAGGGGGGCTTGGCTAGATGAATGTCCATGCCCCGTTTTGCTTCACCTCTCTGCTTACTCAGTCGGCTGGCGGGCGGACTGCATCCCAGCGGGAGCCGGACTAGGCACCGCCGTCTCTTTGCGCGTAGCATCCATCAGCCGGAAGGGGCTTTGGGTCACCACTAGCCTGAACTGAACCCAGAAGGTGCCAGATCCAAGTCCCAATCTCCTGAGCCTCCCACTCTTTCCCGGACCTGCCGTTCACAGCCTGTCATCAAAGCCCATCAAATGGGATATTTCATGCACGCTGACTTTAATTTTTCCTGGTGGGTGCTCCACCCCCACTCCGCCCCCGAGGCCCCACCCCCACTCCGCCCCTTCCCCCGAGATCCTGCCCTTGTCCCGCCTCTTCCCAGCCCTGCTCCCCTGAGGCCCCCTGCCCACCACTCACTGCTGTCCACCCTCCCCCGAGCCCCTCCTGCCAGCCACCAAACAGCTGATTGGCAGTCCCACTGAACAGCTGAACAGCAGCCCAGCCAAACAGCTGTGGCTGGTGGGGGCTGAGCACCCACTCTTTTCCCCCCTTGGGTGCTTGAGTCCCAGATCACCCACGGAGTCAGTGCCTATGTCATAGGGTGACCAGATGGCAAGTGTGAAAAATCGGGACGGAGGTGGGGGCTAATAAGTACCTATTTAAGACAAAGCCCCAAACATCGGGACTGTCCCTATAAAATTGGGACATCTGGTCACCCTACGATGTCAGGAGCACTGAACTTTCCCCAAGCGCCAGGCTGTTTGCCTCTGGGGACTCCCTCGGGGCCCAGTCCTGATGATGGCGACAGAGTTGCACCCGGTGTTCGGCAGGTCTGAACATGGGCCCCCTTCTGTTACCATCAATAGACCCTTCAAAGCCCAGGACCCCTTCCCTGCACCCCCTGCCACCTGCCACTCTGACCACCCTCGCCCTGGCCGAGGCTGTTTGCATGGGAATCCAGCCAGAGCCTGCCAGTGCATTTCCTCAACAGCGGCATCGGAACCGTGCTCTGCCAACCCCCTCTTCTGAGCCTACAACGGCCTTCCCAGCTCAGCACGGGTGGGGGCAGGGCTGGGCTCTCCAGTGCACGATCCAACCACGGGCAGCTATAATCGAGGCTGTTGTAATTACCGGGAGAGGGTTAGGCCCTTATACCGCAGGGAGTTTTAGTGGTGAGTGCCTTACGTAATGACGGTAGATTAGAGCAAGAGAGGCCAGTAAGTTATGGCTCCCCAGAGCAGCTGCACTTTGCACTCCGGCCATTTACGCAGGGTTTATGGGTTTCTGAAGAGCACACGCTGGGGCCTGGGGCCAGAGCAAGTGCAGCAGCATTCTTAAAGAGATACTGCACCCGGACAAAAGGGTTCCAGGGCCGGGGAAAGCTCCAGGACACTTTGCATCATGCCATGAGACTCGAGCTGCCGAGCACCGCTGCTCTTGTGAGACGGGAAACAACGAAACCAAGTTTAGGGTGACTAGACAGCAAGGGTGAAAAATCGGGACGGGGGTGGGGTGGGTAATAGGAGCCTATATAAGAAAGAGACCCAAAAATTGGGACTGTCCCTATAAAATGGGGACATTGGGTCACGCTCTCCGTGATCTTTAGTTGGAAACCTTCCTGCGGCATCTCTGGGCTTGGGGGTGGAACAGGAAGTGCCCGGATCTCACTGCACTATTTCCAGTCTGACTAGCTCCAAACATAGGGGCGGGAATGAGGGGTGGGGTGGGCTGCCGCACCCCCTTGGCTTGAAGTGGTTTCCATTATCTCCAGGGTTTACAGTTTGGTTCCATGGCTCTCAGCCCCCCCACTATAAAAGCTGTTCCAGGGCCCTTGGCTCTAAAGAGCGCTGGCGATTTCACGGGAACGATGGAACCCGTCCGACCCAATTCCCAGAGCGAAGAGCTTTGGATACGTGCAGAGAAACCAAAGCAAACTTTCTGATGGTCACCCGACATTAATTCCATCTGCGTCTCCATCTGGTGAGAGACAGGCTGGATTCTCCTTTTGTGACTTGAGCGTATCTCTCTATCCATCTTTCCATCCACCCTGAAACAACTGAAACCCAAAGACACCAAATATCCTGATAACCGAACCTCCGTGAAGTGAGCACAACTGATGCACGGCCAAGTGATCCCGTTTGTTCTAACCTTTTTTCTTCTATCTCTTCTGTATCCTCCTTCTGCCTTTACAGCCACGCTCTGTATCGTGCCGAACACGAGACTAGACGCTCCTCAGTATAGGGGCCATGCGTGAAATCGTTGCAGTCAGTGGGAGTTTTGCTATTGACTTCGCCCCGTGTCTTTCTCCTTGTGCTGGGAGTGCCCAGCTATTTGAATGCTGCCCAGTAACAATGATGAATAGCCAATTGTTGTGACAACACTGCTGCAAAATATGATTTTTTTCCCCCCAAAGAGGAAGACATAAACCCAACTGGATAGGACGCGAGGCAGCGCCGGCCATGGTAGAGCAGACTCAGGGTTCATCTGAGCCTGGGAGCCTTTGTCAGACCATGCTGTATACTAGGGCGTTGTCTACACTTGGGCGCTCAGGAAAGTTAAGAGGAATCGACTAAAGATGTGAAGTTAATGAGCGGTAGTTCAAGTGCATCGAATCGCTGTATTCAGAAGTAAAGTGGCCTTAGATCACTGTAGCTTAATTCTCCTGGGAGGATAGTGGAGAGGGACTTATCTTCTTATCCCTCACTGGTGATCAGTTGGAACAGGAGGTGTGGTAGCCCTGGTAACTGGTATCCTAGCCAGAGTAGCGATGGATGCTTTCCTTGTACATGTACATTTTTAATCTTCTTTTGAGTCTCACCGAGCGGTAAGTTCCTGCAGCAGCAAGTTCCACAGGTCAGGTGAACAAAGTAGTTCCTTTCAGCCGTCTTTATATTTGTTCCCCCTTGATTTTCTATCATGGGAGGAGGTAAACTGGGACATCCAAGCAGCCTTCTTTGTAACCCTTATGGGCCATATCCTTGCCTGGTGCAAATCCTTGAAGTCCACAGAGCGACGCTGATTTCCACCAGCTGAGGTTCTGGCTCTTTTATTTTAGATGCCGCTATCATATCTCCTTTTGGCCTTCTTTGCCAACAGTCCTTCTCTCCTATGTCTCTCCATCATTTTTTGTTGCACTGCTCTGGACCTTTTCTAGTCCTCTGTCCCTTTTGAGAGGCGGGGAACAAAACACAGCATGCAGGGTGAGGATGCAAAACCAACGGGCAAGATCTACAGCTAGCGTGAATTGGTGTGACTCCATTTGGAGCTACATGCGTTCACACCATGGGAGGATCGGGTCCAGTGTACCTAATTTCTCTTCCCCTTTCTTAGGACCACTTGATGCCTAATCCACATTTCTGACCACCACTGAGCAATGAGCAGATGTCTTCACTGTGTAGGTTTCCAGCTTAGCTCTCTTTCCACAATTAATCCCTGCTCCATCAGTGTGCCCAGGTCATTTTCAGGTGTTCATCCCAATGAGCATTACGGCGCTCTTATCTCTGTCCTATCTCATCCACTGTCGCATTGCCCAATTATCTGGTTGAGTTTGCTCCTTGTAGAGTTCCCCACAGCCCTCCTTACTCTTGAGTAATGCCAGTGACTTCACATCATCAGCAAATTTTGCCACCTAATTCTTCATATAGGCTTCCAGATCATTAATAAGTATACTGAATAAGAGTGCCGCTGGTTCATATAACAACAGACCTCTGGGCTCTTTGCTATTAAGCTCTTTGCATGGCCCATGTTGTTTTTACTCTCTGTTTCTTGTGTCTTTAATTGGATTTTCTTAAACAAATTCCCTTAATAACTTACTGTAAGGGCCTTTCACAAACTCCCTTTAAAGTCTATTAATTATACCAACCTGCTCCCCTTCATCTATTCTCCTGTGAATGTGGGTGAAGAATTTGAACAGGTTAGAGAGGCATGATTTAGGGTTATAAGTAGGGTTATCACTACAGGTGTGTGAGGAGCTTAATAATACTTAGAACTCATAAACAGAAGTCAGGGAAGGATATTTTTCTCCAATGAAAAATTGAAAAAGGAGATTTGGGGGGAAATGGGGGTGTGTTGGTTTTGTTTGGTGGTTTTTTTGTCCAAAAAAACCCAGAAAACAAAACTTTTGACTTTCACTTGCTTACAATTTTTGTGGCTTTCAGTTTTTCTATGCAAACCTGAAACAATGTGGCAAAAACAGACATTTTCCCTGAAAAGGATCTGTTCTGTTGAAAAAATCCATTTGCTGGTGAAATGTTCATTTTTGACCAGCTCAGCTTACACAAAGCAGTAGCATCTAGAAGCCCCAAGTAAAATCATAGCCCCATTGCGCTAGGCACTGTACAAGCACATTGTAAGAAACGGTCCCTGCCTTAATGAGCTTACAATCTAAGTAGACAAAGGATGGGAAACTGAGGCACAGACAGGGGAAGTAGCTTGGCCGGGGTCACAAAGCAGAGCCGGGAACCGAATCCAGGTTTCCTGATTGGTAATTCCCTACAAGACATTGCCTTCCCTGTTAGCAGCTGGAGGGAAGAGCCGCAGAGACATTAAATGTTTTTTTTCTTGAGGTCACATAATGAGTATGTGTCAGGATTACAGTTTAGGAGCTCCAGGCTCCCATGCCTAAAGTCAGGCCACTAAACTCCCGTGATGAGCATCAGCGGGAAGTTCCCGCCAACCGCATCCCCCCCCTTGAGTCCTTAAACGATCGCCAAGGAGACGTCCCAGCTGAAAAATACCATCTCAGGCCACTGCGGCCTGTGTACATTAAAATCTATTTCAAAAGAATTATTTTTCATTTGCAAACTATTTCCCCCTCCCAACCCCCCCAGATCTCAAAAGGCCCAAGTCTATTTCTGCTCCAAATAAATAAATAAATAACATAAAATCCTCTGTCTGCTTGGCTGGCAGAAAACGGCAGGGGGTGTGGGGTAAGGGGAAAAAATCAATTTCAGCTTGGGTCAGCGGTGTGTGTGAGAGAGAGACCTTTGGAGCAATGGAGATTAATTTAGTCGGAGAGAGAAGGCAAAGCAGGGAGGCAGGGAGGGGAAGAAAGGTGAGAGCCGCCCTGGGGAAATGAGGTGGGGGGGTGCAGATTTGGGGATGTGCCGGCGCTCGCTTTAATAAGATCCCACCGTGTCCTGGTGAAATTAATCACCGCCGGGTTGGTGCACAGATGCCAAAGTGCTGAGTCAGTCACAAGCCCCGAGCAAAAGCTGCAAAGGCTGCCGGACGCTTGCTCTGCCCAGAGCCTGACTCTCCCAGGGTCCCACCCGTTGGCTAGGTTTGGCAGCTCCTCTTCTAAGTGCTGTCTCTGATCGGGAACCCGTCTGGGGCTCGCCCCCTGGGACCCGGCAGGGGAGGGAAGTGAGGGGATCTCGCCAACTGCGGCTGGCTCAGCAGCTGCTGGGGGGACGTGGTGTGGTGCTGCCGTTGTCAGGATGACCCTGCCGACTGGACCGTAGGATCAGAGTCGCAGCCTCTGCAGGGAGGCTTCTTTGAAGTCAATGGGGCCTCATCAGTTACGGATCCAGCCCTCTGTTCCTAACCTCGTTAGGCCCCGGTGTAACTTTCTCCTGTCCTCACCAGTGTGTGCCATATCTGCCCCGTAGCATACCGAGGGGGAGAGCACACCAAACGGCGGGCTCTCAAAGGAGGGCGTCCTGGGCACTGGAACAAGCACCCCGGCTCCGGCTGATCCTGTAGATAGAGCGGGTAGACTGCAGGGGACTTGTACTTTGTGTAACCGGCTGGTCAGGAGCTATGCTACAGGTCAGCCTCTGCTTCTCCATGGCCCCAGCTGGGGTATGAGCTCCTGCTGTAGCAATGCAGGCTTTGAACTCTGGAGGTGCCCAGTTCAATCCCTGGTGTGCCAGCCGCGATGCGCTCCCCTAAGTGAGTGTGGCCATTGGCACTGCTTGGATTCTGAGGGCTTTAAAGAGTGACTGGCAGCAGGGTTGAGCACTTTCCCTGCCCCAGCTGATTTCAAAGGGAGCGGCAGGGGCTCAGACCCTCAGAGGCAAATTCATCCCTGGCTGACATCCTGTTGAAGTCAGTGGGCTCCCGCTCATGGAAGGAGTGCAGAATGGAGCCGGGGCCAGGCCCCCTGGCTAACAGGAAGCCAGGGCAGGAGTGTGAAAAAGCCCCTGGAGCTGCCATGTTCTGCAGTAGCTTGAATGGGCTCTGCATGTATGCTACATGCTGTTACATGCATGTGTATCCATGCCAGCCCAATGCAGGCCTTCAGCATGCGATAGCTTCCTATGGACTCGCACAAGGGAGGGCCAGCCTCGAATTACTCAGCAGAGCTTCTGTGCGACACTTACCAGCCACCTGGTACCCTTCAGTTCCCTGCTCTGCTCCAGCAGCGCAGAAAGGAACCCACTCCCCCCTGCCTGGGAAGCCATCAATCAGTCACCGCGGAAGCAAGAGCGCTCACAGGTGCCAGGGTTTATACGGAGCATTGATGAAATAATGTGGCAACGGTAAGTGCGGCCGTAACCGTGACCCATACAAAGGCCAGTCGCTGCTCTTCCGCTTCACCCAAGCCTGGCTCGCTGCTGGACCTTGGCCGTTTGGAGAACCTGTCTGGCTCCTGGGCTATTGGCCCCAGATACGTCGGAAGAGCCACAGCCATGCTGTACATTTTTTATCTCCCACTGGCCGTCCCCGCTGCCCGGAGCTGTAATTAACCAGACTGAGCCACATTTCGCAGGGCGCAGCAGATCCTACCTGGAAACGTTTTCTTAAACACCCATCTTCCACAGCGCAGTTCTTTAGCAATGATTTCTCTCCAATTTTAGAAAGGGAAAACACGCTGCAAGCCCTTCTGAGATAGCTACATGGCTGGATGTTTACCAATCCACTTACCCCGCAGACTTGACAATTCCTCCCAAGTCCCATGCTGCTGACCTGGAAGTAGGACGTTAACGACACAACCCAATGGGCTAAACGCATTAGAAAAAATCTGGCCACCTATTTTTGGGTCTAAACGGGATATGAGCGGCTGTGAAAATCTGGCCCTAAACCTCTCTGACCTCAGTTTAGTCATCTGTAAAATGGGGATCATTATACCTACCTAGGTGATTGTGAGGCCCAACTAGCTAATTAATGTCTGGGAAGCTCGTGGAGATCCTCTGATTGAACAATGCCCTTGGGAAAAAAGGAAAAACAAATTGTTCCGAAATCTTGTGCCACCGTTAAACTGAGTCCAGAAAGACCCACCCTTCCTCGTTAGTATTAATCATTCCTATTAGAGTTTTGTTGATTTTTATCCATAGCAACTCCCATAACACATACTGGGCTAAGTTCCAATCTTATGGGCCCTGGTGAGCCCAGGAGCTGAATAGAGCCTACTGCACACTGCCAAATATAGCCGAATAATGACCACCGCCATGAGCAACGTTCTGGCTTTATTAGGTACGGTGATGGGGGAGGGCCAAGAGAAGCGGCTCTCAGTCAACCTTCCCAGCTGGAGCTTAGCATTTGAAAATGATGCATGCGGGAGGTGGGGCTTAGCCAGCCTCACAAAGTGTTGACCACACCCTCTTAAAGCACCATGACTGTGCAAGGTGCAGTGGCTTACTGGATAAGGTGCTTTCCGCTAATGCTAAGGTGTATGGGTTCTAGGCCAGCGGTGGCTCTTCGATCATGTTATTTAGTTAAATAGTGTCACCCCGTGGAAGGGAAGAATGATTTCCTGGCTGGTGGTACTCAATGGGTGGATTTCTCTGGTCTGTGTTATCCAGCAAGTCCGACTGGATAGTCACAGGGGCCAGTATTAAAGTGGCGGTAACCGGACGTACTGTGGCTCAAGAGAGGTGCTCTGGGGATGTGTTGCAGAGGGGATCAGGTGACTGCAGGACTATATAGTGCAATCACTCTGGGAGAGACCTGAAGTGAGGGATCCCTTGCCAAGGGAGCTGGTGGGTTGGGAGGAGGCGGGAGAAGAAGGAACCCCAGGTCGGGCCAAGCCCCGGTGCAGAGATGGGATGGTTGGGGGAGCCCTGCAGTGAAGCGAAGGTTTGGATGTGGGCTAGCTGGGAACAGACAGTGGGCAGCTGCAATTTATGGTCCCAGGGCCAGCTCCCACATGGTGCCCCCAGGCAGTGATGAGGAAGAGCCCCTCTGGGAAGGAGGAAGGCCTGGGATATTTTTAACCTAGCAAGAGCAGACAGGACTCTCGCAGGAGCTCTGTGGCAATCAGGGAGAAAGCCGTGACCTGGGCAATGCAGGGTAAAGCCACTGAGCCCATGGTGGGCTGAGGACACTGCATATATCTGGGCTCCTGTTGTATCCTGGAAGAGGCAAGTTTTGCTTTGGCCAAAGGAGCAAAAGCACCCAAACTGCTGCCACAGACAGAGGCTCCAGATCAGAAGAGAAACTGAGGCAGCGATGCCAGAGAGGTAAGAAGACACTGACTGTCCTCCTCCCGCTAGCAGTTGGAGGGGAGCCGTGTCCAAACTCTGCCCTGCTGCAGTGGAGGAGATCCCTCACTCCCTCACGTCGACACAGAGGGGCCTGTCTGTGCATGGATCTACCCCAGGCTGGGCAGAAGCTGGCGTTCCCTGTCCCCGCTTGTTTCCCAGGACCCTGCAGGGGGGTGGGGGGAAACAAATCGTGGCCCCCAAACTCTGCAGTGAATCAGCACAAAAAATAAATCCCGGACTGAGGAGTCCCCTATGCTCCCTGCAATCATGGGATGTGATCGCAGCTTGAGGAGATGTGCCCTGGCTGGCTTTAATCTCGCTAGCTTGGGTCCTGGAGGGAGCAGTGGAGCCGTGGCAGCATGGGCTGTAAAAGCCCTTCCAGAACCCAGCGGCTGGCCTGTCCCACAGCTAGCTAGATTTAATCTTGCTTGGGTGTGTCCACGCAAACTGCAGTCACACCCAGTGTAAACGTACCTGTGCAGGGTTCCCTCCCTCCCCTGGCACTGCAGTGCTGGAGAACCAGCCTGGGGTTCCAGACAGCACAGGACGCCTGGGGATCTCGCAGGGCTGAACAGATTTCGGGGTTTCCAGGAGGAGAACTGGATGGAATCTCACTGTGGTCCCCCCTTCCTGAGTCCCATTGCACAGGTTTTCTCATGGGAGGCTCTGATTCCCCCTATACACACCCCGTCTTGTTGACTATAGCGAGTCTTTGTTAATGGGTTTTTTTTTATGACGGTACATTTAATTCAATTGCTGAATGAGCCTAGAGACTGTGATGCATCGAAAGAGGGAAGGGAACAGCAGAGAGCGCAAAGGGGGTCTCCTGGCTACGCCAGCGCCTGTCTAATGCCACAACTTCACATGAAGTTGTGGCTGCTCAGGATTGATACGGGACTCAGGACACTGAGATTCAGTTCCCAGCTCTGCCACAGCCACACCGTGCGACCTTGGGCATGTCACTTAGTCTTTCTGTGTCTCAGTTCCCAAGCTGGAAAATGGAGGTGATACTTTTCTACATCCCAGGGCAGATTAATTAATTTATGCTCAGGTGATCCAGCGAGGGGAGACAAAGCACCTAGTTACGCAGGCTTCAGGTGTTCTTACCACTGTCTTCTAAACTCGCTCAAAGCAGGCGCTCCTCATGTGATGGTGCAAATCCCGGAGCCCTGTCTACAGCCCGCTAACACCAGCACAGCTGCACGGTCGGCGGCAGCAGCAGTAACACGAGTAGAGAAGGCCCTATAGGCAATATTGTTGTCTCAAAGCTTGTGTCCAGCAGGATTAATGGCTCGCAAAGGCTTGGATGACCCCATGCTTTCATAAGCCATGCTCTGCCAGTCACACTAGCCGAAATGAATAAAGATCCTTTTATTGGTATTTAAAAGACTTGTCGGTGGAAAAAAACCTTTAATCGAGTCAAAGGTATTTAAATGCTCGACTGATCCGCAATAGCTTCCAAATTACTTTGGTGGCCACAGGGCCCCTTGCTAGTGTGACCTGGGTTGTCAAGCAATCTTGGCTGGTAATTGGTCCCCTCAGATCTCCTAGCAAATACTATACCCTGGCAATACACCATCATTTATGTGTTTCCCGCTCTGGCACCGATTCCCTCTGTCTTGGCCAACTCTCTTAGCCGCTCTGTGCCTCAGTTTCCCCATATGTAGAATGGAGATGATACTAACCCAGTTCACTGGGGCGGTGGGTCAGGTTGAGTATTAATATTTGCAGAAGGCAAAGCACTCTACTAAGCACCCTATGTATGCATTTCCCCCGCGTATTCAAGCTCAGCATGAAAGCTGTCTAAGAGGAGCGCATTTTGTGTCTAAGGACTTTGTTCACGACTTCGCCTCGGAAGAATGTGGAAATGTGTTAAACCTAAAGGGAGAATCATCTTTAAAAAAAGACCCAACTTGATGCTGCTGATTTGACTTTCATGAGACTCCAGTTACATTTTTTTTTAAAGCTTCCACACAAAATGGCAAATCTTCTAAAATTAGATCTAGGGAATTATTTTATCTACACGGGTAAAAAGGCTGTTTGATACAGAGCCTGTGTAACGCGTGCCTTCTCGGCTCCCCAAATACACCAGGAGAACGCTTTTGATTTTTTTCCCCTTCGCCTTTTGTCTTGGTGAGCTCTCGCCACGCTACTAAAAGAAAAATTAAGGGGCATTCTTCAGGTCAATCTAAGCCCAAAACGTAGATTTTTGTTCTAAAATATAAGCCTTTTTATGTCAACCTCAAAGCAGTAAAAATGATCTTGTGAGTCTTGTTGTTCCAAATGCAAACCTGACATGCAAATATTCCCCCTGCGGTGTCTTGAATCCAAACATTGCAGCTTCCTGCTAATGCTAATGCCTGAGACCTTGTCCAGAGCTTATTGAAATCAGTAGACTCCCATTGACTGCAATGGGCTTTAGATTAGGTCCTGAGAGAGGAAAGTGGAAACTCGCCAGACACCAAAGTTGATGCATGCGGTTTGATTGCAAGCTCTTATTTAGGGTCTGATGCTGCAAGCACTTAAGCCCCATGAATAATTGTACAAAGGTCAGCTGTGGGCAGGACCAGTTCCAGGGTTTTTGCCGCCCCAAGCAGCGGAAAAAAAAAAAAAAAGAAAAAACGCGATCGCAATTGCGATTGGCGGCACTCCGGCGGCAGCTCCACCGCGCCGCTTTCTTCTTCGGCGGGAATTCGGCGGCAGGTGCTTCCCTCCGAGAGGGACCCACCGCCGACTTGCCGCCGAACAGCCCGACGTGCCGCCCCTTCCCCTTGGCTGCCCCAAGCACCTGCTTGCTGGGCTGGTGCCTGGAGCTGGCCCTGGCTGTGGGGTTACTGGTATATGTAAATGTTTGCTTGTCTATTGTCCAGATAGTCTAAGCACCTCGGTGCAGGACAAACCCTCTACATCTGTGTGAACCCCAACTGGTTTCACTGACCTCACCTAGGACAGCTTGCAGGATCAGGGCCTGTGTTTGCAGAATATCCAGTGCAGCTGGGGACCTTGTCTTGGTTGGGACCTCTGAGTGCAACTGTGAAACAAATATGATCATTGACAGCTTCATAGATTCAAAGGCCAGAAGGGACTAGGGTGACCCATTATCAGGACTGTCCTGGTATTAGGGGCTTGATCTTATACATGCAACTATCCCTCTTCCTCCCCCTGCCCCCGGGAAAAAAAAGCATCCTGATTTTTCACACTTGCTGTCGGGTCATCCTAGAAAGGACCTTTGTGATCATCTAATCTGACCTCCGGCACAACACCGGCCAGAAAACTGCACCTAGGGATTAGTGACTAGGAATAAATACCCAACTGCCTGGCTTCTTGACATTGTCCAAACTGAGTGGAACGCAAACAAAAAAAACCCAAACAAACACACAAACAAAACAGATGAAGCAGCAGAAATGGGGAAAGGTGGATTTGTTTTCTGTTTGTTAAATCTTCCACCTTGAATGACTGATCTGAGGTTTTATTAACGCAGGAGAGGTTCGGGCTTTTTTAAGGAGGATTTTTAACCATTGTCCCTTTAAATAAAGACCTGGGGTGGTTACCTTAGGGAAAGGAGTGAATAATTTATCCAGTTAAAACAAAGCCAGGGGAATATGATTCAGCCCATGCTGGAACGCTGGATCTAAGACCCCTACTTGGCTCAAATTCTAACTCAAAGTCGGATTCAAAGTGGGAACACTCCCATTGATGCCGGTGAGCTTTGGGTCAGGGCCCTGAAACGTGAACCTCTTTGTAGCAAGGGCTGGTAAGTGTCATGTGTGTGAGAATCATAAATCCACAGGGTTAGGGGGGACCGCAAGGGCCATCTAGTCTAACCCCTGTCAAGCTGCAGGGTTTGTTGTGTCTAAACCATCTCAGACAGACGGCTCCAGCCTCCCTTTGAAAACGTCCAGTGAAGGAGCTTCCACGACCTCCCTAGGCACATAGGTTCCGACTTCTGCTCCCGCTGGTGGGTGCTCGACCCCCCGCCTGCCACCCGCCCCAACTCCACCCCTGCCCTGCCCCTTTTCCGCCCCCATTCCAACCCCTTCCCCAAAGTCCCCACCCCAACTCCGCCCCTCCCTTACCCTATTCCGACTCCTTCCCCAAAGTCCCTGCCCCAACTCCGCCCCCTCCCTGCCCCTATTCCGACTCCTTCCCCAAATCCCCGCCCCAGCCCCGCCTCTTCCCCGCCTCCTCCCCTGAGCGTGCACGTCCCCGCTCCTCCCCCTCCCTCCCAGCACGCCGCCAAACAACTGTTGGCGGTGGCAAGGCGGGGATGCGGCACGCTCAGGGGAGGAGGTGGAGCGTGTGGGGGGGAGGAGCTTGGCTGCCGGTGGGTGCAGAGCACCCATTAATTTTTCCCCGTGGGTGCTCCAGTCCCAGAGCACCCACGGAGTCGGCGCCTGTGCCTAGGCGTCTGTACCGCTGTCCTACTGTTCTTACCATTAGGAAGTTCTTCCTGAGATTTCATCTATGCTGTAGTTTGAACCCATAGCCTCTTGTCCTGCCCTTTGTGGCAAGAGAGAAGGACTTTTCTCCATCTTTTTTTATGGCAGCCTTTCAAGTATCTGAAGACCGCTATCATGTCCCCCCGCAATCTCCTCTCTTCCAAACTAAACATACCCAGTTCCTTCAGCCTTTGCTCATCTGGCCCGCATTCCAGCCCTTGGATCATCTATGTTGCTCGCCTCTGGGTCTGCTGCCTAAGTAGTAGTAAATAATGGCACTCCCGGAGGGGGAAAAAGTACCATAGCATCTCTATTGACCCCAAGTGCTGGGTGGGTCTCCGTAGAGAGAAGGCATTTTTGGGAGAATCCATGCAGGGCACTGGTTCACTGGGCCAGAGAAGGTGAATAAGGAATAATTATTTCTTTACATTCCTGCTTATTCATCCCTCTGTATAAATGGGGAGGGGAGAATACTGTTGCCTGTTCTACACGGGCAATATCACAAGGTTCATTCAAGCTCTGCTAACGTGGATGGAACAGAGCCACCTACTGCGCCCGGGGCCCGATCCAACACGCGCTGGAAAGATTTATCCTATCCTATCCTATTTCCTAGAACTGGAAGGGACCTTGAAAGGTCATCGAGTCCAGCCCCCTGCCTTCACTAGCAGGACCAAGTACTGATTTTGCCCCAGATCCCTAAGTGGCCCCCTCAAGGATTGAACTCACACCCCTGGGTTTAGCAGGCCAATGCTCAAACCATTTACTCCAGTGGACGCTGGAACCGGCTCAGACCAAGCATGCGAAGACTTGCATTAGCACAGCACTCTCAGCCCATGCCAGCTGGCATCGCATTCCTCGCAGAGGCCAGTGTTAGATTTCACCAAGCTGCTTGCTGGCTGGGGCAGGGAAAAGAGCCAACGCGCTCTCCAGTCTGTCACGTCGTATTAACGGGCAGGATCGTTTGAACCTGGAGACAATCCACAACTTCATTTTTGTGTGGCGGTGGCAGGGCTTGTGGCTGCCTGTTCCGGATGATGAATGATTCTGTTTCAGGCCGATCCGCTCGTTTGAGCACCGCGGTGGTTTCAAGACTTCATGCAAAAGAGGAGCGCTGGCCATTTTTCACTTGGAGCGATGAGCGACTCAGGAATAAATTTTCCTGCTTAAAATTTGCTGGGCCCAGGGTTTCTCGGTGAGGCGGCTTTGACAACCTGTCACTTTGCTAGATGTTTGGCGCTTGGAGTATTCGGAGCTCTTTTATTGCTTTTTAAAAGATTTAAAGGAAACAAAACCCTGGTGCATTATGACATTTAGCAGGGTCGATATGGGTATCTGACTAGATCCCGGCCTAGTAGCTAAACCCGCCAGGTCCTGATCCTGAACTCGCTCAAACTAGCGTAAATCAGGAGTAGCTCCATGCCAGCCACTGGCATTGCACGAGGGTAAAAGCAGGACCAATGGGATCGGCCTATCAAGGCCTTACAAAATCACCACGGAGACGTGTTACCCGAGCCACAATATTCTGCTGCTGGACCACATAGAATTTGGCAAGGCTGGTATAGAACTGGCATTGCCTGCTGCGTCGGTGATGCACACAGATATGGCTCACATGCAGCGTAGCCAATGTTTAGATGCCTTACAGCCTGATCCAGCGTCCATTGAGGTCAATGGAAGCACTGCCCTGGACTTCCCTGGGCCCTACATGCAAATCCATCAGGGCCGGCTCCAGGCACCCGCTGAGCAAGCTGGTGCTTGGGGCGGCAGATTGTTGGAGGCGGCGTTCTGCCCAATCCTAGGGCGGCACGGCCGCTTTTTCTGTTGTTGTTGTTTTTTGTTCTTGTTCTGCTCTGGCCACCCTGTAGGGGGCGGTGGCGTGGAGAACCAGAGCGCCCTGCAGGGCAGTCCTCTTCCTTCCCTCCCCGCCGACCGGACCGGAGCCCTCGCGGCAGGCGGCAGGAGGCGGCGCAGCGGGAGGGGCCGCGTAGCAGCGCCCCTGCTGTAGCCCTGGCCGCCCCCTCCTCTCTCTCTCTCCTGCCCGCTCCCTCCCCCCCAGCCGGTCCCCCTGCACCCGCGCTCCAACCGCGCCGCAGGTTTGGTTTTTTTTGCTTTGCCGTTCTGGCCGCCCTGTTTTTTTTTTTTTTTGGCTTGGGGCAGCCAAAAAGCCAGAGCCGGCCCTGAAATCCATGGTGGGGTGCAAGACCCCTTCTTTCATCCCCGGGTCTGAGTCTTTTCTCACTTACATCCGTGTACGCTGGGTGTTGTCTACCCCCGAGCAAACCCTCCTGTTGGGTAGGTGGGTTTTTTCACTGTGAGGTTCTCCTGGGATTGACGGGATCAAGGCGCCTCCAAGGATGCACCAAAATATCAGGGGCTGGGTTGCCAGAGGGTTCTGTACCTGGGCCACCATAGCTTCAGATCGCAGCAGGCACTTTCCACCCCTCCCCCAACTAAATTCAGAGCCACCCCAAAGACTAGATCCAATATAGGATCCATCTTATGCATGGTGCCCATCTCTGGCAAACCATCAAGAGTTATCCTGCTTCTGGTGATTGGACATCTCCCCAGAACCAACAGTCCGACTTTTCAAGACCAACCCTTGCACCCTCAGCAAGTTCTCAGGTGACACTAAGCTGTAGGGAGAGGTAGATACGCTGGAGTGTAAGGATAGGGTCCAGAGGGTCGGTCCTGGGGCCGGTTTTGTTTAATATCTTTATTAATGATCTGGAGGATGGTGTGGACTGCACTCTCAGCAAGTTTGCAGATTACACTAAACTAGGAGGCGTAGTAGATACACTAGAGGGTAGGGATCGGATACAAAGGGACCTAGACAAATTAGAGGATTGGGCCGAAAAAAACCTGATGAGGTTCAACAAGGACAAGTGCAGAGTCCTGCACTTAGGACGGAAGAATCCCATGCACTGCTACAGGCTGGGGACCGACTGGCTAAGCAGCAGTTCTGCAGAAAAGGATCTGGGGATTACAGTGGACGAGAAGCTGGATATGAGTCAGCAGTGTGCCTTCGTTGCCAAGAAGGCCAATGGCATATTGGGCTGTATTAGTAGGAGCACTGCCAGCAGATCGAGGGAAGTGATTATTCCCCTCTATTCGGCACTGGTGAGGCCACACATGGAGTATTTCGTCCAGTTTTGGTCCCTCCATTACATAAAGGATGTGGACAAATTGGAGAGAGTCCGGCAGAGGGCAACGAAAATGATCAGGGGGCTGGGCCACATGACTTACAAGGAGAGGCTGAGGGAACTGGGATTGTTTAGTCTGCAGAAGAGAAGAGTGAGGGGGGATTTCATAACAGCCTTCAACTACCTGAAGGGGGGTTCCAAAGAGGATGGAGCTCGGCTGTTCTCAGTGGTGGCAAATGACAGAACAAGGAGCAATGGTCTCAAGTTGAAGTGGGGGAGCTTTAGGTTGGATATTAGGAAACACTATTTCACTAGGAGGGTGGTGAAGCACTGGAGTGGGTTACCTTGGGAGATGGTGGAATCTCCTTCCTTAGAGGTTTTTAAGGCCCGGCTTGACAAAGCCCTGGCTGGGATGATTTAGTTGGTGTTGGTCCTGCTTTGAGCAGGGGGTTGGACTAGATGATCTCCTGAGGTCTCTTCCAACCCTAATCTTCTATGATTCTATGAGTCTAACCCAGAAAAGGAGTTTGCCCAACTCCAAAGCAAAGACCTTGGTAGGTCAGTGACTGGCAGTTCAACAGAAACACAACCCTTCCTGAGTGCTTCAGGGAGGTCCTAGGCTCAAACGTCCCCAGATCCTGGAATGCAAACCTGGAACACGTACCGCCAGATGTAGCCAGACCAGCAGCAGCGTCTGCTCTGTGCACCAGCCCCCCAGGGCAGATGCTAAAGTGCCCAGAGGAGATCGGCTCAGCCATAAGCTACGTCCTCTAGAGAGTATCAGGGGAAAGCTTATGCCCAAATAAATCTGTTAGTCTTTAAGGTGCCACCAGACTCCCTGTTGTTTTTGTAGAGAAGTCACTTTGCCCCCTGCCCTGGAGAGAGCACATCTAGGGATGAAAGAGAAGCTAAGCCTCCATGTCCAGTCTGTGCTTGGCCTTGGCTCAGACCGCTGACAAGGGTGGCAGTTGCGATGATAGCTTTGCATTGAGGGTGCCGGGCCGGTAGGGACTGCCTGAGATCCGCCAGCACGTGTCGCGCAGGCTGCCGACTCTGGGGCACGTCAGTGTGCCAGCTGCAGTAACGTGCACGGTTCGCTCCTTGCGCGACTGGAACGGCAGGGGCTGCTGCGAGCCGGGACTGAAGGACGTTGGCAGAGCTGCGTGATGAGGCCAGGCTGGGATACCAGGCGGGGCTGTGCCCGGGCTCGAGGTAGTTGGGCGGCGTTGCCTGGCGACCCAGGACTGAGAGAGTGGGCGCCGCGGGATAGTGAAGGATATTGGCAGAGCGGCACGTAGGGACCGGCGGCTGGAATAGAGGGAGGGTGTTGTGGTTCAGAACTGGGCAGCATCCGCACAGCCGTGGTGGAGGGGTGGGCCTGGAAAGCAGGAGGCACTGCCAGTCAGAACTGGGATGGATCGGCAAAGCTGGGCGGGGACGGGACTGGAACAGAAAGGAGGGCTGGTCTGGATGGAGGGACATCAGCAGCACTGCGGGGTTGGAGCAGAGTTTGCCCAGCACTAGAACTCACCTGCAGCAATAGACGGTCCGAGGGAGGGAAGATAAGAGGAAGATCCGTTTCTGAGAAGCTGAGCCCAGCCTGGAAGAGTCCAGGAGCCGGGCGCTCCAAGACACGGCTGCAGGGAGTCCTGAAGGGACACCGATTGGTGTCACTTTAAAAAGTAAACATATGCAGCCTAATGAATGAGTTCTATCCCAGACGCTCCAGTGCGGAGAAGTATTTAACGGGCACTATTGGATTCTGTGGTATTTCTCGATCTGTAACCAGTGCATTATGACCATTAATGGATTTTTGAGGCCGGATTGATTTTTCATTAATTTGGTAAAAATCTTTTCCCTCTCTCCTATAATTCTGTCTTAAAACTCCCCCCCCTGACAGCTCGATAAGTCACTCGCCTCATAATGCAGGTCTGGCTCGTAGAGCGCGGCGGGGCACTGGGTGGGGTGCGGTGAAGCCGCTCAGGGTGGGGGAAAACCTCCCTAGACATAATGGGGCTGCCAATCATCCTCCGTTTCCCAGCGAGTTTGAAAGGCCGGCACTGAATTATTAATGGGGCGCGGCTGGAGGGGGTGGAAAGGGAGGGTGTGGAGGTTGGTTTGGGGAGAAGATGGGTGTTCCAGGGGGCTATCTCACAGGTGTCCTTCCATCGCTATGGATCCTGGGGGGGTCTTTGCAGGCAGGCCGGAGAGGCGGGAAGGCAGCTTGCACGGCTGCCGCGTGTGCTCACTAGCCAACCATTCGTGCGAGACACGAGCTGGGGAGAGGCTGGCAGGGGAGAGTTATGAAGAAGCTTGATCTGGATTCTGTGGAAGAGGGGGAGCGTGGAGAGATTCAGATGTGTGTGTGGGGGGATCTATAGGCAAGGGATATGGGGGAAGCCTCATTGCTTGACCCACAAGTGGACTAAGCAAAGCTTTTGAAAATATACTATGGGGAACAACCCTGCCCTGGCCAGAATAAGGAGGCTGGCGATAATAACGGGATGGTCTTGTGGTTAGTACGGATCACTTGCAGATTTAAACAAGTGTGAATGGTGGATTCTCGGTAACTTGAAGTCTTTAAACTGGGATTTGAGGACGTCAGTGACTCAGTCACAGGTTCGGGGTCTATTCCAGGCGGGTGACGGTCTGTGCCCTGCAATGTGCAGGAGGTCAGACTAGATGATCCCGAGGGTCCCTCCTGGCCTTACAGTCTATGAATCTGAGTCTCCACCTCGTTGGTGTTGGTGCATCCCAGTCGGGTCCTGATCTCCTGGCCTCTCTGCGCTGCGACAGTATAAACGCGGACTAGGGATATTGCTGGAGCAGAGTCTTTCAGATGAGATTCTCAAAGCAGTGTACACGGGTAGATCTCTTGTTCTAGGTCTTTTTTGCCTCCTGAGGTAGCATCATTCCCCAGAAGCGGGACTGAAATTGTGCCCGAAGACCGTAACACGCCAGCAGGGGGCAGTTTGGATTGGAAACGAGAGCAGCTGAGACGCTTTCCCTGGAGGCTCCTGTCTAGACCCAAGTCCCAGCTCTGGTTCTGAAGCTCTGCTCCTTGAGTTGGGTTCCACCAACTGCTGCTCCCGGGACATTAATTAGGTGGGTGTGACTACTTTCTGAGGCAGTAACGAGACAGTTCTCACTGGAATCACTCAGCGGATAGGTAGCGTCTTTCAATGAGGAAGCCAAGCTCTAGTTGGCGTGTGAATGCCCATGTGCTCTGGGGACAGGCTGGTCTGTATTCACCCCGTCCATGTCTCTCACCCCTCCCGTCGTTGGCAAGAGCTGTCAATGCCACAGAAGCCGCCCACTCTGCTCGGCCACGCCACTTGCAGCATAGGGGTCTTCTCCATTTCAGGCTCCTACGGCCAGGAGACAAGCCATGCATACGGGGAGCCTTTCCTTCCCATGCCTTGCAAAGGGAGGGAGCTGCCCACATTCACACGTGTGTGCGCACCCAGATCACAGTGTGTGTGTGTGTGTGTGTGTGTGTGTGTACACACACGCAGAGGCGATGTTGCCTAGTTGCCTGGGCTTTGTTTCCTTGCTCTGCCCCTGACATGCTGGGTGACACTGGACAGATCACTGCCCTGTGCCGTGCCTCAGTTTCCCCATTTTACAGACGGGGATAATGAGCCTGCTGTCCCTTGTAAAGCACTTTGGGACCTGTAGATGAAAAGCGCTGTATCAGAGTTGCGTGTTGTTATTTATTATTCCATACAAGTACACCCACTTTCTCATGCATGCAGGCCACAGTGAATGACATGAAGTCACTAGGTGAGCAGGTGAACGGGAGCTGGGAGGAATACCTGCGCTCTCCTGCGCCCTGGGGCACCTGCTCCAGCCCCTCCGCGAGCTCACAGACAGGAGTAAGGCACGAGAGTACCTCGATACCAGGCTCTACTGGACCCCGCGGCATTTCTCTATCTGTAACCAGCACATTATGACCATTAATGGATTTTTGAGGCCGGATTGATTTTTTCATTAATTTGGTAAAAATCTTTTCCCTCTCCCATATAATTCTGTCCTGAAATGCTCCCCCGACAGCTCGATAAGTCACCAGCGCCTGGCACGATCTGTTAGGAAGATAAAAAGAGGGAATAGGTGTCATCCATCCATAACTTGCCTGGCTAAAATATCTTCACCCACCCCCCCATCCCCGGCCTTCAAATGACGCCAGTGGATGCATGGGAGGGAGTGCGTCACGAGTGCCCGTCCATCCAGGTTCTCCCAGGTAACATGCACATCGCTCATGTGCTCATCCCCTCGCACATACACACGCTGGTTCTGCACATGCACACACACACACCCATCCTCTCACATATGTGTGCATTTCCCAGCTAGGTCTGCTCAAACTTTCTCTCGCTCCTAGGCTCACAGACATGTCCGGCTCACACCTTACACACCTCCTAGGGTGACCAGCTGTCCCGATTTTATAGGGACAGTCCCGATTTTTGGGTCTTTCTCTTATACAGGCTCCTATTACCCCCCACCCCCGTCCTGATTTTTCACATTTGCTGTCTGGTCACCCTAACACCTCCTCATGTGTGTGCACACAGGCATATGGCCCGTGCTCATGCAAACAGCATTCACCCCCTCACGCACACAAGCTCACACTTGCACAGTTGCCTCACGTGTGTGCATGGACACGGACCTCCCTCCCCTCACATGTGTGCATGGACACGGACCTCCCTCCCCTCATGTGTGTGCATGGACACGGACCTCCCTCCCCTCACATGTGTGCATGGACACGGACCTCCCTCCCCTCACGTGTGTGCATGGACACGGACCTCCCTCCCCTCACATGTGTGCATGGATATGGACCTTCCTCCCCTCACATGTGTGAATGGACACGGACCTTCCTCCCCTCACGTGTGTGCATGGACACAGACCTTCCTCCTCCCACGTGTGTGCATGGACATGGACCTTCCTCCCCTCACGTGTGTGCATGGACACGGACCTCCCTCCCCTCACGTGTGTGCATGGACACGGACCTCCCTCCCCTCACATGTGTGCATGGATATGGACCTTCCTCCCCTCACGTGTGTGCATGGACACGGACCTTCCTACGCTCACTTGTGTGCATGGACACGGACCTTCCTCCCCTCACGTGTGTGCATGGACACGGACCTTCCTACGCTCACATGTGTGCATGGACACTGACCTTCCGCCCCTCACGTGTGTGCATGGACACGGACCTTCCTCCCCCCACGTGTGTGCATGGATACGGACCTTCCTACGCTCACTTGTGTGCATGGACATGGACCTTCCTCCCCTCACATGCGTGTATGGACACGGACCTTCCTCCCCTCACGTGTGTGTATGGACACAGACCTTCCTCCCACCACGTGTGTGCATGGATATGGACCTTCCTCCCCTCACGTGTGTGCATGGACACAGACCTTACTCCCATCACGTGTGTGCATGGACACTGACCTTCCGCCCCTCACGTGTGTGCATGGACACGGACCTTCCTCCCCTCACGTGTGTGCATGGACATGGACCTTTGTCCCCACAGATACGTGCACACAAGCTTACAGTCACACAGATGTCTCCTGTGTGCGCGCACATGAACCCACCTCCCCTCACACACACACAAGCCTACACTCGCACAGATGTCTCCCAGGTGTGCATGCACACTCTAGTTTACATTCCCACAGATGCCTCACATGCGTGCACATGGACTCTCCTACCCTCACCACGTGTGCACACAGACTCCCCTCTCTTCACACGCATGTGCCATTTTCAGGGCAAGGAGGTTCTGTTGGCCAGCCGGGCCTTGTGAGTGTTGCCAAAGTCCAAGCCGGACGGGCCCCCTCAGAGGCTGAAGGGCCAGGGGCTGGTTCCAGGAATCATTTTGGGCAGGGACGGATTATCCAGCTCCCGTGCAGAGAAGGAAGCGGGTGCAGGGAGGAGAGGCCTGAAGACAGAAAAGTCCTCAGGGGCTGGAGGTGCCGGGCCGGAGGGGGGGGGTAACATTGTTCAGGTAGAGCTGGGAGCCAGGCTGGGGGCCAGAGGGAGAGACAGGGCAGCATGAAGAGGGAGAAGGGGTGCAGGAGAGAGGAAAGTGCAGGGCACGGGGCCTGCTCGGAGGAGAGGGCTCAGGGCAGCTGCTCTGATGGAGGCCCTGGGGAGAGTAAGTGAGGGGGTGAAGGGGGCCAGCCAAGTGATGAGGTCTCAGCCTGCTGGGGAATGCGAATCATGAACCTCCTCTTCCTTTCATTGTTTGTACTACAGCCGCGCCTAGAAGCGCTGACCGAGTTCCAGGTGCTGGACACACACACCCACACACACACGCACACACACACTGGGAGACAACCCCTGTCCCAATCGAAATAGACAAGGGGAGGGGGGAAGCAACAGACACAGGCAGGGGTTGGGACTTGCCCAGGGTCACACAACCAAGGCAGGAATAGAATCCGGCTCCCCCGAGTCCCAATCCAGGGCCCTGCCCCATCCACTGGACCCCCACCCTGTCTCAGCAACTGCCACCCAAGGATCTCGAAGCACTTGACAAGCCTCCGTGAATCAAGTCTCCCAAGCGAAGTCGGTGCCTACAGGTAGGGAAACTGAGGCAGAGAGCGGTCAATAGGCAATTGTCCAGGGTCTCACAGCGGCAGAGTTGGGAATGAAACCCACAACCCAGACTGCTAGCTCCTAGCAATCCCAGGGTACTCTGCCTTGCTGATGCTGACCAAGCTGGAGGGGTGCCTAGCCAGGTGAAAGATATGTTTTAAATTCCCGAACACGTCTGATTGACAGCCTCCCCTTGAGAGATGGGCGCGGAGGGCTGAAGCATGAGCAGCAATTTCCCTTTGCTCAGTTTCATCCCGCTACTGCTCGTTCTGTCCCCTCGTGCCGGGGGATGGCGATGAATCTCCCAGCTCCGCCTTTGTAAAGGGCTGATGGGTTATTTTAAAAAAATCCGATTGAAGTGTAACATAAAGGAATGAATCTGCAAAAACAGCACAGGCAGGGTTCCGGCGGTGTTGGCTCCCCAGCGTCCTAGTTGAAATCTGCTCGGTTGATTTGTATTGCACTGGTGCCTGGAGAACCAGCTGTGGCCAGGCATAAGGGAGATGCTGCCCCAAAGAGTTTACAATCGAATCTGACAGTGGGTGGGAGAAGGGAAGGATCACTAGCCCCATTTTACAGACAGGAGAACCGAGGCGCAGACTATACGTCTACACTGGGTGGGGGGCGCGAAACACCCGCAGCTGTGAGTCTGAGCCAAGGACGACAGTCTCAGGATCACACTAAAAATGGCAGTGGAAATGTTCCAGGATTCAGAGCCCGAGCTCCAGTCCAAGCAGGAACGTCTATGCTGTATTTTTAGTGCCATTGCTTGAGCCCAAGTCTGTAGACCCGGGATTTGAGAGATGCTGCAGTGGGTGCCTTTTTGCAGCGTGGACATATCTGACAAGATTAAGTGACTCGATCAAGGCCACATAAAGAATCTATAGCAGAGCAAGGAATCGAAGTTAAATCCCACCGTAATGCCACAAGATTCTTATCTCAAAACAAAGGCTGACGTCCCCCAACTACCTTCCTCTGCCAACTCCACCTGGCATCTAATGATCCAGCCGGATCCTTTTTGCCCCATCACACAGGCACTTAGCAGTGGATTTTGTTGCCAAATCATTAGGCAGAATAGCAAATTGCTCACTCTCCCATACTGGATTCCTGGCAGAAGCCGGTCTGTATCGGTGAAATTCGGAGCTGATCCTGTAGCCGTAGCATTTCGTGAGCCTCGATCCTGGTTAGAATTGCACCGCTACCCCAAGCAGAATTCCTACCAGCAAGTAGGAGTATCACAGGAGTTCAGTGTTACTCCGTGTGACTGCCTCTGCCGGCTGGGCCGGTAGAACTGTCTGTGGGATTCAGATGCTGCACATTGGGTGAGGAAGATCCTGTTTCTAATCACTTTTCTGAGCCTAGCCTAGATCATTTTAGAGGGACACCCTACAGGAGAATCACATGTAATTTATAATAGATTGGGGTGGGGGCAGGGGGAGGTAAGAGGTGCTACAGAGGGGTGGTCAAACCCAGGACTAATCTCCTCTTTGAGGAATTGCAGATGGGACAGAGCGCAGTTCAGTTGGCTTCTCATCACTACACGTTTAATGTATCTTAAAAAAGATGCCGACTGTATGTTGATTAGCCACCAATTGCTTATTAAAACCATATTTAATGAGGGTTAACAAGTAAATAATCGATAGCCGCTCGGGTCACACAGAAGCCGATAAACCTCAATAAACGCTCTTTATAATCAACTTCTTTACTAACCAGACCATCACTACGGTAACGACTATAGGTGTAATTTAGACCTAACACGGTCCGATTGCATCCTGAGTAAATACAAACTGATTAGCGACATCACTCATTGGCATGGGCAGGGGGCTGTTTGGGTTTAGTTTACAGAGATTTTAAACCCCACAGAGTCTTGCCAAAAAAATCAAAATCAAAACGGGTGTTGGTTTAAAAGTGGTGACTGTCCTGCTAAAAGCCAGGAAAGTTCTTATGTGAACTTCAGCCTTTGCTCTATAGAGGATGATTGATAATGTCAGGTGCTCATGGGAGAGGTTGACGGAGTCTCACTGTCTTCTAACACTGAACAGGGAACTTTGCTAATCAGGAAAACAATGTTCTCCCTAGAGCTTCTTTCTCTGCTTCAAGGTAGGTCTTCTGACTAGGCCCTTCCCCCATGCCTCCTTTCCTGCTGTGGATTTAAAGAAACAGCAGGAAAGAGCGACCGGCAAGAACGGTTTTAACCTCCCCCCTACACGAGGGCCCTGCGCTGGTGCATGCAAGCCGGAAAATGAAACTGACCAATGTACAATGGGAATTTCTCCATTATACATGAATGGGGCATCTTCTGTAATGAGAGTGGAGACAGGCTGTGCCTTTGTTTGATCTCTTACTTTAGTCGGCAGCCCCTCTGGGGCAGGGGCTGTGTGTCTCTCTGGATTGTAAAAGGCTGATGCATATTGACGGCTGTGTACGAGTGAGGAGGAGGAGGATGGGGATCAAGTCTGCATGGATTGCTACCTGTGGCTGAGGAACCTGGGCATATCTTGACAGATACAGGAGTAATGGTCTCAAGTTGCGGTGGGGGAGGTTTAGGTTGGATATTAGGAAAAACTTTTTCACCAGGAGGGTGGTGAAGCAGTGGAATGGGTTCCCTAGGGAGGTGGTGGAATCTCCTTCCTTAGAGGTTTTTAAGGTCAGGCTTGACAAAGCCCTGGCTGGGATGATTTAGTTGGGAATTGGTCCTGCTTTGAGCAGGGGGTTGGACTAGATACCTCCTGAGGTCCCTTCCAACCCTGATATTCTACGATTCTATGATATCCCAGAAGAAATACCCTGCGAGTTTGTCTTGTTTGGAGAAGTCCAGAGTGAGCAGAGAGTCCGTCTCTTCAATAGTTCTCATATGATTGGCTGCAGCTGCATCCCTGTGTGTTTTCTTGCACGTCTGACTGCCTGTCCTTTGAGAGCCACTGCAGCTGCTGTCCTGCTCAGAGCCGCCTTGGACTGTAGACAAGGACTCCTCCGAACTTCCCGTCGCACTGACTCATTCTTGTTTGCTTGATGGGGCTTCGCATTACTTTTGCTTCTGTAAGCAGAGTCAGGATGAGCTCTACCCTGACATCTGGTGGTGAATTATGGCGAGTGTGGAAAAGAACTCCAGGGGCTGATCTTGTTTGCATAGGCACACCCACTCGCCTGGCATGAAACAACAGCAACTGAAAGTGGTTACTTTGGCTGGTGTGGGATCCCCAGTTTCTCTGTTATTGGGGCAGGAAGAATAAAGTTTTGTTACCCTGATTCTGTGAATCAAGGCCAATGGAACTGTTGTATGACAGAGGGACTCACCATTAACTATGTAGCACTCGCTAGACAAGGGGCATGGGTTACAAAACCCAGTGAATTGAGAGAGGCTGGAGATAGGTAGTTGTACCTGATGGTGTGAGGGCCTGCAATGCCAATTGCACCATCTTCTCTCCCCACTGTTGAATAGCAGAGCTAATTTTTATTCTATTAAGAGTCTAATTACAGGCTGCTATGCTGAATTCACTTTGGGCTAATAGTGCACCAGCACTGGGGCTCTCCTACTATAAGCTGAAATCACTAAGAGCTGAGTGCTGTGTTAACTAGTGGGGGAGCCTGAAGATTTATTGTGGAGCAGTGCAGTTTGTGGGACAGTTGGTGCGGCCCATGGGATGGTGAGTGGAGCGGAGCAGTTTGCAGAAGGCTGGAGTGGCTCACGGGACGGCTGGAGGAGCGGCTGGTGGAGTGAAGCAGCTCGTGGTGAAGGCTACAGCAGAACCCCATGGAGAAGCGGGGCAGTCGACCTCAGACCACATAAGGTGCCCCTTAATACCCTGTGTGCCCCTTTCTCCCCCCATTCCCACGGGGGGGGGGGGTAAGTGAGACTCTGCAGATAAACTTTTGAACTTTGGGGCTGCACTGACCAGGGACAGAAACTTTTGGGGTAATGGACTTTTGGGACTTTGGGGGTGGGTCTTTTGCTCTTGGTTTGTGCTATGAACCCTGTTTGCGGTGTTTTCCCAATTTAATGCTGATGTCGCTTACCTCGTGTTATTAAATATTTTCTGCTACACTCAGACTCCATGCTTGCGAGAGGGGAAGTATTGCCTCTTAGAGGCGCCCAGGGGGGTGGTATGTAATTGTCCCAGGTCACTGGGTGGGGGCTCGAGATGGTTTTGCATTGCGTTATTGAAACGGAACCCCTAGATATGGAACCCAGCCCTTGTTGCTGCCAACTCAGATGGGCAGAAGGGTTACACTTCCACACGGGGGTTCTCTTTGGTTTCTGAAAACAGCCGCATGTCACTGATTTCTGGGACTGGGGGTAGAGGAATTAAATGCTGAACACGCTGGGCGTCCCTGATCCGGATCCCTTGGCAAACGGGCCTTCAAGGGATGCTCTAGTAACACATGCTTGTCACCTCGACACAACCACGTGTCCCTCCCTCCCAGCGGACGGCTCATTAAAGGGAACCCCTGAAGCGGCTCTGGAAAACCCAAGGGTGTGGAATCAGTAGCCATCAAAGGTCAGGACTGTGTGAAAGGCTATGGAGCGGCCTATCTAAATGAAAAAAGAAGAACTCCTGTTCTTCTTTTTGCGGATACAGACTAACACGGCTGTTACTCTGAAACCTATCTAAACGAGTGAGTTGGGATCTGTCACGGATCCGCAGCTCTGGTGCTCTTGAACGGCTCTGGAATGGTCCTCGGTGGATCCCTTCAGTGTGTCAGCCCCTCTTAGGGTCACACTCTTTCACTAGGGTAAGCCACAGGGCTTCACTGCCTCCTGGGACTGAACCGCAGAGCCTTCCTCGCACCCCTGCTTCATGCTTTGAGCTCCTTGCAGCGTGTCCACCTGAGTGAGAGACTTGTACACCCAAAGGCAGCAATACACCCCCACCTTCCTTAACCGGGGTGACTCCAGCCGGCGTTGTAAAAGCAGGAGGGTTTATTAGATATCTGGAATGCAACGTAGTAAGTCCTTAGTTAACATAGAAAACAGAAAGTTACAGCGTGGACCATCTGGGTCAGTCCAGAGCCCTCTGACCCCTCTTTAGCCCCAGTCCAGGAGCATCTCCTGCTTCCAGCAGCCCACACTTCACAACCCCACTAGGCCCGTTCTCAATCCTTTGTCCTTGTTCCTGGGCAAACATTGTCACCTGTCCCTCTTCCTTAGCCCTTTGTTCCCCAGCTGGTCACTCCTAGCTGGCTTCCTGCAGAGGGTGGGCCATCCATGGTCGTTAGTTGCTAGGTTCCAAATGTCCAGGCAATTGGAGTGACCATTGTCTTCTGGGACTCTCCATGGGCATGGGGGCCCAGGCCCAAGGCAGCTAGGCATCAGTCTCACCTGGGTCTCTGCAAAAAGTAAACAACCTTTTCCCACCACATAGTCTCCTGCACAGGGGAAACTGAAGCACACACATTCATCCAAAATATTATGAAAAATTCCCACTCTGTCACAGGGGCAGAGTCTATATCCTAGAAGGCATGTATCCACAGGACCCTCAGAGAGGTGAGACAGGTCCCTAGCACGGTTTGGCCTGCTGCTGTTTGGAAGCGAGACAGACCAAAGCGCACCACGGAAGCGTTCGTGCGTGGCAGCAGGGGCCATACAGCGTGAGGTAGATTTACCCTCCAGATGGGGCGAACAAATTGTTCACATAGACAAGCCCAGATCTGATATACGCTACAGCTCTCTGCGCTGTCCTTGTTCTGGGGACAGAGCAAAAACGTAAGGCTCCAATGTTATCAGTTTAGCACCTCTTCTCATTACAAGGACAGCCACTGGAGTTGGTGGATAATGACCCCCTGCTATGTGACAGGAGTATGTGGTGCCTCAGACGCATGTCACATGACTGGGCCCAGGAGATCAAATCCTGTCAATGTCCTTCTACACAATATCCATGTCTGTCCATTTCAACCAAGTTTTTAAATAATCAGTGTCCAGGTTGAATTATAAGAACCTTATCTACCTGCTCGGCACCGTGGCCCTATGCTAGAGCAGTGCGCTTGGCTGGAAGGATGAGACCGATAGTTCAGCATGTTTGGGTCTATAGGTGGAGAAAGACAGAGGGAGAGAAATCCCAGTGTTCATAATGGAAAAACATTGACACTGCCTTAATGCCAGGGCGGCCCTACCAAGAAAGTCTGATTCCTGCTACAGTCGTCAGTTGTGACTGCGACTTGGGGGCAGCGAGAAATTCATGCGGCTGAAAGAATGTCGGCTCAAGGTGCGTTTCCCCTGCTTGAGAACGTTGGAAAGTTCCCTCCCTCCACAGCCCAGCGTGGGATGAGAACTCCTACCTGCTCTGGTAGCTGGTCCCGTAGCTCCCCGTTCGTTTTATGGCCGCCGGTGTTAACATTTCTGTAGAACATGGGGATAATTTTCTGCAGAGAAGGATCCTTTTTTAGTGACTTGCAACAATTAAGTCTCTGCCTCTTAACAATCTGCAGGGATGAGTGATTGCCAGGGAGTGGCCGCTGGGCTCCTAAAGAAGCTCGTATGCTAATGGGTGAAATGGCAAGAAGTAAATGAAGTAACTTTGGGGGGTGGGAGAGGGGAACTGTTTCAGGGATGAGCTGTATGGGTTCCCGAAGAGAGACATGGCTATTCCTTGGTACACTGCAGCCACCCCGTAGCGGGCCTGGTGGTGCAATCCAGAAGGAGCTCCTTGCTAATCTTCTAAACCAAGCAGCATTGGGGTAGATAGGTCTGTAGATGGGAGACCTGCAAGGTTCTGGTAACTGCGGGAGCTTGTAATAGAACCTTCTCTTGCATTTATGGGGTCTGTCTACGCTGCATGTGGGAGCAGGCCTGCCAGCCTAGATCCAAAAAATAGCTGGGGAGATGGTGCTTTGGGGTGAGGATGAAGGGTGGCGCTTGGGCTCCCAAGCACCAGGCAGGGCTGACATTCTAAACTGGAACAGCTGGGGATAGCGTGGACCTGGGGGGAGCCTTACTCCCAGCTCCTGTGGAGACACACCCATTGAACTGCAAGTCAAAGCTCCCAGAGACTTTTATGGGCGAGGTGGAGACCCATCATAGAATCTCAGAGTTGGAAGGGACCTCAGGAGGTCATCTAGTCCAACCCCCTGCTCAAAGCAGGACCAATTCCCAACTGAATCATCCCAGCCAGGACTTTGTCAAGCTGGGCCTTAAAAACCTCCAAGGAAGGAGACTCCACCACCTCCCTAGGTAACGCATTCCAGTGCTTTACCACCCTCCTAGTGAAATAGTGTTTCCTAATATCCAACCTAAACCTCCCCCACTGCAACTTGAGACCATTGCTCCTTGTTCTGTCATCTGCCACCACTGAGAACAGCCGAGCTCCATCCTCTTTGGAACCCCCCTTCAGGTAGTTGAAGGCTGCTATCAAATCCCCCCTCATTCTTCTCTTCTGGAGACTAAACAATCCCAGTTCCCTCAGCCTCTCGTCATAAGTCATGTGCTCCAGACCCCTAATCATTTTTGTTGCCCTCCGCTGGACTCTTTCCAATTTTTCCACATCCTTCTTGTAGTGTGGGGCCCAAAACTGGACACAGTATTCCAGATGAAGCCTCACCAATGTCGAATAAAGGGGAACAATCACGTTCCTCGATCTGCTGGCAATGCCCCTACCTATACAACCCAAAATGCCGTTAACCTTCTTTGCAACAAGAGCACGCTGTTGACTCATATCCAGCTTCTAGTCCACTGTGACCCCTAGGTCCTTTTCTGCAGAACTGCTACCTAGCCATTCGGTCCCTAGTCTGTAACAGTGCATGGGATTCTTCCGTCCTAAGTGCAGGACTCTGCACTTGTCCTTGTTGAACCTCATCAGGTTTTTTTTGGCCCAATCCTCTAATTTGTCTAGCTCCCTCTGTATCTGATCCCTACCCTCTAGTGTATCTACCACGCCTCCTAGTTTAGTGTCATCTGCAAACTTGCTGAGAGTGCAGTCCACACCATCCTCCAGATCATTAATAAAGATATTAAACAAAACGGGCCCCAGGACCAACCCTTGGGGCACTCCGCTTGAAACCGGCTGCCAACTAGACATGGAGCCATTGATCACTACCCGTTGAGCACTTGTGCACTTACATCACGCCTCTCCTAGGAAGATTTTAAAAGGTTGGGAGCTGGAGTAAATTGACCGCCAGGAGAGAGAAGATGGTTTGCACTAGTTGAGGATCTGGCCCTTAATCCCGAAGTGTCATTGAAGCGGTGGGGTCTTCAAAGGGCTGCGGTGCAATCAACGAACCGCACCGTGCACACCTGGCTCCCTGCTTCGGCCTCTCTCCACCTGCTTCAGCTCCTCCCGTGCAGACCTGGTTTGCCCTTCCCTTGCGCTGGGGCTGGCCATCCCATCTGAGCACTCACTGCATGGGGGGAGCCAGAGCTCGCCGTAGGCAGATCGGCAGCAAACGCCAGGTCACGCTCGCCACCGAGCCAGCTGCATCAGCAGTGCCATCCCTCTAACAAACAGCTCTCGACTTGCAGAGCAGAGCCAGCAAGGTCGTTTGGAATAGGGCGCAAACAAGGAGCGATTAGCCGGGGAGGCTGCTTCCATTCCGCGCCCCGGTGCTGCTGAAGTCCCTCCCCAGCAGCTGCTGCTGCCCCGGGGACACGGCGCCCGGGGGCGGGTGCTGAGTGCTGGACGGAGGCGAATGCGGCAGCCATTTTGGCTCAGCTGCAGGCCCAACTGCCTTCGCTGAGAGATGACACCAGGATGATCCCGACGCGTGCCTCCCTGAGGGCTCCGGGCCCCCTCCTGAACGTTCCCCTCTCTTGGCCCTCCGGAAGCCTGTAAAGAAGGCTTTCCCCCAAACAGGTGTGTGCCCCCTAGACTCCCCCCCCCCACACCTGGCCCTTACGCACAGATCTGCTCCAAGCCAGGCCAAGCCAGCGTGAGAGGCCCTGAAGCTGGAGCACAGGGTGGGACACCCTGCTAAGGGAGCCCTGCAGCAGGCTTGAGGCAGGGACGGGTTCCAACAGCCAGCTGGCAGGGCGGGATGGGACATACAGAATCTGGGGAGGAAGGGAAGGTTCATCAAGGTTGCTGCTCATATCACCTTCCCGATCCTACATAGCTCTGCCCCTCCCGGCTCGCCCGCTCTTCTCTCTTGTCGTCTTGCTTTCCCCATCCCCCACTCTGCCAACAGTGCCGGCTCTGACACCTCCTTCATCTGCATCTCTCGCAATCCTTTCCGTGCTATCTTCATAAGAATGGCTACACAGGGTCAGACCAATGGTCCATCTAGCCCAGTATCCTGTATTCTGACAGTGGCCGATGCCAGGTGCTTCAGGGGGAATGAACAGAACAGGTAATCATCAAGTGATCCATCCCCTGTCGCCCATTCCCAGTTTCTGGCAAACAGAGGCTAGGGACACTTCAGAAAATGGTTTTGCATCTCTGCCCATCCCGACTAATAGCCATTGATGGACCTATCCCTCCATGAACTTGCCTAGTTCCTTTTTGAACCCTATTATAGTCTTGGCCTTCACAACATCCTCTGGCAAGGAGTTCCACAGGTTGGCTGTGTGTTGTGTGAAAAAATACTTCCTTTTGTTTGTTTTAAACCTGCTGCCTATTCATTTCATTTGGTGACCCCTAGTTTTTATGTTATGAGAAGGAGTAACTAACACTTCCTTATTTAATTTCTCCACACCAGTCATGATTTTATAGACCTCTATCATATCCCCCCTTTGTCATGTCTTTTCCAAGCTGAAAAGTCCCAGTCAGAGTAGAAATCAATCACTGCACATGCCATTCCCCTCCAGCCCTTTCCCTTCTCCATAGGGTGACCAGACAGCAAGTGTGAAAAATCGGGACGGGGGTGGGGGAGTAATAGGTGCCTATATAAGACAAAGCCCCAAATATTGGGACTGTCCCTGTAAAATTGGGACATCTGGTCACCCTGCTTCTCCACCAAATGTCTCCAGCCAAAGCAAGGGCTGAGGTTGGCTTGGGTTTGAGCACACCATGGGGCTGATTCCCCATTGCTATATTAGCCTCTTGCGAGTGACTGATGTATTCACTCTTCAGTCATTTGTCGGGCAATGGAGTTGAATATATCTGCCTGCGGTGGGCAGGACATTCCCACCTATCCGAACGGGGTCGCCACGAGCCAGCCCCTGCGCGTGGCTGCGCTGGTATCCCCTGGAAAAGATTGCGGGCTTGATGCATTTAATGACATACCATCGGCACTGTCGGGTTATCTCAGCCTTGAGTCTAATTGCCTCTCGTTCCACAACAACCTGAGCATTGAACAAGATGGGAAACTAACAACACTGAAGGCGCCGGGTTGATAGCTCGGGAGCCTTCAACACTTCTGTCTCCGGAGCGGGGAACAGAAGCAAGAGCTCACCTACATTGCTGCAGCCTTCCTCGCGCAGAGCTATCTCCGAGTGCGAACCCGTTTCATCTTCCATGGCCCACTCCATCCCTGGCCTCCCTGGGTATGTCTATACACTACCCTCATGCTCTGACTCAGGTGTGAGGCCAAGCCCCACTTCTGTCCACACACAAATCAGTGTGACTCGGGTCAGCCACCACTCAGGACCCAGGCCCTAGGACCCTGGTGGGGAGGGGTCAGAGCCCAAGTCCTGCTGTGAGTCAGGTCCAAGCCCTGTCATTCTGCAGTTTGGACACAGCTCATACTGCAAACCTGAGTCAGAAGGGCTGTGTGGATACATTAGCACGACTGTAAGACCTGGGTCCAGCAATTGTAAACCCAGGTTCACAAGCCTGGATCCCACAGATCCAGGCTTAGTGTGCAGTGTAGACATAGGCTCTGACACTTCACCAAGCACAGCTGTCTACTAGGAACTGAGCTGGGCTGAGACCTGCCACCTCATTTCACGTAGGCCACCAAACAGCCACCTGAAGTTATTAATTAGCCGTAGTGCCAAAAGGCCAGGGCCCCGCTCTGGTAGGTGCTGCACCAACGTCACTCCTTACCTGGCAGAGCTTAGAATCCAAGTAACGTTCCCCTCTCAGCCATGGTGCAGTTCCATCATAGAATATCAGGGTTGGAAGGGACCTCAGGAGGTCATCTAGTCCAACCCCCTGCTCAAAGCAGGACCAATCCCCAAGTAAATCATCCCAGCCAGGGCTTTGTCAAGCCTGACCTTAAAAACCTCTAAGGAAGGAGATTCCACCACCTCCCTAGGGAACCCATTCCAGTGCTTCACCACCCTCCTAGCGAAAAAGTTTTTCCTAATATCCAACCTAAACCTTCTCCACTGCAACTTGACACCATTGCTCCTTGTTCTGTCCTCTGCTACCACTGAGAACAGTCTAGATCCATCCTCCTCGGAACCCCCTTTCAGGTAGTTGAAAGCAGCTATCAAATCCCCCCTCATTCTTCTCTTTTGCAGACTAAACAATCCCAGTTCCCTCAGCCTCTCCTCATAAGTCATGTGCTCCAGACCCCTAATCATTTTTGTTGCTCTCCGCTGGACTCTTTCCAATTTTTCCACATCCTTCTTATAGCGTGGGGCCCAAAACTGGACACAATACTCCAGGTGAGGCCTCACCAATGCCGAATAGAGGGGAATGATCACATCCCTCTATCTGCTGGCAATGCCCCTACTTATACAGCCCAGAATGTCATTAGCCTTCTTGGCAACAAGAGCACACTGTTGACTCATATCCAGCTTCTCATCCACTGTAACCCCAGGTCCTTTTCTGCAGAACTGCTGCCTAGCCACTCCGTCCCTAGTCTGTAGCAGTGCATGGGATTCTTCTGTCCTAAGTGCAGGACTCTGCACTTGTCATTGTTGAACCTCATCAGGTTTTTTTTGGCCCAATCCTCTAATTTGTCTAGGTCCCTCTGTATCCGATCCCTACCCTCTAGTGTATCTACCACGCCTCCTAGTTTAGTGTCATCTGCAAACTGCATCCAGTCTGGCAGCTTGGAGCCGAAAGGGGCAGCAGCCCATTCCAAACCCTACGTGCCATCTAGTCTTGTCCCACGGAAGAAGCACATTAGTTCACTGCCCTGCATCCCAAACAAAAGTTACCGCCTGGACCTGGCAGGGTTGGCCCCACCCGCTGTGCTGAAGGAATCGAGAAGCACAACCTTGCAGGATTCCGGGCGCCCAGAAGGACTAGCTAGAGGACAGACGAGCAAAATGCTACCCAGCTGCCCAAGCCCTCGGCCGACAGCTGGGGAGTCAGCGCAGCGTGGCAGCCAGCGGCCCGGGCCTGCATCCAGACTCAAGCTGCTGAGCCCAGCGCGTTTTTGCAGACCGTGCAAGTTTACCAATAAGTCCCTGTAATAATCTACTGCGAGAGAGAGCGTGCGGCTGGGCCTCGGCATCCGTGTGTAATAAGTGCTGGAGGTTTAAGTGGGAGAGAATTACCTTAAATGTATATCTAGAGAGGAAGGGAATATCTAGGTATATTTTAAAAAAACCTGAACTACTGGAAAGGAGTAGAACCAATTTCCCAATTTCAATCTCCGGCTCGCTGGGATTCAACCTCTCAGATGTTGCCTGCTTTGCTAAATTGGCTGGTCTGAGGGCTGCTCCGACGCCTATTTGGGCTCATTGTGGTGCATTTATGAAGGGCTGTCACACAGGCCTGACAGGGTGATGAATTGGCCTGGCTCACCGGAGCTCTATGGGGGGCGGGGGTGCAGAGAGAACGGGGAGGTGTTGCTCTTGGGAAGAGAGGGAAAGAGACAGAGACGGAGGAAGGAAAGTGGGAGCGGGAGGAGGAGGAAGCTAGCCAGTGGGTTTCGCTCAGTAATCGATTCCGCTGCCAATAAACGACCAGTCCCCGTGGAGGGGGGAGATGGAGGGAGCTGGAAGCAGCAAGTTAAGCAGTTTGCTGCGAAATCCCCCAGGGGGGCTGCGATTAGGATATTACAGAAATGCAACGGTGAGGCGCGGTGTCACGGGGAGGGAGGCATAAAATATTCCCAGACAGCAATTCCACCTCGTCAAACTCTCCAGCCCAGCTTCCGAGCTCCTTTGTACCGGCGTAAATCTGGAATGATGCTATGGACGTCAGTGGAATAATACCAGATTGAGCGGGGTAACGGGGAGCGAAATCTAGGCATAGAAATTGGTCTCTCTGGAGAGAGAGAGGTAGACGGCGGGGTTGGGGTTTTCTCTAGCATTCCCCCTGTAGTATCTAATGCTCCCTGTTTTCCTGTATGTGTCTCTCACATTATTTATATATAAATGGATGATATAGATAGATATAGTTCTAGCTACAGATACAATGCAGATATAGATCTATATCTGAGACAGATAATATCGGTCTCTCTCTAGCTACTTGCTTCTCCTAACTATATCTCTCTACCAAACGGTATGCCTCTCAATCTGTCTCCCTTTCTCCGGTCCTCTTGCTCTCAGGCACAGGCTTTCCCAGTGAACATATGGTAGGTAAAGGATTCCTGGTTGTATCGTGCGGGCCAAAGGTTTTATTGTCACTGGATTGGGATAATTTGCACAGCTCGTCACCCATGACACATGTGGCTATTTCACGTTAATGCCAGTAAAACCTTTACACCACATACCCTGCTGTGATGTACACCCCCCAGCTATCTTCATGCAACTGCTCTTCATATGGACACCCAAGCCCTGATTTGTGCCTTTGCAGATCTGGGCCGGTATTATCAATTTGCACCCTGAAAAGTGGGTCAGAAGGGGAAAGTTCTTCAGTGGGTGGATCTCGTCTGTTAGTTGTTTGTGAAGGGATGCATGCTTGCAAATGCATTTGGAGACCTCCCTGAACCTCTGCGTAGCTGGCTCTTGTTCTTAGCATTCAGCTTAACCCAGTGCTGTCTGTCTAACCAGGCCCAAGGTCACTTTAATCATTTTAAGAGCAGATTATATATCGGGGGGAAAAGAGAGTGGGGAGAATTTTTTTCAGCAAAATGTAAATTTGCTGAAAAATGCATTTTGGGGAGCACTGAAACTATTCACCAATTTAGATCAAATTTGGCAAATAGTTGTGTCCTGAAAAAAATATAAAACCCAGAAGAGGAAATTTCAGAAATGTCCGAAATGGTTTGTTTTGATATTTTCAAAACAAACCACGTAGGCCTCTCATTTTGAAACGACATTTTCACAATGAACTGTCGGTTCGAACCGTCGTTCAAAATGGTTCATTCGCCCTGAGTGAAATTTTGTGTGAGTGAGGGTTGATTTGGTGAGGGAATCCACCCCCCACAAAAAACATTCAGTTTCACTTTGAAACGAGCTGCATTTGCTAAAATTATTTTTCAATTCAGCCACCGAACTGAAAAATCAACCATTCACTCAGTGCGCTCTCTCTCCTGTGAAATACCCCATCCGCCATATTCCTATTAGATGGGGGCTGAGCAGTAGAACGTGGATCCGGAGTCCAACCTTACCCGTTTCAAAAGCTCGCTAGTATTGGGTTCTAGGGTTTTGTCTTGGCTCATTATTGAAACGGTGAAGTCCAGGTCTTGCTCTTGTAGTGCAGTCCGCAGTCCCTTTCTGATTGTATCGCCCAAGCCAGGACTTTGTCACTATGTCTACACGGCGATAAAACCTGCCGCATTGAGTCTCAGAGCCCAGCTCAGCTGACTTGGGTCTTGTCTTCACACCCAGCGCTTTAGTGAAAACGCTTCTCCCGTCGGACTAGTCAATCCACCATCCTGGGAGGGGATAGCGCTGTCGATGGGAAAAGCTCTCCCGTTTTAATATCGCTAGAGGTCTGTAGAACGGACCTGGCCTTGGGGGGCTCTGAGACCCTCCAGCCTGAGCGGGAATGTCTGCCCTGCAGTTTTATAGCCCAGCAGCCCGAGCCCCGGGAACCCGTGGCAGCTGACATGGGTCAGCCACAGTTATTTTACTGCCGTGTAGACATATCCAGGGAGACCCTTTAAGGTGTCACGAAGAGCACAGGTTGTAGGTATTAATCAGAGAATCAGAGACAACCGTAGGGATTCGGTGTCCAGCAGCCTCACTAAAGAATCCTCTTTATAGTCACTAGCCCTGAGCCCTGTCTCTACTCCATCATCAAGGACGCTCCAGATCTGGAGCTGAACGTTCAAAGTTGGATTGGGGGGTGGGCGCATTCTGTTCCCATTTCTGTCTCCCACACCCATCAGCATATTATTTACTCCTAAAATACTGTGTAGAGCAGTGGTTCCCCCTTCAGGAGTCTGATTCATCGTGCATACCCCACGTTTCACCTCACTTAAAAATTCGAGCTTCGGCTTTCTCCCCCAGGCCCCAGGGAGTCTAACATTGGCCCTGGTGACCTCATTTAAACTGCTGGTCTCGTTGTCTTTATGAAATTTTAGTTTGTACTGACTTTGCTAGTGCTTTTTATGTAGCCTGTTGTAAAACTAGGCCAGGGGTAGGCAACCTATGGCACGCGTGCCGAAGGCGGCACGCGAGCTGATTTTCAGTGGCACTCACACTGCCCGGGTCCTGGCCTCCAGTCCGGGGGGCTCTGCATTTTAATTTAATTTTAAATGAAGCTTCTTAAACATTTTAAAAACCTTATTTACTTTACAGACAACAATAGTTTAGTTATCTATTATAGACTTAGAGGAAGAGACCTTCTAAAAACGTTAAAATGTATGACTGGCACGTGAAACCTTAACTCAGAGTGAATAAATGAAGACTCGGCGCTCCACTTCTGAAAGGTTGCCGACCCCTGAACTAGGCAAACATCTAGATGAGTTGATGTACCTCCTGGAAGAGCTCTGCATACCCCCAGGGGTAAATGTACCCTCGGCTGAGAACCACTGGTGTATAGGAAACAGACAACACATTTTGAAATGCATTAACAGGTGTGTTGTGAGCAAGACACGAGAAGTCATTCTTCCGCTCTACTCTGCTCTGGTTAGGCCTCAGCTGGAGTATTGTGTCCAGTTCTGGGCGCCGCATTTTAAAAAAGATGTGGAGAAATTGGAAAGGGTCCAAAGAAGAGCAACAAGAATGATTAAAGGTCTTGAGAACATGACCTATGAAGGAAGGCTGAAAGAACTGGGTTTGTTTAGTTTGGAAAAGAGAAGACTGAGAGGGGACATGATAGCAGTTTTCAGGTATATAAAAGGGTGTCATAAGGAGGAGGGAGAGAACTTGTTCACCTTAGCCTCTAAGGATAGAACCAGAAACAATGGGTTTAAACTGCAGCAAGGGAGGTCTAGGTTGGACATTAGGAAAAAGTTCCTAACTGTCAGGGTGGTTAAACACTGGAACAAATTGCCTAGGGAGGTTGTGGAATCTCCGTCTCTGGAGATATTTAAGAGTAGGTTAGATAAATGTCTATTAGGGATGGTCTAGGCAGTATTTGGTCCTGCCATGCGGGCAGGGGACTGGACTCGATGACCTCTCGAGGTCCCTTCCAGTCCTAGAATCTATGAATCTATGAATCTATGAAATTGGATATGGAAAATCAAACCCAAAATTATATGTATATGTATATTTATATGTAAAACATATTTCCCCCCCTCTAGAAAAGCATATACTTTTGTAGTGCTTCCACCTCCCCCTCCCATCCTGGCAGATCTATCCCTCCTTAGCATTATGCATTTCGTCGATTTCAAATACAGTTAAAAATGTGCAAACGGAGTCAATTTTTACACTGTTGGTTACTGTGATATAAGGCTCTTGTGTCTCGGAATAGGTTAGGGGGCCCCTCGACGCCCCCTCGTCTCAGAATCTGACAGGCAGCCACTCCGTTTAGAATGGGTACCTGGTGCCACGCAGATTGACCTCATTAAGAGAGACTGCTGTAGAAGTAAAATCTAAAAGGTAATAAAAATCGCCAATATTTTTATCAGGACATGCGGGTTTTTTTTTAACCTCAGATGAAAAATACTTCCTCCTGGATATCTTTCACCCCACAATCCCACCTCTAAGCAAAAACCCTGCTCGTAGCTTAAATCCTGTATTTGAAACTTGACCCTTAAGGTGAGATGTTAAAGGAGACCTGCATGGGGAAAAAATTGGCTTTTGTGCCTTGCTAATGTAGAAAGAAGACACAGAAGATTTTAATCCATCCCCGTTTTGTTTGTGACATTGGAAATCCACATCTGGGCTCTGTGGGTTTTTTCCTGGAACACTCAGGGAGTGATGATGTTGGCAGGTTACACACACACCGCCCCTCAGAAGAAGCCAATGCTGCAGTGGGTGCAGGGCCGGCGCAACCCATTAGGCGACCTAGGTGGTCGCCTAGGGCGCTACAATTTGGGGGGTGGCTACCGCGGCGGTATTTTGGCGGCGGGACTTTCCGCCGCCTCTGTGGGGGGCAGCATTTCGGGGTGGGACCTTCCACCGCCTAGGGCGGCAGAAAAGCTGGTGGCACTCCTGAGTGGGAGTGTCTTGCAGGAGGTCAGAGAGGAGAAAGGCACCGAAGACTGCAAGCCATAAATCACAATCACAGAGAGGTGAGACAGGCTTTGTATGTGGCAGACCTCTGAGCTGTCCTGCCGTCTAATGCTGCTGTCTTAGCATATGCACACGTGAAAGAAAGAGCATCAGTTAAAAGGTTCTTTCTTTTATGACAGGAAATAAGAATGGCCAGACCGGAGCAGACCATATAGTCTAGTGTCCTGTCTCTGGCAGTGGCCAGCACCTCATGTCTGAGAGGAAGGAACAAGAAACTCCACAGTAGGCAGTTACGGGATAATCTGCCCCCCATGGACTGTTTCTTCCTGACCCCCATCAGTTATGCCCTGGAGGATGAGGGTTTATAACCCTACCAGAACTCCTGTTGTTTTGATTTGTAACCCTTGCTATTCTAACTCTGCATAGTCTTGTTATCCATGTGAACATCAATCTGTTTCGATGTTCTTGACCCCTTTAATATCTTGTGGCAGGGAGTTCCACAGGCTCATTGTGCATTGGGTGAAAAAAAATTATTTGATGGGTTTTTAATTTGCTGCCACTCAGTTCCGTTGGCTGTCCCTTTGTTCCTGATTTACTGAGACAGGGTGAAGAGGTTTGTCTCTGATCTACCTTCTGTACACTAGGCATTGTTTTGTACATCAAGAGCATGTCCCTCTTCATTTATGAAGAGAGACACATAGAACGGCAAATTACAAGCCATGTGGTCTATCTGGAGTAGAGCTGGTAGTGATGGGGTAATGGCAGAGAGATCTAATGACATGCTTCAGGACAAAAGCTGCCATCTTGCTGGGGTCAGGTAATAGTCTCACCCTCCCCTTACGTACAACATTGCATGGTTAGATGCATTATGGAGGTATGTAGGGTTTGTGTTCCTCTCTAGCATCTGGATGCTGGACTAGATGGAGCCGCTGCAGCTCCAGTTTGGGAAGCCCTGTGCTCTGAGATGCTCTTGGCCTGCCACTCCTTATGGAGGGAATTAGAAATAATAACCTGCCCTGCCCCACACGCACAGTGAGTACTCTAGGAGTGATTTACTTGGCACAGGGGAGGCGGATTTCTCAGTTCTTGGAACTGGTGTTTGATTTTCCTCTTTAGGAATATTCATAATCAGTTCTATCACAACACTGCCATTCTTCTAAATGATAGAACAAGCGTTTTTATGCGCCTCAGACGGGCTGCCTGGGAATCGATAGGAGTTATGAGCTTCTCTCTGGATTTACTAGAGTGCTGGATACGTCCCTTCGCCTCCTGATATTCTGTAGGAGCAGATGCCCAGGAATCCCAGGACCAGCTGGCCTCCTCTGTGGGCACTCGTCCCATAGGGTGACCTGGGAAAGGACCTTTCTGATAGAAGTCAGCTGGGATTGACACTAAATCCTCTCTCAGATTTCTGTCCCCTGTTCCTCCTCACTGTCCCATTTATCTTCCTCTCCTCTTGGTGTGAGGGCTCTGCAGTCTTGCAGTGAGATCTAAGAAGGTCTTGACTGGGTTAGTAGTTAGGTGGGAGACCACCTGGGCACTGCAAGGCACCGACAGAGCCTGGCCTCACCTCTTGTCCCTTTAGCTCAGGGTCGAGGCACAATAGCCGGGAGGTGGGAGGGAAGCTTGCCCCAGGGCTCTACCTTTTCTTCAGTCTTAATCAATATGACACATGAAAACCCCTTTAGCACCATGTGCTTGGGAGAGGATGGCACCGTGTGATGTTTGTGCTGCTTTGCTGATCATCCACAGGAGAGAAACAAGTGGTTACCTCACTTCCAACTCCCAAAGCACTCAGGGCTTTTCCCATTTCCACCCTTACTTCTGCACTGCTGCTGGCGTGACGTTGCTTTCAGAGCTGGGTGCCCGGCCAGCAGCCGCTGCTCTCCGCTCTGCCTTCAGAGCTCGGTGCCCGGTCAGCAGCCACGGCTCATCTCCCTGCCACTGCAGGACTTTTTCTTATGACGCTTATGTCCAGCCAAATTATAGATTTCCCAAAGTATGGGACACTTTGTTAGGGAGATCATTCCACTCACCCACAGCTCCCCTTATTTAGAAAGGTTTCCTGAGAGGCTGGATACCTTTTCCTTTGCTTGCATTCATCATGATACCCCACCGTACCACCCAAAACTATTCCTCCCATCTCCTATTGTTTTAAGCCTTTCCTGGTCTTGTCAGATAAGAAATGGCTGGTTGCTGTCTTTCCCCACAGGTTTGAAAAACTAGAGCTTGGCAGAACATGATTTTCCCATCTTGGGAACATTGTCAAAATCCTGAATCTGGAAATCTTGGCAATTTTTGCAAGCTAAAAATCTGGGTGGGGGAAATTTTGGTTTGGGTTGATGGAAATCTTTATTTTGTTACTATAAATTAACTTAAATTTTCAAACAAAACAAACCCAACAGACCGGGACAGTTTGACAGTTTCAAAACGTTGTCAAATGTTTTTTTTAAAACAGGAAATTTGTCAGACCAGACTCTCTTTCCTGTGAAATATTTCTGTTAAAACGAATCAGCATTTTCTGATGAAAAAACGTTTCATAGAAAAATTCCTGAGCAGTTCTACTAATGCACCAGATTGTGTGAGGTACCTTGAATTATCTCTATGAGGTACTTTTATGGTCTCCCTTTACCACAGTGTCTGAGCACCTCACAGTCCTTAGTCTACGTACCCCACAACACCCCTGTGAGGTAGGACAGCCTTGTTATACCAATTGTACAGATGGGAAACTGAGGCAGAGAAAGGGTAACTGATTGTCCAAGATCACATAACAGTTGGTGGCAGAACAGGGAACTGAACCCAGGTCTTAGGTTAGTGCCCCAACCACTGGACCATGTAGCCCCATTGCTTGTCTTCTCCATTGGGGCTGCAAATGGTCAGTGCCCGCAAAATTCTGCTTGGCCAATCATGGGAGTCGTTTGGATTGTTTTCTCTTCTTAAGAGCCATGAATCTTTGCAATCAGAAGGAGCGGGAGAGCGATAAATCCCACTAAAGGTAAAAGGGATTGATTTTAGAAGACACTGTTTAAGAATTTGTTTTTCTAATGGATCCTAAAGTCTTGTCATCAATTTTGCCAAGCTCAGTGGTGCCAGAATGCTTCTGTATCCTGTCCAGAGTGGAGGAGGAGGAGGAGGAAGAGAGACAAGGAGGCGTGGGGAGGAGGGGGAGAAGAAGAGGTTGATATGTCCATTCCAGATACAGTATCCTAAAACGGGGATTATACTCTACCATAAATACTAATCCATTAGTTGCTCTTTCACACGCTGCTGGCTCTAGCGCTACCTCCATTTGCCTGCATGATAATCTATTTGAATATCAATGTGGCTTCATGTTAAACGGCTTCCCTTGGAGTTTCAGATGAAGCGCAGCCACGCTGGGCCTGCGCTTTGGGGATAGGGTCCCGTATCTGGGGCGGAATCGAAAGGCAATTATTGAAATCCTCTTCGTTCTGAGAGCTTCCTCGCATCCTGCCGAAAAAAAGAAAAAGGCAGCCGGGCTCCAGATGGCTCCTCCTTTAATGGGAGGTTTAAAGGAACCTCTGTCATTTTTAATTCCTCTAAAGGCCGCCATCGATTTGCTTTGTTTCCAGTGACGGGAAGGGGAATATGCCCACGTAATGCAAATACCAGGTCTTTGCGGGAAGAGGTGCCAGGGGACAGGACATTTTCCCCGAAAAGACAGGAACTCCCTGAGCGACAAGGTTCCTACTAGTTTTATCACAAGGTCGCTGCATCCTCTGGACTAATGGCCATGATACACTGTGGCCAGTGGTGTCTGCAAAGGGAATCCACCTGTGAAAACATGTCAAAGTTGGGGGCAATCCATGATTAGTAGCTGTCTTCGCGTGCAGGGTATCCTGGGCCTGACTTGAGCCTTATCCCACCTGGGCCAGACCCTCAGCTGGTGTGAATCTCTCCATAGCTCCACTGAACGGGGCCGGCTCCAGCTTTTTTGCCGCCCCAAGCGGCGAAGAGAAAAAAAAAAGCCGCGGTCGGCGGCACTTTGGCAGCTGCTCTACTGCGTCGCTTCATTCTTCGGCGGCAATTCGGCGGCCGGTCCTTCCCTCTGAAAGGGACTGAGGGACCCGCCGCCGAATTGCCGCCGAAGACCCGGACATGCCGCCCCTTTCCATTGGCCGCCCCAAGCACCTGCTTCCTGCACTGGTGCCTGGAGCCAGCCCTGCCACTGAAGGCAATTGAGTGACACAGATTTACACTTGTGGATCTGGCCCATTGTGTGTAAACATACGGCAAGTCAATCCGGGATTGCACAAAGCGGGCAAGCGATGTTCCTAATGGATCCGCGTCCAGGGGTCACCACGAGGCAGCACTCACCGGCCACAGGCTGATATCCGAGAGACCCCGAAGTATTCCCTAAATGTAGACTAGGTAATAACTGAGGTGTCACAGATACCACGGGTGGCTGGGGAGTATTGGCAAACGCTGACTCCCTAATGGCCATCACTCTGGGTTTGCGTGTGTGTCTGTGTGTATGGATGCGCACACCTGGGCTGGCTCAGGAAGGTAGCAAATTCAGCAAATCCCCAGTTTCTCCAGCATTCCTCGACTGTGAATGGCATCGGGTCCCATATTTCCCAGTTCAGTCAGCCTGACCCTTTGCACAAAGGATGGTGACCAAAGCCAGAGACGAAGACAAGGAGAGAGGAGACGTGAGATCCCCAGGTTCAGCTATGGGATATTAAAACCGAGGTCCTTGCCACTTGAACTGGCCACATTTCAATGGGTGTAACTAATTGTCAGCAATACACGTTACCCCTGGGGTTCCAGTGCGATGCTATTTTCTTCTTTGTTTCTCGTCTGAAAGGGTTGTGTGGGGTTCAGCTACCGCCGCCGTGCTCCACCCCAGAGATGGGTGCCTTTTAGTGGCAGATGAAGCCATTCTTCCATACAATTTGCTAAGCACTTTGGCAGGGGATACCAGGCACTTCAGCATTGTAGTCTGTACGTTCCACGGGGCTGGGGAGTGTGGCTTCCCATACGTGTGCAGCATGCTAGGGCTGCAATGCATTGGATGCTCTGGGTGCTACTGCAACAGAAGTAATAAAGAAGGAAAAGGATAATTGTGTTAATTAACAAGTTGCAGAAGGAGACAGGGCTACAGAGAGGCAGGGCTGTCTAGTGGGCTAAGCACAAGAGCCAGGAACTTCTGGGTTCTCATGCTGGCTCTGACACTGGTGGCCTTGCTCACAGCTCCTGAAAGACGTGGGTGCTCGGCCTCTGCAAATCAGACCCTTAACCTCTCTGCCTCCTCCCCCCTCCCCCCCTGGGTTGCTTGCCTCATAGAGGGGCTGGGGCGTGGGGACCCACTAGATCATCTCTGCAAAGAACTTGGAAGATGAAAAGCCACCGGGGGCAAGCGCCAATGGGAGATGCTGTTAATGGGAGATGCCCCTGTGAAGTGTGGCGTGGCCTCCTCTGCTGAGCCCTCCCCCGGATCTCTTTTTGAGCCCGGGGCATTCACAGTTAGCATGGCAGGCAGGAAGAGGGGGAGCACCCCCTATGGCGTTTCTGTGGGCCCGATATTATTTATCCATGTTGCTCTTTGGTAAATTCACAGCTGAAGGATGGTTTCATCCCTCATGCCTCTTCCCCACCACGTCCCTCAGGCCTTCAGCCAGGGTGCAGGAGCGGCTCCTTCCCTCTGTGCACCTCATCCATCAAGCCCGGTCATGTCCTCCTTTGCCCACCCCATCCTGACAGGCCTGTCAGCGCCTGGAGAAAAGAGTGATAAATAAACTGGCGCTAAAGTCTCTGCCACGGGCTGCCCTCCTGTGGATTGATTTATCTATTATTTTTACTGTAATCCAAGCCCTTCTCCCCCCTACCTCCCCTCCCCCTCTTAACTCTTCCTCCATTGCCTCTGTTTGTGTGTGGGCCCCTTACCGGCGGGGGCTGTGTTTTAAAGACCCTTCGTGGTCCTTTTCCACCATAGGGCTGAATGAGGCTCTGATGGCAACTCCAGCTGGCAGGCAAAGAGTGAGCCGGTCCAAATAGAACCTGAATCTTCTCCCCACACCTTGAAATGAACATTCGGGGCCACTCCAAAAGTTAGATTTGCTTTGTCTTCTTGCTGTGAGCTGCGAACGTCCCCCCCAAAGAGAAGCAGAAGGGGAGATCTCACGGGAGGAGTTCCTGCTTGTTAGATTTCCAGCCCCAGAGTGCAGAGCCAAGGGGTCCGGCTGGCTGGGACAAAGGCTGGAGAAGCATTCAAGACTTTGGAGTTACTTATCCAAGTGGAAACCGAATTCCGAACCTTTTCAGACTCACCCACCTCTAGCGGAGAGGATCGATGGATCTACACACACGCGGGCAGAGTCTGTCTGTCCTAGTATGTATTCCCGTTAGGGAGGTAGGGAGAAGCTGCAAAATGTGGATCTGGATTCATAAACTAGAATCTGGCATTCAGAAGCACTTGGGTCCAGGATTTTCAATCAGGCCCAGATCCAATTAAAATGTTGCTCGTCTGGTGGCTAGACGCCACTACTGCAGTGAGGGCTAGAGTGGGTTTGAGGCTACATGGCCAAACCTGTAGACTCAGTGTCGGCTCTCGGAATAAATCCAGAATAACTGTCCAGAGGGCACTGGAATTACTCCCACGGAACCGAGAGCAGAATATGCTGCTCCCTTCTTCATTCAGCAAGTTTGGATGCAATTTAAAACACCAGCTGGCTACACAATTGCCGAGAGTCTGGTAAGTAGAATTGGTGCTGCGTGGTGATAATCTTTGCTACCTTCATTTTACATAGCATCTTTCCTACTGCATCCCATAATGCTTGAGGGAGGTAACTAACAGAGGGGGCAGGGGAGGGAATTCCTGGAGCGGTGCAAATCATTGTGCCACTAAATAATATGCACTGTGAAACCCAATAGCACACAGCTTCCCCCTAAGATACACATCAGTGGCTTCTTCATACCTGTAGTGAGGCGGATTGGCCGCCCACGGGCCCAGAGGGGGATGGGCCCCCATTGAACCCTAGTGGGCGGAGCCATGCCACGCTCAACCCTCCTGCTGGAAATGAGTGGGCGGGACTGGAAGTATAAAAGGCGGGCCAGAGACCTCAGTTGGGAGGCAGCCGCCGGAGGAGCCAGACGCCTCCAGAGGCCACTGCAGACCCCGAGGGAGACGAGGACTGGCCAGGGCCATTTACGGACCCGAGCAGGGAGGAGCTGCAAGCGCTCACAAAGGCCTTCTTCCCTGACCGCCAGGACGACCCTCTCCAGAGCCAGATACACCCTGAGGGGGTGTTGGGAAGTGGCCCAGGGGGAGCAGCTGACCCCTGTGTGGCTGCCGCGCTGCCAGCGAGCGAGTCAGCGTGTTGTGGTCAGGACCCCGCTGACCCGGTAGCAGACCGCTCTGCCACTGCAGGGGCCCTGGGCCGGGATGCAGTGGAGTGGGTGGGCCTGCGTCCCCCTCGCTTAGACAAGAAGCCTGCGCTTGTCGGCCCTCCGCCAGAGCTAGGAGGCCCGACTGTTTGCTGCTCAGCCTGAGGGCAGGCCTGAGTCCTCCGACTCTCGACTGCCCCACCCTGATCCAGGGCCTGGGCTACCTGACTGTTTGCTGCCCGCTCTGACCAGGGGCAGGGCTCCGTAACTGTGTTTGTCGTTCGGCCCTGACCACAGACCCACACTCCCATCACCCCACTGATTCCCCACGTCAGGCGACCCCCGGAGACGTAGTGAGGCAGATTGGCCGCCCACAGACCCGGAGGGGGAGGAACCACTCCCCCCAGCCAACTACGATACCATACAGAGAGCAGGTAACTTCTGAAGCCGCTGGCCTTTATGATGTGTGACCAGGAGGGCACGTCTTGTCACACTCCTTAGGACAGCGGCTATCCATTCAGGCCGTATTTCTCTGGGAATTGAAGTGACTGTCGACCAACATTTCAGCGAGCTCTCCCTTCACCAGGGCTTCTTCAGTCAAGCATCCCAGCTTCTTTCTACCTGTTGCAGCACCCACTGGATGCAGGGCCAGATCCCCAGGCTGGTGGAAATGGACATAGCTCCATTGATCCAAAATCAATTGAAATCAATGCCTGTTTACACCAACCGAGGATCGGGCCCCTGGTCCCTATCCAAGGATTAACTGGGACTCCTTCAATCAACTCGTTCAACGTTAATCAGTTGCCTGACCAGCAAAGTTCTGATCCTGGATCCGAAGTCCGGCGCTGTTCTGTTCAGAGGCTGCGGTTCAGGTCCCTCATGCGATTACGTTAAAAATAAAATAATCCACGACGCGCTTTCTAGGCACGGACGCACATGATAGCCAGTCATTTTTTCGGAGTGGTTCTCAGCGACGGAAGAGCATTGGCTTAAGTGATCATTAAAGCAGTGGTTCTCAACCAGGGGGACATGTACGCCCGGGGGTCCGCACAGGTCTTCCAAGGGGTCCATCAACTCAGCTAGAGATTTACCCAGCTTTACAACAGGCTACATGAAAAGCACTAACTAAGTCAGTACAAACTAAAATTTCAGACAGACAATGACTTGTTTATATGGCTCTATGTACTATCCACTGAAATGTAAGTACAATATTTATAGTCCAATTGATTTATTTTATAATGATATGGTAAAAAAGGAGAAAGTCAGCAATGTTTCAGTGCTAGTGGGCTGTGACGCTTTTGTGTGTTTATGTCTGGTTTTGTAAGCAAGTCGTTTTTAAGTGAGGTGAAACTTGGGGGTACGCAAGACAAATCAGACTCCTGCAAGGGGGACAGTAGTTGGGAAAGGTTGAGAATCACTGCATTGCAAGGACCGTCAAGCTAGATTGATGGCTGTTTTCCAGCCTGGGTTGGAATCAGTAGTAACCAGAAGTTACTGGGCTGGAATTTCCAGTTCCCTACGCCTTGTGTTTTGTTGTACAGCTGTGCAAAGTGGGTGTATGATGTCACCATGTCAGAACAATAGACTGTAAATGATGGCCCAGGGCTCAGGGCAATGGAGAACCTGGGCCACTGTCTGTTTGAAGCTACGGATCGGTTCCTGGAGGCAGGTGGGTGATCATGGTGTTCTCGACATGCTTGGTTGCCATCTCAGCAGAGAGGCTAACGTCTGACCAGGCTATGGAGATGGAGGGCTAAATTCGCCACTGCTCTAAGTAGCCACAAGTATGGCCTCGTTCCTCTTTATGTCTGTGGGGAATTAGAGCCAGCAGCCACAGTAGGGCACTGTTGGGGGATCTTTCGTTGCCAGAGTCTCTGCTGATACAGTTCTGTGGATAAATATCAGAGGTCACTCTCCACAGCTGGTGGTTTGCATGTACACAGAGCCTTAAAGGTTAGAGATGGAGAAGGCCCATTAGCCCATCCAGGCCGTGGTATGGGCACTAGAGCAGGGTGGTTGCCCAGACAACATTTTCAAGTGCTTCGTCTGGCCTAGTTTTAAAAGTCCCACGTACGGGTCGGGGGCTCTCATCCCTGCCCTTGGAAAGATGATTGTAGGGCCCTGTGTCATGCAGCTCACAGTCAACAAGGATCTCTGCATAGTCAGCCTACATTTCCCCTTTCTCTGTTTCATCCTGATCTTCCTACCTATACCCCTGTGTATCCCACTAAATAATTCCTCCTCTGCTTGACGTTTATGCCCAAGAGATACGTGTCGTCCATTCTCATGTCCTCACTGGGGCCTGATCCAAAGCCAACAGTCTTTCCATTGTTTGCAATGGGCTTAGTCATTGTTTAACCAGGGTACCGGAGACCAAGTACATTTAAATATTCCTCCTAAACCAATCCTTTATCTAGCCATCCATCCTGCAACATATTATCTGAGCACCTCTGGTTCCCGGATAATATTTGTTGCCTATTTTTAAGTTGCTACCTCGCTTATCAATAATCGTACGAATATAATTTCATGATACATAAAGCGATAAAACATTTTCCCTCCTTTATTTGCCGTTTGATTGCTAGTTATTACATCACCCCGGGGTTTTTAGGTGCCATAAAATCATCCCTGGCTCTTGCAGACTGCAAGTTTATGATTAATCAATTACTTAGAGCGGTTATCTATTAAAAATCAAACGGGGATCTTCGGTACGTTTTCAGCAAGGCACTGCAAACAGCAATAGATCATTAAGCTAATCATTCTCTACAGCTGTTGCTTATTACCAATAATCATATTAATAGGATGGCAGGCATCATCAAGTAAACAGAGTGCATTAAAACAGCGCGTGACATAACAGCCAACATTTCATGATTAGTGACAGATGGTGCTACAAAAGATGACTCTCCTCGGACTGTTTGCACCACCTTTACTCAATGAGTAGTCCCTTACTCCGCAACGAGGGCCATTGAGATTGCGGAATTAACTCTCTTGGAGTTATGCTGTTCAGATCAGCATGGCAGTGCTTGGGAGATGTCATAGGGCCAGGTGGCAATTCAAACTCACTGCATGTGAGTCCCCATTAAGCTCTGACATGTGCTACTTGTGCCCAGTGGCGCCAGCGCTGTGGTGTTGTGTTGGTAAGGCCGCCAATTGCTGCTGTTCCTGGCGCTCTGGTGTTAGCGGCACTAGCAGAGAGTGCTATTTAGGTTCCTAGCGCCCATTGAAATCAGTGGGAGTTAGACACTTAAATAGCTTTGAGGACCTGGGCCTACATTGCTTCAGGTTCCAGCTCCACATCTGTGGAGGGGAGTGGTCATTCAGTGCAGACGTGTTTCCAAAACACACAGCGTCTCCCCCTCCCTATTCAGCAGAATCCTCTTCACACAAAATCATCCCCTTTTAGTGCTCCATAACCACCACAGACAGCCCGGCCCGCCCCTGAGCTGGCGAGCTGGCAAGGGTCATGGGGCAAAGAAAAGCCTCTACTTTGCCACTTTGAATCCAGACTGGCTTAGCAAGACCAGCTCCATAGTAACTGAAAGATAGACTCAAAGAAATGTCGGGCTGGAAGGGACCTCAAGAGGCCATCAAATCCGTCCCCCGGCGCCGAGGCAGACCGAGTAAACCTAGGCCGTTTGTCCAACCTAGGGTTACCATACGTCCGGATTTTCCCGGACATGTCCGGCTTTTGGGGGCTCAAATCCCCGTCCGGGGGGAAATCCCCAAAAGCCGGGCATGTCCGGGAAAATCGGGAGGGCTGGGTGGTGCTCGGCCGGGGCCGGCCGTGCGGGGCCGGGGGCATGGTGCCGGGCCGGGAACCAGGGGCGCAGTGCAGGGCTGGGCGCGGTGCCGGACGGGGAGCCGGGGGCGCGGTGCCGGGCCGGGGTCCGGGCTGGGAGCCGGGTCGGCCGGGCCCGCGGGGAGCCGGGCCGCCCGGGCCCGCGGGGAGCCGGGTCGGCCGGGCCGGCGGGGAGCCGGGCCCGCGGGGAGCCGGGTCGGCCGGGCCGGCGGGGAGCCGGGCCCGCGGAGAGCCGGGTCGGCCGGGCCCGCGGGGAGCCGGGTCGGCCGGGCCGGCGGGGAGCCGGGCCGGCCGGGCCGGCGGGGAGCCGGGCCGGCGGGGAGCCGGGTCGGCCGGGCCGGCGGGGAGCCGGGCCGGCGGGGAGCCGGGTCGGCCGGGCCCGCGGGGGGCCGGGCCGGCGGGGAGCCGGGCCCGCGGGGAGCTGGGTCGGCTGGGCCCGCGGGGGGCCGGGCCGGCGGGGAGCCGGGCCGGCGGGGAGCCGGGTCGGCCGGGCCCGCGGGGGGCCGGGCCGGCGGGGGGCCGGGTCCGCCGGGCCGGCAGGGAGCCGGGTCGGCCGGGCCCGCGGGGAGCCGGGGGCCGGCAGTGCTGGGCGGGCCGGGGGTGGTGGGCCGGGGCCGGCACCCCAGGGCCCGAGCCGACCCAGGCTGGAGCCGCCGGGGGGGCTAGCCTGGGCTGCGCCTCCTCCCCCCCACTCCCCCCTTACCTGCTTCAGGCTTCCCGCGAATCAAATGTTCGCGGGAAGCAGGGGAGGGGGTGGAGACTTTGGGGAGGGGGCGGGGTTGGGGAGGGGGTATGGGCGGGGCTGGGGGCGGGGCCGGGGGCCGTGGAGTGTCCTCCATTTGGAGGTACAGAATATGGTAACCCTAGTCCAACCTGTTCTTAAAAGCCTCCAATGGTGGGAATTCCACAACCTCCTTTGGAAGCCTATTGCAGAGCGTAACTAGCTAAGCTGACTGGTCTGTGATTCCCCGGGTCCTCTTTTTACGGCTAGATACTGTATGTGCACTTCCCTAGTCCTCTGGGGCCTCCCCCGTCCTCCACGAGTTCTCCAAGATACGGAATGGTTCCAAGATTGCTTCAGCTCATTCCTTCAGTACCTTAGCTAGCCCATTAAGTACCCTTAAGTTGCCATCTGAGGGCTGCTGGGTGCGTTGGGTGAATTGAGTTTGCTAGGCCTCAGTCCAGGTCCTAGTGAACACAAGTGGCACTAAATGGCTCCTTTGGTCTCCCAAGCAGAGAACCAAGGATCAAACGGGCCTTGGAGCCTGAACATCCTTCTGACTCGTAAAGGAGATTGGCAGAGCAGTGTGCATGTGGGTCGCTCACGCCACCCTGCAAATGCTGTCCGCCCCATGGATACGGAGAAAGCCTCCGTCACCCGGCCTGTCGCGATGGCCCCACTGCAAAGCCTGTTTAAAAACGCTGCGCCATGAAATACCCGCCGGCTCCCCCTCGGACGTCTCAGCCTGGTCTGCAATACAGCTCTCTCCCTGCCGGCGCGTGACGCTCCTCTCCGCCTCGCCCTGTGCCCGGAGCACACGGCCGGTCTCACCGGGTTGCCTTTGCCTGGTGCCGCCTCGGCGTGACGGAGGGAAAAGTTTTAATATTCGTCGCCATGAATTTTTAATGCCCAGCTCCTGCTCCGGTGTCATTATTTGCCTGCACTTCAGCAGTTTGGGAGCGCGTTTGTTTAGCTAATGTTCCGTTCGAGGAAGGATGCGGGGGTTGGGCAGCCCCTCCCTTTCTCCCCACAGTGACCATTAACTGAGAGACCCATGCTGCGCCAGGGGTCGACAGATGCTGGCAATGCAGCTTCCCCCGCCAGCGGGGCTGGGCTAATGGCAAAGCCTGTTATTGAGGTCAGCCTGGCCGCTCTCAGGAACTTGGTTGTTTATATATATTGGACTCCTTCCCTCCCCCCCACCGCGGCTCCCGCTTCCACTGCCCCATCCGGGAAAAGCAGGGAGCCCCAGGAGCGTTTAAGGAGGGAACCGGCTGCGACGCTGGCTGCGGGAGGCTGAACTCTCAGGACGGCACTGGGAGGAAAAGGGAGATTTTTAATTACTGGCCTTAGGGCAAATGCAGCATGGACTGGCGCTTTATGCAGCCCCATTGCCCTAGATACCCTGGTGATCTATGATAGGGTAGGTAGATGGGTTGGATTAGATAGATACGTGCCTGGCTGTGTACTGTGTGGTGACATAGACAGACAGAGGCTGTGTACTGTATGGTGACACTGACCAGGGGTGGCTCCAGTCACCAGCGCAGTAAGCGCATGCCTGGGGTGGCAAGCCACGGGGGGCGGCGTGTCAGTCGCTGTGAGGGCAGCAGTCAGGCGGCCTTCAGCGGCATGCCTGTGGGAGGTCTGCCGGCGGCCAGTCCCACGGTTTCGGTGGCAATTCAGCGGCAAGTATGCGAAAGCCGCGGGACCGGCAGACCACCCGCAGAAACGTCGCCGAATCCGCGTGACCGCGGACTGCCCGCAGGCATGGCACCAAAGCCCACCTGACTGCCGTGCTTGGGGCAGCAAAAGACATAGAACCGCCCCTGACACTGACATAAGACAGAGGCTGGGTACCGTATGGTGACATGGACAGAAGACAGAGGCTGTGTACCGTATGGTGACATGAACAGATAGATGGCTGTGTACCGTATGGTGACATGAACAGATAGATGGCTGTGTACCATATGGTGACACTGACAGGCAGGTAGATAGTTGGGTAGCATATTCTTTATTATTGGTATTTCAATAATCTCCAATGGTCCAACCAGTCTAAAGGCCCCATTGTGCAAGGTGCTGTACAAACACTTAGTAAGAAACAGTCCCTGCCCGAAGAGCTAAGCAGCTAACGACTATTAGACAGCTACATGTCTCTGTACTGACCGGGGATAGACAGTCCTTCAATAGGATTTCATGGGGTAGGAGCCCGTGAATTTCTCTGACATTGATGAACACCTCTGAGCTGGATTTCTCAGGCATCGGCCCTACTGCCTCCCAGCTGGGCAGTAAGCTAGAGCTTCTTGCTTGTTCTCTCTGTCGAGGCGAGCGAGGAAACGTGGCACAAAGGGGGAAATGACGTTTCTTACCTTTGATGCAGCTTAAATTCTGAGGCCCAGGACAGGCTAAAGGGAATCATCTCCTCCCCAGGAAGTGCCACTACCACCTTCCCCACTCTGCTTGCGGGGTTTTTCTCTCCTCTCTGCTCTGTCCATGGTGCCCAGCATTGATTCTTAAAGGAGCTGGGCAAAGGGTTGGAGGTTCGCTCGGGACAGACACTCCCCCAGCTCTGCCGTCTGTCCCAAAGGCTGCAAAATCAGGGAGGACAGATGTTATCATCAGTGCTTCCTGCCGGTCAGGTGGGAGGTTCCTTGTGGAATTTCAGCACCTCTGGTTCCTTTCTCCTCCAGAAGTGGGGAGCTCCGAGACACAGCGGGAAAACAATATCAGTCATCATGGAGGGAGTGGAAGTTAATCATCTGGTTTTTTTAAACCCCGCGAAAGGTTCAGTTGTTTCAGACACAGGCTTGGAGAGTGTCGGATTTTAATCCTCCTTTCTCAGGGCCTGATCCCAAGCCCTTTGCCACTCATGGGACCCTTTCTGTGGCCTTCAGTGGACTTTGGCTCACCCCTTTGGTAATCAGATGGTGTTGTGTGTTTACTTGTGGGTACATGCGGGATGCAAAGATCTGGAAAGTGGGGCACTTGGATAATAACAGAAATAAATACTTAGCACCAATATAGGGTTTTGCAAACAGTGAATTAATCTTCACAGCGCCCCTGTTAGTGGGTGTTATCCCCATTTTGCAGAAGGGGAAACTGAGGCACAGAGACGGTAAGTGATTTGCCCAAGGACACAGAGGGAATCAGCAGCAGACAGCAAGAGCCCTGGGCTCCCTAGCCTGCGCTCAGTTCACGAGAGCACACCACCTTCTAATACAAGTCAGCTGCTCTCTGCTGGATGGACTTGATCAGTTTGGTGTATATGTCGGTTCTGACCAGCGACGGTCCTTCCTCAGGGTAGGTCAGTGCAGGGGCCCAGCAGCCTTCCCCTCTCCGCCTGGCTCCTGGGCCAGCTCCAGGAACCAGCTTGCTTCTTCTAACTAAGGAGTCTCCCAGCCCTTCTCAGCTGGCTCTGATAATCACATAGAGCTGGCTGGCCCCTAAGCCCCTGCCCCCCGGCCCTTAAAGGGGCAGGCCACCCTGTGACCAGTGGCCCTGCTAAAGCCAGTGGTGGCCTGGGTGTCTCCTGGGATAGGTCACTGGTCTGACTGGGGCCCAGGCCAGCAGTGACTGGAGCTCTCTGCTGTGCATGAGATGAATCTGTGGGAGCTATCTTGCTGCAGTTCCCGGCCCTTTAAAAAGCCAGAGACGGCTCTTAATTCAGATGACCTTGGCTCTTGTATCCGTCAGCGAGATCCCGCTCGCCATCCAACACATGCCCCGTCCCACGGCGGGCGTAAGGGGCCAGCAGGAGCCGGCGGCAAGCAGGGGGTTATATTTCACACCCTGGCCGGCATCTGATAAGAGCCGATAAGGGCAGCTCCGTCTCCATTAGAGACGATTCTTAAGTTTCTCATGTCTCGGCTTCTGCGGATATGTAATCCGGGACCTGGCGGAGAGGAGCATGGGCAGGAGCGGATCGCAGGCCGGTGGCTTCTCTTTAAAGCTGAGGGTCAGGCTAAGGACAGCAAGGGAAAGTGAGATGCCAGGGACAATGAGCACCCATCATATGGCATTAAAGAACTCCAGAGTGTCCCATTAGCGTGTCAGAACCCCAGCACAGCCCATTGTTCAATCAGCTCGCATTGCCTCATCCTGTAATTACTGACCACACAATGAAGAGAGAGTCCCTGCCCCAAGGAGCTTACAATCTACATGGTTATACCAGACGGCATCTTCACATAACCTGGGCCATCAGGGAGGTTTAAACCCAGGACCTTCAGCACTAAAATCATGAGTCTCTACTGCTTTCAGCGAGAGGAATGACTCGTTGATGGCCCTTGTCCTCTTGTGTAGACTAGCCACTAGGAAGCTGATTTAGCTTCCGTTGAAGTCAATGAAAAGACCCCGATTCTCTTCACTGGGGACTGAATCACACCCTAGGAGAAGTGATGAGCGTGCTGTAAGAGCCTATGTAAAATAGAATATAATAGACCAAGACCCATTCTCTGTTAGTTTCAGTCACGCCCTGTGAAGTCTCATAGCTGGCTTAAGAACATAAGAATGGCCTCAGTGGGTCAGACCAATGGTCCATCTAGCCCAGTATCCTAGCTTCTGACAGTGGCCGCTGTCAGATGCTTCAGAGGGAATGAACAGAACAGGGCAATTTATCAAGTGATCAATCCTCTCTCATCTAGTCCCAGCTTCTTGATCTCAGAGGTTTAGGGACACCCAGAGCATGGGGTTGCAGCCCTGACCATCTTGGCTAATAGCCACTGATGGATCTATCCTCCATGAACAGATCTAATTCTTTTTTTGAACCCCGTTATAGTTTTGTCCTTCACAACATCCCCTGGCAATGAGTTCCACAGGCTGCCTGTGCATTTTGTGAAGAAGGATTTCCCTATGTTTGTTTTAAACCCGCTGCCTGTTTTAAACCAGCTTGACATCGCCCCAGCACCTATCTGACTTCTTTGAGGACATAGATCATTTCAAAAGCAAAACACCAATGCAGCTGGGTGGTGAGCATGATGTTGTGTTGCTTCTCAGGGTTCCAGGTGAGTTGAACACTGGCTAGTGTCACCAGTCACCATGGTGAGTGACTGATCAGAGCTGTGCCTTGTGAGTTGCAGTTTATTCAAGCTATTAGACCTCCATAACTATACTGATAATGATCAAGTGGCATTTCTTTAATAGCAGGAACTATCCTGTTACCTCGAAATGAAGCGTGTGGTTAAACAGACTCAGGGCACTTCCTGCAAAGACAATGCTGCTCGCTGTTTACGCCCTTCAGATACTCAGGCAGATGTCACGTCGCCTCTTGGTCTTGCTCAGCCACTCTGTACACATTCAGCTCTTTTCATCTCCCCTTGTAAATCAATCTCTCAGTCCTTTCCAGTATTCCTTTATGAACCCTCTGCAACGTGCCAATATCTGACTGGTCAGGAGAGGACCAGAAATTCATAGATTCCAGGGCAGAAGGGACCATTATGATCATCGAGTCTGACCTCCTGTATTACACAGGCTATAAGACTTCCCTGAATTAATTCCTGGTGGAACTAGAACAGATCTTTTAGAAAAACAACCAATCTTGATTTACAAGTTTCCAGTGATGGAGAATCCACCACAACCCTTGGAAAACTGGTCCAATGGTTAATTACCCTCACTGTTAAAAATGTGCACCTTATTTCTAGTCTGAATTTGTCTAGTTTTAGCTTCTAGCCCTTGGACCTTGTTAGAACTTTGTCTGCTAGACTGAAGAGTCCTACTATCAAATGTAGGTACTTCAATGAGAACAGCTTCCAGATACAGTCACACCAGATCCCCAACCCTTTGGACTGTATGATTTTTGGGGAAAGCAGTCCGTCCTCCTCTGTCTATCAGCCACCTTGTGTGCTGTGGGTGCTATCCAGTAGCACCAGTGATAGCAGTGGCTTCAGGACTTGGCCTGAGGTTTATGGAGTGCAAGAGTCCCAATGCAAGAAACAAAAACCCAAATCCTTTCATATAACTAGCAATCCCCACTGCAGCTGGTGGAATGTGCTGCTATTTCAGATGCCTTCCTCCTCGGACTACTATGTAGGTGTTTTCAGAGAGTCACTTGTGTTCCATCTGGGAGCCTGGTTGGGCCACCAGTCCCGCCTCATCAGACCGCCCTGTTCACCCAGGGGAGCTCTCAGCTGGGAATCTCAGACCTTGCATGCTGGAAAGCAAGTAGGGCACTTCATAGACCCAATGGGAGCCTGATTCTCCTCTCATAATTATCGGCACCGGTGCAAAGGGGGCGTGGGCGAGTGGGGAGTTGTGATTCAGGAGCGTCTGACGTGCACTTTGCACCACTCCGGTGCAAGGCCATGATGAACCAGACCCAGAGTAACTAACGAGCAGGAATAAGGTTGAGTGCAATGACCCAGGTTAGAGTTAGCTTTAGGCCAGGCCTTTGTTTTCACACCATGAGCCCAGATGCAGCTGTTCACAACTGCTTCCCTCACAAACTTTGCCTAGGTCTATAAAATCATTGCACCAATTCCTTTCACGAGGGGCTACCCCTGGGAATTGGTGCCATGGGTTGAAGGTATGACCATGCTGCTGTCTCTGAGGTGGACTTGTTTCTACAGGGACTGGGCAACTCTGCTTCAGTCAGAGACCAGACATGGGGAATACAGACTGGGCTTATGAATCAGATGAGCCCCTCTGGAGTCACAGCTGGGCCATGGTGGACTTCCAGGGCCTTGGCTAGAGGCCAGGCATACAACTGAGAAGTGCCTGATCCCTGGAGAGGAGGCCCGCGGAGAGGAAGAGGCAAAAGACTAGGAGATGGGCTGAACCCTCATTAGCAGGTCTGTCCGCCATTCTGGTTTCAGAGGGAATTGTGGTTCCCATGCACGTAGGCGGAGTGATGAGTGGTAGAGAGGGCTAGTGAATCCATCAATCACTCATCTGAGATTGCTGGCCTGACTGCTGCAAAATGTGTATTAAAAAAAAGAAACATTAAGGGCTTTAATAATTTAAGTCGCTCTTAACTACGCCCAGCCATTTAAACAATTGGAATGGTTTAAATATTTGGAAAGAAGTTCGAGCTGGGAAATGATTTATGGCTGGGACTGACAGGTTCAGCTTGGCTCGGCTCTGCAGATTGGCACAGTCCCGATACATACCCGGTCACTTACATCACTCGGTACGTCCCGGGTTCCAAGCGAAGACCACTTCCAGCATGGGACTGATGGGGCAGCTCGCTGGCTGGCTCTGGAGGTTCCCGCCAGGACACATCCGGCTCAGGTAGTGGCTGCAAGCCGCTCATGTGAGAGTACTGTGGCATGGCCGATGTGAAAGGAGTTGGCGGCTGATCCAAAGCCCATTGAACTCAATGGAAAGGCAGACATGGATGTCAAGGAGCTTTGGATAAGGCCCGCACAGGTCTCTGTCCAATTCCCATTGGATAGGTGTCAACACCATGAAATCTCCCATCTCCTTTGCTGGCACATTTATCAGCAGCCTTATTAGAAGTCAAGGACTCCAGGGGCCAGAGGGACCCAACTATCCTCTCAAGCGAACAGATGCTCTCCCCAGAATAGGGGTGAGGTACACAGTGGGGATGGTGTTTGTGCTGTGCGTGTCCTGGGAGCAATATCTTCTACTTCTTGTGAAGCCCGAGCTGTAAACAGCAATAATCATACAGTGATGTTCCCTTCTCAAAAGCACTTTACAAACTCCAATTCTCACGACATCCCTGTGCGTTAGGACAGTAAGTCTTATTGTCCCCATTTTACAGAGAGGGAAACTGAGACACGGAAGTTAAGCCACACATGCTCCCAAAGCCAGAGAGGGAGTTGGTGTCAGATATGAGATTAGAGGTTCCCATTGCGCAGGTCTGGTGCTCAGACCACTGGGTTACCATAGTATAAATGTTTAATTAAAAGAGGCAGAGTTGCCTAATACACAGGGCACCTGACTGGAACTCAGGCGGCCTGGTTCTATTTCTGCTCTGCCACTAGCGAGTAGGCACGTCATGTCACGTCACTGCCCCGTGCCTCAGTTCCCCCTTTGCAAAATGGGGAGAGTGATACTGACCTCCTTGGTAAAGGGTATTGAGATCTACTGCTAAGAAACACTATGTAACAGCTACGTGCTGGTACTCTTAACAATAGCAATAGCCTCAGGAACAAACCGAGCTATAGATCCTTTGTCCTGTTCCAAGCCTAGGGGGCCTCCTGGAACCAGTTTTTGGGGAACCCCTCTTCCATTCAGTTCCCCAAAAATTCAGTCCGACCACAGTCTTGTCACTCAGGTTCTGTTTTTGGCACACAGCAAAGCTATGGTGAGTTGATCAGTCTCAAGCGTAGCGGGTGGATATAGGGTGTGCCACACATCCAAAGTTACACAGCAAATCTCTTCTCTTAGAGAGATATTTACACATTGCATCGCATGTTTTGGGATTGGCTCGGTTATTTTGTATGAACCAATCTCTGTACAGCATGCGCAGTCCACGCTCTGTCCATGTACAACGTACTCTTTGCCTCATCGTTACGTTCGTGACTTATCCATTGTTATCCTGTCCATTGTCAATTTCCCTAGGTGTCCCCCCTTCGTTTAGCTAGTACAGACATTCTGTTTCCAGCCTGCTGATTCATAGATTCTAGGACTAGAAGGGACCTCGAGAGGTCATCGAGTCCAGTCCCCTGCCCGCATAGCAGGACCAAATACTGTCTAGACCATCCCTGATAGACATTTATCTAACCTACTCTTAAATATCTCCAGAGATGGAGATTCCACAACCTCCCTAGGCAATTTGTTCCAGTGTTTAACCACCCTGACAGTTAGGAACTTTTTCCTAATGTCCAACCTAGACCTCCCTTGCTGCAGTTTAAACCCATTGCTTCTGGTTCTATCCTTAGAGGCTAAGGTGAACAAGTTTTCTCCCTCCTCCTCATGACACCCTTTTAAATACCTGAAAACTGCTATCATGTCCCCTCTCAGTCTTCTCTTTTCCAAACTAAACAAACCCAATTCACTGATCCTTTCACTAGAGTGACCAGATGTCCCGATTTTAGGGTCTTTTTCTTATATAGGCTCCTATTACCCCCAGCCCTGTCCCGATTTTTCACACTTGCTGTCTGGTCACCCTACCTTTCACCTCCCTAATCCTGTCTTCCAGGAAATGAGACCTCACCCATGTCTAATTACTCTTGTCAAGCCAGGCGTACATCAGTAGGAGCCAGGTGAAAATTTCCAAATGGAATGTACTAACGCGTGTTTTAGAGTCTCATTTCTGCCTTGTTTATTGCTCTTCACCATGAATTGCATCGCTTTACAGATACAGGGGTGTATGCCAATGGTTCAATCCACAGCCCAATGAAATCAACAGCGATACTCAGTGACTTCCCTGAGCTTTGAATCAAGCCCCGCACACATACTTGCAGCATCATTCTTGATCTTTCCCCTTGCCCCTTAAATATTTTCCTGCCCAGCACAGGCTAAAATGTCATCATAATCCCATGCTGGCTAACAATAAACTGTTCCATTACTGCCCATATCCAATCCCTTTCCCCACCCCAGCAATTGCACGTCAAGCAATATTTCTCTCCATAGTTCGCGCTGAAACTTGCATGCAAACCCTTGTCACTGAGAATTAATTCTTGTAAGACAATGTTTATATTAACCATTCATTTATCGACTTCTGGTTGGTGGGTCAATATCAAAACGCATGGTCCCTTGAGGGCCACGTATTGACCTCAGCTTCCTCTCAGGTCAATATTCCCGTCTCAGGTCAATACATCTTGACACTGACCTCAGCAGAAGTCAATAGTATCTGCATAATATTATATTGTAAGAAGCTTAGAAACATACCATTGTGTATCTTGGATGTTAGTCGGCTCATGAGTCACTTAGATGTATTGAAAGGTATTAAAGTGCACTTCTTGCTCCCCAGATGTATTGAGTTAGTTCTGAAAATTATTATTTATTATTTGTTTATTTGTATTGTGGTAGCACCTCGGACCCTGGATACGGAGCAGGGCCCCGTTGTGCCGGGCGCTGTGCAAACACAGAACCAAAAGATGATCCCGGCCCCCAAAAGCTTACAACCTAAGCCGGGAGACAGCAGACGGATACAGACAGACGGATGGGGAGGTACAAGGAAACAGCAGCTTAACTTGTCAAGTTTTTCATGCAGCATTTTCAATGGATATGAGTGAGGAAAGATTGTGTTTGTCAAGGCCACAGACAAGGATGTTGCAGTAATTGAGACCCACGATGATAAGAGCCTTGACAAGAGTTTTAGCTGTTTACATGCCCAAAAAGACATAATCCCACAATCAAGGAAGAAGGCCCTATTGGTTAAAAAAACAACTTGGCAAGTGAAGAATTGAAGGCATCTATAAAAATGTATATATATGCCTATATAATTTTTTATAGATGCTTTCACTTCCATATATATATATATATATATATGGAAGAAAGGGGAAGTTGATGGTAATAAATCTAAATTAGAGGCTAGGAACTGTAGAAAATTCATAAGGGAAGCAAAGGCACACGAGGCAAAAATCTATGGCCAGCAGAGTTAAGGACAATAAAAAGGAGGTTTTTAAAGTGTATTAGGAACAAAAAGAACCCCAAAATGGTAGAATTATCAATAGTAATGCAGAAAAGGCAGACATGTTCAAGAAATATTTCTGTTATGTATTTGGGAGAAAAAAACAGATCATGTAGCCTCATCGTATGATGATGATATTCTTTCCATTCCACTAGTATCTCAGAAGGATGTAAGTAGCAGCTACTAAAGCTAGAACATTTTTAAATCAGCAGGTCCAGATAATTTGCATCCAAGAGTTTTAAAAGAGCTGGCCGAGGAATTCACTGGACCATTAATGTTGATTTTCAATAAAATTTGGAACACTGGGGAAGTTCCAGAAGACTGAAAGAAATCTAATGTTGCACCAGTATTTAAATGGGGTAAATGGGATGACCAAATAATTATAGGCCTGTCCGTCTGACATTGATCCCAAGCAAGTTAATCGAGCAGCCGATACTGGACTTGATAAAGAATTAAAGGAGAGTAATATAATTAATATAATATAATTAATGCCAATCAATATGGGTTTATGGAAAATAGATCCTGTCAAACTAACTTGATTTTCTTTTTTGATGAGATTACAAACTTGATTGATAAAGGTAATAGTGTTGATGTAATGTACTTAGGCCTGGTCTACACTGGGAGGGGAGGGGGGATCGACCTAAGATACGCAACTTCAGCTACGAGAATAGTGTAGCTGAAGTCGACATATCTTAGGTCGACTTACCTCGCATCCTCTTGGCGTGGGGTCGACTGCTGCTGCTCCCCCGTTGACTCCACTTCCACATCTCGCCGTGGTGGAGTACAGGAGTCGACGGCAGAGTGATCGGGGATCGATTTATGTGATAAATCGATCCCCGATAGATGGATCACTACCCGCTGATCCGGCGGGTAGTGTAGACGTACCCTTAGACTTCTGTAAGGCGTTTGGCTTGATACCACACAACATTTTGATTAAAAAACGGATAGGCCTCGAATGTAATTGTAAACGAGGAATCATCATCCAGCAAATGTGTTTCTAATGGGGTCCCGTAGGGATCAGCTCTTGCCCTTACGCTTTTTAACCTTTTTATCAATGACCTGGAAGAAATCATAAAATCACCACTGGTCAAGTTTGCAGATGATACAAAAATGGAGGGAGTGGTAAATAATGAAGAGCACAGATCACTGATACGGGGCAATCTGGATTGCTTGATAAACTGGGCTCAAGCAAACAATATGTAAATGTAAATGTGTGCATCTAGGAACAAAGCATGCCGGCCATGGTTACAGGATGGGGGACTCTACCCTGGGAAGCAGCGACTGAAAAAGATTTGGGGGGTGTGATGGATAATCAGCTGAACAGGAACTCCCAGGGCGATGCTGTAGCCAAAAGGGCTAATGAGATCCTGGGATGAATAAACAGGGGAATCTCCAGTACGAGCAGAGAGGTTATTTGACCTCTGTATTACCTGGACAAATTGGAGGATTGGGCCAAAAGAAATCTGATGAGGTTCAACAAGGACAAGTGCAGAGTCCTGCACTTAGGAAGGAAGAATCCCATGCACTGCTACAGGCTGGGGACCGACTGGCTAAGAGGCAGTTCTGCAGAAAAGGACCTGGGGTTACAGTGGACGAGAAGCTGAATATGAGTCAACAGTTTGCCCTTGTTGCCAAGAAGTCTAACGGCATATTGGGCTGCATTAGTCGGAGCATTGCCAGGAGACTGAGGGAAGTGATTATCCCTCCTCTATTCTGCACTGGTGAGGCCATATCTGGAGTATTGCATCCAGCTCTGGACCCCCCACTACAGAAAGGATGTGGACAAATTGGAGAGAGTCCAATGGAGAGCAACGAAAATTATTAGGGGGCTGGGGCACATGGCTTATGAGGAGAGACTGAGGGAACTGGGCTTATTTAAACTGCAAAAGAGAAGAGTGAAGGGGGATTTGATAGCAGCCTTCAACTACCTGAGGGGGGTTCCAAAGAGGATGGAGCTTGGCTGTTCTCTGTGGTGGCAGATGACGGAACAAGGAGCAATGGTCTCAAGTTGCAGTGGGGGAGGTCTAGGTTGGATATTAGGAAACACTATTTCACTAGGAGAGTGGTGAAGCACTGGAATGGGTTCCCTAGGGAGGTGGTGGAATCTCCATCCTTAGAGGTTTTTAAGGCCTGGTTTGACAAAGCCCTGGCTGGGATGATTTAGTTGGTGTTGGTCCTGCTGTGAGCAGGGGGTTGGACTAGATGACCTCCTGAGGTCTCTTCCAACCCTAATCTTCTATGATTCTATTTGGCACTGATGTGACCACTGCTGGAATCCTGTGTCCAGTTCTGATGTCCACAATTCAAGAAGGATGTTGACAAATTGGAGAAGGTTCAGAGAAGAGCCACGAGAATGATTAAAGGATTAGAAAACATGGCTTACAGTGATAGTCTCACGGAGCTCAATCTATTTCACTTAACAAAGAGAAGGTTAAGAGGTGACTTGATTACAGTCTATAAGTGCTTACATGGAGCATAAACATTTAATAACGGGCCCTTCAGTCTAGCAGAGAAAGGTCTAACACCATCCAATAGCCAGAAGTTAAAGCTAGACAAATTCAGATTGGAAACAAGGCAGTGAGGGTAAATATCCATTGGAACAACTTACCAAGGGATGGGTTGGATTCTCCATCACCGACCATTTTTAAGTCCAGCTGGGCTGTTTTTTCTAAAAGCTCTGCTCTAGGAATGACTTGGGGGCAGTTCTCTGGCCTGTGTTATAGAGGAGGCCGGACTAGATGATTTCAATGGTCCTTTCTGACTTTGGTATCTCTGAATCTATATAAAAACAGCAGACCCACTGATGCCGCAGCTGACGCTCAGCATCCTAGAACCTGAGCGTGATTGCCAGCCACAGCTGCTTGCCATCCGTGGATCAGAATGACATATTCTTGTTTCATATTTATGTGGCACTTTACGGGGATAATGTACCTAGGACCCTGTTCAGGTCATTGGCTCTCACCCCTGCAACCCCCGAGTCTGATCAGCTGAGAAATTTTCTTCATGATGCTGTCAGAAAGCAGACCCCTGCGCTGGGCAGTCAAAGGGTATTTAGAAGGCTAGCTCTTCACCATCACACTCACACATGGGCTGGGAAATAACAGCTCTTACCTGCAGCCTCTTCATCCGAGACACCAGTGCAGGAGCCGGGATCTGCCAGCCACCAAGCTTTCCTGCCTCAGGGCTTTTCTGATGGAGTAAATGAGCTGCCAGATCCAGCTAATGGAAATGTAATTGCCAATTAAAAGCTGTTCTGTTAATTGTGCCGGTTTGAGTGTTCGAATGTGTGTGTGTGTGTGTGTGTGCGCGCGCACACATGCACGCTTGTGTGTGTATGTGTGAGTGCTAGGAGTCTCTGTCATTGTCACTGATTCCTGGCTGAATTGCTCTACAGCGGGGTTGGGGAAAACAAAGCCTTCTCTTCCTTTCAGCTATGGTTCCTGATAGGGATGGCTAGACAAACCAGTCTGGACAGAAGAAGTGCTAGGTAATGTGATACCTTCAGTGCCAGAGTGCTGGAGCTTTCTCATCTCTGGATGCCCCATTCTCATCTCTCCACCTCCAGTCCCAACCTCGTCTTCCTTACCTGACACTTGGATGAGGTTTCCTTGGGCCTTCTGCATAAAACGCAAGCATCTCCTTCTCACTTTCATGTCTCCCACCTCACTCCCACTCCCGGCTACATCTGTAGCTCCAACTCCAGTGAAGGAGTTAAGTTAAAGTCACGAGCTTGGCCCCTAGATACCTTGAGGCCTTCAAAGCCCAGGAACACTCAATGTCCTGGGAGTGCCCGTCATCATTCTCTAGTGACTTATTCTGGCCAAGGGACCAACACGAGAAGCTGACCAGCTCTTCTTGGAAAGCAAGAGGTTGGCCATGACCCAGGCCTTTGAGGATGGAGACAGGAAATGGCAGGGTGTAATGGGGTTACCACACAATCCCTCTCTATCACTCTTATAGAAAGAGCCACTAGCTCTTTCTCCTTGCGGTAAATTCTCCTTGCTGGGTGTGCCTCCAGCACTTAGGGCCTTGTCACTGAGCGTAAGACCGCACTGCAATCGGGCATGACTGGAGCATGTGTAGACATACCCAAGCTAGCTGTGATCCAGCCAGTTCAAATAACAATAGCAGTGAAGCCTGGGTGTGCAGTTGCGTCTCGGGAACTTGGGTGTGTATTCTAGCAGCTGGCCCATGCTACCATGACTTCACTGCTATTCTTATTCAAACAAGCATGATCAAATCTAGTTCGGGAATGTCTACATCTGCTATAGTCACACTTCTAATTGCAGTGTAAACACGCCCGTGAGAGTCAGGGAACTCAGGTAGAGACATACAGCCAGACACAGGAATAGTAACTGAATTCTGATGGGGCAAGAACGGCATGAAGACTGCAAAATCCTGACCTTGCAGGTCAAGCAACCATGTTGTTATGCTTCCAGCCATAGGGCACCAACCATGCTTGCCTGTTATCATGGATGAACACACAGACTGGGGGTGGAAAGAGCCTCGGACGGTGGACTCCTCTGGTACAGGATAGTGGAAGGGGAAAGTGTCAGAAGTCATCACAGCCGAGTTCTAGGCAGGGAGCAGAACGAGGCCCGTGCCTGTTTCACTAATTTCCAACCCTTCTATTGCGCTGATGATCCTTCTCAAAAGGGTTTTGGACTATCCATATGTAACCCCTTGGGGGTTAGAGAGCATGGCCCCTTTAAATCTTTTTCCTAAGGGGGTAGGGAGAGCAGTGAGAAAAAGAAGGGAAACTCCAGGCGGGGCTCTGGAGCTGGAGAGAGGGAGAAGGGCTGCAGCCCGCAGGCCCTCACAAGGTGAAGCAGCAGAGACCTGCCTGGAGCCTGGGAAGGCCAGGGCCGATCGGGGACAGCCCAGGACAGGAGCCAGGAGCACTGTGCCAGGGAGGAATTGCCGAGAAGGACAGGCCGGAGCTGGACCCAGTATCACGGCTGCCCAGAGCTGCATGGGGCTGTGAGTACTGGGGCTTGGGACTCTGCATTGGGAACAAGGAGGGAGGCTGTAGCTACTTAAGTGGGGAGGGGGTCGCTCTGTGGGCTTTGCAGAGAGCGGCAGAAGAAGGCACCGGAGGGGTTTGTTGGGGGAAAGTTCACTGGCGCCGAAGACGACGAGGAGCACCCAAGACTCACCACTGGACTGGAACTTTGCTCAGGACTCCTGAACTGTGTGTGCAGACACATTGCTCCGTTTCTGCCCTTCCAGACTGTGCTCCCACTGGGCTTGTGGGGCCTTGGCTTGGATGCAGCCCTGTTCTACTGCTCCCCCTATATTTCCCCTTGTTGTTTTTCTCCTCTCATCCCTCTGTAAATAAATATTTCCCTTGTTATATCCACTGTACTTTTCCTGTGGGTGGGTGTGTTCACTCTGTGAGGTTTGGAACAGGTGCCGATGGGGTGGAAGGGATTTCTCCTGCTGCATTCCTGCGCGTGCCTTCTCTTGGCCAGAGCTGCCTGCCCCGAGGGCGCTAAAGTTACACATATAAGCCAGTTGGCTAGGAACGTGAGAGCCCTTATCATACATGGCCTCTCAACGCATCCACCTTGCAGCAGGTCTATAGCAAGAGGAAATGAGCTTTTTGCAGTGGCCCATAGGCATTCCTCTCCATGCACACCTCCTACTGAGTGGAATCTTCTCCTTCTCCGAGAACCTATTTATCAGAAAGAGCTCGATGCAGGAGTGGTGGAAGCTCCCTAAAAGTGGGGGGGCCACGGGCACCTGAATCATGGCCCAGCCCCTGCCCCACCCCTTTCCCTGAGGCCCCTCCTTCTCACTGCCCCTTCCCCCAAGACCCCGCTCCCTGCTTGCTCCTCTCCGCCCCCTTCATCGCGTCACTCGGGCTTATGGCTGGTAAAAAGTGGGAGGTCCAGGGCCCCCTGGCTACCCCTGTCCCAGTGCCCCTGGCTCGATGGATGCTGCATGAAAGGAGGAGAGATCACGACTCTTTGGGTTGGACTCTCATAAGCTGGGGTTCACTCCTCCCCCATCCCTCCTTCTTCCCTCTTTTAACAGGGCGGTAATGAGGGTTTTTGGGCAAAGAGACATGACTGCAGATTCTACAGCAGAAATCCAGCTGCCCATTAGCAACCAGTCATCCCAGTGGTGTATTTCTAAGATCCAACAAGGTTAGACACGGCTCTTCGGAGGAATGCTTCGCTTTCCTTTCAGAGCTTTTTCACTCTCTGAAAGCTCTCCCGGGCTTCCCACGACTGGGGATTTTGACTACATTCCTTGAGAACCGTAGTCCATTGTTAGTAATCACCACCTCTGCTATTCCCAGTCTTGCATGTCGTGATTTGAGAGCGGCAGTCCTCATTCATATGGAGTTCAGTGGCTTTGAAATCTCCAGGAATGCAGAGTAATTTTGTATCTAAGGTACTTAGGCCCCATCACCGTAGCATCTGAGAGCCCGGCAATCTCTAGTCTATTTATCCTTACAACGCCCCCGTGAGTAAGGGCAGTGCTATCATCCCATTGTACAGCTGGGAAACTAAAGGCAAGAGCTGGTTGCAAAATGAAAACTAGTTCCAAGAAAAAATGTGAAATTCCAGTCGTTTTCGCAGAGAAGAATGGACCCATTTTTGATAATTTTTTTTACACATTTCATCCTCTGTTTTTAAATGGAAACCTTGGTTGGAATGGCAATTAAAAGGTTTTGTTTCCCAAAAAATTGGTAGATGAAGAATTCTGATGATAATATTTACCAAAAATAAAAAGGGGGGGGAGGGGCCAAGGCAAAATGTATTTAAAAAGGGACGAATTCTGTCAAAAAGCAAAATAGTATGACCACATTGTCAGCTCCCCCCCCGCCCAAAAATTATTTTTAAAAAAATAGGCCGTCTTTCACTTTAAAACCCTTTTGACCGGCTCTAATAAAATAGGGTTCTTTGTGTAAGTCAAATAACGGCCTCCCGCTCTGTGATTTCAATGACTAGGCGCCGACTGCTTTGTTTGTGGGCTCATAAATGATGACCTCCGTCACAATGAACTTTGGGTCAAAATGCACCTGATTTTTTTACACCCGTCTGGCGGCCATATAAAGGTGGGGGCGGAGTGAAGAGACGTTCGTGTGTATGCAACACGATCTCTGGCCCTTTGCTTACGTTCTCCAGCATCTGGATGCCTGCTACGGATTTTAGTGGATTTCTTTTCTCAGCGCTGCTGGAACAAGCAGTTCTCCAACCTTTAAGCAAAAATTTGGCTTCACTAGTTGGCTACTGCGATCTCAGGTGGAGGTCGCTTTCTTTGGGCCTGCCTAATTAACCTGCTCGTTTCAGTTTATGCAAAGACGAGGCTCTGTGTTTCAGTTGAGAATGCTGGTCATTTGGAAGCAGTAAATATTAGCCGCTCTACTGGCATATCCTTCATAACAGGGCTTTTGTGGGACACCTAACAACTAGGTGTTATGCTGGTCTTATGCACAGGGGCAAATTACACCACGGATCACTGTCACTTTCAGGTGGTGTTGATCTGTTTACCGCCCTGCTAAGAGTGTAATTGCCTTATCTGATTTATAGAGGTCAGATCTTTGCAACTTCAGCATTATGCACTGGGCTAAAGACAGGGAGCCCAGTTGCTGTACTTTGTGTTTTTATATCTGTGAAAAGTGACTATCAAATGCAACATTTTGCACATTATCAACAATGAGCCACGATGCAAAGCGGTGAAGAATCTGACCCGGGTTTCTTAAACTTTCAAGTGGTTCATAATTAGTTCCAGTTCTTTCCTCTCACTGTTGGCAGAACTTAAGACAACCCAGCACCACCCCCAGCATCTCTTTTTCATTTTGGATGTGGTTCTTGCAGCTTTCTCAAGAGCAGGGGTGGGCAAACTACGGCCCACGGGCCCTCCCCTGCTGTCCTCCCTCCCCCGCAGTCTCAGCTCGCTCGCTCCACCGGCACAATGCTCTGGGCGGTGGGGCTGCGAGCTCCTGGGGCAGCGCAGTTGCAGAGCCCGGCCTGACCCGGTGCTCTGTGCTGTGTGGCGGTGGCGGCGGCAGCGTGGCCGGGCTCCAGCCAGGCGGCGCAGCTGTAGTGCCGCCAGCCACCGGTGCTCCAGGCAGCGCAGTAAGGGGGCAGGGAGCAGGGGAGGTTGGATAGAGGGCAGGGGAGTTCGGGGTGGGGGCAGGGGCAGGGGTGTGGATGGTGGTCGGGGGGGAAACAGGGGGTTGAATGGGGTCAGGGGTCCCGGGGAGCAGTCAGGAATGAGGGGGGGTTGGATGGGGTGGCAGGGGGCAGTCAGGGGCAGGGGTTCCGGGGGCAGTCAGGGGACAGGGAGAAGGGGTGGTTGGATGGGGCAGGGGATCCAGGGGGGCCATCAGGAATGAAAGGAGGGGTTGGATGGGGTGGCAGGGGCCCGGGGGCAGTCAGAGGACAGGGAGCGGGGGTGTGTGGATGGGGCAGGGGTCCCAGAGGGGCCGTCAGGGAACGGGGGGGTTGGATGGGGCAGGAGTCCCGGGGGGAGGGGCAGATACGAGGTGGGGGCCAGGCCACGACCCCCTCCCCTAACCGGCCCTCCATACAATTTACGAAACCTGATGCGGCCCTCAGGCCAAAAAATTTGCTCACCCCTGCTCTAGAGAGAACTTGATGCAAGATCAACACGCTGTCCTTCCCACCAGAGGCCGAGAACCCGGCCTTTACAAGATGCATTGATGATGCAATAGGCTTCATTAGCAGATCATCTTTTCAAACCTGCGGAGTGGGGAAGGGTGTTTAGGTTTCCCGGCAATGATGCCACATCAATTGACGGCTCCTGCCGGACCTGCTCACTTAAAACCTGCATCTGTATTTCGTGAATTTCACGGGTTCGGTATATGTCTATCGTTCGGGGTGAGATTAACTCAGCTTCATGCGGCATTCTGCAGCAATGCTCACACCCAATCAACGGTTCAAACAGCAGGAGTCAGACCCCCCAAAATCATGAGTAGCTTAAAGTCGAGAGATTTCAAATTTAATACATTTTGGGTTCATTGGCTTGCCGGTGTTCGACCCTTCAAGGCTCACTTTTTCGTGCTTTTCTCTGCAATCAGAAGGACTAGAAACTTTTTTTTTCTAATGACAGCTGACATTTTCCCACCATCGCACGAGGCGCTGGGGCTTTAATAAAACAACTGATGTTGCAAAACGCATGATCAAATCACAAGCACTGGCAATGCGGGCTCTGCCTCTTTGCATGGTCATTTTGCATTCCACAGGTAGGACTGTCTTTTCTTACGGAGTCATCGTTCCTTAAATTCATACATTTGACTTTTAAGGCAGCTTTGCAAGAGGAAAGGTGGCCCTGGGGTTAAGGCAGTAGCCTGGGACTTGGGAGATCTGGATTTAATTCCTGCTTCTGCCAAAGGCTCCCTGTATCGCTTTCAGTAAGTCACTTCATCTCTCCGTGCCTGAATCAATAGAGACAAGGATACTTCCTGTCTGTCTTTTCTTTATATGAAGATTGTAAACTCTCTGGGGCAGGGACCAGCTGTTACGATGGGTCTGTACAGTGCCCAGCGCAAAGCAGCCCTGGTCTCGTTTGTAGCCTCTAGCCCAGTGTTTCTCAAACAGGGGTCGCCGCTTGTGTAGGGAAAGCCCCTGGCAAGCCGGGCCGGTTTGTTTACCTGCCCCGTCTGCAGGTCTGGCCGATCGCGGCTTCCACTGGCCGCGGTTCGCTGCTCCGGGCCAATGGGAGCTGCTGGAAGCGGCGCGGGCTGAGGGACGTACTGGCCGCCGCTTCCAGCAGCTCCCATTGGCCTGCAGCGGCGAACCACGGCCAGTGGGAGCCGCGATCGGCCAGACCTGTGGACGGGGCAGGTAAACAAACCAGCCCGACCCGCCAGGGGCTTTCCCTACACAAGTGGCAACCCCAGTTTGAGAAACACTGCTCTAGCCACTATTGCAGTGCTGATAATAATCACCCAATTCACACTGCGCTTGACTACAAATAAAACCCAAATGTCTCTCATATCACAAACCCTGTTTTTCTGTGATTACACACACGGCCGCGCAAATTTATCCAGGAAGCTGTGTGAGATGCTCTTCGTTTTCCTTCTCCTGCCATGGAAAAGCGGCAGATCCCTGCAAGAAGTGGGAACAAAAAATCCAAATTGTTTCAAGACTGAGCTTGATACGTTTATGGGATGGTCTGATGAGACTGCCTACAATGGCATGTGGCCCATCTGTGACTGCTACTAGCAAATATCTTCAACAGCTGGAGATAGGACACTGGGTGGGGAGGGCTCTGAGTTACTACAGAGGATTCTTTCCCATATGTCTGGCTGGTGGGTCTCGCCCACATGATCAGGGTCTACCTCATCATCCTAGGTCAGATTGGCAGAGACTCTGGTTTATTTATTTATTTATTTTATTTTTTTGCCTTCCTCTGCAGCATGGGTCACTTGAAGGTTTAAATGGTGGATTCGCTGTAACTTGAAGTCTTTAAATCAAGATTGGAGGACGTTGGTAATTCAGCCAGAGGCTAGGGGCCTATTACAGGAGTGGGTGGATGAGGTTCTGTCGCCTGCGATGTGCAGGAGATCAGACTAGATGGTCATGATGGTGACAGTCCCTTCTGGCCTTAAAGTCTATGAGTCAATGCTCACCACATGGAGAAATGTCCTAGCCTGAGTTATAGAGGCTTCTTGCAGCCCCCTAGAGTGGTGAGAAAAATGTCACCGGGTTGCTTAAATTAATGCCATTTTTTTGGTGTGACATCTCCTGGCAAATCTGGTGGCTGCTGCTCCATCTTCTGCTGTCAGGGACTCTTTCGTGACCGCTGGAGGGATGAGCAGGTGGAAGAGAAGCCCCCATATTTGTATCAACTCTTTGGCCACCCAGCTCAGTCTGAGTCTTTTCCGGCTTATGGAAAGAGAAAGGGACCATCTGTTTGGTCTGTGTTTGTATAGCCCCCTAGCACAATGGGGTCATGGTCCAGGACTGGCACTCCTAGACTCTACCTCTGTTAGAATAATAAAACTTAGCACTTCTTCAGCACAAAATGTATTATCCAGCTACTCTACAGGTACCCTGCTGCTGGCTGTATGGCACCAGTGCTCCAGGTTTTCATGGAGCGGCCCTTTAGCATACCGGGGCTGTTAACTCATTTAGCAAGATGCAAGCCAGACCCAAAATACTCTCACCTCCTTAAAGAAACACTGCGCTGCCAGTGAATCTTGGCTCGCAGCCTCCCCGATGCTGTTTCAGGCCTGAGCTCCCACACAGTCCTGCCAGTGCTTTTAAGACTACGTCCTCACTACGGGGGGCGGGGGGGTTGATTTAAGATACACAAATTCAGCTACGCAAATAGCGTAGCTGAATTTGGTGTATCAGAGCCGACTTACCCCGCTGTGAGGACGGCGGCAAATCGACCTCCGCGGCTCCCCCGTCAACGGCGCTTACTCCTACCTCCGCTGGTGGAGTACAAGCGTCGATTTGGAGATCGATTGTCACGTCCCGACGAGACGCGATAATTTGGTCCCCGAGAGATCGATTTCTACCCGCCGATTCAGGCGGGTAGTGTAGACGTAGCCTCAGTCTTGACCTGTAGTACCCCCTGCTAATCTAATCCTAGAATCTCCACTCACTCCTACTGATGCATCTTAATCCGCCCCTGCAGCTCACAGCCCCCTGCTGTCCATGAGCCTCCCCTCAACTCTGACCTCTTGGGTGTTTTGGTGAGGTTGGCAAATCGCCATCCATAATGAGACCCATCAAACTCATTTCACTTGTGCGACCTGGGTGCCAGGCTTTGAACAGGAAGCCCTGAAACCAGCCTGGCCCCGGCCACCACACAGCCCCAGACGCTCTGAATCTAAAGGAGCTTTTTTTTAAAAAAAAGCCCCTCTGCTGAATGCATGTGTGTACGTCCTCTTCCCATGCAACCACTAGAAGGCGTCCTGACACCAGGCCAGGCCGGGGAGAACTCCCTCCACTGCCAGCCAGTCGATGGGCTCATTTGTCCGAGCCTCGCTGAGTCGATGGGCCTGACACACCGCAGTCATCGCTCTGATTAAGATGCCACACTTGAGTTAAAGCGCACATTAAGATTTGATGAGTAATTGATCAGAGCATCAACAGGGACGCTGGGCTGGATGGAGAAGCCGGGACTGCGGACATCTGTGTAAAAGCTCCTGCAGCTGGCTCGCTCCCTTAAATGAAACTTATTAGGGAGTTTGAATCTTAAAGGGATAACGTCTTTTTTTATACCAGGCAGAAATGCTGTGAAGTCTCAGCATATAATACCCAGGCCTGACATGATGTAAACTGTGATTTAAAACTCTGGCTCCCTCGTGTACATCTCTAGGCATATGCCGACTGGAGCTAGACGGGCGGGTGGGGCCCAGTATATTGGCTTGTTTCTGATCTCATTTATACTGCTGTAACACTCAGTGGATTTACTCCTGTTTGCAGTGGAGTAACTGAGATCAGAATCACGCCCTAGAGCTAGATGGAGAGATATGCGTCTATTCCGACCCTGAGTCTCCCCGGCCTTACGTATGCTTTGTGCAGTCATTCACAGCTGTGCAAAGTGACTGTAAAATGCTACCACCGTATAAGTGAGTGGAGAATTCGGCTTTGGTCGCGTTTTACAGACCCACTTGGCCGACACTCATTCACAGCAAGGCCCCTTCACACTGTCCCAGTGCTCCAGCAGTGTACATTACAATGGCACTCACTTGGAAGCCCCTCTGTGCTGCCAGAGCACTGTAATGGGCACTTTAGTGTAAATGTATAGTTGTGTGTGTGTGTGTGTAGTATTGTGGGTGTGTAGTATTGTGTATGCAAAACATTAGCTAGTTGCACACCAAATGAAAATGTAAAGTATATTATATCACAGACATTCTAGATTCTCAGCTGGTGTTAGATCGCTATCATGCCATTGGCTTTAATGGCGCTTCTATGACAATATCCACCAGCTGAAGAGCTGGCCCGTATTTTATATAATAATGCAATAAACGCCTGCAGGAATGAGTTTATTATTTTTTTTAAAAACTCGTCACTAAGTCACTCTCAGTTCTGGAGTTTTCACTGACTCCAGCATTCGATGAATCTGTCGCTACACTCCGATCTTGCAAACATAACTTTACTCACGCGATCAGTTCCATCGAGTTCAATAGAGTTCTTCTCGCAATCAAAGTTACACACGGGCTTAAGTGTTTGTAAGAATGGGGTCTTTGAATGTTAGCCCTTCAGAGAAGGGACTCTCTTTATGTACTGTACAGAGAAGGTTGTCAGTGCTAAGCAGATACAGTACATATAATAATTAATTAACTAATTATTTAGGGGAGGGATAGCTCAGTGGTTTGAGCATTGGCCTGGTAAACCCAGCATTGTGAGTTTAATCCTTGAGGGGACCACTTAGGGATCTGGGGCAAAATCAGTACTTGGTCCTGCTAGTGAAGGCAAGGGGATGGAGTCAATGACCTTTCAAAGTCCCTTCCAGGTCTAGGAGATAGGATATCTCAATGTAAAAAAAGAAATAACTATAGATAGGACCTGATTCTCCTTTTATATCACTTTAACTCTGTTGGCTTCAGGGGAATCTCTTTTAATGCACACTGCAAGAGAATAATCATGCCTTTACACATACACACACGGAGTGAAACATGTCTCAAGAGACTTTGGAAAAAATCATTTGTGTAGTAGAAGTAGGTCTTTAACTCAAGATTGAGCAAATCCGCCCAGGAACCTGGGGTTATTGCGAAATGGTTGCTTAGAGAAGGTATCTCAGAGGTGCCCGTTAGCCAAGCATCACTAAATGTCTAGCACAAGCTGGCTGGAAAATGGCATTTCCATCCTGGGGTGAATTCTGCTAGCCCATTATTTGTTTTCCTTCTGAGGCGGAACAAAAAGGTGAACTTTCTCACAAATGGAAATTCCCAAAGATTTTTGATTTGGGAACATTGAAAACTTTCATTTTGATAATGTCAGATTGTTTTGTTTTGATGTTAAAATATTTCCTTTCAATAAATGTCTTATTTAGACAATGCTGAAATATTATAAGAAGCTGAATATCATATATAATATATATTTAACTACAATATTCAAATTACTATTATAATATAAAATACAAGCCAAAACGGAATGAAATGATAAAGTCAAAATGAAACATTAAGGAAATGAAACGAGAAAGTCAAAATGGTTTGTTTCAACATTGTTCTGTCAGAAACGTCATTGAAATGGACACGTTCTCGCAAAATGTTTCAATTGAACAAACATGCATTTTCGACAGAAAACTGTTGGGTCGGGTTTTTTTGACCAGCTCTCTGTAGTGCATTTCTAGAGTAACAACCCCAAATACTGCCACAAGATTGTTGTATGCTGTAGAGTTTGGGGCTGTTACTATAGAATATTTGTTGGCTGTGTAGGGTGTAGCGGGTATCAGGGGTTGGTTTTAGTGTGCTTTATTTGGAGCGAATTTAGTGTTGGTGAGAGGTAGCAACCCATTTAAATTTTGGGATGGTGGGCGGAGCCCAGCAAAGCAATGAAAGGCCCACCCCTCAAATAAGGCAGAGGCTACAAAACCCAGAAGTTAACTGAGAATGGGGGGGCAGCAAATGAACAAACAAGGATGAGAGCAGTTCAGGAGGTCATGACAGCTCTGAAGAGTGAGGTCCTCTCTTTATGCACCAAACAGGGACAGTCCATGGGACAGCAATGCAATCTCCTTACCAACAGGACCCTGTACTCTCAGCTCCAGGAGCAAGAAGGAAGTTCAGTCTCTGTGGCCCAAGCATTGCTTGGCCTTTCTCCTGAGATGGCCACGGGGTGGCTGATGAATAGCAGTGTTGGTGGGCTTAATAAGCTATTCCTGGTTTTGTGTGTTGATGGAATTATCTGCACTTCACTTACCAGCATTACGTCTCTGGCCCAGCTCCTCAGTTAGCGGGTGTAAATCAGCAATGGACTGCAGTGGAGCTGCGCTGTTTTGCACCCGTTGAGGATCTGACCCTGGGTTTTACAGAGACCTTCCCATTGAGAGGCAGGCTGCGGTAGGAACCACCATAAGAATGTGGGGAGACCTCATCACCCAGTTCAGGGAATCCATCACCAGCCTGTACACAGATGCCAAGTTCCAGAAAAAACAAAGGACGGTTTTGGATGTTTCATATGTCTGATGAACCCCATCGATTCCTTCCCCCCCACCCAAGAGATGTTGGGACACTCCTATGTGAAATATGGGGTGTCTGTGAACTCACGGGGTCCCACATCAGCAGGGTTTCCATCCATGATGGCATTTGTGGGGAAATATTTATTTTCACGGTCTCAATGTCCATGAAAATACAGAGGCAGCTTTCCACACAGCGTTGTGAATTCCCATTTTCCAGGCAGCCCCCATAAGAGGAGCGGGAGTCACAGCCTAGCCGTGCCAAGTAGAAACCTGCCTGAAACTGGTGGGTACAAACTTGGCAGGGCTAAGCTGCGCCCCTGCTGCGCTGCTAATCAAGCTAGTGTGTGTGTGTGCGTGCAGAGGAATCACACCCCAGGCATGTAGTGGAGACATAGTCCTCGTGTGTAGGTCAGATTCAGCCTGGCTTGGACTGCCCAGCAGCATAGCCAGCGCCAAGCGAGCAAAAGTCATGAGTTTGGCTAAAAAAATCACGGGACTTTTAAAAACGAATGTCCATTGGATTCTCTGTATACGCCTTCAGGTTGTTGAGCCGCTGTGGTCACATTTTCAAGCTTTCCTCCACAACCACGAGGGCTAGAAACTTAGCTGCTGTTGTTGAAATGAAAGCTGAGATTCTCTCATGTAATCCCATGACTCCAGGAGCGGGGGCTTTATGGAAACCACCCAAGATTCTGCGACTTGCGATAATATCCCAGGAGCTGGGGACAGGGAGGATAGATCCTGGCTGGGGCTGGGCTGGAAGGGCCTGGCGGGGGAGTGCGACTGTGTGGGGACAAAGGGCTCTAAGTCTGCTGCCCCTGCCTGAGCGCATTAGTTTATTATGCATTTTATGTGTCTTTCTCACCCGCAGTACAGTCTGGGCAGCATCCAACCCTGCGGATCATGATTGTAGTGGGGACCAGGCTGGCTTATCTGTGGCTGCTAGTGAAATGACATTCGGAGTGTGCAATTACGGACATACTTTCTCTGCTAATCTCTGCCTGTTCTTTCAATCCTGCTGGTATTTACTGCTGACGGATGCTGATTCCTGCCCTGCCTGGCTGGCCTGAATTCCATCGCACACATCTATCTTAATGCAGAGATGGCAAAAATGCTGGCACTCCTTTTACTGCCATCTTTGTCAATTGAAATGGGGGACCTGCTTACCCCATAACAGGATTGAAATCTTTTCTCGTCTGATTCGGAAGAGGGATTTGAATCCAAATCTGCTACCTCCCGGAGGAGTGCCTTAATCATCCGGCTAGAGCGTTGTTCTCTCTCTCTTTGGCCCAATGGATATTTAAGTATTTATACAAAGTGAAAGAGCTTGAACAGGAGAGACTCAATCCCAGAGTAGCCTAGTGATTAGAGCACTCATCTAGGACCGTGTGAGAGAGGAGAAGATCTAAATTCAGGCCCCTGATTCATACCTGGGTTTTCCACATCCCAGGCAAGTGCGCCAACCAGTGAGCTAAAGGGAAGGGGAAGAAGGGAGGCCAAGTCTGTCTTTCTTTATCTCCCCATCCTCCTCTGGGCCCCATTTGTCAGCAGATTACAAACATTAGAAAAGGTTCAGAGAAGGGCAACTAAAATTATTAGGGGTTTGGAACGAGTCCCATAGGAGGAGAGATTAAAGATGCAAGGATTTTTCAGCTTGGAAAAGAGGAGACTAAGCGCACAGTCAACTTGTGGAACTCCTTGCCTGAGGAGATTGTGAAGGCTAGGACTATAACAGGGTTTGAAAGAGAACTGGATAAATTCATGGAGGTTAAGTCCATTAATGGCTATTAGCCAGGCTGGGTAAGGAATGGTGTCCCTAGCCTCTGTTTGTCAGAGGGTGGAGATGGATGGCAGGAGAGAGGTCACTTGATCATTACCTGTTAGGTTCACTCCCTCTGGGACACCTGGCATTGGCCACTGTTGGTAGACAGGATACTGGGCTGGATGGACCTTTGGTCTGACCCAGTACGGCCGTTCTTATGTTCTTATTTCAGAACTGAATATTTTCCCTGATTTTTTTGGTTTGCTTGCTGAACCGAAAAATCAATTGTTCGCCCAGCTCTACCCAGAAGGTCCTTTCCAGTCCTCCATCCCTAACACCAAACCAAATGCAAATTCCCTTGCCGCTATGGTGTCTCTCTGTTCCCCCGCCATCTAGTGCTACTCTCTGCTCTGGCTTGTCTGTCGAGCTGGTCAAAATTCCTACGGTGGAAAATGTTTCCACGTCATAAGGAAAATGTCAGTTCTGATGAGAAATTTTGTTTCAGCTGGGAAATGTTGAAATGCAGCCGTTGGTTTTGAATCAACATTTTCATTTCGTTTTATGTCGTTCTGGCTTTCCAGGGTAATGGGAGCCAAACGAAAAGGCCATTTTGGGTTGAAATGTTGATACAAAATAAGGATTTTCATGTAGGTTAGACTTCAAATGTTGTTTTGCTCCTTAGAAAAAACTGAAACAAAATGAGACTTGAAGCCGAAGCCAAGCACCCGCTGCCAATTGCTTTCAGAACGCTAGTTTGAAACCAAAAATGTTCAGTTTTGAATCAATTTGAAACGTCCCATCAGAAAACAGAAGTCATTCAACCAAAATATTTCCACTGAAGATTCCCCCGAACCCTGTTTCTCATGAGGAAAAAGGCTATTCTGACCAACTGTCCTATTCTATAAGTGTTTCCAAGTTTCTTAACCATGCAAAACTTACTCCATTTAGGATTTTTGCCAGCAACTCTCAACTCCATCGTGATTCACCAAATGGTTTCAATCGGGAGAAACATAACATAGCACAGCACACCTGAATCGTGGGCAAAGCTTTGTAAGAACCATTTAGCTATCGGGCCATGCCCATGGTACGACGCCCCAGAAACCCTTACGTTTTGTTGGCTTTGTGTTTCTAAGGATGTGGTGTATGTGGGTTTGTACATATTTACCAGACCCTCACCTGCTGTAAAGCGGTGTAGCTCTGTTGGCTTCAATGGAGCAATGCCGATTTTCAAGAGTTGAGGATCTGGCCCACGGCATGTTATTATATAGCGTATCTTTATCTAGCAAACTCTTTATGATTTGAGAGATAATCAGTGGGGTTTTCCTTTAATGAACGGTTAACCCATAGGCCTAGAAGCTGTTATTCTGGAGACCACCAGAGAGAAGAAATCAGATACCCCGTCTCCAGTCATTTATCATTATTGGATCAGTGCTGGAGTTTTTTTCTCCCTCCCTCTTCCCTCAATACCTTGCTGGCGTGTTCAGTGATTAACCTCACTTAGCCTCCAGCAGGACTCTGGAGGGCTGGAGCCAAATCAGATTTCTTCGCCTCTTATCCAGTCTGGCTGCTCCAAGCAGGGAATGTCGGGAGAGAGCGGGGCTCAGCACGGGGCGGGGAGAAAGGAGAACGCAGTAGTGAGGACACCCTGAACATCTCAGGTGGGCGTTAGCCACTGACGAGTTCTTTAAAGCACGTCACTTCCCTGATGATAAAGTCGAATTGCAAAGGCTTCAGAAAGTGCAATGTAACCAGTGAATCTGTTTGCCTGCTGCCATCTCACCTGGGTTGTGATCGCATCAGCTCTCCCAAGCTAAGCAAAGATGGAAGGGGACTGCCAAGAAAAACTCCTGTGTTTCAGGAATACAGGGTTTATTGACTCTGTAGGTGACGCTTGTCCCTGCGCTTCAGTACTGACCCTAGAGCCCCAGCATGTTGCTAAGGGGTGTTGTACTGCAGTGAATGGGGTGGGGACTCTCCGCTCCGAGTCAATATCCATCCATCCAGGTTCATGTGTTGGTTGGTCCGAGTGGAGTGCTAGGGTTGCTTTCTTTCACAAGAGATATTAAGCCAAAGCCCTGACCTTGGTGGTCACTAAAATCCCACTGCATTTTTAGCAAGAAGAGGGAACGTCCACAGAATGGCTCTAACCAAACGCCAGTTTCACTAATTACCTGCTGCCTTCTGAAACTCCCCCCGTTATACTTTCAGTCTGATGCCACATTCTTCTTCACTTCCCATCCTAAACTCTTGAACACTGTTTCACTGCCCTGCTCAGCAGATGCCAGCCCCACCCCAGACCCAGCTGCATTTCAGCAGTGGGTAAAGTGTCTCCAGTCTCTAATTTCTAAAGCGCTTTGGGAGGAAAGGTGCTGTCAGTTTGGGCTTTGCTCACAGTAGTGCACATGTCTCACAGGGCCTGGATCTGACATATTTGCAAGTTCTTTGCCTTGGCACGCACCAGCTTTTGTCCAGTTGTAACAAACTCCCCCGTATAGAAGGCTACGGTGGCCCTGACTTCTGACACACATACAGCTTTGAACCTCCGCCTTTGAACTTTATTCTAGTTTCCACCTGTGTGCAGTTCTCAGTTCCAAGTTTGCACCTAGGATTCCGGACCAGGACTGCTTTATAACCTCTATATGCAAGAGAAAAGATTCACAGCCATTGCAGAATCGCACTGGCTATTGGGCCGTTCCCCCGTGATCTTACTGACTTCACATTATGCACCCTGCACCCTCCAACTGGATATATATTAGAGCTGGAAACAATTATCAAAAGGTCCCCTTGCTGTATACCAAAGAGCAGCTGCTCCACATCACTATGTAGTGATGCTGCTGGTACACATTGGACCCAAGTGCTCCACACCTTTGCAGTAACTCTATCTACGTGTAAACTATGATTTTTAGCATTGTGACTGATGCCAATGGAAATTCAGACATGATTGATTTGAGCAGCGAGGAGGCGTTGGCAGATCTTGGTGAGTCAAGTCTGGGAACCATTGGAGATCATTTCCAGAGCAGATCTGACAGCAAGAAGGGCCTTCGCTAGCTCTTGACAGCTGCCCACTTTGCCAGAGTGACAAGCTCTTTGCCCCATATCGTGATTGGGCAGGTCTGGATACACAGTGAGTTGAACTGGATACAGCTGCGTAGCAGCACCTTCTGCTGGGCCCTGATGGGCCTGACCGTGGGTGATGGTTCTTTCTACCGCGTGAATGGCTTGCTCTCTAGGACAATTCTAATGTGAATCGCTTTGGATGCTGTGTGCATGAAGAAAAACTGATTCGAAGTGGCGTGAGTCACGCTAAGGCCTATAGAGGGACAGTCTCCCAGTGCTCCCAGAGGTTTCATAGCTGAGCAGTAAGGACGTTGTCATGGCTTGGTGAGTAAGACGCTTGTCTCCCTCGCGTGGGGGTGGGTTTACATTCCCCATCAGGATGCCAGCTTGTCCCCAAAGTGGGCATTGTGGATTGCTGCTTGGGAGGAGGTGCTGTGGGATTCAGAGGTGTCCCTAGGATGAGACCACTGAAATGTCCAACTGGAAGTTAAACACTAGTGAATCCATCTGTTTGTCCATCTCTCAATTTATAAAACTAGCTCTTCCTAGTAGACATCAAAACACTTTGCAGAGGAGGTTGGTATTATCCCTATTTTACAGATGGCGAGCTTGAGGCACAGAGCAGTGAAGTGACTTGCCCAAGATCTCCCAGCAGGCCAGTGGCAGAGCCAAGAATAAAACCTCTCTGTCCCAAGTCCCAGTCCAGTGTTCTATCCACTAGTCCACATAACCCTCTCCTCTCTGGCCTCTCCACTTCTCACCTCTCCCCACTCCACTCTGACGCCCAACGGCTGGTGCTAAACACGTCTTCCTCTCCTGCCAGGCCAAGCACACTCCCATCTCTTCCTCAGATGCCTCTAGCAATGTCCTGCCTCACCACATCAAAATCGTGCTGCCTGTCCACACCTTCAACGCCCTGTGGCATCTCTCCCATACTACATCTCTCTTTCCCACCGCTAAGCACCTCCTGATGCTCTCTCCTTTCTAGATCTTTTGTCTCCCCTCTCTCTTGATTTTGTGCCCCCTGCCGCGCTGCCTCTCTAACTAGAACAGTCTTCCTGGCGTTATCCACCATGTGCCACCTCTCTCCGCCCTCAGGCCCACCTGTTTGAGCCTTCCCTCCGGTCCGTCTGTCAGACCTTCCTCTGCCTGATAGTTCCCAAACCCGCCTTCAAAGAGCCTGATGGGTCACAAGATATCCGTGCCATACACCTGTCCCTGGACCGGGACTGAATAGAGCCTTGCCTGACCCTCAGAAAAGGGTAATTTCAGCATCACTGCTCTGGGACCCAAGCTAGCCAGATTAAAGGTAGCTCAGGGATGACTAATCAAGCTGCAAGCACATCTTGTGATTGCAGTATACACAGAGACACTCACACAGCCACACAAATACACCGCCATCCACAGATTCACACACACTCACGCAGCCACACTTGCATACCTGAGCCAATGCACGTAGATACACACACGGACACAGACACACACCGCATAGCACAAACACATTCACACCCTCACAGACAGCCAAACACACATTCACAGTGACACAAGCACCAACCAGCGCATAGACGACCGCTCGGACCCGCTCGAGTACAGCCCCACATAGAGAGACACAATTGCACTCACAAATTGGGCACAGTTATGTACACGGATACGGATGTGACACGATACGCTGACACACCGTTTTGCTTCCTCTGATCTCTGAGTATTTACGGTAAGGTAAGCATCATGGACAAATAACCCTTTTTTTGCAGCAATTTTTTTTTTTTTGCTTTTGTTTTCTTCATATTATGAAATCCCAGACCTTACTCTGTCCAACCTACAGGAGAAAGTGAAAATTCAATTGAATAAACAATCATAGGGATTTCTTTCTCTTCTATCCATCATAAATGTCAGCCAAAAGAAAGAGAGAGAGAGAAACCAGCATTAGTGAAAATCCAATTGCATAAATGACAAGAATGCTAATTTCCTTCTGTCTTTTTGGGGTCTTCTGGCTTATGAAGAAAAGAGAATGGAAATTCAATTGAATAAATAACCATACATCCCATCACCAAAAATACCAAGCAGAAGATTTGAAAGGAAGCCTGACTCAAAATCAATGGCAGAAAAGATAGGTTACATCATCAAAATTATATTAGTCTTAATAGTCAAGCAATTAATTAAACCTTCCAGGTATTAAAAAAAAAATCCCATGAAAAACTTCTTTTTTAACAGATGAAGTTTTCAATCATGCTGTGAAAGCGTTCGGTTCCCCCACCTGTCTGTGACCCTACCTCTGCCACCCTTGCTGCCCGCCATTAGCGGCCATTTATCGACGTGACAGTTGCCTTGATACCGAAACGATGGGGAATAATGGGAAGGTGGCGGCAGAGTGCTGAGGCCGCTGGAAATGAAATGCTGCGTGGATATGAATTTTGATAGCTAGTCAATACCCTCCGTCCGTTTCAATTAAAAAAGAGCAGAATACACTGGGGCCAGATGGGCAACATTTCAGAGCCCATAAAACCGAACAAGGGGGGAGGTCTGACTGGACTTTGATTTTGTCTTTCTTGCAACCCTTACCGTTACTGACCATATTTCTCAGGGACAGAGCCTTAGGCCTCTTAACCTTTTTAGTGCTGGTCTGTTCATTCACCTGCTTAGGTTTCACTCCTCCACTGGTAGCCTGCTAAGAGCAGGGGGGGCATGCTCCTGGCACAGCAGACCTGTTCCCCTGGGATGTATCTGATATGTTTAGCAGGACAACAGTGCATTGTACATGGCTGTACCTGATTTTAGTAAGGTCACTTCTACCTACTCAGATCTACTAGGTAGCATCTCAGGGATGTTCTACCTGGATATATCTGGCATGCAGCATAGCACCGCAGGACCAGTCTATCTACAGGTAGCTGGCACAGACAGCAGCAGTTGAGAAGTTAAAGAGTGCAGCACTGTCCCCTAGAGAAATGCCCTTTTCGCTGATGGACAAGTGAAGGTCTAAGCCTCCCTGGGATTGCCAGTTTCCAACATTGACCATATAGGGTTGCCATTTCTATGGAAGAGGCAGAGAAGGGCACCTCCCTCATCTCAGCCCAGCATCTGTGTTGGGCACAGCTGGGAAACCTGGAGTGAATTTCTCCCGGCTGATGGCAGACCATTCCCTGGTTATAAAGTGCAGAAAGCTGTTGACCCAGTGATGGGTACTTCATCATCTGCATCATCTGCTTTAGACTTTTGAGTAAAACAGTCTCCCATAGTCAATGGTCGGCTAATGAGTTTAAGACCATCACCCTTTTTAGCTCATGAAAGGGCAATATGCTCTGAGCACAGCAGAGAGAGCTGTGAAGCGCAGAGCCGGTTGGGAATGTTTTGACAAAACATTTCCATTAAATAACGCGGATTCATCGAAACCGACACTTTTTGTGCCATAGACTCAGCTGCGAGCACAAAATAACATAGACTTGGTTTTTTAATTGTGGTAACGTCCCACTTTGGCATTTTCAAAACAAAAAATGTTGGTTTTCCCATTTGGACATGGCTTTTTGTTTGGAAATTTAAGTGAATTCAAGTACAAAATTAAAAAAAAAAAACATTTTTAATGACCCGAACCAAACATGTTTTCAGATTTTTGCTTTGCAAAAATGTTCAGCATTTGGACTTTTTGTCCCGATTCAGCAAGGGAATTTCCCCCCTAAATCTTATATTTGCCACACAACTCTACCCAGCAGTGTTAGTTAAAGCCACTCGCTGCCTTGTGCTGGAGAAGCAGAGGTAAGATGGGGCTTTGATTTAGCGTCAGTTCAGAGGTATTGTATCAAGGGTTTCAGTTTGGCCTGTTAGGCTTGGGCCTCTGCTGTTCAGCTGATGTTGGAAGTTCCATGAACATCTGTTCTCTGTTCCTAAGGAAAGGTTTCATACATCTCCCCGAGTGCTTTAGCAACGAGACAAGGAAAGGAGCGATACCTTCCTACCCCAGCACCAGTGAGCACAGAGCTAGAAAGGACTTGGTAGGCTGTGGATAATACAGTGGATTGCCCTACCAGGTGCTATATCTATCTTTGCATCTCTCCTGTACTGCATTGTGGGGTGTGCTAGCCATACACACACACACCTCTGCTAGCCACTCCCAGTCTCCCGAGTGGCATCTGATGGTCCCGAGAGGCTCCTCTGCCCTGCCCTCTATGTCTCGTAAACCTCGGTATGCACCGGGGGTGCCAAGGCTGCTGTTCCCACGCTCGCACATTTGTCGTTAGCAAGTGATGTTCGGCAAGCACGTGCCTCTCGTTCCCCCTCGCATCCCACGCATGCCTCGGCACCGTGTGCTGCCGTTGTTCGCCTCACTTGTGGGCGCCGGTGGCAGGGGGATGGAAGCCAGCCAGTACGGACGTGCTGAGTGACATCTGGCTGAAGTGTTCCCCATGCCGCAGGAGCCACTCGCTGCATGCCGCGTGTTGTGGGGGAAATAAGTCGAATGAAGGCCCCTGGGGCCATGAGATGAGCCATCAGGGGCTGCTAATACCAGGGCTGGTTGGTGCACTTGGACTACTGCTGTGGAGATCGGGGTCCGGATCTTGGCTCCTGGGTTTCCAGTGAAAGCAAATCTAGTGTCCCTTCATTGGGTTGCCCCCGCAGCAAAACCACTGCAAAAGGCAGGAGAGTGAGGAATCTCTGCTCAGGCAAGGCCCAGGAGCACCGGAGATCAGGAAGATGCTGCAAGCCAGGAGTGAGAGCAGACGAGGGCAAAGCCCAGGGGTGTTTCCGATCCGAAGTGCAGCGAATTCACAGAACGAGGGGTGGTGGCAAAGCTGGTGGGGAGAAGGGGTGGGCAAGAGTGGAACAGCAGCGGGAACTGCAGGCCAGGATGGAGTTGCATCAGCAGAAATGATTTGGAATAACAGGAAGTGCCGTCAGGATTTGGACGCTATGTGGGGGGAAGCTCATTTAGCATCTGTTACGTTTAAGCTTTGTGCAATCGAGGGCTGTCAGTCCCTCGCTTTCATGTGCTCTAAATCCACTCCAGCCAAAAGTTACCGGCCTCCCCCCTCGCTGGCACTGTACGACACTCTGCATTATAACAAAAGAGACCCATTGGGCCAAGATCTGCCACTATCTCCTGCTCTCTCCTCCTGCTCCCAGGTCAAAGGCAACACCTTCCTGAGTGCTTGGAAATCCAGCTGGCCTTGCGCTGTTGGAAAGCTACTGTGTTCCACTCCAGAAGTGGCTGCATTCCAGTGGGGAGTGATGGGGTTCATTTGCATGGCTTGAAAAGTGGGTTTGAATCCTCCAGGATGGAAGGTGCCACAAAATTATCCCTCGCTGTCACCTTCACTCAGTCCCCCAAGGAAGCTGAACCAAAGAGGGGAACATTATGCATTCCCCCTCAACACCATTTGCATGGGTAGTTTTTATAGCAGCAAGGAGTGTTTGCCTAGTCCCAGATATTTCCTATGTGCCCATGAAACCCGGAGGCTGGCAAAAGGGGACACGTGTTGGCACAATGCAACTAAGCCGGGCACAAGGTGGCACAAGAACACAGACTGAACGAAGTGTCTCAGGTTGGCAGCATAGCCCAGTGGGTAGAGCATTAGGGTACCTGGGCTCTATTCCTTGTTCTGCTAGGGACCCGTTGTGTGATCCTGGGCAAATCAGTTCCTCACACAGTGCCTCAGTTTCCTCACCTCTAAAATCAGGATCCCGCTTCTTTGAAATCTCCAGATGAACAACACTGTCCTGTGTAAGAGTTAAGTGTTGTTATGAAAGTGACACGTTGTTGGGTGCCTGGTACCCATCTGGGCTCTTGCTGCATGGTTTCAAACAGCCAGGCTCATAAAATACCCTTCATCCATGCGTGGCTTGAACCGCTGAATGTTACGACGTATAAATCAGACAATTAAACTAGCATTATGACATTAGCTTTTAAAACCCCCATCCGAAGAAATAATGTACCCACGCTAGCGCATACACGCACAAAGCACCAGGGGTGTAAAAATTTTATTATTAAAATTAACATTTAAAACCCGTACCATGAAGTAATGTGCAAGGTGAGGGGGATAAATCAGCCAGCTAAACTAGTAACGTAACATTAGCAGTTAGAATCGTCACCATGAAATAAAGTCAAGGTTAGGAGAGGGATAAATCAGACAGCTAAGCCTGCGGCTTTCTATGTTAACATGTCAAAATCCCCAGACCAAGAGATGGCCGTCAAGTTGCTGGATGGGAAATCAAATGTACAGTAGAACAATGCCTGGGTGATGGAATTTAGGCTCCTAAATACCTTTGTGAATCTGGGCCTTTGTTCGTAGATGTTTCAGAGGATGCCGGGACATCGATTTGGACTTTGGTGACCAAAAGTATTATTACAGGTGAATTTCACTCTGTAGTAAAATATTCGCTCCCCAAAGTCCAAATCAATACATTCGTCCTGGTAGGGAGGAGCAGTTCTTCATAGGCAGGGTGCCAGCATCTCTCTTTTAAGTGATCAACGGGCTCTCCCTCAAGAAACCACCCCTTGAGGTTGGTGATCTCGCTCACTCTTGCAGTGGTTCTGACGTGCCCTTTTTGGAGTGAAGATAGTGAGAAGGTGGTGTCTGGACAAGGATGTCTGTTTCTAAAGTCCTTGGAATCCCTAAATCTTTTCAATCTGGTTTCTGGCCAGGGTGTGGTACGTAGCCTGGTCTCATTGGTTGTTGGCTTCTTCCTTGGGATGCTCAAAAGCTGATTTCCTGGGATGGATTGATTGATCTATCCAGGGTATTCCTACCATGTTGGTATCTGGGTCCCTCGGTAGCCTCTGCCTTCAGTGACCATGGGATTTTGTTGACCCTGACAAGGAAAGGTGAGATGGCTCTTGTGAGTCGCTCCTCTTCAGATTCTGGGGAGATCTCAAAGGGTGAGACTGGGTAATGGCTCGGCTGCTGCTAGGTTTTGTTCTGCACCTCTCCCCTCCGTTCAGCTGGCAGGGGAAGTAGGAAGCGCTTCGGGACTGCGTTGCCATCTGCATGTTAATGCCATTAAGCTTCCTTTGTGTGGCACTGGGTCGAGAGACCCTTCCCCCTCTCCCTTCCTTTCTTCCTCCTCTCCTTCCTCCCCGCTACACTGCACAAACCTGATCGGCTGGGGAATGGGGGGGTGCTAACCGAAAACGAGGGCACAGAATTAACCAGGGACCACCTGGGAAGGCTTGAGCCAATGAGCAGATGGGGAGCGGGTTAGGGTACAAGCCCAGGGAAGATTTGGAGAGAGGACGAAGAGCTGAGAGGCAGCAACACTGAGCTGAGATGGGGCACAGAGACCCCAGGGCAGCAGAGTCTGAACTAGTTGCTCCTCGGAGGGAAGCCAGCGGATGCATGGGGGCTGACGGGACACCTGAGCCCACACTGCAAGACCCGCCCGTCTGAGCTCCCAACGCACCCCAGCATCAGAGTCCTCCGACAGCTTGGATTGACCCACGTGGTGGGAGAGCAGCACTGGCACAGGGCAAAGGGAGTCTGTGTGGCCCCTGCTAGAGATACTGGCCTGGGTCTGATCCTGGGTTAGATAACAGCATTGGTGCTATTGTGAAGCAGGATGCCTGTTCCGGGGGTTGGCTCTGTCCCCCGAAGGCAGAAGGTTGGTGTTAGTGTAGAGTCACATGGCTGGGACCTGAGAATCCCCCACCTGGGTCTCCTGGCTTTACTGGAGCCTGGCTGAGATACGGACTTGGAGGAGGGCAAATTGCACGATGCTTAGCCCAGATTGGGGCGAGGTGATACTGGTTGGTAGGAGGGAAGGATCTGGAGGCTTCCTCCATCAATGAGAGTCACAACTGAGGGCTTCTCCTGGACTCTCGATTGCTTCTGGAAACACCAATGCCAGCGGCTCTTTCCCTCTTAGCCTCTCCACCCCCACTAAGGATGATTGCTAGTACCACTCCGAAGTTTCTGGAAGCCCCCAATCCTCTCTGGTTCAGGCTTCGCCTCCTTAGCTCCCTCGAAGTCATAGGTTCTCATTGGATTCTCCTCACATTCAGTCTCTTACAGCCTTTCCCCACTTGTGCCCCAGAATCCTTTGCCCCTGGCCTGGGTGGCTCGGCAGGAGACACTGAGAAGCTTGTGGACCACTCCTCCTGTCTGAGGAGGAACACAAGTGGCTGATCAAATGCACTGAGAGAGAAAACGGGAACTATCTTATGACCTTTCTCTCACTCCATGGATGACTTCAAGAGACCCCTGCCCTCTGCTTTGGGGCCTGGGCTATGGCCCACAGGCTGAGAACTACTCTGAATTTATGGCTGGTCCTCTGAAGAACAGGCTGAGAGGGTGAAACGCTGCTGAAAGCTCCGGTTCTAATTCTGTTTGGCAGCTGAGAAGGTGGATAAAGGAGAGATGGCAGGCAGAGCCGTGGGAGTGTCCGGGCGGTGGGAAATGATGTCATCTTCCAATCATAGGAGAATCCTGAATTATTAATCTCAAAAGAAAGCCATCCTTGTAACCCAATCCCGGGCAGCTCCGATTTCGTCTCCCTCCACCATCCCGGCACCAGGCTGGGCCGAGCGGGGCTCTGCCTCTGGAAGCTCACGCTTAGCGTATGCAGAGCCGGGCAGCAGCAGACCCAGGTGGAGAGCCAGAGGGAGGAGGTTTCAGCCCTATGTGTCACAGACCGGCACTCACCTTGGTCACGATGGCCAAGTTCACAGGGCTGGTCGAATGATGGGCAGAGAAGGAGGACATGGGTCAAGGAAGGATGACGGCATCAGTTTCCACCCATTCATTCTGGCCTGCGGAGACCCAACCCAGTGCAAGAGCTTGCTAGGTGAATCCCCTTTTTGGCTCAGTTCGGAAGGGTGGTTGCCACCTTATCACCAGTCTGGGCTGTAAGACAGACTCGCTGCACCATGTCCTCATGTTATTGTGATGCAGAGGTGATCTGGCCCTGTTGTCTCACAGCTCTTGGGTGGCCGATGGGAAATGTGCCTCTTAGGTGTCGGTCCAAGACAAAAGCCAGCAGGACAGATAGATCGAACTGGGCTTTTGCTGGCTGGCTCAACAGAAAGGGCTGAAGCATATTGGCAGAGCCTTCAGTGAGGAAGCTTGCACTAATGCTGCCCACACAGTACTTGCTCTCCAGATATAGGATTTCATTCTCTGGATGTGTCGGACTGGCCCCGTTCACTTCCTAGAGTCTCACTTTCATATCATTGCATCTTGGCCACTTGACGAGGAACTCATCAGCTGGACATCCGGTGCATCCTACTTTTGGGGACTTCTGGAAGGGCTCTGCAGTTCCCTCACCCTCCTCCCTCATCACTAACTATGGACCTAAAATACCTCTGGAGCCTAGGGACAAAATTCTGCCCTTGCCATTAAACAAGGCGGGATCTTTCTGAATGAGCATGTTTCACTTACGCCTAAAAAGAAAAGGATGAGAATTCCCAGGCCAAAACCAGACCCTTGCTGAAAGCTCCAAAAAGCTGGTGGTTGGGAAACTATGGGGGCTTAGACAACATTTTTTATTGGGGAGGGGGAATGGTTTAATAAAAATAACACGATTGCTGAATGACATCTTTACGCTATCTAATTATTGCAGCACAGCCCGTCCCTTGACAGCTCAGGCCTCTGCTGGGCCCAGCTGCGTGAAGGCCCTTTCTTTCCCCAGGTTATCAGCTGGGGCAGGGCCGAAGGTCTCTCCTGCAGCAGGCTCGGGCTCCTTTCTTCCCGGGCGAGGCGATGGCTGAGCAAGCAGGGTCTGCCCTTCTTGCGAAGGGGAATTCTGTGTGCCCAGGGTGAGGTTCTCCTGTCTGTACTTCCCCCCTCCTTCTGCAGCCAGGTTGGCTGTTCCCTGCCTACTCTTTGAAGGACACCGAGCCTCTTTATTTCTGTGCACAAGGACTTCATATTTCCTCTCTCTAGGGAGACCTGGGATAGGTCCAGCCAGCTGCCACTCCTTTGACGCTGACTCCCAGAGCCTCCTGATTGGCTCTTTCCTTCCTTCCTGCCCCCTGCCCCCTGTGTGAGTTCCATGTGCTCTTTTCACAGAGAGAGCGGGAAGGCCAGATACCATGAAGCCTGTGATTCGTTGGCTGTCCTTTTGCAGCCTTTGACCCCAATTCCATCGTGTCGGGGGGGTGGGGAGGGAGGGGAAGGGCCTTCAGTCACCATCTGATTTATAAGGCCCTGTGAAAATCATGGAGTTTTTTAAATTCATGGCAGAATCCGGGGTGAAGTATCGAATTTCTTGGACTCTACAAGGCTGCTGAGTCCCCCTTAATGCGTCTGCCTCCCCGCTGCAGCTGCTCATGTTCCCAAGCGGTGGGCTGCCCCATTTGTAAGCTTTTCCTCATCAGTGTATCTGGGTGAGAGAAGAATCCTGGGTGTTGCATAAGCAAAATGTAAAAGTCATCGTTTTCCAGCATCATCACCAGATCAGGTTCAGCGGTTCCCTTTCCTTGTTCTGCCTCCTTGCAAACCGTTACACAAATAACACGGTGACTACATAAGAACAAGAGGCCAGCTCAAGGTTTCCGTTTGCCGAAGTTTTGTGTGTGTGCGCGCGTGTGTGTGTGTGTGTGTGTGTGTGTGTATGTGTGTTTTAATTCTGCAGTCCTACCCCATCCTTACTGAGGGAGTCATGACTGAGCGAAGGACAAAAACAAAGTGTGTGTTTACAAGGGGCTAAAATGAAATCCCTTAAAACATGGCTGGTTAAAAAGGAGCAGACTACATGTCCAACAAAAGGTACTGCTGGCGGTAGTACCGAGCTGTCTCCACGATTGCCTTCTGTTGGAACCAAATGCCAGTTGCCTGATCCTGTTCACATTTCTGAGACACCCATCATCAGTCACGACTTAAATCTTTCTCTGGCATAACTTTAAAAACGAGGCTCGTTCTGGTTTGATTTCCAATGGCTCCATCATTCCGAAGCTAGTGACCGCGTCCTTTGTTACTACAGTTGTATGGCTTTTGAGGGCAAACGACTTTCGACTAAGTACCTAGGTGAAGTTTTCACACAGTCAGAATTCTCTGATTGGAAAAAGACTCATGGTAGATTTGAGAAGCACCCACGCTTCTTGTCTCTCCACGCAGCAGTTGATATTCTTCCAAGACCACGAAGAACACCAGTGACATGGTAATTCAGCACTCTCAGACGATAACCGGGTGATCCTAATGAAAATATTTTGTGCACATTATCTTACCGGACAAGGATGTGCACTGTCAAGCCATTACACTAAACAAACTGAGACGACACCCAAGTGGAGAGGTTGACTGCCACTTTATTCAGCTTTATTGCAGGCAGAATATGACCGGGTTATTTCACTGTGGCTGAGAAAGAGTGACGGCAATTTCAGAAGTCCAGTTATTCAGAATGAGATCCTGGAAATCACAGCTCTTAAAATCATGAAGAATATTTTTAAGAACATTTCTGGAAAGTGGTATATAATTATGGTAGACAAAAGAGACTTCTCCAACAAAGAGTAAGTGGTAGTACGCCTGTGGTACGTGGGTGATGGCATAAATGGGTGAGAATACTGCATTGAATTGTACAATACAGCCTGTGCATCCGTGGAGGTAATCACAGCAGTAATTAAAGGTACATTATTGCATCTGAATCTGAGGGTCAACAACAGTCGCGGACAGTGCTATTATTGTACCACTAATATGGCAGGCTTAGTGTCAGGTGTAGCAACCAGATTGCAACCGGAGGAACAACAATCTGCATATAGTCATTGCAAAGGGCATGCTTTGACTTTAGCATGTCAGGGCATTATTAAAAACCATACCATCCTAAGAGATCGTCCTGAATCTGTTTACAAAATCACAAAATTCGTTTAAAAATCACCCACACGACATTCTACATCAAGGAAATAAAATATGAAGTGTTAAGGACATCTACCAGGCATCCACATCCTCTGTCCAGCAAGATGGAGACTCTGTGCGGAAGCACTGGCTTCAATTTCTGAGTGCTACCTTGCCCTATGGGCAACTTGAGAGGTAGCAGAGAGTGCAAAGAGCTCAAATGGAAAATCGGAACTTTCCCTTCGGTACTGAACTAGGTGGAAAAGTTCTAAACATGGTAGACAATTTGTCTAAAACTCTGCAAGGGACAGACATTTCAGCAACAAAAGACTAGTCTCTCAGAAAAATGAGACATATTTCTCTTTGGGCCAGCCAATCTAGGGTGACCAGATAGCAAGAGTGAAAAATAGGGATGGGGGTGGGGGGTAATTGGCACCTATATAAGACAAAGCCCCAAATATCGGGACTGTCCCTATAAAATCGGGACATCTGGTCACCCTAAGCCAATCAGGTGAAAGCTACAATTTATTCTGAGAGCAAATCCACCAGAAAAGTTTCATGCTGGAGATAGTCAGGATGCCTGAGCTTCCAAGGAAGAGACGTTCCCAAGAAAATGCAAACAGGGATGGGTGAACCTAGCTACCCAAATTCAGCAAAGAAATTTATACATACATTCACTTTGAAGTAATTGGTTACTGGACATTGTAAAATCAATCAAGATTTGAATAGGAAGGCTACAAAACTGTTCAAAATAATTGAAACTCTCATAACTCCAAATGTAATAAACACAACAAGTTCAAGACGTGCTTAGGTGTTGGGTATCAATTTCAACCATGATTAACTGACTATTCAACTTCATCTGTTGCAAACCAACTGTCACCTTACTGATCATGGAAGTCAATTCAGAAATATCTCAGTTCATTCAGCCAAACTGAACGTTAGCTGTTTTCCAAAGTGGTGAGGTTGATCAAAATGATTCTGGTGGAACCAGCCAGTGCTGTAAGTGAGCATAGTTTTAGTGCTCTGAGTCATATTAACACATGGCTTTGATCCACAAGGCTCTACTGGAGTATGTGTTTGCGCATACACAAGGACAAAACTGATGACTAATGTATGTTCCAGAATTCATTGCAAGAATCCCTGGGCAAAGATCATGGTGTGGAACTTTTTCAGATTTGTAACTCGTGCTTTTTATTTGTTTTAGGAAGTAACTCTTTAATGAATAATTTTATATCATGGCTAAATTTGTCCAAGAAATAGTGTGAGATAAACAGGCCTCTGTCCCAAATGCAGTGTTTCCTTATTGATTAATGTAATCCCTAATTATTTGGGAGGCAGGGGGTCTAAAGTCCCCAGTTGTCTACAAGGATAACTGAGAGATAAGATCACCATATGGCTAACGCCGTGTCCTGTGACTCAATATATTCGGAGTTCAGTTTGGACCTTAAGAACATAACATAAGAATATAAGAACGGCCGTACTGGGTCAGACCAAAGGTCCATCTAGCCCAGTATCCTGTCTACTGACAGTGGCCAATGCCAGGTGCCCCAGAGGGAGTGAACCTAACAGGTAATGATCAAGTGATCTCTCTCCTGCCATCCATCTCCACCCTCTGACAAACAGAGTCTAGGGACACCATTTCTTACCCATCCTGGCTAATAGCCATTAATGGACTTAACCTCCATGAATGTATCCAGTTCTCCTTTAAATGCTGTTATAGTCCTAGCCTCCACAACCTCCTCAGGCAAGGAGGTCCACAAGTTGACTGTGTGCTGTGTGAAGAACTTCCTTTTATTTGTTTTAAACCTGCTGCCTATTAATTTCATTTGGTGACCCCTAGTTCTTGTATTATGGGAATAAGTAAATAACTTTTCCTTATCTACTTTCTCCACATCACTCATGATTTTATATACCTCTATCATATCCCCCCTTAGTCTCCACTTTGTGTGGCCTTGGATAAGTCACTGAACCTCAGTTCTCCAGCTGTAAGTGGGAACAGTCATAATTATTGTCACAGCAAATCCCAAACACACGTGTAAGCAGAGTCAGGATGAGCTCTACCCTGACATCTGGTGGTGAATTATGGCGAGTGTGGAAAAGAACTCCAGGGGCTGATCTTGTTTGCATAGGCACACCCACCCGCCTGGCATGAAACAACAGCAACCGAAAGTGGTTACTTTGGCTGGTGTGGGATCCCCAGTTTCTCTGTTATTGGGGCAGGAAGAATAAAGTTTTGTTACCCTGATTCTGTGAATCAAGGCCAGTGGAACTGTTGTATGGCAGAAGGACTGAGTGAGTCCTTCACCATTACCTAAGTAGCACTTGCTTGACAAGGGGCATGGGTTATAAAACCCAGTGAATTGAGAGAAGATGGGGATAGATAGGTTTGTCCTCTCAGCTTGAAACAGCAGTTGCACCACCTTCTCCATTGTTGAATGTCAGAGCTAACTTTGATTCTATTAGAAGTCTAGTTACAGGCTGCTGAGTTGAATTCACTTTGGGCCAATGGTGCACCAGCACTGAGGCTCCCCTACTATGAGCTGAAATTGCTAAGAGCTGAGATCACAAAAGAGCTAAAGTTATTAAGAGCTGAGATCACTGAGTACTGTGTTAACTAGTGGGGGAGCCTGAAGCTATATTGCTAAACAGCTGGTGGAGCAATTTGTGGGGACGACTGGAGGAGCAATGAGTGGCATGGAGCCTTGCGGGGACGGTTGGTGCAGCCCAAGGAATGGCGTGCGGAGCTGTTTGTGGGGACGGCTGGAGTGGCTCACAGGTCGGTGAGCGGAGCAGAGCAGCTCGTAGAGCGGAGCAGTTTGTGGGATGGCAGGAAGTGGACTGGCTCGTGGTGAAGGCTGCGGCGGAACCCCAAGGAGAGATGGCCGGCTGGTCTTGGATCACATAAGGTGCCCCTTAACACCCTGCGTGCCCCCCTTTTACTCTGGGGCTGCACTGACCAGGGGCAGAGACTTTGGGGTCTGTTGGACTTTTGGGACTTTGGGTGGTTGCTGGACCCAAGAGACTTTGGGGGTGTTGGACTTTGGGGACTCTGGGTGATTTTTGGGTTGCTGGTTTCAAAAACCCAAGGGAAAGGACACAGCCCAATTTGCTGGGGTGGGTTTTTTGCTCATGGTTTGTGTTATGAATCCTGTTTGTGGTGTTTTTCCAATGTAATGCTGATGTCGTTTACCTCATGTTATTAAACATTTTCTGCTACACTCAGACTCCGTGCTTGCAAGAGGGGAAGTATTGCCTCTTAGAGGCACCCAGGGGGTGGTATGTAATTGTCCCAGGTCACTGGGTGGGGGCTCGAGCCGGTTTGCATTGCGTTATTGAAACGGAACCTCTAGATACAGAACCCGGCCCTTGTTGCTGCCAACTTAGATGGGCAGAAGGGTTACACATGTAATCCCCTTGCCGATCAAACACGACCTGGATCGATCTCTAGTGAAGTGCTTAAGACAGTCTGGTCTCAATGCTCTGTCTGTCATTACTGGTCTTCTCATGTCACCAGAACTTTTTGCAACCATGTGATTGTTGACCATGTAGCAGTGTTCCTTGGTAAATGCACTTTGTGATTTGTTGGTCTTCCATCCTAACACGTGCCACTGAAACCAAAAAAGGACTGATGTGCTAGGAGTACTTCCCTTTCCTACACATTGGACTGTCTTGTCTATTTAGATAAAAAATTCTTCCTGGCAGGGACTGTCTCTTTCTAAGAGTACATACGGCGTCCCGTGCAAGGTGGCCCTCATCTTAGCTGGCGTGACTCTCTAGGCATGATTGCAACATAGGTAATAATGGCATATCATTTCTGAAAGACACATGACCTTTCTCTGTGCAGCATCCTTAAGGAAAACGCAGCGTGTATCGGGCTGCCTTTCTGGCGAGGTTCTGACTGCCTCGTAAAAACAGTGACTTTCATCCAGTTGTTTTCAGTTGCCAAATACAGATGTTTGATGGAAATGTATGCCGTGGAGAGTGTTCCCCGGTGAAGCATTTTGAACGGAGGTGCGTTGCTGTTTGCCCTATACCGCTAATATTTTGGAAGTCCCAGGTGTACCATCCTGGTCGGTGTTCATGTCACACATCCCAACAAGGTAAGCATGCTCAGTCTGATAGGACTCCCAAAGGGAATGGTACAGGGAATGATACAGTGGATGATACAGTCAGGGGATCTATTGTCCCTCTCACCTCATGGGGATGATGTGCATCCCATGGGCTCTCTTCCCATCTGCCAAATTTTTCCCTGGCTCACTGATGCCTCTTCTTCTCTCCCCCCAGCCCATCTTTGTGCAAACCCCTGAGTCTGCAAAGCAACCTGCCTGAGGGAGACAGGAAGAGGATGAACTACTGCAGCGGAAACTGAACCTGATTTTGTGTGAGAGTGAGATCTGCACCAAGCAGTAATCTAGTATCTGGCACTAAAACCCAGGAGCTCACCTGTGCTGGGGAAAGTCCCGGGGCCGGCATCTCAGGTGCTGTAAATCGGCATAGCTCCATTGACTTGAATAGAATGACCCTGATGTATACCCGCTGAGGAGCGTTTCGAAGGAAAACCAAACGAGCTGGGTTGGCTGAGGAGGAGCCAGGCCAGGGATCTCTGAAGCCTGGGGCACGGTGCTGGGTTGGGCGTTGTATTGTTTGCTTTGAGGTTTGCAGAATGCTGTGCTGCAAGACGTGAGCGCAGCCCGAGACTTCGCTGCGTTCCTCACTTTGGCTGGGCAACGTGCTGGCTTTAGTGTAGGGGCCCCAGGTTTTGCTTTGGCCCCCAAGTTCAATCCCAGCTGATGACTGAGGAGCGTGGATGGCCACAGGTCCGTGAGGATACAGCACTGGGATTTCACTCAGATGCTTGAAGGGGCTTGTTTAATATGGGGAGTGTCTCCCTCTAGTGGCTGCCCCAGTGAGTGTAACAGCCGTCTACTTACAATTAGCGGGGTTACTCCTTTAGCTCCAGGAGCGCGAGTAGTAAGGGCTCATGCTTTTGCATCTGACCTGTAAATAAGCCTGTAAACCCAGGTATGTGACAGCTGCTTAACTCCGAACTCTTGTTGAATTTCTGTCTCGCGGGGTGTACACCTGCCCTGCCGCACTCAGCAGCCAAATGGAACCTGTAAAAATATGAGCCTATATTCCATCCAGCAGAGGGCAGTGGCCTGCACATGCGTGTACACACAGACACACGACAGAAACATACACCAGCTACAGAGCTGGCCCCATGTGTAACTCAACACAGCTTCGGTGGTGCTACATTCACTGACCCCAGCAAAGAATCTGGCCCAGAATATGTACCTTACCATCAGAAGAGTGGATCTCCAACCGGTCCAAGGCATTTATAACTAGGATTTAGGCCGGTTCTACACCCTCGAGATGACTTTCAAACCTCACCCCTGGGGAGTTAGTGCCAACACAGTTCTTTGCACTGTTGCTAAACTGAGCCTAGTTTGGCTACTCACACATCCCAAGAATATCGGCCCAGTCTATAAACAGAACACAGGCTCTGCAGATTGACATGTTTTTCTGTGCCCATTATTTATAATCCGTAGCTGTTAACGATACCACCTAAGCTAGTTCCCCAACAGTATTCTTAGCGGCATGGCGGGAGCCGTGAAGGTTAGATTTAAAGTTCTTGGAACTCCAGTCTAACCTGCAGATTTTCCAAGTAGCATTTGCTCAGTAAAACATTTCCAAGAGTGGGATTTACTGTCATAATTAATAGGTTATGATTAGGTCAATAACTTTCATCAACCTAGCTGGGAGAGAACCTATTAATGAAACTGTAAAACAACGTAAACTCTATGAAGAAGAGAGGTGGGAGAATTTACAACTTCCCAGAAGCCCTAGTAACTAAAGGGAGGATTTACAGGAAGTAAAATGAACCGGGTGCCCATAAAATAAAAGCAAAATTATACCCATATCTAAACAAGACAAATTAAGAAGGTTTAAGTGGATTTCTCAGCCCAAATAAAACAGAAAGTCTCAAGTGAGCGGCGACATTTGGTGTTGCAGTTTATGGAGTGCAAGAGGGGAAGATGCCTATAAATGCTGAGTGCATATCAAACAGGTCGGTAACTAATCAATGTGTGCAAGCACTGGAAGCCTGAGGATCGCTCCCACAATAACGTACCAGTAGGCGCAGTCCAGGGCCGTAAGCAACTGAACAGTAACAATCCACTGTGTTCAGCCCCGCACCTGGGGACACCCCACAGTAATAAACTACTGTGTATAGTCCCACAGTGGGCATGCAGCAGTGTGCGCTACCGTGAGCACATCAGACCCGTCCTCTGCTCTCTGCACTGGCTTCCTGTCGAATATTAAGTCATGTTCGAGGTCTTGGTCCTTATCTTCAAGATGCTCCATGGCCTGGGCCCTGGAGGTCTAAAAGCGTCTAAAGCTCTGGGATGCAGATTGCGGCCAACAGCTTTTCTCAAGTACAATGGAACTATTCTTCAAACAGGGTGAAAGAGCCGTTCTCTCTTGCCACAGAGGCCAGGACAAGAGGCAATGGGCTCAAATTACAGCAGAGCAGATTTAGACAACATCTCAGGGAAAACTCCCTAATAGTAAGAACAGAAGGACAATGGAACAGATGCCTACGGAGGTCATGGAAGCTCCTTCACTGGAGGTTTTCAAAAGGAGGCTGGAGCCATCTGTCTGGGATGGTTTAGACACAACAAACCCTGCATCTTGGCAGGGGGTTAGACTAGGTGACCCTTGCGGTTCTGTGATCCTATAAAGCTCATCTGTGCAGGAGACAGAGCTGTTCTGGGGCTGGTCCGGGAAAGTGGAACGAACTCCCGTAGAAATGAAGAGCCATCCCTACCTTGCCACATTCTGCTCCAAGCGCAAGGTGCTCTTCTTCGACCTGCCTTCTCGAACAGAAACACAGAGCAGCCTGGACAGATAATTTATTAAAAAAACCAACTGAAACAAAACCCTCCACTGCTCACGCAATTTCCACCCGGGAAGGGTGTGTGAGAGAGAATGAACCGTGCATGACAAATCTTGTTACTTACTGCACCGTCGGAAGGCTCTTGGGTACCAGAGGTATATCATAGAATCATAGAAGATTAGGGTTGGAAGAGATCGCAGGAGGTCATCTAGTCCAACCCCCTGCTCAAAGCAGGACCAACACCAACTAAATCATCCCAGCCAGGGCTTTGTCAAGCCGAGCCTTAAAAACCTCCAAGGAAGGAGATTTCACCACCTCCCTAGGGAACCCATTCCAGTGCTTCACCACCCTCCTAGTGAAATAGTGTTCCCTAATATCCAACCTAAAGCTCCCCCACTTCAACTTGAGACTATTGCTCCTTGTTCTGTCATCTGCCACCACTGAGAACAGCCGAGTTCCATCTTATCTGGAACCCCCCTTCAGGTAGTTGAAGGCTGCTATCAAATCCCCCCCTCACTTTTCTCTTCTGCAGACTAAACAAGCCCAGTTCCCTCAGTCTTTCCTTATAAGTCATGTGCCCCAGCCTCCTGATAATTTTAATTGCACCCCTCCGCTGGACTCTCTCCAATTTGTCGACATCCTTTCTGTAGTGGGGGGTCCAAAACTGGATGCAATACTCCAGATGTGGCCTCACCAGTGCCGAATAGAGGGGAATAATCACGTCCCTCGATCTGCTGACAATGCTCCTACTAATGCAGCACAATATGCCGTTAGCCTTCTTGGCAACAAGGGCACACTACTGACTCATATCCAGCTTCTCATCCACTATAATCCCCAGGTCCTTTTCTGCAGAACTGCTGCTTAGCCAGTCGGTCCCCAGCCTGTAGCAGTGCATGGGATTCTTCCGTCCTAAGTGCAGGACTCTGCACTTGTCCTTGTTGAACCTCATCAGATTTCTTTTGGCCCAATTCTCTAATTTGTCTAGGTCACTCTGGACCCTATCCCTACCCTCCAGCGTATCTACCTCTCCCCCCAGCTTAGTGTCTTCTGCGAACTTTCTGAGGGTGCAATCCATCCCATCATCTACATCATTGGTAAAAATGTTGAACAAAATCGGTCCCAGGACCAACCCCTGGGGCACTCTGCTTGATACCAGCTGCCAACTAAACATCGAGCCATTGATCACTACCCATTGACCCGACAATCTAGCCAGCTTTCTATCCACCTTATAGTCCATTCATCCAATCCATACTTTTTTAACTTGCTGACAAGAATACTGTGAGATACCATATCAAAAGCTTTGCTAAAGTCAAGATATATCATGTCCACTGCTTTCCCCATATCCACAGGGCCAATTATCTCATCATAGAAGGCAATCAGGTTAGTCAGGCATGACTTGCCCTTGGTGAATCCATGTTGACTGTTTCTGATCACCTTCCTCTCCTCCAAGTGCTTCAAAATGGATTCCTTGAGTCCATGATTTTTCCAGGGACTGAGGTGAGGCTGACTGGTCTGTAGTTCCCCGGGTTCTCCTTCTTCCCTTTTTTAAAGATGGGCACTATATTTTCCTTTTTCCAATCATCCAGGAGATTGGAGAACATGTACCTATAGAGAACAGAATAGTACAGCTTAGGGCTCATACACAACCCTACCATAACAAACCATTTCCCACTTCTAGTTTTCAGTTGCAATCACTATCCACTTACCAGTCCTCAGCTTTCTGCATGTTTTCCCCTCCTTTAATAACTCTTGTGGCTCTTCTCTGACCCCTCTCCAGTTTTATCAACGTCCTTCTTGAACTGTGGACCCCAGAACTGGACATGGTATTCCAGTAGTGAGTTCACCAGTGCCAAGCACAGAGGTAATGTACTGTCCCTACTCCTACTAGATACTCCCCTGTTTATTCATCCAAGGATCTCGTTCGCCCTTTTGGCCACAGCATCGCACTGGGGGCTCATGTCCTGCTGATTACCCACCATGACCCCCAAGTCCTTTTCAGAGTCGCAGCTTCCCAGTATAGTCCCCCATCCTGTAAGTGTGGCAGATGGTCTGTGTTCCTAGACGTAGGACAATACATTTGGCCCTACTGAAACACAAATTCTTTGCTTGCACCCAAATTACTAAGGCTAGGTTTACACTACAGGGGGGGGGGGTCGACCTAAGATACGCAACTTCAGCTACGCGAATAGCATAGCTGAAGTTGCGTATTTTAGGTCGACTTACTTGGCTGTGAGGACGGCGGCGAGTCGACCGCTGCCGCGCCGCCGTCGACTCCGCTTCCGCCTCTTGCCGCGGTGGATTTCCAGAGTCGACGGCAGAGCGATCAGGGATCGATTTTATCGTGTCTTCACTAGATGCGATAAGTCGATCCCCAATAGATCGATTGCTACCCGCCGATCCGGCGGGTAGTGAAGACGTGCCCTTAGTGATCTAGTATCGGGGTAGCCGTGTTAGTCTGTATCTACAAAAACAACAAGGAGTCTGGTGGCCCCTTAAAGACTAACAGATTTATTTGGGCATAAGCTTTCGTGGGTAAAGAAGTGAGGTTTTTACCCACGAAAGCTTATGCCCAAATAAATCTGTTAGTCTTTAAGGGGCCACCAGACTCCTTGTTGTTTTAGTGATCTAGATTATTCTACAGCGATGACCTGTCCTCTTCATTACTTTCCACTCTCCCCATCTTTATGTCGCCTGCAAACTTGATCAGTGATGATTTTTTTTTCTTCCAGGCCATTGATAAAAATGTTGAATAGAGCAAGGGCAAGAACCAGCCCTTGCAGGACGCCGCTAGAAGCAAACCTGCTTGATGATGAGATGGGGATCTGATACCTAAATCAATAGGATCGGGGTACCTAATCCCATTTATAAATCTCTGCCTGTTGCTTTAGAAGGTGCTCAGATACAATGGTTCTGAGGGCCCTATAAGTAGGGCTATGTGTTTGTCACTGAGGTCATGGAAGTCATGGATTCCATGAATTTCTGTGACTTCTTCAGTGACCAGTGTAGCTGACCCCAGGGCCACCCAAGCAGCTGGCCCCGGGGACCGTCTGAGCAGCTGTCCCAGGGCTGGTGGGAGCTGCTGCAGCTGTGTGGCTCCCCACAGCAATCCTGGGGTGGCTGGAGCAGCGGCTGGTCCCTGGGTTCCCTCCCCAGCCAGCAGCAGGTCCCCCGAGGCTTCCTCCCCCCCGGCTGCTGGTGCCACAGGCCCCCTGGGACTCCCGCCCCGGCTGCTGGTGCCATGGGCAGGTGTCATGCACAGGTCATGGGCCGTGATTTTTTGTTTCTTGCCCGTGACCTGTCCATGACTTTTACAAAAAATACCTCTGATTAAATCGTAGCCTTACGTAGAAGTACCCAGAGAGCTCGACACGTAACTACATCACCTCTCTCCAGACATCTATACCTCTGCGTGTCCACTTTCTTCTCCTCCCTCTGCCTGTCTATTCCTTCCCCTGCTTCTCTCTCTCCTTTCTTCTTGCTTACTAGTCTGACTTCACCTTCAACTGCCCACCCAACAGCAATAATGGATACAGAGGGACAGCAATGGTCCGCAAACCCTTTGTCCATTGTGTTAATCTTTTGCTGCCCTCTGACATTCCTTAGCCCATCAGTACACTGAGTGAGGGTTTTTTGGTTTGTTGTTTATTGGTTGACAGCCTCAACTAGAAAATCAGCTTTCCGGCTCTGAAAGTGTTGTACCTTCTATAGCCACAAGTAATGCCTGAGATCACTCTAACTGGAAGACATTGGGGAGGTGGAGGGGAGGGAATCTGGTTTTTTCAGTGCTTTACTTTGTGCATCTGGTTAAAGCAAGTGAAAACTTGTCCTTGGAAAAGGGGCATCTGAAAGGTAACTTTCACCAAAGAATATCCATTTTCATTTGAAATTTGGGGGTTTTCATAGAAAATCTGAAAACTCAAAAACGGTCTTTTTTCCAGCTAAATTTCTGGGTTTGTTTTTTTGATGACCCTCCCACCCCCAAAAAATGTCAAAAAAATGTTTTCAAGGAAAATGAGAAATATTGGGGTTTGTTAATTTTTCGCAGGGGAAATGCCAGCTTTGTACATGACAACTCTTTAAGTGCGTCCCCTCTGGAGGGAGGTGGATAATTGCTGGTGATTTATGCTTAAGTTGACTGAAAGACCTTGGGAGATGAATGTCTAAGAGCCAGAGAACTGAGAGATTCTGCCCCAAGACCAGTAAGGGCATGAGGCCAAACACCTGAAGCCAGCACTCAGCGCCCAGAAAGGGGAGAAAGTTGCTTGTGATGGGGTGTTCACCCCACAGAAGGCAGAGCAAATCAAATTAGGTGAATTAGCCTGATTGGCTGCACCTGAGAGAGAGCCAGGGCTTGACCGGCTGTGGGTGATGGAACCCACCTGAGAAGGAACAGACAGGGCTGGAATAAAACTAGGAAGTTGACACTAGAGAGGAGCTGGAGGGGGGACAGTCTGCAATGAATCCCTGGAAGGTGGGCGTTTGGACTGGTAAACCTGGGGGCGGAAGGGAAGCTAGAAGCTCAATCTAGGGATAGAGCAGCAGGATCTGAGAGAAAGCAGAGCACACTTGCTAGACATAGAGTCCCTGGACTGGAACCTAGAGGAGAGGGGAGGGCAGGCCTAGCGTCCCCTACCAGTGCCTGGGGAGAAGTGCCACAGACTGGGTAGAGGAATAGAAGAGTGTTTGGGACAGTCATCCCGTAGGACTTTGCTACCCCAGAATGGGGGCACTGTAGTGACCAGGCTGGAGGGCCAAGTCACCAAGACAGAGGTGTCAAGGAGTGTGAATGTCGGTCAGAAGGGAGTGTCTGACCTGGAAAGAGCTAATTCCCAGCGCAGCTAGGACGAGGTGCCCCGGTGGTGAGTGAACCCCATGACATTGCTGCTAGCTCTGTAACCATGACACTGCAGAAGGGTATCAGGAAACCCCCCCTGCCAGTTTCTTTTTAAATGAGGTTTGGAGTTAAAAAAAAAAATCAGTGTGTACTATTTAGAGGGGGCTGATCAGAAATGGGAATTTTATTAAATTAGTCCATTTCAAAACTTTCAGTGGGACAGTGTCCTGTTAAATGTAGTGATCTTGTGTGAGACAACCCAGCTGTGGACAGCTACGTGCTGGATTCCTTCCTCCACTGGGTTGTTCAACTCTCCTTTCCTGGGGGCCAAAGACAGGATGGGAGAAGCCACTGCTGGCCCCTGCCGTGGGACCCATTACAGTCATTCCTGTTGGAGGCAGAGCCAACTCTTATTCATGCTATTCATTCTTATCATACTACAGAACACCTAAATAGCATTGTGCATCTTTAAAGTGCTGCCAAGGCATTGATTGCACAGTCCTCGCCACCCCCAGTAGTATGGCGGTACTATTACCCTCATTTCACAGATAGGGAAACTGAGGCACCACATGGGGCAATGAATGGCTCAAGGGGCAGGACCAGAATTAGAATTCAGCACTTCCTGATTCCCCATCCCCCCTTGTTGTGACCACTGGACAACGCTGCCCCCTCGTTTATCAGCTAGCTCTCCCATGAGTCTGCAAGAGTTTTACAACTCGTTATTAAATGATAAAATTTCGGCCATTCAGAAACAGTTTATGTTCAGTAGGGTTTGGTTCCCCCCCGAAGTACAAAAGCTGACCTGTGAATGACTCCAGCTCACAACTGGTCTGTTCTCACAGCCAGACATAATGCAGTGGACATTGTTCACTGTCATGCACCGGTTTCTAGCTGATCACAGAATGTCAGGGTTGGAAGGGACCTCAGGAAGTCATCTAGTCCAACCCCCTGCTCAAAGCAGGACCAATCACCAGACAGATTTTTACTCCAGTTCCCTAAATGGCCCCCTCAAGGATTGAATAGACCAGTTAAGACTAACTGATCTGATTTAATGGAGACAATGGGCTATTTTTCCATTATTTGCATGGATCATGCAGCCAGCAATAATAAACACCCAAAATGCCAAACAGGGTCTTGCTTAATATAGGCAGGTGATGTGTGATATAAAGGAGCTTTATATCAGTGGAGCATATCTCGCTCCTCCTATGGGAATAACCAGTATAAAACACTTCACCCCAGTATCACTGCCTCCATGCGATACCAAAATAGAGGAAGTGGTACAACTCTTGTGTACAGACAAGCCCTTGGACAGGACAGCTAGATAACCCTCCACTCCCTGTTGCTTTGCCAAACTATCAAGTGCTCCTGTGAATTGCATTGGATCAACTTACATGGACTAGAGGGGCCCAAAGAATCAAATGGGTCACATGATGCTGAAACTGTCCAACGTTCAACAATTTTTAAACAAAGTTAGGCGTTCGGTACACAGAGACCTCAGCCTGCTTAGAACCACAGCAAACCCACCATTAGACATCTTTGTAACCCAGGGGTCAGCAACCTTTCAGAAGTGGTGTGCCGAGTCTTCATTTATTCACTCTGATTCAAGGTTTCACGTGCCAGTCATACATTTTAACGTTTTTAGAAGGTCTCTTTCTATAAGTCTATAATATAGAACTAAACTATTGTTGTATGTAAAGTAAATAAGGTTTTTAAAAAAGTTTAAGAAGCTTCATTTAAAATTAAATTAAAATACAGAGCCCCCCAGACTGGTGGCCAGGACCTGGGCAGTGTGAGTGCCACTGAAAATCAGCTTGCGTGCCGCCTTCGGCACGCGTGCCATAGGTTGCCTACCCCTGTTGTAACCTTTTATTACAAATACAGGAAAGAAGGGAAATCAGTTAAAGCATTTGACATGAAAGCCTTACTTAATAGTTTACATTTTAGCCCCATCCCTTGCTCCCTTTCCCTTTAGCTGTAGGGCGTCTTTAGAAGGAAGGAAGCCCCTTGTTGGACAGTCTCTTAGATGGTAATAACTGTCTGTTTGGGGAAAAGAGAAGAAGTTTGTTGAGCTGGAATGGAGCTATTGTTAAAGTCTGATCCCATCTCCTACAGGTCAAAACAAGACAAACCCACACACAAAAAGGGAGAGAAGAGAACAGCGGAGAGAGACAATACAGGTTCTGTCTCCGGTGGTGTCACCACTAGAGAAACACAGACGTGGCACATGGTCTGCTCAGCGCTCTAAGCCCTGGCAAACTGGTACCAGCATCAGGTGCTGCAGGGCATTGCTTTTAGCTGCCTCTCTGAGCACAGCTTACAGCGGTGTTGCAAATCCACAGTGTTGGCTGGCGAACCCAGACGGTTATTAGACAGAAGGAACCAGGAAAGAGGAGAAATAAGGTGGGAGAGGAAAAGGACACATGGAGGGTAGCGGGGGAAGGTGAGTAACAAAGTCTCCCATCCCAGGTGGTGGTTGGGATTTAGCCAAAGCATGTGGAAGTGACGATGTCATCAGGGTTTCTCTGTCTGGCCCAGTCTGCTGAGGACATCTCTCAGGATCAGGACAACGAAGGCCCAACAACGTCACAGTAACTCCAGGGACCCAGAAGACGCTGGGGTTGGCAGCCAGCATGGAGAAACTCACCTCTTCTCTTCTTTCTGTCCGTCCGTGTCTGCGTCCACTCATTCTCCCCCAACCCCAGTCTCTTTTTGAGGACCCCAAAAGGGCAGGAGGGGTGGAACTGCCCAGCCCTCAGTATTTTGTTCACCATTTAGGCCTAATTCCCAACACGCCATTGATTTCCGGTCCCATACTGCTCTTGTTTATTAGGCATGATCTTAGCACAGTCCGGCAGCTAGATCGGTCAGACTTTTATTTGAACGAATTCAGTCTTTCTGTGACCCTTTTGCACCATTTCCCACCAGCATTTGTTGTTCTAGGTTATTGTGACGTTTTATGAACTTTCGCTCACTGCTAAGGTAAATTTGTAGGCCCAGTCATTACAACAGGTGTCTGAGTGATAGCTCAGTCCTCACGTGAGTGTTTCTGAGGTAGTGCCTGAATGAGGCACCAGAACACTTCACAGTACCCCAAGACAGGAAGCAGAGAAGCCCTCATAATCCTGTGCATTGGACTAGAACAATAGCGCAGGTCGGACTTAAGTGTTGTTGGTATGACACCAGGGCTTATTTTCAATGGATCATCCCCACTTAACCCCCTACCCCTGAGCAGTAGTTGTGTTATTACTTCATTGGGAGACTGAGGCACAGCGGTTAAGTGACCTGCCCAAGGTCCGAGACGGAGCCAGTGGCAGAATTCCCCCGCTCCCAGGGCAGTGTTCAGACTGCTAGAGCAGGTCTTTCACCACAGCCGGCCGTTCTAAAAGTTGGAATGAAAATTGGCTACTTTGCCAAAGATTACTGTATGCCGTAACACTCTGAAGATATGGTGTGCACATTCCACACACATACGAATGAGAACCATTTTCTACAAAGTCAGCTACATTGCATGCTCGATCGTGAAGTCTTCAGTAATTTAGCTGGGTGCAGGCCTGAGCCTGATCTCACTTGAACCAGATTTACATCAGTGTAAATTCATTTCATTCAATGGGGTTACTCCTGATTTATGCTGGTGTAAACAAGAATAATTTGAATTCTTTGAGCGGGTCAACAAACATGTGGACAAGGGTGATACACTAGATATAATGTACTTGGACTTTCAGAAAGCCTTTGACAAGGTCCCTCACCAAAGGCTCTTAAGCAAAGTAAGCTGTCATGGGATAAGAGAAACGGTCCTCTCATGGATCAGTAATTGACTGATAGGAAACAAAGGGTAGGAATAAATGGACAGCTTCAGAATGGAGAGAGGTAAATAGCAGTGTCCCCCAGGGGTCTGTACTGGGCCCAGTCCTATTCAACCTATTCATATGACCTGGAAAAAGGGGTAAACAGTGAGGTGGCAAATGTGCAGATGATACAACTCAAGAAAGTTAAGTCCAAAGCAGACTGCGAAGAGCTACAAAAGGATCTCACAAAACTAGGTGTTTGAGCAACAAAATGGCAGATGAAATTCAATGTTGATAAATGCAGAGTAATGCACATTGGGAAACATAATCCCAACTATACATATAAAATGATGGGGTCTAAATTAGCTGTTACCGCTCAAGAAAGAGATCTTGGAGTCATTGTGGATAGTTCTCTGAAAACATCCACTCGCTGTGCAGCGGCAGTCAAACAAGCTAACAATGTTAGACACCATTAGGAAAGGGATACATAAGAAGACAGAAAATAATCATAATGCCACTATATAAATCCATGGTACGCCCACACCTTGAATACTGTGGGCAGTTCTCGTCGTCCCATCTCAAAAAAGATATTTTAGAATTGGAAAAGGTACAGAGAAGGGCAACAAAAATGACTAAGGGTATGGAACAACTTTCATGTGAGGAGAGGCTAAAAAGACTAGGACTTTTCAGCTTGGAAAAGAGAGGACTAAGGGTGGATATGATTGAGGTCTATAAAATCATGATTAGTGTGGAGAAAGTAAATAAGGAAGTGTTATTTACTCCTTCTCATAGCACAAGAACTAGGGGGCACCAAATGAAATGAATAGGCAGCAGGTTTAAAACAAACAAAAGGAAGTATTTCTTCACACAACGCACAGTCAACCTGTGGAACTCTTTGCCAGAGGATGTTGTGAAGGCCAAGACCATAATAGGGTTCAAAAAAGAACTAGATAAGTTCATGGAGGATAGGTCCATCAATGGCTATGAGCCAGGATGGGCAGGGATGGTGTCCCTAGCCTCTGTTTGCCAGAAGCTGGGAATGGACAACAGGGAATGGATCACTTGATGATTCCCTGTTCTGTTCATTCCCTCTGGGGCACCTGGCATTGGCCACTGTGGGAAGACAGGATACTGGGCTAGATGGACCATTGGTCTGACCCAGTGTGACTGTTCCTATAAAGGAGAATAATCAGACATTTGTGATGTTACTTTCATCCAATCAGCCTATCAAATTACAGTTTGTTGCACTACTGGCCACTCAGAGCCAACAAAGTGAGGTTTCAGGATAGATCAAAGCAACTCCTATAGGCTGGTGGTGTGGGGGGTATCCAGGGTTTTAATTGGTCAGTTATTGCATATAAAAGTAAATTATTGCATATGTAAAAACATCATTGCACATGTAAAAGTAAATTATTGTGCATATAAAGCCTTTATTGCACATCTAAAAGTAAATTATTGCTCATGAGAAATAGATTTTTGCATATTTTTTCATGTACCTCCTGGTCATTATTTTCTTAACACTTCTAATCTCTCATTTTGAACATGTTGAAATTACACTGATGGTCCTCCCACCCCCACCCCAACGGTTTCAAACTAGATTTGTGGCTGATTTCCAAAAGGGAGTGCCTGCAGCTCCCCGTTTCCAAGGGGATTAGTGGGGGCTTGTGGCTTCTGAAAATGAGTCTGGCCATGTTGATTGCACATGGTATTTTCCGTGCATGGGTTGGATCTGTAGGAACGTGAGCTGAGGCTCACATATTTCGTCGCTGCCTGGGCGTGCAGTCACCCCAGTTGTGTGTACCTCTGAGGCAGCGACCCGTGCAACGGACCAGTGAGATATCTAGAGGGGGTGGAATTTCCACGACTGCCAGTGGAATCCTGCTTGCTGCATGTGCGAATGACGATCACAAACTTTAGGCCAAGCTTTGACAATATGTTGATAGTCAGATGCCTCACGGTTTCTGCCTCAGCGGGAGTCCAGTATCCTCCGACGCGGTTAAGATTTAGAGAGAATCTCTCTCAAACCTCAGTTTCAAAGCTTTGGCCTCAAATGTGGACCGAACTCCAGACCCTTTTCACCGCTGCACCAGTGCAAAGCAGCCCTCCACTCCGCAGATCAGACCTCCCCTACATAAGGAGATATTCACCAGTGTAGGACTATGATAGCAGCTCCTCCTATGCCACCTGTCTCCCTCCTGCCAGGCGTCGGGGGTGTGGTCAGCTGGGAGTGGATGTGCCTGGGGTGTCCCTATGACCCAGCACTCCTTGGCTGCCCTAATGGCCCCTGCGGGCCGTTGACAGCCGTGCAGGTTAGAACGCATCTCTCTGGCTCTACTAACCAGCACTAGGGGGCTAGCAGCTGAACACAGTGGTGGTGGGGCCCAACAGGGAGATCCCCAAGACTACAGCATTGCGTGGAGGCTAGGGGTATGGAGAACAGCCTCGATGAATAGGGGGTGGGGCAAGAAGGGTCTTGGGGTTTCCTCTATCGGAAAGGAGCTGCTGGAGGGGGTGAAAGAAGGCTGTGGCCAATCCCAGGAGACGTGGTCCAGGGAGGAAGTGGGCTCAGACCACCCACACCAAAAGAGGAGGCTGGAGATCCCCCCATGAAGACCATCAAAGAGTCTTGGGGATGGAGGGGTCAGTCCCAGGGAGGAGAAGAGCCTGCTTGGAGGGTTCTAATCCCACCTAACCCCGGCTGGTTTGAGGTTTGCCCATCACTAGTCATAGCATGGTGATCTCTGTGTTGTGGAAAAAGGGCCTGCTAAACCCAGGCTTATGAGTTCAATCCTTGAGGGGGGCCATTTAGGGAACTGGAGTAAAAATCTGTCTGGGGATTGGTCCTGCTTTGAGCAGGGGGTTGGACTAGATGACCTCCTGAGGTCCCTTCCAACCCTGATAGTCTATGATTAACACACTGGGACACAGTGGCACTGCATTGTGACATCAATACCCCTTCCCATGACGTGCCGAGACATCATCGTATTATAGCATCATGACACAACTTCCTACACTTCGCACTGAGACTGCACCTCGCCTCATCACAATGCAAACATCAACCCCTCACCGCATCACATCGCAATGAAAAACAACTCACCGTGCCAGGATGCCACCACGGTGCAACATCGGGACGGGAACCTCAACACGTCGTGCCCAGTAGTGACCATGGGACAATGTTAAGAATGGAAACCCCAGCACCCCGTGCAAAGACATCTCCGCCTGACATGATGTTGGAAACAAAAGCGTCACCACATCATGTTGTGATGCAAACATCAATACGTGCCCCCAACTGGCCAGGTCATAAAGTCATGGTGCAGTTAATGATACATCACGTCAAGATGTGATCACCTCATGATCAGCAACGAAATGAGCAACGTCACCACATCGTAAGGTGACAGTTGCGTCGCAATGTGATCATTTGGCCCCGAGAAGTATTTTGGGATGTGTCTAATGTCCTAGAGCCCTGACACATAAGACACAGAACTTTGCCCAATATGGTGTGTCCCATGAAAACTGGGACAGAGACCAACGCTTCCTGATGTGCCTCTGGCCTGACTGGCCCCATCCCGTCCAATAAATCCCAGGGTGAGTCAATAGCCTATATTCCCAGCCCTTATTACATCAATGAATAGTCTATAGAGAGCAGGTAATATACAGCCCTTCCCTGAAGACTTTGACACTTCTGATTAATAATCTACAATGGTACAAATTAGAACGATGTAATTTCTTGTGTCGTGCTCTCTCCCGGCACCTCTTCTCTACGCTCCCCCACCGAGCCATCGCTTTCCCCCACTCCCCCGCCTCCTCCTCTGACGAAATCATCAAATTTATGGCCAAATTGAAATGAAATGCAATTTAGTTCCCGTTCTGCTTTCAGTCCATCACCTCGCAGGCCAGTCCCGGAGGATCTCCTAACCTAATCGCCGGATGGCGGTAACATCATTAGCACTGCCAGCAGTACCCTGCGTTCTGCTGCGTGCGGCTTACAGAAACCAGGGCTGACACCTCGCGCTGGGAATTACTGGAAGAAGAAGGAGCTTTCTTAGTTTTTTTTCTGGTTTATTTTTCATTTTTGCCTGGTCAGCGGTTTGCTTTCATAGAGTGATCTGATCGCTATTAACATGTGCGTGTGCGTATGTAGGTGTCCTGTGTCCACCTGAGAGTAAGAGCCAGGGGAATAAAATCTTCTCACATCGTTCTGATCTACAAGAGAAGGAGAATGTCAGGGGTAGTGGGGGGAAGGCAGAGAAGTGAACTGCACTCGGGCAAAAGCAGAGAGACAAAGACTGATTCTGATTTCACGTATATGAGTAGGGCCCTACCAAATTCACCACCATGAAAAATATGTCACAGACTGTGAAATCTGATCTCTCCCATGAAATCTGGCTATTGTAGGGGAGCCCAGATTTCACAGAGCCGGGTGGCCAGAAAGTGGCGGCTGCTGGCCAGGAGCCCAGCTCTGAAGGCAGCACCGTGGCCAGCAACAGTGCAGAAGTGAGGGTGGCATGGTATGGTACGTAACCCAGCTCTAAAGGCAGTGCCGCCGTCAGCAGCAGCACAGAAGTAAGTGTGGCAATATTGCGACCCCTCCCTGCCCCAAGCCTGCTTTTGGGTCAGGACCCCCCCAGTTACAACACCACGAATGTTCAGATTTAAATATCTGAAACCGTGAAATGTTCTAATGTTTAAAATCTTAGGACAATGAAATTGACCAATGGAGCGTGAATTTGGTAGGGCCCTATATCTGAGTGTAAGTTAGGAGTACCTGCACTGAAGTGGCTATAAAACAGGGGTGCATGAGAGGAGGGCCACAGACACAGAGCCAGAAGCAAAGAGAGAGCGGAAAGAAAGTAAGTGCTGTATCAGGGGTTAGGGAAGTACCTTTAGCAGAAGCAAATGCTCCAGGTCTCTTCTGTAGAGCTCTCCAGTCTCTCACCCATGGCAATGATGCCCCAGGCTCCATACAGATCTTTCCCTGGCAGGCTGGAGTCTCCCTTTCTGAGGTCCACTGAGCTTTCTGAACCTGGCTGCTGCTCCCACTCCCAGACAAAGCTCCAAGACATAGCAAGGAGGAGGCAGGGTCTCCAGGTGGCTCCACCAAACCCTGAGGAGCTCGGCCAAGGTGTTCTCCGAGGCCCCTCCCCACGGGTCCTGAGGTGACTGGGAGGAGAGTGGACAGTAAGCAAATGTCCTCCCCCACCTAATGGGGGGGGGAATGGGCAGGGAAAATCCTAGGCGCTGAGGTGACCAAGCAGAGGGGCAGGGAGACCCTAAGGGAATGTCTGCCCTACAATAAACATCTGCGGCTGGCCCGGATCAGCTGATGTGGGCTATAAAATGGCAGTGTAGCTGCTCAGGCAGGAGCCTGGGCTCTGGGACCCTCCACCCTCGCGGGGTCCCAGAGCCCACTCGCCAGCCCTAGCCCAAATGTGTGCAGCCCCACAACCTGAGCCCCGCGGCCGAGTCAGCTGACGTGGGGGCTGTAGTGCAGCAGAGACAGACGCTGAGCCCGGCCTCAGACTCAGGTTTGAGCCCGAGCCCCTTCTGTCCACACGCAAATCAGCCAGAACTCAGGACCTGGGTCCTAGGACCCTGCTTGGCGGGGGGGGGGTCAGAGCCCAGGTCCTGCTGTCACTCAGGCCCAAGCCTTGTCATTCGGCTACTCCATTCGTGCTGCACTACGCTTCCAAGCACGGCTTGGAAACTTCAAGTCCCCAAGCCCGGGTCCCACAGCGCTGGGTTTACAATGCAGTGTAGACACAACCTAAGGTGTCTGGGAGGGGAGTCCACAGGTGCCCGAGGGAAGGGGATAGGAAGACCCCTCCCCCCCCCCTGGGCTGAGGTGATTATGGGGAGAGGCAGGGGTGCAGCTCAAGGGTCTGAGAGGGGCAGAGGGACCCCCCTGCCCCACAGGCGGGAGGTGCCTGAGGGGGAGGGAGTGAACACTGGATGGGAAGGTTCCCTGACAGCTGGGACCCTGATGGATTTTTTTTCCGATGGAAAAATAAAGAATAAAACAAGCAGTGGGACGAGGAACCCTTCCACCGTTCTGCTTCCACCCCAAACGTTTCCTGTGCTGCTACTGCTGCGTTCTGTATTCTGCCTGAGAGCCTAACCAGCGACGGTGGAACCGCAAAAGGGGTGCAGAGGTGCGCATCCCCAAAGCTTGCTCGAGTGGAGCCCCAGTCCCTCGGCCTGGGGATACAGCGAGGCAGTTGTCAAGAGGAGCACCAGCGCCCTTCACTGGATGTCAAGTAGCAGAGGGGGAGCCGTGTTAGTCTGGATCTGTAAAAAGCGACAAAGAGTCCTGTGGCACCTTATAGACTAACACACGTATTGGAGCATGAGCTTTCGTGGGTGAATACCCACTTCGTCAAATGCGTCTGTAAGGTGCCCCAGGACTCTTGGTTGCTTTTTACTTCACTGGATGGACTCAGACGTGCTCAGCTGTGTGTGAGGGCCCCTATACTGCTAACCCCAAAGGGAGATTCTTCTGCAGGTCAAGCAGCTGGCGCCTGTATCTTTTGGAGTCTGAGGATCTGAGTTCTAGCCTCACCACCACCGTGAAGTTCTGAATGACTATGTTGTTGTGATCTATCTGTGGTACCTATCTGGCACCCATCACCGCAGTCTCTGAGCCCCTCCCAGTCATTAACGCTTTTATCCTCACAACACCCCAGGAGGCAGGACAATATTTTACCCCCATTTTACAGCTGGGGAAGTAAGTCCCTTTGTTCCCAAGTGACATGTCCCAGGTCACACTAGAGGCCTGTAGCAGAGCTGGGACTTAAGCCATAGTCTTTTACATGCTAGGTTAATGGCCTAACCACTGGGCCATCTCTCTCTGTATTTCTGACATGTAAATTTTGTGTATCCGTGTGTGTGTGCGTGTGCGTGTGCGCGCACGTGTTCATTCAGGTTAGGTTTGAGCTTTGAATCAAAGTTCAGATCCATTTGTATTCCATCCAAACCTGCCTTGCCCATTCCTATCCCCACGCTGTGGTGTGATGTGCGAAATCACAATCTGTGGGCTGGTCTACACTGAGCACTTATATCGGCAGAGCCACATCTCTTGGGGGGGTGAAAAATCCAGCCCCCTGAGAGACATCATGAAGCCGACCTCACCCTGGGTGTAGACAGTGCGAGGTTGAAGGAAGAATTCTTCCATTGACCTCGCTACCACCGCAAGGGGAGGTGGATTAACTCCAGTGACAGGCGACCTCCTCCTGTCACTGCCGTGCGTGTCTACACTGAAGCGCTACAGCTGTGCCACTGGAGCGTTTTAAGTGGAGACGTTGTTTCTCTGGTGATCAGTGGGGAGGGATTACACATAACGAGTTAGAACTGATTAAGGGGCGGTGCAGCAGGAGTCGAAGGAATCTGAAGTCGCAAAGGCCAGGATTCATGCCAGCATCCTTAGCAACTTAAAAAAAAAAAACACCGTGTGTCGCAGGGACGCGGAGGAGAAAACATCTGACGGATCGAGAGAGTTGTTTGGAAGTAAAATGGTCTTCAGCATTTTCCAGGAGGAATCAATGGCTGTTTAAGCAGAAAATGAAAATGGGGTTGGAGACTCGGTAGGCAGTGCTCATCCCTCTGAGACGCTAACGACTCTGGTGCTAAGCCAGGTATAAATATCTAGGGAGGGGAGAGCGAGATGCAGTCGAATCAGTGCCCCTGCATGGTGCTACGTGCCCGTCTGATGGTGAACGTGACATCCCACAACAGAAATGTCGAACCAGGTTCCTTAATGGGAAGGGGGGAGTATTAAAGATCCCAAAGCATGGTTTATAATACTAGGAGCGTTAACCCTGGTGTTCTGGCCAAATTCCATTCTGGGCTATTACACTGATCCATATTTCCTCTGCACTCTAATCGGGTACAAGATTCTGCATCGCTTCCCATCCTGTTCTGTAGCATTGCTGTATGCTGTGAAACCACTGCTGCATTCCACCCTAGAGGTGGCTGCATTTCAGCCCTGGGTGAGATGATCTCAATGTGTAGCATTTTAAAGCAGTTTGGTATCCTTCAGGGGGAAGCCTACCATGGAAATGTAAGATATTACTTAGTAATGGGGTTCAAACCAAACCCCAGACTCTGACCTAACTGCTTCTTACTAAGGTGTGCGTAAGTAATGGGGATCAAACCACAGAATATGGATCCCGTACTGGGATTTCAGATTCCTCCAATGTTTGCTGAAGTTTATTAACTATTATTATTTATTAACTATTATTATTCTTTTATTATTATTTATTCTAATAGACCCCCCCGCCCCAGAACAATGACATCCATGGTGAGGTCTCTAGAGGCTACTAGGATAATAATAATAGTGAACAAACCTCAGCAAACTTTTGAAGAATCTGAAGGATCCCTATTCTGTGGTTTGATCCCATGTGTATTATAAACGATTAAAGTCAGAAAAGAAAATAGAAAACAATTTGTCCCAGGGAGGCTTAAATCCTTCCCCCAGGGGAAATAATTTTGTCATAGAGGGAGGTTTCAATTAGCCCTCTGGTACCAGGGAGGTCGTGCTGTGCCCAGGGGTCTCCGCCCCCCGGCCCTGCGTTCCACTGGCTCTTTGTGCCGTGTTCCCAGAGAGGGAAGAGCAGGATTGATCCAGAAGCAAGCAGCCCATAGATCAAAGCCGCCTCTCCCATTACTTTCCTTGATGGAGTCTGCTCTGAGGAGCCGATCTGAAAGTGATAAAGGCAAGACCGGAGCATTTTCAACACACCACTAACGACGAAACTGTGCTCAATAATCCCGCAGATTGATGGCACCTAAAGAGCAGGGAGGGAGGCGGATAGGCCGGGCGGGGAGTTTATTTAATACTTACAGCATTAACTGAGCATAAATTCATCTGGGTAAATGAGGGGGCAGGACAAGTGCCACTCACCGGTGAGCGCAGCACACTGCAAATTGGATCGGCTCCCTCTCCCATCCTGCCCACGCCTGCCTGGTCTCCTCCCTCTCCATATGCCCTGGCGTCCTGTTCCACAGCCCTTCGCCCCATAAGCTCCATCCCCTGCTCCATGCACCCTGCCCCATACCGGCGTGTGTGCCTATCCCTTCTGACCCCCAGGCATGGCTCATCTGTGTGTGTCTGGGTGTTCCTTCTGGCTCGGGTATTTGAGAATGCTCTGGGGAGAAGCTGTGTCTTGGAGAGTGAGCTGAAGATGGCCAGGAGGGGGCTCTTCTCTCTTGTGGAATCTAGAACTCGTGGCTTGCTGTTGAGAAGGCATCACCTCTTGGTCCTTCGAGCCTGTGCCAGGGATTTGCTAGGCACCGTGTGCTGCATGGCTGCGGCCGTCGAGGTGGGTCCTGGAAGGAGATGAGTCCTGGAGGTAGCAGGGCTCTAGTTCATTAAAGGCTTTGTAGATCCGTGCCAGAACCTGGGGCGGGTCCAGTATTGAGCGGGGCCCGGCGGAGATGTCTCAGGAACCTGGTAGCGTGAATTGCAATTGCCTGTCCCAGAAGCCAGGCCATCTTCAGAAAGGAGTGAGTTATCTTCCCACACCTGCCTCCCCCTTTCTGCTGCACCTAGGGTGACCAGATCACCCAAGTCAAATATCGGGACGCGGGGGGGGGGGGGGGGAGGGGGCGTGGCGGGGGGGGCCAAAAAAACAAAACAAAACAACCCTTCCTCCGCAAGCGCTGGAGGGAGGCCCGGGAGACTCAGGGGAAGCGCGGGGCCGGGGTGAGTAACAGTCCGGCCTGGCCCTGAGCAGGCAGGACTCAGTTGGGTGGTAGGGAGAAGAGGGGAGCGGCCCGCGGTGCCAGGTGGTGGCTGTTCTCCCCCCCGGGCAGCGGGACTCGGGAGCAGCCGCTGCTGCAGCTCCCACTGCCGCGGGGGGAGGAAGCGGGCATGGCGCTTGGCGGCTGCGGCTCTGGCGCCCCCGAACCCTCCGAGCCGGGGCCTGCTGCGGGAACCCAGCAGCACGCACGCTGCGCCCAGCCCCTGGCCAGTCGCGTCTGGGCTGCTGCCCAGCTGGTGCAATCCCGCGGCGGCCCCGGAGTGGGGGCAGTAGGCCCCAGCCCCCCCCGTCCCGCTCAGGTCCCGCAGGGGAACGAACGGGGCTGGGCTGCCGATGCTGGGATGATTTAGTTGGAGTTGGTCCTGCTTTGAGCAGGGCGTTGGACTATCAGTGTTTCTCAAACTGGGGTCGCTGCTTGTGTAGGGAAAGCCGCTGGTGGACCGGGCTGGTTTGTTTACCTGCCCCGTCCGCAGGTCCGGCTGACCGCAGCTCCCACTGGCCGCGGTTCGCCCCTCCAGGCCAATGGGAGCTGCTGGAAGCAGCAGCCAGTAAGACCCTCGGCCCGCGCCGCTTCCAGCAGCTCTCATTGGCCCGGAGCAGCGAACCGCGGCCAGTGGGAGCTGCGGTCGGCCGGACCTGCGGACGGGGCAGGTAAACAAACTGGCCCGGCCCTCCAGGGGGTTTCCCTACACAAGCGGCAACCCCAGTTTGAGAAACACTGGACTAGATGACCTCTTGAGGTCTCTTCAAACCCTAATCTTCTATGGTTCTATGATTTTATGATCTTCATCATGCCAGCTACGGAGGAAAAGCTTTAGCAAGGAGGCAGATCTTGCTGCAAAAAGTGGTCAGGTTATATCAGTCTAATCTCCTCTAGAAAGGCATACCACACCCGAACCCCCTTGACGGAGAGTGAGTTCTCTCTAGCTCCCAGGAACTTCTTCCTAGACTTTGAGCACCACTGGGTTAGCGGCTCATGAGTGAAGTTCTTTCACTGATGTAGCTGGATCCTGACCTGTTGATGGCTTTGACGTTCAGGAGCAAGCCCTAGAGAGTATGCCGGGAACTGCCCGGGAAGGAACTGGAGCTCAGATTGCTGCATTCTGCACAAGATGGAGCTTCTGCATTGCTTCCACCTTCAGCCTGGGCCACAATGGGGTACGGTAAACCAGTCTGGAGGTGGTGAATGCATGGGTCAGCGTGGGCGAGGGCCGTACCTAGGAGCAAGGGGTGAAATTGTCGAGCAAACTGGAGGTGGAAGAAAGCATTTTTCACCACTCTTGGCTGCCACTTAGTCACCTCGGCACAGTGGTGAGTCAAACAGGACCCAAGACTGCACCATTCTGATGAGATGGGAACAGATAGCCTACTACTTCCTCTTAGCATTTTCCCCTTGTGACCAGCATGGCCTTGGTCTTGCCCAGGCTGTGTTTATCCAGGGGCTGATCGTCTGTCGGCATTCTGGCCTCCGTGGGAAGGTGCTGGTTGCATCTATAGAGAATGAGCTAATACGGCGGGGTGTCCCTGGTGTCTGGTTGGCAACAGACTGTCCCGCTACCTCTCCACGTGCTTTTGGAAAGAGGAGGGGAGATGGGATCGATCCCTGAGGGACTCTGCAGGAGAAGGCCTTTGGGGACGAGGAGCCGTCACCTGTTACCATCACCGCCACCTGCCTGGAGAATGAGACACAGGCTGGCAGCGGGAGACCGAGCTGGGTTCTGTGGGTCTCGTTAAGCCCACAGAACAATTTCTAGGCTTTACGGTGCCCGCAGTGCTGCTGTTGCTATCCCAGCTCTGCCAGCACACAGATGTCCACCGGGCGCCAGGATGAAAAACCCAATGCATACATCTTCAGTGATGACCTGGCATAGGATTTGAACCCAGGGCGACAGCAGTTTAATCCCCATTGAGCTTGCCCTCTGCTGCCACATTCGTCAGAAGTCTTCTGAGGTCCAGGATGAGGTAGGCGAAAAGTAAAGGAGAGAGATGCCGATAGTCTGTGGTCAGAGCTTCGAAGCCCTGCTCTGCCTGATTCTGTCCAACATGGGAATGAAAACACATTTCCAATTGTTTCATGAAACCCTCATTTTCCAGCCAGCCGGACCCACAAAGCTTCTGGGATTCCCTCCAGGAGCGAGGCTCACCCAAATATCTCCTGTTGTTTGTTTTCCCATCCAGAGCTGGCCAACTTTCCCCCGTGCACATCGGAACTCAGTCCCAGACTGGAGTCATTCTCTTCCCTGACCATCCTTCCAAGGCTGCATCCTTCCCCCAGTCCCGTGAGGGCCTCAAGTAAGCAGGGGCTTTGATCTCCCGCAGCAGTTATTGTGCCATGATTAAACAGCAATTGATTGCAAACAGGATTCTTTTGTGCTTGGGATTAATGAGAAGAGAGGAGATACATTTGGTCACCACTAATTAACCCCAATTACAGAAGCAATAAATTAGAACCGTACCGAGCAGCATCCCTGATCCGCGGGGGCTCTGCCAATTCCTGCGCCTCTCCCAGTTTCTCCCGTCCTGGAGATCTGCAAGGCAGAGGACACTGAGGTCTAGGGCGTATCCAGGAGCAAGTCAAACTTCAGGTCAGAGGAGAGGAGAAGGGATAGCAATGTGCTACTGGGATTGATATTACGCGAGGGAATTGGCCACAGGTCAGGAGGCAGCAGGTTGTGTGATGCTGTGTACATGACGCGTGAAAGTGTCATTAGGAATAACGGGAATGGAAGTCTCCTTTCCTCCTGAATACGCTGAACAGAGGGCTGGGATGTATTTACCTGTGTAAGGTTAACACTGGAGCTGGTTAGCTTCAGAGGAATCAGCATTTTCCAATGAAAAAGGTCTAGTCAGAAAATTCCTGAAGTGTTCGCGGAAAGGGTCAGTTTCGCTGTATTTCTCGACTCGAAATGTTTGTGAAAAGAAAAAAGTCCTCGGAACTTGTTGGAGGGTCCCATTTCAACATTGTAAAATGAAAACATTCCGGGTTTTCTGGTTTGAAATGACTTTTCATTTTGAAATTTCAGCGAATGCGATTAAAACGATGTATCCAAAACTAAAATGGGCAAAGTCAAAACAAAATGTTTCAATTTACCCGAAATGATTTTTTTTTTCTCGGATTTTTGGTTCGCGAACATTTCTGAAACGTTGACCAATTTAGGATGGGAAATACCTTTTCCCACGGAGCTCTATTTAACATCTTTGTATAGCATGTGTCACATCACCCTCTACTGTCAGGTTCATATAGAGATTACAGCCTACTACCGCTACCAGGAATGGAGCTCCTTCAGCTCAAGTGATAAAGGTCTGTGCTTTGCCCCTGAAGGTCCGGGATTGAAACTCTGCTGGTTACCAAAGTCACAGTGTGACGTTGAGTCAGGTGGACTCGAAACACAAAGAGATTTCCTCTCACCGACTGGCTGCTTAAATGGAATTTAATTCCTACAGATAGAAAGTTGGTGCTTCACACCTAACTCTCTAAAGCCTTTATGCTCCTTCTTGCCTGGTGCCTGTGGGAAAACATAAGGACCAACATTTGCAGAACTGAGTGCTTAAGTCAGGTACCTAACATCCATAGCTAGCCATGTAGGCTCCGGTTCAACAAAGCCCTTAAGGAGGTGCTCAAATGCTCTGCTGAAGTGGAGCCCCTAGATAAAGAACAGAGCCCCTTCTGTTCTGTCGGGCTAGCTTCTCTCCTGAGATCCCTGCAACTGGAAAAACACAACATTGTCATTCAAGTGACCCCACCCACCCTGAGTCTATCTCTGGCACTTCCCTGGCCCCATCAGTGTCATATCTGACACCTCACAACCCCCAATGGATTTATGCTCACAGCACCCCCGTCCCATAGGGCAGTGCTACTGTCCCCATTGTACAGGAATCGAAGCCCGGATCCACAGAGGGATTTGGGTTCCTAACACCCATTGATGGGATCTGGGCCAGAAAAACTAAGGGTGAAAGCGTGGCCCTCTTAAAGTCAATGGCAATACCACCACCAGTGACTCACGCATGGCCCCACAGGACACGTGAGGCAGAGCTAGGACGTCAGCCCCCTGTTCCCAGGTTAGTACAATAAACAATGGGCTATTCTCGCTTCCATCCCTGTAAGCTCTCCAGAGCAAGGACGATCTGTACTTACATAGGTGCCAACTTCATGCGTGCTCCGGGGCTGGAGCACCCACAGGGAAGAAAAGGTGGGTCCTGAGCACCCACCAGAAGCTCCCCATCAGCTCCCCCTTCCCCCCAGCACCTCCTGCCTGCTGGCGGGCCCCAACAATCAGCGCCTCCTCCTCCCTCCCACCACCACAATCAGCTGTTTCGCGGCATGAAGGAGGCTCTGGAGGGGAGGGGGAGGAGCGAGGAGGTGGAATGGGGCGGGAAGAGGTGGGGTGGAGGGGAGGCCTTGAGAGAAGGGGTGGAGTGAGGGCAGGGCCTAGGGCAGAGCCGGAGGTCGAGCACCCCCCACATTGGAAAGTCGGCGCCTGTGTGTACTTGTGAATCTTGTACGGAGTCAAGCGCATTGTTGGTGCTTATCTGTAAGCTTTTCAGGGCGGGACTGTCTCTTACTATGTGTTTGTACAGGGTCCGGCACAACTAGGTTCAGGGCTTGGTCAGTGTCTACCAGCACTACCATGCTCCAAACACATACAGGATATGTTCATAATTATTTCAGTCAATACATAGAGCTGTGTGAATAACAGACTGTTCAGGTCACTGGCAATGCTGAAAAATCGGTGTGTTGCGGCGGGGGATTGTTTGAGATCGAACAAAACGTTTTGTTTAAATTTCCAAGCTTTTAAAACATTGTGGGGGGGGAGTTAAAGGGAAATTTTGAACTAAAAAGTCGTTTTGAACTGGAAAAAATTGAAATGTTTTGTCGTGAAAATGTTGAAACAAAACATTTCAATTTCTGGACGTTTTCTTTTCACTGAAACAACTCGGTGAAAGTGACACAAATTCACAAAACATCCTGGTACCCTAGAATGTGCAAAAAAAAAAAAAAAAGTTTGGTCTGAAAAAAGTCACTCACCTCTACCACTCCTCATAAATACCAAACATTTGCTACTAGTGTAATGAGCAGTGGGTAAGTCTCAATATTAATGTTCAGTGAATTATTATTGTTACTGGGATCTGGTTGCTGTTTAAATTAGACTTGGACCGAGGCTGCTGTGCTGGGTAGCTGAGGTCTCGCTTCAGATCTCTCACTAGTTAACATAGTTGTGATTGTAAATATGCCTTTGATAATCCAGCCCCAGTGAGGAAAGAGAGCGCCAGGCTAATTCCCCTGCTGGGATCGCAGGGTGTGCATGTGTCACACCCCGCAGCCTCCTTCCTCTGTCAGAGGAGACCACTGCGGTTCCACCTCGGGGGGATTCATTGGCTCCTGCATGACCAGAGAGGTCACCGGGGTCCTGGTGCTCCGAGGGCGAGCGACAGAGGAAGATCTCTGTGGCTAATGCAATAATCCTTCCCCCTTTCAGCCAGCAGGAAAGCCCCCGCCCAAAGAATCTGTGCTCAGACATGGTGTAAAGAACCCTGACAACTCCAAAGCAAACACTCCCACATCTTCATTCTTTCCACCCTATTGGCCATTGATTTCAGATAAATAGCAGTCCGGGCTTGACAGGGCTCAATTCTCCTAATTATAGCCCTATTGACATGTGATTTTTAGCTGCTCAGCTTGTCAGGAGGCATCTATCAGTCAGACAGATTTATTCAGCGCCGGAGGAAATGAGATGGGGAGGGGGAGAATGGAAGGAAAGCAGGGAGAACATTTGTCCATTTCCGGGTTCAGCAGAGTGATGGTTGTGTATTGGAAGGATCTTTCTGCCCTTAAGGCAGAATTAATTAATTAACAAACAAATTATAGTGGAAATGCCAGAGGGACCAGCCTTTAAGGCTCAAGCACCAGGGGGCAGAGTTAAGGTTAAACTCTCCTGATTTTGGAAGGCTGAGTTGACCGAAATTAAGACGGCATCAATGCCAAGGATTCTTTGGCACAGATTATAATGTTTGGTCTGTGCCTTCTTTGGAGGTTATCGCAGAGAGGGGAAGGGTCTTGCCCAAGGTGGCAGAGCTCTCAGATTACCTGTCTCTCAGTAGACCCCATCGCTGTTCAGCACCAGTCAGCCTGCTGTTCATACATCTGCTGAGAACAAAATACTGCCACCATCTCCGCACTGGTTACAGCCTTTTGGAGCATATCCTACATGCGGATTATGTTTGTGCAACTGTCCGGGTTCATTACATGTAACACTGTTGAATATGCGGCAGCTGCTGGAGTAAAACATACCTGCCCTGCTGCTGAACAGTCTAGACCAGCTTTCTCAATGACCGGTCCGTGGACCAGCGCCAGTCCCTAAGATCTCCCTGACGCAGTTTAGGCAGGCAAGCAAGCCGGTCCCTGGTATCAAACAGGTTGAAAAACTCTGCTCTAGACATAACCTGGTGGAATTCACCTGCTGCGCTTTCCTGATAGCCCTACGATGGCCAGACCTTGGATCTCTGGGAAATGTGGATGGACGATGGGATGGCAACAGGTGTGGTGGAGAGTCCAGCAGTGAAGGAGTTAGGACAAGCTGCTCCTCACACGTATTCTGCTTGCTGTCCTGCCATAGGGGCTGGTGAAAAGTCTCATATACTCATAGACTTTAAGGTCAGAAGGGACCATCATGACCTTCTAGTCCAGGGGTTCTCAAACTTCATTGCACCACGACCCCCTTCCGACAACAAAAATTACTACACAACGCCAGGAGAGTAGGGTGACCAGATGTCCTGATTTTATAGGACAGTCCCAATTTTTGGGTCTTTTTCTTATATAGGCTCCTATTACCCCACACCCCCTGTCCTGATTTTTCACATTTGCTGTCTGGTCACCCTACAGGAGAGGGCCCAAAGCCTGAGACCCATTGTCCCGAGGGCAAGCTAATTTAATTTTAATATGGAGATATACCTATCTCATAGAGCTGGAAGGGACCTTGAAAGGTCATCTACTCCAGTCCCCTGCCTTCACAGCAGGACTAAGTATCATAATCTGAGCCTTGCCACCCAGGGCTGAAGCCGTTGGGCTTTGGCTTCAGTCCTAGGCAGTGGGGCTTGGGCTTTGGCCCCAGGGCCCAGCAAGTCTAACGCCAGACCTAGTGACCCCATTAAAATGGGGTCCTGACCCACTTTGGGGTCCTGACCCACAGTTTGAGGACCGCTGTTCTAGTCTGATCTCCTGCTCATCGCAGGCCACAGAACCTCGCCCACCCATGCCTGCCATAGACCCCTAACCTCTGGCTGAGTTATTGACGTCCTCAAATCCTGGTTTAAAGCCTTCAAGTTACAGAGAATCCACCATTTACTCTGGTTTAAACCTGCAGTTGACCCATGCCCCATGCTGCAGACGAATGCAAAAAACCTCCAGGATCTCTGCCACTCTGACCCAGGGGAAAACTCCTTCCCACCCCCAGATATGGTGACCAGTTCGACCCTGAGCACGTGGGCAAGAGTTGCAGGGGGATCTCCTAAAACTGAGTGACTGGGCAACAAAATGGCACATTGATAAATGCAAAGTAATGCACGCTGGCAAAACTAATTCCAACTCCATGTGTATAGTGATGAATATTTGATCTTGTAACCCTGGTGCCTGGCTGCAGCCTGGCATCAGAAAGGGGCATGAACAGGGTGGGGATGAAGAAGAGAAGCTCATTTCACCGCAGGTTCTGATCACATAAAGAGGAGACAATTGCCCCGAGTTTCCTGCTGGCTGCCTGAGGCCGCACACCCCGGCCGGCCGTGCCGTCATTAAAGCAGCATCCTGCCGGCACTCGGTCAGTGCACACGGGAAGAGCCCTGGTAGCTGACTCAGGTCCTCGTCTGAATGGCTCTGTATGGTTACAGGCCCCAGACAGGCAGAGTGGCTGGAGATACCAGCCGTGCCTGGGGAGAAGCACAGTGTTCGTTTACAACGCTCGGCTTATTCTCGCTGCCCAGCTCTCTCCCGATCTGCATTATCGATCCCCTCCCTCCCTCTGATCCATCTGCAGGATCAGATCTATCCATCGCCATGTCCGGCTGGGCTGCTCTCCGCTTGCCATGGGAGGGGCAGCTCTTTAGAAACATGAAAGGCCTGACTTGCAGACGTGCTGAGCACCCGAACTCCCTTTGACCGCAGTGCAAACCGGGCCTGAATTACCAACTCCGGCCAGCTCCCCTCTGAGGCAAGTCGGGAGTATCCCCATTTTCCAGCTGGGGAAACTGAGTCACGGGGTGATTAAATGATTTGCCCAGGGTCACTGTGGGAGAGCTGAGATCTGTCTCGCAAGGCCTGTGATTTAGACACCATCACCCCCACCACCATCACCGGTCCTTTGTATCGAGCCCTCCATCTGCAGCATCTCGCTATCTCTCTGGGGTCTTTTATGTCTCCAGTGTCATTCCACCAGTGTGTGTCACTCCAGTGGAGCTACCTGCAGTCACATCCCGATGGCAAGATCACAAACTACCAGGAGTAGGGCTGGGCTGGGTCAGCACTGGACTGGAAAACCTCTGGGGGAAATGACGGGGAGGCAGGCAGTGGGGACTTGATGGGGAGAGCTTTTCCCTGGGAGGTCAGGATGCAGCTGGACTGTGCAGGTGGGGGGCACTGTCCCGCCAGAGATGCTTTTAGACCTTTAATCCTCTTTCAAAACCTGACCCTATATCCACAGCTGCTCTATTGATTCAAAAGGAGCTCAAGTCATGTAGCTTAACAAAGGGAAGTTAGGGGGTGACTTGATCACAGTCTACATGGGGCACAAATATTTGACAATGGGCTCTTGAATCTAGCAGAGGAAGGTCTAACACCATCCAACGGCCAGAAGATGAAGCCAGACAAATTTAGGCTGGAAATAAGGCGTACGTCTTTTACAGTGAGCGCAATTAACGTTGGAACAATTTACCAAGCGTCCTGGTGGATGCTCCATCACTGGAAATCAAGATCGGGCGTTTACTCTAAAAGATCTGCTCTAGGAATGATTTGGGGGCTGTTCTCTGGCCTGCGTTACACAGGAGGTTGGACTAGATCGGGGTAGGCAACCTATGGCACGCATGCCGAAGGCGGCACGCGAGCTGATTTTCAGTGGCACTCACACTGCCCGGGTCCTGGCCTCCAATCCAGGGGGCTCTGCATTTTAATTTAATTTTAAATGAAGCTTCTTAAACATTTTAAAAACCTTATTTACTTTACAGACAACAAAAGTTTAGTTATATATTATAGACTTATAGAAAGAGACCTTCTAAAAACGTTAAAATGTATGATTGGCACGCGAAACCTTAAATCAGAGTGAATAAATGAAGACTCGGCACACCGCTTCTGAAAGGTTGCCGACCCCTGGACTAGATGTTCACAGCGGTCCCTTCTGGCCTTGATGAACGATGAATCTAGCAATAGCGCTCTTCCCGTGTACATTGGGGCCCCAGATGCAGCAGTGAGCCTGGACAGTAATTCAAGGGAGATCCTGGGACACGTTTTTTTTTTTGGAAAGAGCAGAGGTGGACACCAGTTCATTAGCCACAAAATGCTTTGCATGGTTCTACTACGCAGAGGTGGCGGTTCTATTTCTGGCTGTTAGGAACCTTGCCCGTTTTTGTTTTTCCTGGTCGTTACATTCGGACTAAGTAACAGTGCCTCGCTGAGGATGGTCCTCTAGCTTCTTGCAAGTGCAAAACATTTAGGTGGATAAAAATCCAGGACTAATGTAGCTGGAAATCGACACCAATAACATGCACAAAAGTTCTTCAAAATTAAGGGGCTAGAGTCTGCTCCTACTTACCCCAGGGCCTACCCAGAGTAATTCCTGAGTAATTCCAGCTTCACCAGTGCCTTCTTAACTCAATGGCCTCAGGGATTCCTGTCCCCCCTCCCCCCAAAGGGGGTCAGAGTTTGGAATGGCCTAGCTGAGAGAGAAGCTACCACCACGCAGTGAGGCAGAATCCCCAAGGTGCAGCCTTGCTTCACTGGTCCCCCCACCCCAAAATGCTCCCCCCTCCCCATCCTCTGCAGGAGCCTCAAAACGACAGAGCACGCTCTGTGGCTGCTTCACGGCCTTCTGCACTGTGGGGACACGCGCCCCCTTTGCGCCAGTCTAGCGAGCAAAAAGGGACTGCAACCCGGGGATCTGTGAAAGTCTGTGAACCGGATTATCTGCCCCCCTGTTTGCATTGTATTGTCAGTTACACCCGGGGAACCCTTCCCTCCCTGGAGCTCAGATCAGCAGCGATGCTGTGGGGCCCAACCCTCTTTCCTGCAGCCAGAGCCCCTTTTACTGGAGGCTGGGGTTGCCAGCCATTCAGGAGGGAACCCGAGGGCTGCAGAGGGAGGGCAGCTGGTGCCCCTGCAGGCCAGGGGCGCAGGGAGCAGCATGAATGCTACAGGTAAGAATCAGCTGCTGCCCACAGGGAAGGGGAGGGGCTGTCAAAGAGGCAGGGTTTCTTTTAGGCATCAGAGACTCGTGCTGCGCTCGCCTTGACTGGTTGCTCTTTGCAGTGACACTGGGGTTCCGTCCATACTAGGGGCAGATTTGTGGGTCTGGGATGCTCCCCCATGCAGGCCCTTTTGATCTGGAATGACTGCTGCTTCCCCACTGGGGGGGGGAGAGTCTGGAACAACCCAGAGGGATGAGGGGACCCTCTACGCACGCTTTGCACCAGTGCAAAATGACAACCCGGTGCCAGGAGGCGGGGAATCAGGCTTAGTGGGTCTGATTCTCCACTTGCACCAATTTGCACCAGTGTAACACCATTGCCCTGAGTATCATCACTCCTGAATTTCACCCGTGTACATGTGAGACTAATCAGGCCTTTAATGTGCATACCTACCTACCTAGCAACACACACAGAGAAACTCCTCATAGGGTCAGTTTCTGCTCCCAGTGGTGCCAGGATAACTCCGCGGAGTGTGACTCCTTCTGCATTTGATGGAGTGACTCCAGATTTACACCAGTTGACCCGGAGGCAGGCTTGGGCTCCCAACTGTCTCCTTCTCTGCTCAGCTGCGACAAAACCGAGCAGCAAAGGTCAGACGTAAAACAAACCCGATTTGGAGTGTCCAGCGGGCCCGGAGCCCAGCCGCAGCGCCCCCTGGGCACAGACAGGGTGATCCTGTTTGGCAGCTCTTCCTTTCCCAGGGACCAGCTGTGTGAAAGTGACAGGCAATCACCTGGCTTGACCCGACCTTCCCACTAGCAGCAGGGGAGCTGCCTGCAGGAAGATTGGTGCTGACTCAGCATCCTCCAGGAGACACCCCCGCTCCCCGTGCCTTGCCTGGTATAACACTCTGCCCAGGCCTGCAAGCAGCAGACAGATCTGCAAAGAGAAACCAACCAAAAGCGCATCCCGCCCGCCTGCCCCCAGGACTGAGGCAGAGGGAGCAGCAGATCCTTCACTTTAATGTTAGCTGAGTTTTAGCACTTGCCTCCAGCGCTACCATTTATCTACAAGGCTCTGAGTAGCAGGAGAGCGGAGTTAATAAATCAGCTCATATGTCGGCTGCGATCAGGCCCATAAATAAAGTGGAGCTGTCAGCCAGTGGAGTCAGCTGAAGGCAGCCCGTGCCACTCAGCTCTTCCCAGGCCACCAGGAGTTAATGCCTTGCTTCTCTCGTCATAGGAAGATAGGACATGCTGTCCTGGATCTGTCTGCTCCTCCTGCATCCCACGCTAGCCTGTCCCTCAAGTTTGGGAAGACGGCAAAAATCTATGTTGCATCTGGCTCATTTCGCAATGCTGTGCGTATTAGGTGATGGGCATTCCTTCCTGACCCCTGCAGCCGTCAGTCTGTGCCATGAAGCATGAGCATGGATTATGCTTCCATTCGTTTAGAATAGTTTAGAAGGATCATAATTACCAGCACTTCATAAACGCCAGCCTCTGCCTTTGTCTCTGTGACCCCTCCCCCCAAGGCAGGGAATTGCCTAACCTTTTATTTGTCTCACCTGCTATTTGTTCTTCATTTACCTTCCCATAATTTTGATCCTGTGTCCCTCTCACTTTCGTATTATGGGACAGTGTGGAAAGAAGGGAATTGTGTCCTTTCCTCCTGCAAAAGTCCCGGCAGCGAGGGAATGACTGGCGCTCATTGGTGAGTCTGGTCTTTCTTTGAAGGCTACGTTGTTCCTGTGCGGGGAGAGTCCTGTGCTGAGGGTGGTGGGTTGCAGGCCTGCCCTAGGGTAGCATCAGGAGCTAGTCTGCATTAGAGAGGTCATGGACCGGAGCGTCAGCAGGTGTAAAACAGTGTGAGTGATGCTAGTTTATACATCTGAGGCTCTGGCCCATGCTGCTGTCTGGAAGGGTATTGGTGTGAAATTAGTCATTACAAGAAATCAAGTTGACCATGTCTCTTTTCACTTCAGTTTGGACTGGAGCAAAGGGAGGCTTCCGTGTAGCCCTCTGTTAAGCAATGGAGTGGGGCAAAACCCCTCCCCGTGACCGATAACACTGTCACTGAGTCCACAGAGAAGGATTTTCATAGGCAGCTTTGCTGTCCCGCATTTAGGCTGCTTGTTTTCTTGTTGCACTTTGGACAAGGAGAGGCTGAATCTGATCTCACTTTACACCAGATTGACATTGGTGTCATTCAATTCAATGGGGTTTATCCTGATTTTATGCCAGTATGATTGGGAGTGGGATCAGGCCCTGGATTGGTCAATTTCCCAGTCTGGGGGCTGGTTCTGCCCCTTCCCGCCACTGCAATGGCGTCCAGGAGCCGCAGGACTGGGTGTGAATGCGAGTGAGTTCCCCCGGCTGCAGAAACAGCCTAGTGCTGATGTCAGAACGCCTATGCTGCTGGCAAGTCCCAGTACAGGGGCATGATGGAGCAGGGCTGAGAGCTAATCTCCCAGGCCTGGGATGTGCTTCATAGGCAGCTCTAAGGAACCCATTGTGAATTAATTCTGCTCTTACCTCTGTGTTACATCCAGAGTAACTCCATGGATTTAAATGGTATTACTGCTGATTTTCACCAGGACACGTGAGATCAGAGTCAGGAGTTGTTTTTAAACTTGACCTATTTTTTTTGGCCACTGTCCCTTTAATGGAACGTCGCCATGGGAAATGTACATGGAGTAAAAACACTAGAGCAGGGCAAACCCACAACGGTTACGATTTTCTTGTCGGCCCATCCTTCGCTCCTGTTACAATTCTGTCAGCCAACACGTTCCCAGCTGATCTTTTACCAGGAGCGTATTTTAGCGGGATGGATTATTTTAATAACTCGTCACCCTGGAAACAGATTTCAGCCCAGCAAGCATGTGAACAGCTCCATTGATTTAGTTACTCTCTTGCTGAATTGGGGCCAGACTGAAGGGCTCTTTGGACCGCATGCTGACTGCCTTGCCACTGGAGCGAGAGAAGGATAACTCCCCGGGGCCTGATTCTTGTCTCTGCTACACAGGGGTAAGTCCAAAGTAAGCCCAACTTTGATGGAGTTACTCCTGATTTACCCCAGTGTAACTGAGATCAGCATCTCTTTCTTCTTCCCAAGCAAACTTCCCCTAGGATGGCTCACTCTCCCGGGCCTGGCACAGGAACATTAGAAACTCTGGGTTGCTCCACATGAAGTCAGTGGGAGTTTTGCCACTGACTTCAACAGATACAGCAGCAGACTCTCTTATAGTTAGGGTGAACAGCCAGTGCTTAATTTGTGCCAGAGCTTGGCAGGGCTGAGCCCCGGCGCCTCTGGGCCTGGCAGTTCCTAGTCCCGGCATCTCTGGGCCTGGCAGTTCCTAGCCCCGGCGCCTCTGGGCCTGGCAGTTCCTAGCCCCGGCACCTCTGGGCCTGGCAGTTCCGAGCCCCGGCACCTCTGGGCTTGGCAGTTCCTAGCCCCGGCACCTCTGGGCTTGGCAGTTCCTAGCCCCGGCATCTCTGGGCCTGGCAGTTCCTAGCCCCGGCACCTCTGGGCCTGGCAGTTCCGAGCCCCGGCACCTCTGGGCTTGGCAGTTCCTAGCCCCGGCACCTCTGGGCCTGGCAGTTCCTAGCCCCGGCACCTCTGGGCTTGGCAGTTCGTAGCCCCAGCACCTCTGGGCTTGGCAGTTCGTAGCCCCGGCATCTCTGGGCCTGGCAGTTCCTAGCCCCGGCACCTCTGGGCCTGGCAGTTCCGAGCCCCGGCATCATTGGGCCTGGCAGTTCCTAGTCCCGGCACCTCTGGGCCTGGCAGTTCGTAGCCCCGGCATCTCTGGGCCTGGCAGTTCCTAGCCCCGGCACCTCTGGGCCTGGCAGTTCCTAGCCCCGGCACCTCTGGGTTTGCTGCATCAGTTATGAATGTAAAAAACTGCTTGAGCCCGGCACCTCATTGCTTGAGGTCCAGCACCTCTTTCATTACAAATTAAGCACTGTGACCAGCCAATGAGCAGCAACCCCGTTCCAAGGCAGACGGGGAGAGGAGAGGCCTTCCTAACAGCCATACATTTGGGAGAGATCATGGAGGTCACTGGGATCTGTTCAGCAGAGGCAGGCAGGGAACCTCAGACCGGGGCTGTCAGAGGTGAAATGTCCGTAGAGGCAGAGAGAGCGAGAGAGGTTGAATTGCCCAGAAGATTGTCTCAGTGGGGAATTGTTGAACCACCTTCAAAGTAATCGAGTTTCCTTCACAAACAGGGTTATACTTTGGCAGGTATTTCATAGGTTTAAGTTATATGTCAGAGGTAACCTACAAGGGAAACACCTAGTAGATAAAGGCTGCCCCTGGGGCAGACTGCTCTGGATTAGAGAAGACTATGGAACACGTTTCTACTATTTTGTGCATCCGAAGAAGTGGGCTGTAGCCCACGAAAGCTTATGCTCTAATAAATTTGTTAGTCTCTAAGGTGCCACAAGTACTCCTGTTCTTTTTGCGGATACAGACTAACACGGCTGCTACCCTGAAATCTACTATTTTGCTCCTTTACTGCTCCCCATCTGGGGTGTGTTGACCTCAAAACGGAGAATTCCACTGATACATGGCCAGACTTACGCACAATTGGCTTTTGGCCTTTTCCAGGTACTAGAGGATTTAGCATCTACCTTGATAAGGAAGGACAGACATGGGCTGTGTATTTCCTTTGAGCCCCTGGCAGTTGTTAGTGCCATCAGTCTATATTTACCTGCGACAGAGCCGCTGTCCGGGCTATTTCTAGGCACAGGACGACTCACCTGAAATGCTAGTTCAAACTGTTTGTGCACTCACTCCGTGGCTAGAAATGGCGGAGAAAAAGCAATTGAGTTTGGCAAAATGGCAGTTCGCCTGGGGAGGGTCTATGATGCCAAGTGGACCTTTTAGTTCTTAGGACGTGGAGGGTTTGGATGTTTTCTTTTCATATCCGTGTACTGTACTGATTGGGAGTGTAATTTCTGGGTTTTGTTTTGAAATGTTAGTTAATCAGAGGGCTTCTGATTTAAGGTTTTAACTGATTAGCACTGAAGAAAGAAAGAAAGAAAGAAAGAAAGAAAGAAAGAAAGAAAGAAAGAAAGAAAGAAAGAAAGAAAGAAAGAAATTGGTGTTTATTCAGTTAATACCAGACAAACACTGGAGTGGTTACTTGCTTCTAAGGAACAGAGGGTCCTGTGGCACCTTTGAGACTAACAGAAGTACTGGGAGCATAAGCTTTCGTGGGTAAGAACCTCACTTCTTCAGATGCATCTGAAGAAGTGAGGTTCTTACCCACGAAAGCTTATGCTCCCAGTACTTCTGTTAGTCTCAAAGGTACCACAGGACCCTCTGTTGCTTTTTACAGATTCAGACTAACACGGCTACCCCTCTGATACTTGCTTCTAAGGGTTTGTCTACACGGAGCTGCAATGCAGACTACAGGGATGTGGTTTCTAACGTGTGGTGCATTCATTGGTCTGTGTAGACCCTGCTGGTGCCCTCTGAAGGTTGCCTCGTGCAATTGGACATAGAGCTGTTTGAAACAATGCTACGTTAAAGCGCTCTAGGACCATTACTAGGAGCAGTCATTGCAGAAGGTACTACCGTGATGAATAGCGCGTATAATATATAATCTGCGTTACTCAGTGCAGTATATACAAAGAGAAAGCCCCCCCTCACCTCAATTTTGGACATCTACTTAGAACTCAAAAGTTGCTAAAAATACCCCCTGCCCAAAATGGAATTAATAAACCCCTCCAAAAACCATAATCTCTAGTTAATGTACAAGACCAGAGAGAGAAATGTTTCCCTCTAGTGGTTGTCACCAGCACCTAAACCAGCCCACTACTTGCTCACAGTTAAAGGAGCTAGGGCTGGGTTTTTAAAGGTATTTAGGCATCTGGGGGGATTTTTGAAAGCATGTAGGCACTTGAAACCCATTGATTTCAATGGGACTTAGGTGCTTAAATACCTTTGAGGATCTGGGCCTGGCAGAGTGAAGCTACAACACATCGGGTGTGACATGCAGAGAGAGACCAGCCAATTGAGGAACAAAAGAGGATCTGCATATCACCTTCTCTGAGCAGGGCAATTCAAACCGCTGCACATGTTGCGCAGGGCATACCCCTGCCAACAGGCATGGTAGGAACTGAGCAGACTCCCTGAGTCCTCCCCACATCTTGTGTGCCTCACCTGTTCCGATATCGTTTGCAAAGCACTTTTCCCACGGGTTGGGAAATCTCCCAGTGAACAGCCCATCTTAGGCTATCCTGAGTGCTTCCCTAGCACGTTCCCCCCCTTGACCTCAAAGCACTTCCCTGGGGTCGGTCGGTAGCATTATTTTTATTTTAGAGATGGGGAAACTGAGGCACGGAGCAGGGCCGTGACCTGCCAAGGTCACACAGTGAGCTGGGGGCGGAGCCTGGTAATCTGTCCCCTGGTCTAATTGCTGGAGCAGTGGCGTAGATCCCAGCCAAGTCCCACTGTCTGGGTAGCAGTTCCGCAGGGAGAGATTTCCTGTAAGGTGGGGAGATCTCGTTTCTCTGTGCCTTGCTCTCCCGTTCTGGCTGGAGCTCCGGGAGGCTGTCCAAACGCTACATATCTTGAATTATTAAGTGATCACCCACTGCAGTTACTTATGTGTCTCAGAATCTCCAGGAGGCTCGTGCCTGGGCCACTGGGCAATAAAGCGTCCTGGATGCTTTCTCCAAGGCAGCTGAATCCATTAGCTAAAATCAGCGGCATCCACCCCCAGCCCGCGGCCTGACCACCATACACACAAACGCACGCCACCCCCGCCCCAGCCGGCACTACCCCTCCCTCGCTAACCCACCAGGGAGGCGAGCTGGCCAGTGCTACCTAATGGCAGGCAGTTACGGGAAGCCAGGCAGAGGTGCAAACTCATCCATCACAGCCTGGATGGAGCTGTCGGGCTGTTGTGTGTCCTGCTCCTTAGCTAAGCACAGGGGATGCTGGACCTCATGGGAGACTTCAGTCACCGGCTCTTGGGAAGGACAAAGCACAAACATCCTCCACCCTTCCCCCCCTCCTGATTGCATCACCCCCCCCTCCTCGTCACCGCTCTCCTTTCCTCCCCAACTCCCCCCACACACATCCACAGCAGACAGCAGCCTCGCCCCTACATGCACCTAGCCTCTGTCTTCCTTTGCACAGCGCTGATGCAAGAGCCGTCTCCCTTGCAGCCTCTTCTGTCTGAGACAGCCTGTTTCCCTCCATCGCATGAGCTCTCCGGCGTGTCTTGAACCCCTACTGAAAACGCACCTCTGCTCCTTGAATCCCTTCTGACTATGCGAAATGAAGCGGGACTGTGTTGTTCGAACTCCACGGACTGGGGGAACAGATGCCCTGGCTGGCACGGTCATTCATTTCTTGAATCTTGCCCCAGGACTGCTATTGATCCGGGGCTATGCACATCTCCCCCCTCCCCAACACGAACTACAAAGCAAGGGAATCTTTGAGACACCTCAGGCAGGGTGAATTTGTTGCCATTTCACTCGCCAGTGACGGAATCAAGGTCTGGGGGGGACAGTCCTGAGGGGGTGCCGCCGTCCTCCGCAAGCAAATGGCAGGTTTCACCAGAGAGGCAGGAAGGGTGCAGAGCCACTAGGAAAGCGAGCGCAGAGGATGATTTAGTTGGGGATTGATCCTGCTTTGAGCAGGGGGTTGGACTAGATGACCTCCTGAGGTCCCTTCCAACCCTGAGATTCTATGATTCTATGATCTCCCAGCATCGCACGCACACAAGCAGCCCCTCACCGCAACACCTCACACACTCTCAGGGTAACACATGCCCGTGCACACACCCAGCTGGGCATGCACACAACTCCCCGCCCGTCACGGAGGGACGTCTGCGTTGCTAGGGTTACCATATTTTGTGCCTCCTAATGGAGGACACTCCGGGGGGGGGGCGGCCCCGCCCCCAGCCCCGCCCACGCCCACGCCCCAACTCCGCCCCCTCCCAAAGTCTCCGCCCCCTCCCCTGCTTGAAGCCTGAAGCAGGTAAGGGAAGGGGGGGGGAAGGGAGAAGGAGGCGCGGCCCAGGCTGGCCCCCGGCGGCTCCAGCCTGGGTCGGCTCGGGCCCTGGCCGACCACCCCCGGCGCACCCCCCGGCTCCCAGCCCCGCGGCCCGGCTCCCGGCTCCCCGACCCCGGCCCGGCCCGGCTCCCAGCCCCGGCCCGGCTCCCCGACCCCGGCCCGGCTCCCGGCTCCCCGACCCCGGCCCGGCTCCCAGCCCCGCGGCCCGGCTCCCGGCTCCCCGACCCTGGCCCGGCTCCCAGCCCCGCGGCCCGGCTCCCAGCCCCGCGGCTCGGCTCCCAGCCCCGCGGCCCGGCTCCCGGCTCCCCGACCCCGGCCTGGCTCCCGGCTCCCAGCCCCGCGGGCCCGGCTCGGCTCCCAGCCCCGCGGGCCCGGCTCGGCTCCCAGCCCCGCGGGCCCGGCCCCGCGGGCCCGGACCGGCCCGGCACTGCGACCCTGGCCCGGCCTGGCCCCCGGCCCGGCTCCCGGCCGGGCACCATGCCCCCGGCCCCGCACAAAGAGGCCCCGGCCGAGCCTCCCGATTTTCCCGGACATGCCCGGCTTTGGGGGATTTCCCCCCGGACGGGGATTTGAGCCCCCAAAAGCCGGACATGTCCGGGAAAATCCGGACGTATGGTAACCCTATGCGTTGCAGCCGAGGATGGTGGGGGACGGCGGCTCATACCCGTAGTAGCTGGCTAAGAACAGAAGTGAGGACACAGTGCAGGCTGAAGAAGTGAGCACGTACCCAGTGGGGCCAGGCGGGCATGTACAACTCCCACTGAAGCCTGGGCCGCTATCCTCACCGCTATCTTTAGCGGGTTAGCTAGAGAACATGAGCTGCCGTTCACATCCCCGGCTGCGGTACAGACGTACCCAAAGCAACACGCGCATGCACAATCTTCCCACGTATGAACTCCAGGCACACAGCCGTACCACTGGGGCCCCACTCTCTCTGCCCTCGGCCCTGCGCCTTGCGCAGTCGTTTGCTCCAGAGCAAAGTGAGGGCAAAGCTGGGAGCGGTCAGATTTGGGAGCATTTTATGCCTCTTTTGCATCCTCCGTGCTCATAAATGGTGGGTCCCAATGTGCCAGGCACACAGTCGCATGCCCTCAGTACTGCATGCCCTGCCCCGCCGAGCCCCGAGTTGTGAAATTGGTTTTAAAAGAGGAGCTTTTAAAAAATACCAACTATTGGGATTTTTTTATTTTTCTTCTGACTCCTGAGTCTTTAGAGGCCACGTTTTTAAGCTTTTCTCCACCCCCAGCAGGCTAGACATGTAGGGACTTGTATTTGAAATGCAAGCGGACGGCTATGGGCCACAGTGGCTTAGTCCCCACTCGCTGGGGTGTCAATTCTTGGGCACGCTAGGCCTCCGTTGTGAGGCAGACAAGACACAAATGGCCAGACAGGGAGCTAGGGGTCTGGTGCTTCCTGCCGGAAAGGAACATTGCCGAGGTACGTCCCCTCCTGGTGACCTGCCTTCACGCCAAGGTCTTGAGACCAGAATGTCCGGTATAGATACGTAACTCCTTACATATCATCCTTGCATGCATTTCCCAATGATCCTGCTCTCCAGTGAGCTTCTGATTTGGCAGATACCTCACGTGCCACCTGTGATGGGTTCCCCCCGGGGTGCCACCTGGAACTGGGGCACCACTGAGCCCGCCTGACCCACCAGCCTGGGCGCCCTTTATACTGCACTGCTGTGACAGGCCCTCAAGCCCCCTCCAGCACACATACAGGTGGGGTCACACCCAGCCGCAGCACATACAGACGCTGAGATCAACTCTGCATGGGAAGGTTTCAGCTAAGGAACCTCCCAGTTCCCAAGGCACGCATCTCCCTCTGGAGTGTAAACCCCAAATTATGCTGTCATGCGCTGCACCGAGATCGGTGCAGCGTAAGCTCATTAAATTTGCCCCCTCCCTCAATGTGGAGAGGAAATAGAGAACAGCTCTTTGCTCCAGTTATGATTCCCCCACACTTCATGCCAACTCACTGGTTTTAGATAAAGCACGAATAAGCTTATTAACTACAGAAGACCGATTTTAAGTGATAGCGAACAGATCAGAGCAGATGACCTCGCAAATAAACAAAAACGCCATCTAAGCTTCATCCACTAAAGAGTTTGGATATGAATAGCAGATCTTCACCCTAAATGAGGACCCAACCAGGCTGCAATTTCTTGAGGGGCCAAGCTGCAAAGGCTTACAGCTTAAAATGCCAGGCATTCCTTTCCCAGACTAGAAATCCCTCTAGCCTGGGTCCAGCACTTCCCCCCAGTTCAGTCTTTGTTCCTCAAGCGTTTCCAAGTGTCTCTTTGGGTGGGGAGTCAGTGAAGAACCGCGATGATGTCACTCCCCTGCCTTAAATAGCTTTTGCATATGGCGGGAACCCTTTGCACAAAGCTTGGTTCCCATGCCGGGTCAGTGGAAAAACACTGGTATTCTATGATGGAGTCCGGTACCAGGTGACTTGGTCACATGCCCCTGTAGGGTCATAGCAGCCGTGACTCAGAGGCTGTTTGTAGCATCCTCAGGAAGGCTCCCCAGTGAGAGATTAGCTTCTTCTAAAGCCTATTGTTCTCCCTAATGGTCCTTAAATGGGCCTTTCCCCACCAGCCATCTAGACTGAGGCTTTGTCTACACTACCCAGCTTTTAGCAACATAGCCGTGTCGCCACAGCCGCGTCGCTAAAAGTCGGGCAGTGCAGCCGCTGTTTGTCTGCTCTTTCGCCGACAAAATATGTCCACCCCCAACGAGCGGCAGACACACCAGCCTCGCGCAACGTCTCAGTGTTCAATTTCACCATCTCCCCATGCGGAACCCACCTGGAAATGGGTCTTGATTCCCCTCTTTGCTTCCTGCTCCGTCAGTCTGCACAGGGGCTGAGAAACTGGCGGGGAGGGCAGAGGAATCATAGAATATCCAGGTTGGAAGGGACCTCAGGAGGTCATCTAGTCCAACCCCCTGCTCGGATCTCTCAGATGGTCGGTTTGCATCTGGGTTGATTCTGATTTTCTCTGAACTGCTTTGACACCCTTAAAATTAACTGCATTACAGAGAGAGAAGGGAGGCCTGGCTAGATAAAGTGACCGATGGATTGATCAGCCAGAAGGTTAGGAACTCCTCAATTCCATTCCCAGCTCTGACATTGACTCCCTCCAGGACTGGGGGGAAGCCAGTGAGTGTCTCTGTGCCTCAGTTTCCCCAGGAGGATAATCTCCCAGGGGCTTGTGAGGATGAATTAGCTGATGTGTGTTGAACGCCTTGACAATGGCATGTTCTACATACCATTATGGGGTGGAAATCCGTGTCCCTCCGACCTGCCCCCCTTATCCCCCACACACACTGCCTGCCTTCCTGTCTCCCCAAAATCATTTCTTTGGTGTGGGGGGGATCTTGCATTTCACACAAACACACACACACACGGCTCCGGGCTTGACAGAGACGGGTCAGTCAGTTGCCTTCCGAGCTAATCTTTGGATCCTGTCAGTGTCACTCTAATGACAGCATGCCTCTCTGCTGAGCTGCCAAGCGCCGGCAGTAAAAGCCTCTGAAAGCCGACGGTCCCTGGGAGCAAAGTGACTTGCCTGCCGCTGGGGCCCTTCCTTCCCCAGGAAATGGCATCCGGCCGATTAGCCCTGCCGGCATTGACAAGGATCGGACGTGAAACCTTCCACTTTTAGACACATTAAGCCCTTTTCAGGAGCCACTCAACCGGCTCCGCTCCCCCTCCCCTGCCCGTCGCCTCATCACCCCATGGCCAAGGCTCTCTGGAGCATGCTGGGGGCCTTCGCTCGCTATTCCTTTCCTCCCACACCGGCGCGGCCATACTGACGAGGTGTTTCCCCTTTCGGACAGGCCAATAGGGCTCATTCATGGGGACAGAGAGAGGGTAGAGGGATACGGGGCCCTAGGGCAGAGCAAGCGCAAGGGGGCAGGGTCCTGAGGGGGACAGGGGGGCCCTATGTTTGGCTGTGGTTTGTTGCCTCTGGGGCATCACTTGGGAAATGGTGGAGTCGGCTGGTTCGTGGTTTCTTAGTTCCAGGCCGATTCGTCCCTCGTGGGATCCCTCCACCCCTGCCCGACTATCGGCGACTCCCTTGGCTCCAGCAGGAACTACAATCCAGCCCTGGCTCTTGGAAGCAGCTCGTTCTTGGGTCCATCAGAGCCGGGGAAAGAGCCCTGGAGCCCAACGTCCTCCGGGCAGATCCTCCGGCTGGGCACGCTGCCCTGCCAAGCTGTTCTGCAGGAGCTAACTCAAGGGGCGAGAGGGGAGCCCACCCTCCACGGCCTAATTAATGCCACACGAGCTTTGTGATGTGGGCACCTGTCTGCTAGAGCCCAGAGAGAGATCTGCCCTGATTCCTTTCACACGGATCTCCGAGCCGCCTTTCCCTGGTCAGGACAGACCTGGGTTCAAAATGCACAAACACCCTCCCTCAGTGATCCCTGGATGTGCCCCAGGTGAATGGGACCTTCTCTTAGACCAATCCACACTAGGAGCATCTCATCTACCTGCCCTGTCGCTGCAGCCCGAATCCAGTTCTTCCAGCCCCCCACCCCTCCGGCTGATTGTGGGCGAGCCCACAGGCTAACCTAGTCCTCCTGGAGCGGTCATTGCCTGGGGCCGGAGTTTGACACACGTTCCCCTAGTGCAGGGGTGGCCAACCTGAACCTGAGAAGGAGCCAGAATTTACCAATGTACATTACCAAAGAGTCACAGTAACACATCAGCAGCCCCCTGTCAGCTCTCCCCTCCCCACTCCCAGCACCTCCCACCCACCAGCAGCCCCACCGATCAGCGCCTCCCCCTCCCTCCCCACACCTCCCGATCAGCTGTTTCGTGGCGTGCAGGAGGCTCTGGGGGGGAGGGGGAGGAGCGAGGGCACGGCAGGCTCAGGGGAGGGGGCAGGAAGGGGTGGAGTAGGGGGCAGGGCCTGTGGCAGAGCCAGGGGTTGAGCAGTGACACACACCCCCCGGCACATTGGAAAGTTGGCACCTGTAGCTCCAGCCCCGGAGTCGGTGCCTATACAAGGAGCCACATATTAACTTCTGAAGAGCCGCACGTGACTCCGGAGCCACAGGTTGGCCACCCCTGCCCTAGGGAGTAGCACTGGAGGCCTCAGCAGTTCCTCTGAGGGGAGGCAGCGTGGACTAGTGGGTAGAGCACTGGACTGGGACTCAGGTGACTGGGTGTCTCTTCTCAGATTCACCGCTCTGTGCATCAGGGTCCCCATGTAGATCCTGAGATATTCTCCTTTGTTAAGTGTTTTGAGAGCTACCTAGAGCTAGGGATTATTAATTCATATTTTCAAGCAATGGGCCTGAGTGAGGAATGAGGTACTATGTCACCGCGGGCAGGGGAGAATCGGACTCTAGGAAGAAGCAGCAAGAGGAACAACCGGTTGAAGTCCCAGATCCAACAATTTTGCTGTGGAATGGCCCCAGGACATCATAACCCTCCTTGGCTGTCATTAGACCCGGAGCTGCCACCAACTTCTCTGCTGGATTGGGATCCACACGTTTCAGAAATCTGCGGCAGTCTGCGCCTACAAGTGGTTGACGCTTGGGATGGGCCAGAGCTGCCAAGTCTGAGTGGCCTTGGAATCAAAGGTTTTGCTGCAGGCCCGTTCCTAACTGACTCAGATACAGAACCCAACACTTCCGGGCTCTGAGTGTCACAAAAGGATCAGCCCGGAATTCCCTGCAACCCATTCCGGACAGAACACAGCCAAGGTTGGTCCCTTTCCCAGCATCTTAAGAGTTTCCTCTGTTCCCTTTACAGTCTGTCTAGTTCTCCTAGCGCTCTAGCTCCTGAATCTCGCAGTCCCAGAGTCCTCCACTCCTTATATCCTGTACTTCTCCTCGTCCTACCCCGGATGTTTAATAGTCTCTGCTTGCAAAAGATGCCCGGCTGGTGATTCTGATTGGCGGCTGAACGGTGCCCTTTTCTCAGTTCATGCTGCATTTCCTTCAGCCTCCGATGGCACAGGAAATGCTCTCGCCTCCTGGTGCCCCGGCACATCCGGCGAGAACGGAGGCATTACCCCCGGTGTCCTAGTGAAAATCACATACAGGGAGTTACAGGCAGGGTGCTCCGATTCCACCTGCGGTTTAATTTGTCGGGATTTTCCCTCAGGCCCGGGGCAGTCCTAAAGAGGTGATGGCATTTCAGTAGAGACTGAAGTGCGCAATTATAGTAATAATGAATACGAACGTCGGGGTGCTCAGGATATTCTGTTCTCATGGACTTTAAGGCCAGAAGGGACCATCATGATCATCCAGTCTGACCTCCTGCAAATCGCAGACCACAGAACCTCACCCACCCACTCCTGTAATAGACCCTGAACCTCTGGCTGAGTTACTGACATCCTCAAATCATGGTTTAAAAAGACTTCAAGTTACAGAGAATCCATCATTTACACTAGTTTAAACCTGCAAGTGACCCGTGCCCCATGCTGCAGAGGAAGGTGAAAACTCTCCAGGGTCTCTGCCAGTCTGACCCGGGGGAAAATTCTTTCCCGACCCCAAATGTGGCGATCAGTTAGACCCTGAGCATGTGGGCGAGACCCACCAGCCGGACACCTGGGAAAGAATTCTCTGTAGTAACTCAGAGCCCTCCCCATCCAGTGTCCCATCACCAGGTATGGAGATATTTGCTGCTAACAATCGCAGATCGGCTACATGCCATTGTAGGCAGTCCCATTATACCATCCCCTCCATAAACTTATCAAGCTCAGTCTTGAAGCCAGTTAGGTTTTTTTGCCCCCGCTGCTCCCCTTCTGGTGCAAGGCTCATCAGACTATATCTCTGGGATCTGTTGTGTCCAAAGGGAAAATTGTGTCCCTAGACCTATAAGCTGCCCGTATATCCAGGTAGAACACACCTGAGAGCTGCTTGATATGCCGGGTGTTGGGACCACTGGCTGAGCAAGAAATGCAGGAAACCAGGATTATCGCTGTCCTAAAATTCCCCAAGAGCCTCCCAAGCCCACATCCTGCTAGGGTTTGCAGTGGGGCTCAGTCTGGCTGTGTGGATGGGAGCCATTGACACGACATGCAGCACATCGGTTAGTCCATCTCGGGGGAGGGCGAGATCCATTATTCGCTTGCTCTGGCCTTTGTGGCAGATCTGGGCGCCCTAGAGGAGTGGTCTGCAGCAACGCGCGCAAGGGGTGGAAGAATAGGATCCAATCACATGACAAGCATCAGGAGCCTTCACCCAACGCTAGCCCCACCCGGCAGCCAAACCTTTGGTGAAGTTGGGAAAAGTTTGGTCTGCTCCCCCACAAGCACACTCATCGTGGCGCATTCCACTCCGCTCGAGTTGCAGAGCATGAGCACATCCGTGACCGGCGCTGGCTTCCCATCTACAGCTGGGTGCCAATCACAGGGTTGGTCTGTACGGCCCTAACCTGGCATGAGACCTGGCTGCCTTCGGGCCCTGCTAGGAGATCGGGGGAGCAGGGGACAGATTCTCCCCAGAGCTGCCCTGAATACTTGCCTCTGGAGCAGCATTTTTCGTCCTTCGCGCACAAAGAATTTGACAAAGTGTCATCATCGCCATCCTACAGATGGGAAACTGAGGCATCAAGTGGGGAATTGATGAATACAAGTCAGTGGCACAGCCAGGAAGAGATTAGAGGGAAGTTGCTGTTGTGGAATAAAGCACCAGGCGAGATGGGTTCTCTTCCTGCCTCTGGCACACACACTTGCCAGAGGCAGGTGTGATCTTGGGCAATCATTTAATTCTTTATGTGCCTCAGTTTCCCTATCTCTAAAGTGGCACAATGATATTTCCCTACCTTCATGAGGGGTCATGAGGTTAAACTCCTTCACGTTTATTGATCTCATTGAGTGGAAGCACTACGGCCCACAAAATTATTCAGGCTCCTAACTTCCAGTGAAACCAATGGGAGTTAGGAGCCTAAATACCTCTGGCTCTGGCCCTGCGTGATTATTATGAATGCTGCGCTCCAGGGAATGTACAGGAGAGTGCACTCCTGCACGGTCAGGGTGGCTTGCCTGGGCCAGCCGCTGATCTTGAATAGACTGGGTTGTGCCCACGTGGCATAAAATGGGCATCCCTCTCAGAGGGATCCAGAGGGATATTTTAGAGACAGCCAGGCAAACCCCAAACAACTGCACCCCTGTTTTACATGTCCTCGTTGCATTTCCATCACTAGGAGACCCCTTTATAAAGCTGCCTCCACTATCCCTTCGACTTGGGGACAGATGGCAAAGGGCCAGGGCTGGCTAATGGCAGTGGGACGGGATGGAGATGGGTGGATGTCTGAGATCCTATCCAGGCTAATGGCAGTGGGATGGGATGGGATGGAGATGGGTGGAGATGGGTGGATGTGGGATGGAGATGGGTGGATGTCTGAGATCCTATCCAGGCTGGGCTGCCCCGCTACCAGTGGCTGTGGGAAGAAAGGCAGCCTCTAGAGATGGGGAGAGCGCAGGTTTGGGTCACTTCACTTGGGAAAAGACACAGTTGGCTCCAGAGCTAGTGCAAACTGGCATCGCTCCGTTGGAATCACCGGAGAGGCTCCAGCGAAGGAACTGCCCCAGAGGGCAGAAGGAATAGAAACGGCTCAGAGCCCGGGAGAACCAAACGGATTAGAGCCATCAGGGAGGTGGGAAAGTTCCCATATGAGAGGAGGTTTAAAGACCAGCCTCATTTGGTTGGTAAAGAAGTGTATTTGGTACTGTATCACGGGCCCCTATCATAATGCGTGGGGCAGAGAGGGTGGGGTTGCCAACTTTCTAATCTCACAAAACCGAACACCCCTGCCCCATCCCTTGCCCCGGCCCTTCTCCGAGGCCCGGCCCCCCACTCGCTCCATTCCCCCTCCCTCCATCGTTCATTCTCCCCCACCCTCACTCACTTTCACCAGTCTGGAGTAGGGGGTTGGGGTGCAGGGGCGTGCAGGCTCTGGCTGGGGGTGCGGGCTCTGGCAGGGGCTGGGGATGAGGGGTTTGGGGTGCAGGAGAGGACTCCGGGCTGGGACAAGGGGTTGGGATGGGAGGGTTGGAGGGTGTGGGCTCCAGGAGGGAGTTTGGGTACAGGAGGGGACTCTGTGCTGGGGCAGGGGAGGGGGTTCGGGTGCAGGAGGGGTGCAGGGTCCTGGTGGCTCCCAGGAAGTGGCTGCCAGGTCTCTGCAGCCCCATGGCGCATAGGCGGCCAGTGAAGCTCTGTGCTCTGCCCTTGTGTCTGCAGGCACCGCCCCTGCAGCTCCCACTGGTTCCTGGCAACCTAAGAGAGGGCGTGGAGGAGTCTCCTCTTTAGCCTCATCCGTAATCCGGCCACAGCAGACATTGGTTATTCGAATAAAAGGGAAGCAATTTGAAAACGACACAAGGCAAGATTTTGAATCCTATGTGTGATGAACCTGTGGAACTCACTGCAACTGGATGCTGTTGGGGCAGGTAACACAGTAAGATTTAAGAGGGTATTGGGCATTTATATGAATCAGGACAGCAGGGGCTATTGCACTTAGAGAGAATGAGAGTGACAAGGGCTACCAATCCTCATGCAAAATATGTTGTCTCGATGGGATCAGGAAGAAATGTGACCCCATGGCATTGCATGGCACAAGGAAGTGGTGGTCACACCTACCTCTAAGACATTGGCCATTCTCAGGGGCAGGATACCAGACCTCAAAGGCCACCGATCTCTTCTAATATGACAATTGCACTACATGAGTTTCGAGGCTGCCTCTTTTCCAAGAGTCAAAGAACTGTTGAACTTGACTGAACCTTGTGTGTCTTGCAGATCTGACTTGGGCTGCCTTGAGAAACAGCTTGTAAATTGCCTAGAAACAGAGGCCAAACAGCCCCATGGAAGTACCCCACTAACATCCAGCAGACATGGTGGCCAGGAAGGAAGATGGAGCCTGTCACAACTACATAATTGACTCACCTCTGGTCTGGACCAGTGGAGGCTAAGAGTTGGTACCAGCTGATGACTGTTTAGTGGCCTAGGTTGGTTGGTTCAGTCTAGTTCCTAGTAGGTGGGTGTCCATATGACATCTAGACACTTGCCATAGAGGACCATAGAGACTGAGATGGAGGCAGCTGGGGAAAAGCTTCCATTGCTGGTGATTGTGTGCGCAGGCCGTTGTACTTTCATCTTTACCTGTGGTATATTATTCTGCCACTAGATGTCTCTGTGTGCTGTATAGCATTCCAGGCAGCATGTGGTCCCTGGTAAACAAGGGAGACAACGCTGGAATTCAAGCTGTGTGAAAACCCAGTCGTGTTCCTGTAATTGTGGTTGTTCTCTATAATCAGTGTCTCCTGTTTTAAGAAGGATGATGTTTCCATACATTACAGCTAGGAAGGGACCTGTGCGCATTGTGTATGAGGGACAGTATACATTGGTTTTTCCCATATGGAAAATCAAACAGATACTTCCAGTGAGGATGACTCTTGATTTCAAAGGAGGGGGCAAGAAAGTACTAATGTAAAGTCTCCAGGAGAGAGCAGCATTTGTGTGTTGTCTGTGACAGTCTGCACTGAGCTGAGCACAACATACGGCTGCCTGCATCCACAGAGATTGAAAGGTGCAATATAGAGCATACAAACCCATAGCAGTGACAGAGCTAAACATACTCTGCCATACAAAGATCAATTGTGCTCAACATCCATGTGCCACATGTTTGTGGGAGGAGACTCAGGATTTCCAGGGGAAACCAGAAAGCACCTGCTGGGGTGAGCTGGGACACTAAGCCACGCTCAGCTTGGTCAGTTTCACTCTCAGAAGGGCTGCCGGGCTGAGTGGGAGAGGCCTGGCCAATGGCACGCAGAGAAGAACGAGGAGGCATTACGGAGCTCGCCACCACACTCTGCAGTCGGCAGCTGTGACGGAGCCGCTCTTTGGCTAGAAACCGGAAGCCATCACATCCCTGAGGTCTCTCCTTTCCCCGGCCTAATTCCCTCGTGCATAGCCAGGAAATAGCCTCGTTTACCCCGATCCTGCCTCTCTCTGTGTCGCCGGTTGCAAGTGCAGTCAATTAGAGCCGTGGATCAATTGAGCATTAACTGGCAAGGAAGATAAATGACTTAAACGGGTAATTCCAGACAAATGAAGGGAAAAATCCCCCACCATTGATTCATGAGAATCAGCCTCTTTTCCAGCCCCCAGTGAAAGGCCGTCTGGCTCTCAGTCGCGAAGGCTGTCCACAGTCCTTCTGTACAGTACAATTCCCTGGTAGCTAGCCCCCCCCTCAAACAAACTAGCAGCCCAAAGCCAGAGCTAGACAAATAGCACAATAACCTAGGCACTCAGCTATCTAAATGAATTCCCTTCCCCGGCGTTCATCGCCTTCTCAGCATGGCTTTCCACCAATCATTTAGCTCAGTGGGTCTCAACAACAGGGAACCCCCTTGAGAGCTTGCTCTCATCCAGCCAGGATCTAGCCAGGACCCCCCTCCCTGCTGGTCCTAAGCCCCCAAATTAAGAACCTCCGAGTAGCATCAGCAGTCAGCCTAATCTGGGCCAGAATTATCTAGAGGCCCACAGTGGTGACACCAGACTGGGAGCTAGAGAGAACCACATGATGCGTCTGTACCCAGCAGCCTCAACAGGGCCCTTTATAGCTCCGTACAGCTACAGTTCGTCATTACAGCTGAGTTCTCTCAGGTCTCTGCCGCAAGGGACCTGCGCTCGTCAGCCAACGCACTGGAGGAACAGTCACCGAAAGTCATTCTGAACCAATATTCATGGAATTGGTGATCCCCAGTTATTGTGCCGGAGACCCGATTCCGAGTCACACGTGCCCAATCAGGGAACAAAAGCAATGCCATGTGACCTATACCTACAACCACCGCTAACCACCGCTGCTGCTGTTTCAACTGTGGCCAGCTCACGGAAGAGCTTCAGTCACACCCATGCAAATAAATAGATCAGCTCGGGGACAATATGGGAACAGATAAAGAGGGGACATAAACTATCCATGCTCAACCCTTAAGCCCTGGGCAGTGGGGGAGGAAAAGCGGCAGCAGCAGAAGAGTGATGCGAAGAGGCACAAGCGAAGAGGAACAAGGACTGTGGGTTCATAGCTGAGCTTTAGAAACAGGTGGAGCAACAAGGAGAGAGGCTGCTCTGGATAGCAGGGGCTGCGCAGGAGAAGGCTCTTGCACCTTCTTTGGTGAGATTATGGGAAAGGACAGAGAGGAGGTTGTTACCAGTTGAGTGAAGGGACCAATGTGGGGGGTGGAGGAGCAGGACAAAGGGGTAGTTGAGCCAAGCTAGAAGGCCTTAACCATAGGCGGGCACTGAGTGTCACCAGATATAGAATCACAGTCCATCTTTAGCAGAGGCATTTATTAAAGAAAAGCCTACAACCTGGGACTCAAATAGGTTTCTACACAGCTTGAGTCTCTGCTTTGTCTCCCCTGTTTGCCAGGGAGCACACCCTGTCTGAAACAATTGAAGTCCCCAGAAACATCTAATGGCTGAATCATTTACTCTAAGGAGCTCTTGTTTTAGGCCTCAGTATCCCAGGAGGCAGGACTTCCACCTCCAAGCACTTTTCGTACATGGAGCTAGCTGCCCAAGGAGCACAAACCCTGATCACTAACCTACTTTCTCTCAGCTCTGTCCCTATAGATCAGTGAGGATGGAAGGTCCAGTGGTCTGGGAGCTAGCCAAAGCCCTGAGATCAATGCCCTGCTGTGACACAGGCTTCCTGTGTGACCTTGGGTGACTCACGTAGTCTTTCTGTGCCTCAGTTTCCCACCCATACAATGGGGATAATAGCATTGCTGTGCCTCACAGGGTGGTTGCAACAGTGAAAGAAAGTTGTTTTTCTCCACTGAAAACCACTTCGCTCATGTCTCCACTGAAACCGAATGAAATTTATGAAGAATTTCAATTTAAAAATTTTCATTTAAAAGAAAAGAAAAGGAAAGGAAACGCCCTAGAAAATTTTGAACGAAATGAACAAATTTCATTTGGTTTGAAATTTTTACTAGACGTATCCTGCCCTTTTCACCACGGGCTCTGCTGCTGTGTACGTGTCACCACTGCCACCTAGTGGAGAGAACCAGGTCTAGGCGTGCACGGATACGAATCACTGATCCTTTGGAGGGAATGAGACTACTCCGGTGTCTGCAATTTTGTCGCCATCTAATGGCCGGAGGACTGAATGGTGCAGATAGAAGCCCTGATAAATGTTACAAAAAGTCTCTTTTAGCTCCTGTGTCTCTGGAGCAGAGCCTGGAGTGCTACGTCCCCTCCCCAAACCACAGCCCCGTCCAACCTCTCGTACCGTCTTAAGTCACAGTGCGTTTGTCCACTGTGGGGCTTTGTCTCCCTCTAGTGGCCAGTCTGTCTAAGACATTGCTGCCGTTCCTAGCCAGCCGACTTAACCTCTTAACTCAAGCCGGAGAAGATCATGCTGCCATATTGGGTGTGGAGGGGTCCTATGTTCAATCTCTGCTGGTTGCTCACCTGGGCAAGAGGGACATCATCACGCTTTCTTGGTCCCCACTTGTTACATGAAGCCCACACCCCACGCACCGGCCCTGTGCGTTAGCCACTCCAGCGATGGCTTGCGGCCTGGGGAGGTGATGTGCAGTGGTACAGCTGATCGAGGAGAAAAGCCCCTTGAAGCCTGCACTCAGCACGGGGGAGTCATTTGCTATTCTTGTGTTTCACCTCTGCATTTCCATTGCCTCAGAGAGGCACCGCTTGCACCATGATCGTGTGTATTCAGCAGCACTTCCTTCTTCTCCTCCTCCCGCTCCGGCTGCCTGGAAAAAAAATCCAACCTTCTTCCTATTAAGCAGAAAAAAGGGAGTGCTGCAAAGTTTAAAGGGAGAGCGGCAGAATGGGTTAAAGGGGTTTAAACTGGAGTTTTATGGATATTTCTCACCCTCTTGGTGAGCACATTAAACTTTTCTTTCATTAAAAACCAAGAGGACAGAAATGGGAATGGAGGGGGGGGGAGAGCCCTCAGATATTCATGTGTGACACACCGCTCGGGGGAGGTGAGACGCGCCTGATTTGCTTAATGCTGACAGGTCTTTCTTCTTATTGGAAAGAAGACACAGCGGGGATCCGAAAATGTGCCGTGGCAAGGTCTGTGGCAGGTGCATTTCCAATCTTCCGCGGTGAGGCTGGGGGCCAGGTGTTCGCACAGGCACATCAGGGGAAAATAACACAGAAAGTTCTTCAGTGGGGTCCCATTAACCTGCTGCCTCTAATGATCAATGCGAAGCAGCGCCAAAGGACTGCATTACTAGATGGCGTGTGTGTGTGTGTGTGTGTGCGCGCGCGCGCAGCATAGCCAGCTGCAGAGGGGGAAGAGGAGAGTGAAAAAGTGGAGAAAGAAAGGAGAGAAGAAGAAAGGAGCGAGAGAGAATGGGGGAGAGAGAGGTGGGCAAGAGAAAAGAAGGGGGGATGAGAGAGAAGCAAAAGATGAAATCCGAAAGCCCAGTGAAGGAGAGAACGGCACGGAAGGGTGCATGCTGGGATTGCCATGGCCTCATGTTCCTTCCATGGCTCTTCTGGGCTGCCCAAGCTCAGCTGACAGCCAGGAGCCGGGTGGCTCAAAGAAGCAGGCTGGGGCGAGGGTGCGCGCTGGGGTGTTTGGAGGCGGTGTACATGTGAGCATTTGCATCCAACCTTCGGGTGCTCTGGGACGCTTTGCTGCCATCCCCGGGGACAGGCCCCCTGGGACAGCCTGTCACCTCCGGTGAGTGGACAGCTTCTCCCGAAGGCTGGACGTCAGCCGTTCCTGGTGTCAGCTCAGCGGACAGGGGCGCGTGTGGGCGACATCATGCACAACATGCAAGCTGACATGGCCTTTGCCGCTTGGACCTCTGGGCTGCGGCAAGATTCAAGCACAACCTCCCGGCTGAGGAGTAACCGGGGGCCACCTCCTTGCCCGAGTCAGTCGCTGCAGTACCGCACCACGCTCGAGGCAGGGATCCTTCCACCCTGGCCCCTCCACACTCCACTTTCCCCACTGCCTCGCAAGGGGATTGGCTGAGACGCTCCCTCTGGGAATGGGTGAGGGCAGTGATCAGAGGAGACGATGACCGAGACCCAAAGGAAGGGCGTGGTTTAGGAAGAAAAATGGAGGTGAAGAGTCACAGCCCGGCGGTGGGTGGGGAAGAAGGGGAGGGAGTCACGGATGAATCCAAAGTCTGAGTGATGGGGAGGGCGGAGGGGTCTGTCCAGAGTAATGGAGTTAGGCTGGGAGCTCAGTTCCGAGCGAGCTGGGCATGAGCTGAGGGAGACCCGTCCGAGGTGAGAACTCAGGGAGATCCCCAGAAAGGCAGGAAGGGACAGCAGGGAGCCGGTCTGATGCAGAAAGAGAGATGGTGAGGCCCAGCATCGGGATGGCAGCTGAATCCGCATTGCGCATCGGCCACAGAACCTGGCACGGGAGAATCTTTCTCTCTGGTGAGGCGGCGAAGGGCAGAGAGGTCCCAGGTGGTGCTTCCGCTCCCAAGGGGTGTTACAGTGTCAGCAGCTAGGAGAACTGGCTTACGACACGTAAGCTAAGCCTGCTGGATCTGGGAGAGGGTGCGGGTGGGCATCCCCAATGTCAGAACAGTCACTGCTCAGAGTAGAACGGCTCGGATGGAACGAGTTACAATTTGCTCTTATACAGAAGTGCCTGCACTCCAGGCAGCGAGCAGTGGGGTCCTGCTTTTAGAACGGAAGAACGGCCACACTGGGGCAGGCCCATGGTCCATCTAGCCCAGTAGCCTCTTTTCCGACCGTGGTTGGTGCCAGGTGCTTCAGAGGCAGTGAACAGAACAGGGCAATTTTTCAAGGGATTCATCCCCTGTCATCCACTCCCGGCTTCTGGCAGTCAGAGTTTAGGGCCCCCCAGAGTATAGGGTTACATCCCTGACCATCTTGGCTACTAGTCCCTGATGGACCACTCCTCCATGAAGGTATCTTGTTCTTTTCTGATGTTATACTTTTGGCCTTCACAACATCCCCTGGCAACAAGTTCCACCGGGTGATGGGGCATTGCATGCACCAGGAAGGACAGAGACCGTGACGCGTTGCTAACAACCACTGGGCTTTACTTTCTCACTTCCTTGAGACTCCCAACGTCCTGCTAAGGGGTCTGAGTAGCGCACTCCAATGGGCATTTCCTGGGCTAAGCAGTATTAGAATCAGAATGAGCATTCGGGGCACGCAAAGAACTACCGGGCCAGTTCTCCTGCTGCCTTGCCCCTTGTGCAGGCCTTTACACCTGAGCAGGACTCTTTAGCGGAGCAGAATAGTGTGTAACTGACTCCACAAGGGGCCAGGGAGTAGAGACACGAGAACCTGCGTCATTGAGGGAGACCAGCTCTTTGGGGTTGCGGTGCCTGCACAGAGCTCTGGGATATTTGACCTGGGATCTGGGTTCAGGTTCTTTCCTCCAAACCGGGTGCCCCGGTCTACCCCCCATGCAGCTGACCCAGATCCCCGAGATGCTGCCCAGTTGTGCTGCTGGAATCATTTTCCTGCAGGCTAAAGGCTCAAGGGGCTGGTACCAGGAGAGGCGCGCATGTCTGGGCGAGCAATGGCAATCAGGCCAAGGTGTGTGGAGACTCACTGCAACCATCTAACAGATGGCAGGTGGCCTTATGTGAAACGAGTTGGGGGGGATCTCAGCCGGCTGCTTGGGGCGAGGCAGCCAGCTCATAAAACCATGGTTATAATTGGACCCCGTGTTTCGGCCTTGTCAGCAGAGAAGCCAAAAAGTGACATGGCCGTGGTGTATAATCAACGTCTTTCCACTAGACGAGCTCTCGCCAGGGCAGCCCGTGCTATGCTTGCTCTGTGGGTGCAGGGAGCATGTCCTGCTGGTGACTGCCGGCCGCTAGGGTCTGCGCTGAGACCCAACCAACTCATTCCACACTCAGCCCCCCACAACCTGCCCTCCTACGGTAAGTGCTATCCAACACCAGCCACATGGGGTGAGATTTGATCCTGCAGCCACACCCAGAGAAGTGCAGCCTTTAACCCCTCGGGGCTTTGATATTTTTCTGTATTACAGGAACACCTCGAGTTCCAAAAGGAGAGCAGAGTCCCAGCGCGCTAGGCGCTGTACAAACACACAGTAAGAAACAGCCCCTGCCCTAAAGAGATGAGAGACGAAGGGTGGGAGGGGAAACTGAGGCACCAACCGGGGAAGTGACTTGCCGAGGGGCACAAAGCAGGTCAGGGGCACAGCCAGGAACCGAACCTAGGGCACCCGTAGTCTGGCCAAGTGCTCTACCCACTGGACCATGCTGCCTCTGCCTCACCGCTCTGAAAAGGAGCAGGAATTAATGCTGAACATGATTTTGATTATTGTTTGAAATTGTTCTGTTCGCCAGCCACGGGCCCTGCCGCCCTCTCATTCTCCTGGCCGAAGCCGCTTGGTGGAAGCCGAGCATGCGTCTGCAGAATCACAAGGAGCCTTCCACCCCCAAAGGCTCGGGACAGATCTCCCTGGGGGAGCCACAGATGCGATTAACGCACTTAACCAGCCGCAGCTAGACACTGACACAAGCTGCTGTTCTGCTGAAACGGCAGCTTTTCCAGCAGCCGCACAAACCGAGGGGGGAAGCTCCCAGGCCGCGGGGCAGAATTTCGAACTGTTCAGCTGAAATCAGGGAGTCAGGCGGGGGGAGGAAGGTTCTAACCTGCATCTGCTGCCTGGAGAGCGCTGGCTTTTCAGACGCGAGCCGGAGCTGCAAAGCTAAAGCCCTGGTGTTGCTGGTGTCACTACCCAGGGTCTCCCCAAACCCTGGCCAGCCCCGAAAGGGCTAGCACACCCAGGGGAACAGGGTGGGTGCCCCTCTGTTCTCTCACACCACCATCCCCAGTTTTTGCCCATCACAGAAGCACCATGCACTCCACACAGCTGGCCATCAGGAGAGGCCCAGGGTGCTGCTTGCAGTCTGTCTTCACTGCAGAGTTAACCCAGTTTCTTGCTCAGATGTTGTCCCTAACTCCTCTCCTGTCCACACACAAAACCCTCTCACCTGTGTTAAGTGGTGCTTTCAACCTGGCCCAACTGTCGCTGTGGGTTTGTCCCTGTGCTATGCTTACATTCAGGTTGTTAATGGTGCTGTTCAGACGCACACAGAGAGAAGTTAGGTAAAAACAGAATTACTCTGGCTGGAAGGTGGCAACGTAACACGACTTGAATTCTCGGAATTCAGAACGATAACACACAAGACCCCCAACCAGAGAGAGAGACGAAGCAGGCTGCTCCCTAAGGCAGAGACAAAACTGCCCCCCTCCTCACTTTAAGCTGGTTCTTTTCAGACTGACTGCTCGTGGGCCAAATTTTACTACAGAGCCCTCTCGCCTGCAAACAGGACCAGGAACCCCCCTTAAAGTGATAGCTTGCAATTCCATCCCAGTCCTCATTACACCACATTAACCCAGCCATTTTGCAGTGAGGACTCCCGAGAGTCCTCCAACGCCTTCCCACAATTCCCTTTGGGTGCCCACAAGGACAGACAAGTTTTATCACAATTTGCTGGGAAAAGCTCAGCTTCCAGAAGCACAAAGAGCCCAGGGATACGACCCCAGAAGGCCAAGCGACACACCTGGGCAAGCACAGCACCAATCAGGTCAGAGCCACTCGAGCAGGGCTTTGCATTGTGGCTGCTCACAGCCGGCAGCTCAGACCCAGGTGCCGATTGCCCGGGCTAACAGCCGCGAAGTCATAGGGAATCGCAGCCTGGGGGCCAATCAGGGTGAGAGAAATAACAAGTCCGTTAAGGCGGAGATGTGGCATCCCAGGTCTGGACTAGGGGACTGACTGCCGTAGGCAGATCAGGCTGGAGGGGAAGCTAGCACAAAACCTACCCTCCCGTCTGTAGCCGCTGCTAAGCCCCTCACGGCACTGACGCCAAGGGCACGTCCACGCTGCAAAAGAAGGTCTGGAGCTACTAACCTGAGTTAAAAGCCGAGGCGCCGTCTCCTCACTATTCTGTTAAGTCGAGTGAGCACAACCTCTTTTTTTTTTTTCTTAGCTGCATAAAAATACCCTCAGTTATGCATTTAGATTAAAAGAATCGAGATTACGTTGTATTTATTCCAGCAGCAGCGCCCTGAAGCCTCCATCCACAACTGATAGTGCTGGGCAGGGGTCGTTCCGTAAAAAGGGGTTGAGATTGCAGTACTGGGTCTGTGGTACACAGTGGTTGTGGGACCAGCAAGGCAGATATGTCTAGGGGATAGCTCACTAGCCTCCCCCTCAGGAGAGTTGGGTTCTAGTCTTGGTTCTGCTGTTTCACTGCTCTGTGCCTCAGTTTCCCCATGTGTAAAATGGGCATACGGATACTGCCCTCCTTTGTAAAGTCCTGTGCGATCTGGTAAGAGCTGCCTATTATTATTTGTAATCTTGGGTCAGCCATGTTATGTGCGTAGCAACCATAGCTCTTTCCCAGCTAGGCGTTTTGTGTATTGATACTGTGTGTGTACCATATACCGCTCTCTCCATATCACTTGGAGCTTCTAGGTGAAGACAATAATCATAATAAAACTGTGTGTGTAGAAGCTGTATGTTATATACATTTTCTCTTTCTATTTTTCGTACTGTTTTTTCCTATGTCTCTCTCAGGTTCTCTAGGCGCATTACAGCACCAGACATGGGCTCAGGCAGGCTAGCACAGAAAGCACATCGCAAAGCGAATGACCCATCACCAAGAACCCCTCAGCAGGCCCTAAAGCGGGCAGGGCTTTATAGATCCCACCCCCTGAAACTTCGCCCTGAAATCAGCTGGCAGCCGGCAGAGATCAAGACGCTCAGATGTAACTTGTCAGGCTCAACAAACAGGCCACTGAATGGTCTGGAGACGTAGCCCCCCGCACAGCAGAGAGCTTTGCAGTGACCCAGCCGCGAGGTGAGCAAGGCAAGGAAACCCGTGTGAGGGAAAAGGACACAAAGTCCTAGCCAAGCACAGCTGGTAAAATCTCTTGGCAAACTGCTGCTCTTCAAGTACCCAGCTGAGGTTGTTGAGCTCGCCAGGCTGGTAGGTAAGAGGGGAGCAAACCCAGCCCACCGGGGTGCTGATGTCATTTCCACTGCAACTATCGATTGTTTCCCCCAGCCAATAAGGTCACGGGCCCTGTTTACCTGGGAGGGGTCTCAGTCTGCTCATCTTCCCCCATTAGACGTGGGGCAAGTCCGGCCATTGCACCAGCCAGCTCAGAAGGGATTGAAAGCCCCTCCCAAACCATCAGCCAACAGAAGCCAGCAAGACCCATGCTCTCGCTAGCCTCCCTGATGTCCCCATGACAAATGAGTGGTGACAGCATAGCACCCCCTGGAGCTCACAGTGCCCCCAAACTATCCCCTGGGATAATCTCTCAGCTGGAAAGGAGTGGAGCCGTCCACTCCCGTCTACAGCATGGTCAACAGGATGGAAGGCAGGTGACAGACCTACAATAATTCGCACGGGTGCCTGCCCTTCATCCGTCAGCCAGGAGAACATCATTGGCCAACGCAACCAATGTGGGCTGTGTATTCCACGCAGGCCCAAAGCCCAGCTGATCAGGGGCCAGGAGATTTGAGATGCCTCATCCTCACCTTCTTGGTAATGTGCCCCGGAAATGTGAGCTTCAAGCCGAAGAGGCTGTCTGCCGTGAGAGATGCCGCCTTGAGACAGAGCCTGACAATCACTTCCTCAAGGGATGTCGACATCTTGCCTTCCCCAAGATGGCCCCAGCACCTGCCCATTGTTTCTCTTCATCACGAGAGAGGTGAACCTAATCGACAGCTCAGTGCCTATACCTCTTGCAGAACCCACAGCACATGAGCAAGAGTTCCCAGCCCCAGCCTCCAAGCAGAGCTGGTAACGGCAGGTGCGTGAGGAGGGCACCATCTCTCCTTCCTCTCCCTGCCACTCCCAACCTCCAGTCCCAGGTATATGGCTGGGGTGACCTGGGAGAGTCCCTGTGACGAACTGGGACTGTTCTTACTGTGGTCTGTGAATGCTGACAGGGGAGTGTGGCTGGGATAATCTGCATTGGGGGATGGTCGACGGCCCGGAGGAGAATACCTGAGCGTGTAACATGAGAACCCAGGAAGGGGTTGGAGGCCAGGTCACACCTTAGCCCGGGAAACTGAAAAAAGGCTGTGGGAGGGGTCGCTGAAGGGAGAGTTTTGGGAAGCTGGGTGGTGAGATGATGGGGAGGCAGAGATTGCTCTGACCTCCCAAGGGGGGCTGGGATGCCCTGGAACCCCAAGATGGACCTAACTGAGGGGGTCCCTGTTGTCTGTGCCTGCAAGACCTGTCTTGGACTGTATTCCTGTCATCCAAATAAACCTTCTGCTTTACTGGCTGGCTGAGAGTCATGGTGAATCGCAGGAGGCCGGGGGTGCAGGGCCCTGAGTTCCCCAATACTCCGTGACAGTCCCATTGTGGCCATGAGATCCTGGTCCAACCCACACAAGTCGTCATCCACATGGACGTAGGCGTTGCCCAGGATAGTCATAGGCGCTGAATCCATGGGTGCCCTGGGGCTGGAGCAACCACAGAAAAAAAATAGTGGGTGCTCAGCACCCACTGGTGGTCCTGCTGATTGGCTCCTCCCCCTTTCCTCCAGCACCTCCCACCCACCGCCAATCAGCTGTTCGGTGGTGGGCGGGAAGCACAGGGGGGAGGGGGAGGAGCAATGGAAGAGGTGGAGTGAGAGTGGGCATGCTTGGGGGAGGGGGCAGAGCGGGAAAAGGCGGGGTGGGAGTGGGACGAGGCAGAAAGAGGGTGGAGCCTGGGAGAAGGGTCAGAGTGGGGGCGGGGCCTCAGGGCCGAGCTGGGGTGGAGCTGAAATTCGGCACCTGTGCAGTCAGTCTCCACAACACCATTGCAGCAGGACACTCCGTCTGCTCAGGCCTGGCCTCCTCCGCGCAGCAGGGCCAGCTTCACCCCTGGCTGGGACTCACATCTAGGGGCGATAGCAGGGGCGCTGGAGCAATGTGTACCGGGGGGGCTGAGAGCCATTGACCCAAACCGTAAACCCTGGATATGATGGAAACCACTTCAAGCCAGGGGCTGCAGCAACTCCTCCAGCATCTATGGGCAATGGGTCAAAAAAGATCAGCTGCTGTGTCCCTTGATTGTGATTTCCCCCCCCATCTGCCCTGCACCATTATAATGTTCCCCATCTGCCCCCCCAAACCCCTCCCCAGCCTCCCCAACACTCTGAGGCCAGGGACCCTCTCTCCCCACAACCCTCTGCTGGCCTCCTCCACCACCTGGGGACAGAGACCCACTCTCCAGCCCCCCCCCGAACCCTCCTCCAAACAGGCCACAAGAAACACGTGATTCAAGCCATTCTGTATCATAACCCAGATCTCCCTTCTGCCCCGCACAGATCCCCCACACACACACCTTCCAAAGCACCCCCAGGTCTCCTAGCCCCCACGCACAGCTCCACGGGATTCAGTGGACCCACAGTCTCCCCTTTTTCTCATGCCCACACAGCCAGCATCTCCCCCACATTGCTGCGGAGGGCCGGGCAGCAACAGCCCCCTGTTTTGGGGGAGGATTGTATTTTGTACTGGGCTAACCTACATAGAGTGTGCCCAGATACCACAGTGATGGGCACCTTATAAATGCATGCAATAAGCCTATGCCGTGTTGGGGCTGTGAGACGTATGATAGCCACTGCCCTCTGCTGGAGGGAATCAGCACTGCTAACTGCCTGGGGCGCACCACCCAGGGCAGGTGGCAGGTCCGGGGCTCCCCAGAGCGGGCCAGGCTCCCTAGGCAGCCCCACCATGGCCCAGCTCTGGTTGGCCAAGGGGGCAGGGCCTTAGGGGGAAAGGAGGAGCAGGGGGCAGGGTCTGGGGGGAAGAGGAGGTGCGGAGGGAGGGGCTTTGGGAGAACAGGAGGAGCAGGGGCATGGCTTCATGGAAAGGGGCTGGCTAAGGCCTACCTCAGACCAGCCCACCTCACCCCACCTGGAAGAGGCTGCCACCCCGAGCCATGGGCAGGTTCAGAGCAGCACCACAGGGAATATGGGACAAATGCTGTCCCGGAGTCATTCAGCCCAGGACTGGGACCTGAACTCTGCATTACAGGACCATCCCACCCACTTCGGGACAGAGGGTCACCCTAGAGTTCCACTGTTTGCCCCCTGGGCTCTGCTCCCCCAGCTACGCCCGGCAACGTTGTGGGATCTCCCCCGGCTCCCCTGGGCTCTGCTCCCCCAGCTACGCCCGGCAGCGATGTGGGATCTCCCCCAGCTCCCCTGGGCTCTGCTCCCCCAGCTCCGCCCGGCAGCATTGTGGGATCTCCCCCAGCTCCCCTGGGCTCTGCTCCCCCAGCTCCGCCCCACAGCGTTGTGGGATCTCCCCTGGCTCCCCTGCGCGCTGCTCCCCCAGCTCCGCCCGGCAGCGTTGTGGGATCTCCCCCAGCTCCCCTGGGCTCTGCTCCCCCAGCTCTGCCCGGTAGTGTTGTGGGATCTCCCCCAGCTCTGCCCCGCAGCGTTGTGGGATCTCCCCCGGCTCCCCTGGGCTCTGCTCCCCCAGCTCCGCCCGGTAGCGTTGTGGGATCTCCCCCAGCTCCGTCCCGCAGCATTGTGGGATCTCCCCCAGCTCCCCTGGGCTCTGCTCCCCCAGCTCCGCTCGGCAGCATTGTGGGATCTCCCCCAGCTCCCCTGGGCTCTGCTCCCCCAGCTCCGCCCGGCAGCATTGTGGGATCTTCCCCAGCTCCCCTGGGCTCTGCTCCCCCAGCTCCGCCCGGCAGCGTTGTGGGATCTCCCCCTGCTCCCCTGGGCTCTGCTCCCCCAGCTCCGCCCGGCAGCGTTGTGGGATCTCCCCCAGCTCCCCTGGGCTCTGCTCCCCCAGCTCCGCCCCACAGCGTTGTGGGATCTCCCCTGGCTCCCCTGCGCGCTGCTCCCCCAGCTCCGCCCGGCAGCGTTGTGGGATCTCCCCCAGCTCCTCTGGGCTCTGCTCCCCTAGCTCCGCCCCGCAGCGTTGTGGGATCTCCCCAAGCTCTGCCTGGCAGCGTTGTGGGATCTCCCCCAGCTCCCCTGGGCTCTGCTCCCCCAGCTCTGCCCGGCAGCGTTGTGGGATCTCCCCCAGCTCCCCTGAGCTCTGCTCCCCCAGCTCCGCCCGGCAGCGTTGTGGGATCTCCCCCAGCTCCGCCCCGCAGGGTTGTGGGATCTCCCCCGGCTCCCCTGGGCTCTGCTCCCCCAGCTCTGCCCGGCAGCGTTGTGGGATCTCCCCTGGCTCCCCTGCGCTCTGCTCCCCCAGCTCCGTCCGGCAGCGTTGTGGGATCTCCTCCAGCTCCCCTGGACTCTGCTCCCCCAGCTCCGCCCCACAGCATTGTGGGATCTCCTCCAGCTCCTGTGGACTCTGCTCCCCCAGCTCCGCCCGGCAGCATTGTGGGATCTCCTCCAGCTCCGCCCAGCAGCGTTGTGGGATCTCCCCTGGCTCCCCTGCGCTCTGCTCCTCCAGCTCCGTCCGGCAGCGTTGTGGGATCTCCTCCAGCTCCCCTGGACTCTGCTCCCCCAGCTCCGCCCGGCAGCGTTGTGGGATCTCCCCCAGCTCCCCTGGGCTCTGCTCCCCCAGCTCCGCCCCACAGCGTTGTGGGATCTCCCCTGGCTCCCCTGCGCGCTGCTCCCCCAGCTCCGCCCGGCAGCGTTGTGGGATCTCCCCCAGCTCCCCTGGGCTCTGCTCCCCTAGCTCCGCCCCGCAGCGTTGTGGGATCTCCCCAAGCTCTGCCTGGCAGCGTTGTGGGATCTCCCCCAGCTCTCCTGGGCTCTGCTCCCCCAGCTCTGCCCGGCAGCGTTGTGGGATCTCCCCCAGCTCCCCTGAGCTCTGCTCCCCCAGCTCCGCCCGGCAGCGTTGTGGGATCTCCCCCAGCTCCGCCCCGCAGGGTTGTGGGATCTCCCCCGGCTCCCCTGGGCTCTGCTCCCCCAGCTCTGCCCGGCAGCGTTGTGGGATCTCCCCTGGCTCCCCTGCGCTCTGCTCCCCCAGCTCCGTCCGGCAGCGTTGTGGGATCTCCCCCAGCTCTCCTGGGCTCTGCTCCCCCAGCTCTGCCCGGCAGCGTTGTGGGATCTCCCCCAGCTCCCCTGAGCTCTGCTCCCCCAGCTCCGCCCGGCAGCGTTGTGGGATCTCCCCCAGCTCCGCCCCGCAGGGTTGTGGGATCTCCCCCGGCTCCCCTGGGCTCTGCTCCCCCAGCTCTGCCCGGCAGCGTTGTGGGATCTCCCCCAGCTCCCCTGGGCTCTGCTCCCCCAGCTCCGCCCTGCAGCATTGTGGGAGCTCCCCTATCTCACCCTGGTTCTGCCCTGCAGCATTCTGGGAACTCCCTGACTCCCCCCCGCCCCCTCTGCGGCAGCGCAGCCCTATCCTGCTGACCCCCCTGCAGGAAGCCGGCGCTTTGCTGTAACTCCAGGCCATGAGCACCGAGGGCCCCTTTCGGCCACCCCTGCCCAGGGAAGCCAAGGCGCACTCACTCCCGTCAGAAATAGGACTGGATCGTGTCTAGATTCTGTTCCTTCCTCCCTCCCTACTGCAGGTTATTTCATCCTTTGAGAAATACGTCCCTGCATTAAAAAACAAGGGCGGGGAGGAGGGGGGGGAGACCCATTGTCTTGTCAAAGGGAATAAGGGAAAAGTTGCAAGTGTCTCACTGCAGGTTTTGGCTCCTGCGTGTTCTCGTTTCCAACCCTGCCAGCCTCGGGGGCTGTCATCTCGCCTTCATCTCAATGTATCGACCCTCCGGTTACCCACAATCCCCCTTGAACGGCCCTGAGTGTGGATCTGCCAAGCTTTTCATGGCCTCGGCCGGCTTGATCCTATTGACAGCTTCCCTCCTCGCGCTTCCCTTTCAAAGGGGGGCTGGCGTTTGATTTCTCCTCGCTCTGAGCCTCCGCCGAGGCGCCAGCGCGCGCGGATTTGACAAGGTCGCATGCAGCGGCGCTCGGGTCCAATTATAAACCCCCATTAAGGGCGGCCTTCGTTTAGAAGCAGATTGGAGCTGTTGGAATATTAACAAGCTCTTCCTGGCAGTTAGGAATCCCGCAGAGGGGTGGCGGGTGGATGGGACAGGGGGGCAGGGAGCTCTACATTACGAATGGTCCCCATTGAGTAGAGCAGTAAATAAGCAGATCTCCCCCCACCCCCGCTGCTACCCACCCCCAGGACAGAGATCAGCAAGCACCGGACCATTTAAACTGGTGCCTGCAGCTCCAGCTGGCCTGAGACTAATAATCCCATCCTGCTGGCCGTGGTCCATCCGAGCAGCACCATTGAGGGGTCAGCCCTCATTTCCCTCGGGATCACCCAGCTACAGCAATGGTTAAAGCAAAGGACTCAGTGACCCGGGTTCTATTTTCAGCTGGTCCTGACTTGCTGTGTGACTTGGGGCAAGTCCATTCTACCTCGCAGGGTTTCCTACAGCACAGCATCTTCCCTTCTCCTCCGTCCGCCTCGGGGCCTGCCTGGGGAAACTAACCCCTGCGTCTGGCCTCCCCCGAGCAGGGTGGGACCCGTTAGTGATTCGTTTAAAAATGGTTCCCTGTCCTCAGATCACGCAAGGGATTCATCAAGTGATCCTATGTTGAACTTCAGTCCAGCCTGAAACTTGGTAAAGAAGGGGGGTCAAACAGGAGCTGGGGGCTGGAAATAAACACACACCCCCATGGTTACATAGACACACACACGCCCTCAGGTGCACATGCAAATACACACAGACACACATGCAAAGACACACACACACACAAACACACACCCCCTTGTTTAAGCACTAAACATGCCACCACAAAGATGCTTTCCAGGTCCCCATCTTTCATCTGTCCCATCCGGCATATTTTCTTTGTCAGATGGATGCCCTTTTCTGCCCCAGAATCACTAGGGGAACCTTCGCCGTTCGTTACATTTTAGAGAGTCAGTTTGCTCTGGGCGATACCAATGCACTTTAAACAGAGCCACCTTTCAGATGCCGGGTCTGGAAGCTCCTGAGGAAGGAGGCAGACCAAGCAAGATAGGGTAGGGTCAAAGGAACCCTTTCAGCTCAGTACAGGCCCACATTCAAAGGGACTTTAGGCCAAGATTTCTGTACAAGCTATTCCCAGCAGAGCGGCAGTGCAAGGTCCCACACACACACAAACACACCTGCTGTTCCCTTGGCCACAAACTTTCGTACTCACCTGGATGGGGCCACCTGTTGGCTGAGGACTACAACGTGGCAGCCAACTGGGTGAGGTGGCTTTTGGGTTGCAGACGCCAGCCCCCTGGGAACTGGGCTGAGCCCCAACAAACTTAGTGCCTGCAGCCCACCGACCAGGCGGTGATCGCAACGGGAAGGTGTTGAGGTGAGATGGGATGAGGGGAAGTGGCTCAGAGAGTGAGCAGAGTCCCCCAGAGATAAGCCAGCAAGTACCAAAAGTGCTTGCACTAATACGTTGCCTGGCAATAGCACCTTGAAAGTAAGGAGCTCAAAGCGCTTTACATAGATTAACTGTGTCCCACACACACACCCCATGTGGGAGAGGCAGTGGTGCGCACATACAGTAGCTAGCTACTATATGTGTATTTGCACCTTATTGCCCTCTACTGGATGGAATCAGAATTGCTCGACTGTGTGCCATAGGCCCTGGACTGCTACGAACTAATAGAGATTCTCCTTTCTCTCAAGTACCATGCATTGAAGGAGCTGAGCGCTATACCCCGTCTGGCGGTGAACTGCCAAATGGCAATTGTGGGCACCAGAGCAACCCCTAGGACACTTCTGGGGAGGCCTTGGATTTGTTACAACCCTTTTCGCACTGGGGCTGAGGGGACGGAGACACAAGTGACTTGCCCAACCTCACACTGCCAGCTCCTGAGTCCCAGGCTCCCTCCTCTAACCACTAAACCACACTCCCCTACTTACACCTGCCAGCCCCATGCCAGCAAGGCAGTTAGGCATGTCCCATTGATTGCTTGCCCAGGATTAAACTGAAGCATGGATTGATAGAGAGAGTAGGTTGCTTTTTAGTTTTGATACAGCTACATAAACTCTCAAAAGGTGCCCTGGGGCACCGTGCCACGGCTTATACCGTACAGCTCACTTGACTAGCACTGGAAATGGAGCCTGTGCCCCGTGCAGCGTGGGGGGAGTCTGAGTTGTATCCTGCGCCCCTTATGGAGTCCATCTGGACTCCAGCACCCACAGTATTCGGGAAGTGCATCTGCCTTCTCCCTGTGCCGGTGCAGCTCTGTCACTAATCTCTTCATGCATCCCTGCCTCCCTCCGTGCCTGTCTCCCTGGCTGTCTGCTTGTGACTCGCACGCTGTTCTCCTTGTCTGTAGAGCAGAGGGCTGGTTTGCCCATGCATCTGTCTTGTCGAGGGCTTAGATGTCTCCTCTCATCCCAGAGCTCAACCAGTTTGATAGATCTTGCACAAACCCCTTTCCTGACAGCTTCTGCTCCTGTTGGATTTGGTTCACAGGCACAGATTCAAGTTAGCCACGTGCACAGACCAGCGGGGATGGGGGGTGAGGGGTAGTGTGGAACCGGGACACACAGCCCAAGCATTGCTCCAAATGGGATGGGACGGTGAGGGGCGGGAAGGCCGAATACAGCATGTGCAGCCCAATGGATAGTCCACCCCGGCATGCAATGGTTAAAGTCCTGTTAGTGGTTAGGCAATGTGATCTAGAGTGAAGTGGCCTAGCACCTCAGAGACCTGGGTTCTCGTCCTGGCTTTGCTGCTAGGTGACCTTGGGCAAGTCACTTCCCTGCTCTGTGCCTCAGTTTCCCCCATCAGTAGAAAGGGGATAATGTTACTGACCTCCTTTGGAAAGCACTTTAAGATTTACTGATGAAAAGCACTAGGTAAGCTCTAGATTATCATTAGAAGAGGAAGGCTGATTTGTGGCTACTGACCTGGGACCCAGGAGATCTGGGCAGGGTTAGGGCTGGTTCAGGAGGTGGGTGGGAGCCCCAAGATGTTGCACGCAGCAGGGCTGGCAGTTCTGTAGGTGGCATCTTCCTGCCAATCCAGCAGGGGACCAGGAAGTGTTGCCTAGTGGCTAACACACCAGCCTAAGACCCAGGAGACCTAGGCTCTTTTCCTGGCTCTGCTGCTGCCCTGCTGGGTCAGTAACTTCATCAGTCTGTGCCTCAGTTTCCCCATCTGTAAAATGGGGATAATAAGCCAAACCCTTTTTTTAAAAAGTGCTTTGATGTCTCTGGACGAAAAGCTCGAGCTAAGAGCGAGGCGTTATGATGACACACTGCCAGTGCTTTAGTGCTGTCTTTTCAGCGAGCTGTGAAGCCCAGACTTTGGCCTGGTCTGGTCATTAGATATCACCAGGGTATTTTCTGTAGCAGTATTAACCCTACAGGACTGGCCCTATTGCACTTTTTGCTATTCCCATTGGCATATGGCCAAAAAAAGGTGTGTCTTCCCCCCCCTGGCCCCGTACTTTCAGCTGGATGCAGGATTCTTCATCGCTGGCCATCCTACACTCCTAGGCAGCGTTGTTCTGCGCAGCGAACCAGGTTCTGCAGGGCAGTGGTAGATGAGATGGGTCCCAGTACAGTGTGTGTAGCCTGGTGGGTAGGAAGGCACCACACCCATGGGACTGTCATGATTAATGGCAGCCAGGAGCGGGCCAGGCACTCCCAGTACAGTCCAAAGATGAGCCTGGCTAAGGTTTCCCAAGGTGCCTAGTGATCTGGAGTAATTCACCTTTTCGGGGGAGGGGCAATCTGAGATACCCTTAAAGAGGCCGGATTTTCCAATACTACTGAGCAACCACCCTCTGAGAATCAGGACCTTTTGCACGATCTCCACCTAGAAATCACTCGTCATGACTGAGATTCCCCGTCCCACAGAGCTGCTCTTACACATAAAGGGCCGGGGAAGGGGGGGGTCATAAAGAGCAGGGAGGGGCAGGGAAGAAAAACTGGGATGCAGCCCAAAGGTTCGGCGGTTAGCACCCAGCCCGGGGGAGCAGAGACGGTGAGCCCCACCGAGCCCCTGAGCGCATAGACGTGAGACCGTGGCTGCCCCACTCCTGCAGAACAGGGGTTAAAAGCAGCCACGCTAGGCTGATTGGGGAAGCCGCCACAGGTGTGGCTGGCTTCATGAGGCCATAGCTGACCTGGATCAAAGGGCTGTGGGGCCAGGAGACACCCATTCTAGCCCTGGAGTGGGAAGGGCCTGGGAGCAGGGTACCTGAGGCAGAGCAATGCTGGGGAAGGGCAAAGAGAGCTGGGGAGCTCCAGCCTGGTAAACCCCCAGGCTGCAGGCCTTGTTGAAGGCCTATGAAGGTACTGGGGCTGCAGAGGGGCAGCTGGCAATAGCCACTGAGGCAAGGTGGGTTTAGAGGGTTGGGGGTTCCCCAGGGAGGGGAGACCCAGCGCGGGGGTACTGTGGAGGGCAGAACCCCAAGGTGAGAGGCACCGGGGTCCGGAAGGGGCACGGGGGGCCTGAGGCAAGCGAGACATGGGCCAGCAGAGAGTGCTCTGGAGGCTGAAGAGCTAATGCCCAAGAAAACCAGCAGGAGGCGCTGCGCCGGTGAGTCGTCGCTTCACTACACACCCCAATACACCCACAGAGAGGGCACGTTATTAGGAGCCCTTATTTCTCTTAGCGTAATGCCCACAGGTCAGGGCTTTATTGAGCTAGGCTCTGGGCCAGCACAGAGTAAGAAGCAGTCTTACCATCTAAATAGGTAAGACAGACAAAACATGGGAGGGGAAACTGAGGCTCAAAGGGCAGAGGCACACAGGAGGGCAGTGACAAAGCTGGGAAGAGAACCCCCACAGCTTATAAAGGATGGGGAAGGCCTTTGTCTCACAGACTGGTAATTATCTGGCCACCTTAGGTGATTCCACGGCCCTGGAAGCATCAGAGCTGCCACCACATGCCAGTGCTGTCCTAGCTAAACAGGAGACCCAAAGGACAGTCTGCCAATCTGGAAAGCTCACACCTGATGTCCCCCCAGCTGAATCAGCCGTTCAGTGCATGCAGCAGTGTAACATGTAGGGAAAAGCCCCTGCCGGCCCCGTACCACCACTTAGCCAGGGAGGTCTCACAGCTGCGGGATGGAGGGGAGAGAGCTCCCAAAGGCAGCTGTGCCTTCTATGGCTTCACTTTATAAAGGAGGGAATTGCTAGGGACCCTGAGAACCTGCCAGGCACACATCAGCAGTGGTGGAAATAGCACCACCGATAGCAAAAGTAATCAGTGTGATGGACAGCTATTCTTTCAGTATTCCCAGGTGGCCAGCCATTCATCTGGACTGGCAGGAAGAAGAGGTGCATTCTCAGAGCAGTCCACACACTCACTCGCTTGCTTATTTTCTCTCTTTCTTTAGCACCATTTGCCTTGCACAGTTCTCCAGAAAAAACTCCCCTCTCCAAGGGTCCTAAAAACTGAGCTAGAACCCTGTTCGCAACAACCAGAGCTAGAACCCATGCGAGAGCCCTGCTAACAACAGCTGGTGCTACAACCCATGCAAGAACCTCATTCGCAACAACCAGAGCTAGAACCCATGCGAGAGCCCTGCTAACAACAGCTGGTGCTACAACCCATGCACGAACCTCGTTCGCAACAACCAGAGCTAGAACCCATGCGAGAGCCCTGCTAACAACAGCTGGTGCTAGAACCCATGCACGAACCTCGTTCACAACAACCAGAGCTAGAACCTATACGAGAGCTCTGCTAACAACAGCTGGTGCTAGAACCCATGCAAGAACCTCATTCGCAACAACCAGAGCTAGAACCCATGTGAGAGCCCTGCTAACAACAGCTGGTGCTACAACCCATGCACGAACCTCGTTCGCAACAACCAGAGCTAGAACCTATACGAGAGCCCTGCTAACAACAGCTGGTGCTAGAACCCATGCACGAACCTCGTTCACAACAACCAGAGCTAGAACCTATGTGAGAACCTGCTAACAACTGTTGCTATAACCCTGTTAGCACAACCAGAGCTAAAACCCATGAGAGAACCCATAATACTGATCTCCTTTGTAAAACACTTTGAGATCTACTGATGAAAAGCACTCTATAACAGCTAAATATTATTATTAGATAGGATTAAAAAATTAGGGAAATAGACCTTAATGCTTCAGCATATAAACCAACCTCTAACTGACAGGTTTAGGAAGAAATGTCTATTGGCAGGTGTGACGCTGCGGTCTATATGGTTTTATAAAAATATGCTAATGAGTGAATATAATGTAACTGAAATATGCTTCATGCAAAAGGTCTCTTGTAAGGTATCATTACAAAGCTTATAATCTACTGCGTGTGATCATCCGATTTGTATAAATGTACCACTCTTGTATGAAACGAGAAATATAAAATATAACTCTGAGGACCTATTGTAATTATGCAAAGTGTGGGCCATTAATGGTGGTTTGGAATCTTAATGACTCCCATTAACCAGGACAGTTGTCTGCAGATGGCTGTGTTTACTTGTAAGTCTCCCTGTATTTGTGTGTGCTGGTAAGTGGGCAATGAAGTCTTGCAGTGACATGTGATCATGTCACCTGAACTGGAATCTATCTGTAACCTGGTGTCTTTCCATTGAGAAGGAGGGGGTGGGAACCCAGAGAGGGACAAAGGATTCCCGCCTTATGCAAAAGATATATAAAGGGGTGGAACAGAACAAAGGGGGAGGAGCCATCATGAAGAATCCCCTAGCTACCACCTGAGCTGGAACAAGAGCTGTACCAGGGGAAAGAATTGTGCCCAGGCCTGGAAGGTGTCCAGTCTGAGAAAAACTTACTGAAGCATCTCTGAGGGTGAGATTATCTGTATTCAGTTTGATTAGGCATAGATTTGCGCATTTTATTTTATTTTGCTTGTGACTTACTTTGTTCTGTCTGTTACTACTTGGAACCACTTAAATCCTACTTTCTGTATTTAATAAAATCACTTTTTACTTATTAATTAACTCAGAGTATGTATTAATACCTGGAGGAGCAAACAACTGTGCATCTCTCTTTATCAATGTTATAGAGGGCGAACAATTTATGAGTTTACCCTGCATAAGCTTTATACAGGGTAAAATGGATTTATGTGGGTTACACCCCATTGGGAATTGGGCATCTGAGTGTTAAAGACAAGCACACTTCTGTTAACTGCTTTCAGGTAAACCTGCAGCTTTGGGGCAAGTAATTCAGACCCTGGGTCTATGTTGGAGCAGACGGGAGTGTCTGGCTCAGCAAGACAGGGTGCTGGGCCCCCGAGCTGGCAGGGAAAGCAGGGATAGAAGTAGTCTTGGCACATCAGGTGGCAGCTCCCAGGGGGGTTCTGTGATCCAACCCGTCACAGCAGGTGCTTCCATTTTGTTCCATTATGGGATTTCGTGTACTTTCAGCTGTTGATGTCCCCAGTCAAAGAGAGGTGCCTAGACTACATGGGGCACTGCTGTGTTCTGGCATGGTAATTCCTGTGTGCCTTTGAACAGAAACCCAACTGGGAAAGCCCTGTAGAATTTAATAGAGAAAGATCATCTGTCTTTGTAATAGTTTCTTTAGAATGTAATAGTGAAGTACATCTCTGCTGTCGAATTCTGTAGGCTGGTTTAAAAATAAAACCTACAGAAAGGATCTCATTCTTTATTAAATTCGAGACATTTTAGAGTATTGCCTTTAGAACCCTACTGCACTTCTTTGGGATCCCTATTAAATTCTACAGGACTTTTCTATAAGCACATTTTGAATTCACAATTTGGAGCATTCATATCAGATATGAGTCAAGGAGTTCTGTTCATCCAACTGGAGAAGAGAAGGATGCCATGTTTCCTATCAGGGAAGAGTAGCATGCCATATAACAAGGCTTGCAAGGGTTAGAAGTTAGAACAGTAGTCCCTAAATTATGGGGCACACCCACCTAGGGAAAAGCACAGAGGAACATCCGGCACGGAGCAGCAGGGCCCAGGCCAGCTCCCACAGGGGGCAGAAAGAGAGTGCCACCCAGCACCTGCCCCACCTCCAGCTCTGCTCTGGCCCCAGCCCCTGGCCACAGCTGTGGCACCAGCTCCGCTCACAGCCCCCAGCCCTGGCTGTGACCCCAATCCCAGCTGCTGCTCTAGCGCCGGGCCGCAGCTCTGGTCCTTGGCCCCAGCCATGGCTTCTGGCCTGTCCGCAGCTCCAGCCCCTGGATCCCCAGCTCCAGCCCACCTGGCCTGGGGTGGGGCGCGGGAGCCGCGGACACATTCCTTTACTGGTAAGGGGAGGCGTGAGAGGAAAAGTTTTGGTACCACTAGGTTAGAAGATTGCTATCCATAAATGTTGATTTCCCCTCACACACGAACCAATGAAAACATATTTCCATTGCTAATAATAGAAATTTACAGACTGGCAAAGTAAGAACAATATTGCTTGAAACTCATTAGAGTTTGATTTAGGGATATTTACTTTGTATAGTTTGACATGTGGTGTTGACACTTCATGTTTCAATGACTATAAAGCTTTAACTTTCTGAATCTCAATCTCATGAAATAATTATTATCTGACATACCCCCCCCCCACACACACACACACGTTGTCTGGCAACCCCCATAATTTCCCGCAACTGTGAACATTTAACTAGATAAAAATCAGGGTGGGGAGGGAATGCTTCAAACCCAGAACTTTGCGCAACTGTGAATGTGTAAGTTGATGAAAATTGTGGGGGAGGGGGGAATGTTTAAAAATAAAGCTCGATATTATAAAAACCATCCCGATTGGCTCCTGCTCAGCCTGCGTCCCGCCCACTCAGCCCAGCCAACCAGCGGGGACTTTGGATGGTGAATGATCCTGAGCTGCGCTTGACTGTGCCACGGCAGTGACGTGGCCTGTGGTTCCAAACGACGAACACGACGGAGGAAATGGCAGCGTGAAAACAGGCTCAGTTCCTAGGGCAAATTGCCCATCCGTCTTGGCAGATGTGCACAGGGGCTCTGAGCGCTGGCTGAATTGCGCGACGCGGTTGGTAGCTCTTCAGAGGTTCAGCCAGTGGCCAGCCGGGTTAATGGATTTAGTAACGGGCCGCCATCCAGTCACCAACATGAGAGACTGCAAAGGAGCACTCAAAGACCAGCCAGCTGATTGCCTGATAAGAATTCTGGGTGGTGAGCCGTAATTAACCCAAGCCATCACACCAACCTCAGTGGGGAGATCGGGCTTCTTGGACACGCCCGGCAGGATTGAAAAATGCTTGGTATGTCAGGCATTACTTTAAAAGCAACCACTTCTGGGGTGAGGCGCACGGGCTGTTATAAGCCACATAGCAATGCAAGAGATCAGGGCAGGGAGGGAAGCATACGGTGCCCAGTCAAAATGGCAGGGAGGCTGAAGCGCCTGATACTGCAACCTGTACGCAGAAATTAGTCATGCAAAGTAGCCTCATTGACTCACATGGGGCTTCTCAAGGGAGTAAATGCTCCGCTGTGTGACTCTGGGTTGCAGAAAATACACAGGAGGGGACAGCATTGCAGTGGGTCGGCAATGTGACATCATAGGTCTGTCTAAAGCCTCTGGTGACTGGTGCCCCTGCAGGTGAAAGGAGAGGCGGCAAGGATTGAATTGGGCCAGAGAGGAAATGCGATGAGCTGGGCAAATACAATGGGAGGCTGGATACCCAGGCAGTATTTGCTGGCAGGGAGACGTGACGGGGCTCTCGGAGGATGCCATCACGGAGCTAATCCTGCACTGATCTCAGGACCAGACGGGCCCTGTGGGTACGTCTACCCTGCAACGCCCAGCCAAGGTAGACAGACTATCTCAAGCTAGCGTGCTAAAAACAGCAGTGTGGACGTTGCAACTTGGGCTTTCAAGCCTAGAGGTTCGGGGGGCTGGAGCACATGAGCTGCAGTCCTTCTGCCATGTCCACATGGCTATTTTTAGCATGCTAGTTTGAGCCCAGCTTGTGCACGTCTGTCTTCCTGGGCTGGGAGGCTCGCTTCCAGCTGCTGTGTAGACATCCCCAGACAGGCCTTTTCTGTGCCTCAGACCCACAGTGCTGCTATGATCACAGCTTCATAGCTTTTAAGGCCAGAAGGGACCAGCAGATCACCTCGTGTGACCTTCTCCATGACCCAGGCCAGAGAATTCTCCTCTGTATTCGGCGCTGGCGCAACCGCAGCTGGAGTCCTGTGTCCAGTTCTGGTGCCCGCTGCTCACAAAGGGTGTTGGCAAATCAGAGCGGGCTCAGAGAAGAGCCACGAGAATGAATAAAGGGTTAGAAAACATGGCTTATAGCAGTAGATTCAAGGAGCTCAATCTGTTTAGCTTCACAAGGCGAGGGGTTAAGGGGTGACTTGATCACAGTCTCAAAGTATCGACATGTGGAACAATTATAAGTCTAACACGATCCAATGGCTGGGAGTTGAAGACAGAAAATAAGATCTACATTTTGAACAGCGAGGGTAATTAAGCATTGGATCAGTTTACCAAAGATCGTGGGGGGTTCTCTATTACTGGCAACTCTTAAACTCTTAGATCTGCTCCAGGAATTATTTTGGGGCAGGGCTCCGGCCTGTGCTAAACAGGAGGTCAGACCGGATGATCACAATGGTCCCTTCTGTCCTTGAGATCTGTGAACTTGTAATTTTCAGCCAGTTACCCCTGTCCTGACCCAATAACTTGTGTTTGGCTAAAGCATCTCTCCCAGGAGTCAGCTGGTCTGGATCTGAAGACATCAAGAGACGATGAGAATCCACCGCTTCCCTTGGTGTTTTTTTTCCAGTGGTTATCCCCCCAACTGTTAAAACTGGGGGCTATATCTCTCGTTGGGATGTCTCTGGCTCTGTCATCATCTGCCAAACAGCAACAGACACATTTGTCTGGGACGAAGGCTCCCTTTGAGGCCTGGAAAGGGTTCAAGGTTCATGGAAGTTGGGGGTACTCTGAATCATGCCACATGAGCAGCGCAAATAGGGTGACCAGAGAGCAACTGTGAAAAAGTGAAAAGAGTGAAAAATCGGGACAGGAGGTGGGAAGTAATAGGCGCCTATATAAGCCAAAGCCCCAAATATCAGGAGCGTCCCTATAAAATCGGGACATCTGGTCACCCTGAGTGCAAAGCAGGCGGGGGGACCTGGGGAGTATTTAGCAGCAGTTGACAGCAAAAGCATCCCTGTCCATGCGCTCCAGAGAAGCAGGGGTGGGGGAGGGGGAGATGCGGCCCCATCCCCGCACGCTCAGCACTTTTTTGCTTTTCTTATGCAAAAAGATTTTTTTTAAAAAAAAAAAGCCTCTTTTGGTTTTGTTTCCTTTTTTGTTTGCTAATATGTTGTTTCGGCCTCAGCTCCTGCGTCTCCAACTCCCTTGTTCTTGATGCTCATTAAAATAATTTTTTTAATCTCTTTTTTGTGGTTGCCGCTGCAGGTTTTGTTTTTTTTTATTATTTATTTCTCACTTCTTCTCCCTCCCCCCCCCCCCTCCCCAGCCCCTGCTACTCAACCCCGCGGTCAAAAAGTTCCTGTGTTTTCCATTTGCTTATTACCCAGAGTATCAAGGTTCCTCGGCAGTTTGCGAGTCACTCCAAAGCAATCAATTATGCATCAAATGACTTTTTGATTCTTTACCTTGTGAGAGGAGAGATGGAAGAGGCGCTTTTCCCCCTCCCCCTCCCTATTATTATTATTTTTATTATTATTCCTTTCTCCCTTTGCACCCGCGCAGGTCTGCCTGCTGGCACCGGGCTGATGACACCATCAAATAGCTTCCCCTTAATTGGCAACAACTCAGAGAAGGAGAGGAGAAAAAAAGATGAAAAATAAAAGACCACAGGAGCTGTAGCCCTTGTATACGGCTCTAAAGAGTGGGGGGCAGGGGGCTGACTGGAAAGGGACCAAGCCACCCCATTAGCCTCTTCAGGATGGCTGGCAAAAAAGTGTTGTCATGGCGACCCCCAGAAGGGGCATGGTGACCCCCATTAAGATAATGGGGCGGAAGCCGGGGAGTTTGCTGTCTGGGGACTGCGCTAATGGAGGAGGGGCACAAACTGGGAAAAGGATGATGGGCTGGGACGGGACCCCCTTTAAACGTGGGTCGCATGCAATGCAGAACCCCCCCTGCCACCCACTGCTCTCAGGATCGGGCCCTGGTGTTCTAGAGGCAGAGGCACTGGTGGGGCATCCCCTTTCTGATGCTGTAAGTCAGGATTAAGTAGATTGCCCCAGACATACACATCCCAGCGACGGACAGGCAGGAGCCCCCCGCCACGCTGCCCATTGCCAAGGCAACAGCTCCGATGTGGGCACGAACGCATAGGACACCGCCCCCAAATGGCCAGAGAGCCGCCTTGGGCTCCACTGGGCTCAGAGGGCAGCCAGGGGACCGTTGGGCTCATTCGGACCCTTCGGCAGTTTTAGAATTGAACGTGACCCAGATATGGTCTGAGCTGTCGCCAGAACTCGCGGCGTAGAACGGGGCCTGAGCTGCGGCGGAGCTTAGCAGTCTTCATTCACCCCTCAGCCTTGGGCTGAGCCCATGATAAAGGCGGAGGCTAGCCCTAGAGATTGGGAGCCAGGCCCTGCGACTTCAAGCACAGACACGAATTCCCCTCAGGACCTTGGAAGCAGAAGGGGACATTTCCAGCGAGTGTCAATCTCAGTAGAGAAGAGAGGACTCCGGTGTGATGGATTTCCAGGCGATTCTTTAGGGAGGCTGCTGGAAACAGATTTAGTTTTGGGTGATTTAGTTGGGGATCGGATGATTTAGTTGGGAATTGGTCCTGCTTTGAGCAGGGGGTGGGACTAGATGCCCTCCTGAGGTCCCTTCCCACCCTTATACTCTATGATTCTATGACACACCCGTGGCTTTCTCTGGCCCTCCAGCCCACAGAGAGACAAACACACCCGGGGCTGCCTGGCGTCACCGCACAAGGTCTCCCTAAGCCTGGCCTGAACTCAGTCCTCATGGTAGGGACAGTTGACTACACAACAGCCCTCCCGCCTCCACTGGTGTGCGCGCACACCCCCCTCAGATGGCCAGCCAGCTGGCCTCTGCTTTGCAGGCCGCATCAGCAAATTGTTCATCTCCGGTAGACGACATCAGCTCCACCCCAGCACCTGCCGCTGCAGCAGACCTTCTGCGTGCCCTTTCCCCACAGGCAACGAATGCCACCTCTTTGTCTCCGTTTCAGCTCGCATTTGTCCTAGACTTGGTGTATTTTATTTCCCTGGGTGCAGGCATACCAAGCCCATGCCTGCTCGACCTTCCGGGTACGTCCACACTGGGATAAAGGTGTGTCTTACATGTTAAAACCCTAGAGAAGAAAGGACATTTAGTTTAATGGGTGTTACCTGGTAGGGGCCACCCCCAGATTCCCCCATGGTTTGATACTTACCAGCTAGCATGTGTCAAAATACCACTTGTCCTGTCTTTACTAGGGTATTAACACATCCGGGTTTTATCCTAATGGAGACATGTCTGGGAGGGAGCAGGTGTCACCCAGCAGCTTAGATCTGTTCTCATGAGACGTGCTCAATGGACCGCTTGGGAGACTGGAGGCCTCTACGTCAGGGGCAGCAGCAGAACGAGCGTCCCTCACCCTGCCCAGACAATGGGCCTCAACCATGCCCTGAGCAGACCCTGCCTCATCAGCATTGTACCTCGAGGCCAGAGCCAGGCCAATACTGCTCTTATGGCTCTGTTCTGCGGCCCCAGCGAGCGTCCCAGCGCCGATATATTCCTCCCCCCCAGACGACCGCCGATGGGAGCTTGTCCGTCTTCCAGGACAAGCCTGCTTTAAGCAAACAATGGGATAACCGCGGAGGGTCAGCAGACCTCCCTGTTGCGTACTGCGGGAGACGTTGTCAGCCTACGGCGGACGTTCTATGCAAAGAAATCGAACAGGTGAGACCAGCAACGGGAGGAAAGCGGAATCCTCACGCTCTGATCTCACACGTGGCTTCGATCTCAGAGAAGAAGGGTACCACTGAGCTGGAATGGCCCTCAGCCCGAGCCGTCTGCTGCACCGCTCCCCAGTTGCCTGGATAGGTCCCCTTCACCAAAGACCGCACAGCTCCAGAGCAACACAGGACCCAGGGAGGCGCTGGCAACACTTCCTCAGGCAGCCACAAATGGAAACGAACCAGCCAGTGTTAAGTCATCAGAAGCTGTAGCTTTAAGACGACCAACGCAGCGACTCAGGCACCAAGTGCTCCTTCAGGAACTGGACAAATCGGAGAAGCAGGTCACAGGGATTGGCTCAACTACAGATCGAGAGAGATCACAGAACCTGGGATTGAGAACACGGGCCAGGCTCAACCTCCTGGGGCAGGTTTTCAGGCCATGCTGCGGAGAAAAGGCTGCTTAGCTTTATAGCAGCATCTGACCAGAGTGGCTCAGGAAACCCCCTTTGGCTTGTTTACTTTGCCCAGTGCCTTTACAGCTGCAAATCCTCTCTGTCTGGGCCGCACCAGACAGGAGCGTCATCCAGAGCCGATTCTTTCAGGCAACAACGACAGGGCTATGGAGTGATTATAACCGGGCTGCAGCCAGGCAAGGTCGGGAAGATCCCGAGGCGGCGATGATGAAGACCTTGATTGGACGGATGAACCTGGTCTCCTGTAGTGAAATGGGACGTTGAGTGCAGACGGGACATTCGGGCCCAGCCCGTGCAGCAGAATAAGGCGGAGAGCCAAAGCAATCACCACCCTGCAGCAAGGGGAAAGAGGCAGCCGGGAAAACTCACTGGTTCAGAAATGGAAGGACAATAAATAATGGCTCGCAAGAGCTGGCTGCTGGCGAGAGGGCCGTGGTGAGAGGATTCAGGGGAATGAACATTCCTTTTCACTTAAAGGGTGTGCAAGAGACCATCTCTGGTCCATGTTCCTGTACACAGACCACTGGTGCAGAATGTAGGCTCAAGTGCAAACAAGTGCAGCGTCTGGCCAGTCCGATTTGTGGAAATGGGGGAATGATTTTACAGTCTGAGCGCAAGTAAGGAAGATGATATAATCCTGGTGCTCTCCATCTAGAATGCAGTCCCTGCAGGTTTCTGCAGTGCAGACTGAGCCAGGAGTGGAAGCCTGAGGGTTATTTGAACTGGTTATGCTAAAATAGTTAATTCAGGTCTTTAAGGGGATGTCCCGCATGGAAAATGTGGTCCTTACTGGTGGGACTCACTGGGACATTCAGGGCAGGACCATTCAGGCAGCTGTGCAAACACCTACCAACACAGCCAGCATCGCCAAAGAAGTACAATGGGCCAGGCCATAGAACAATCTCTCATCTCTTGTCCTGTCTCTCACTTGACACTGAAGCAGCTGGGAAAGGTCTGCAAAATGCTGTGAGAAGAGTGTGCAACTTTGGCTCAGGATGGGCCAGGCATAAAAAATATCGCTGATTTGAAAATGGGCATAAAACGAGTTGATATCGCTTCTGTTCACCCAACCTAGGGCTCTGTTCCCAGCCTGGTGAGCATCAGGGTGCAGAGTAAAAGGATGGGACATTGAGACTGCCTAGTGATGTGGAAAAAATCAATCTGTAAAACAATACCAGCCTGAATTCTGTTACACAGAATCCGAGAAATACTAGATAGCTCGTGGGGAAACGAATGAGTTACTGTACTTGATCAAGACAAAGCTTATCCCACAGGCCCAGAAATGAGGATGCCCAGAAGCTCACCATGTTAGTAATGGCCCCGGGGACCTGCATTCCTTTTGGGCTGACAAACGCACCTGCAGCTTCCCAATACTGAATGGATGAGGATTGAAGGGGTCTCTGGGATCATCCAGCCCTTTATTAGATGACCTCTTGGTTTTATAGCAGTGGTTTTGACCAACCTATGGAAGATATAAGGAAGGGGCTTAAAGAAATTGTGAGGCCAGAGGGTAAATTAAATCCCAGGAGGTGTGACGTCTATAAAATCTGATTCTTTGGAAGAGTTACTTCAAGTAATGGGTATCAAGCTGCCCTTGAGATGTGGCTCTCATTGATGAAAAGGTATACAAACTAAAGCCTTATAGGGACTTTTCCAAGGACTCGATGAACAGAGAAAGAGGCAGAAAGGCGGAGTAAAGGAATTCTTGCCACTTGCCTCCTATCCAGAAAGTTTACTAGGCAGAAAGCCACCAGGCGGTTTGGGGGAGCCTGGTGACTGGTTTCTATCTCCATGAACCTCACAATGGCCTCATTTCAACTAACCAGCAATGTTTTGCATGTTGACACTTCAGCCGAAGGGTAGGGGAGATATTCTACCAGTGGCAAGGGTGTTATTTGTGAGTAATACCTAAAGATCACAAATGCTTACCCAGGCAGAAAAGAGCTACCACTGGCAGGTAGGGATGTTAGATTAGTCAGTTAGTTTCTGGCTGCAATTTAAAGGTGTAGATTTCAAACTAAAACACCCTAAATGGTTTCAGTCCTGCCTGATTGGAGAGGTTGCCCCTCTCCCTGTGTGACACTGAGGCAGCTGATATGGGCCGAGGTTCTCAAGGTAGCACCTAGTGTAATGGCCAGGGAGTGGTGGGTTCTTAGTGAATGACCCTCAGCTTTGCCACACCATGGCCTCATCCTTCGAGATGGTTTTCAATTTTGCAACACAGTCGTAGCTACAGACGAAGCAGCTGTCGATTAAACCGCAAAGATGAGGCATGAGAAGGAGAGAGACCATGAACCACAGCTCCAGAAACTGTCTTCAACCTCTTGAGCCCAGTGGGCACCTCCTTTGGCTGCAATGACATTTTCTGCGGGTCACTAGGGGGAGGTGGTACACATACATGCTAGTCACCAGGCCACAGCTCTATGCCCGGATGGGTTTCACATTGTGATTGTTACATGACAACCCACCAACTGAGATCAGGGCCCGCCTGTGCTGGGATCAGTAGAGTTGTAGCTCTGGGCCCTGCCTCACAGGGATTACAACCTAAACAGAACCACAACACAGGCAGGGGACTGAGTCACAGAGATGAAGTAACTGCTCCCAGATCACACAGTAAGTGTGTGGCAGAGGCAGGGACTGGACGCGGTCTCAGAGTCCCCGCACAGTGCTGTGACCACAAGACCATCCTTCCACTCTCTGACCTTGGCTCCAAGGCAGACGGCGATGACTGGTTAGCACCATCACAACCCATGCCAACCTGCGCAGGTACGCCTGGCAAGCTGTTAGCCAGGACCACCATCCCCATGGACAGGAGACGGTCTCCCGCGTCAGGCTGGAGACCAGTGCCTCCGATGGTTTATTCCAAAACAGAGTGTTTATGGAGGGACTGAGTTTCATTTTTCTGGCTGTGGGAGGAAGAGGTGACCAAGCAAAATACCATCTACAGCTCTTCCAGGCTTCACACGTAGTTGATTGCTCTAGCCCCATTAGAGCACTGGCCAACAATCAGAGATTGCTCAGAGGTGTGGGCAGTATCACCAAGCGCAGAAGGATCTGAGGGGGGGCATCCATATCTAAGGATTGGAGCCAGGGAAGCACAGGGTGCCTGCTGCAAGCCCTAAGACGCAGGACCTCCCTCCTTCTCCCCCCTCCTCACCTCACTCTCCGGAGAGTCAGCACTTTCCGATTGCTTCAGGGGGCACTCGTGTCACAATGATTTCCACTGGATCAAAGCGCCCTCGAAAGGTGAACTGTTTTGAAGGCAGGGCACTACGTGCATAAAAGGACTTGGCAGGGATCAGCTCACTGGATGATACAACCATCTTAAAGGAAACTCACCCAGCGTGACACAAAGACAAATCTGAAGTTGTTGGTTTTTTAAGACAGTTTCGAGCAGTTGACAAGTGCTGGGAGTTCAGCCCTGGTGACAAAATGCTCCGTTTGCCACAGATGCGATATAGGCAGCAAAAGTGCAAGATCTTTCCAGACCAATGCACCTTGCTCCTGACTTGGTGGAACACCTAGTTCAGTCTCCACGGGCCCGGTCAGCCGATTGAAGGGCTGATTAGTGTCCACTGTAGTGGAGGACTGTGCAGCATGGACACCCATCCACAAGGAACTTCACTGAGCCCCACCTGCTGATTTCACATGGGGCCACTGGACAGCCATCAGATGGTGCCACTGCCAACCTCGGGGCTGGACCTGAACCAGTGAAAGCTCCTCTGTACTCTCTGACCTCCAGCCAAGCCCCTCCCTGGATTTGGTTAGAAGAGACATTTTTACTCTTTTTCTGGGATGTCACATTCATCCGATATGGATGAACCCTACAAGCACTACTTGGTTGGCACTTGAAGACCATATTCAGGCTTCAATTGGTGAAGACTGTGACTACCCATGGCTTAGGGCCATTTCTCACAGGGAGCGAATTGCATGGCTTCTCTACATACTCTATGAGGTTCCAGTTGACTCCTGGATGCAGTCCAAAGTGTTGGTTTGTACAACTCTTCATGGCTTAGGTCCTCTCTGTCCTCAAACGCTTGCTCCATAGCAGAGACTCTCACACCAAGTATCACTAAATTGCCATGTCTGTTGGTTGGCAATGGGGTGTTGTCATTGGGGCCACTTGTGACTCATCCACTTCCTTCCTCCACGCTTGGTCTGCCTGAGCCAGAGATTTATGACCTTTAAGACTATGACCTTGAAAAGACTATGGGCCAGATGCAGAGGCAATGAGCAAGCTGGAATAAGTTCCACTCCCTTATGCTCAAATGTATTAGGTGTAACTTACACGCTTAGGAGCCAGAAGAAGGTTATGTAAACACAAACTCTTTCTAGGCTCAGACTCACCTCTGAATTTGTCCCTGCCTCTTTACCTAACCTTTCCCTCCAGCAGCAAGTTATGTGGTCAGATATCTCCTCACCTCAGAGACTGGAAAGTCAAGCTCCCCGAGGAGCTGCAGCCTATCCTGCTGTCCTCAATTCTGGCCCTATCAGGACCAAGTCACTTTGTGGGCATTGCCATCTGAAGGTCATTTTGGCTTTTGCAGAGTAAGGGGAGTGTTCTTCTGTTATTGACAGATAGCAGATCAGGGTCATCACTTTCTTTTATTTATTTTTTTGCAAGCGTGCTTGAAGCCCATGATAGGCACACCCTACAAAATGGAAAATTAAATGAACCAGATCAAAAACAAAGAGCCGGTGTTAGCAGAGGCTTAGGGAGGAATTTGCACATGCAACCGCAGCCATTGCATGTGCAAATGGCGAGCTGTGCATCCAATTGGTCATTTGAATGCACAGCTCTTGCAGTTGGGCATGCAATCGCAGAAATTGGGTGCCTAAACTTACTGAACAAAGCAGGCCCTTGGATTAATTAATAAATTAGAATATCTGGAGGAGATAAGTGGGAATCCTCCTGCTCGGGTGAAGATTAACCCCTGGGCGCCCAGATTGGGGTAATTTACCTAGTTTGATGGCCAGACACCATCCTTCCCCTATTCCATTCTTCCTCCTGCTCTCCTCTTCCTTTAAGAAGTGGAGAAGCGAACAGATGTTTGTACGCTTTCCCACCTTGCTCCCCCCCCTCCTCCGCTACAGCGAGCTCACCTCCCCAGTGTGGCAAAGCCCCGGAGCAACTTCCTTTACAACTCTGCAGACTCTGTGTCACCTCACCTGTCACACAAGCTGGTGACAAGAAAGCAACAGCATAACCCACCAACCGCCACCAGAGGCCGAATGGGAAGAGGGATGGGGAGGGGGTGGCGAGGGCAAACAGATGCACCAGGAGTCACTCCCGAGAGCGTTTTTGCATCGGGAGGTGCGAACCGGAGCATGTGACTCCCACTTCCAGCGCAGGTACCACAGCAGCTGACAATGGCTACAGGCCTACCACACCAGCCTTGCTATTTCTGTGAGATGTCAAACATGCAGTGCTAAGCAATCATCTCCCCTGCCATCTGCCAAGGCGAACAGGGCTTGTGGATGTTAGAGCTACTATCTTGACAGACTCTCATCTCTCTCTTTTTTTTTTTCAATTTAAAGAGAGAGAGGGAGGGAAGAGCCCACATTCATTCAACTATGAGCCATAAAAACTACTCTACGGCTGTTAAGCACAAAAGTAAAGAAAGAAACACAGGCCCTTCCTCCTGCTCCTAACTTTGACGGGGAGAAACTGCAGAATCTTTGTCTGCCTTTACAAAAAACACACAGGGAAATTCAGTTTCTTGGCTAAAATTATAGTCCTGGGCCTTTAAATTCCAGGAGTCCTGCAGGGTGCGTGCCATTGACGAATGCTGAGTTCCTGTTGAAAAGACACGCCCTTTCCTGCAGGACAAGCAGACTCTTAAAGGGCCGGGACTATAAAAATAGGATGGGGCTGGTCTCCTGCCCCAGCAAAGCAGATGACAGACTCAGAGATTTAGTGGAGTTTTCCCATATCTGACTAATAGGATCCCAAGTCTCTAGTATCTTGCACTGGACACTGGACAGCGTTGTGCTGAACCGACCCACCAGGTCTCATCGGCTCACACTTCCTTCATTACAAAATAAAAGCCAGACTCTTGAACAGGAAGGACCCAACACGTTGTGCCATAGTATTGCCTTTGATAAGGACCTGGGGGGTGAGGGGAATGTTGGTGACCTCCCATCCCCATTGCCCATCATCAGCATTGCTAGAAAGAATGACGAAGAGTGAGTTCGGCAAGAGCTGGTATCTTCTGAGGCTCTCAGCCCTCCAGACCTTCTGCTGTGTTTGCTCCTCCAGATACCACAGTGGGGACAGCCACGAATGGATGGCACTTGGCATAAGAAAAGCAGGAGGGATCCCACTCTAGAGACCATCAATGTCTTGGCCATTTTGCCATATGGTTCCTGGCCAATGAGCACACAACGTTAGCAGGTGTCAATGCCCACCAGGCGACTTGGTCCTGAAAGGGCTGGAATTGAGGAAAGCGGGATTGGCTGCTGCTCCTGCGGGACCAGGTAGAGCCTCTGAACTGAGGAGCTGTCTCTGCTGTTGAACGGCAGGAGGAGCTGCCCCGAGAGAGCAGCCCTGCAGAAGAAGGACTCTTCCACGTCACCTCAGCCTTCCTCCCACAACCGTTCGCCAGCCCAAAGCCCCTTTGTTCTTCCCATCAGCCCCTAAAGGCCTCCCTCAAACTGAGATCCAGCACAGGGGAGAACCGGTGAAACAGTTCCATGCTGTAACAGAATCCCAGAACCTGCCTGTCTTGGCACCACCTGTGCAGACCCAGCCGCCTTCACCTCCTAGGGTGTGGGGGGAACAGCTGATGGCGGATGGCCACTTTCTAGGAGGGCCACATCCCTGGGATGCAAATGGAGGTGTCTCGGCCAGATCCCAGGCAAGATCTGTGACTGCATGCCCGGCTCATCACATGCACATGGAGGAACTTGTGACCTTCATCTTCAAACACAGCTCTCTGATCCGTCACCAAAGGCCAAACCCCAGCAGCTCAGCTGGGAGAGAGAACTCTTTAGTCTTTGAGCTGGTCTGATACTCTCCACCCAGCAGGGCAGCAAGGTATAAATACTTGAGCCCCCGCACCCCTTGTCCTTTCAACTTCATTCTGCCCATTCGTTCTTGAAATGGAAGTCTGTTTTGTAAGATCTCAGCAAGCTATTCATGGTGCCATTGGCATCTATGCTCTACTGATGGACTGGATAGCACTATAAAGCTGTCTGGAGCTGGGTGCTCTGTTACATCATAAGTTGGATAATTTCATCGTTAAAGAGTGAATTAGATGGCACAGTTGCTTCCTTCTTCAATCACTTGATCATTCCCTGTTCTTTTCATTCCCTCTGGAGCACCTGGCATCGGCCACTGTCGGAAGACAGGCTACTGGGCTAGGTGGACCTTTGGTCTGACTCAGCCTGGCCATTCTTATGCTCTTACAAAATCCCCCGGAACTGCACGTCCTCCGGTGCTATGTATTCTGTAACCCTAATGACTGCAGCTATTTGGAAGGTTTCCGTTGTAAACCGAAGAGCTAGAAACTTTGCCCCACCACCCAAATGAGAGGTGACAATATCACGGCCCATCTTGGGATCCCAACCCCAAAGCTGGGAGCTAGGAGAAGCAGCTATTTTTGATGCCCATCCCTGACGTGAGATCCACGTCTTACACGCTTGCCAATGGAGAACAACCCAAAACAACTGCAACCACTCCATTTCCCCACTTTTCTGGGTTCATCTAGGCAGCCACACGTCTGCCTTTCGTTACTCACCTGATTGGGGCGTGGACTCTGTTTCCAGTCATGAATTGTAGAGCACTGGGCATAGCCAGCATGAAACAAGCCAAAATATAATGAATAATAAATGCTTTAAGGACAGACTCCAAAGGACTTCTGTGAAAGGGATGCTTGCTGTAACAGCAAAGCCAGAGTTTGGGTGAATAAGGAAACGAAGGGCTGCTTGGCTCATAGTCACGACAGGTCTAGGGACTCTACTTTGCTACACTGATAAGTAGTTAATTATTTCCTTCCTTTTATGCTCAGAGTTACGGTGTGGATTTCGAACCGGTGAGAGGTGGCAGATGGACAGGCAGGTTTTTCACCCATGCTGGGCCTCCCTCCTGACCCAGAAAGACCTAGATGATAATACCACCACCCTGCTGCAGCCTGTCTACCAACCATGGCTTCCCCCCGCTCAGCTGTGGTGAAACTAGGAGGAGCTAGGTAATCCAAAGACTCTGGTCTCAGGCACGCCATGGCTGGGGGATGTATCAGTGGGGATTTGCAAGGCACTAGCTCTGTTACAGCTGTTCCGAAGCCCAGAGGGGCTCTTTCCAGGACATTACACCTATGCTTGCCCTGCAGCTGGGAAGGCAGAGGGTTTCCAGGAAGGTCACAGCATTGTGTCTCGGTCCGACACTACAGGTTGCTCAAACATGAGCTGCCTGCCCTCCAAAGCTTTGTCAGCCAGCAACGTGAAACCCATAAATCACATCACCTAGCCAGCGCCGCTATGCCAGCCAACACCCGGTGTAGACGCGGCTATGCCAAGAGCAGAATGCTTCTGGCCGCATAGCGAATGTTGCTTGGGGAAGTGGTGTAGCTATGCCGGCAGAAAAACCATACTAGGGGGCTCTGCTGGCTGGGGCACTGCCGGCCAAGGGTCTGTAGTGCAGACAAACCTTCTTCATTACCCTCTCCTACTGAGAGATGCTCCCAGCCCAGGGCACCAAGGAGCCACATGCATGTCTATAGAACACAATGTTCACATTCAGCTCAAGCCAAAGCAGGTACAATTTCCTGTTGCAATCCGTAGGCATTTCATCTGCTTATACCAAGGCTAAATTTGGTCCAGTAGGTGGGAGTACCCTTTATGCTCGGTTCCTAAGGAAAGACTTTTTGTGTCAAAACAATACTTAATTACCCTGTGGAACTCACTGAAACAAGACATCCGCTGTTACATTACATAGGATAAACATGAAGACAGGCTATAAATCCTCAAACTTCAGGACATAACCCAATCACTGACTGACCAGGGGTCCAGAAGAAATGAACAAAGCCATAACAAGCTTCAGTGGCTGGAAGCAGAAGTCAAAGAAATGTTAATGGGTGAGAAGAGGCACATTTTTAACGGGGAAGGCAATTAACCATGGGAACAGAGCCCCCAAGAGATGTGTTGGGTTCTTGGAAGTCTGAAAATTATGGCTGACTGTCTTTGCAAAAGCTACCTGCCAGTTCAGCCACAAGTTACCGGCTAGAGGCAGGAATAACTGGGTGAGATTCTGTGGCCTCTGTTATGTGGCCTGGTGACTTGCATAATCAAACGGCCCTTTCAGACCTTAAAATCAATGGGCCAGATTCTCAGCTGGTGTAAATCAGTGTGGCTTACGTGACCTCAGTGAGTCTATGCTGAGAATCTGGCCCTATGAAACTTCACCTAACAGGCAGGTTATTCCATATTTGCCCGCTACATGGTTTCTTGCACCTTCCTCTGTAGCAGTTGGTCCCGGTCCATATCAGAGGCAAGGTACTAGATTAGATCTAGCAACAAAACTGTTCCTGTGTTGCAGTGATCTAAAGAGAGGGTTTACGGGCAGACTGAAAAGCGGGGAAGGCAAATCATTCTTGTTAAGGATGATTGTTCCTGAATGGAAGTCTCCATGGCAGAGAGCCACTGATGTGATTGACCGGGCATGGGGCTTGGACCGGAACTCGTAGCGTGTCCACCAGAAGAATGGCAATCAAATTGAAATGTCAAAAACATGTGGCAGGGTTTTCTGGCAGCGCTAATCCGCCGTGACTTTAAAAGGCTTATGATTCACTTAGGCAGCCATCAAGCTCCGGTGCGGGGCTCCAGGAAGCAGAGGGGACCACGCCAGTTCTGACCCGACAGTTCCCTGAGTGCCCATCTCAGGCAGGCAGCATGGCGTGGCATGTCTGCTGTATGAACCAGGAAATGATTTGAAGGCTCCCACCTCCCAGAAGGCTGCGGGACAGGAACCTGATACCTTTGCTTTCATCCCCAGCAGTGGGGCAGGAGGGGAAAATATGGCAGGGCTTGGATTCTCCCACTCCCTGAGTTCATCCGTTTGGCTAGCCCCGGGCTGAAGCTGTCTGACTGGACGGAGGATCAGGAAGGGAATGGAATTCAAACCCAAGTGGTACCACCCATGAGCACAAGGCAGGGCTGGGAGAAGTCTAGGCAGGAGTGCTTAAAGGGGTCTAATAAAAGGGCGGTGGGGGTGGGGGGAAGCCTATCATTTCCTACAGCAATGAAAGTGACATCACATCTGTCTGGCCATCCCCACCCCATCTGTCCCACATCCTTTCTGTGTCCCAGGCTCCTCAGTTCTGCGTCACATCACTATCAGTGGTGCCGGGTGCAGTGCAGGCGCTGAAAGAGGAAAATCCACTCTTGTGGCTAAAAGCACAGGCCAGGGATCTGGAATAGCTGGGGTCGCTCCCTGGGTGAGGACATCACTTGACCGTTCCATGTCCCACTTTCTCTGTCTGAAATCGGAGAGAGTCGCCTGCCGCGCCCCCCGGGGGGTCTGTAGGTTTAAATTCAGCCGTTTCTCAAGTGTTGTGGCATCGTCAGGCGCACGGTGCTCTACCGCACAAGTGAAAGGTACTCGAGCACGCCCGTGGCCAGCGAGGGCTGCATGATTGTCACTCTGCTGGGTTCTCAGAACTTCACAGCGGCCACGGGGATGGAACTCAAATCCAGAGCCGGGCAGGAAACAGTTTTGCCATCGTGTGCGTATTTTGGAGATTTTGGGAAAAAAATTCTCTTCCCAAATCAGGACAGGAAGGCAATACCCTGGCCGCTTTTGGAAACCCACAAAAATATCCAATCAGGTCTGTGATAAAAGAAGGGGGGAGTAGCTCCCTTTGATGGACACCCAGCCAGCCTGTTAGCTGTAAAATCCCTCTTGGTAGCTGTTCTCTACTTGCTTTACCTGTAAAGGGTTAAAAAAGTCCCCCAGGTGAAGAAAAGAAAGTGGGCACCTGACCAAAAGAGCCAATGGGAAGTTTAGAACTTTTAAAATCGGGGAAGAAACTTCCCCTTTGTCTGTTGTTCTCTCTGAGCTGCAGGGACACCGAGCAGCAATGCTATACCCAGGAAAGCTGTGTAAGGTTTGAACCCAGGGCCGGCGCTTCCACTAGGCGAACCTAAGCAGTCGCCTAGGGCGGCAGGATTTGGGGGGCAGCATTTTGCCGCCCACGGCAGAAATTCGGTGGTGGGGGGGTCCTTCCACTCCGGGTCTTTGGTGGAAATTCGGCGGTGGGTCCTTCACTTGCTCCGGGACCCGCCGCTGAAGTGCCCCGAAGATGCGGAGTGGAAGGACCCCCTGCGGCCGAATGCTCAGAGGAGGAGCACTGCCGCCTAGGGTGGCAAAAACCCTGGCGCCGCTCCTGTTTGAACCAGGTATGAAAAATTATCTTCCATGCCTGGGAAGGACCATTGGGATAGGGAATGTTTAGATAGACGTGATCAGGTTTATTTCTATATTTTGGCTTGTGGATCTCCTGTGTGCTAACCCCAGATGCTTTTGTTTGCTTGTAACCTTTAAGCTGAACCCCCAAGAAAGCTAGTTTGGGGGCTTGATTTTTGGACTTGCTCTTTTAAAATCTAGCAAAAGCCTAAGTTCCAGATGGATTTTCTTCCTTTTTGTTTTTAAATAAAATTTACCTTTTTAAAGACCAGGGTTGGATTTTTGGTGTCCTAAGAGATTTGTGCACATGCTGTTTGATTAGTTGGTGGCAACAGCTGATTTCCTTGTTTTCTGTTTCAGCTCTTCCCTGAAGGGGGGGTGGTGAAAGGGCTTGAGGGTACCCCACAAGAAGGAATTCCCAAGTGCTCCTTCCTGGGTCCAAGGGGGTTTTTTGCATTTGGGTGGTGGCAGCGTTTACCAAGCCAAGGTCAGAGAGAAGCTGTAACCTTGGGAGTTTAATACAAGCTTGGAGTGGCCAGTATTAATTTTTAGAATCCTTGTGGGTCCCACCTTCTGCACTCAGACTGCCAGAGTGGGGAATCAGCCTTGAGATGGTGGCAGCCGTGGGATCATTTTGAACCAGAAGCACAGACCTCGGGATTTTAAAAGGACACATTTTTCCTTTTGGCTGCTTGAAAGCCAGGGAGTTTTTTTTCTTTCTTTTCTTTGCTGCCTGAGGGGGAACGGGCACACCAAAGGCTCAGCCTCCAAAGCCAGGCAGTCCAACAAGCCGTTTATTTTGTTTTCTTTTCTAGCTTGGTGGCGATGAACTAGCCAGGCTAGAGTAGGGCGGCTCTGTGCGTGAGTGACGTCGGGCACGAAAACCCTAGAGAGACCAGTCTTCCCGAAGCAGCACGCCACGGAGAAGACAGACCCAGATCAAGCCCAGTCATCCAGCTCCATGACAGAAATGCAGCGAGGGGATGGGGGAACGGGGACTTCCCAGGGGGGAAGGATCAGCCCTCCCCCAACCGAGATCCCGGTGACAGGTTGGAGGGATGCCCTTAACCCAGGCTGAGTTCTGACTGAGGCAGAAAGGTTTCAGAGTAACCATCTTAGTCTGTATCCGCAAAAAGAACAGGAGTCCTTGTGGCACCTTAGAGACTAACACATTTATTTGAGCATAAGCCATCCGAAGAAGTGGGCTGTAGCTCACGAAAGCTTATGCTCAAATAAATGTGTTAGTCTCTAAGGTGCCACAAGTACTCCTGTTCTTTTTGAGGCAGAAAGGAATTTCTTCCTAGAGGCAACGCATTTGGAGGAGAGGAGAGAGGTGAAGCACTTGGAAATGAAGCGCTTGGAGGTGGAAGCGGAGGAGAGGAGAGAGGCGAAGCGCTTGGAGGTGGAAGCGGAGGAGAGGAGAAAGGCAAAGCGCTTGGAGGTGGAAGCGGAGGAGAGGAGAGAGGCGAAGCGCTTGGAAATGAAGCGCTTGGAGGTGGAAGCGGAGGAGAGGAGAAAGGCAAAGCGCTTGGAGGTGGAAGCGGAGGAGAGAAGAGAGGCGAAGCGCTTGGAAATGAAGCGCTTGGAGGTGGAAGCGGAGGAGAGGAGAAAGGCAAAGCGCTTGGAGGTGGAAGCGGAGGAGATAAGAGAGGCGAAGCACTTGGAGGTGGAAGCGGAGGAGAGGAGAGAGGCAAAGCGCTTGGAGGTGGAAGCAGAGGAGAGGAGAAAGGCAAAGCGCTTGGAGGTGGAAGCGGAGGAGAGGAGAAAGGCAAAGCGCTTGGAGGTGGAAGCGGAGGAGAGGAGAGAGGCAAAGCGCTTGGAAATGAAGCGCTTGGAGATGGAAGCGGAGGAGAGGAGAGAGGCGAAGCGCTTGGAAATGAAGCGCTTGGAGGTGGAAGCGGAGGAGAGGAGAGAGGCGAAGCGCTTGGAAATGAAGCGCTTGGAGATGGAAGCGGAGGAGAGGAGGGAGGTGAAGCGCTTGGAGGTGGAAGCGGAGGAGAGGAGAGAGGCGAAGCGCTTGGAGGTGGAAGCGGAGGAGAGGAGAGAGGTGAAGCGCTTGGAAATGAAGCTGAAGCGCTTAGAGCTGGAAAAGGCTATGCTGGATCAACCAGGTAACCCTAACAGTCCTTCTCCAGGTACCGCTCCCCAGTCAAAGAAATTCCATACAAGGTAGGTGATGATACAGAGGCCTTCTTAGAAAATTTTGAAAGGGCCTGCCTTGGGACAGCATCCCTCCAGACCAGTACATGATGGAGCTGAGGCCACAACTCAGTGGACCCTTAGCAGAGGTGGCAGCTGAAATGCCTAAAGAACACATGAACGAGTATGAAATTTTTAAACAGAAGACCAGAATTAGGGTGGGACTAACACCCAAGCATGCCCATCAGTGGTTCAGAGCCCTAAGGTGGAAACAAGATGTGGCATTTTCCCGACACGCCTACCACATTGTAAAAAATTGGGATGCCTGAATATCAGGAGCAAGTGTTAAATCTCTGGAAGATCTCTCTCCCCTAATGCAAATAGAGCAGTTCTTAGAGGGTGTTCCTGAGGAAATAAAAACATACACCCTAAATGGGAAGCCCAAAATTGTAATCGAGGCAGGGGAGATTGGAACCAAATGGGTGGAGGTTGCAGAGAAGAAGAAAGCTAGTAGCAGTCGGAGTGGATACCAGAAGGGGCAACCTGAGACGACACCCCACCATCGGGGTCAGCCCAAAGCCCCACCTCACAAGGAGGAGCCCTCCATGCCGTCAGGGAGAGCCCAGATGCCCTCTTGTCCCACCACCCCATTCTCCAACCACCCACCTCGCCCCAGCCCACAGTCAGCTGGGCGATGCTTCAAATGTAATGAGCTGGGGCATGTGAAGGCCAACTGCCCCAAGAGCACCAGCCAATTGCAACTCATCACCCCGGGGCCCCACCGAGAGCCTTCAGGCCCAGATGCCTTGCAAATGCCCCCAGAGCGGAGGGAAACCCTGCGTGTGGGCGGGAGGAAGATCACTGCGTGGAGAGACACTGGAGCACAGGTGTCAGCTATCCACCAATCCCTGGTGGACCCCAAATTCATCAACCCAGAAGTCCAAGTGATGGTGCAACCCTTTAAGGCCAACTCTTTTAACTTGGCTACAGCCAGGTTGCCTGTCCAGTGCAAGGGCTGGTCAGGAATATGGACTTTTGCAGTCTATGATGATTATCCCATTCCCATGCTGCTGGGAGAAGACTTAGCCAACCATGGGAGGCTAACAAAAAGGGTGGGGATGGTCACCTGCAGCCAGACTAAACAGGCCTCCACACCTAACTCCATTCCTGAGCCTCCTACAGGAACCCAGCCAGAGGTGGTGGAACCAGACCCCAGACCAGAGTCTAGGGCAGCGGTTGTAGATCCAATTCCTGGGACCCAGCCAGAACCAGCCCAAGGATCGGAACTGGTGGAGCAGTCCGCACCAGAGCCCGTGCTTGCCACCCCACCAGTGTCAGGGGCGCCAGCACCAAAGGGCGCCACAGAGCCTGCCCCTGCAGCAGCTGCTAAACCGGCACAAGAGGCTCAACCGGAGCTTGAAATACCACCTAGTGCACCAGCGGAGAGCGGTTCACAGTCAACAGAAACAACCCCATCACCTGCATCGCTTCCAGGGAGACCAAGCCCAAGTCCACAACCCAGCAAGGAACTAATGTCTCCAGCATCAAGGGAGCAATTCCAGGCAGAGCAGGAAGCGGATGAGAGAATCAAGGGAGCTTGGATTGCAGCACAGAGCGTCCCACCACCTCTCAGCTCTTCTAACAGGTCCAGGTTTGTTGTAGAAGGACTCTTATACAAGGAGACTCTTTCTAGTGGGCACAAGGAGGACTGGCATCCTCAGAGACAGTTGGTAGTTACAACTAAGTATAGGGAAAAGCTCTTGAGCTTAGCCAGTTACCCAGGGTTCTTTCAACCCAAAGCTCTTGGTAACTTTACTCTGTGCGAGTTGGTGTCAGGAAATAAATCAGGGGAGACACGGCCGTCCGACCGATAGATGGCTGGCACAAACAGGACAACACAAGAGTGCTTTCACTTAAAGCTAAACTTGACTAGTCTCAAGCACTTACACACGTCCACAACAGGTTAGTAAAACACCCCCAACTCTTGATCATTACCACAGCTGAGTGTGGCGCTCAAGTGACACAGCGGCAGGCTTCCGGTGGCCAAATCTTCCGTCTGCCGGTGGGGACCACAAGATAGATCCAGAGGGAGAGTCCAAAAGAGTCCCCAAACGAGTCCAACTATCTCAAGCTTTTCCTCTTATTTATACATTAGTAATAGAATGACAGGTCCCTTAAAGAAAACTTGTTAAGCAAGCAGTTCCAATGGGCAAGCAAGAGGCTCCTTCTGATTATTGATTAACCCGGTGTGGGTTTTTCCAGAGTTTGCAGCCTTGAGACCCCAATAGACATTCCTGAGGCACATCCTGCTCTTTTCAAATGAGTGTATCAGCAACTTCAACACAATTCTTATCAGGAAGGACACGGGGTCAAGCTGCCCTTTCTGAGACACCCAAAACCCCCTCCCCTCCTATCTTGGTCAAGCTGAGACTGCTGAATGGCCAATTTACAGCTTGCTGACTAGGCCGCCTTTAACAATAAGCCATAGTGGTTTCAGGCACTTTACTGGTTTGCCAAAATCTCCCCGTACAAGCCAACGATCACCCTAATGGCCACGCTGGGGTGAACAGGATCAAGGACCGTTTGGGGAAGTCATTCCACTGGGAGGGAATGGGCAAGGACGTTTCTACTTATGTTCAGTCTTGTGAAAGCCCCAAGACCAGGTCAAGGCCCTTCTCCAGCCACTCCCCATAATTGAGGTCCCATTTCAGCGAGTAGCTGTGGATATTCTGGGTCCTTTCCCTAAGAAGACACCCAGAGGAAAGCTGTACATACTGACTTTCATGGATTTTGCCAGCCGATGGCCGGAAGCAGTACCCTTAAGCAACACCAGGGCTAAAAGTGTGTGCCAGGCATTGACTGACATTTTTGCCAGGGTAGGTTGGCCCTCCAACATCCTTACAGATTCGGGAACTAACTTCTTGGCAGGGACCATGAAATGTCTTTGGGAAGCTCATGGGGTAAACCACTTGGTTGCCACCCCTTACTACCATCAAACAAATGGCCTAGTGGAGAAGTTTAATGGGACTTTGGGGGCCATGATATGTAAATTCGTGAATGAACATTCCAATGATTGGGACCTAGTGTTGCAGCAGTTGCTGTTTGGCTACAGAGCTGTACCACATCCCAGTTTGGGACTTTCACCCTTTGAACTCGTTTATGGCCATGAAGTTAAGGGGCCATTACAGTTGGTGAAGCAGCAATGGGAGGGGGTTACATCTTCTCCAGGAACTAACATTATGGACTTTGTAACCAACCTGCAAAACACCCTCAAAGACTCTCTATCCCTTGCTTGAGAAAACTTACAAGATGCTCAACAGGACCAAAAGGCCTGGTATGATAAACACGCCAGAGAGCGTTCCTTCAGAGTAGGTGACCAAGTCGTGATACTGAAAGCACTCCAGGCCAATAAGATGGAAGCATCGTGGAAGGGGCCATTTATGGTCCGAGAGCGCCTGGGAGCTGTTAATTACCTCATAGCGTTCCCAGACCCTACCCTAAAACCTAAAGTGTACCATGTTAATTCTCTAAAGCCCTTTTATTCCTGAGAAATCAAGGTTCTCCAGTTTACAGCCCAGATAAGCTACAACTCTGAGTGGCCTGAAGGAGTCTACTATGAAGGAAAAAGCAATGGTGGCATAGAAGAGGTGAGCCTTTTCATCACCCTTGGGCGTAAGCAGTGACAGCAAATCCAGGAGCTGTGCACCAGCTTCGCGCCAATGTTTTCAGCCACCCCAGGATGCACAGAACGGGCATACCACTCCATTGACACAGGTGATGCTCACTCAATTAGAGCCCATCCCTACCAAATGGCTCCCCAAGCCAAAACTGCAATAGAAAGGTAGATCAAGGACATGTTACAGATGGGTGTAATCCGCCCCTCTGAGAGTGCATGGGTCTCTCCAGTGGTTCTGGTTCCCAAACCAGATGGGGAAATCCGCTTTTGTGTGGACTACCGTAAAAGCTAAATGCTGTAACTCGCCCAGAGAACTATCCAATGCCATGCACAGATGAACTATTGGAGAAACTGGGACGTGCCCAGTTCATCTCCACCTAAGACTTAACTAGGGGGTACTGGCAAGTGCTGCTAGATGACCCCGCCAAAGAAAGGTCAGCCTTCATCACCCATGTAGGGCTGTATGAATTGAATGTGCTCCCTTTTGGACTGCGAAATGCACCCGCCACCTTCCAGAGACTGGTAGATAACCTTCTGGCTGAATTTGGGGAATTTGCAGTCGCCTACCTTGACGATGTGACTATATTCTCAGATTCATGAGCAGAACACCTGGAACACCTCCAAGCTGTCTTCCAGCGCATAAGGAGGCAGGATTTACCATTAAGGCCAAAAAGTGTCAAATAGACCTAAACAGGGTAACGTACCTTGGACATCAGGTGGATCAAGGAACTATGAGCCCCCTACAAGCTAAGGTAAATGCTATCCAAAATTGGCCTGTCAAAGAAGTAGGTCCAATCCTTCTTCGGGTTGGCCGGGTATTACCAATGATTTGTACCCCACTACAGCCAAATTGCCACCCCACCGACAGACCTAATCAGGAAAAAACAGCCAGATGCAGTTCAGTGGACTGAAAAGTGTCAGGAAGCCTTTAACCAGCTTAAGACAGCCCTTACGTCTGACCCTGTACTGAGGACCCCAGGCTTCGACCAACCGTTCATTGTAACCACAAATGCGTCCAAGCGTGGTGTAGGAGCAGTTTTAATGCTGGAAGGACCAGATCAACAATTCCATCCTGTCGTGTTCCTCAGCAAAAAACTTTCTGAGAGGCAAAGCCACTGGTCAGTCTCAGAAAAAGAATATTACGCCGTTGTGTATGCTCTGGAGAAGCTACGCCCATACATTTGGGGACGGCGTTTCCACTTGCAGACTGACCATGCTGCACTGAAGTGGCTTCACACAGTCAAAGAGACTAACAAAAAACTTCTTCGGTGGAGTTTAGCTCTTCAGCACTTTGATTTTGAGGTACAACACATTTCAGGAGCCTCTAACAAAGTGGCGGATGCACTCTCCCGGGAAGGTTTCCCAGAATCAGCCAGATGAAAATGTCCCTGCGTTCTAAGTCATTGTAGTCCTTGAAATGTAAAAAGTACTGTTTAGTTCTTCATGTAATTAGTAGTAAAATTAGAGGTGTGTGTATCTTATTAACTCTGTTTCCTAAACCTCCAGGAAGAAATCCCAACCGGTGTGGACCCGACCAGAACCAGACTGGCCAACACTGTCTGTGATTTGGGGGGCGTGTGATAAATGAAGGGTGGGGTGTAGCTCCCTTTGATGGACTCCCAGCCAGCCAGTTAACTGTAAAATCCCTCTTGGTAGCTGTCCTCTATTTGCTTTACCTGTAAAGGGTTAAAAAGTCCCCCAGGTGAAGAAAAGAAAGTGGGCACCTGACCAAAAGAGCCAATGGGAAGACTAGAACTTTTAAAATTGGGAAAGAAACTTTCCCTTTGTCTATTGTTCTCTCTGGGCTGCAGGGACACAGAGCAGCAATGCTATAAGCAGGAATGCTGTGTAAGGTTTGAACCAGGTATGAAAAATTATCTTCCATACCTAGGAGGAATCACTGGGACAGGGAATGTTTAGATAGATGTGATCGGGTTTATTTCTATATTTTGGCCTGTGGATCTCCTGTGTGCTAACCCCAGATGCTTTTGTTTGTTTCTTTGTTTGTTTTGGGGATTCAGCTTTAAGCTGAACCCCCAAGAAAGCTATTTTGGGGGCTTAATTTTTGGAATTGCTCTTTTAAAATCTAGCAAAAGCCGAAGTTCCAGATGGATTTTCTTCCTTTTTCCTTTTAAATAAAATTTACCTCTTTTAAGAACAGAATTGGATTTTTGGTGTCCTAAGAGGTTTGTGCACATGCTGTTTGATTAGCTGGTGGCAACAGCTGATTTCCTTTGTTTTCTTTCTCAGCTCTTCCCCAGAATGGGTGGGGTGAAAGGGCTTGAGGATACCCCACAGGGAGGAATTCCCAAGTGCTCCTTCCTGGGTCCAAGGGGGGTTTTTGCATTTGGGTGATGGCAGCGTTTACCAAGCCAAGGCTCAGAGAAAAGCTGTAACCTTGGGAGTTTAATACAAGCCTGGAGTGGCCAGTATTAAGTTTTAGAATCCTTGCGGGCCCCCACCTTCAGCACTCGAAGTGCCAGAGTGGGGAATCAGCCTTGACAAGGTCAATCAAACATTTCATTTAGATTTTGAAGTTATTTTGAACCAAGAAATGACACTTTTCTTTGGAAATGTTACAAACCAGGATATTTCCAACATTTCAATCCTCTTTTTTTTTCCAACTTATTTTGACAAACCAGGAGATTTATCAAAACTGATCTTTCTTCTGAAGAGGTTCAGTTTGGATGAATCAGCATTTTCCACCAAAAAACAATTTTGTCAGAAAATTCCTGAGCAGCGCTTCTCCAAAAGCCCAAACCCTGCTCCAGGTACTAGAGGAGAATCCCCATTAAGGAGAAGCAGTACAGAGCATGTGACACATTTGCCTTTCGAGGGGAAGGTTGGCCTTGTGGTTAAGGCACTAAACAGGCATTCAAGAAAGTGGGCTTAATTCCTGGCTTCCTGTGTGACTTTATTCAAATCTCTGAATCTCTCTGGGCCTCCTTTCTCTCCACTCCACTGAAACAGCGCTACTCAGACTTCCCACCCTGACAGGGCTCAGATACAACATGGGCACAATCGAATCACACATGCACACTTGAGAAATTCTTGTTCTGTCCAGTAGAGGGCAGTGGTACATGTATATACACATCAATTAATTACACCATTATCCTAACAGAGTCTAAGCTCCCAGGGAGGAGCGGCTGATCTCAGCCTGTGGGAACGGATATCCCCTCCTGTAGGAGAATGTAGATAACTCAGAGCCAAGCTACGACGTTCAACAACCATGCCGAAGACAGGCCCTCACGTGAACCCTAAACCTGAACTCCTGCCCCCTTGTGGTCATTAAAGATCCCACGACATTTTGCACAAAAATAGGCGGTGTGCCCTGACCCAATTCCAATCTTGGGCCATTTCATACTTAAAATGCCCCCTGTAGTTCCAATTGAATATAGTCTTTTCCACCTCCTGGCCTAAAGTTGTGTGTCGCATTGCTGTGTGCTGTTAAAGAGACGTCACGTTCCTCCTCAGAGATGGCTCCATTTTTGTGCTGGGCTAGATGACGCTCTCACACGCACAGTTGCTAGGATCCATTTGTGATCCCTCTCTGCAAAAGGCGCCATTGAAATATGGGATCCTTGTCCACCTCCTGGCCCTCTAGAAATCCAGATGTGGATGAAAGCCAGCAGCAGACTAAATGCTACCACACTTCACCAGGGCTCTGCAGAGGTGCCGGAGGAGTGTTGAATCCGGGTCTCTGCTCGTGCTCAGAAACACTCAGGTGACCAACGGGAACCTCCAGCAGAGGAAAATAGGAGAGGAAGGATGGTCTTGTGGGAGAGGCTCTTTATGGGAACGCCCAGCTCTGCCACAGGCTACCTGTCTGACCCTAGGCAAGTCACTTAGGGCTTGTGTATGTGGGGACACTCAGGAAAGTTAAAACACATTAGCAGAGGGTGTGAAGTCAATGTGCATAAATTAAAGTGCATTCCCGCCCCCTGAAGATGCTCTCAATCAGAAGCAAAGTGGTCTTAGGGCTTGTCTACCCAGTGCAGCAATGCGCACTCAAGGGATGTGAATTCTAAAGGGCACCAATGTGCCATGCACAAACTGGTGCAGACAGATCCTGATGGTGCACACTAAAAGTTCCCCGCTACAGGTTAATGATGTTAACACACACTAGAGAACTTTTAGCACACACCAGCAGGGTCTTCACAGGCCTTTAATGTGCACTGCTGCACCGGGAAAACAAGCCCTTCAATGGCTGTTGCTTTATTCTCCTCGGAGCTGCAGAGAACTTAATTCACTTCCAAAGTGAATTAAGACCACTTTAATTCGGAATGAGAGCATCCACATGGATTTCATGTAGTTTAACTAATTCAGTTTCAATTCACTCCTTTAGTTAATTCAGATTAATTTTCCTGATTGTCCCCGTGTAGACAAGTCCTTAGTCTCATAGTTCCTCATCTGTGGAATGGGAATAATAATAACACTTCCCTAGCGCGCTGCGGTGTTGACAGGCTAAACACATCTATGAGGTGCTTGGTAGCATGGGAATTATAGCAATGCCTAGAAAGAGGATCAGAGCCTTAAGGGCCACCAGCATTTCTCAGACTGGGCGTCCTGATCCAAAAGGGGGTTGCAAGACTATTGTAGGGGGGTCGCAAGAGCAGAGGCTGCTGGCTGGGCGCCCAGCTCTGAAGGTAGCGCCGCCACCAGCAGCAGCGCAGAAGTAAGGGTGGCATGGTATGGGGGCGTCACCTTTGGGGGGGGGGTCATTAAAACCTGAAATAGTTTCAAAGGGTGTCCCAGCAAAAAAAGTTTGACAACCTCTGGGTTATACATTTGTGCTTCTGTGGCCTATTTCACAGGAGGATCTCAAAGCCCTTTAGAAAAGCTTGTGAATTTTACCTCCCAATGCCTTAAGAGGGTCGAAAGTTTATTATGCCCATTTCACATATTGGGAGGCGGAGGCACCGAGCGGGGAACAGGAAGCTTCAAGTGTGTGACCAGGGCAAGCTAGGAATCATGTACAAAACATCCTGCAGAAGCCAGATGTCACATTGTGGTCAATCAGGCACCAGGAGCCTGAGTTCATAAAATCGGGCTGCTGGTAGGCGCAGCGGGGGGATGTGAGACCCCAAATCTTCACACAGTGTGGAGAGTGGAACTCTTCCCCGAACAGGTTCCTTCCATCTGAACCCAACAGCCTCCAGGAAGGCCCCACAGGTTGACTCTGATCGCCTCAGCTGGCCTATCGATAGGGTCAACTCGCCAGCTGGCTTAGAGAATCAAATTTGGAGCCGATCTGGAGCCTCTGCTCCTCAACAGAGCCACTCACCCCCAGCAGCCAACCCAGCACCAAATCCTCTCCTCCATCCTCACCAAGAGTCAGGGACCCAGGTGCCAGTTTGGATCTTCTCTCCACAGTCTGGATCCTGGTCCTCCTCAGCCAGCATCTTCTCTCAGCAGTTCCAGTACCCACTGAGTTCTCCCTCCGCTGTTCTGGAGGTCAGGGGAGCTGGTGACAACCAGCTTCTACTTGGGTGAGGTTGGGGCAGCCGTGTTGTCAGCACCCCAGCATCAAAAACCAAGAGTCAGTCACTCAAAAAATCATGAAACTGCCTTAAAAATGAAATGTGGGTTCTTTTCATTTGCTGGCTAAGCCTTCTAGGGGCATCGCCCAGCTTGTCTCTGCAACCACCAGGGCTAGAAACTTTGCTTGTTTGTTTCCACGAAAGCTGAGATTCTCCCAGGAACACATGACTCCAGGAGCTGGGGCTTGAAGGCAAACATCAATAATGGCAGGAGCTGGCCACAATGGGGACCTTCCCCTCCGCCTCCTCACTGGAGTCAGGGGATATGTCCCCAGAGGCCATCCCACCCGCAACTCCACAGAGGACTCCAGGGGGCAGAGAGCCTTTCAGACTGTCAGGAATCAGGGCCTGCAGCCGAGTTGGGGACCAGCCAGTTGACCTACAGCTGACCACCGTGGTCAACCAGACTCCCTGCCTGGCTGAGCGGCTTCACCAGGCCTGATCTAACCTCAGCAGCAGGCCAGTGTCTGCTCAATACTATCGACTGCAGCTACGATTGCCTCTGCCCTGCTCGGTTCCTGACCCTGACCAGTAGACCTGGACACCCACACCCCAGTGTGTGACAGGGATCGTGTCATTCCTCCCCTAGTGATGCCAGGAGGGGGTGGTGCCTTTGCTAGGTGCCCAAGGGGAGTGCCCATTTGGCAGCAGAGTATCAGCCAGGTGCCCAACTGCCAGGGGAAATAGGTGCCCAAATACAGCCTGAGACCAGATGGCCGAATACACCCAGTGCTGCTGCTCTCTGGGGAATCAGCTAATTTGGTTCAACCAGCTCTTGTCACCAGCCAGCTAGAAGGGGGAGATGGGAGGTCACCTTTCCCAGCCCCCTAGCCCACAGTCCCAGGAGCCAGGCTTCAATCTGGGGTGTGCTCTGAACCCCATCCATTTCTCCTGATTCACTCACGTCATTAACAAGGCCACCGGCCCAGTCCAAGGAGGAAAGAGCTGAGTAGTCGAATCTGTGGCTGATTTATGAAGCAGCTGTGTGGCTCTCCTGTCCCTCCCACCCCTGTAAATCTGGGGTCTGACAGCCCTCTCTCTGTGTTAAGAAGGATGGATCAATCAATCCAGACAATCGACAGGCGGGCAAAGGAATGCATCATTGGTTTATTGATCAATAGCATCTTGGGGATCGTTCTGCACCCTGGCGGGAGTCCCACGTCCAAACCGTGAAACTGTGTCACTTGGCTTTGTGTGCTTTCACCGTGGCTACCACAGGAAAAATAGTCCCCTCTCCACCTCGTACTTCCTGTTGCTGTAGAAAGGGTAAAGAGCTCTCCTGTGACTTATGGGGGAGTCACAAAACAGCACTGCACTGGCTCATCATGGACTGGATGGGCTAAGCATGGAACAGGCAGCTAGAAACTCCTGGGTTCCAAGCCTGGCACTGCCACAGACAGGCTGTATAGCCTTTGGCAAGCCACTTAATCTCTCTGTGCCTCAATTCGCCTTTGGTAAAATGGAGGGAATCATCCTGCCTTTCTTCAACTCTTTGTCTTCCCCTTTCATGTGCCGGCTGGTGCCACCAGACTCAGTGACCTCCTGGACTATGGATTGGAAAGACCAGTGTGATGGGTTGGGTCACAGAGATCCCCTTGGGACTGTCACCTGATGTACTGATACAACCTCTGAGCCGTTTTCTCTGCCAATTTGGGCTTCCAGAACCCTGCCTTGTTGAGCCAGACATGCCAGCCTGCTCCAACACAGACCCAGGGTCTGAACCACGTGCCCCAAAGCTGCAGACTTAACTGAAAATGGCTTAGAAAGTGCTCCTGTCTCTACCACCCAGATACCAAGTTCCCAATGGGATCCAAACCCCAAATAAATCTGTTTTACTCTGTATAAAGCTTATACAGGGTAAACTCATAAATTGTTCGCCCTCTATAACACTGATAGCGAGATATGCGCAGCTGTTTGCTCCCCCAGGTATTAATTACTTACTCTGGGTTAATTAGTAAGCAAAAGTGATTTTATTAAGTATCAAAAGTAGGATTTAAGCAGTTCCAAGTAATAATAGACAGAACAAAGTAAATTACCAAGCAATAAATAAAACAAAAACACGCAAGTCTAAGCCTAATACAGTAGGAAACTAAATGCAGGTAAATCTCACCCTCAGAGATGTACCAATAAGCTTCTTTCACAGACTAGACTCCTTCCTAGTCTGGGTCCAACAATCACTCACACCCCCGTAATTACTGTCCTCTGTTCCAGTTTCTTTCAGGCATCTCTTTGGGGTGGAGAGGCTATCTTTTGAGCCAGCTGAAGACAAAATGGAGGGGTTTCCAGGACCTTATATATTCTTTCTCGTGTGGGCAGAAACCCCTTTGTTCTCCTGTGCAAAATCACAGCAACATGATGGAGTTTGTAGCCACCAGCCAAGTCACATGTCCATGAATGATTCAGTTTTTTGCAGGCCGACACCATTGTTTACATGTTAGTTTGAACATTCTCAGGAAAGCTCAGATATGGATTAGCATCTCCCAAAGTCCATTGTCAGTTAAGTGTTTCTTGATTGGGCACTTACTGAGAATAGTCCTTTCTCAAGAAGCTGACCAAATGCCTCACTGAGGCTACTTAGACTCAAATACATTGAGACACAAATACATAGCCAATATTCATAACTTCAAATACAAAAACGATACACACATACAGACAGCATAATCATAACCAGCAAACTACAACCTTTCCATAGACACCCCACTTGACCTCCTCTGTACAAGACCTGGTGCAACCAAAGGACCCTGGCTGCAACAATGATCTATATGGTCACAGTTCATGTCAATAACATCACAACCAGATCCCACAGCGCTCGGCCACTGCATGGGGCTGCCCGCCCTGCATGTCCCCTGTCGTGTTCTCCATGATGTAAAGGCAGCTTTGCCTCCTGATTCTCTTGCTTTCCTGGAGCAGGTCCTGCAGGAGGGTGCTCCCCGCCCATCCCTCACTCCTGGCCCTCCAGAGCATGTCATCAGGCCATGCCCCACAAGCCTCCCTAGCCGCCCCTGACACATCACCCGAGCCAGTTGCACATCCAGCCAGTCAGCCTCCGAACCACGCCCAGAGACCATGCTTCACACCATGCATGTTCTCATCCTCACGTCCCACCCTGACACCAAGTGGCAGGACCTGCTGCCACCTGAGAAGGGTGAGGAACCCAGGTGGGGCATCCTGTACTCCATGCAGGTTCCACAGCCTGCCAGGGGTATTAGTTGGCAGCTCCTCCATGGCGTGTATCTGGTGCGGTTCACAAACTCCCTGATACCTGGCCCTTTTCCTCCTCCAAAAGTTCTGACTGCACTTTACCTCACATTTCCTGATCTATTCACATCCCTATCCATGGCCCCACAAAGTCACGGGACCTCCTCTTCCTGGCGCTGGCCAAGATGGCCATCCATCACACCAGGAGGAGGTGTTTGGGCCCTTGTTTGGCCATGTCTCCAGGCAGGGTTCTTCTGGGCTGTGTCCACTGACTCCTTGGATGCACTTGAAGACTGGTGGGCCTTCTTCGGGGTTCTCTGCTTGATGTCCCCTTCTGTTTCCCTGACCCTGTACCGGACTGGAGCCTGGACTTAGTGGTTTCTCCCCTCAATTGAGGGGAAAGACCTTTAGTTTTGAGCCTAGACCTGCCTTTTTCCAGTGCTTCAAATCGTATCCGCCTTCCAATTTCTGCAACAAATGAAGCAGGGTCTTACAGACAACAGCCTCTTTTACTGCACAGCCCTGAGCAGACCCGTCCTGTGCACGGAAAGAGGCAGGGTCCCATGAAAAAAATAGTATGGATCTGTCTAAAGACTGTATCATCTGTAGTAAGATGAGAAGCTGAAACATAAACCCTTGTATCAGAGGCCCGGTATGAGGCCTAAGGCCTGAGCTAAAGTAATGGTCAAGACTTTGCTAACATAAAGCAAAGTTAAGCTATGAGCCAGAGGCAGGCCCTGGTCACAGAAGCTGGCGAGGAAAGGGGCGATACACATGCCTAAAAAGTACCAGAACACTCGGATACTTGCACATTCCACACAGATAACAAGGAACAGGCCGACCCATCCTAAAGATGGGCAAAAGGGTAATATGATGGATAGAGTTGTTTTATTTGAACCAACATGTACAAGGTGATAGGCGGCACCTTACTGTGTAGAGGGGTTGTACCTTGCTATGTAGAGGGGTTGCACCTCAATACATCAGGAATGATGTGTAACTTGTTTGTACCTGTGTATAAGAATACATCCTTGGGGCGGTGGCTTTGTCCAGCCTAGGGGGCAGTGGAGTGTCCCGTCACTGACTGAGCCAGTCCATTGTCGGGGAACACATATGTACTGGCAGAACTGTAGACATCTGAGCCGGGGAGCTGGAGACTGTGTTTCGTTTGGCAATAAACCTGGCCGGGTGCCTTCGTACCTTATCGGAGTCTGTGCTCATTGGGGGTTCTCTCGGGGTCTGCTGCGTCAGCGATCTGTGCAGAGCCGGGGCAGCACACAGAGGAAACACATGCACGCAGCTGACTGTTATCAACATTGAATGGACATCATACCAAAAGGACTGAAGGTAAAAAATCCATTGCAATCAACATACTACACTGAGTATGGTGAGAGACTGTGCCACACACTCTCAAAGAAACTGAGGAACCACCTGATCAGCATCCTGTACAGCAGACAGGAGAAGATCAAGAATGAGCTCTCAGAACTGGAGACTCTCATACAATACCAGACTTCTACACAAACTTCCACGTGGCTGGACTTTACAAAAATGAGACAAGCCATTTACAATGCACACTTCACTTCTCTACAGAGGAAAAAGGACTGTAAGCTATCTAAACTAATACCTGCCACTGGGGGCTATAACAATGGTACCCTCAACTCATCTAACAACATTGTCAATCTTTCCAACCACACACTTAGCCCAGCAGAAGAGTCTGTCCTATCTCGGGGACTCTCTTTCTGTCCCACCATCCCCACGGACATGATACAGTTCTGCGGTGATCTGGAAGCCTACTTTCGTCGTCTCCGACTCAAGGAATATTTTCAACGCACCACTGAACAGTGCACTGACCCACAGGAACCCTCCTACCAACACTACAAGAAGAAGAACTCTGCGTGGACTCCTCCTGACGGTCGAAATGACAGACTGGACCTCTACATAGAGTGTTTCCGCAGACGTGCACAGGCTGAAATTGTGGACAAACAACATCACTTGTCCCATAACCTCAGCCGTACAGAACGCAATGCCATCCACAGCCTCAGAAACAACTCTGACATTATCATCAAAGGAGCTGACAAAGGAGGTGCTGTAGTCATAATGAACAGGTCAGATTATGAACAGGAGGCTGCCAGGCAACTCTCCAAGACCACATTCTACAGGCCACTATCCTCTGATCCTACTGAGGAATACCAAAAGAAACTACACCATCTGCTCAAGAAACTCCCAGCTACAGTACGGGAACAAATCTACATGGACACACCTGCAGAACCCCGACCAGGGGTATTCTATCTGCTACCCAAGATCCATAAACCCGGAAACCCTGGACGCCCCATCATCTCAGGCACTGGCACTCTGACAGCAGGATTATCTGGCTATTTGGACTCTCTCCTCAGACCCTATGCTACCAGCACTCCCAGCTATCTTCGAGACACCACCGACTTCCTGAGGAAACTACAATGCATTGATGTTCTTCCTGAAAACACCATCCTGGCCACCATGGATGTAGAAGCACTTTACACCAATATTCCACATGAGGATGGACTACAAGCTGTCAGGAACAGTATCCCTGATGAGGCCACAGCACGCCTGGTGGCTGAGCTTTGTGACTTTGTCCTCACCCACAACCACTTCAGATTTGGGGACAACTTATACCTTCAAGTCAGTGGCACTGCTATGGGTACTCGCATGGCCCCACAGTATGCCAACATTTTTATGGCTGACTTAGAACAACGCTTCCTCAGCTCTCGTCCCCTAATGCCCCTCCTCTACTTGCGCTATATTGATGACATCTTCATCATATGGGCCCACGGAAAGGAGGCCCTTGAAGAATTCCACCTGGACTTCAACAATTTCCACCCCACCATCAACCTCAGCCTGGACCAGTCCACACAAGAGATCCACTTCCTGGACACTACAATACAAATAATTGATGGTCACATAAACACCATCCTATACCGGAAACCTACTGACCGCTATACGTACCTACATGCCTCCAGCTTCCATCCAAGACACATCACACGAGACGGGTACCCAGAAATCACCTACTGCAGGACAGGCCCAACAAGGACAATAACAGAACACCACTGGCCATCACATACAGCCCCCAGCTAAAACCTCTCCAGCGCATTATCCACGATCTACAACCTATCCTAGAAAATGATCCCTCACTCTCACAGACCTTGGGAGGCAGGCCAGTCCTCGCTTACAGACAACCCCCCAACCTGAAGCAAATACTCACCAGCAACTACACACCACACCACAGAAACATCAACCCAGGAACCTATCCCTGTAGCAAACCTCGTTGCCTACTCTGTCCCCATATCTACTCTGGAAACAGCATCACAGGACCCAACCACATCAGCCACACCATCAGGGGCTCATTCACCTGCACATCCACTAATGTCATATATGCCATCATGTGCCAGCAATGCCCCTCTGCCATGTACATTGGCCAAACCGGACAGTCCCTCCGCAAAAGAATAAATGGACACAAATCGGACATCAGGAATGGTAACATACATAAGCCAGTAAGTGAACACTTCAATCTCCCTGGTCATTCTATTACAGATTTAAAAGTCACTATCATTGAACAAAAAAACTTCAGAAACAGACTTCAAAGAGAAACAGCTGAACTAAAATTCATTTGCAAATTCAACACCATTAATCTGGGCTTGAATAGGGATTGGGAGTGGCTGGCTCACTACAGAAGCAGCTTTTCCTCTCCTGGAATTGACACCTCCTCATCTATTACTGGGAGTGGACTACATCCACCCTGATTGAATTGGCTCTGTCAACACTGGTTCTCCACTTGTGAAGTAACTCCCTGCTCTCCATGTGTCAGTATATAATGCCTGCATCTGTAACTTTCACTCTATGCATCCGAAGAAGTGAGGTTTTTACTCACGAAAGCTTATGCCCAAATAAATCTGTTAGTCTTTAAGGTGCCACCAGACTCCTTGTTGTTTTTATTGAATAGAGCAGAGCACCACACGGGTGGCGTCTGACGACATCATCTACATATGCACAAAGGGGCCAAATGAAGGTTGCACCAAGCAGCTTTAGTTCTGGCATTTCCTCACTTCTGAGCGCTTGACTTTGCAACCTTAATAACGTTCCCCTAATGTAGTTTTGTGTGCGCGTTTGTGTGAAAACGGAAAGCACTCGGTATTTCGATGAGACAGCAAAACTAAGCTAATTCTCCACCCCCGGGCCAGGTAGGTGTCATCAACGCTTGCAGAGAAAATAAAGAAGCCAGAACTCAGGACTTGGCAGCTAAGGGAAGGAACAGCCGAATTTCTGCTCCTTTGTGTTTTCTTGTCATGCAGAGGCCTACACGTTAATATCGTAATTTATGGTAATAACGTCTCCCACTTACACAGTGCCCTGTGTCAAAGGATCTCAAAGTGCTTTGCAAAAGTGAGTGCTATTATTAGGTGCATTATGGTAGTGCTGTACAGACATATAGTAAAGTCATAGATTATAAAACCAAGATGGGCCATTGTGATCCTCTCATCTAGTCTGACTTCCTGCAGAGCACAGGCCACTGCACTTCCTGAATTAATTCCTGTTTGAAGAGAGCAGATCATTTAGAAAAACACTCACCCAGTGCTAGAGAATCCCCCCCCCCCCCACACACACACATCTTGTTAAAATGCTGTCAATGGTTAGTTACCCTCACTGGAAAAAATGTATGCCTTATTCCTCGTCTGAACTTGTAGCTTCAACTTCCAGCCACTGGATCTCGTTCTACCTGGGTCTGCTAGAGCGAAGAGCCCGTGGAAAGAGACAGACCCTGGACAAGACAGGATGCAGCTTTAAAATTTCCTGCTATTTAAGTGTTCGGCATGTTCACCTTTAGATTAAATAAATACACACTTGGAGAGCTTTGTCAATAAAATATGTTGAGTGATCCCCTTTGGAAGGGATCAAACAGGATGGGCTCAGCTGAGAGGAATTCCAGTCAGCTGGGAGACCGTACTAGCTAGAAGCTAGTACAAACCCCAAACTCTCAGGCCCAGGGGCGAGAGTGATCCCAGCACCTCTTACTCCCTCATGCCGCGCCCAACGCTCAGATGCCAATGAGGTGCCCCTTTCTGCACCCCCCTGCCACGGGGCGGAGTCAGGGGGAAGGGAGAGGCCCACCCACCACCCCAGGCCTCACCCCAGGCAGATGGGAGTTTGCTACTCGCCTCAGATCCTCTCCTGGCGGCTCTGCATTGCCATCCACTGCTGCAAGGGGGCACCGGAGCCTGGGGACTGGGACCCACGGTTTATCCCCAGGGCAGCTTAGTCCTGGTGACAGCAGGGCAAAAAGTGGGGAGAGAGAACCCCAGCTGCCCCCCAGGCAAACCCCTGCCCAGGCACTCCACCAACACCCCCCCACCACCACCAAACTTCCCAGAGACTCACTCTCCCTTCCAATCCTCAACACCCCCAGTTATCCCCACACTCCTCCCCAGCCCCCATCCAGCTACCACAATATCCACCCCACACCTTCCCCACCTCCAACTCCAGCCCACGGGGGGCTTGCCGACACCCCCTCCTGCTCCCGGGCAGTACCAGGGCAGGTGAGCTGAGGGGTGCAGCCCCACAGGCTTCTCAGGTTGCTAGAAAATGGCCTTCTCTGTCAGCGGACGGCAGTAGCAGGGGAATAATTCAGCCTAGTACAGAAAACCTCCCTGACCCGACCACTGGGCCACCTGCTGCCACCCCGGCTCCGGGCAAGCCCGCTGCTGGCTGGCTGGCTCCCACCTCGTTACTGTTTCAATCAGTCCCTAAATGGCCTTCTGGAAATTCAAGCTCCTCATGGCTGGTCACCGTGCGAATTCCCTTTCTCTCTTTAATTGGAGCCTTAATCTCTTGCCTGATATAATAACGCGATTGGTAGCGCCAGGCACTTTTCGAACGGTTAACTACCCGTGCCGTCCGTGGCCCATTAGGCACACGAAATCTGCCAACTGCTCCCATTAGTTCCAAAAGGGTTTAGCCTGGTGGGAATGCAACGGCTGTGGACGTGTGCTGCTGGAGAGGGAGTATTGGCTGAGTCGAGCAGCGATTAGCAGTGGGGATTGGGACTCAGGACGCCTGGGTTCTATTCCCTGCTCTGGGAAGGGAATTTGATTTATCACAAGGGTGGGCAAAGTACGGCCCGAGGGCCGCATCCTGCCCTCCAGACTTTTTAATCCGGCCCTCCAGCTCCCGCCAGGGAGCAGGGTCCGGGGCTTGCCCTGCTCCAGCTGGGGAGTGGGGTCAGGGGTTTGCCCCAGCCCGTGTGGCTCCCGGAAGCAGCAACATCTCCCCCCTCTGGCTCCTAAACATAGGGGCAGCCAGGGGGCTCCGCACACTGCTCCCACCCCAAGCGCTGCCCCTGCAGCTCCCATTGGCCGGGAACCACAGCCAATGGGAGCTGCAGGGGCGGAGCCTGCGGACAGGGCAGCGTGCAGAGCCACCTGGCCACACCTCCGCATAGGAGCCAGAGTGGGGACATGCCACTGCTTCTGGGAGCTGCTTGAGGTAAGCACCTCCCAGAGCCTGCACCCCTGATCCCCTCCTGCGCCCCAACCCCCTGCCTTCTTCCACCCTCTGAACCCCTCGGTTCCAGACCAGAGCACCCTCCCGCACCCCCAACCCCTCATCTCCAGCCCCACCCCAGAGCCCACACCTCGAGCCGGAGCCCTCATTCCACCCCCGCATCCCAAGACCTTATCATGCTGTCATATGCAAAGGTACAGAGTTAAAGGGGACCAACAAAAGGGGGGACATTGGGAGGTGTCTTTTTCTGCAGCTTTGCAAAGAATAAGGAAGTCCGTACGAGTCCTTTTCTTTTAACCTTTCATAGCGTGCCTCATCTCTTAGCAGAGTTTGTCAAATAGACCTGCCCCTCTCATTTGTGATCACATCCCCTCCCTACAACAATCGTTTACGTGGAAAATGTACATTAGGAAAGTGTTTACCTCGCTTCCACTTCTTTTAATGGGACGGAGCAGCTGGAAACGAGGTGATCCGCAGACTCTCTGCGCTGGTCTCTGGCACACGCTCCCTGTTCGGGAATCTCTGTGTTACGGTGCCAGATTTGTCTACCCTGTTTTTACGAGAGGACTCTGTGGATGACTAGAGATCCAGCAAGATTAGGACAGGAGCTGTTTGGAAAACAAAGTAAAAAAAATGAAATTTGTCAGGAAATGGTTTTATTTTGAGAAGAACAGATTTTTGAAAATTTTCAATTTCAAATTTTTGGGAAAAAATCAGAATACAAAAACTCCCAGGTTTTTCAGTTTTCATTTTAAAAACCTGAACATTTCATTACATTTGGGGGGTGGCGTGTTCATTTTTTTTAAAAGACATTTTTAATTAAAAAAAAAAACCATGACAAATGTTGACCGGCTGTAACCACAAGAGCCTGAAACCTGAACAAATGGCAGGGTGAGAAAGTTTTTATTCAGATTTTTTAAAGCTCTTTTTTTTATTAACACGCATTTAACTCAAAACACATGGGGGAAAAGCTCTCTCTGGTAAAGACTCAATATCCCCCACCCCTGAAACTAAAGGCTGAGAGATTTCCTACTCCAGTTCCCTGCTCCTCCAAGGAGACCTTCACCAAAAGCAGGGAAGACAAGACTTCGTCATCCCTATATTTTCAAGGTGAAAAACTTTTTAAAAAATACTCAAGCCTTCTCAATACATCATAAAAAGCAAAGTAGAGCACACATTCTTAGTGTCTGTGTACTCCACCAGCCAGAATGTCATCTTACTCCTCCATTGCACAGTTGTAAGTGACGACACAAATTTCAGCACTGGGAGGAATCAGCCCCTTAGTTATTTTATCTTTGCAGGTCAGCTCTGGGGTTTGTGCATGCCATCTTCCTGCTGGTATCTCCTGATTTTTGAGCACCTTAGCAGTGCAACTTTAATGTTTTCTTAACAAAGGTTTTTGTGCGCAATTTCCTAGGAGTTTCGGTTTTCTTTAAAGCAACCAAGCGGGGGCAAAGCGAAAACAAGGCAGAAAAGGAGATGTTCCACGCGTTGAGCCTCAGAAGTTCCGTTGGCTTGCCAGAAAAACGGGCAATAGGGCAGGAAAATTCTGCAATCTGAAACGACCTGGCTGCCACTCCTGGTTCAGGTCTCTTAATGAATCCCTAGGCTGCATCAACCCCTCCTGTGCACGTTACAAAATGCAAAGCACTGCTCCTCATGCATCACATACTGGGTACCTAAGCAAATGAGCTGCTCATGCATGCATTTCACACACTTCAGTCCTGCCAAAACTTATACCAGTGTTTGCTTTAAGCACGTAACTAGCTCCATTGAGGTCCATGCTACCCACATTCACAAAGTTACTCACAAGCAAGTCTGCAGGATCAGAGCTTTAGGGAAAATATAGTCCTTACACCACATGCTCAGAACGCATTCAAATGAAGCCCAGTTTTTTCTGGAACACGCCAGGAGGGCTGGTTCAATGCTGTACCTCAACTTTCCGAATCCGGTTGTTTCAGCTCCGGAGCTGCTCGAGAAAAAGTTTGCAAGAAATTTCTTAATCACGAGGAGGAAGTAGATTTGTTTGCACTCTCCTTGGCCTCGAAAATATCCGTCATTTTTTCTTAAACTGTCTCCCATCTTTGAACAGAGACCAGGACTGGAAATTTCAGCCTGAAAGAGGGACATTTCAGATGGGTCTGAGTTATTAAAAATAGAGGGGGGTAGAATGGACACTGATATGCAAACATAGCTGTATCAGATGCTGCCACTCCGGCTAGATTAATGCTGTATTACATTTTTATTAAGATCTCAGGGTATTTTTAAGTCTACTTCTTAGACACAAGCCAGCAAGGCTTACTCCACAGTGTGCCTTCACGCTCCTGCTTCTATATGTATCCACAATGCAAGAGGGATGTTGATAAATTGGAGGGTTCAAAGAAGAACCACGAGAATGATTAAAGGATTGGAAAACCTGCCTTATAGCGATAGACTCAAGGAGCTCAATCTACTTACCTTATCAAAGAGAAAGTTATGGGGTGACTTGATTACAGTGTAGAAGTACCTACAGGGGGAATAAACATGTAATAATGGGCTTTTTGCTCTAGCAGAGAGAGGTGTAACGTGATCCAATGGCTGGAAGTTGAAGGCAGACAAATTCAGATTGAAAATAAGGAGCAAAATTTTAACAGTGAGCGTAACTAACCATTGAAACAAATAGCCGCGGTCACCATGGATTCTCAGCCACTGGCCATTTTTAAAATCAAGATTGGATGGTTTTTATAAATGATCTGCTCTAGCTCAAAGAGGAATTATTTGGGGCAGTTCTCCAGTCTGTGTCAGACAGGAGGTCAGCCTAGATGATCACAGTGGTTCTCTTCTGCCCTTAGAACGTATTAATCAATTGCCCTTCCATTGGCATACATGTGTGGGCGTGCGAATTTCACTCTTTTAAAATAAACCGTGTCCCGTTTGTCGAATGAGTAACGAGGCCGGCGGCTCCCCTAACAGCCTCTTACACAAGTCTGCAAAAGGGACAGCATTTTTATTTTATTATTGTTCATAAAATGATATGGATTGGAACTTACTAGCTTTGTTCTAAAGACTAAAAAGGAAGCCGTTTGGGATGTTGTGGGGTTGGGGTCACTAATAAAACAATTCACAAACGGAAGTGTCTCCGTGTCTCCAGCAAATCGAGAGGTTGGAAGTAGAGGCCAGAAGGAGAGCTAGGGAGTGTAGATTTACACCTGTGGTTCTGTCTCCTTTAGCTTGGTAAGGAGCCGTCTGATTGAATCTAACTGTGCCTGTGAGGGTGTGTTCACATAGCTGTCTAGGTGGCATGGAGGCAGAGTGTTAGCTGGAGGGGTGTATTTGTGTGTGAGGGTGGCAGGTCGGGGCAGTGAACCTGAGGGCGGTATGTGGGTGACCGTGTACTATATGTAGGTGTGTGCTTGGGAGATGTGTATTGGGGTGTGTGCGAGATCACGTGGGTGGAGGGTCCGTACAGGGGGATGCATGAGAGAGGAGAGGGTGTACATGTGTGTGCCGGGGTGTAGGTGTCATGGTGGGCATTATCGGCTGCATGCTAGCATTAGAGGTACAGTCCTGGCTCATGAATCAGTCCAGCCCCCCGCCCGGCAACTTGGCTATGACGCACAGCCGCTGTATTTTTAGCACCCTTAGTGCCGTTTGCTTTCACACAACCTGCTGCAGCAATGAATCACCTCACCCAGATCCTGAGCCCAGCCAGAGACGTGGCGACCCATCTGCCCTCAGACAGGGGTGGGGAGATGTACCTCACGTTAGAGCGAAGCATTACCAGTAATACCACCTACCTCTTCTCATCACCAGATCTCAAAGTGCTTTTCAAAGGAGGTAACTATCATTCACCTTATTTTACAGATGAGGAAACTGAGGCACAAAGAGGCGGGAAAGGACTTGTCTAAGTTCACCAAGCAGGCTAGAAGCAGAGCTGGAAACAGAGCTCACATCTCCTGAGTCCCAGTCCAGTGCTCTAGCCACTAGGCCACGCTGCTCCAGTGAGCAGTGGCAATCACTAAGAAGTCTGGTCTCAAGGCCGTGGGTGGCTTCAGGCTCAGCCTGTGTTTGCTGGCATCATTAGATGCTTACCACCTGACACCTCTGCCCATTACCTGAGATGCAGTGAACCGCTGGGTCCCAGTCTGGATGCTGCGGGACAGGTGTCAACATTTAAAAGAGCAAGCACAATCACGAGGAGGTGCTCAGGGGAGTACCAGTTGTGCCTCAGTTTCCCCACCATTTTGAGATGGCTGGAGGGAACACGCTAAAGAGTGTATTATTAGGGGCTGTAAGAGAAGGGGAGAGACCTTTAACTGTGGACCGAGCAAGCCCACTGCAGCGGCAACACCAGAGAAAGCTCTTGGGTCCAAATCTTCAAAGTCATTTAGGGGCCTAATTCCTATGGGAGTTAGGTGCCTAAATACTATGAGGCGCTGGGCCTTGTTCTCCCGCCTAGGCTCCAAGCAACAGCTGGGGATAACCTTTAGCCTCTTAATGCCAAGCCAGTAGGCATCTCCTATCATCCAATTTCCATTAGAGGCAGAAGCACTCCAAGAGCGGCCCAAGCAGCAGAGTGAAATTATGCCCAAATTGACTCTGCGGCAACACGGGCAACAAATCACAGTTATAGGGACCGGTGCCAGGGTATCATCAGCCCATCTCTTCATCTTCTCCCTTCGATTAAAACATCCCCTGCGCTGGTTCCATTCCAAAGCCCCACGTTTATTTACGCACAATCCAATTAATTGTAGTCCCTCGCTCCTTAATCCATTTGCGTCTCCTGCACAACAGCCCAGCCGAGGGGTCTGACCCCAAGACGCAGCTGCCGGGAGGGCCTGTCTCAGTGACCTCGTGCCAGCCAGCCCAAGATTAGCCAACTCCCAGGCACCTTTGTAGTGAGGGGTCTGAGTTAACCTCTCTGGGTGTATCTACATGGCAACAGTAGATTGCGGCTGGCCTGGGACAGCTGACGGGCTCCCGCGGCAGGATTATAAAATTGCAGAGTAGACATCTGGGATCGGGATCTAGGACCCTGAAAGGGCCCAAGCCTGAGCATCCACACTGCAATTTCATAGCCCCAAAGCCTGAGCCCCACAGCCCTGCCTCAGCTGACATGGGCCAGCTGAGGGTGTTTTCTTGCAGTGCAGTCGTCCGTCTGGGTATGTCTTCAGAGCAGAGTTCACCCGGGCGAGAACCTCAGTGGTGTCCCAGCCCGCTTCCCATCCACACAGAAAAACCTCTGCCCTGGGCTTCGAAGGGGCTTTAAACCCCGGCTAGCGGACACACCTGAGGATGTTGCCTTGACACCAGGTTTTGCCTCGGTCCCGGCTGGCAACCCACCCACTCTGCAGTGAGGACACAGGTTAATGAAGCCCAGATGCTGAGGGTCTGCCCACACTGCAGCTGGGAGCCAGCCCCCCAGCCCAGCTAGACAGATTCATGCTGCCTCTGCCGGTGCCGCAACGTCCACACAGCTATTCTTAGTGCACTAGCGGGAGCCCATCTCCCCATCTGCTTTGGTTGAGTTGTGAGTGACTTTGCAGGTGCAAGGCCCTGTTTGACGTGACTTGTCCAACCTTGCACTGGAAGCCGGGGCAGAAGCCAAGTTCTCCTGGGTCCCAGTCCATTGCCTGGGCCACAAGTCCATCCTTTGCCTTCCTCAGATGAAAGATGCTGAATTACAGTCCTGGAGCTGAACTGGAAGCATATGGGCCACAGGTGCTGCAAGCCCCTGCAGCCTGCAGACCTCGGCCCTGTCCAGGGGGAGACCGCTTCCCTGGGGCCAAGGGAATTCTGGCTCTGGGGCCCATTCATACATCTGTGTGCATGCATGTAACCCCCACGTCACCCACACACATGCACCACAGCTATCTGAAACATGCATTGCCACCCACATACACACATGTCCCTACCTCACACATGTCCCACCCTGCACTCGCCCCACTACATACATGCAGCCGCACAGGTGTGGTCCCAGACACGCACCCACCGGCGACTCACAGGGATGACCCCATCCACTTGCGCTCCCACACACTCGGCATAGACCCCCCCATGCCTAACACAGACACCCCCGCAATCCTTGCACCCCCACCCCCACACACCTGCGCACGCTCTCTCATCTCCTCCCAACGCAGTTCCCATTTGGTGCTGCAATGCGAGATTGGGTCCCTCTAATCCTCCCACCCGCTCAATACCGGCTCCTGTCCAGGTGCCTGAGAGGATTTGGATGGTAGGAGAAATATAATTAGAGAGGCTGTTGCCCTCGGAGTCAGAGACGGGGCCAGATCATTGAAGGGCAGCGGTCAGCCAAAGGAGCGGAGAGGAGTCAATTTAGCACAGCTTACAGTGCCGTTCCGGCTGATTAGGGATTTGATGAGGGAAGGGGTTTGATTTTGGCAGTGAGAGTGACAGAAGCCTTACGGAGACGAGGTGGGTGAAGTGATAGCTTTTACTGGCCCAACTTACTGTTGGTGAGAGAGACCAGCTTTCGAGCTCACACCAAGCTCTTCTCCGGGTCTGGGGAAGGTACTCAGAGTGTCACAGCTAAATACAAGGTTGATTGTTTAGCACAAGTAGGTAACACATATTTCAAGGGACTATCCAAGGTGAGTGGCCCGTTAACACCTCTCCAATCATGGGGGGAAGAAACAAAAAGGCTGAGGGGGTTAAAGTGGGTTATAGATCGTTGTAATAAGCCATAAATCCAGTGTCTCTCTTCAGTCCACGAGTTTTAGTATCCAGCAAAGTTATGAATTTAAGCTCCCCGGTTCATCTTTGGAAGGTGTTGTGCAGGTTTCCTTTGAGGATGAGGACTGAGAGGTCAGCTATGGAGTGATCGCTTTGTGAAGAGTGTTCCCCACAGGTGATGAGGTGGTTTTGTCTTTTATCCCTTGTCCTGGGTGAGTTCATTAGCGAGCGTAGTGATTGTCTGGATTCATCCATATAGTTGTTGGGACATTTAGTGCACTGGATGAGATATGCCACATGTTGCAATGGGCATCTGTAGGATCCTGAAAGGTGCATTGTGGGGTGCTGGTCGTTGCAGCCTTATCGTTAGTGGAGATCTTGTTTCAGGAGGGCAAGTGGATCTGGACTGGGGAGGGCAGACAGGGAGCCAGCGAGCGGTAGGGCAAATTATTATGGCTCTGTCTAGCCGGTCCTCTGACCTCTTCCATCCAGGGCCAGCCATCAGCAAGGAAATGCAAAGTGAAGGGGCTTTGAGGCGAGGAGCTAAACTGAGCAAGAGAGGGAAAAAGAAAAAAGGCAACTGAGACAAAGAACAAGAAAAAGAACAAGTGAAAGGCAGCCAGAGGGTGTGACTGGCATCTTTTCATGGTCCCCTCTGTGGGCACGTTACCCCACGGCAGGGGACACGTCTACACAGCAGCTGACATGCACTAGATCTGCTCGACCTAGCGCACTAAAATAGCAGTGTGGCCGTGGCAGCCCGCATATGTCCGTCGGATCTGGACAGGGTGGTACCTGGGCAACTAGCCAAGCCGCTGCCCGTGCTGCCACGGCCACGCTGCCATTTTTAGCGCACTAGCTGGTACAGGGCGCGTGTGTTTACATCTCCCCAAGCTGGGAATGACGCCTCCCAGACAGAGTGCAGACACCTAGGCGTGCGCACTTGTCAGGGTGAAATCTACCCCCATCTCCTCTGCATTGGGCCTGCAGAGCTGGAGGGAGCGGGAGCTGGTGTACTCACACACCAGGAGAGCAGCAAGAGTAACTAGGAGGAGGGTGGGGAGATCCCCTCAGGTCTGCTCACTAGGCCCTATTCTCCCCCCGCAGCATACAAGGAACTGCCACTGATTTCCCTATGGTGCAAGGGGAAAATAGGGTCACCACCTCATAACCCCTACTCCGACTGCTGTCCCCCCGGCCCGACACACAGCTCCCCATGTATACGCTGCACCCGTCAGCCCAGCGGCCACTGACCAACCTCCACCCTTCAATCCCACAAGGATTCCTAACCTGGGAGTCTCTGTCGTTGCCAATACAACTTGGACTCTCCAGGGAAGAGTAGGAACATGACTCCACTCCAACGTCCTGCCCCACCACCGCCGCCTTCCTTGACGATTTCAGCACCTCTGCTTTCGCGGGATCAGAGACACAACACAGGGCCGGAAAACAAAGGTTCAGACCCAGTTTGGGGCAAAGGTTCCGCTCAGGACTTTTATTCCCAGTTGGCCTGTGATGTCATCAGATGTTACCAAGGTACCATGGGACCGGAGCGGTCTATGGGTTAGAGCAGTGGAATGGGAGTCAGGACTCCTGGGTTCTAGTCACTGACTCTCTTTACAACCATGGGCAAGTCATTTTGCTGCATCTTGCCTCAGTTTCCCAATCTGTCAGATCAGGATAACAACACCGGCATGAATAGAGCTGGTCAAGAATTTTCTAGTGCAACATTATTTTGTTGGAAAATGCTGATTCGCCAGGAAGATTTCTCAGGTGCAGAATGAAATTGCCAGGTGGGAGAGCCCCACTTATCCCGGAAAAGCCAATAGCCTGGTGCGTAGGGTAGTCACCTATGTGGGAGACCCAGGTTCAAGTTCCTGATCTGAAGCAGAAACCCGAGCCTATATCTCCCACAACGCAGGTGAGTTCTCTAACCACTGGGCTCTTGGCTATTCGGCGGTGGATAGGTCTCCCATGGCGACAGGTCTCTGTTTTGTCCCACGTGGGAATGAAAACAAATGTTGAAACCTCAACATTTTTTGCAGAACAGAATTCTTGTTTCCCAGCCAGCCTTAGCAATGAATTGTCCAGAGGCTACCTGGACCACTGCCCTCTACTGCACAAAATCAGAACTGTTCAGCTGCATGTCATAAGCCCTATACTGCTAACAGCGTATGGAGGTTTGCCTTGAACTCAAGTGAAGCACAAAGACCTGTATCGCCATGATGTGTAGCACTGTTACAACAACAATGGCCTGAGTATTATAATAAATCCATGACCTCTTCTCACTCGAAGATGTTGGGAGGCTGAATTAATTAAGGTTTACTAAATAAAATCTGTTATTAGGCCAGACCTTGGGGCCTTCATGAGTTTCTACTGCATCAGTGGGACTTTAGCTTCAGATTCAGACCATCGTTGATAACGTTTTCTTCTCAGGTCACCTCTAACGACTGCAAATGATATACTCCAGCCGCATCCAAGGAAGGAAGAGTTAAGCGTGACTCTGCATCCCTGAGTCAGTGATGCGGGGCTGATCACGCAGCATCACCCGGAGCTCCCAGCTTCCAAGCTGAAGTGTCACAGCTTGAACTTTATTTCAGCCAACTGGCTTTGTTTTGGGGCATGTGTGCTGTGAGTGTAGTCACACCGCTCCTGCAGTTACTAAAGTGGGACTGTTAATTACAGGAAGAGTCATTATAAATAGAGAGAGAGAGCTCTTCATGCTCTCCTTTAATTTCACCTTTTAGAGACAAGTCTAAGCACATAAGCCACAAAGGTCCTTGGAGTACCTCCTAAAAACAACGTCATGGGACAGGCACTGTGTGGGACATACCACTGCTAATTATTATTAATAAACACAAGAGCACCTAGAGGCCCTAACAGAGATTAAGGTTCCATCGTGCGAGGTGATGTACATACATGTAGAGAAAGCCAGTCCCTGCCCCGATGAGCTTGCAATCTGAATAGACAAGACAGACAAAAGCAGCATTATTAGCTCATCTTTCATTAGGGAAACTGAGGCACTGAACACTTAAGTGACTTGCTCAAGGTCATACAGGGAGTCTGTGGTACAGCCAGCAATCAAACCCAGATCTCCTGAGTCCCAGTGCAGTGCCTTAAGCATAAGCCCAAACTTCCTCTGTTATGATGTCACTCAGCAGGTTCTATAAAAGGTGAGGTTATTAAAACAAAAAACAGGCAATAATGTCCTCATACCTTTTGAACTCTCCTGTCCGGCAGCAAGAAGGACGTGGAAAAATTGGAAAGAGTCCAGCAGAGGGCAACAAAAATGATTAGGGGGCTGGAGCACATGATTTATGAGGAGAGGCTGAGGGAACTGGGATTGTTTAGTCTGCAGAAGAGAAGAATGAGGGGGGATTTGATAGATGCTTTCAACTACCTGAAAGGGGGTTCCAAAGAGGATGGATCTAGACTGTTCTCAGAGGTAGCAGATGACAGAACAAGGAGTAATGGTCTCATTTGCAGTGTGGGAGGTTTAGGTTGGATATTAGGAAAAACTTTTTCACTAGGAGGATGGTGAAGCACTGGAATGGGTTACCTAGGGAGGTGGTGGAATCTCCATCCTTAGAGGTTTTTAAGGCCCGGCTTGAGAAAGCCCTGGCTGGGATGATTTAGTTGGGGATTGGTCCTGCTTTGGTTGGACTAGATACCTCCTGAGGTCCCTTCCAACCCTGATATTCTATGATTCTATGAAGAGAGAGTCTTTCATTAACAGGTTCTCAATGTTATTCACTAGAGCTGGTCAAAACATTTCAAATCAGATTTTTTCCAACAAAAACAAAGGAATGTATTTCTATTCATCCCTTTTTTCATACCAGCTGTAGTTAGGAGTCCCATTCGAAAACTCAGTTTCTACAGTCATTATATTTTAAAACAATAAGAATTACTGACAAGAGGGATGCTTATTTCTTAAGTTTCCCTTTCGTACAAAAATAGAAAACCAAAAAGATTTGGAAATGAGTCTCACTATTACCAGCAGAAATTCATCACGAACCTATAAAGATCAAGTCTTTCCAATACTGATTATAAACCAGCGATGTTATGGCAGCTTTTTGCTGTAATAATTTCCTGTCACACAGTAATTTACATCTAACGGTCCCAAGGTGTGACTACAACACATAAATAATAATATAGTAATAACCCAAGCAATATAAGGTAAAAGGCTGGGGGTTGGGAGCAGTATGTAGAATTCTACCAGAACTATTTCAAATTATGGAAGGCAACCACAGAAGATTTGTTTGATAGGTTGGGACAGATTTCCAGTGGGACCCATCATATTCTTTAGGAGCCCAATCCAAAACCCACTAAAGTCAACGGAATAATTCCCAGGCCCCTCACAGAGAATGCCCTGCCAGCAGGGATAGATTGGGCTAGATCCAACCAAAATAGTCATAGAGTCATAGAGTTTAAGGCCAGAAGGGCCCACCCAATCAACCAGACTGACCTGTACATCACAGGCCACCAACAGCACCCGGCACCCACACACTAACCTCAAAAACTGAAACGAGACCAAAGAATTGCAGCCCACAGGAGATGAGACTATGACGTGCCACAGGCAGAGAGCAAGAGGGACTAAGGTGCACCAAGGCCCCTGCAATGGCAGGACAATGACTAAGGGAGATATACCCAGATAATCCTAGCAAGTGACCCGCACCCACATGCTGCAGAGGAAGGTGACCCCCCCCCTCCAAGGTCACTTGTTAATCTGACCTAAGGTAAAGCTCTTTCCTGACCCTCACAATGTCAGTCAGTTAGACCCTGAGCATGTGAGCAAGAACCAGCCAGCCAAGCACCTGAGAGAGGGAATGCTTGGTGCCACCTCAGAGTACTGACTTATGAGGAGAGGCTGAGGGAACTAGGTTTGTTTAGTCTTCAGAAGAGAAGAACGAGGGGGAATTGGATAGCTGCTTTCAACTACCTGAAGGGGGGTTCCAAAGAGGATGGAGCTGGGCTGTTCTCAGTGGTGGCAGATGTCAAAACAAGGAGCAATGGTCTCAAGTTGCAGTGGGGGAGGTCTAGTTTGGATATTAGGAAAAACTATTTCACCAGGAGGGTGGTGAAGCACTGGAATGGGTTACCTAGGGAGGTGGTGAAATCTCCATCCTTAGAGGTTTTTTAAGGCCCACCTGGACAAAGCCCTGGCTGGGATGATTTAGTTGGGGTTGGTCCTGCTTTGAGCAGGGGATTGGACTAGATGACCTCCTGAGGTCTCTTCCAATGCTAATCATCTATGATTCTATGATTCTTTGGATCCGGCTCCAGGTGCCTCTTATCCCACAGCTTCTCTGTGCACAGGGCATGTTGCTTCTGCCCGATCTAGTCAGCTGCATTGCCGGCCACCGACAGGAAGCTGCGGCTGTCCTTCCTGCAGAGCCAGATTGCACCAGTTCCAGGCTGCAGAGGGGGGGAGGGGCACGTCTATTTTATTTTTATTTATTGGGAGTTGGGGGGGGGGCAGCCCTCCCACATTACATAAGGTAACAGGAGCTGAGATGGCAGCTGTGTTCCCTCCCCTCCGAGTGCAGGAAGGTAATTGCCTCTCTGGCTCCAGTCCCTGAGAAACCTTTAATATATGTCCCTGCCAACTTTGAGGCCTTGTCCAATCTTGACAAACTGCAGTGGAACAAATCCTGTTTGGTTGTAATACAGCGATTTGAGAGAAGATGGATTTGAGGAAGATGGCAGGTCCCACACTGCCTTTTAATGTGTTTTGGCTTGGGGTATTGACGGAGGAGAACGCGTGGAGTTTGAAAAATGTCCTCTCGTTTTTAAGGGCCTACTCAGGCCTGACACAATAGCCCTGCCCCTCCCCGCCCCCCCCCCCCCTCCGAAAGAGGACGGATTCTTATGGGACATTCCGACTGTAAATTGATTCCCTCTTGTCCTCTCCCCCTCTGGCTTGTGTGGAACCGGAGCTATGCTGGGAATAAAAAATCCACAGCGGCGGTATGATTAACCCTTTCTGGAGGCTATTTTCGAAATTCTTTCTTGGCACTTTCGTAATTAAGTCATTCAGCCCCCTGAGATATTTTTAGTCTGTACGTTGTCAAGAGCCAATCAGAGGAAGCGTCCTATTGGGCCTGTGGTGCGCCCATCAGCTGTTTGTCACCTGTTGTTTGCAGCACAAAGGAGCTGCCTGAGCTCCAGTCTGATGCATGGTGAAAAGCAGTCGATCAGCTGGCAGAGACCAGCCCCATGTTCCAATCTCCCGCAAGGAGTGTGGCAAAGAGATGCCAGTCCACCAGCTGGCATAACGTCTTAAGAACACAGGAATTGCTATCTGGACCACAGGTCCACTTAGTCTAGTATCCTATTCCCAACAGTGGGCAGTACCAAATGCTTTAGAAGAAGGTGCAAAAAACCCTGTATTGTACACGTACACACACACACACACACATTCATATATATGCAAAGTATTCTTTCAATTTTACCTATTACAAACAAGTTGATAATGTGTATGTGTGGGTGTGTGTGGGGGTGTGTGACCGAAGTTCAGAATTTTCATCCCCCACAAAATTCTGGGATTTCGAAGTTCAGTTTTGTCCCAGTTGGGATGAAAAGTTCAGACTTTTTGCAAAACAAAATATTCCGAAAATATTGCCTTTTGCCCTTAGCGAAATATTTCATTTTGGTAAGGCTCAAACATTTTGTTTTGACTTTATTGTGTTGACATTTGTTATATTAATGATATTGTATAATATTTAGAATGATAATGTCAAAATTAAATGCTTTGACCCTAGCCAAACATTCTGATAACTTCCCAGAAAAATGTCTATGAAACGGATGTTTCCTCAAAAATGTTTCAATTTGGTGGAGTCAGCATTTTCCAACAGAAAACTGCTTCTTCCGAAAATTTTTGCCTGGCTGCATTCAATGTAAGGAACGTGTGTAAAAGGATGGCCATTTTTAATAGCTGAAGCATATTCTCATTGGTAACCTATCATTTGGTCCAACAGTAGTCTTTTAGAGAGGAAAATTGGGGGCTGGGACTTGGGGGCTGTCAAATGGCTAGCGTTGAGGTGTCTTCCATGCACAGACTGATGTCAAAGGCATTGGTCCAAATTCTGCCATCAGTTAGCCCCCATCCAACCCAACAGAGATCAATGGGTTGATTTTCTATTTTCCTTAAGTAATTAGCATCAAGGCTACTAATTAGTAGAGCTGGGCAAAAAGTTCATAACCTGATAATTGACTTGTTTATTTCTTCCTCATTTTTTTGGTTTTGCAAATTGTCCACCATACAGACTGCGGTTTTCTTAGATTTACTTGTTATTCCAAGATCCTTCACCAGTTCATGTCTGTGAAGAATTCTCCAGCTGTAGCTCATTGACAAAAAATCGGTTGATGGGATTTGGTATGTGAGCATTTCTGACTGGACGTAGCAGGCATGTGCTATGTCTCTGCTCCTTTATCGGACCATCAGAGTTCCAGTGAGAATATCCACAATTATGAACTCGAAATTTGTTTCCTGTGAATGTTCTTCAACATGTCACTGTTGGCATAGGTATTGCTGCCCATAAATTCATTCGCTACAATGTGCACAGAAGCAAATACAAGACATGCATGCACATATGTGAAGCAAGTTCGTTTGCAGAAGATTTGCATTAGTTGCCCAATTGTATTAATAATCTTGTTGTGCAACAGATTTAAGTCACACTTGGCCAAATTCTATGCTTCTTGCCCAGTGGCATCGTGCAAAAATCTAGAGGCAGGGGGTCAAATTCTCTCGGTACTCCAGTGATGTCAAGGAAGCTCGTCATGGCAGGGACTGTCTCTGTTGTCATCTGTGCAGAGCCTGGCACAATAGGGCCCTGGCCGCTAGGCCATACCATGAGACAGGTAATGCAGAGGATGTTGCACAGGTATAACTAAGAGGAATTTGGACACCTGACTCTTGTATTTGTAGCTGTCTTAGCTATTAGTTTGTGGCCAAATAAAATGCAATGAGGTGGTAAGATGTTGGGGTGTAGTCTAAGCTTTCCTGGAGCCAACTAAGAAGCACTTAGAAAAAAATAAGCCGTCTGGCCCCAGACCAGAAGAAACAATCATCGGTTATTGGAGCAGGTGTCTCAGCCCCCTATGGTGGATTTCTAAGGGTATGGTTACACTGCACAGTTAATCTGGATTCTTAGCAGGGTTTTAGCCTACAGCTCCAGTCCTGCAGGGCTGACTGGGCTGGGCACCCTGCTCCGGGTGATGTGACCTGGTGCACAGGGTTGCAATGCCACTCACACACATGTGGTCCAGCTGGACCCACATCAGCATGATGGAGGAACAGCTGGGCCAAACCAGAGTGGTGCTGTGGGACCAGAGCTGCAGGAGCACCCACTGCAAGGTGAGTGTGGGTTCTGCACCCTCCCTGCGGCTTCCCGTGCCCCCCCTTTGACACATTCCAGTGACCCAATTCTGGGTTGTGACCCACAGGCTAAGAAACCTGGGTTAGAGCACGGGCTCGGCTTTAACTCAGGCTGTTATGCGCCCACTTGGCAGTGAGGACACAGGCTAAATCACTCAAGTGTTGATAGTCCTCCATTGCCTTAAGAACATAAGAACGGCCATACTGGGTCAGACCAAGGGTCCATCCAGCCCAGTATCTTGTCTGCCGACAGTGGCCAATGCCAGGTGCCCCAGAGGGAGTGAACCTAACAGGTAATGATCAAGTGATCTCTCTCCTGCCATCCATCTCCATCCTCTGTCAGACAGAGGCTAGGGACACCATTCCTTACCCGTCCTGGCTAATAGCCATTAATGGACTTACCCACCATTAATTTATCTAGTTCTCTTTTAAATGCTGTTATAGTCCTAGCCTTCACAACCTCCTCAGGCAAGGAGTTCCACAGGTTGACTGTGCGCTGTGTGAAGAAGAACTTCCTTTTATTTGTTTTAAACCTGCCTTCCCACAATTCCCCCCGAAGGACGGACTAGTTCTCCCGCAATTGACGGGAAAGACTCCTAGCGCATCTCAGCCCACAGAGCCATGGGTCACGCCCCCAACACACACCGGCGAGTGCAGCGACAGTAAGAACACGGTGATGCAGGTCGGGCTTTGCAACAGGGATGCTCACAAGTGGGCCAGGCTAATCTAGGTGCCCAGACCTGGGTGCCAATCACCCGGGTTAACTGTGCAGCACAGACACAGCCTTAGAGACAACATTCTACACAACCCAAGCCCTGAAATAAATAGCGGAGGACGTCGTTCAGTTTATGCCGGCCTCAGAATAAACACAGTCTTACTCAGTTGCAAATAAGGCACATTTCATCCCAGCAACCTTTACTCTGCCCCAAAATGAATGCAATCGTTCACCAGTAACCTCCAAACATAAACACAATGTGAAACCCTTTTGGGGGGAAACCACAAGGGTTGTATATGTTCAGATAGCGCATGCAATGGAAGGGAGAGGTATAAGTGAAAGCCGAATCCAGTGCACAATACTGATTGCAAAGGGTATTCTTCCCTGCAGTTGCACCTCATGTAGGGTGACCAGATGTCCCAATTTTACAGGGACAGTCCTGATTTTGGGGTCTTTTTCTTATATAGGCTCCTATTAACCCCCACCCCCATCCCGATTTTTCACATTTGCTGTCTGGTCACCCTAACCTCATGGCAGGATTACGCCTGGGTTTTGAGACAAGGCGCATAATTCATAGCTCAAGTAATCCCTGAGAACTGTCAATTCTCTTCTAACGTTAACGGATAACTCTGTCTCCGTCCAGCTGAGGATCTTATTTCCATGCACAACTGCATCCTCGCTAGTCAGTGATTCCACGATTCCTGTTAAACTCTCTGATGGCTTCAAAAAGCACAAGGCCCTCTACTGAATCCAGCTCTGTTGCTGAGGCTCTGGTCTCCAAGACCTATCCTGTTTTCTAAGCACTCAGGAGGGTTGGAGAGAAAGCACAGAACTTCCACTACCACATAAGCATGCACCTCAACCTGTATCTCTCTAGGCTTCTGGAATCTCCTAGATCACACTGGGCATGTTCGGAGACTTACATTACAAACGTCAGCAGTGCCTCGCCCATCCTTACATTACATCATCTCATTAGCATAGCCTCTCCCACCCTAACATTATGCCATTATGCTCGGCACTGTACATGCACATGGTAAGAACCAGTCCCTGTTCTAAAAACCTGACTCTATAAATAGGAACAGTAGAATTATTATTCGCATTTTACAGATGGAGAACGGAGATGTTGTCAGATGCTACTGGTGTGGTGCTTCTGCTTTCTCCTGTTGATATCACTCGGCTGCGTGCGTGTGTTCCCTCTGTGTGCTGCCCCAGCTCTGCGCAGATAGCTGACCCAGCAAACCCGACGAGAACCCCCAATAACCACAGAGTTAGTAAGGTACGAAGGCACCTCGGCCAGGTTTATTGCAATCTTGGACACAATTGCAGTTCCCCGCAGATTACTTAGTCTACGGGGCATACTACGAGAAAGTGCCTCTTGGCAAGGACCCGGCTCAGTGGCGGGACTTTCCACTGCCCCCGTGGCCAGACAAAGACACCACCCCAGGGATACATTTTTATACACGGGTACAAACAAGTTACACATCACTCCTGATGTATTAAGGTGCAACCCCTTCACGTAGTAAGGTGCCGACTCGCACCTTGTACATGTTGGTTCAATCAAAACAACTCTATCCATCATTTTACCCTTTTGCCCCTGTCATTGGGATGGGTCGGCCTGTTCCATGTTATCTGTGGAATGTTCCAGTATAGTGTATCTTGGTACCATGTTTATACTTTAACTATGCGAGGTGAATATATATTTGTGCAACATCAGCCCTTTACTTGCCAGCTACTTTAGTTTGGTTCAGGCCTCAGGCCTCATACTGGGCCTTCATTAGGGCCTTCACTTACTACAGGAGACACAGAAAGATCAACTGATGTGCCAAGGTCACACGGGGAGTCTGTAACAGAGCTAGGAATAAAACCCAGCTCTTCAAACGCCCTGTCTAATATTTCACCCACAAGCCCATTCTTTTTCGCCCAGTGCAATCACTTGTCTCGGCACCCTCTCTTCAGGCGGGGACAGAGATGCCAGGACTAGCCTCGGTTTGAAGAGAGGAAAGAGCCTTGGTCTGGTTTGCAATGACAGGTGAACCCGAGGGCTGGGCCATACCTGGAAACAAAGACGAAAGAACCTTAAAAGAAATCACAACAAGCCGCCTCCAGGTGCCGTCCAGCGTCCATGAATCTGTATGGCCACAGATTCAGCTGCCAGACCTGGGAGAGGAAGGGGAAATGTGCTTTATATCCAACCCCAGTGCTTTTGATGAGCTGCAGTATTGCCCTTCATACTCCTCCAGTCTCAATAAACCTGGCTAATTAGCATCCTGACCACTCAATTAATTAGGCAGTACACTTAATTATGACAAACTACATTATCCGCTATAGCCCAGAGTCCAATGGACATTAGCGTCAGGTTATGTTCAGTAACAATTTGATTTGAGAGGGAGTTTATTGACCAGAAAAGACATATGATGAGATTAAAATAATCAGTAGAACTAGCTCAGTTCTCCTGGCTTGGCGTAGCCGTGGGCGTGGGTTATAAAGAGATAGAGGATGATCAAATTAGTCGCTTCGTTCTCATTAAGAGCCACTGCATAAACGGAGAGATATTGGCAGCGTGGGCAGGGAGAGGTAGCCAAGCGATAAGGAGGGTTTCAAATAAGATGCAGGCGGGTGGGCTGGGTTTGGTTTGGTTTTTATTATGATTATTTCCCTCTCTCAGCTGTGATCGGGCAAAGAAACCGAGAGGTGATGTTCCCCCGCTGCGGGGTAATGGAGGAGGGATCCCCCCAGAAAGGTAGATACAGGTTCTGTACTTGCTGCTCTCGCCCAGACGCTATGGTGACGGGCGGCAATGTAACACGCCAGATCTCCCTATCCCCCCTGTCTGTCTCTCTGTTTATCTAGCCACCCCCATAGGTACCCACCTATGGAATTATCCATCCCTATCTCTACTATCTAACATCTATCGCCATAGCTACCCTTCTGTTTACCCATTCCTATACATACCTCTCTAATGATCTATCTACCCACATACATACCCCTCTATCTATCCCGATAGATTATCTACCTGTTCCTGTGGTTACCCCTCTATTTAATTTACCTTGTATGTATCTTTCCATCTAATAATCGATTTACCCTCATATGTACCCCTCTAACTATCCATCCTTACACGTAACTCTGGCTATTATCTATCCCCCTACAGACCCCTCTGCCTCTCTATTGATTGCACCCAGGACCCATCATCGCCACGTCTAGGCACCAAGGAATGAAAATTCTCTGAAATGCTGAGCCGTAGGGTGGAGAAGGGCCACCTCTAGGATGTGGTGGAGCCACCAGCATGGATGCTGCAGGCATCACCTCTGCTTAATCTCCCTCCCTCTTCTCCCCACACCCCCCAAGATTCCCTCCATTTTTTCCCCCACATCCACAGCTGCTTACCTCCAGGCATGGCCAAGGGATGCGGGGAGTAGCTGTTCTTCATACTCCATCACTACCAGGCCTCGGAGGATGGTCTTGCCATTAGAGACAGGAGTGAGCACTGGGGCTCCTGGATTGTATTCTTGACTCTGCGCACCTGGCTCACCACCAAGAGCCGCCACTCTGTGCCTCAGTTTCCCTCACTGTCTGTAAAGCACATTGATGGACGGTTCTACAGTGGGTCAGCGTCTTCTCTCCCACTGCGGCAACAGGGTCTTATTCCCAGAGCAGACCCTGATGTTTGTTCTGCAAAGCCATAGGCAGAGCGAGCCCATTGGGTGTTAAGGGGCACACACCGAAGCAGACCTCGCAGTGCCATGCGTTGCTCAGGGTTGTCTCACAAACTGGGGCCCTCCCATGAATTGACCACCCTTTGGCCGTGGGCTTCCCCGGATTCCCGAAGCCAGCACTTGGGAGATGTTTGGTCCATGACCATGTGGAAGTGCTGGGTCCCTGGGGAAGGCTGAATGCTGCCCCATTGCACTTCTTCTAAATCAGGGATTGTCAGACCTGGTCAAAACACAACTCCCACACTCAGTGACTGTCCTCCACAGATATATCCCAGAATCCTTTGGAACAGTTCCCACACTGCTTTGTATGGGTTGCCATGGGAATCAGTCCAGTGGACTATTCGGGCGCATTCCAGAAGGACCCTGCTACTGTGTTAGAAAACCAGTGTCCGAGGAAGGCCAGGACCCCCCCTTATCCTGTCATCTGCTTCAGGCTCCTTCAGTGGCAGTGAGCCACAAATTTCAAGATTGTCCTAGATGCCGGGAGACGTCAGTGATGCTGGAACACTTTTGAGAGTGGGGGTGCTGAAGGTGGAAACCATATATTTGGGTTGTTATTACTACTACAGCACCCACAGCACCCCTAGTTCCAGCACCTATGGGATATGTTCCCTTGACACTGCCCAGTGACTGTGAGACGGCAGGACTTTCAGGAGGTTATAACCCAGCCAAGGAGGAAGAACGGTCTTGTGCTTAAAGCACCAGGCGGAAACTTAGGAGAGCTGGGTTTGATTCCTGGCTCTGCCATAGGCTTCCTGCGTGATCTTGGGCAAGTCACTTAACCTCTCTGGTCCCCATTTATAAAATGGGGATAAGGACACTTCCTCTCATCCGCCTTTTGTCTTGTCTATTGAGCCTGTAAACTCTCTGGGGGCAGCGACTGTCTCTTACCACGCATCTGAACAGCCCCTGGCACATGAGGGCCTTGAGCTGCTCCCAAAACACAAATAATAATGGAAGAAAATCAAATGGAATCCTTCCATACGGGACCTGGGTTAAGCAGAAGGCAAAGTCTGCGGAAAGAGGGCCCGGTGTCTCTCACTCCTCGATGGCACGTTCTGCTTGCCATGCTCCCAGTCTGTAGCATGGTTCCCCAGGGACAATATATCGCTTTACTCAAATGCACATGGATCCTGCATGTTGTATCCATGCCCCAGGTGTAAAATCCCATATGTGACTAGGCGCTAGGCTGCCTACGCGTAACATGTACTATCTGCGCACCTAAGGAACCAGTCCTGCATTCGGTGCCCACCCACTGCTCCCAAGATTGTCATTGAGCCCTAAAGATACACATCGAATGTACCACAGGTCAGATCCTGCACCCATATGTTAGTGAGTGGACTGGACTGCATATCTGCAGCATGGTGTATTGCCCGCAAGTGCCCCCCGCCCATTATTAAGCTTGCCAACACTTCCCATGAAATGACCCTGTTTCCACTTGCTTGTAACTTTGCCAAACTTTAAATGTTGGGGCTGAAATTTTTCAGGCCGGGTGTCTCTAGGATGACCAGACAGCAAATGTGAAAAATTGGGATGGAGGTCGGGGATAATAGGAGACTATATAAGAAAAAGACCCCAAAATTGGGACTGTCCCTACAAAATCGGGACATCTAGTCACCCTAGGTGTCTTCTTCAAGCTGCACGATTTGGGGAAATTTCAGACAAAATGGTCCAGCCCCTTCCCAGAACAAGCCTCGGGGGAAAGACTTCGTTTTGCCCATGTTCAAAAATTCTGGCAACCATTTCTTTGACCAGCTCTAGTGCCCCTATGCTGTGGAGAAGGAGCTGCAAAATGGGCAAGTGGGTGTTTTTTTGGTTAGGGGTGGGTGTTTTGCTGTCCCCAGGAAAATCCACCCCGATCTGGACAAATAACAAGTCTTTGAAAAATCGCAGTTCACACATGCTCCGTAGAAATGTCTTCGATTTTTAGCAGCCAAAAATCTCTGAAGAGCCCTTCCTCGCTGAACATGGCCCTGCCTTCCACAGCTCCTAGTGCTGACCAGACGGCCTGTGTGCCATCATCACAGCATGTCTGAGCATGCTCCAGCCCCAGGTTATGGGGGCTTTCCCTGTAAAGGCTGCTCCAGGCGGGGCACAAAACTCAGAGGAGGGAGCCTGTCTCACCTGTGTGCTCACTGATGTCTCCTGCTTGGAGGAGGAAGCTGCCTGATTCAAACGCAGAGGGGAGGGATGGGAAAGGAATGGACTGGGACAAGGAGTTGGGTGAGACATCTGGGACTGCAGGGCAGGGAGAGAAACGTTGACTGGGAATTGGTGACGGGAGGCTGGGACTTGTCTGGCAAGGAGACTGGGCCTGGGATCCAGTTAGCCAGAAGGGACACTAACGGGGGTGCAGGGTTAGAACTGGGATTAATCAAGGAAAGAGCCTGGGACAAGTAGCCAGGGAAGAACGAGGCTGTGGCAAGGAACCCAAGATGGGGTAGCGGGAGACTGAGATTGGAAAAGGAGCCCGGGAATGGAGACTAGGACTGAGAGCCAGTGGATGGAGAGGAGAGAGAGATTGGACAAGGAGCTGAAGAGGGCAAAATGGGACTGTCTGGGCAAAGGAATAAGAAGTTCGAGAAGCAGAGACTGGGAGTGGCTAGGAAAGGAAAATGGGAGGGCCCAAAGAGCCTGGGAAGAGACAGGACTGGGACGGGGAAACGTTGGAGGGGAGGGGACAGAAAAGTCTGCGCCCACTAGAGCACACTCCCCTCCAGAGCATGGAACCCACGGTTCCTGAGTGTCACCATCCCTCTGCTATCAGCAAATATCTGTGAGTCCCACTGGCAAAATGTGTGTCTCACTCCCTCGAATGCCGGCCAGCAAAGGGGTTAACAACCTACTACTGCTAGCAGTGACTTCATTCGTTTAAGTGGCAGAGGTCTGTGGGGTGAATCTAAAGGTTCCAAGCCTGCTGACAAACCATGGGGGTGATGCAAATTCTATTTTTTCACTTTGCTTTTTTAAAAACAAACAAACTAGAAATTACATACAAACGCTATATTCAAAGAACATTATTATGGTTGCCAGGGTCATGCCTTCAAAAGTTAGGAAAAGCCAGAGTTAAGGTTGCCTGTGCAACCTCATTTGAGCCACCTTGTGCGTATGCATTACAATATCATCTTTAATTACATAACCACAGACTATTTTTCCACAAAATCCCTCCCCCGCAAGCCTGGCCCTTTCTGCCCATCCACTCCAGCCAATCCCAGCTCCCGGCTCCCCCCACTCCTCATTCTACTCCCGATCCCGCATCTGGCCAGACCCAGGAGAAAGTCTACACTTAAAAAGCTGCACTGGCGCCACCGCTTAAGTGAAGACGCTCCTACGCCGAGGAGAGGGCTTAATCCACCTCCCTGAGAGGCGGGAGCTGTGGCTATGGGAGACACTCTCCCAGAAGAGAGGGCTGTCTACACCGGGGGTTAGGTTGGTATAACTACATTGGGGGGGGGGCAGTTGTACTGATATAGGTCTGTAGTGTACACCTGACCCCGGTCTCCACTCCTAAGGTGCTCAGCACAGTCGCAGGGCTTGTCTACATGGGGTCATAGTGTGCAAAAAGGGAGTGAATTTAAAGCCCCCTCGCTATGCCGCACTGACTCCCCATGTGGACTCTGTAAGAGTGCCCTCGGGTGGTTTAGCTTAATACAGGCGAGTCGCATCTTACGCAGGGGTTAGGTTCTAAAGTCAGCGTGTAAGGCGAAAATCACATATAGTCAAAATTACCCTTGAAAATCCCTTAAATTGCCCATAAAGTACAGTATACTGTGCATGGTTTTGTGTATACTATACAACCCTGTACAGCAGGGGTCGGCAACCTTCAGCACACGAGCTGATTTTTGGCGGCACTCTGCTGCCAACTGGTGTCCCGGCCACCAGCCCCACTCAGCCCACTGCCAGCCTGGGGATCCAGCCACCAGCCTCTGTAAATGTAAAATATATTATTGGCATGCCAAATTAGGACTTAAATTAATGAAGACTTGCCAAGCCACTTTTCAAAGGTTGCCCACCCCTGCACTAGAATCACACTCAGCGTGGCAAGATGCTCACACTATGGGTATGTCTACACTAGCCGCCGGATCAGCAGGCAGCGATCGATCCAGCTGGGATTGATTTATTGCGTCTAATCTAGACGCGATAAATCGACCCCTGAGCGCTCTCCCGTTGACTCCTGTACGCCGCAAGAGGCACGCGGGAACTGAGACCGAATGAGGGAACAGCAGATTCACAGCTAAAAAAAAATTAAATTAAATTAATGGAGATATCCCATCTCCTAGAACTGGAAGGGAGCCTGAAAGGTCATCAAGTCCAGCCCCCTGCCTTCACTAGCAGAACCAAATACTGATTTTGCCTCAGATCCCTAAGTGGGCCCCTCAAGGATTGAACTCACAACCCTGGGCTTAGCAGGCCAATGCTCAAACCACTGAGCTATCCCTCCCATCTCCCAGCTCATACTCACTCCGTGAGTATTGTGTCCAGTTCTGGCCACCACGCTTTGGGAAAGATGTGGACAAATTTGAGAAAGTCCAGAGGAGAGCAACAAAAATGACTGAAGGTCTAAAAAACATGACGTATGAGGAAAGGTTGAAAAAAAACCTGGGTTTGTTTAGTCTGGAAAAGAAAAGACTGAGAGGGGACATGATAACAGTTTTCAAGTACGTAGAAGGTTGTTATAAAGAGGAATGTGATACACCAGGGGTAGGCAACCTATGGCACGTGTGCCGAAGCCGGCACGCGAGCTCATTATCAGTGGCACTCACACTGCCCGGGTCCTGGCCACCGGTCCGGGGAGCTCTGCATTTTAATTTAATTTTAAATGAAGTTTCTTAAACATTTCAAAATCTTATTTACTTTACATACAACAACAGTTTAGTTCTATATTATAGACTTATAGAAAGAGAGCTTCTAAAAAGGTTAGCATGTATGACTGGCACTCGAAACCTTAAATTAGAGTGAATAAATGAAGACTCAGCACACCACTTCTGAAAGGTTGCCGACCCCTGTGATACACTATTCTCCTTATCCACTGAGGACAAGATAAGAAGTAATGGCCTTAAATTGCAGCAAGGGAGATGTAGGTTAGACATTAGGAAACACTTCCTAACTATATGGGTAGTTAAAAAATGGAACAAATTATCAAGGGAGGTTGTGGAATCTCCATCACTGTTGGTTTTTAAGAACAGGTTAGAGAAACATCTGTCAGGGATGGTCTAGATAATACTTAATCCTGCCTCTGTGCAGGACACTAGACTAGATGACCTATCGAGGTCCCTTCCAGTCATACATTTCTATCATTCTATAATTCTATTCCAGGGTGGCCCACAGACAATGGAGACAATTTTAAATACATATGGAGATGGGTGCCTCAAAGGAAAGCTGCAACTGGAAGAAGACCCCACAGTGGAAGTTGTGTGCTTACCGTGAAGGAAAATTCCAGTGGCACTATGTAATCCAGTATGCCAGAAACTCAAAAGTCTGCAGAGCAGGGATATCACAGCATCTGAAGAGACCAGTACAACCTGGGCAAGCATCATCTTGATGGTAAAGAACCTTTAGGCAAATGATGCATCTGCACAGACCCAAAGTAACTGACAAAGGCATTTAAAAGATGCCACTATCCACTGCCTACAATTGATGACATCGTGCCAGAACTTTCCAAAGCCAGAATCGTTATGGTCTGTGATGTGAGGAATAGGTTTTGGCGCATAAGCCTGGATAAAGAGTCCAGCATGCTGACAACCTTTGCAACAGCATTTGGTGGCTACAGATGGCTGTGCATGCAGTGGGCATAAGACCAGCACCAGAGCTGTTCCAGAGAAAACTCACCCAAGCACTAGGAGGACTGCCTGGGTCAGGGATCAGGGCCTGCAGCGGAGCTAGTCTCCAGATAGCCTCATCACGGCAGCAGCTGCCCGATTAGCCATGCAACCTGAGTAGCTGCCAAGGCCAGCAGGCTGGCTCTTAAGCCAGTAGCAGCAGCATCTTGCTGGCTTCTCAACCTTCACTGTGCTTGCTCCAGCGCTACCTTGTTCCTGTTGCACCTGCCTTGCACCCAGCCTTGCCTCTGTCCTGCCCCTGCCTTGAGCCCCTCCTTGCCTGCTGCCCTGCTCGGTCTAGTTCCTGACCTCCGGCTTTGACCCCTGGCTCTGGCTTCTGACCGTGGCTTGACCCTCTGGTTCTGGTATTCAGTTCCTGATCCCTGGTTTTGACCCCTGGCTCTGGTGACTGTCCACAGCTCTGACTCTCACCACTAGGCCTGCTGCCCTCATCCCTGTCGGCTGGCAGCCTGGGATGAAAATAACAGCAGATGATATCCTCACTGTAGCTGAAGGGAGCAATGATACAGATGCTGAATGAGACTATGACAGAAAACTACATGCTGTTCTACAGTGATGTAGGGAAACGAACATAAAACTCAACCCAGAAAAAAAATACGACTCAAAGAGTGCGAATTGACAGACATTGGACAGCTGCTTGCAATAGAGGGACAGAAAGCAGATCCCAACAAGACCAAGGCAATCAGAGACATGCCTGCTCCAGGGGATGTGAAAGGGGTACAGCGATACATTGTCTGTCCACACCTGGCTGCAGTTGGGGAACCCATATGGCAGCTCACAAGGTAGGACGTTGGGTGGAACTGGCCAGGTTCCCAACAGCAACCATTGGACACACTGACACAAATCATAATGGATGCCCCTGTCCTGGAGCACCAACAGCCAGCAGAACCAGTGTGATGCAGCGGAGAGACAATTGGGCAGCTAGTGGCTTCTGCCAGGAGAGCCCTGTCAGAGACTGAACGAGGTCGCCCAAACAGAAAAGGACCTTTGGCTGTGGTATTTGGAGTGGGGGGATTCATCAGTGAAACTAGGCTTACCCACTAAGGTCTGGTCTATGCTACAGACCTAAATCGGTATCTCTACATCATTCAGGGGTGTGAAAAATCCACACTCCTGAGCGACGTAGTTATATTGACTAACCCCCCGTGTAGACAGCGCTGTGTCAACAGGAGAGCTTCTCCTGTCAACATAGCTCCACCTCTCAGGAAGCTGGATTAACTACACCGATGGGGGAGCTCTCTCCCATCAGCTTAGAGCGTCTTCATTAAAGCGCCGTGGCATCGCAGCTCCATGCCAAAGCAGCGTTTTAAGTGTTGACCTGCCCACAGTCATGGCAAAGCCCCTTCGTAAGCACTGTCTACACAAACATTTAGCTCGCAGCTGGGTTGTGAAACTACCCTGCTGTCCCTGTCCACCTGCTGACACCTATTAACGTTCCGTTAATGTGCTTTGATCTAGTCTTCTCAGAACTTCTTCTGTTTCCTTGTCACACCCCAGCTTGGCATGAACCAATTGTTTGGGTAGACAAGCCTGTAGTTCTCCAAAGATTGCAGGGCATGTTGATCCCCCTAAGCACTACCAGACAGAGATCAGATATTCTCCTGGATGATTGCTAGTGTTAGCTGACACCTAAGCTGGACATATATATCCAGCATCAGCAAGTTGGGGGAAGAAGATCAGGACACGGAATCCATTAACATGTTGCACTGTCTCCTAGTTTCAACAGCGAAGCTGATGGATATCAAAGAGGCTGGGGGAAAGTACATCCAGCTCTAGGCTGTCAAGAGATCAATCTTACCAGGGTGGCCAGAAGACAAAAGCCAAGGACGGGTAGGAGCAGAGCCATATGTTCAAATTAAAGATGAACTGAGCGTGCAAGAATGGAATCATATTTCCAGGCCAGGGAGCTGTTGTCCCCACCTCGTTACGTAAGAATGTCATGCCAAAAAGACATGCCTCACACCTGGGCATTGACAGCTATCTGACACCTGCCAGCCGTGTGAAAACCACCAGCAAAAAGAGACACTGTTTTCACATGAGCTGCCTACCCGACCATACAACAAGGTGGGAGTGGACTTATTTACCTTCAAGGAAAAGCAGTACTTGACCACAGTGGACGACTATTCACATTTTTGGGAGGTTTATGCCCTGCGCGTATCAAGAAGCAAGTGAGTGATTGGCAAACTGAAGGCCATTTTGCAAGATACAGCATTCCAGGCACTGTATTCATTGATAAGGCTACGCTTTAGTCACAGGTATTTTTAATAAATGTCATGGACAGTCCACGGGCAGTAAACAAAAATTCATGGCCCGTGACCTGTCCATGACCTGTACTATAAACCCCTGACTGAATCTTGTGCAGGAGGCAGCCCAGGGATGCTGTGGGTGCTCTCGGGGGAGCAGGTGGTGGCACACGGACCGGAACCCCCCTGGTGCTGGGGGCAGGGGGTTGGTGGGGCTGGCAGGCTCCCTACCCACTCCTAGAAGCGGTGACATGTCCATCCCTCAGCTCCTAGACGGAGGCACGTCCAGACGGCTTTGCGGGCTGCCTCTGCCCCAAGCGCCAGCTCTGCAGCTCCCATTGGCCAGGAACCAGGTTTTTGTATATTGCCATTCCTGATATCTGACTTGTGTCCATTTATCCTCTTGAATGATTCACCTGCATGTCCACCAATGTAATATATGCCATCATGTGCCAGCAATGCCCCTCTGCTATGTACATTGGCCAAACTGGACAGTCTCTACGCAAGAGGATAAATGGACACAAGTCAGATATCAGGAATGGCAATATACAAAAACCTGTAGGAGAACACTTCAACCTCCCTGGCCACACAATAGCAGATGTCAAGGTAGCCATCTTACAGCAAAAAAACTTCAGGACCAGACTCCAAAGAGAAACTGCTGAGCTTCAGTTCATTTGCAAATTTGACACCATCAGATCAGGATTAAACAAAGACTGTGAATGGCTAGCCAACTACAGAAGCAGTTTCTCCTCCCTTGGTGTTCACACCTCAACTGCTAGCAGAGCTCCTCACCCTCCCTGATTGAACTAACCTCGTTATCGCCACACTGATTTATACCTGCCTCTGGAAATTTCCATTACTTGCATCTGAAGAAGTGAGGTTCTTACCCACGAAAGCTTATGCTCCCAATACTTCTGTTAGTCTCAAAGGTGCCACAGGACCCTCTGTTGCTTCTTGAAGCAGCTGAGGATCACGTGCTCTGTTCTGTTTCCTCCTGCCACTAGAACGTCTTACTCCTCCCTCCTACGTTGGTGGGGAGAAATGTGTGGCAGGGGACAGGCTACACCAGCTTGCGGGGGAGTCTAACGCAACCCCTCTTGGGCAGCTTTCCAGCCCCTGAAGCAGCTCCAAGTGGCCGGCATCAGGGCTCACCCAAGTTAGCGCTGGTGTTGCCAGGGGTAAAATTTGGCCGGTGGGTTTGGAAGCCAGTTAGCAATGCTGTTAGTGATGCGTGGGCCAGAATGAACCTCAGCTCCCTTCCCCAGAGCTCCTGGAGAGCAGTAAAAGCCAGGTGACACCGAACAGGTCCCCGAAGAGAGACGCACCCCCTCTGAATAGCAGGGCCACTGAGCGAGAAGCAGCCACAACATGCCCAAAACCATCGAAAGGGGCGAGGTTTGGTTCTGCCTTTTCCCTGCAAAACTAGCAGAAAAGTGGCTTTTTGGTCAGGTCCGTGCAATCCAGGAGCGCCTCGAGGCCGCAGCTGAGATCAAGGCCCCCAGGTGCTAGGCCCTGTACATCACATGCTAAGAGACCCGCTCCTTAAAGAGCTTATGCCCTAAATAGGAGAACCAGAGGTGACTTGACCCAGGGTGCCCGGAAGGGCTGAGAAGGAACCCAAGGAGTCCCCTGCCTCCCCATAGCTCAGCGACTGCACCCCACTTTCCTCACCCCTTCCTTCCGTGTCTGCTTCCTCTCTCTAGTGCCCGGTCTCAATCCCGCCTTTTCTCTGGTTATTTAAACAAAATGAGGAGTTTCCCAACCTCGGGGTTTTGTCTGGGACAGTCAAAAATTGAATCCCTCCCCACCAAAGGCATCCCCGAGGAGCTCAGCCCGGCACCCATAGGGGGTGGGGGGGGGGTGAATTCTCATTGTTTGCTTTCCTGTGTCTCTCTCCTGCAAAAACAAGCAGAGGGGAGGGTGAGAGAAGCCAACGAATAGAGACAAGGGAGATGTTTAAATTCCTCCCCTAGCTTCATTTGACAACCCGGGGCCCAGATCCTCCAGACCAGTGGTTCTCAACCTGTGGTCCATGGGCCACTCGCAGCCCAATCAGCACACAGCTGCGGCCCGTGTGAGATCCTCAGGGTCATACACGTAGTATTGGATGCGGCCCACATAACACCTTGTGGGCTGCAACAGTAAATAGGTTGAGAACCACTGCTCCAGACACTCAACACATGCCCAGTGTTAATGGCAAGACTAGCCCCTTAAAATCGGTGGCACTGCGCACGTGCTAAAGGTCATAGATGCAGACTTTTACTTTTCCCCAGGGGTGCTGCACCCCGAGTCCCTGCCCTAGCTCTGCCCTCCTCCCCGAGGTCCTGCCCCCTGCTCCACCCCACCCACGAGGCCCCACCCCCACAAGGCCCCCTCCCACAAGGCCCTGCCCTCGCTCCGCCTCTTCCTGCCCCCACTCCGCCCCCCTCCCCGAGCACCCAGCCCCAGAGCACCCACGGAGTCGGCGCCTATGCTGAAGGCTCCGCACAGGTGCGCTGGCATGAGTCTGAAGCAGCCACAGGTGCGACAGCATTAGCCACCCACCCAGCTGCCGTCTTACTTCTTTCTTTCAGGCTATTGCTGCTAGAAGGAATAAAGCCCAGCTCCGGAGAGAGGCTGGGGAAAGGCAGGGGAGAAACACAGAGGAAGGGAGAGGGCCCTATTTCGGAACGCCCACTGAAGCCAGTGGGTGCTCTGCACGCCCCGCAGGCTAGTCCTCAATGCCCGCCGGTAAGCACGATTCCAGACAGCTGCGCGAGCTCAGGCACCTGCTTATTGCGAGGTCATTTGCTTGCTTTGCTGTTCTCTCATCTCCCTCGCCACGTGTCTCGTCGGCTCCTGGAGCGTGAGTCTCCATCGCCTCGTGCACTTGCTTACGTTGCTGCCGCACGGGGGTTAAAGCGCCACTGCTGGGTAGCAGTTTGCACCCGGTTTGATGCAGCGCGGCGAGTGGTTGCAATGAATTATTGGGCCCATTGTGTTTTATCACAACCCAGATTATGAGCCGTCGAGGGCAGGGAGTGGAATTCTCCCGCATGACTGTACAGCGTCCGGTGCCCCGATTGGTGCCCCGGGGGGCTATTGTCGTACAAACAATACAAGAGCAATCATAATTCTGCCGCTTGTCGGCACGCAGCTCTCACCGAATTCAATGGGCTGGCTGCTCCATGGGCCTGCCCCTTTCACCATCGCAAAGGGAGGCTCAACTGTTCCCTTGCTGGGGGTTAGACTATCTGACTTTGTGGTCCCTTCTAACCCAGTTTGCACCGGGTTTGCACTAGTGTAAATGACAGTGCAGGACAATGGAGCCTTGTGCCCAGTAAGGAATCGTTTGCACGTCCAGGAGGGCAGAATTTGGCCGTGTGTAAGACAGAGAGGAGGCTCCGGGGAGGGGGGCGTTAGATGGGTAGGGTAGAACGAACAGGCTTAGAGAGGAAGAGACATTGAGCCAAATTCCGCCGAGGCCTGGGAGCTGCGTAAGTGGGAGAAGAAAGAATTTGATCTACTGAATGTTGGAGAGGGGAGAGGGAGCTGGGACATTGTTTCACTGTCTGTCTCTCTCTTTGTCACACTTCCTCTCGCTCGCCGGCTCCCGCGGCCCCCCTCTCAGACAATGGAGCGCATTACGTTGGCAGAGTTGCGACGGCGGCATTGGGTGTCCGATACAATTACTCACCCGCTGCATCATAATTACAGCAAATGGCCCATTAAAGGAAAATTATCATCACTATGATATTATCAGACAGCGGGTAAATGAATAAAGGAAAGTGCTTAGTCTTCCATTGTCCTGTTAATAGAGACGTCTGAGATTGATAAAGTGAAGCGCGCCACTATCGCCGGGGTCAGCGCTGACATGCAGGGCAGCTGGGGTGATGACACCTAAGGGGGCTCTTCTGAGGAAGGGAGGAGGGGCTATGTGCACAGTCGTCCATCTGACAGAGGGTGCAAAGGTGCACCCTATGCACCCAATGCACCCTCGCTCTGCCCTGCAGCCCTGCTTCCATTCCACTCCCTCCCCCAAGGCCCCGCCCTCGCTCCGCCTCTTCCCGCCCCTGCTCTGCCCCCTCCCCCAAGGCCCCGCCCTCACTCCGCCTCTTCCCACCCCTGCTCTGCCCCCTCCCCCAAGGCCCCGCCCTCACTCCGTCTCTTCCCACCCCTGCTCTGCCCCCTTCCCCAAGGCCCCATCCTCACTCCGCCTCTTCCCACCCCTGCTCTGCCCCCTCCCCCAAGGCCCCGCCCTCACTCCGTCTCTTCCCACCCCTGCTCTGCCCCCTTCCCCAAGGCCCCGCCCTCACTCCGCCTCTTCCCACCCCTGCTCTGCCCCCTCCCCCAAGGCCCCGCCCTCACTCCGTCTCTTCCCGCCCCTGCTCTGCCCCCTCCCCCAAGGCCCCGCCCTCACTCCGCCTCTTCCCACCCCTGCTCTGCCCCCTCCCCCAAGGCCCCGCCCTCACTCCGTCTCTTCCCACCCCTGCTCTGCCCCCTTCCCCAAGGCCCCATCCTCACTCCGCCTCTTCCCACCCCTGCTCTGCCCCCTCCCCCAAGGCCCCGCCCTCGCTCCGCCTCTTCCCGCCCCTGCTCTGCCCCCTCCCCCAAGGCCCCGCCCTCACTCCGCCTCTTCCCACCCCTGCTCTGCCCCCTCCCCCAAGGCCCCGCCCTCGCTCCGCCTCTTCCCGCCCCTGCTCTGCCCCCTCCCCCAAGGCCCCGCCCTCACTCCGTCTCTTCCCACCCCTGCTCTGCCCCCTTCCCCAAGGCCCCATCCTCACTCCGCCTCTTCCCACCCCTGCTCTGCCCCCTCCCCCAAGGCCCTGCCCCCTCCCCGAGGCCCCCCCCCTGCGTGTTGCTCTCCACCCTCCCCCAAACCCCTCAGTCCCAGCTGCCAAATAGCTGTTTGGCGGCGCCTCTAACTAGCTAATGGGGGTGCCGCCAAACAGCTGCGGCTGGTGGGTGCTGAGCACTCACTATTTTTTTTTCCCATGGGTGCTTCAGCCCCAGAGCATTCTGGGAGTCGGCGCCTGTGAACCGAAGCCTTGCGCATCACGCCAACCTCCCGTTTCTGCAGCGCGCTGGGCTCTCACACCGTGACGCACTCACCCGGCGCAGGGGTGACTCTTTCATCATGCCTGGTTCTCGCCTAGCTGCGGACGTGGCTTCGCATGTCAAGCAAGCCTGACGCCGAATGGCCGCAAGGTCAGCAGCTATCTGTGCAAACCTGGGCTCCGATTCAACCCAACCCGCTTGTGGCACAATTTGGCTTAAGCTGGAGGGTAGCTACCAAGGTGTTCAAATATTAAGATGAGGACAGGAGGACCATATGAAAGCCTAGGTAGATACGGATGGGTGCATTGGGGATAGATGGATGGAGAGAGAGAGAGAGAATGAAAGTGGGTGAGTAAAGGGCTGTTACATCCACCAAGTAGGGACAGGATGGGGAGCAGAGAAAGTTTCCTCCACCATTCCCAGCCTTTGTGCCTCAAACCCTGAGCTGGAAGGGATGCAACTTGCAGGTCCAGCCTCAATGGCTCCCGTCCTTGAGGCACCGGACTGAGATACAACCACTCTCTGAAGGCAACAATGCTACAGACCTGGGCTAGGCCAGTCCTGTATAAGGGAGGGGGTGTGACAACCTCATGTGCATTCGTTGCCATACCTCCTGCACGGGTTCCCAGAGGGGTGACGCTGCTTTCACTGAGATGCTACACGCGTGCAAGGGGGAATGAGCCGACGAAACCGAGCCAAGGCAAAGGGAATCCCCAGGCGCAACTTCCTCTTGGCGTGATCAGTTCTATGGTGGCCCAGTCTCTTGAAGAGAGGTGGTGGAAGCCCCATGGCAAAGAGGACCTCCAGTAATAGCTCTTTCTCTGACCTGTAGGTGGCCAGATGCCGTGGTGATGGGCACCCATGTAAGATTGCAACGAGATTGCCCAGTTCCAATGGGACCCAGCATTCCTCTCCAGATCCCGGGTCTCCTCTGAGAGCCTCGTTTCTTCGGGAGGCCTGGGACAGGAAGTCTTCTGCGAGGAACGAGCTTCGGAATTCAGGAGGAATAAGCCCCGGTGGGCCAGGTCTGGCATCGGTCTCAAGTGTAAAATAGGCAGTTAGGGGAGTAAAGAGGATCTGCTGCTATTCATTTCACAGCTGTAGTGGGATTAGTGGAGCGAGCGCGCGGGGGTAAGCTGCCCCTTTTATCTCATTCAAACATGCTGCTAATTCAGCAGAGCACCGCGGCCAGAGCGGCTCCCAGCCTAATGGCTGTGTCATTCTCACCCAGCGTGAAGAAACGAGAATTTTAATCCGCTCTCCCCCCCTCCCCCCGCCGCCCGCCCAATCAGCTACTCCAGCAGGGCTCCTCCTGGCCTAACCATGCCGAGGGACCCTGGCGCACCGGGCACTGCCTCGCCCGGTCCCTCCGTTTGCGGGACCTTCAGTAGCCAGGAGAGGAAAAGACCAACTCCTCCTGTCCCTGCCCAGTGTCTCGAATGGGTCTTTGCTTTGTCCCATCTGATCCCTGGCTACTTGGCCGTCAGCACGAGGCTCAACTGGCGAAAGCTTTACTGTTGGCAATAAAGTTTTGCTGATTTACAGCAGCGGGGAATCTGGCCCAGCCTGAGATCGGTGGGGCTCTTCAGTGATTTTAAACGGGACGGGACAAAGCAGTGGGGAACCGTCCTGCCGTGGTGACCACAGCAGGGACCAAATAGGACCTAACTCCTCTGGGTAGATATATGAGCCATTAAAGGAAGCAGATAAGAAAGGGGAGGAGAATTTGAAAGGGGCATCTCGGAGTCGCTGTGATACCCTGCAGGTCTCATGGCTCCCTGTGGATGTGTTCTAGCTACACTTTGATACTAAGGTTAAGAAGCCTGACTCAGGGCTTAATTGGTGCCACCTCTAGACTTGGCAGTTCCTAGCCCCGGCATCTCTGGGCCTGGCAGTTCCTAGCCCCGGCATCTCTGGGCCTGGCAGTTCAGAGCCCCGGCATCTCTAGGCCTGGCAGTTACTAGCCCCGGCACCTCCGGGCCTGGCAGTTCAGAGCCCCGGCACCTCCGGGCCTGGCAGTTCAGAGCCCCGGCACCTCCGGGCCTGGCAGTTCAGAGCCCCGGCACCTCCGGGCCTGGCAGTTCAGAGCCCCCGCACCTCCGGGCCTGGCAGTTCAGAGCCCCGGCACCTCCGGGCCTGGCAGTTCAGAGCCTTGGCACCTCCGGGCCTGGCAGTTCAGAGCCCGGCGCCTCCGGGCTTGGCAGTTCAGAGCCCCGGCGCCTCCGGGCTTGGCAGTTCAGAGCCCCGGCGCCTCCGGGCTTGGCAGTTCAGAGCCCCGGCGCCTCCGGGCTTGGCAGTTCAGAGCCCCCGCACCTCCGGGCCTGGCAGTTCAGAGCCCCCGCACCTCCGGGCCTGGCAGTTCAGAGCCCCCGCACCTCCGGGCCTGGCAGTTCAGAGCCCCCGCACCTCCGGGCCTGGCAGTTCAGAGCCCCCGCACCTCCGGGCCTGGCAGTTCAGAGCCCCCGCACCTCCGGGCCTGGCAGTTCAGAGCCCCCGCACCTCCGGGCCTGGCAGTTCAGAGCCCCGGCGCCTCTGGGCTTGGCAGTTCAGAGCCCCGGCGCCTCTGGGCTTGGCAGTTCAGAGCCCCGGCGCCTCTGGGCTTGGCAGTTCAGAGCCCCGGCGCCTCTGGGCTTGGCAGTTCAGAGCCCCGGCGCCTCTGGGCTTGGCAGTTCAGAGCCCCGGCGCCTCTGGGCTTGGTAGTTCAGAGCCCCGGCGCCTCTGGGCTTGGCAGTTCCTAGCTCTGGCATCTCTGGGCTTGGCAGTTCCTAGCTCTGGCATCTCCGGGCCTGGCAGTTCCTAGCCCCGGCACCTCTGGGTTTGCTGCATCAGTTATGAATGTAAAAAGACTGCTTGAGTCCCAGCACCTAATTGCTTGAGCCCTGGCATCTCCTTCATTACAAATTAAGCACTGGCCTGACTTATCCTCTAGCAAGGATTGCACAACGCGCAGTTAGCCCCTGATTTTCAGAAGGTCCCGAGCGCATCCTTCGACCTGGCACGCACTTCTGTGTGCCCCAGGGCACAGGGGGAGGGATAGCCCAGTGGTTTGAGCATTAGCCTGCTATAAACCCGAGGTTGTGAATTCAATCCTTGAGGGGGCCACTTAGGGATCTGGGGCAAAAATCAGTACTTGGTCCTGCTAGTGAAGGCAGGGGGCTGGACTTGATGACCTTTCAGGGTCCCTTCCAATTCTAGGAGATAGGATATTTCCATTAATTTAAAAAAAATTAAATTTATTCAAAAATTTATATTCAGACACTAACAGGATCACCGTGTCCATTGTAACCTGACCTCTAACTCAGAGCAAGGGCTCGTCCCTGCCGTGCCCAGCCTGGACTCGCAGCAGACAATACACCAGACACAAACGTACGTACGTACCTGTGCGTACACACGGCACACCCAGTCAGATGACTGGCTGCCCAAGTACTGCAAAATGGACCCTCGATGATTTGCAATCACAATTTTTTGTGGGTGCAAAAATGAGGGTGGAAACTCAGAGGTTGCCTCTGAAAACGAGGTCTTTAAAGGTGTGTGGAACACCGTACAAAAGAAGATTAAGTATCCCCATTTTACAGATGAGTAAACTGAGGCACAAAGCAGGGCCAGGACTTGCCCAAGGTCACAGAGTTGAGCCCCTGGCAGAGCTGGGAGTGGTATAAAACCCTAGGAGAAGATAGAACCCAGGAATCCTGATTCTCAATCCTATGGCGAACGTCTACTCAAACGTGATTAGCAAATTCTACTGTAGACCCTACGCAAACATTTGCTCCAGGACACAAATGTTTGTTCCTACTTGTGTTTAACCCTAAACAGCAGGAATTCAGCTAGAAGCAAATGTGTCTTTGCTACACTGGCGTGGGCATGTATTAATTAACCTGTGATTAAACCATGGCTCCAATCTACAATATAGACATAGCCACATTCTTGCAATGACTGCTTCCCTAGGTGTGGCGCTCCCCCCAAGTGAGAGCTGTACACGCAGCTCAATAAAACTGAGTCCAGCTGGGGCTAGTGATGTGGGAATAACATCATAAGAAGGACCCTTTGCTGCTATCAGTCAGAAACAGGACTGAAGGGAAGCTGCTGCAAGTCTAAGGGTCAGATTTTTTAAAGGTATGCCAGGGTCTAACTCCCATTGACTTCAGTGGGTGTTGGCAGGGACGGATTAGCCATTGGGCCAATGGGGCCCATGCCCAGGGACCCTGGCCAATTGGGGGACACCTGGAAAGATGGGTGTCCCCGTGCCCCAACCCGCTCCACCCACCAAGCGCTCCTGCCAGGGAGCGGAGGAAGCCGCTGTACTCCGACCCTGCTCCTCGGCAGGAATGCCGGGTGAGGGGGTGGGCCAAGCCCCAGTGCCCTGACCCCATTTCCCTGGCAGGAGCACCTGAGGGGGGGGGTACGGGAGGCTGCAGACGGAAAGAGTTGGGGGCGGCCCTCACTTGCTGTGGCCCAGGGCCTCACAAACCCCTAATCCGTCTGTGGGTGTTGGGTGCCTAAATACCTTTAAAAAATCTGACCGTAAATAAGTTAGATTAGGTGCCACCCACCTACCAATGGGTGACCTGCACAACATGCTCCACTAATCCCCATGGCCCAATTCAGAGGTAACAGTAAATGTAAACACACTGCCAACCCCGAGCATCCAAACGTCACAGGTCAGACCCACAAAGGATGGCTTGAAAATCACGGGACTTTTTTTAACATCGTATAGTTGGAGATCTTTTATTTACCTTTCAGTTTTGGAGCCTTCAGAGTGCGATCGCGTCACGTTTTCTATGCCAGCAGGAAGGCTGGAAACATACTTTTCATTTTCTTAATGAACGCTGAGATTCTTATGTAATCAGAGGATTCTGAGAGCTGGGGCTTTAAGCGGAAACCAGGATTCTGGTTCTGCCATAGGCCTGCTGGGTGACCTTGGGCAAGTCACCTTTCCATGTGCTTCTGCTTCTCCATCTGTGAAATGGGTATATTTGCCTCCTTTGTGAATTTCTTAGAGAGCTACTGATAAAAATTACTAGATAACAGGTTTTTTATTATCATCTTCTCTAAGATTTAACAGAAAATGATCACTTTGTATAGATTTTATGGACCATTCCTTATTGAGCAATAGAAAATTCTCTCCCCATTACAAAATTATATGGTTGTTTCTAGAAACCTATGGAAAGGATCCTTGTTCTCTGTTAAAGTCTATAGGCTTCTAAAGCAAGGTTGGTACAGTTTTATTAAACATCTATAGAATGCTATTGGTTTAATCCAGTAATTCTACAGGGCTTTTCCATATGAGCTTCCAAGATGGGCAGATTAATTCATCTTCATTATTCACCTCACTTTCCTGACACACAACAGGACCAAGTTTCACTGTAAAGTCACTGGTTCGTTTCTAGGGTAAGTTTACATCAGTCACTTCCAGCCTCTCCCTTGGGAAAAGCGTTGGGTGAGTGTGTTGTCACTTCTCCCAAGGTCGCCTGCTCAGTGGCTTGTGACGCTGCCCTTCCCCAGGATTGCGGTTTCACATCAAGACCTTATTGCACGTCCTCCAGTGGGCGGCTCTCACCCGACAGCGCCCACGCCTAATCCAGTGCTGAGGCAGCAAAGCCTCTCGCCGCGTGCCCGTGAGTTAATTCGTTCAGACAGATGTGGGAAATTATGTCAGATCTTCTGAGCGTTAAAGTTTGGACTGGATTATTGCCTCTTCGGGAGAGATGGGAGCTACTGTGAAATGGGCACAACATACAGTGGCCTGGGGCTTGTCTAGACTAGGGAAATTTGACCTGATGTTAAGTGCATCCATATAACCCAAGGCCAAATGTAGACACATTGCGCCCGTACAAAACGGGAACCATGCCATTTACCAGAGCAGGCCCTGTCTCCCGCTACCCACACCTCCACCCTGGAGGCCTGCACTACACCAATGCAGGAAACACCAGTGTGGACAGGACCCTGATCCACATTTTCATGCAGCATGTTCCTGTAGGATCAATCACGGAGCGGGACGTGTGACACACACGGACCAGCAGGTCGCCTCCATCTTGAACACAGGTGCTAGGTGGCAACATCTTGCGTGTGGCACAGATGCAGTGTGATTCCTGGAGCTGTGCATTCCAGCTGCCAGCCGTACTGCTCCGTTCACCGTTGTTCCCCAGCACGGTCCCACCTGCTGAGAGACGCGGTGTGTTTCACCTCCCACGTTGTGCCCGCAGCGGGGAGTTCTGCCTGGCTCTCCAAGCGAAAGCCTGCTGTGCGTCTCCGGGATCCTCTGCAGCACCACAAAGCCGTCTCCATAGGGCGCCATGCAGGCTTGCTTGAGCACGCACACTCCGAAGCGAACCAATAGCCTCGGACGAGCCCGGGCCCTTATGTTACTCAATCAAGAAGGGGAGTGGGAGGCAGCTGGACCCTCCCTGCTCCCAAGTGAGCCCCCATCTCAGGACACTCCCCACTGCAAGCCAGTGGGGCAGGGGTTGGAGAGAGGTCGGGAGTTCCAGTCCCAGTCTCCAGCCCCCGTCGGCGTCACACTCCAGTCCCAGTCTCCACCCTTGGCTCCCTATCCCAGTCCCCCCAGCCCTAAACACACACTCCCTTTGGTTACTCATCCCACTTCCCTGCACCCCGGCTCTTCACCCCAGTCTCCGGTCCACTCTCTTTGTCCCTGTCTCTCCCCCCAGGCCCAGCTCCTCACCCTTCTGCAGGAGAAGTCCACCTCAGGCCCTGCATCCCTGGGACACAGCATGCTCAGTGTGAGTAGACCCTGCTGGGACTTTAGCAGCCAAACTCTAACAACTCTCTACTGAGAGAGTGCAAACTACGATTTTCAGAGGCTCCTAACTTGGATACATTTGGGCGATTTTTTCCGGGAACAGCCAAATGCACCTGCCTGCCACTAAGGCACCCGCCTGCCACATTTCAGTTCCCCGCTTCCAAGCACGGCGGCACCAGAGCGTCTCACCAAAACGGTTGTAAGAGTTTTTAACAGGGGCAGAACAATCTCTTTTTTCCCTGCCCTCGTTCTGAACCGCTTTTGAGGAAACTTTCCAGAGCAATTCAGCGTGCGGCAGACACCCAGCAGGGGAAATTTCAGTCTCAGTGGTTTAAGCTTGGCAAAGTTATACACAAAGGAAAAGAAGGTCTTATAAATGGAAAGTTTCACGAAACCTTAACTAGGACATTGCTACCTGGGCTGCCTGGCATGAGAGCCAAGAGGTAACTCTTGGTGCTGGGGGATCAGCAGTAGACACATAACCAGTTAACCTGTGGAATTCCTTGCCAGAGGATGTTGTGAAGGCCAAGACTATAACAGGGCTCAAAAAAAGAACTAGATAAGTTCTTAGAGGATAGCTCCATCCAGCTGATTGCCGGGCCAGAGGTGTGAGGCGGGAGGGGGAGGCATTGATCAGCGGGGCCTGCAGGCAGCCGGCAAACACTGAGGGCAGGGGAGGAGCTGATGGGGGGCTGCCGGTGGGTGCTCAGCACCCACCATTTTTCCCCTGTGGGTGCTTCAGCCCCGGAGCACCCACAGAGTCGGCGCCTGTGCACTCAGCCGTCTCACACACAAGGCCAAGTGGAATTTTATTGCACTTCTCTCCTCCCCCTAAAAAAACTTTATAAACGCTTCAGGACAGGGGCTAAGGAGGAAATGCTTCCTCCTTGGCCATGACAGCACCATCAACTGCTATCATACCCAAGGGCCTGCTCTAGTGTGTACCTACGCCGAGGGAAAGACTCCCCGGACATTAATGGGGGTTGGAGCTGGCCTATAGGGAGGACATACTGATGGGGTGGTGGGTGATGGACCTGTTGCATAGCTGGCCCAGGTGGAAGGGTGTGGACAACATCCCATGCAGCTAGAATCTGGAGCTTAGTTGAGGCACAGCGCGGTCACTCCGGAGAGCGCAGGTCTCTTCCCCTCTCCGCCACCATCTCACTGTGTGAGCTGGGCAAGTCAACGCCCCTCCTCCCTGTGCCTCACTCTCACCTACCTGTGTCCTGTCGTGTGGGTGCAGCCGATCAAAACACTTATGGGCGCCGATGCGTTTTCCTCTCACCTTGGGCTGAAACTTCCCCAGCGTGGCTTCTTTCAAGAGGGTCCAGCTGCGTCTGAGCCAAATGGAGGAGCAGGCCCGGGTCCCGTTCAGATCCGAGCACCTCCCTGGCCCAAAAACGTCAATTGACCAACTCCTAACCACATAGAAGTCAGCAGAGAAACCTGCCCCTGGGCTGGGGGTAAGTTACAGAAAGCACCAACACCTCCAGGGCCTGTAACTTCCTACCTGACAGACGGGCATTGATAATACAGTAACGGGGACATGCTCGCAACTCTAGTGCCCAATCTAGGCGCTTATCAGAGAGAAGGCCCTGGGCTGGGACTCAGGAGATCTGGGTTCAGTTCCCAGCTCAGCACAACCTCCCTGTGTGACCCTGGGCAAGTCACTTAGTTCCTCCGTGCCTCAGTTTCCCCATCTGTCAAATGGGGATAATGATACTTCCTTTGTCATGGTGAGTAATGTGGGCTATAAGCAATTCCCAGCTGGGCTTTTGTTGTTATCCATCCTTGTTAAATGATTCGTATTGTCGTAGCACCTAGGGGTCCTAGTCATGGGCAGGACCCTGCCGCGCTAGGTGACATACAAACACAGAACAAAAGGACAGTGTGTACAGCGCAATGGAGCCCCAATCTTGGCCGGGGCCTGCTGGCATTTCTGCAGTAGAAATCAACACTAACCATCATATCTCGAGCCTCAGCGAGATGCACCACTCAGGCAGTAAATCCGGATCTTCCATCTCATTCACTAGCTCTGCTGCAGGGAAGATTCCCAGCATAAAGCAGCATTTGCCCAGCAGCTCCATAGATACAGTCTGGGTCCTTCAGTGTCACCGGATGGCATGCAAGGAGCAATAGGCCATGTTCAGTTCTGTTGGGTCTCCACTGACTTCCATCAGGGATGAATTTGGCCCAACCCACAGGAGCCTCTATTGGATTCAGAAGTCACAAGCCATCTTTCCAGAGAAAGCATCCGTGGCCCCAGATGTGCTCAGCAGATAGGCCAGTGCCCCCCGTGGGGAAGTTGTCAAAGCCCCGAGGAACTCGCTGGAAGAGTTTTTGGCTCCATTGCCTGCCAGCACCAGGCCAGATCCTCACGTGCACGGAGCCACACCGAGTTACTCCAGCTGCAGATCTGGTCCAGCAGGACTGAGCTGCAAGGAGGATGCTTCCATCTGATTGCAACACCCCAGTGCAGCCCGGAGCCTTAGAATCATAGACTATCAGGGTTGGGGGAAGGGACCTCAGGAGGTCATCTAGTCCCACCCCCTGCTCAAAGCAGGACCAATCCCCAGACAGATTTTTACCCTAGTTCCCTAAATGGTCCCCTCCAGGATTGATCTCACAAGCCTGGGATTAGAAGGCCAATGCTCAAACCACTGAGCTATCCCTCCCCCCTTCTCAGGTGGATTGCTGGGATGCAACAGGGTGAGTGCAGGGCCACCCGACGCCCGTTCCCCCCCCCACGTCCCCCCCAGCGCGGCAGGGGAGGGCGCCGAGCCCGGCCGCGGGCCCGCAATCCCTGACCGGCCGGAGTGCCGGGGGGAGGGCGGCGAGCCCGCCGCAGCTCCGCTCTCCTCGGCGGCCAGAGTGCCAGGAGGAGGGCGGCGAGCCCGGCCAAGACTCTCCGCTCTCCCTGGCGGCGAGCCCGCCGCGGCCCCGCTCTCCCCGACCGGCCAGAGCGCCAGGGGGAGGGTGATGAGCCCGGCCAGGGCCCCGCTCTCCCCGACTGGCCGGAGCGCCCGGGGGAGGGCGGCGAGCCCGCCGCAGCCCCGCTCTCCCCAACCGGCTGGAGCACCGGGGGGAGGGCGACAAGCCCGGCTGGGACCCCGTTCTCCCCGACCGGCTGGAGCACCGGGGGGAGGGCGGCAAGTCCGGCCGGGGCCCCACTCTCCCCGACCGGAGCACCACGGGGAGGGCGGCGAGCCCAGTCGCGGCCCCGCTCTCGGGCCAGAGCGCCCCGCCGCACCACCCCCCTCCAGGCGCCGCCCCAAGCACATGCTTGGTGGGCTGGTGCTTGGAGCCGGCCCTGGGTGAGTGCCAACCAGCCAGAGAGAGGCACGGCTCTCAACCCCAGGCAGGGGGGAAGCACCTGGCAGATTTATACTCGGATGGATTTATCTGTCTCAGGGAGGCAGAGGCGGATTAAGATTTCCTGGGGCCTTGAGCCAGAGCAAGGGGTGGGGCCCTCCCCACACCTTCTGCCTGCGGTCCTGCCACCGTTCCACCCCTTCCGCATGCAGTCCCGCTCGCAACCCCACCCACGGCCCCACCCCTGTTCCACCCAAGGTCCCGCCCCATTCCACCCCCACAAGGAGGGCTCGCAACCCATTTGCCTCTTTTCTCCCCCCAAGCCTGGAGAAGATCTGTCCCCCCTGCCAGGGCCCCAGGGCTGCAGTGGGGAGTGGGACATCCCCCAGTCCCGGGACCACAGCAGGTGTCTGGGTGCTGGGGCTTCCCCGGTCCACCCTGCCCGGCGCTTCTGCCAGGGACTGGGGTCGGGGCATGGGGACTCCCCCTGCCACCCCACTTCTTCTGACAGGGACAGGGAACCGGGGCTTCCCCCACCCCTGACTTCTGCCAGGGTCCAGGCTTCCACCACCCAGCAGCGGATTTCCGCTGGGATGCCCATTTTTCCGGGGGGCCCCAATTGGCTGGGGAGCCCTGGGCACGGGCCCGTTATATAATCCGCCACTGCTTGGAGGCATGGCTTGTACTGCAGTGCCCAGCCGGCCAGCCCCACCGAGCTGAGAAACATTCTTCTTCTCCCAATCTGCCCAATGATCCTTTGCTTGCAGACCCCCATCCCCACCCCACACTGGATGGGATCAAGCTCTCTCTGGCATTGATAAACACACACCCAGCATGCAGCCCAAACAAACCCATGCAGACATTGCCCTTACACACACACACACACACACACACACACACACACACAGAGTACCCCCGCCTCATGCAAACAACACTGACCTGGTGACCTGTCCCACCCAGTCTAACGCATGCCCGCTGTCTCTGTCTATTCCCAACGGGCGCCTCCCCTCCCCCTGGAGCCCGCAGCTTTGGCATCGAGAACATTATGGGCTGGGGCCGGGGTGCCTGGCACCCCGGGGGCCTGGTCGAAGCCCGTTTCCGGCGGTGTTTTCCTTCCCTCAAATCCCCTGAAACTACTTCAATTGCACACCAATAAAAAGTGCATTATTAATACCCCTCTGTCTCCCGCTCCCTCGCGCTCTCTGATGGGCAATGAAATCTCTCTGAATTATGCCACTCGGCACTCTTACAATTTAATTACATTTAAAGTCAATCAGGAGCTCCTGGAGCTGAGAGATGCTATTAAGGGGGTGGGCGGTGGAGGGGTTGGAAAAGGCCCTATTAGCTGCCTTGCTGGGTTCACTAAACCAGTCCCTGGCCTTTGTCTCCTACCTGCCTGGGACGTGGGGAGAGGAAGGAGAAGGGACAATGGGGTCTGCCCTGATGATAAATCCACAGCATGACCGCCCCCCATCCATTCAGCAGCCCCACCCCCACATCCATTTCCCTCCCATGGTGCCCCCTGCAGCATCACCACCACATTGGCACGAGGCTATTCCGCAAACCGCCCCCCACCCTCCAGCCTGCCCCTTTGGGTGGCGGCATCCCCCTAATCAAACCATGGCAAGGGAGAATCCTCCAGCAAGAACTGGGGGGGCTGCTGCTTGCAGGGCGGGGGAGCCCTGATGGTGGGGCCGGGCAGCCAGCGAACCTTCCCTCCCCCCTTGTCATTGAGGGATGGCGCGCGTCTCGGTTTTAATTAGATGGAGGTAATTGCCTCGGTGGAGAATAACATTGTTCATGCCAGTGGGAACCAACGGGGCGTCAGGCTTGGCTGCCCCGCGGAGCCGGAGGAGGGCTGGGCCCTGCTCCCGGGGGAGTACGGCCTTCACTGAGCGATCATATTCATTCATTACTCCAGGAGGGCAAGGGCAACCTGGCGAGCGCTTAACCCTTTCACCCCCAGCCCACACAGAGCCCGCTCATCTCACTGCAGAGAGGGACGGAGCCCAAGGGAACTGGGTGAGGGAGGTTTGCAGCCTCAGTAGCCAGCGAGTAGAGTCTCTGGGGTCCCTCTTTAAGAGCAGAGGACGTGCCTCACCGGATCAGCACGATGCCCCTAGAGTCCTCATGTTCTACCCTTACCTGCAGCTTTAGAGGATGGGTGTGGGAGGGCCCCATTCGGTGAGCCAGCCCCCGATGGCCTAGGCACCGTCCAGACAAATAACACAGAGTCCCTGCCACAGAGAGACCTAGCTAAGCCAACTGTTTGCATCCCCATGGTATAAAGGGGGAATGGGGATACAGAGTGGGCATGGAACTTACCTAAATTCATGTAGGGAACCGGTGGCTGCAGTGAGACTAGAAGCCAGATGTCCCGAGTGCCTTAACCTCCAGGCCAGCCTTCCTCTCTTCCTGTACATGGGGGTACATTCCTTCCTGACCCCTGCAGGGAAGCAGGGTGTGCCCTGAAGCCTCATATTCGATGACCCTTGTCTTTGTCTGTGTAACAGCAAGAACACCTAGGGCTAAATTCTGCTCTCACTTACACCCAGGTAACAGCATGAAAGCCAAGAGCATTAGTCCAGATTTACACTGCTGTAACCAAGAGTAGAGTCTGGCCCTTGTACAGCAGCACTTGATGTAGCTTCAGTGAGCAGTGCTGTCATTAATGAATCAACCCTCACAGCGTTTCATGGGGTCGGCTTATTAGCCCCATTTTGCAGGCAGGGAAACCGGTGCACAGAGAGACAGACCCAGAGCCGTCCGCTGGGTCGGTGGCAGAACCCCAAGCGTGACTTGCCGGCTCAGGTTCCCATGTGCATTGCCACTCCCGAATGACCTGAAATGGGGGATGTTATAGTGACAGATTTTAGAACTGATAAAAGAGAAACGCTTGTCTACAATGTATGGTTAGCCTGGGAGACTCACTGCCACTAGATATCACTGAGGCCAAGAGTTTAGTGGGATGGCAATAAAAATATCGTCGGCAGCTCCACTAGCTGGATAAATATTTATAAGGAATCTCAGCCCTTCTGCTTCAGGATACAAGCCAAGCACTAACCTTCTGGGGTTGGGAAGAAACAGACCCTCCCTCCCCCCGGCATGTTATCGGCTAAGTGTCCATTACAGGGTTTTTATACTACTCTCAGAGACAAGATATTGGACAAGATGCCGTTGGTCTGAGACACTGGGGTGATTCCTGTGGTCCTGTATCATTGCTCATAAAATTATCCATCCCTTTGAAAAAAATCCATCGACTGTATTTAACTCTATCCTGCCCTGCTGTGCTGGTGCATTTCTCAGGCAGCGTCACTGGCTGGCAGTAACTGGTTCTGATCATGGTTTTCTTGTTGCTACACTGCACTCTCTCCAGCAGTGCAGCCTAGGGACAGAGCACTAGACTGGGACTCCAAAGATGTGGGTTCTGCTCCCGGTCCTCCCATTGGCCTCCTAGGTGACCTTGGGCAAGTCATGTCCCCTCCTGGTGCTTCAATTTCCCCAACTGTAAAGTTGGGATAATGAAACTGAGCTCCTTTGTAAAGTGGTTGGCGAGCCACTGGTAAGAGCTAGCCAGGGTGGGTATTGTCTCATGTCTTGCACTGTAAGCGCTTTGAAGCAGGGATCAGTTTTTCATCCCGTATTTGTACAGCCCCTAGCACAACAGGCCAGGGGGTTTCTAGGCACTGATCCAATACAAATAACAATGCAAGACATGAGACAATACACACGAATATTAAGAACAACATGAAGATTCTCAGATGAACTGGCTAATTTCACCTGTCATATCTGATCAGTTTCATGGTCCAGCTGCCTATGGTGCAGGTGTGTTGCGGTCACATTTCTAACAGGGCAGCAAATGTTTTATGTCCAGAGGAATGCTTTCAGTGGGGGCTCGGCCCACAAGAACAAGGGGACGGTCATTGAAATCGAACAGCGGCAAATTCAACAGTGATCAAAAGAAATGTTTTTTTCACAGCACAATAAGCCCGTGGAACTCATTGCCACTGGATATCTCCCAGGCTAAGAACTGCATGGGATCCATAAAAAGGTCTTTTTACACCTTCCTCTGAAGTAGACAGTACAGGCTGCTGTCAGAGACAGGACACTGGCATAGCTGGACCCTTGGTCCGATCAGCTTGGCAATAACTTCTATTCATACTACGTTTTGGAACAGCTCATCTTGTACCCGGTCATTTGCTTCAGGCTCCAAGGCTGGCACTAGCCTGACGGGCTCATCGTTAAAGTGATGGTCTAGGAGTCAAATTATCCAGGGCCAGTCCCAGGCTCCATCACTAACCTGCTGTGTGTCCTGGAGCCACGCGCTCTGGAACTCAGTTCCTTCACCTGTAAAGCTGAAGCTGGCAATGCCCACTTCCAAAGCGGGGGAGGAAGAGGCTCATGTCATTAAGGTGTGTGATGGTGCCACAGGACAAAAGCCAGATATTAGGAGGGGGATTAGTCTCTCTCCAGCTGCTCCCCTGGCGACGAAGGTGACCGAAGCCAAAAGCCGTTCTCTGATTTATCTCACGCACTCGCTGAGCAAGGGAGAAAGTTTGCAAGTACTTGCAAACCTTGTTCTGTGCCAGTGCCCAGGGCCAGCCATCTGGGATACATACCGGATTGGGTGACCGGGGACGGGGGCATCGCTGCAGACATGAGGGAACTTGTAATAATCACCTCCTGGCTATTCCCAGCTGTTGGTAATAAATGGGGGCAGAGGGACACAGTTAAACCTGCATGAGAATTTCACTACCTTCCAGCCCAGGTTCTGGGTGCATCTTCCATCTCAAAGCGCTTTAATGGCCATAAGAAGGGGTCATTTTCCCATTGTACAGAGGGGGAAACTGAGGCACGGAGTGGGCGAGTGACTGGGCCAAAGCTACAAGGGACTCAGCCGCAGAGCTCTGACTGCACCCTCTTCCCCCACCCAGGCCGGGGAGAGCTAAGAAGCGGGGCAGGTGCACAGTCAGGGGGCACGCGGCGGAAGGGGAGCGGCTGTGTTTAAACAAGAGTCAGAAAACAGGATCCGAGGCAGGAGCCTCCCTGAGCCCAGGATTAAAACAGACGCAGCTAAACTTACTTGCTCTTTCATCCTCCCCCTGCCAGGGGAGGGGGCAAAATGTCCCCTCCGATGGCATCCAACGGGGCTCCGCCCACGAGCGGCCCCCTGCCACCCGATGCCTACCGTCCCCTGCCTCCTGGCTGCTGGCAGAGTCGTGCCGCTGAAGGCTTGCAGGTGTTAAAGATCCGAGTGCTGCTGTGGCCTGTTTACCCCAGAGGCGGCTGCATTCCCACTGGACTCCCATACACACACTTGGCAAAGCCTTTGTGATCCCTTTAGGGTGAAAAGTGCAAAGAGGGGAGTGTGGCCTACTGGTTACAACAGGGAACTGGCTGTCAGGACTCCTGGGTTCTATGTCTGCTTTGCCACGGCTGTAATCGCAAATAGTAATACCTGTTGTAATACGTGATCATGTCACCCTCCAGTGGTCAGACCCAGAGAGGCTAAGATCCTGTTACTTACCAACAGCCTACTGCTGCCAGCTACGGGAGGGGTTCCTTTATCTCAACTATGAAATCAGAAATCACCTACTACAGGACAGGCCCAACAAGGAAAATAACAGAACACCACAGCCCTCAGCTAAAACCTCTCCAGCACATTATCAACGACCTACAACCTATCCTGGAAAACGATCCCTCACTCTCACAGACCTTGGGAGACAGGCCAGTCCTCGTTTACAGACAACCCCCCAACCTGAAGCAAATACTCACCAGCAACTACACACCAAACCACAGAAACACCAACCCAGGAACCAATCTCTGTAGCAAACCTTGTTGCGTACTCTGTCCCCATACCTACTCTGGCGACACCATCAGAGGACCCAACCACATCAGCCACACCATCAAGGGCTCATTCATCTGCACGTCTACTAACGTGATATATGCCATCATGTGCCAGCAATGCCCCTCTGCCTTGTACATTGGCCAAACCAGACAGTCCTTACGTAAAAGAGTAAATGGACACAAATCGGACATCAGGAATGGTAACATACATAAGCCAGTAAGTGAACACTTCAATCTCCCTGGTCATTCTATAACAGATTTAAAAGTCACTATCATTGAACAAAAAAACTTCAGAAACAGACTTCAAAGAGAAACAGCAGAACTAAAATTCATTTGCAAATGTAACACCATTAATCTGGGCTTGAATAGGGACTGGGAGTGGCTGGCTCACTACAGAAGCAGCTTTGCCTCTCCTGGAATTGACACCTCCTCATCTATTATTGGGAGTGGACTACATCCACCCTGATTGAATTGGCTCTGTCAACACTGGTTCTCCACTTGCGAAGTAACTCCCTGCTCTCCATGTGTCAGTATATAATGCCTGCATCTGTAACTTTCACTCCATGCATCTGAAGAAGTGGGTTTTTACCCACAAAAGCTTATGCCCAAATAAATCTGTTGGTCTTTAAGGTGCCATCAGACTCCTTGTTGTTTTTGTGGATACAGACTAACACGGCTACCCCCTGATACTATGAAGGGCTTGTAATTTTGGTGCTGAAGGTTCAATCTCCACTAACAACTATGGTGTCTGTCTGGATGTGACCCCCAGTTAATTACACAGGCATTTGAGACAGAGCGATAGCACGGCCTGGATGGTGCAAAACTTACCCCAAACCTCCCTGGTATTCAGAATAAGGTCAGGTCGCTCGTACTGTAGTGCTTGGAGCATGAAACTGTTTCAGAGGGGTTAAGATGGGGGAGTTTTACATAGAACGGTTAACTAAAATTTAACATTAACTAACGTCCCTTTGTCCTGCCGGGATGGACAGCTGGCCATAAATGATGGATCTAGCCAGCAGGCTTTGAAGTCTGTGTGTAACAACACCCCTTATGGATTGACACCAGGTTGTGCATCCAGGCTCCCAAAACCTAGCTTTCTACCACTTGAGCTAAAGAAGTAACTCCAGTCGTAGTAGACTATTAACCTCTATATCAGTGGTCCCCAAACTGTGGGATGTGCTGCCTTGGGGGGGGGGGGGGCACGGAGGAATGTTCAGGGGCATGTGGCAGGGCCTGGACCAGTTTCCACAGGGGGTAGGGAGGGAACGCCACCCATCCCCACTGTCCTCAGCTCTGCTCCAGCCCTACCCCCAGCCACGGCCCCAGTTCCTGGCCGCAGCTCTGCTCCCGGCTCCACCCCCAGCTCTGGCCCTGGCCTTGGCCCCTGGTTTCTGGCTGCAGCCCTGGCTACCAGCCCTAACCCTGGCCCAGCCATGATCCCCAGCCACAGCTCCGCTCCCGGCCCCAGACCCACCCCCAGCTGCGGCCACTGGCTCCCAGCCTAGCCGCAGCTCCGGCTCCAGCCTCAGCCCAGGGTTGCCAGGCGTCTGGTTTTCGACCAGAATACCCAGTTGAAAAGGGACCCGGGAGGCTCTGGTCGGCACCGCCCACCGGGCTGTTAAAAGTCCAGTTGGCGGCACAGCAGGGACCCGGGGCTAAGGCAGGCTCCCGGCCTGCCCTAGCTCCACACAGCTCCCGGAAACAGCAGCTGGGTCCTTGGTGGCCAGGGACTGGGAGGCTCTGCGCACTGCCCCTGCCCCAAGTACCGGCTCTGCAGCTCCCATTGGCCAAGAACCTTAGTCCCCTCCTGCACCCCAAATCCCTCATCCCCTGCCCCACCCCAGAGCCCACACCCCCAGCCAGAGCCCCCACCCCCTCCCGCACCCCAAACTCCTCATCCATATCCCCACACCCATCCAGAGCCCTCACCCCCCCACACGCCCCAACCCCCTGGCCCAGCCTGGAGCCCCCTTCTGCACACCCAACCCCTCATCCCCAGTCCCACCCCAGAGCCTGCACCCCCAGCCCAAAGCCCATACCCCCTCCTGCACCCCAACCCCCCGCCCCAGCCGAGTGAAAGTGAGTGAGGGTGGGGAAGAGTGAGTGACAGAAGGAGGGGGGGGATGAAGCCAGTGGGGGCGTGGCCTCAGAGAAGGGGCAGGGCAGGGGTGTTCGGTTTTGTATGATTAGGAAGTTGGCAACCCTACCTCAGCCTCTGGTCCTGACTGCCGCTCTGCTTCCAGCGTGGCCCCACTCCTGGCCCCGGCTCCCAACCGCGGCTCCGGGGGGCGGGGGCGGACCGGGGTAAGGGAAGACAGCGACGTCAAAAGTTTGGGGACCGCTGCTCAAGATGGACTAGCCCCCCGAAGGGACATGATACAAGCTTCACAAGAGCATTACGTGTGCAGGCAGTCATGTGTGTGCCTGGTATCTTGCAGACATATTATGGTGCCTCCCTCAAGGCATTTGCAGTCTAAAAATGCCCAGAGAGCTACCTTATGATGGTGGATGGGTGGGGGGGCGGAAAGTGGGGGGAGGTGGGGAGATGCCAGAAGACTCAGGGTGGAAGTGCTGTCCTCAGGAGATGAGGTGAAGGTGTAGGGAGCAGATAACTTTAGGGAAAGCTTTGGTTTGTATGTGTCGGGCTTGTTATGATTTTAATAGTCTTGAGGGGCTTACGGGGCCGTTCCCTGTCACTGATTGCAGGGCCGGCTCTAGGCACCAGCAAAACAAGCTGGTGCTTGGGACGGCACATTTTTAGGGGCGGCATGGCCGGCGCCAGAATGCCGCCCCTGACGCCCCGAAAAATGTGCCCCGGCCGCCCTAGCTCACCTCCACTGCTGCTACCGCTCGTGCACCATGGCGCGAGAAACAGCTGATTCGCTCGCCACTGCTCGTCCTCCCTCCCAGGCTCTCAAACCCGGGAGGGAGGGGGAGATCCCGAGTGGCTGCGGCGCGCGAAACAGCTGATTCGCGCGCTGCTGCTCCCCCTCCCTCCCAGGTTGGAGAGCCTGGGAGGGAGGGGGAGACTCTGAGCGGCCGCGGCACGCACGCCGCTTCTCCCCGTCCCTCCCTCCTAGGCTTGAGAGCCTGCGGGAAGGAGGCAGGGTTGGAGATTCGGGGAAGGGGTGGAGTTGAGGCGGGGCCGGGGGTGGGGTAAGAAAAAAACAGGGGGTGGGGGGCACGGCCAAAATTGTTTTTGCTTGGGGCGGCAAAAATCCTAGAGCCGGCCCTGACTGATTGAAATGTCTTCCCTTAGCGGATTGTCAGCAGCGGCTCATAGATATACAACCAGCGATTCATTGATAATGATACAAAATTGTGCAACTTGGCTGCTCCAGCCATCCCTGTAGCAGCAGAGAGGCATCAATTGGCACTCCAGAAATGGATGGCTGGCAGGGCCGGTGCAAGGAAGTTTTGCACCCTAGGCAAAACTTCCACCTTGCGCGCCCCCCCTCAGCCCTGCGGCAGCTCTCCGCCCTGAGGCGCGCCCCCCCTCAGCCTAGGGAGTCGTGCAGCAGCTCCCCACCCCAGCTCACCTCTGCTCCACCTCCTCCCCGAGCACGCCGCCCCCGCTGATTGGGGCCGCAAGCCTGGGAGGCAGGAGAAGTGGAGCGGCGACTGCGTGCTCGGGGAGGGGGCGTAGAAACGCTGTAAAAAAAATTGGGGGCACCGCTTTTTGGCGCCCCCAAATCTTGGCGCCCTAGGCAACCGCCTCGTTTGCCTAAACGGTAGCACCGGCCCTGATGGCTGGATAAATGGAGAGAGAGACTGGGTCCAGTGCTACCTGCCTGCCCTCTACCTGTCCAGCTTACTGGCTGGGAACTACACCTAGGCTGCCTTCGAACCGGAACTCTAGTGGCTCCCATAAGATGATGTCAGATGCCTCTAAAGGACATAACTCCTCCAGTTCTCCTTGGGGACCCACGTGTAGCCAGCATTGTAAGGAACCATTAAGATACATTAGTGCTGTGCCTTAAGCAGCAACTGCCTAAGTGAAGCGTCAGTCAAGAGCTCTGATCGCTGAGCGGAGCAGACACGCGCAGCACTTACAGACATCCACTCACTGTCTAGTTAGATTGCAAACTCTCGGAGACAGGGACTGGCTCCTGCGCTGGGTCTATGCGGCACCTGGCACAACGGAGCCTGGTCCTGCCCGGGTCCCCGCCATACAAGGAATAAGGAGCAGTGGTTATTAAATAAAGGATTTCTCGGCTGTAAAGAGCCTGAACTGTCCGTTTCACTCATCCGCTGTCAATCAGGGGAAGCCGCGCAGCTGGGATCAGACTTAGCTATTCGTCCCCTTGCAGTACAGCTCACCTGGGCATCAACTGAAGCTAGGAACAAGCTTGTACATCTTCCATGGAGATGTCATCTTACACTTACAATGCAGCTCATCCCAAAGCACTTTACATGCGATGCGATACAGGAATCACTTTCCCGCCCTCTGAAATGCAGCCATCTCTGGGGTAGATCGCAGCAGCTGTTTAACAGCACACAGTAATGCCACCCAGCACCTAAGAACAGGATGCAAACACTGTATCCTGTAGGGGAGCCACAGGAAACTGGCATTTGGAGGAAAATACTGGCATTTACAGCCCTGTGCTCTAGGAATTATTTGGGGGAAGTTTGATGGGCTGTGTTATATAGGAGGTTAGGTTGATCACAATGGTCCCATATGGCCTTGGAATCTCTGAAGCTATTCTTGAGATATTTAACTTGCCTAAGAGAAAGAAGGATCTAGTGATTTGATCAGTGTCTGGAGACTAAGTTCATTTCCTGTCACTGACTCGCTGGGTGACCTTGGGCAAGTCACTTAATTATTGTGTGACTTAGTTTCCCCATTGTAAAATGAAGATAAATGTGATCTATGTACTATGCAGAGGGCTAGAGTAGAAGCATGGTCTTGTGGGTAAGGCACTAAAGTGAGATGCTGGGGCTCTGGATTCAGACATCCCTGCATGACCTTGGGAGAATCACATCCTCTCAGTTCCCCATCTGTACAATGGGGCTAATAACATGTTCTTTGTCGGCCTTGCCTATTGCGATCGAAAGCTCTTTGGGACATGTCTGTGCAGCGCCCGGCCCAATGGAGTCTGATGTCAGTCGGAACCTCTAGGTGCTGCTGCAACACAAGTCACAAACAGCTGGGAAGCGCTTTGAGATCCCCAGGAGGAAGGTGCTATCAGCTTTCGCATCCCGTGTACCTGGACAGCACTGCCGAGCAGCTGGCGCTGGGCTCCGTCCCCTGCATCCGCCCGCGGCTGTAATATCGTAAGTGCTGTTTCATGTTGTGTTTCTCCGGCTTTCCGGGATCCGAGGGGGGACTCTGACACGCAGCATTTATCTCAAACGGTTATTGATCCCCAGCTCTATAAAAATGATTACACTTGACCCCGGCCTGCACTCCCTTCACTGTCTCTCCGACTGATAGAGAGCAGCACACAGTCCGTGTGCGGGTGTGAGCCGTGGGGGAGGGCATGAGAGCCAACAAGACACTGGGTGATTTATCCACAGATGAAAGGCTAAACGCTGCTGGATTCCCCTCCCTTCTCCTCCTCCCCCAGGCCATATGCTCACCTGATAGAGCCCATCTCCTCTGAAGCTCCAGGAGCCTGTGGATTTGCCCTGACGGCTCATATTCGACTACATCCAAAGAGCTATGTGGAAAGAACCTTCGGGTTTCTAAGTCAGGAATGCACCCGTAAGAAAATGCCAGGATTCAGGTGGCCCAGGCAGCCCCTGATACACTATGATCCAGTCGTTAATTCCATGCTCACAGCCTATATTTTCTTTCCTGCAGGACTCTTGCCTTATTCAGCAGACGGGTTCAATACTTCTCCTCCTCCTCATTCGACATGAAGCCGTGGCTTCGTTTACCCCACACTGGGCAAACCTTGCACTGACTCCAGAATTCTTCATTTCCTCCCAATAGGGGCAATGGAGAATTCCGAATAGTGGGGGGAGGGGAACGATGCCCCACCTCCTCTGTGGCCCCGCCCTGCCCCACCTCATCCCCGAGGCCCCGCCCCCTGGAAGCTAGAGCCGAGTGGGGTAAGAGCCATGCGGGCAGCTGTGGGGAGCCACAGACCCTTCACCTACCGTGGGCACCTGCCCAGGGACATGAGCCGGGGGCTGCTCTCAAGTCCCCCCACCCCGGGCAGGTGGAGTGTCTGCAGCTCCCCACAGCTGCCTGGGATCCCCGCACTAGACTCCAGCTTCCAGCCTGGCCAGGGGGTGGGGTTTGGCGGGAAGAGGAGGGGCAGGGGACCGGGCCCATGGTGAAAAGTGGATGGGCCAGGCCCATCCACTTTCAAAAGTAGGAGGGCCGTGGCCCCCTTGCCCTCCCCTGTTCCAGCGCCCCTGCCTCCTGGGCATTTCTATGGTGCTCTCCTCCTCGGATCGGAGGGTTTCCTGACCATTAATGAATTTAGCCTCACAACAGACCTGCAGCATCTTTAGCGCAAGGCATCCGTTCAACGCACAGCTCCCCCTGTCTTCTGCTGTCCCCGGGAGTGCTCAGCCCGTCTGCAAATCTGGCAACAGGTGTCTCCCGGTGGTTACCAAAGAAAATGAGGAACTAGGAGCTGCAGAAGTGCCCTAAAAGTTGGGGGGCTACTAGCACCCAAACCACGGCTCCATCCCTTCTCCATGCCACGCTGCCCCCCACAAAGCCTCAACCTCGCACCACTCAATCCCCCCAACACGCCAACCCCTGCTCGCTCCTCTCCCCCCCCCTCCCAGTGCTCACCCTGACCCCCCCCATTCCAACATCCCTGCAAGGAACACCCCTGCCCCAGGTCAGAACCCCCTCCTGCACCCAAACTCCCTCCCAGAACCTGCACCCCACACCCCCTCTTACACCCCAACCCCCTGCCCCAGCTCTGAGCCCCCTCCTGCACCCCAAACCCTTCATCCCCGGTCCCATCCCAGAGCCCGCACCCCCAGCCAGAGCCCTCATCCCCTCCTGCACCTCAGCCCCGCCTCATCCCAGTGAAAGTAAGTGAGGGTGGGGGAGAGTGTGTGATAGAGGGAGAAGGATTGGAGCGAGTGGGGGCGGGGCCTTGGGGAAGGGGTGGGGCTTCAGGGAAAGGGCAAGGGTGTTCAGTTTTGTGCGATTGGAAAGTTGGCAACCCTGCACCCCAGTGTTCTTTTAACATAGGAATTTTTATGTAATTTCCTAATTTTTTAAAACACAAACTGGAAAACAGAAATTCCATCATGTGGAAACATATTGACCCCCAGCCTGGGTCATTAGCAGCGTCTGGACCTTTAGATCCATCGCACAGACCTTTACCGCTTGAGCTAGTAGCAGTAGAAGGCTATTACAGTGTGGATCAGCTATGGGAGGAGGATGAGACATGGAGTGTTCTCTAGTGGTTATAGACTCTCCTGCACCTGTGTCCCCAGGCTCTTCCTGTCCCCCTCTGCTCCTATCCACCCACTATCCTGTCCTAGCCCTCCAGCTCCTATCCACCTCCTTCCATCCACACCCGCCCGCCCCACACCTATCAGCCCCCTCAATCCCTGGCTTTTCCCCCTGCCCCCAACATTCTTGGAATTTCTCAATATTAGCGAAGACAATTTCCTAACTCACAAACTGTTGCATCCAACATGGGGGAATTTGATATCAGACTTTCTCTTCACAGATAAAGAGGAACTGATCACAGAACCAACAATTAATGGTAGCTTAGGCACAAGTGATCACGACTTGGTCGCATTTATAATGTGAAAACAGAATAAAGTCCAGACCAGTAATATATATAGCTGGTGCTTTAAAAGAGCCAGTGACACAAAGCTGAAAACAATTATGAGCCAGATTTGCTGGGAAGAAGAATTTAATCAGAAAAAGGGGAATGATAATTGGGAATTGTTTAAGAACACTTTACTAGATGCCCAAAAAGCCACAATCCAACAATTGAATAAGAAAGCCATATAGGTTAAAAAACCAACCTGATTTAGAAATGAAGCGAAGACAGCTATAAAAAAATAAAAATATATAAGAAATGGAAGAAAGGGGAAGTTGACCGTAATGAATGTAAATCAGAAGCTAGGAATTGTAGAAAATTGATAAGGGAAGTAAAGGTACACAAAGACAAATCTATGGCTAGCAGAATTTAGGGCAATGAGGAGGAGTTCTTTAGGTATATTAATTAAAAACGGAATCCTAACAATGGTATTGGTCCATTACTAGATGGAAATGGTAGAATTATCAATAATAATGCAGAAAAGGCAAAAGTGTTCAATAAATATTTCTGTTCTGTATTTGGAGAAAAAACAGATGAGGTAGTCTTATCATAACAAGACTCTTTCCATTCCGTTAGTATTGCAAGAGGATGTTAAACAGCAGCTTCTAAAGTTAGACATTTTTAAATCAGCAGGTCCAGATAATTTATATCCAAGAGTTTTAGAAGAGCTGACTGAGGAGTTCGCTGGACTGTTAACGTTGATTTTCAATAAGTCTTGGAACACTAGGAAAGTTCTAGAAGACTGGAAGAAAGCGAATGTTGTGCCAATATTTAAAAGGGCTAAATGGGGTGACCTGGGTAATTTTAGACCTGTCAGCCTGGCATTGATCCGGGGCAAGACAATGGACCGGCTGATATGGGACTCGATTAATAAAGAATGAAAGGAGGGTAATATAATTAATTCCACTCAACATGGGTTTATGGAAAATAGATCCTATCAAACTAACTTAATATCTTTTTTGATGAGATTACAAATTTGGTTGATAAAGGTTATAGTGTTGATATAGTAAGACTTTCGATTTACAAGCATTTGACAACATTTTGATTAGAAAACTAGAATGATATAAAATTAACATGGCTCATGTTGATAAACTGGAGAAGGTTCAAAGAAGAGCTATGAGAATAATTAAAGGATTAGAAAACCTGCCTTATAGATAGACTCAAGGAGTTCAATTTATTTTGCTTAACAAAGGGAAGATTAAGGGGTGACTTGATTACACTCTAGAAGTATCTACACAAGGAACACAATTTTAATAATGGCCTTTTCAGTCTAGCAGAGGAAGGTCTAACATGATCCAATGGCCAGAAGTTGAAGCTAAATACATTCAGACTGGAAATAAGGTGTAAATTGTTATCAGTGAGTAGTTAACTATTGGAACAATTTACCAAAGATCATGGTGGATTCTCCATCACTGGCAACTTTTAAATCCAGATTGGATGTTTTTCTAAAAGGAATTATTGGGGGGCAGTTCTCTGGCCTATGCCACACAGGAGGTCAGACTGGATGATCACAATGGTCCCTTCTGGCCTTGGAATCTCTGAAAAGCCCCACAGAACCGGCAAAGCCACCAGCTCCACACTGAAAGTGAGTGATATGGAGTTTCCACTTTTCAGAAGAAGCAGGAGGCGCTGAGAGAGCCCAAGGAACCAACTCCAACATCTCTGTCAAAGCCCCACCTCCAGGTAGCTCCATAGTGACGTCTGCAGCCTTTCCATTCCTGTATGCCAAGCAGAGAGGGAGACAGTGACTCCTCATGGCAGCTCATGCTCACTGACCTGGCCCAGTCAAGGCGCAGCACAGGTTTCCCCAGGGCATTGCAGGCCGTATCTCCCAACCTGCCCGTGAGAGTCGGGGTTGGGGTGGCTACAAATAGTGCCATGCCCCGGGTCCCTGAGCCATGGAACCGGCAAGCTGTGCTTTAGAAACAGGAGCCATTTCTGCCTCACTAACTCCCGGTGAGCTGAATAACTGTTATCACCCACATTTCACAAAGGGGGAAACTGAGGCTCGGAAAGGGGGGAGGGACTGGCCTGAGAGCAACACAATTAGCTCCGCCCCCTCCGGCCCTGACCCAAGCCTCTCGTCTGCACTCCCAGGCACCAGGCAGGGATGATCAGGAATTGAACGGTACCTGCAGAGAAGAGACGTGCAGACCAGCCGCCTGGGGTTCTGGGGCCGGCAGGCGTCCGCTCCGCAGCCCCTCAGCAGGAAGCTCCCTCTGAACCAAAACTATCCCAGAGCTTTTAGGAAAACATCCCATCTGGATTTAAAAATCGCTGCCGATCCCAGTGGTCCCTGCTGGCTTTATAATCATTGAACCTATAACCTACGTTGTGGACCAGAGGGCGTCCAATTGAATGGGAAGCAGAGAGCACGGGCTGGATCTGGGAAGCTGGATCAGGTGTGAAACAGTGACCTAGACCAAGACCAAGTCTGCCAATATACCCAGCCCCTCTCATGTTAACGGGCCCCATCCAGTAAGGTAGGGTTACCATATTTTGAGTGTCCAAAAGGAGGACACTCCACGGGGCCCCGGCCCCGCCCCCAGCCCCACCCATGCCCCCGCCCCAACTCCACCCCTCCCCCAAGTCCCCGCCCCAACTCATCCCCCTCCCCTGCTTCCCGCGAACATTTGATTCGCGGGCTGCCTGAAGCAGGCAGCAGGTAAGCTGGGGGGCGTGGGGGGAGGAGGCGCGGCCCAGTCTGGCCCCCCCAACCGAGCGGCTCCCTCCGGCGGCCGGCCCCGGCGTCTCCAGCCTGGCTCGGCTCCTGGGGTGCCGGCCCCGGGCCAGCCCCCAGCCGAGCACCCCCGGCCCAGCACTGCCGGCCCCGGCCTGGCCCTGGCCCCCAGCCCAGCACCCCCAGCCGAGCACCCCCGGCGCTCGGCCCAGCACCCCCGGCCCCCGGCCCAGCACCGCTGGCCCCGCACGCCCGGGCCAGCCCCCAGCCAAGCACCCCCGGCCTGGGCCCCGGCCCAGCACCCCCAGCCCCGGCCCAGCACTGCCAGCCCCCGGCCCAGCACCCCCGGGCCAGCCCCTGGCCGAGCACCCCCGGCGCAGCACTGCCAGCCCAGGCCCGGCCCCCGGCCCAGCACCCAGCGGCGCCGGCCCCTCCCTATTTTCCCGGACATGTTCGGCTTTTTGGGATTTCCCCCCGGACGGGGATTTGAGGCCCAAAAAGCCAGACATGTCCGGGAAAATCCGGACGTATGGTAACCCTAAGTAAGGTGCTGAGCCCTGTCAACGCCCCCTGACTGCACTGGGAGCTGAGAGCACTCAGCATCCCACAGAATCAGGCCCACTGTCTGGTACGGGCCTAGGGAACCTCATTTCCCCATCGCTCGGCTGCTTCTCGGCAAGGCAGAGACCAACCCCCTCGGGGCTCCGGGCTGGAGAGGCCACGGCCAGGCTTGAGGCGGGGTGGGGGACGAGGAGGTGTCACTCCAGGGGACAGGCCTGTCTCTGTCTGGGACACCCCGGCTTCCCTCACAGGGAGAAGCTCCCTGCACCCCCCCCAGGCTGGGTGAAAAAGGATCTTGTCCTTGGTGGCTCTTTGACATTTCTCAGCGCTAGGCCACCTGCTCCGGTTCCCCAGGGCAGCGACCCTCCCCGTCCCCCGCACACCCGCTGGTCATGGAGCACTAGGCTCGGCCCTGCGTAGGGTTACCACACGGCCGGATTATCCCGGACACGTCTGGATTTGGGGGGGTGGGGGGGGGTTAAATAGCCGTGGGGGAGGACACTGTAAAAATCTCAAAAGGGCCAGGATTTCCCTCCCAATGCAGAGCGCAGCGCGGCTGACAGAGCGGCCGGGTCGGATTGAGCCGCTCACATCAGGGCCTCCAGCAGCCAGAGCCCCTCCCCTGTTTCCCCTCCCCCGCAGCCAGAGCCCCTCCCCTGTTTCCCCTCCCCCGCAGCCAGAGCCCCGCCCCTGCTCCCCCTCCCCTGCAGCCAGAGCCCCGCCCCTGCTCCCCCTCCCCTGCAGCCAGAGCCCCGCCCCTGCTTCCCCCTCCCCCGCAGCCAGAGCCCCGCCCCTGCTTCCCCCTCCCCTGCAGCCAGAGCCCCGCCCCTGCTTCCCCTCCCCAGCAGCCAGAGCCCCTCCCCTGCTCCCCCCTCCCCCGCAGCCAGAGCCCTGCCCCTGCTTCCCCCTCCCCCGCAGCCAGAGCCACGCCCCTGCTTCCCCCTCCCCCGCAGCCAGAGCCACGCCCCTGCTTCCCCCTCCCCCGCAGCCAGAGCCACGCCCCTGCTTCCCCCTCCCCCGCAGCCAGAGCCACATCCCTGCTCCCCCCTCCCCCGCAGCCAGTGCCCCGCCCCTGCTCCCCACTCCCCCGCAGTCAGAGCCCCGCCCCTGCTTCCCCCTCCACTGCAGCCAGAGCCACGCCCCTGCCCCCCCTTCCCCGCAGCCTCAGCGCGCTGCGCTGGCAGCACTCTGGGGGGGCAGGGCTGTGTGCTCCATGGGGGGGGGGGGCGCGGCACTGTGTCGGGCTCCATGTGGAACCTGACACGCTGGTCTGAGCGGCACGGTAAGGGGCTGGGGAGTCCTGGGGGCAGTCAGGGGACAGGGAGCGGGGGGGGTTGGATGGGTTGGGGGTTCTGGGGGGGCTGTCAGGGGGCGAGGGTGTGGAGAGGGGTCAGGGCAGTCAGGGGACAGGTAGGGTGTGGGATCCAAGGGGGGCAGTTAGGGTGGGGGGGGTCTCAGGAGGGGGCAGTCAGAGACAAGGAGAAGGGAGGCTTAGATAGGGGGTGGGGTTCCAGGGGGTGGTTAGGGGCAGTGGTCCCGGAGGGGGCGATCAGGGGACAAGGAGCAGGGGGGGTTGGATGGGTTAGGTGTTCTGTGGGGGGCAGTCAGGGGGCGGGAAGTGGGAGGGAGTGGATAGGGGGCAGGGCTTACCCCCCCCCCCCATGGAGTGTCCTCTTTTTTGAAAGTTCAAATATGCTAACCCTAGCCCTGCGGCTACAGGCCTCCAGCACATGCTCATGTGCGCACACACACCCACACACACACCCCACAGGTACACACCGAGTGCACACACACGTACACCACAGATACACAATGCGCACACACATACATCATAAACACCAGACACAACACCTCACACACCAGACACACACACAACATTTGCACAGAGCGCAGACACACACCATAGACCCCACACACAAACATAACATGCAGCCCCATAAATACAGACACAAACGCCACAGGCTGACACACAGACAGCCCCCTGGCATGCACACATGCACACTACTCTCAGGCACAGAGACCCACACAAGTAGTTCCTATGCACACCCTCATCATACAGACACACCCATACAGCTAAAATACACACGGTCTCACACCCAAAGAGTCCCCACTGTGCACACAATAGGATGCAGCCAATCACACCCCACAAACAATACAAATGTGGTGACATATACACACCCACAAGCACCTCCATCTACAAACACAACCAGTCACATACACAGAAACATCACACCCAGTAACACACACAAACACTTCCCACCCATAACATCCACTACTCTCACAGACATATCCGTGTCCCCGAATACACACGAAATCACACTCGATTTCAAACAGCCCTCTGCACACCGCACATGCCCAAACACACACCCTTGCACAGACAGACCCATGAATATCAATAGGCCCCCCACACACACAACCCCCCCCCCACACACACACACAGACAGAGCCTCCTAGCAGATAACTTGTGAGACTTTTACGTTCTCTCCCTTAGAAAACTTGCTCTCCCAGACCAACGTTCAGCCATGTCCCCTTTAGTTCGTGTGGATGTTTGACCCCATCATGCATTTCTCCTTTGCTCTGTCGCTTTAAGGGAGTCCCCTCTGCTCTGGAATTGAAATCACAGGGGAAAGTGTCACCACCTCAAACCACTTTTGCGAAGGCAAGACTTCATCTGGAAGGTTGCCAGACTTTGGCAAGTTTCCCTAACCCTGCATTAGAGTATTTGCAGCCCAGGGCAAAGCATGCTCATTCTAGGAACAAAGGGGCTAATTTTGCAAACCTTACTCATGCAAGTAAATCTCCCTATTCCTGGGAATAGCCCCTTCAGAATCAATGGGACCCGTCCTAGGAGGCAGGACTGCTTGTGAGCAAGCAAAGGGCAGGATTGGGCCCCGCATAAGCAGCTAGAATAATAGAAAGGCAGTGTGGTTTACTGGTTAGAGCAGCCAACTGGGAGTTGAGAGACCTGGGTTCTATTCTGGACACTGACACTAGCTCACTTTAGGATCTTTGGGCAAGTCACTTCCTGGCTCTGTGCCTCGGTTTCCCCATCTCTGCAAGAGGGATAAGCACCTTCGCAAAGCCCTGAGGATGCTCAGGGAAAGGTTGTGTTGGAGAAGTGCCCAGTAGGGGGCAGGAGAAGAAAGATGCTCTGCCAACCCAGTGCGGGACAGCTGGGGGGAAGAGGGCACGTCTTACCCCTAACATCATGGCTCTGTGCAGTTAGTGCTGGCGAAAGGTGCCAGGTTGCCATACGCGGGGGGCCGGTGGCACCATTTGGGCAAGCTCACAGCCTTTAACAAAGGGCTAGCCAGCGCCAAACGGCGTCACCTGAATGCTTGGGGCAGCCGGAGGCAGTGAGAAGCTGCTGTCCACCAGCCCTGCAAGGGCACTGGTCATATACGTCCAGCTCTGCTTGGCTTTATATCCCCTTCGTGTCACTGCAGCCAAGCCAGGAAATCACAGGCTGGTGAGAGCCAGCGCTAGGGGCCCTGAGCTGCCAGGGTGGTTTGGGGGTGTCCGTTAGCACCAGGGCCGGCTCCAGGGTTTTTGCCGCCCCAAGCGGCGGAAAAAAAAAAAAAGAGCCACGATCGCGATCTGCAGCGGCAATTCGGTGGGAGGTCCTTCGCTCCGAGCGGGAGTGAGGGACCGTCCGCCGAATTGCCGCCCCTCTCCGGAGTGGCCGCCCCAAGCACCTGCTTGGCAAGCTAGTGCCTGGAGCCGGGCCTGATTAGCACACAGTGTCCAAGAGAAGAGGGGTATGCACAGTACAGACACACAATACACAGTAGGGTGACCAGATGTCCCGATTTTATAGGGCCAGTCCCGATTTTTGGGTCTTTTTCTTATATAGGCTCCTATTACCCCCCACCCCCGTCCCGATTTTTCACACTTGCTGTCTGGTCACCCTAATACACAGCCCCGGCCGCTCTCTTCTCAATCTCCACAGGGGGCATGTGACTCCCCCCCCCCCGCCCATCACAACTGGACTCAATATGGTTCTGCTCCTCACTTCTGTTTCTTTGGCAATGGTGGGCAAGTCCTTTATTCCTCAAAAACAACCACTTTGGTGCGGGTCAGAAAACAAGTCTCGCACCTGTGAGCGACCCTGCCACAACCACCCAACTGGTTCTCAGAGCAACCCTCCCCCAACAAACCTCCTTCCCCCTATAACACCCTCCCACAGCAAAGCAGCCGGCACTGGGAGCCTGCCACCTGGCCAACACAAAGCCCCCAGCATCCAGGCCAGAACAACCCAGACGATGCTCAAGCGCAGCCTTCAGCAACAAGCGCCTAGGGGGAGCCCGACTCTCACAAGCCAGCCCCGCAGTCATAAATCAGGGCATACAGCTCAGCGTTCATGGACGACCTGACAAGCGTGTGCTGCCCAGGCCTCTGGAGCAGCCCTGCAATAACAAACCGGTGTCTTCTGTGCACGCCGCAGGCAGGAAAAACATTCCAGTGTCGCCTCTCCACAGGGCTTTTGCTGTAGGTTTTATCGGCTGAGTGCTACGTAAAACGCCTTGGCCGCGTCCTGTCTGTCTGAACCGGCTTCTATACAATATACAGGGGAAACACCGATCTTTTTGCTCCCGAGAGCTCCCCCCCACCCCGATGGGCTGTCTCCATCTCCAAATTCCTGGAGGTACAGGGTGCCCAGCACGCACGGTGCTAGGAAAGGTCAAAAGCAACAGGGAGCAGAGATCCATTTACACTGCCCGGAGTGGGACACTCATGGCAGGGAGCTGGGGACAGCTGCAGCAGGTACCGGTTCATTAGGGGACAAAGGGTATCAGACTCCAACTTGGTATGAACGGGCCTGCCCCACCAGAGGGGGAGCATGTGCCAAAGTAACAGGTGGATCAGGTGCTGGAGTGTCCGCTAGCCCAGTCATCGTGGGAGGGAGATCAGTAATATACGGACAACTGAGGAGCAGTCCCATGGGCTGTCCTTTGGGAATCGGGAGGTGGATCGATCTATGCTCCACTGCAACACTGTATGTCCCCACTGCAAGGTGCTGTTCCTTTACCCTGCCCCAGTGAGACGTCGCACAGGCCAGTTGCAGTGCACGCCGCGCTGCGTGGCCCTGCCGTGACGTGATGGCGCAAGGTTGTGGTGTATGGGCTCCCTGGAATGCAGCATCCCTGGGCCTGCTGCAATGCGGATTCACGTCGAGAGCAGGGCTGGTGTAACCACTAGGCAAACTAGGCGGCCGCCTAGGGCGCCAAGATTTGGGGGCGCCAAAAAGCGGTGTCCGGCGTCACGGGAGTCAACTGAGCGGGGCAAGGCGGGGAGCAAGGCCTCCATAACAAACCTGCCCCCGCAGCGAGGGGCGCCGCGCAGGACGGTCAGTGGGAGCCTGCGGCGGAGCAAGGAGGAGACAGCCGGCCGGGTGCAGCGACCAGCGCGGCTGAGGGACGGAGCCGTTGGGGGAGGTAGGACGCGGTCCTGAGCTCAGGTGAGCTTCGCCCTCCAACGCGCCACGCCTGGGCCGGGCCCAGCCCTCTCCTGGAGCGAGGGAAAGTGAAACTAAACCCCACAGCATGACGAAGGGGAAAGCACTGGCACAGGTGCCGCTTCCAAACACCGACCCTCCCCGTGGCACTGTGCCAATGTGGGGAGCCGGCCCTGATCCCCAGGGAGATCCTCACCTGCTCCCTGGGAGAGCCTGGCTCTGCCCTCCTTGCCTCTGGGTCCCGCCCGGAGGGCGAAGTACTGTACTCAGAGCCTGGGAACGTTTAGAGACCCTGCAAGCTGGGGGCATTCTCAGCCTCCTCGTTGCTCATTGGTTCCCCCGGGGCCAGAAGGGACCGTTGTGATCATCTCCTCTGACCCCCTTGTATTAATTCTAATGAACAATGCCACATTACGCAGTATTAATTTATAATAAGCGATGCTCCGGAGTGGGGGAGGGTGCGCAAGGTGGAAGTTTCGCCTAGGGCGCAAAATATCCTTGCACCGGCCCTGGTCGCGAGCCATGGCAATGCACTGCACTGCAGCACGGTCCCATCGCGCTGCACTGTCCCATCTGCACTGCAGTGTTAAAAAAAAAAAAAAAAAAAAAAAAAAAATAATGGAGATATCCCATCTCCTAGAACTGGAAGGGACCTTGAAAGGTCATCAAGTCCAGCCCCCTGCCTTCACTAGCAGGACCAAGTACTGATTTTGCCCCAGATTCCCAAGTGGCCCCCTCAAGGATTGAACTCACAACCCTGGGTTTAGCAGGCCAATGCTCACACCACTGAGCTATCCCTCCCCCCCAGCTGTGACGTGACGCTCCACCCTCACGCCGGGACATGGAGCGGCCTTGCCGGAATCAGGACTGGCCCGTGAAAGCAGGGGGCAACCCCACAGCTGGGACCGAATGTCCTGGAACTACCCCCTCCCCAGCTCGGTTTTCCCCGCAGCTGCAAACGGAGGCAGGGAGGTGGCTACCGTTAATGTGCTCAGATCCACCGCCGGCTCTGCCACTTAATGGAGTCCAATTGTCTATTTTTCATTATTGAACAATTTCCTTTATTGGGCTTTTTGGCTCGTCCAGGAAATTAAATCAATAGAGTTCTCAGAGGGAAGTGAGCGAGAGAGAGAGAGGCGTGCGGCTCGTAATGGGCTCCTGAGACAAAGGCTTGTATTATCATTCCTGTCCCCACTAACGTAATGACTCAAGTGCCTTTTCTGCCCCCCGTATGACACAGGCTGGGTGCTGCCCGGCAGACCAGGCCTTCCCCAGAACCAGCCGCAGCTCCAGCAAGGAGGGGAAGTGTCCGGCTTGCACTGGCTGGAGGGCAGCATTGAGATGCAGTGGGTGGGAAGAGCTGGGCTAGATCTCCTGACTCCAGCTGGGACAACCCCTGCTGTCCCATCCCGCTGCATCCGAGATTCGCCCTCACTCAGTGGCGTAGGCTTAGACCACCTCTACCCTGGGCATGAGGCTCTGCCGCCCACATCCCCCACCACACCCTGCTGGTGACACTCCCTGGCCTAGCTGACCTCTGGCGATGGGAGGGCGGGCCCCAAAATGGCTTTCCCCCCCCAGGAACGACAATGGCCGCCCTCACAAAAAAGAAACCAAGGTCAGCCAAATGTGGGGGACAAACGGATGGGGCCACAGGTGGAATGGGGACATTGAGCAGAGAACCCCTGTCAGTGCCCACCGCTCTGAGAAGGGGGGAGGGCTCATCGGCCGACCCCCCACAGACCTGGATGCGTGAGTGAGGGCAAAGGGACCAGCCCTGTGGTCACAGTGACAGTTGCTGGTGACAGGACCACGGTGCGTTGTGGGAGAGCTAGCTGAACGGTCTTGGCTAGTCCGCACGGAAAGGCCTGAGGCTGGGACAACTGAGACGCCATCACAGTTAGCCCATGCTGTGGGGAGACGTGAAGAGGGCCCAGCTGGTCACAAAGGGGACACAGGCTATGGGGCATAGTACATTTTTCCAGTGTGGACAAGGACAGGATGGGAAGTAGTGTTAAGAAAGGACTAGAGCAGTGGTCCCCAAACTTTTCAGGGTCACGCCCCCCGTTAACTCTGTCTGCACCCCCCTCCTTCTGGAGCCAGGAATACAGACAGAGGTAAGGGGGCCAAGGCTGGGGCCACAGATGGGGGCAGATCTGGGACCAGGAGCAGGTCCAGGACTGGGTGCAGAGCTGCAGCTGGACCACAGTCAGGAGCCGAGGCTGGGAACGGGGCCAGAGCACAGCTGGGAGCAGAGTTTGTAGATGATACTAAACCGCAAACCAAACTCAACTAAACTGCAAACCAAAGTTTGCAGATGATACTAAACTGCTCACGATAGTTAAGACCAAAGCAGACTGTGAAGAACTTCTAAAAGATCTCACAAAACTAAGTGATTGGGCAACAAAACGGCAAATGAAATTTAATGTGGATAAATGCAAAATAATGCACATTGGAAAAAATTACCGCAACTATACATACAATATGATGGGGACTAATTTAGCTACAACTAATCAGGAAAGAGATCTTGGAGTCATCGTGGATAGTTCTCTGAAGATGTCCAGGCAATGTGCAGCGGCAGTCAAAAAAGCAAACAGGATGTTAGGAATCATTCAAAAAGAGATAGAGAATAAGATGGAGAATATCTTGTTGCCCTTACATAAATCCATGAAACACCCACATCTTGAATACTGCCTACAGATGTGGTTTCCTCGTCTCAAAAAAGATATACTGGCATTAGAAAAGGTTCAGAGAAGGGCAACCAAAATGATTAGGGGTTTGGAACGGATCCCATATGAGTAGAGATTAAAGAAGCTAGGAGTTTTCAGCTTGGAAAGAGGAGACTAAGGGGGGATATGATAGAGGTATATAAAAGAACGAGTGGTGTGGAGAAAGTGAATAAGGAAAAGTTATTTACTTGTTCCCATAATATAAGAACTAGGGGTCACCAAATGAAATTAATGGCCAGCAGGTTTAAAACAAATAAAAGGAAGTTCTTCTTCACAAAGCGCACAGTCAACCTGTGGAACTCCTTGCCTGAGGAGGTTGTGAAGGCTAGGACTATAACAAGGTTTAAAAGAGAACTGGATAAATTCATGGAGGTTAAGTCCATTAATGGCTATTAGCCAGGATGGGTAAGGAATGGTGTCCCTAGCCTCTGTTTGTCAGAGGGTGGAGATGGATGGCAGGAGAGAGATCACTTGATAATTACCTCTTAGGTTCACTCTCTCTGGGGCACCTGGCATTGGCCACTGTTAGTAGACAGGATACTGGGTTGGATGGACCTTTGGTCTGACCAGTATGACCGTTCTTATGTTCTTATAGCAGGACTGGGTGGTGCTCCCTCCCCGCACCTCCGTGGGAGCCAGGCCCCGCCACGCCCCCTCAAACGTTCTTCCGTACCCCCTAAGAGGGCGCATCTCACAGTTTGGGGACCTCTGGACTAGAGGTTAATATTGAATAGCTGACACCACCATTATAGACACAGACGATACTCCCTGCCCCATACTGTATTTGGGTGTCTGTATGCTGGGAGCGTGTGTGCGTCCTGTCCAGTTCTGGCCAATGGAGAGGCAGAAAGAGGTGGCAAAATTTGCAGATGATACAAAATTACTCAAGATACTTAAGTCCCAGGCAGACTGCAAAGAGCTACAAAAGGATCTCACAAAACTGGGTGACTGGGCAACAAAATGGCAGATGAAATTGAATGTTGATAAATGCAAAGTAATGCACATTGGAAAACATAATCCCAACTATACATATAAAATGATGCGGTCTAAATTAGCTGTTACCACTCAAGAGAGAGATCTTGGAGTCATTGTAGATAGTTCTCTGAAAACATCCACTCAATGTGCAGCGGCAGTCAAAAAAAGTGAACAGAATGTTGGGAATCATTAAGAAAGGGATAGAGAATAAGACAGAAAATATCCTATTGCCTCTATACAAATCCATGGTACGCCCACATCTTGAATACTGTGTGCAGATGTGGTCTCCTCATCTCAAAAAAGATTTATTGGAATTGGAAAAGGTTCAGAAAAGAGCAACAAAAATTATTAGGGGTATGGAACAGCTTCCGTATGAGGAGAGATTAATAAGATTGGGACTTTTCAGTTCAGAAAAGAGACAACTAAGGGGGATATATATGATAGAGGTGTGGAGAAAGTAAATAAGGAAATGTTATTTACTCTCTCTCATAACACAAGAACTAGGGGTCACTAAATGAAATTAATAGGCAGCAGGTTTAAAACAAACAAAAGGAAGTATTTCTTCACACAACGCACAGTCAACCTGTGGAACTCTCTATCAAAGGACTTTGTGAAGGCCAAGACTATAACAGGGTTCAAAAAAGAACTAGATAAGTTCATGGAGGATAGGTCCATCAATGGCTATGAGCCAGGATGGGCAGGGATGGTGTCCCTAGCTTATGTTTGCTGGGGGAAGGATAGCTCAGTGGTTTGAGCATTGGCCTGCTAAACTCAGGGTTGTGAGTTCAATCCTTGAGGGGGGCCACTTAGGGATCTAGGGCAAAATCAGTACTTGGTCCTGCTAGTGAAGGCAGGGGGCTGGACTCGATGACCTTTCAAGGTCCCTTCCAGTTCTAGGAGAGAGGATATCTCCATTTAAAGAAAAGAAGCTGGGAATGAGCGAGAGGGGATGGATCACTCGATGATTACCTGTTCCGTTCATTCCCTCTGAGGCACCTGGCATTGGCCACTGTTGGAAGACAGGATACTGGGCTAGATGGACCTTTGGTCTGACCCAGTATGGCCCTTCTCATGTTCTTCAATGGTCAGCAGCTTGGAAATACTTTTGGATTGGAAAGATCATTAGGACCCGGTTGTTAGGGTACTGTACATTATTAGGACCTCATGTGGCGCTCACTGGGGATTTTATCACAAGTCTCCTGATTGTGGGTGGTTTTCTTAAAGCCCCCATGCCAGGAGTCAGGTGATGACACGAGAACTGAAGCCGATGATGTGCCATGATTTTGACGCCATTCATAATTTTTCAGCGCCCGACTCGTGATTTTTGAATGCTTGCGGGTGGCGACGCTGGCACGCTTTAATGTCCATCCGAGTTCAGAATGTGCCCACGTGAGCGAAGCATATGCCTCTCTGAGTTTGTGTGTGTGTTTGGGGATGGGGTGATACCATCCCGCATACGGGGGTAGTGGTGAGTGAGAGGTGCAGGTACACACCTGTCAGAGGCTGGGGGTCAGTGTGCATGTCCTGGAGAGTGTCTGGCTGGTTGTTGTGAGACTGCGTATACACTGAGCATTTGCCTGTGCGGGGAGGCTTCCGCTGGTTTGGGAAACAGGCGTGTGTGTGTGTGTGTGTGTGTGTGTGTGTGTGTGTGTGTGTGTGTGTGTGTGTGCTGTACAGTGCTTGTGGGGGTTGAGGTGAGTGGACATACTGCACAGGAGTTGGGTGGGTGTACACTATAGCACTGTACAATGGGGGTGTTTGGACTGTATAACATGGGGGGGTACTGCACGGTGTTTGGGGGGGGTGTTGAGCACAGCACTAGAATGTGGGGGTGTATACTGTACAATATCTGAATAGGGGCTTTGGGGGATTTACAGTGTTTGCAGGGAGGGTGTGTACTGTACCATGTCTGGATGGGAGTGTACTTTACAATGCCTGAAAGGAGGCATTGAGGGATGTTCAGTGTTTGCGTGAGGGGGTGTATGCTGTGCAGTGTCTGGATGGGAGTGTATTGTACGATGTCTGGATGGGATGTTGGGGTGTACCGTACAGTGTGTGGGTGTGAGGGTGTTTACTGTACAACGTCCAGCTGAGGATTGTACTGTGCAGTGTCTGGATGGGAGTGTATTGTACGATGTCTGGATGGGGATGTTGGGGTGTACCGTACAGTGTGTGGGTGCGGGGGTGTATACAGTACGATGTCTGGATGGGGATGTTGGGGTGTACCGTACAGTGTGTGGGTGCGGGGGTGTATACAGTACGATGTCTGGATGGGGATGTTGGGGTGTACCGTACAGTGTGTGGGTGCGGGGGTGTATACAGTACAATGTCTGGATGGGGATGTTGGGGTGTACCGTACAGTGTGTGGGTGCGGGGGTGTATACAGTACAATGTCTGGATGGGGATGTTGGGGTGTACCGTACAGTGTGTGGGTGCGGGGGTGTATACAGTACAATGTCTGGATGGGGATGTTGGGGTGTACCGTACAGGGTTTGGGTGCGGGGGTGTATACAGTACGATGTCTGGATGGGATGTTGGGGTGTACCGTACAGGGTGTGGGTGCGGGGGTGTATACAGTACAATGTCTGGATGGGGATGTTGGGGTGTACCGTACAGGGTGTGGGTGCGGGGGTGTATACAGTACGATGTCTGGATGGGGATGTTGGGGTGTACCGTACAGGGTGTGGGTGCGGGGGTGTATACAGTACAATGTCTGGATGGGATGTTGGGGTGTACCGTACAGGGTGTGGGTGCGGGGGTGTATACAGTACAATGTCTGGATGGGGATGTTGGGGTGTACCGTACAGGGTGTGGGTGCGGGGGTGTATACAGTACAATGTCTGGATGGGGATGTTGGGGTGTACCGTACAGGGTGTGGGTGCGGGGGTGTATACAGTACGATGTCTGGATGGGGATGTTGGGGTGTACCGTACAGGGTGTGGGTGCGGGGGTGTATACAGTACGATGTCTGGATGGGATGTTGGGGTGTACCGTACAGGGTGTGGGTGCGGGGGTGTATACAGTACAATGTCTGGATGGGGATGTTGGGGTGTACCGTACAGGGTTTGGGTGCGGGGGTGTATACAGTACAATGTCTGGATGGGGATGTTGGGGTGTACCGTACAGTGTGTGGGTGCGGGGGTGTATACAGTACAATGTCTGGATGGGGATGTTGGGGTGTACCGTACAGTGTGTGGGTGCGGGGGTGTATACAGTACAATGTCTGGATGGGATGTTGGGGTGTACCGTACAGTGTGTGGGTGCGGGGGTGTATACAGTACAATGTCTGGATGGGGATGTTGGGGTGTACCGTACAGGGTGTGGGTGCGGGGGTGTATACAGTACAATGTCTGGATGGGGATGTTGGGGTGTACCGTACAGTGTGTGGGTGCGAGGGTGTATACAGTACAATGTCTGGATGGGATGTTGGGGTGTACCGTACAGGGTGTGGGTGCGGGGGTGTATACAGTACGATGTCTGGATGGGGATGTTGGGGTGTACCGTACAGTGTGTGGGTGCGAGGGTGTATACAGTACAATGTCTGGATGGGGATGTTGGGGTGTACCGTACAGGGTTTGGGTGCGGGGGTGTATACAGTACAATGTCTGGATGGGGATGTTGGGGTGTACCGTACAGGGTTTGGGTGCGGGGGTGTATACAGTACGATGTCTGGATGGGATGTTGGGGTGTACCGTACAGGGTTTGGGTGCGGGGGTGTATACAGTACGATGTCTGGATGGGATGTTGGGGTGTACCGTACAGTGTGTGGGTGCGGGGGTGTATACAGTACGATGTCTGGATGGGGATGTTGGGGTGTACCGTACAGTGTGTGGGTGCGGGGGTGTATACAGTACGATGTCTGGATGGGGATGTTGGGGTGTACCGTACAGGGTTTGGGTGCGGGGGTGTATACAGTACGATGTCTGGATGGGATGTTGGGGTGTACCGTACAGTGTGTGGGTGCGGGGGTGTATACAGTACAATGTCTGGATGGGGATGTTGGGGTGTACCGTACAGTGTGTGGGTGTGGGGGTGTATACAGTACAATGTCTGGATGGGGATGTTGGGGTGTACCGTACAGTGTGTGGGTGCGGGGGTGTATACAGTACGATGTCTGGATGGGGATGTTGGGGTGTACCGTACAGTGTGTGGGTGCGGGGGTGTATACAGTACGATGTCTGGATGGGATGCTGGGGTGTACCGTACAGTGTGTGGGTGCGGGGGTGTATACAGTACAATGTCTGGATGGGGATGTTGGGGTGTACCGTACAGGGTGTGGGTGCGGGGGTGTATACAGTACAATGTCTGGATGGGGATGTTGGGGTGTACCGTACAGGGTGTGGGTGCGGGGGTGTATACAGTACAATGTCTGGATGGGGATGTTGGGGTGTACCGTACAGGGTGTGGGTGCGGGGGTGTATACAGTACAATGTCTGGATGGGATGCTGGGGTGTACCGTACAGGGTGTGGGTGCGGGGGTGTATACAGTACAATGTCTGGATGGGGATGTTGGGGTGTACCGTACAGTGTGTGGGTGCGGGGGTGTATACAGTACGATGTCTGGATGGGGATGTTGGGGTGTACCGTACAGTGTGTGGGTGCGGGGGTGTATACAGTACGATGTCTGGATGGGGATGTTGGGGTGTACCGTACAGTGTGTGGGTGCGGGGGTGTATACAGTACGATGTCTGGATGGGGATGCTGGGGTGTACCGTACAGTGTGTGGGTGCGGGGGTGTATACAGTACAATGTCTGGATGGGGATGTTGGGGTGTACCGTACAGGGTGTGGGTGCGGGGGTGTATACAGTACAATGTCTGGATGGGGATGTTGGGGTGTACCGTACAGTGTGTGGGTGCGGGGGTGTATACAGTACAATGTCTGGATGGGATGTTGGGGTGTACCGTACAGTGTGTGGGTGCGGGGGTGTATACAGTACAATGTCTGGATGGGGATGTTGGGGTGTACCGTACAGGGTATGGGTGCGGGGGTGTATACAGTACAATGTCTGGATGGGGATGTTGGGGTGTACCGTACAGGGTGTGGGTGCGGGGGTGTATACAGTACAATGTCTGGATGGGATGTTGGGGTGTACCGTACAGTGTGTGGGTGCGGGGGTGTATACAGTACAATGTCTGGATGGGGATTCATAGATTCATAGATTCATAGATTCTAGGACTGGAAGGGACCTCGAGAGGTCATCGAGTCCAGTCCCCTGCCCGCATGGCAGGACCAAATACTGCCTAGACCATCCCTAGTAGACATTTATCTAACCTACCCTTAAATATCTCCAGAGACGGAGATTCCACAACCTCCCTAGGCAATTTGTTCCAGTGTTTAACCACCCTGACAGTTAGGAACTTTTTCCTAATGTCCAATCTAGACCTCCCTTGCTGCAGTTTAAACCCATTGTTTCTGGTTCTATCCTTAGAGGCTAAGGTGAACAAGTTCTCTCCCTCCTCCTTATGACACCCTTTTATATACCTGAAAACTGCTATCATGTCCCCTCTCAGTCTTCTCTTTTCCAAACTAAACAAACCCAATTCTTTCAGCCTTCCTTCATAGGTCATGTTCTCAAGACCTTTAATCATTCTTGTTGCTCTTCTTTGGACCCTTTCCAGTTTCTCCACATCTTTTTTAAAATGCGGCGCCCAGAACTGGACACAATACTCCAGCTGAGGCCTAACCAGAGCAGAGTAGAGCGGAAGAATGACTTCTCGTGTCTTGCTCACAACACACCTGTTAATGCATCCCAGAATCATGTTTGCTTTTTTTGCAACAGCATCACACTGTTGACTCATATTTAGCTTGTGGTCCACTATAACCCCTAGATCCCTTTCTGCCGTACTCCTTCCTAGACAGTCTTTTCCCATTCTGTATGTGTGAAATTGATTTTTCCTTCCTAAGTGGAGCACTTTGCATTTATCTTTGTTAAACTTCATCCTGTTTAACTCAGACCATTTCTCCAATTTGTCCAGATCATTTTGAATTATGACCCTGTCCTCCAAAGTAGTTGCAATCCCTCCCAGTTTGGTATCATCCGCAAACTTAATAAGCGTACTTTCTATGCCAATATCTAAGTCGTTGATGAAGATATTGAACAGAGCCGGTCCCAAAACAGACCCCTGCGGTACCCCACTCGTTACGCCTTTCCAGCAGGATTGGGAACCATTAATAACAACTCTCTGAGTACGATTATCCAGCCAGTTATGCACCCACCTTATAGTAGCCCCATCTAATTTGTATTTGCCTAGTTTATCGATAAGAATATCATGCGAGACCGTATCAAATGCCTTACTAAAGTCTAGGTATACCACATCCACAGCTTCACCCTTATCCACAAGGCTCGTTATCCTATCAAAGAAAGCTATCAGATTGGTTTGACATGATTTGTTCTTCACAAATCCATGCTGGCTATTCCCTATCACCTTACCACCTTCCAAGTGTTGGCAGATGATTTCCTTAATTACTTGCTCCATTATCTTCCCTGGCACAGAAGTTAAACTAACTGGTCTGTAGTTACCTGGGTTGTTTTTAGTTCCCTTTTTATAGATGGGCACTATATTTGCCCTTTTCCAGTCTTCTGGAATCTCTCCCGTCTCCCATGACTTTCCAAAGATAATAGCTAGAGGCTCAGATACCTCCTCTATTAGCTCCTTGAGTATTCTAGGATGCATTTCATCAGGCCCGGGTGACTTGCAGGCATCTAACTTTTCTAAGTGATTTTTAACTTGTTCTTTTTTTATTTTATCCGCTAAACCTACCCCCTTCCCATTAGCATTCACTATGTTAGGCATTCCTTCAGACTTCTCGGTGAAGACCGAAACAAAGAAGTCATTAAGCATCTCTGCCATTTCCAAGTTTCCTGTTACTGTTTCTCCCTCTTCACTAAGCAGTGGGCCTACCCTGTCTTTGGTCTTCCTCTTGCTTCTAATGTATTGATAAAAAGTCTTCTTGTTTCCTTTTATTCCCGTAGCTAGTTTGAGCTCATTTTGTGCCTTTGCCTTTCTAATCTTGCCCCTGCATTCCTGTGTTGTTTGCCTATATATCATCCTTTGTAATCTGTCCTAGTTTCCATTTTTTATATGACTCCTTTTTATTTTTTAGATCGTGCAAGATCTCGTGGTTAAGCCAAGGTGGTCTTTTGCCACATTTTCTATCTTTCCTAACCAGCGGAATAGCTTGCTTTTGGGCCCTTAATAGTGTCCCTTTGAAAAACTGCCAACTCTCCTCAGTTGTTTTTCCCCTCAGTCTTGATTCCCATGGGACCTTACCTATCAGCTCTCTGAGCTTCCCAAAATCTGCCTTCCTGAAATCCATTGTCTCTATTTTGCTGTTCTCCCTTCTACCCTTCCTTAGAATTGCAAAGTCTATGATTTCATGATCACTTTCACCCAGGCTGCCTTCTACTTTCACATTCTCAACGAGTTCCTCCCTATTTGTTAAAATCAAGTCTAGAACAGCTTCCCCCCTAGTAGCTTTTTCAACCTTCTGAAATAAAAAGTTGTCTCCAATGCAGTCCAAGAATTTGTTGGATAGTCTGTTCCCCGCTGTGTTATTTTCCCAACATATGTTGGGGTGTACCGTACAGTGTGTGGGTGCGGGGGTGTATACAGTACGATGTCTGGATGGGGATGCTGGGGTGTACCGTACAGTGTGTGGGTGCGGGGGTGTATACAGTACAATGTCTGGATGGGGATGCTGGGGTGTACCGTACAGGGTGTGGGTGCGGGGGTGTATACAGTACGATGTCTGGATGGGGGTGGAATGTACAGTCTCTGGGTGATGTATACTGTACCTGGGTGGGTGTTCAGGGGCTGTGTATACGCTGTGCTTTGCCTGTGCACGGCGGCTGGCGCCAGTCCCCCCCGCCCGTTGCTGAACGGGAGTCTTCTGCCTAATGAGTTGTGCGTGTGTTTTGTTTTGCAGGCAGCATGGCAGAAGCGTGTGACGCTGCGAAGCTGCCACATAACGAGGTCCCTGTCACCGGCTCACTCCTGACAGGGCTTCGTAATTACCGTACAGGCCTCTGCGCTGTGCTGGCAAACGTGTGTCGAGCTGTCAGCCTCCCCCGTCGCCCTCTCTCTGCCTTGGCTTCCCCTCCCATTGCTTCCCCGCTGCCCAGACCCACCACCCAGCGTTGCCTGGGGGAGCAGGGCAGGGGAAGGGAGCCAACCCTGCCTGGGTCTCCGCTGCTTCTCCCCCTGCACACCCCTTTGGCAAAAGGCATTTCCCCATGCACAGGGCGCAGCATTCACAGCCGGCACTGGTCACAAACAACGGCACTTCAACGAGACGTGGTGTTGTCATCATCAAACACCCTGACTTCCAGCACCTTCCGCAGAGACCGCCCTCCCACCTGGGTTTGGGATACACACGCACACACGCACGCACACACACACAGCAGCTCAAGTTCTCACACAAATATCTGCACACACACACAGAGCAGCGCACGTTCTCACACAAACATCTGCACACACACACACACACACGTTCTCACACAAACATCTACACACACACACACACACAGAGCAGCGCACGTTCTCACACAAACATCTGCACACACACAGAGCAGCGCACGTTCTCACACAAACATCTGCACACACACAGCAGCGCACGTTCTCACACAAACATCTACACACACACACAGAGCAGCGCACGTTCTCACACAAACATCTACACACACACACAGAGCAGCGCACGTTCTCACACAAACATCTACACACACACACAGAGCAGCGCACGTTCTCACACAAACATCTACACACACACACAGCAGCGCACGTTCTCACACAAACATCTACACACACACACAGCAGCGCACGTTCTCACACAAACATCTACACACACACCCCTCGCAAACACTCTCCCACGCAGCCTGACACAACCAAACACAGCATCACCCCAAATCCACCCCACCGCCTCCCACCCAAAAATACAAACGCACCATCTCACAAACTCCCTCACCCACAGTCTCACACCCACAGATGAGGTGAAAGGCAGTAGCTACCGTACATAAATGTAAGCTATTAGCGCTGCGTGCTGCTCCGAGCGACACCAATGCAACACCGTCGATACCGAGGGGACTGGATTAGGGGAGCAAGAGCAAAATTTGGCCGTGTGTTGAAAATGCTCTAACATGAAGTGCTAAAGCAGAGAGTGATTATTTACCAGCCACACACGGTTTCACCCCAGCTGGCAGGCAATGATATCACAGCATCCATGCTACTCCTATCGCAGGGAGCCATTCCATGTAGAACACCCCCCCCACACACACAGAGGCACCCTATTCAAATGTTAATACTTTTCCATCTGAGACTATCAAAGCACTTTACAAACACTAACGAATTAAGCCTCACCACTTCCTTTCAGGTATCACTATCCCCATTTTAATGAGGGGAAACTGAGTCACGGAACGAGGGTAGTGACTTGGCCAAAGTCACACAGCAAGTCAGTGGCAGAGCTGGGAATAGAAACCCCACCACCACCCCCACCCATCTGCCAGGCCTCTACCCCCAGAGCGCAGCTGTCTCTCGCAAGAATTCACCACTCAAAATGGGTTTGTCAGCTTTGTTTGGACTCCTAGGGCATACGGGACTTTTTCAGTTCCATGATTGGATGAATATAACTCTTAGAATCAAGATTTCCCAATGCAAATACATGAATTTCTGACCACAAAAATTCTTGCAAAACTTTCTAATGCCCTTGCATTTAGAGCATTTAACCGTTTAAAAAGGATACAGAAAACAGAGGGGAAATGGAATAAAAGAAAAAGGACAAACAAGCAGGGAGGTGGCTTACATTTGTGGACCAAAATGATGCTCTTACCGATATGTTCTAGGTTCCTAAACACCCTGGTGATGGGCGTATTGTAAATGCCTTGTGTTAGCAGTTGCCTTCCCCCCCTGCCCTGAACAGAATCAGCACACGCTGTCTTTAGTTCCAATTCACCCCCTTTCCCACGGGTTGGTTAGTGGTAACTCAATTAAAATACTAACCTCAAACTAAGCATGGCTATCCCTGCAGAGACCTCCCTGTGCCAAACCCTGCTTCCGAGTGACCAAAGAGCCAGGCCCAACTCCCTTATATACATGGTGGAGTTAACAGGCCCCGCCCAATGCCTACCACAGCCAATCAGCAGGAGTCAGTTCCCCCTCTGTAAGACTCCAGCAAAGGGGGGAGAGTCAACACAAGAGCTTTATAGCCAGGTTCCCCTTGAGTGGGTCTGACACAGGAGGTTGCCTGGGGTCTCTCTCTTTCTTCTCCAGACCTGGCTTGATCAGCCTCTGTCACCCTCGGCCCTCTATTTCCTTCCCTTCCAGAAGAGAGTCCTTGTCTGAACAGCACGGTCACGTTCTCCTCACCTCCCCAAATGAACGCTGTCACGAGGCACTGAGGGGATGAAGCAGGCCGTGCAGTAGCCCTGAGAAAGGGCATTGTGGGGACACACACCACAGGTCAGCAGAGGCCCGCCATGAGTGTCAGCAAGACAGCCCTGTCCGGTGTCCTCCCTTTGCATGGAATTTCCTCCCAGCTGGTTCTCGACTCCGAAGGAGGTGGCATTTCTGCTGCTGCTTGTCTGGGTGCTAAGGCATCCAAGTCTGCTCTGGCTGGGGACGCGGCTGATAAACCCTGTGGGAAAGCAGAGCAAAAAACCAGACACCTACAACCTTCTGGCTAGAACCAACACATAGCCCAATAAACCCAGTCTGAGCTGTAGCCTTGGAACTGAGGAAAAGATGACAGCCCATGGTAGTCACAGCTTGGCCTGCCTTCATGTTCTGGGACTGACAACAGAGTCTTTCCTGTTTAGGGGCTTAGTGCCATCTTTTCCCAATCAGTTCCGGGTGCCTCAGGGTTTGGAGGCCCACCTTTAAGACCCCTGGAGCCCCACAATCTGAAGTGCTGAGAACCCACACCTCCCATTAACTGTCACTACAGTTATAGACGTGCAAGGCCCCTGAGGATCAGGCCCAAAGTGTCTCCCAACTGGACACCTGAAAACACAAGGCACCTCACACTGGAGGCTGCATTTGACAAGTCACTCTTTGTCCTTAACTGGGCCCTTTATGGCCCATTCGCCAGAGCGGACTGGGATTTTGCATCTGACCTCTTCAAAGACTAGTGCTGCTGGCCCCACGGCCAGGATCCCGGCTGTCAGCCCTGCACCCAGAGCTCCACTCTCGGCCACAGCTGCTGACTCCCCACCCAGGGTCCTGGCTGCTGGCCTTGGCCCCCAGCTTCCGCTGTGCTCCTACCTCCACCCCCAGCTCTGGCCCCAGCCTCGGCCCCCTTACCTCTGTCCCTGTCCTCCCCCTCCCGGAGCCACAGCCCCACTCCAAGTCTGGGGGGGGGGGTGAGGAGCACGGACAGGGGTAAGAGGGGGCGTGAGGTAAAAAGTTTGGGGACGACTGGGTGTACTGCCACAAAATGCTCCATCCCACCTGCCCAGTGAGTCTCGTGAGGATACCCCAGGATTTCCTTTCCTTTCCACCATCACCAGCAGACTCCCGATCGGCCTGTCAAATTCTCCTCCTTCAGGAGGAGACGACAGCTCTAGTAGCAACAAGGAGACCCGTGCCAACATCTCTGCTGCTCAGCGCTTCCACCAACCCTGACACCTGTCAGACACACCTTTGGAGGCCAGCAGAGAGGAGGAAGAGAGGGTAACAAGTCAGGAGAAGGGTGGTTTCATTGCAGAGCTGTTCTGAGTCCCAGCCAGACACTCCAAGTGAAAAATTGCAGTGGGTTTCAGTCAGCCAGCTAGATTCTAGACAGCAGAGGTCCACCGGTTTGGGCAGAGCAATGGTGCAGTCATCTATCGGTTCCTGAGCGTTCTGGACCGCCAGTGACATCAGAGCTGCTATGGACATGACGGGCCTGCCAAACGATTCCAATGGAGTCGACTGGGGTTTCCACTAGGGAGGCATTAGTGCATCTTAGACCTTCCATCCTGTGCTTGACACTTACCCTGATCTAGAGGCGCCCAAACAGTGACCAGTGTGGTTGCTAGGAGCCTAAGTGTCATGCTAATTTGCATTTTTTTAAAAAGCACAAATTGCAGCCACTCTCCTTTTGAATAAGAACATAAGAACGGCCCTACTGGGTCAGACCAAAGGTCCATCTAGCCCAGTATCCTGTCTGCCGACAGTGGCCAGTGCCAGGTGCCCCAGAGGGAATGAACAGAACAGGTAACATCCAGTGATCCATCCCCTGTCGCCCATTCCCAGCTTCTGGCAAACAGAGCCTAGGGACACCAAACCTGCTCATCCTGGCTAATAGCCATTGATGGACCTATCTTCCATGAATTTATCTAGTTCTTTTTTGAACTCTGTTAGTCTTGGCCTTCACAACATCCTCTGGCAATGAGTTCCACAGGTCGACTGTGCGTTGTGTGAAGAAATACTTCCTTTTGTTTGTTTTAAACCTGATGCCTATTCATTTCATTGGGTGACCCCTAGTTCTTGTGTGATGAAAAGTAGTAAGCAACACTTCCTTATCTACTTTCTCTACACCAGTCATGATTTTATAGACCTCCTCATATCATATCATAATAAGAAGGTGCAGTCCTCTGGGACTACAGCTCCCAGCAAGCAATGCTCCACCTTGATCTGACATGGAGTGACCTGCAAACAGAACTGGCTGGAGCATTGCATGCTGGGACCTGTAGTCTCTGCAGACACCGCCTCCTCCATATCGAACCTCGTGATAGTGGCTGTGCCAGAGGAGCCGATGGAAGCATTTTAACCATCCCTCTTGTAACGAGTTGCTGTGGTTTTCAGGCCACGTTGCCATTCCAGGTAATTATGCTGTTTATTCGTAGACAACCTACCCTGCTGGATTGCCTGGGTTAGATGCGCTGTGCCAGTGAACTGCAACAATTTTTCCCAACAACCAACCTGGGGGGAAAATCCCCCAGGAAATTAACGGTCCCCATAGAAAAGATGCGACGCACAGGTGGGCTGGGACTGTTACGTTAGGGGACGGCAGCACCAGCTCTGGAGAAGAAACCTCTTGCACCAACAGGGCGAGATCCCGGGAAGGAACAAAGCGGAAGCTGAACAGGACAGACCCTTCCCTCTGGAGCTACCCTTCGCTGGAGCATCAATAGGGCCGGACACAATTCAGCAGCCCCCCCAGGCCCTGCTCACATCTGCCCCCACTCCTCCACACGCAGGGCCGCCCAGAGGATTCAGGGGGCCTGGGGCAAAGCGGGGGACCTGCGGCACTTGTACTCACCGGCGGCGGTCCGGGTCTTCGGCGGCATTTCGGCGGCGAAATGCCTTCAGTCGCTCCGCGTCTTTGGCAGCACTGAAGGGCCCCCGCCGCCGAAATGCCGCCGAAGACCCGGACCGCCGCTGGGCCAGGGCTCACGGGGCCCCTGCGGGGTCCAGGGCCTGGGGCAAATTGCCCCACTTGCCCCCCCCCCCCCGGGCGGCCCTGCCCACACACACACACACACACACACACACACACACTCTCTCCCCCTCCCCAGGAGATGGGAAGGCCCCGCAGTTCAATCTATTTATTTGTGTCTCTGAAAGGAATTGCTACTTACGGCTGATGCACGGCTTGTGTCTGAGCCAGGGGCTGGCAGGAGAAGGGCCCAGGCACTTTGAGGATTAAATACACTCAGGTTTATTGCATGGAGGAGGGGAAGGAGAGGCAGGGAGAGGGCCACTGACTTCCTGCATATCAGCGCTGTCTATAGGTGGTGTTTCTGCCCCTGCGCCTTGGGAATGGGGGTGGCCCTACTGTAACACGTCTCTTGCCTCTTGACGCTTCACTTTCCGGTCACGTGCCAGAATGGGTCCTGGCCTCCGGGTGTCTGGAAATGGGCAGCATTTCCTACAGGGACAGGAAGCCCCTGGAGGGTTAGACTTCGTTGAATGTGGTATTATTCACAGGGGGAATGGGAGCAGCTTTCCCAACCCCAAGCGGTCAAAAAACCCTCAAACCACGGCCACAAAAATCACGGGACTGGCTTAGCAATCCTGAGGGGTTTTTCTTTAAAAATGTGTTTGTCCAGCACTTAGAGCCACAGGGCCCTGGTCCATGACTGGGCTCCCAGGTGTGACTGCAATACCCATGATAATAAATAATGATCCATCTTGGGTTCTTTTTATTTTTCTTCTAGTTTCGGAGCCTTTTTGGGGCCACTCGGGTCCCATTTTCAAGCTTCTCTCTGCAGCATATCTCACTTACTCAGTTCCCGGTCACTGCAGGGGCCTCATGCATCGGTGCACCTTGTGCTCTGCCAGCAGCACACAATAGGTCAGTCTCCCGAGGGTGTAATACTTTGGTCTAATTCTGGTCATTGGGTTTGGTGAGTGGGTGCCGGGTGGGGTTGGTGGCCTGTGATATACAGGAGGTCAAGCTAGATGACTTGGCCTAAAAATCCAGGGATCTAACCAGGAATGCTAGAAAGTTGCTCTGTTTAAATTACATTCTCCCCATATGACATGACTCCAGCTACTGGGGCTTCTAGAAAGACACCAAACTTTACGAGGCTGGTGCAAAAACCTGCGCGGTGGCAACACGAACCAGATTGCATTAGCTAGCTTGAGTGAGCGGACGCTTTCCAGAATGCTAGATAAGGTAATTTGTACTTCAGCACCTGCTAAGCTGAGCCGTTTGAAAGCATAGGGGTACCCACTAACTCAACCAGCGTTGCACCTGGTACAACTTTCCTTGTCTAGAACATGGGACAGCGTTAGATCAAGCTAGCTAATGCAATCCCCAAAGGCACCTTTAAATCCTAGTCTAGACAATGCCTTTGGGAGGACATTTTCCCTGCGATGCCTTTAAAATGATCAGAACATAGAGAGCTAGTTTAGAAACAAGGCAACAATAAACATCCTACTCCACCTGCCGGAAAATATAAACTCTCAGCAACAAGGGCAACTGTTTATTTACGACTTACACAGAAACACTGGGCTAGTTCTCCTCTCTCTCATGCCTGTGTCAAGCGGGGGCTAAATGCTACTAGCCCACAATTCACCATTCACACCACTTGTGCCATTTACTGACTCCCAGTTCCCTCCTCTAACCATTAGACCACACTCCTAACCGGGCAGCTGCTGCATTCAATATCAGTCCCCCTGGGCAGGCAGCAATTTTAGGGACACGTGTTCAAAGGTAGGTGCTCCAAGCTGTGGATGTACAACCCACATTTGCACACACACACACACACACACACACACACACACACACTGAGAGGGTTAGGGCATGGCAAGGAGGTGTTTCTAACCTGTCCTAATTCATTTTAAATGTGGCTCTAAGGTGGGGGCTCTCAAACTTCACTGCACTGCGATCCCCTTCTGATAACAAAAATTACTACCCCAGGAGGGGGGACCAAGGCCTGAGCCTGCCCAAATGCTGCCACCCCGGGTGGGGGTCCAAAACTGAAGCCCAAGGGCTTCATCCCTGGGCGTGGGGCCTGTAACCTGAGCCCTACCGCCCCCGTCTGAAACCAAAGCCTGAGCCCCAAGTGGTGGGGGTCGGGCTTGGGCTTTGGCCTTGGCCCCGGGCTCTAGCCAGTCTAAGGCCTGGTCTACACTACGAGTTGAGGTCGATTTTAGCAGCGTTAAATCGAATTAAGCCTGGACACGTTCACACGACGAAGCCCTTTCTTTCGACGTAAAGGACCCTTTAAACTGGTTTCTTTACTCCACCTCCGACAAGGGGATTAGCGCTAAAATCGGCCTTTGCGGGTCGGATTTGGGGTAGTGTGGCTGGAATTCGACGTTATTGGCCTCCGGGAGCTATCCCACAGTGCTTCATTGTGACCGCTCTGGACAGCGCTCTCAACTCAGATGCACTGACCAGGTAGACAGGAAAAGCCCCACGAACTTTTGAATTTCATTTTCTGTTTGCCCAGCGTGGAGAGCACAGGTGACCACGCAGAGCTCATCAGCACAGGTAAACATGATGGAATTCCAGGATCGCAAAAGAGCTCCAGCATGGACTGAACGGGAGGTACGGGATCTGCCCACCATATGGGGAGACGAATCAGTGCTAGCTGAACTCCATAGCAGTAAACGAAATGGCAAAATATTAGAAAAAGTCTCAAAAGCCATGAAGGACAGAGGCCATAACAGGGACGCACAGCAGTGCCGCATGAAAATTAAGGAGCTAAGGCAAGCCTACCACAAAGCCAGAGAGGCAAACGGAAGGTCTGGGGCAGAGCTGCAAACATGCCGCTTCTACACGGAGCTGCATGCCATGCTAGGGGGTGCAGCCACCACTACCCCAACCGTGTGCTTTGACTCCATCAATGGAGAATCACGCAACAGGGAAGCGGGTTCAGGGTACGCGGAAGATGATGATGATGATGAAGACAACGAAGATAGCTCACAGCAAGGAAGCGAAGAAACTGGTTTCCCCAACAGCCAAGATATGTTTATCACCCTGGATCTGGAACCAGTAACCCCCGAACTCACCCAAGGCGTGCTCCCAGACCTTGAGGGCACACAGGAGACCTCTGGTGAGTGTACCTTTGTAAATATTACACATGGTTTAAAAGCAAGCGTGTTTAATGATTAATAATTAATTTGCCCTGGCAATCGCGGCCAGTATAGCTACTGGAAAAGTCTGTTAACGTGTAGGGGGATGGAGCGGAAATCCTCCAGGGACATCTCCAGAAAGCTCTCCTTCATGTACTCCCAAAACCTTTGCAAAAGGTTTCTGGGGAGGGCTGCCTTATCCCGTCCGCCATGGTAGGACACTTTACCATGCCAGGCCAGTAGCACGTAGTCTGGAATCATTGCATAACAAAGCATGGCAGCCAGGGCCGGCTTTAGGCCGATTCGGCTGAATTGGGCCCCGCGCCAAGAGGGCCCCGCGCCGCAGCTCTCCACCCAGCCCCGCCCCCAGCTCACTTCCCCGGCCCCTCCTCCCCTCCCCTGAACGCCCCGCCCCCTCCCCTGCGTCTGAGACGAAGCAGGGGCGGGCCGGCCGGCAGCACGAGGTAAGCTGGGGTGGGGGCAAGCTGGGGTGGGGGCGGGAGAAGGGCTCCGGGGAGGCGCGGCCCGTTCCCTCTGGCCCGGCTTGGCTCCAGCCCGGCCCCCAGGGCCCGGCTCCGGCCCGGTCCCCGCGGCTCGGATTCCCCCCCCCCGCGCAGCCCCCACGGCGCGGCTCCCCCTCCCCCGGCCCCGCGGCGCGGCTCGGCTCCCCCCCCGCCCCCCCGGCCCCGCGGCGCGGCTCCCCCCCGGCCCCGTCCTCCTCGCGGCGCGGCTCGGCTCCCCCGTCCCCCTCGTGGCGCGGCGGGGCTCGGGTCGTCCCCGTCCCGTCCCCCCCCCGCGGCGCGGTGGGGCTCGGGTCCCCCCCGTCCCCCCCCCCCGCGGCGTGGCTCGGGTTCCCCCGTCCCGCCCCCCCCGGCGCGGCTCGGGTCCTGGGGGCGGGGCTTGCAGCAAGCCCCGCCCCCAGGAATCGGGCCCCGCTCTTGGTAAAGCCGACCCTGATGGCAGCGTATGGTCCCGGTGTTTGCTGGCATGCAGACAACATCCATTCCTTATCTCTCTTTGTTATCCTCAGGAGAGTGATATCATTCACGGTCACCTGGTTGAAATGAGGTGATTTTATTAAGGGGACATTCAGAGGTGCCCGTTCCTGCTCGGCTGAACAGAAATGTTCCCCGCTGTTAGCCACGCGGTGGGGGGAGGGGTGAAGTGATCATCCCAGAGAATTGGGTGGGGTGGAGGGTAGTTGGGTTTGTGCTGCATGTTAACCCGGAAACCGCAGCCCCTCCTTTTACATTGCAAACCCATTTTAAATGGCCAACCCAACGGGTCCTTGGTATGGGAAATGAGGGAGCTGCTGTTTGAAACCATTCCCACATGTTAAGAAGGTGAAAAAAGCCAAAAGACTGTGGCTTACCATGGCTGCCTGCAAGCCGAATTCTGTTGCCTGGCACTGTGTGAGTGATCTCTCACACCAAACCAGCAGGCCCTCAATATAAGAGGAAAAATGCGACCTTGTAACGAAAGCACATGTGCTGTGTAATGTGAACAGCAAAATTTAACATGAAAGAGTGTACCCATTGTTCTCTAAAATGTGTCTTTTTTAACCACCTCTCCCTTCTCCTCCACCAGCTGCAAATGTTTCTCCTTCACAGAGGCTAGTGAAGATTAGAAGGAGAAAATGGTGGACTCGGGATTATATGTTCTCGGAGCTCCAGATGTCCTCCCACACTGACAGAGCACAGCAGAATGCATGGAGGCAGTCAATGTCAGAGTGCAAAAAAGCACAATATGAACGAGAGGAGAGGTGGCGGGCTGAATCGCGGGATAAACAGAGCAAGTGGCGGGCTGAAGATGATAGGTGGCGCCAGCTTGCAGACAGAAGGCAAGAGTCAATGCTCCGGCTGCTGGAGCATCAAACTGATATGCTCCAGCGTATGGTTGAGCTGCAGGAAAGGCAACAGGAGCAGAGACTGCCGCTACAGCCCCTGTGTAACCAACAGCCCTCCTTCCCAAGTTCCATAGCCTCCTCACCCAGACGCCCAAGAACATGCGGGGGGGGGCCTCCAGCCACCCAGCCACTCCACCCCAGATGATTGCCCAAGCATCAGAAGGGTGGCCTTCTATAAGAGTTAAAGTTTTAAAGTTTAACTGCAGTGTGTCCTTGTCCTTCCTCCTCCCCCACCCCACCCAGCGCTTCCCTCCTCCCCCACCCCTCCCGGGCTACCTTGGCAGTTATCCCCCTAGTTGTGTGATGAATTAATAAAGAATGCATGAATGTGAAGTAACAATGACTTTATTGCCTCTGCAAGCGGTGCTCGAAGGGGGGAGGGGAGGGTGGTTAGCTTACAGGGAAGTAGAGTGAACGGGGTGGGGGAGTGGGAGGGTTCATCAAGGAGAAACAAACAGAAGTTTCACACCGTAGCCTGGCCAGTCACAAAACTCGTTTTCAAAGCTTCTCTGATGCGCACTGCACCCTGCTGTACTCTTCTAACTGCCCTGGTTTCTGGCTTTGCGTAATCAGCAGCCAGGCGATTTACCTCAACCTCCCACCCCACCATAAATGTCTCCCCCTTACTCTCACAGATATTGTGGATCGCACAGCAAGCAGCAATAACAATTGGAATATTGGCTTCGCTGAGGTCTATCCGAGTCAGTAAACTGCATCAGCGCGCTTTTAAACGTCCAAATGCACATTCCACCACCATTCGGCACTTGCTCAGCCTGTAGTTGAACAGATCCTGACTCCTGTCCAGGCTGCCTGTGTACGGCTTCATGAGCCATGGCATTAAGGGGTAGGCTGGGTCCCCAAGGATCACGATAGGCATTTCAACATCCCCAACGGTTACTTTCTGGTCCGGGAAGAAAGTCCCTTCCTCCAGCTTTTGAAACAGACCAGAGTTCCTGAAGACGCGAGCATCATATACCTTTCCCGGCCATCCCACGTTGATGTTAGTGAAACGTCCCTTGTGATTCACCAGGGCTTGCAGCAGCATTGAAAAGTACCCCTTGCGGTTTATGTACTCGGTGGCTTGGTGCTCCGGTGACAAGATAGGGATATGGGTTCTGTCTATCGTCCCACCACAGTTTGGGAATCCCATTGCAGCAAAGCCATCCACTATGACCTGCACGTTTCTCAGAGTCACTACCCTTGATATCAGCAGGTCTTTGATTGCGTTGGCTACTTGGATCACAGCAGCCCCCACAGTAGATTTGCCCACTCCAAATTGATTCCTGACTGACCGGTAGCTGTCTGGCGTTGCAAGCTTCCACAGGGCTATCGCCACTCGCTTCTCAACTGTGAGGGCTGCTCTCATCTTGGTATTCTGGCGCTTCAGGGCAGGGGAAAGCAAGTCACAAAGTTCCATGAAAGTGCCCTTACGCATGCAAAAGTTTTGCAGCCACTGGGAATCATCCCACACCTGCAACACGATGAGGTCCCACCAGTCTGTGCTTGTTTCCCGGGCCCAGAATCGGTGTTCCACACCATGAACCTGCCCCGGTAACACCATGATTTGCACATTGCTGGGGCCTGTACTTTGTGAGAGGTCTATGTCCATGTCAATTTCCTCATCACTCTCGTCGCCGCGCTGCAATCGCTGCAATCGCCTCCTTGCCTGGTTTTGTTTTGGCAAGTTCTGGCTCTGCATATACTCCAGGACAATGCACATGGTGTTCATAGTGCTCATAATTGCCGCGGTGATCTGAGCGGGCTCCATGATCCCAGTGCTATGGCGTCTGGGCTGAAAAAAGGCGCGAAACTATTGTCTGACGGAGGGACGGGTGAGTGACGACATGGCTTACAGGTACAGGGAATTAAAATCAACAAAGGTGGCTGTGCATCAGGGAGAAACACAAACAACTGTCACACAGAATGGCCCCCACAAAGATTGAACTCAAAACCCTGGGTTTAGCAGGCCGTTGATTTCACGGAGGGAGGGGGAAGCAAATGAATACAAAACAAATCTGGTCCATCTATTTTTTACATCTTAAGCTGGCAGCAGACAGTGCAGCATGACTGATCGCCATCGGCATCTCCTGGGTGCTTGGCAGAAAATGATGCACTATGACTGCTAGCCATCATCGTCAAGACGGTTCAACAGGCCAGGAGACAAAACATGTCTGCCCTGGTGCCTCTGATTGAACTCACTGAGTACGACGATGACGGATACCAGTCGTAATACACCATCCACTGCCAAAAGGCAAGGAGCTGCTGCTGTGTAGCAATGCAGTACCACGTCTGCCGGCACCCAGATCGCCGATGACGGCTACCAGTCATACTGCACCGTCTACCGCCAAAAGGCAATTCGCTGCTGCTGTGTAGCAATGCAGTACCACGTCTGCCGGCACCCAGATGACATATGGTGATGGTGAGCTGAGCTGAGCAGGCTCCATGCTTGCCGTGGTATGTTGTCTGCACAGGTAACCCAGGTAAAAAGGCGCAAATCGATTGTCTGCCGTTGCTCCGACGGAGGGGGAGGGGCCTGACGACATGTACCCAGAACCCCCCGCGACACTGTTTTTGCATCATCAAGCATTGGGATCTCAACCCAGAATTCCAATGGGCGGCGGAGACTGCGGGAACTGTGGGATAGCTACCCACAGTGCAACGCTCCGGAAGTCGACGCTAGCCTCGGCACTGTGGACGCGGTCCGCCGACTTAATGCACTTAGAGCATTTTATGTGGGGACACACACAATCGACTGTATAAAACCGATTTCTATAAAACCGGCTTCTATAAATTCGACCTAATTTCGTAGTGTAGACATACCCTAACACCAGCCCTGGCGACTCCATTAAAACGGGGTCGCGACCCACTTTGGGGTCCCAAACCTCAGTTTGAGAACCGCTGCTCTAAGGCAAACACCAGCTCCTGGGAACTCAATGCCTTATGGGGCAGGATACGGCGCTCGAGCTGTTTAACTTAACAAAGAGACGGTTAAGGGGTGATTTGATCACAGTCTATAAGCACCTGCATGGAGTCATTCAATAAAAGGGCTCCTCAGTCTTTTAGACAAAGGCTTAACAAGCTCCAACGGCTGGAAGTTGAAGCTAGACCAATTCAGACTAGAAATAAGGCAAACATTTTTAACAGTGAGGGTCATTAACCATTGGAACAAGGTCATGGTGGATTCTCCATCACTGGTAGTGTGACCAGACAGCAAATGTGAAAAATTGGGACAGGGGTGGAGGGTAATAGGAGCCTATATAAGAAAAAGACCCAAAAATCAGGACTGTCCCTGTAAAATCAGGACATCTGGTCACCGTAATCACTGGCCATGTTTAAATCAAGGTGGGATGTTTTTCTGAACGCTCTGCTCTACTGCATGCAGGAATGAATTCAGAGACATCCGGTGGCCTGCTTTGGGAAGGAGATCAGATGAGACAATCACAATGGACCTTCTGGCTTTAGAATCTCTGAATAGATCTGTCCCCGGTGTTTACTTAGGGCGAAACTGACTTGGACTACGTGACTCCCCATTCCCTACATGCCCCTAGGCCGACCACATGGGATCCAGGCACATAAAAAGCAGAGCTGTGACCCCTAGCCCACATCCTCAAAAGTATTTCTACCTTTGAAGATCCAAGAAGGATCTGAGCCCCTTCCTCAGGTGAACCGACCACTCACCAGTCACCCGGTGGAGCCCTGTACAGACTGACAGACTCGTGGGTGGGCAAACGGACTGAAAAACAGAAGGTCAGGCAGACAGACGAGGCGGTAGACAGAAGCGTGGGCTGGGAGATAGGTCGGGAGATAGCAAGAAGGCTGAGCAAATATAAGATAGATACCATCGTTGGATGATTGATAGCTAGCTACATACAGCCGGCAAATGGATGCAACAGAGAGATAGTGTACAGCAAAAGAAACGTGTCAGATGAACAGGCAAATAGATACATGTTGTAGGTGGATAGAGGAGTGATAGATACATGTTGTAGGTGGATAGAGGAGTGATAGATACATGCTGTAGACAGGCGAATGATAGATCCTGTAGGTAGAGGGATACTGTACATAGATGGAAATGTGTGTCAACCGCAGGAGTGGTGTATAATCGCCTTTCCTGTGTGCACTTCACTTTCAGATTCACTTGCCTGCAGTACCCTAGGGTCCTCTTTAAAAGAGCACTTCCAGAAGCTGCTTCATAAACAGAACTGAGGGGGTTCATTCCCAACGTGCCAGGTTGTCTTCAACAGAAAATGATCCTTAAACAAATCAAGTGCAGTTTATCTGGGCTTCAAACGCATACGACAAAAAAAAAAAAAAAAAAAATCCTAAAAACAAAAAATCAAAAGTAAAAAGAAGAAGGGGGGAAAAAAGCCCCACATTTCAGAGTCAGCTGAGAAGTGACAAAGTAATTTGCTCTTGGCAGTCTATCACGGCTGTCTAATTCCCAGTGACACCATTCAGCTGCTGACTGCACTAACTGTCAGAGTCAATTAGCCGGGAGCCAGCAGCGCAAACTGTTTACGGGTGCTAAAATTCACTCCACACGCTGTGCGGAAGTGAGAAAAAATTACTTTGAGGGAAGGGGGGAAATTCAAGCGGCTGGTTTAATGGTACAGCTGCCTCTGCCGAGCCCGGAGAAAACAACGGGGACGCGAGGAAACAATGAAAGCAACTCAGAAGCGCCCCAGCCATGGCGAAGAAGAAGGGGTAAGAGCTGGGGGGGGGGGGGGGAAGTTTGGTTGGTTTCATTAATGCAATGTATAAATTAACCTGCAGAACTCACCGCCACTGCATAGGAAAAGACCTCAGGCCCGGCTGAGCCCCCTGAGATCAAGTATGGGGGGACAGCCTGTCTGAAGAAGGGAGTGGTCTTATGGCCCTGTGGCAACTCTGCTCCCTTTCTTAGACTGTGTGAACATGGCGTAAGCAGGTGGGCGCCAGGTAGACCATAAGAGAAACAGGTATCACCCCACAGCGGCCCTCAGAGATGTCCTACCCCTAGAGCTCTCCTCTCTGTGGTGAGGAAGGACCTGCCCTTCTGGTCTCTGCCTGTGACACACAACAGCTCGGTCTCCTGAGGACCGTGATACTTTGGTCTAATTCTGGTAGTTGGGCTTGGTGTGCGGGCACTGAGTGGTGTTGATGGCCTGTGATCTACAGGGAACAGACTAGATCTGGTGGTTCCTTCCGACCTTAAACGCTGACTCTTTAAGGGCGGGGCACGTGGCAGCTACTGGCCGCAGGAGCCCCGATCGGTACAGATCCGCCACGGCGGTGCCAGCCAGGGAATGGGTGTCAGACACAGAGCTGGCACGGGGGTAGGTGCTGGGCGCAGGTGCAGGCAGGGGAGGCAACTGGGCAGCCTGTTCCTTGGGAGGGGGAGAAGTCTGAGATTTCTCCTCCATCGCTGCTTTTCCTTGGGGTGGGGCAGGCAATCATGGCGCCACAGAAACCACCAGATTGGTCATACATGCAGTTCCAAGGGCACTTGTATGAATGAGAGGAGCATCTGCTGTGACTCCAGAGAAAAAGGCCCGTCAACCTGTAGGCTCCAGGGCACTGATGAGAAACTGGGGTCAGGAAGATCCTCCATGACATAACCCAGCACAACAAGGAACCCTTGGCAGCAGGAGACGGGATGGGTACCCCACTCTCTGACGCACCCAGCACTGGCCACCGTTGGAGACGGAAGCCCAAACTCACGGACCATTGGTCTTTCCGCAGTTCCTACATTCTTAAAAGGAAAAGTCAGTTATGGCCGGGGGCAGAGGGGTGGCGGGGCTGAGGTGGGGCTGCACTGGGTCAGTGAGGAGAGCCACAGTGCAGTATGGTACATCGGGCTGGCACAAAACTGGAATTTCACTAAGGAGACTGGAGTCAGTTCCGGCAATAGGACCCAGCCCTGTCACTTGGCAGCTCTGCATACAGCATCACCATGCAGGCAGGAGCTGATACGGTCCCAGGGCAGATCACTGCAGCCCTAGCTGGGGCAGTGAGGAGACCATGGGCTCATGCCCTACAGAGGGGATGGCTCAGGCCAGAGCCACAAGACTACAAGCAGAAGAGATATGGGAGCTCCCCTGAACTTTCCCTTCCTTCTTCCACCCACCCCCGCAATAAAACAACATTGAAACAATACAGTGACCATTACCCTGTCAATCTTAAAGCTGAGGTCCCTCCCACCTGTGTGTGGCCATTAAAGAGATCGCAAGCCTATCCCAACAGCCCCAGTGTCTTGACACCATTACATTGGAGGCACAGTACGTATATTCCACCATCTTAAACTGCCCACTGCAGGTTTGGCTGGATACCGGGTTCTTCCTCACTCCCCATCCTAAACTGCGACATGGTGTTGCTGTGTGCCGTTCGACAGCTGCTGCCTTCCACCCCAGAGGCAGCTGCCTTTGGGTGATTGGTGGAGCTGAATATTAGAGCTGAGCAGGCAATGGTTTTCTAAGCTGAAAATGTGAAATGTGAACGCACACAGGAAAATGATGAAAGACAAAAACACCACATGACATCACCTGTCGGGGAGCACTTTTTCCAAAGCGATCCCCCTATATCTGACCTATCCGTCCTCATCCTCAAAGGAAACCTGCACAACACTTTCAAAAGATGAGCCCAGGAGCTTAAATTCATAACTTTGCTAGACACTAAAAATCATGGACTGAACAGAGACACTGGATTTATGGCTCTATAACCCACTCGTAGCCACCCCCAGCCACCTCCTTTTTCCCCTCTCTCCTTCTTTTCCTCCCTTCCTTCCTTTTCTTCCCCTTCCTTTCCTCCCTATGACTGGAGGGGTGTTAATGGGCCATTTCACCCTTGAAATATGTTAACCCTTATGCTAAAGAATCTGTTCCATCTTGTATTTAGCAGTGACGCTCTGAGTACGTTTCCCAGATCTGACGAGCTCTGTGCGGCTCGGAATCTTGTCTCTCTCACCACTAGATAAGGATCTGACCTCACCCACCTTGTCTCTCTAATATCCTGGGACCCACACGGCTACCCCAACACTACAAACAACTTATTTCGGTTTTGACCTTTTAAAACTGTTTTAAATTTTTTTTCTAAAAATGACTTCCATTTCGAAATAAAACTCTATTTTGAACAAAATACCCCTGAATTTTTTTCATTTTGAAAATGTCAAACTGGGACATTGCAGCCATTTCAAAACGAGAAATGCATCAGAACTGACCTTTTGCCACAAAAAGTTTCCATTTAAAAAAATCTGCCTTTTTTTGAGAGAGAAAGAGAGAAAAACATGTTGTCAAAAAAACGCTGACCAGCTCTGCTGTATATATATTTGGCGGCCCCACAGAAAAATAGTGTTATTAATCCTCGACCTTCCCCCTTTGAGCGGAGGATCTCAAATCAAGACTGGCTGTTTTTTCTATAAGATATGGGCTAAGAATGATTTGGGGGCTGTTCTCTGGGCTGTGTTATGCAGGAGGTCTGACTAGTTGACCACAGTGGTCCCTTCTGGCCTTGGGATCTAAGAAATCACCTGCAGCTATTAAGGAATCTAAACCAGAAAACTAGGTCAGAGCAAATCATTGCTTCTCCAGTTTCACCCGTTTGTCACGCTGAGAATCACCCGCTAACAGTTTGCAACGTTCTGAAATATTCCGAATGGGGCCAGAAAGCATGAGGACGGTTAAGATTTTGTCATGGTTATTTTTAGTAAAAGTCACAGACAGGTCACGGGCAATAAACAAAAATTCATGGAAGCTCATGATCTGTCCCGGACTTTTACTAAAAATAACCCTGACAAAAATGAAGAGGGGAGGTTCCAGCACGGATCCCATGTCCCCCCACTGCTCACCATGGCTGAGAGTGCCGGGGTGCCCCCCACCACCCATGGCAGCTCAGAGCTGTAGGGGCCCCCTGCCACGGCTTGGAGTTCTGGGGCCAACAGCTGGGAGCTGCGGGGTCCCCCCATCAGCCGTGATGGCTGAGAGCTCTGGGGCCTTGCCAGCTGACAGTTCCAGCCCCATCGCCCCGGGGACTGAAGTGGAAAATGTCACAGAGGTCTCTGGAAGTCACTGAATCTGTGACTTCTGTGACATAATCTTAGCCTTAAGCCTGAGTGAGCCCCGAGCTGATGGGTAATACAAAGAAACTTTCCCAGGGCAGGTTATCCCCTAACTGCAGGGTTTAATGTGCTTTCCTCTGATGTCTCTGGTGCCGGTCACTGCCAGAGACAGGACACTCGACTACATGGACCCGGGGTTTGATCCAGTCTGGCAGTTCCTATGTTCCTAACTTCTGCAAATGAATGTTGGCCTGGGGCTTGCTGAGTGCCCTATTCAAAATTAGAGAACAGTTTGTTCTGCCTGGATGTGGAGCTCACGTGAGTATTTGCCCTGCTCTGCTCATAAAACCCCTGTGTCATAGGAAAGTATAAACCAGGGTAGGCAACCTATGGCACTGGTGCCAAAGGCGGCACGCAAGCTGATTTTCAGTGGCACTCACACTGCCCGGGTCCTGGCCGCCAGTCCGGGGGGCTCTGCATTTTAATTGAATTTTAAATGAAGCTTCTTAAACATTTTAAAAACCTTGTTTACTTTGTGACAAACTGGGACTGTTCTTACTGTGGTCTTTGAATGCTGACAGGGGAGTGTGGCTAGGATAGTCTGCATTGGGGGATGGGAGACTGACCCACGGAGAATACCTGAGCAGGTAACATGAGAACCCAGGAAGGGGTTAGAGGCCAGGTGACACCTTTGCCCGGGAAACTGAACAAAGGCTGTGGGAGGGGTCGCTGAAGAGAGGGTTTTCAGGAGCTGCCTGGAGAGATGGCTGGGAGGCAGACAGGGCTCTGACCTCCCAAGAGGGCTGGGGTGCCCAGGGACCCCAAGATGGACCTAACTGAGGGGGATCCTGTTGTCTGTGCCTGCAAGACCTGTCTTGGACTGTGTCCCTGTCATCTAAATAAACCTTCTGCTTTACTGGCTGGCTGAGAGTCATGGTTAGGGTTACCATATCTAATAAATAAAAAAAGAGGATCCTCCATGGGCCCTGGCCCCGCCCATTTCCCCACCCCTAGTCCCGCCCCAACTCCACCCCTTCCCCGCCCTAACTCCGCCCTCTCCTCCCTCCCACTCCCAGCCAGGGGGAAAGGGCTGCCCCAGCACTACCGGCTTCAGGGTTTGCCGGGCAGCCCCCAGACCCTGCGCCCCCGGCCGGCGCTTCCCCAGCACAGCTGGAGCCCGGGAGGGGAAGCGTCCAGCTGGGGGCACAGGGTCTGGAGGCTGCCCGGCAAACCGTGAAGCCGGTAGCGCTCGGGCTTCGGGCAGCCCCTATGCCTCCGGACCCTGCGCCGCCGGAGCCCGGGAGGGGAAGTGCCCGGCTGGGGGTGCAGGGTCCGGAGGCACAGGGGCTGCCCAAAGCCGATAGCGCTCGGGCAGCTCGGCTCTTAAACAGAACCAAAGAGACGGGGAGGAGCAGAGCCGCCATTTTCCCGGACATGTTCGGCTTTTTGGCAATTCCCCCCGGACGGGGGTTTGACTGCCGAAAAGCCGGACATGTCCGGGAAAAGGAGGACGTATGGTAACCCTAATCATGGTGAATCGCAGGAAGCCGGGGGTACAGGGCCCTGAGTCCCCCACACTCCGTGACATACTTTTCATACAACCATAGTTTAGTTATATATTATAGACTTATAGAAAGAGACCTTCTAAAAATGTTAACATGTATTACTGGCACGCGAAACCTTCAGTTACAGTGAATAAATGAAGACTCGGCACACCGCTTCTGAAAGGTTGCCGACCCCTGGAATAAACCATCCCCGGGATCCACAAAGTAGCCAATTTACCACCCCCCTGCCGGAGCTGATCAGGTGTAGACGAGCCATTCCACAGGTCCAGCCCACAGACCTGGCCCTGTAAAACTGCACCTTTCCTATGGGCAGTTTCCGGGTCCAGCTGGGTGAATTGCATTGAACAGTGCTGAGTTCCTAGAATAAAAGAGAGATTTCCCCCTTCCCGCAGGAGGCATTTTAACAAGCCAGGACTGCAGTACCACTTTGTAATGTACACGGCACTGTTCACCCCAAGATCGTAAATCACCTTACTACTGCTGCTTTAGTAGGCTTCCCAGCCCACCTGGGAATATCCCCATTTTACAGATGGGCAAAGTGCAGCGCGGGGAAGGGAAATGACCTGACACAAGGAGTTGAGCAGCAAGGCAGGGCTAGAATCCCAGCTTCCAGTCCAGTCCCCTGCTGCAATGCCCGCTCGGGAACAAAGCCGTGCATTGTACCAACTCAACCCTGCTCTACATCTAGGGGACGAGGTGTCCTGATTTTAGGGACAGTCCTGATATTTGGGGCTTTTTCCTATATAGGCTCCTATTACCCCCCCCCCACCCGCTGTCCTGATTTTTCACACTTGCTGTCTGGTCACCCTATCTACGTCACAGACGGGAGACTGGCAACAAGGGAGCACATGCCGAGCAGACTCGGGTGTTTGGGGGGAAAATCTGAATGTTTATAGATTCATAGAGTTTAAGACCAGAAGGGGGAATTAGCTCTAGGCCAACCTCCAGTGTATCACAGGCTGTTTTTAAAAGCTCAGGTTCCCATTTGTTCCCATTCCTCTCGTTAAACCTTTATTTTATCTTTTTATTCATTTCAGAAAGCAAAGAGCAAATGCTCCCCACAGACAAGGGCAGTCAAATACCAACTCACCAAAGATCCTTATCTGGCCCCCTCATCATCACCCCGGAGCCCCTCACCATCTTGAACAGAGAGCTGGTACCAAGTTTGTTTGTTTTCCTCGGCAGAAATTTTTTGAATGAAAACCAAAAGTTTTTGTCCAAAAAGCAATATATTTCAGTTACCGACGTTCTGTGTTCAGCCAGATTGACAAAAAACCTGACATTTTTCACAAAGAGCAGACACTTTTCACCAAAAAAACACGTTGATTTGAAAACCCAATTTTCCATCGAAGAAGAGTTTTGACAGAGTTTCTTCAACCAGCCCTACTTTGATGTCTGTCTCCTCACAACCGCCCGGTCAGGTACGGTATTGTACAGATGGGGAGCTGAGGTAGAGAGGCAAAGTGACTTGCCCATGTTCAAACAGGATGTCTGTGGCAGAGCAGCAACTCCAAGTCCTAGGACAATGCCCTGTCCATGGGCCCATCCTCCTCTCTTACCCATACGCACAACATACCAAGAACCAGAGCCAAGTGAATAATTTCGAGTCAATAATCCACCTGGCAAAGCATGTCCTGGTTCTGCTCATAGAACCTCTACCAGCCGATTGACCCCCATGGCCTCAAATTTATTCCTTTGGTTATTTAATGATTTGGGACGGGAAGAGGACTTTGCAGTTGACATTATTTAAGCGGCCTTGGTTAGCAGTGATTGGTCAGTTATGCGGCACAGTCCTGTTTCTGTTCCCTGATTGGGCAAGCCTGCAGCATTTGTAGTCATGTATACCAATCGAACGCTTGGTCCGGGTGAATCCTCACACATGGGCCTGTGGAATTCACTTTCCACCAGCCTCCAGGCCAGGGCAACTCAGCCGCGGGGAGATGGGAGGGGACAGAATTTGTATCAGCATAGCACTGCAAAGCCCCGGCTGAGATCAGGGCCTCATTGTGCGGGGCGCTGCGCGCATGCATCGTGCGAGACAGCCCCGGCATGAACAGCTCATGACTGATGTTCACAAAGAGCCACCGCCGACGTGGCTCACTGCCAGCACCCATCCATGTAAAGCCCCAGGGCAGCAAGGAGTGGAGTTCTGGCCCCATTGACATCAGTGGCCAATTGGATTGGGATTTCACCTGTCGCTTTTACAGCCACATCCCCCTGCTCTGTCAATAAATGGGCCAGTAAACACCACCTAACCTGCAGCAGTGACGCACTGAGACCCCCAGTTAGGGGGACTAGAGAGCAGGTGTGAAAATTCAGGACAGGGGTGGGGGGAAATAGACATCTGTATAAGACAAAGCCCTGAATATTGAGACTGTCCCTATCAAATCGGGACATCTGGTCACCCTACCCCCAGTGAACAGCAGGCAGGGAGGAAGGGAATTGGAACAGCCAGCAAACCCCACCGCTCCACAGACCCAGTGACAATGGTGTCATCCAGACCTTGGTGCACATCAGAAGGAAAACTCAGACCCAGGCGCTGCTTGCCTGGAGCAGATCCCCTCCTCCTGTTGTTTTCTGCTGTCTCGGTGCCCTCCATCTGTTTATGATTCGCTGTCTTGCTAGCTAGGAAGTTAGTGTACTTAGATTTCCAGAAAGCTTTTGACAAGATCCCTCACCAAAGGCTCTTCCATAAATTAAGCTGTCATGGGATAAAAGGGAAGGTCCTTTCATGGATTGAGAACTGGTTAAAAGACAGGGAACAAAGGATAGGAATAAATGGTAAATTTTCAAAATGGAGAGGGGTAACTAGTGGTGTTCCCCAAGGGTCAGTCCTTGGACCGATCCTATTCAATTTATTCATAAATGATCTGGAGAAAGGGGTAAACAGTGAAGTGGCAAAGTTTGCAGACAATACTAAACCGCTCAAGACAGTTAAAACCAAAGCAGACTGTGAAGAACTTCAAAAAGATCTCACAAAACTAAGTGATTGGGCAACAAAATGGCAAATTTAATTTAATGTGGATAAATGTAAAGTAATGCACATTGGAAAAAATAACCCCAACTATACATACAATATGATGGGGGCTAATTTAGCTACAACTAATCAGGAAAGAAATCTTGGAGTCATCATGGATAGTTCTCTGAAGACGTCCAGGCAATGTGCAGCGGCAGTCAAAAAAGCAAACAGGATGTTAGGAATCATTAAAAAGGGGATAGAGAATAAGACGGAGAATATCTTATTGCCCTTATATAAATCCCTGGTACGCCCACATCTCGAATACTGCGTACAGATGTGGTCTCATCTCAAAAAAGCTATACTGGCATTAGAAAAGGTTCAGAGAAGGGCAACTAAAATGATTAGGGGTTTGGAACGGGTCCCATATGAGGAGAGATTAAAGAGGCTAGGACTCTTCAGCTTGGAAAAGAGGAGACTAAGGGGGGATATGATAGAAGTATATAAAATCATGAGTGATGTGGAGAAAGTGAATAAGGAAAAGTTATTTACTTGTTCCCATAATATAAGAACTGGGGTCACCAAATGAAATCAATGGGCAGCATGTTTAAAACAAATAAAAGGAAGTTCTAAATCACATAGCGCACAGTCAACCTGTGGAACTCCTTGCCTGAGGAGGTTGTGAAGGCTAGGACTATAACAAGGTTTAAAAGAGAACTGAATAAATTCATGGAGGTTAAGTCCATTAATGGCTATTAGCCAGGATGGGTAAGGAATGGTGTCCCTAGCCTCTGTTTGTCAGAGGGTGGAGATGGATGGCAGAAGAGAGATCACTTGATCATTGCCTGTTAGGTTCACTCCCTCTGGGGCACCTGGCATTGGCCACTGTCGGTAGACAGGATACTGGGCTGGATGGATCTTTGGTCTGACCCAGTATGGCCATTCTTATGTTCTTATGAAGTTCCTTGGGGCAGGGCCCTGTTCTCTGTATTGTACCACGCTCACCGACGGTGCTATCTAAATAATACATCATAACCACAGCACCACGTCACATCTGAGCCAGATGGAAACCGTCCTCTTGGAGAACAACGTTTCCGCTGCTTTATTCGGCACGGAGGTGCTGGGTTCCAAACGAACAGGCGGGTGTTCGCCAGGGACACTTTCCCTGTCTGCCTATGAATGCACCTCGAGCTACATCTGCAGCCCTCCCTCACCTGCGGTCCCAGCCCGAGGCTCACCATACAGTCCCAACGCACAGGCCTGGGCTTCCCATACACACAGCTCTGCTGATGCCCCTCAATCCTGACCCGCAGTCCCCTCTGCTACTCTGACCCCGGCTTTCTAAGCAATGCTCTGCCCACGCGCAGCACTCTTAACCTGCTACAGCCACGCACCGTCTCAGCTTCCATGCAGCTGCCCCTCACAGCTGACTTTCAATCCCCCCCTCCCCGCCCCCATTTCCAGTCCTGCCTTCCCACCCCACAATTTTCCCAGCCACCACAAGCTCTAACCTGCCCTTCCCTTTCCAGACCTCCTCTGGCTCCAGGTCTCGGGTGGTGTTATAAAACAGGTCCACGAGAACAGGGGTCAGCCCCTTGTCTTCACACTGAGCCCAGATTTAAACTCAGGTGTAGACAGGAGACTGGACACCCACATCGCCGCTCCCGCCCCGTGCATTCAACCCCACCAGCTGTACACCCCTGGCATTGCCCAGCCCCATCCCGGTGACATCCTCCGACCGCACGGGAGCCTCATCCAGCCCCTGGCCCCCCTCAGGCAGCATGGCCATGACTGCGTGGCAGGGACAGGAAAGCGACGCATCCTGGGGGGGGGAAACCAGTGAGGACAGGTGGGCAGAGAGAACAGAGTCGCCGGTCGCCCCCTGCGTGATCCTGGACCCTTCACCGCTGGCTGGGTCTTTGGGGCACCAAGTATTTATTGCACTTGGGTGATTTCTCCTCCTGAGGACATCGGCCTGCTGGGTCCACCTCCCTTTTCGGGGCTCTGGGCCACGTTTTGGGGGTCCCCGGGCCATGGGGGTATTAGGCTGCTGGGTAGATACACTTTTGGATCCCCTCCCCTTAGATAACTGCATCCTTCCCTGGCTTTGGGGTGAACGGGGGCTGGTACCAAGACCCCTGCGGCGGGCATGTGCAAAGGGGGCTGGGGCAGTGCAGGCAGGGGCATCCTGCCCCCCAGGAGAGCTGCAGCATAGGGCTCTGTGCCAGGTCCTAAAGGCACATGCAGGAGGGAGTCAGAAGGGACGAACTACAGGGTCACAGATCCAGCGGCTCAAAATCCCCACATGGGGGGCCATGGCGGGACAGCAGCAGCTATCTCCGCCCCTAAGCTGTAATCGTGTCTGTGGATAGGATGGATTGCAATCCCTGGCTTGCCCACAGGCTGGGGAGTAGATTCCATCCCCCCCACTCCCTCCGAATTTCCTATGCAATGTTCTGGAAGGTAGCATAGGTATAGCGCACGGGGCTGGGATTCAGGAGACTTGCGTTCTATTTCTGACTGCCACTGACCTGGTGTGTGACCTTGGGCAAGTGACTTTGCCTCTCTGTGCCTCAGTTTCCCCTCCCAGCCTTTGCCTGTCTTGTTTCCCTGGACTGCGAGTTCTTCAGGGCAGGGACAGTCTCTTACTATGTCTATGTACCGCACCTAGCACAATAGGGCAGTGATCTTCAAAATGCTACCATAATAAAAACAAGAGTATTGTGATGCAGTTTGGTGTGTGTTACACAACCCCCTCTAGTGCCTGGTCCACAGAATATAAGCGCCCCCAACCCAGCTTTTGAAAACAGCATTAAAGGGCAGTACTCTGTTAGGCCTATGATATTATAATGATCTGCCTGATCTAGCCATCCTTGCATGTCTGTCTCCATTGCTGGGTGCAGGTCCACAATTCTGATTTTTATTATTCATTTTGTAGGAGTGTTTAGAAGCACCAACCAAGCTCTGGGCCCCATTGTGCCAGGCTCTGCTCAAACACATGGCGAGAGACAGCGCCTGCCCTGAAGAGCGTCCAATTTAATAGACAAGACAAAGGAAGGATCATTATCCCCATTTTACAGATGGGGAAACTGAGGCATCGAGAGACTATGTGATCAAGGTCACACAGACAGTGTGTGATAGAGCTGGGACTTGAACCCAGATCTCCTGAATCCCTGCCCGGTGCCGTCACATAGGGCTATGGCCACATGGCACCGTCTCATATAAAGGACATTTAAAAGTCCTCAAACATGTTCAGATTGGCTAAGAATCAACATGAGACATAAACAAATGTGATAAATTATTGTACTGGACCCGAAAGGGACCTTCCCCAGGGACTGCACTTGACATGGGCGGCCGTCTTGCCTGTTCCCATGAGCCCGAGGGCTATGCTGGCAGCAGTATAAGTGATAGGGCCACCCGTGCCAGACAGCTCGAAGGGTAAGAGTCAGATTAAAGGCAATCCACTGGTCTTCCTCATACGGGGTTAGGAGGGTGCCAACAACCCGCTCCTTTAAAAAACAAAGTGGTTATGGAAACCTACCGTACTGCTCAGAGGAACACACTGAGCTCAGCGCGGTTGGCCGTCGAAGAGAGATGATGACATGACGTGGCCGAACTCGCAAAGAAGCTGTTCCCCTGAAGAATTTGCTCTCTCCTCAACGCTGTAACTAAACCCGGCACACGGATGGTGCAGACACAAGTCTGGTACAATGGTCCCAGTAACACCAACGTGCACTAGGCAACTCACAGGACAGCTAAACCGCACATGGGCCTTGCCTTGTGGAGCTCACAGGCTGGGATCTCTCAGAGAGGAATGAGTAATGACAGCTTTTCACAACCATGCTGGGTCCCACAGGCAAGCCAACAGCACCATAACCTCATGGCTGCCCACCGACCCCAGCAATACCAGCAAGGATGACTAACCCTTTTCCATAGCCCTGTGGAGATCATCCATCGGCTCAACTATTCACATTTCTGCACCTTATCCAGGTCTGAGCCAGGGTCTAAGATGCTGAATCGTAGAGTTAAAAGAGACCACAAGGGTCATCTCGTCTAACCCCCTGCCAAGATGCAGGATTTGTTGCATCTAAACCAACAGACAGGTTGGCCTAACGTCACCTTCTTAAGAAGGAGACATTTCAGACAGGGCAGTAGTTGGAAAAGCCATTGCTCGGTGGCATTGGCCAGTACTTTCCTGAGTGCCGACCAGATGCGGAGAGTATCTGACGACACAGACTTTCAGGAGCTCTTCCAGCAAGAATGGCCCAAATTCCACCCACGTGGAAGTTTATTTATTAACTTTTTTGGACACAAAACCCTTTTTGAACCATACAAAAATGTTCACGTTGTTCAAGGTTTTTTAATTTCTGCCATAGCAACATTTTTCATTTCGATTCAGTGCGAAAATTTTCATTTCAAATCAGTATGAAATGAACAAATTAATTTCTATTGGAATTAAAATGAACATTTTGTTGTTTAGAGATTGGAGGGTGAAGTTCCCCTTTACCATTTCTTGTTCCTTTCCCACCCCAACTCCTTTTCTGATGGAAAAAGAGGGTAAAAAGGGAGAGCAGGATGGGGAGGAGAAACAAACCAAACAAGAAAGATTCATGTTGACAATATATATAGGCTTGGAAAGATTCAAGTTTTATTGGTAAACAGCGGTAAACGTAGACTTCACCGGACACACACGAATCAATGAAAAAATATTTACATCGATAATAAAAATTTACAGATGGGCGACATAAGAAAAATGCTGCTTGAGAACTTGTTAGAGTTTGATGTAAGGACATTTACTTTGTATATTTTGACATGGGTTGTTGACAGTTTGTGTTTTAATGGTTATAAAGCTTTAACTTTCTGAATCTCCGCTTCTCCCGTCATTAGATAATGATTGTCTGGTCCCCCCATTAGCTGGTCCCCCCATAATTTCCTGCAGTTGTGAAAATGTAGATCAATAAAAAAATTAAAATGCTTAAAAATAAACATTGATATTTTCCATCGAAATTATAAAAAAAAATAAAAATTGAGCTCTGCCAAGCCTAGATATGAATAAATCAGTAGAAAGTTTCAAATGAAAGAAAATTTCTCTCTCTTTTTCCCGCTCCAAACATACTTCTTTTTTTTAACCCAAGCCCATCCTCATAGAGTTTGGGTTGGCTTCTTGCTTCAATCCCGCCTCTGAATCCTTCGCTCTGGACAGAACGCCCTGGATTCAACTGCCCTTTTCCACAAAGTCAAATGCTACCTGCTTAGAACAGGAGGCAATCAGGGGGCATTGACTGGCCCCACTATCCCAAAATAGGCCTTTTGGACTAGACTTCACAGAGGTGGTGGCAGGAGAGAAGGACCCCTTGGTACATTGCACTCGGGTAGCATAGCATTGCCACCTGCTTGGTTCTCATGCCCTCCTGTTTAAGTTGTCAGAGCTCACCAGTGAACCTGTGGGCAAGAGGGCATCCATGTCTACAGACATAAGAACCGGTGCATTCTCACCAGCCCCGGAGGGGTCAGCAGACGATCACGAAGGTGACTTGACCCTCCAAATCCCACAGCTCCAAATATCACCAAGCTATTGCCTGGTGGGGAAGGATGACCTGACCACCACGGGAAGGGGGGTGGGCACCAGAGGGAATTATAAAAGGGGTGTAGCAGTGTTCAGTTTATCAACACCCCACGTTTTTATTCCCTTTTCCCTGTAAACTCTCTGATCTCTCAGACAAGTCTACGGATCATCCCCAACCAGGGCTGGCTCCAGGCACCAGCTTACTAAGCAGGTGCTTGGGGCGGCCACTCCAGAGAGGGGCGGCACGTCCAGCTGTTCGGCGGATGGTCCCGCACTCCTGCTCGGAGCGAAGGACCTTCCACCGAATTGCCGCCGCAGATCGCGATCGCGGGTTTTTTGTTTGTTTGTTTGTTTGTTTGGCTGCTTGGGGCAGCCAAAACCCTGGAGCCGGCCCTGCCCCCAACTCTGCCCAAACTCGGAACCTTTCCCCCCAAGGTGATTGTCTCTCCTTCTGCCCGTTTCTGGAACTGGTTTTCCCCTTGGCACTCCTTCAGCATGCAGTTTTCTTGGGTCTGAGTATTGCTCCCGTTTAGGGTGACCAGATGTCCCGATTTTATAGGGACAGTCCCGATATTTGGAGCTTTTTCTTACAATAGGCACCTATTACCCCCCCCACACACACACACACACACACCCCACACCCGTCCCGATTTTTCACAGTTGCTATCTGGTCACCCTACTCCTGTTCCTCCCTGGAATGAGCTGGGTCTGGTGTATATAGACCCCAGTCCCGTTCCACTCCCAGCAGCCTCTGAGAGGATTGGTTACTTGGAGTCAGCTGCTGCTTGGGATTCTTTCCCCCCATGCGACAGTTCACATTGTCACAGCTCAGTATCTCGTTGTATAGTCCGACAATCTACTACCAGCCCGGTCCAGGGCATGGCAGAGAATTTTGGGGAACCAATAGGATTTATTCATCTCATCTGGCCAATTAGCAAGGGAACATTTAACTACTAATTGGGATCTTTGACATGCTAGCATTTGCAAGCATAGGCAACATAAGGGCGGTTTTCTCTTTTTAAAAAAACAAGGAAATGAAATGCAAAAAACCGATGTCAATGCAGCATTAAGAGTAGACAGTTAAAAGAAGTCAGAAATGCAAAATTTAAAGTTCCTACAGGAACGTGGCTATGTTGCACATGCTGTATATTTTATGGTGTTCATTTTATAGACGACAAAGTCCTAACAAGAGCCATGTCTGGAAGCTGAAGCTGGACGAATTCAAACCAGGAATAAGGAGCAAAATGTTAACAGCAAGGACAATTAATCACTGGGATGACGTGCCTAGGGATGTGGCACTTGGAGGCTTTACATCAAGGCTATATCCCTTTCTAAACCATGCATCCTAGCTCAGCTAGCACATATAGGCTTGATGCAGGAATCACTGGGTGAGGTTTTTCTGCCTGCGTTATGCAGGTCAGATTAGATTATCATAATGGCCCCTTCTTGGCCTTAAGAATGATGCATAATATATTGAACAACAAGAAAAATAGGAAAAGGAAAAACTGCATAAAGTAGACGCGTGAAATTCACCCCAGTGCAGGGGGCAGCGCAAGGCCCAGGAAGCACTGAATTCTCCCAGGGTGTAAGTGGGGCCCACGCTTGGTGCCTGCCCTCGGCACTGGGGTGAGGTTCACGAAAAGCCATCAGCTGAGTTCTGGGAGCACAAATTATTCATCAAACAGTGACAGACAAACGTGTCAAAGTCACCGACTGTTCCCAGGTGATTTGTAAGCTGAAATAAAGGGGCAGGGTCCTGAGATAAATTAGCTGCAACTAATAACTCAGTCAGCTCTGCCCAAGGGAAATACTTTAGCCACAAATGGAAATCGTTTCATTATTACACATGCTTGAGTTCTCTTGTGATGGGGAGGGAGCAGGCGACTGGATTCTATTCCCTGCTTTGCGACCTTGGGCGAGTCACTTGACCACTTTGTGCCTCAGTTTCCCCGCTGTGAAATGGCAGTGATAATGCCTCACCGGGGACTGTGAGGATTGGTCAGCAAATGCTTGGGATTGTTACATGTATGGTGCCGTACAGTGCAAAGAATCCACAGCGCCGTAGGGCCTCACAGCCGTCACTGTGTTGCTTGCCACAGCTACTCACAACTTCGTGGTGGCAGGGGGATTAGAACTCAGACCCTCATGATGCAAAATGCTCTTACCACTTCAGGTAAAGGAGAATCTCTGTTAGCAGTACGGGGCTTATGAGGCCCAACTGAGCAGTTCTAATTGCATCCAGTAGAGGGCAGTGGAGACAAGTTACATACCAGCCAGCTCATTAGGGTGGAGCGGGAAGCGACATACTATTCTCAGATACCAAAGTGGTGGGCCTGGGAGAGGATGGACGGAGAGATGGATGGGCGGACGGATGGACAAATGGGTGGATGGATGGCCAGACAACTTGATCCTGCAAGATCATACTCACATGGATAGTCTCATTGAAGCCAGAGAGTAAATGACCCAGGTGAAAGGGCAGGAGGGAGCAATGTTTTGGAACAAGAAGTAGCTTGTCCCATGGAGGAAACCCGCTCACATCCACCCTCCCAGGAAAACAAAGAGCAAAGCATTTGGTGGGCTGCCTAGCCAGCCACACCCAGCTGCTTCCGTGTACCTCATCCATCTCCAGTTTGCGCTGCTGATGGCCACCTGTGCATCTAAACGAGGAGACCCCCCCAGAACGTTGTGCCGCGTGAGTCCTGGTCTCCTGCCCGCCGTAGGGAGCTGGGGAGGAAAGCCTCCCCTGCCACTGCCGACAGCAACAGGGGACGAGATTCAAACAGCAGCTCTTCATGGCTGCCTGAACTGTCCAGCAACAGTGCCCAGAGAGCTGAGTCCCTGGGGTCTGGCGGCCACGGGCCCTCGGCTGATGCATTAACTTCCACTGAAATGATGGAGTCTGCCAGGTGGAAAATGAACATGACGCTGACCCGGCTGCTGATCTGACATGGGCTGCCCCCTCCACACACACACACACAAGCCTAGTTAAACATGGTGGCCCCTCCGACATGGGATGGGAATGAGGTGGTGAAGATCAGGGGCTGTCCCGAGGGGGCCCTGTTGGTACATTGCCAGGTTCCTGATTTGTGTCAAATGGAGCAGATTGCAGACATCCTCGCTATTAATAGAGAGGTGAGGCCCAGGGAGATGACCACTCCCAGCATGCAACACTCCATCTCGATCCCGGCAGCTAAGGATGTAACATGCCATCTGGATCCGCTCAGCTCCCATGGCGGCACCGCTGGACACACTGGAAAGTTATCCAGGTGCCCGAGTGGCAGCTGAGCCCTGAAGAAAACCTGGCCGCGCTGGCAGGTGAGGAGTTGTTTTCAACATCTGGCCCCACCTGCACAGGAATAGGAGAATTGCACGTTCCGAAAAACACACCAGCAGGTATCACGTCTGCATTCTCACAGAAGAGTTTCACAACTTGCACGTTCCCCAGAGCCGCAGCCCCAATCAACGTCATCCTCGCTGCTGTTTTACAGTCACACGGTTTCCTTTGCCATCCCAAGTTGGAACAGGTCTGGCTTGGCTGAAAGCCCCAGCTCCCACAGAACAGGTCATGATGCCACCCCAGAGAAGGCTTCACAACCCTCCCCGGGAACACTGATCAAGTGGTTGGAGCACAGGCAGGAGGCGAGTTGCCAGTGGTCTGTCACCGACTCACTGTTCAACCTTGGGCAAGTCACTGCCCCATTCTGTGTCTCGGTTTCCCTTTCTGTGAATGGGGATAATGATGCAGATTCACCGTGCAGGTGTCCCGTCATCCGTCAGCTAGAGCGGGTATGTCTACCTGAGCTGGCAGTTACACTTCCAGCTCCAGTGTGTAGCCATACCCTAAACGACATGCCCAAGATCACGCAGAGGAATCCACAGCAGAACAAGAAGCGGGACCCAGAGCTGCCCAGTCCCGCTCCCGTGCCCTGACTATGCACCCGCCCGTCTGCTCTTTAATGCTAATAAGACAAGAGACGGTGGCAGAACCAGCCCGGGTGACAGCGGGCGAGAACGCTCCCAGAATGATTCCCGACTAGGCCCGTGACGGGGGTTAAGAGGAGGAGGGGGAGGTAAGGCGAGAAAACACACACGACAAGCTTGTCAGTTGACTTCTTAAGTAAAAGCCAGCAAGCCAGGCAGGCAGACGCCGAGTCGGGTTTCTCCCAATTAAATTTAACAAGAGACGCCCCTGAATCTTTCATGAGCGTTCAGAAATTTTAGTCCATCTGGCTTCCTCTCCCCCCTCACTCTTCTAAACGGCACAACACTTTGTCTATCAGCCGTGGCTTTTTGTAGCAGCATAAATAATTTCCGAGGGATTTTAAGCCTCTAGAAGACAAGAGGAGGTGGGCCCGGAGGTAGGAATATGATGGGCTCTGGTCCTCTCACTCCACCCAGCAGCCTGGACAGGCAGCCCCCTTCTGGGCTGTTTTGACTTCATCATCAGCGTTACCGTCATCTTCATCCTCCTCTTCCTCCTCCTCTTTTCCCCCCTCGGTTCCTGCCTGATCGATTGTCACTTTAATTATCTATCGGCCCCTCAACGTGCCGGCAGGTAACCCAGCCCTAGTCAAGCTTCAAAGTGGCTCCTGGGTCTCTGTGTGTTTGTGTGCAGTTTACGCACAGCATCAGTTGCTTTCAATTAGGCTCTGAGCAAACCTGAAAGAGAATACGGGGCTGCTGCCAGAGACAAGCAGAGCCGGTGGGGGAGCGGGAGGAAGGGAGGAGCATGTCATTGGGTTAACATTTTAGGACTACAGCAGAGAGTGGTTGGCTTAAAGAGGGTGAAAGAGCTGATGGAGGCATCCTACCCACACAGGGCAGACGCCTCCAGGTGGTGCGGTGTGTTACATCCACGTCATACACACAGAGACGTTAGATAAAAACATCAAATACACTTGCTGGAAGGTTGCAACATGACACTATTTGATTTGTTAGAATTCAGAGAGACCCCAAAACAGAGAGAGACAAAGCAGGCTGCTCCTTGAAACAGAGTGGCACAACCCACCACCCATCTTACTCTAGACGGTTTCTCTGCAGACTGATTGCTGAAAGACCCAGATTGCATGTTGGCCTACAGAGCCCCCTAGCCTACAGGCAGGGCCAGGAACCTCTGAGGTTTTGAAGTGGCAACCCTGCAAATCCATCACACCACATCATACACTTGGACAGGTGGCCCCCTTCCGGACTTTAGAAAAAAAGGTGCATCCTGCGATTCTTCTAGCGCTGCCTTCCAAGGTGCTAAGAGTGGACAGGCGGTCACTCACATGCTCAGCCTGAACATACCCTCTTGGGGGCATCAATCACCATCAGTAAGGCTAGCTGCCTTGCTCTCAGTGGGTGAAAGAGAACCAGCACGTGGCTAAGTACCACCTCAGCCCTTTGGCTGATACTGTGAGGGATTTTACAGTGAGGCTGCTGCCACAATGCAAGCCACTAATGTCAACATGCTGCACTCAGGTAGCAAAGCCGGGCACGTTGTACACGTCTAGGGGTTTGCACACTGGTGTAACTACCCTGATGCGAAGATCCCCAGCGGAAAGAAGCCCTTGATCCCTCAATCTGTCACCTCAGTGGGTTATGAGCCATCAGCTGCTAGAGTTAGGTGAGAATGGACGTAAGGTGGTAATCAGAATGACGTGATTTTTTAAGGTCTTCTGTCTTGTGACCTGCCAGGACTAGGGTAACTTTGATGGATCAGTAAACTCTTCCAACCACTGGTCCTGGATCAGTGATCAGAGCTAAAAATGCTGATTTCCCTGAGGGATGGATGAGAAAATCAGTTTGGAAGTGTGATACAGGAGGGCCAGGGAGCAGTGAGAAGTGTTAGAAGGGAAGTAGATAAACCTGAGGTTAATTAAGGCGTGGTTCCCTGTAGACTAGGGAGGGTTGCTACAGGTTAATTGGAGCACCTGTAATTAAGGCCCTGTTAGAAACCTAATAAAACCCCCGGCTTCAGGCAGTCAGGGGGAAGGAGAGAGGACTGGAGCTTGGAGGTGTGCTGTGAGACTTGGAGGAACAGAAAACCGGAGTAAGGGAGACCCTGCCCCAGCAGGGGAGGGACATTCCCTCCCCCAGCGTTTAAGGACTGAAGGTACCCCACCCAAGGGGGAAGAACCTGCAAGGGTTGAGAGAGTGAGGAGCAAACCCAGACCCCTCCCCCGCTTCCCTCCTTTACCACTTCCTGGGCTGCTAGTGGGGACCTCGGTGCCCCAAGAGCAGGGGTAAGGGGTGATATTTTAGCCCCCCCCCCAAGAAAAGCGCAGGACCCACCATACTATATCAACCATCTTATCACAGAAGAAATAACAAGTCTACCCAGAGCTAAAACAGAACCTTATTTCTCGTGGAAGAAGTTTGTCGCTCTTGCCTTTAGTTTGTTTATTTCTTGCTGCAATGCAGGCACCCCTCTGCATTTCATGTTCCACCAGGAACAGGAGCCGAAGCACTGAAAGATTTTGAGCAAGGCCATTGTAGCTGCTTTCCTGCCCCAAACAAGACCTGTCTAGGAATTACCAGGAAAATTGGACCCTATGAGGCTCCCGGACAAATGAAGCTCAGAAAAACTGGAGATGAATTCCTGACGCTTTGCCCGTCGCTCTGGACAGCAAAGTACGCTGACTCAGCCTTTTCCTTCCTTCCTAACCACACCCCCACGCACTCGAAGGAGGCTGGAATCACCAACATTAGGGATAGAAAACCGCTATCTACTGCGTCGTTTAGTCCATCCCTTGCGATCATCTGCAACATGCTTTGCAATCATGATGCTAGATGTCAGCCACTCCTGGGAGCCACTGCTAGATCCGTTGCCACCGTTCTTTGGACAGTCTAGTTGCAAAGGTCTCTTTCCTAAGCCGCCCGCTCCACAGTCCAGGAGATCTTCCCCGCAGGAAGTTTTTCCCAGTATCGGGTCCGCTCCTCAGATCAGCATTAGCTGCATGGAAGTTAATGGAGAGACACTGATACCAGCAGAGAGTCTGCTTCATTCAGACAAAATGTCCCTTTTCTTAATTCCATCCCACTCGCCCTAGTAGCAGCCTGTCCTACTAGCCTAAACCATCCCTCTCGGAAGCGAGGACAATCCAGATCTCTCGGGTTGTACTTTCACAGCTCTGCTGCTGTCTTGGGCAAGTCACGTCCACTCCTTGGGCGTCTGCTCTGCCCCGTGGGTCCGTCAAAGTGATCGCAATTCGCAGCGGCTCCATTGTCGGGTGGCAAATTTCACTTATTTTTCTGCTGGAGAACAGACCATAAAATTCGCAACTCTTCTTTACAAGCATTCAAGTAGCACTGGGAGGCCTTCACTGCAATCCAGGCCCCACTGTGCTGGGTGCGGTACAAACAGGGCCGGCTCCAGGCACCAGCCTGGCAAGCAGGTGCTTGGGGCAGCCCCTTCAGAGAGGGGCGGCACGTCCAGCTATTCGGCGGCAATTCGGCGGACGGTCCCTCACTCCCGCTCGGAGCGAAGGACCTCCCGCCGAATTGCCACCACAGATAGCGATTGCAGCTTTTTTTTTTTTTTTTTTTTTTGGCTGCTTGGGGCGGCCAAAACCCTGGAGCCGGCCCTGGGTACAAATGCATAGTAAGAAACAGTCCCTGCCCCTGGCGCTTACAATCTAAGTAGAAATCTACAGGCTTTACAATCCAAATAGACCTAAGGCTCTTCCCTCCTTACTCATAATGAATGGCTCACAAACTCTTCAGAGCTCGGAGACTGAAATCTACACTGCGCTGGCTAGCTGGATGAATCACATGGCTTTATTTCCATTCTCCGATTGGGCAGCTTATGTGACTAATCAAAATAGGGAAAATTGCAAATGTTGAATATTGCAGGCAAGTGCACAGTGCGGCTAATTTTTGAGCATTTGAATTCAAGCCTTCCCTGTCGCCCTTGAGGCAGGTCAGTATTATCCCCATTTCATAGATGAGGAAACTGGGACACAGGGATTTCATAAACATCGATAACAGAGCTTGGATCAGAACCCAGATGGCTTGTCTCTGTATGATCTAACCACCAGTGAAACTGCCCCCACCTCAACATACCACTTGAAACAAGTTGCAACCCAGGAGGAAACGTCCATTTTGCATACCAGAAAACAGACACAAAATTGAACATACCCATAGAGAAAACAGAAAGGATAGGGCAAGATTTCTTCATTAATACCTATGCTAAGTAGTCTTAGCAGCGAATTAGCCAACGATTCATAAGAAGCCAAGAGAAATTTGGAGCTGAATATCGGGAATAACTTTTCAATAGCAAGATCTACTGACATTAGACATTTTTAAATCAGAAAGTCCAGATAACTGGCATCCAAGAGTTTTAAAAGAGCTGCCCAAGGAGCTGACTGGACTGTTAATGTTGGTTTTCAATAAATCTTGGAACACTGGGGAAGTTCCAGAAGAATGGAAGAAAACCTAATGCTATGCCAACATTTTAAAAGGATAAACAGGAATACCTGGATAATTATAGGCTTGTCAGTTTCACATCGATCCCGGGCAAGATAATGGAGCATCTGACACAGGACTAGATTAATAAAGAATTAAATTAAGATAATCCAATTAATGCCAATAACCATGGGTTCACGGAAAATAGATCCTGACAAACTAACAACATATTTTTTGCTGAGATTGCAATTTGATTGATAAAGGTAATAACAGCGACATAATAAACTAAAATTTCTGTAAGGTGTTCAGCTTGGCACTGCATGCCATTGTGATTAAAAAACTAGAAAGATATAAGGTCAACATGGCACCCAATTAATGGATTAAAAACTGGCTAACTGATAGATCTCAAAATGTAATTGTAAACAGGGAATGATCATTGAGTGCATGTTTCTCTAGTGGAGTCCTGCAGGGATCAGTGCCTGGCCCTGTACTATTCAATTTTTTTTATCAATGTCCTTGAAGAAACCATAAAACCATGACTGATAAAGATTGAAGATGACACAAAAATTGGGAGAGTGGTAAACGAGGAGGAGGACAGGTCACTGATATGGAGCAATCTGGATCGCGTGGTAAGCTTGGCAAAAACAAACAATATGCGTTTTAATACAGCTCACTGGAAATATATACAGCTAGGAACAAAGAATGGAGGCTGTACTCACAGCACGGGGGGCTCCACCCTGGGAAGCAGCGACTGAAAAAGCTTTGCGGGTTGGGGTGGATAATCAGCTGAACATGATCTCCCACTGCAACGCTCTGCCCCAAAGAGCTAATGCCATCCTGGGACGCAAAAACAGGAATCTCGAGTATAGCAGAGAGGCTTTTTACCTCTGTTTCTGGCACTGGTGCGACGGTGGCTGGAATCCTGTTCCGGTGTCCACAATTAAGGAAGGAGGTTGATACATTGCAGAGGGTTCTCAGAAGAGCCACAAGAATGATTAAAGGATTAAAAAACCTGCCTTATAGTCATAGGCACCAACTTGCTCCAGCGCCGGTGGGTGCTCGCGCCCCCCCACGCCTGGCCCCGCCCCAACTCCACCCTTTCCCCGCCACTGGCCCCTCCCCCATTCCAACCCCTTCCCCAAAGTCCCTGCCCCAACTCCGCCCCCTCCCTGCCCCTATTGGATCCCTTCCCCAAATCCCCGCCCCAGCCCTGCCTCTTCCCCCAGCACGCCGCGTTCCCCCTCCTCCCACGCCCTCCCTGCCCTGAGAAACAGCTGTTTCGCGGCGCAAGCGCTGGGAGGGAGGCGGAAGAAGCAGGACGTGGCGGCGCGCTCGTGGAGGAGGCGGAGGCGAGCTGGAACAGGGGGGCGGGGCCACAGGGAGCTGCTGGTGGGTGCTCAGCACCCACTAATGTTTCTCCGTGGGTGCTCCAGCCCGTCGGCGCCTATGCTTATAGGGACAGACTCAGGGAGCACAATCTATTTAGCTCAGCAAAGAGAAGGCTTAAGGGGTGACTTGATTGCAGTCTATTGGTACAAACATTTGAAAATGGGCTCTTCAATCTAGCAGAGAAAGGTAAAGTACGAGCCAATGGCTGGAAGTTGACGCCAAACAGATTCAGACTGGAAAGAAGGTGTAACACTTTACCAGGGAGGCTCATTAACCACTGGTCCTGGTGGAGTCTCCATCACTGGCAATGTCTAAATCAAAACTGGCTGGTTTTTCTAAGAGCGCTGCCCGAGGAATGACTCGGGGGCAGATCTCTGGGGTGTGCTATCCAGGAGGTCAGTCCAGATAACAACAGCGCTCCCTTCCGGCCCTGGAATCTCTGACCTAGCCGGCTGTGGAATAGTTTCCCTAGCAAAGAGGTAGAAGCCCCATCTCTTGGGCCCTTTGAAAAATGATGAGAGTCCAACTTATTGCACGGTTCACCGAGCTGGAGGCATTTGGTAATGGGGGGGTGGTTCTTCCACGGTGAATCGTAGGCTTGGCTCCAAAGCCTATGGAAGCCAATGGAAAGATTCTCATTGACTCCACCAAGCTTTGGATGGGGCCCTTAGTGAATGTATTCAAAGCACTAAGGAGCCTAGGACATAGAGCGGGCTAATTAATACAGCTCCACCATGATAAGGTCAGTGGACTAATTGGATGAGGCCATGCAACAGAAAATTGTAGTGTAGATAATTCTGCTTCTCTTCACTCTTCCGGTTCTGCTCGGCTGCCAAAGCCCTGCCCTTCAGCGCAGAGCAGCACCTACCACACAGCCAAGGGCGTCCCTGACCTGGGGCCTCACCCCAGTCTGCTTGGTTCTTCTGGGTTAGTGCACGAGTAATTCGGCTTCCTCTTTTCTCCCATGTATCCCCTTTTCCTTTGTGCCCTCAAATGCCAAATCCACGGTCCAGTTAACAGAGACTGTCACCGGTTTGTCACGGGTGACCGTTCGCTACCACCTCCGCCTCGCCCACAGTCAGGTCCTCGTTTCCTAGAAGCAACGCCAAGGCATTTTTCAAAACTAAAGGCCCCAAAGATCCCAACGGGGAGAGGAAGGGAGTAAGAGTTTAGCCTGGTCCTAGCCTGCTGCAAATCCCAACAGGAGCTGATCTCTCAGTAGTGGAAAAAGGAAACTGCATGATACATTTCCAGCATGGGAATTCCTCAGCTCTGCAAAGCTGCTGTGGGTGCCAATTCCTCCCTCTCTCTCTTTCTAACCACCCTCCCCTCTCTACCTGTTCTCCCTCCCCTCCCATCATCCGGGGCCGGAGGGACTAATTTCTGGTGAGAAAGACACAACCTACCTTGGCTAAGCAATAGCTGAGTGTGGCCAGTCACTTCTGTGAGAACGGATGGACTGACAGACCAAAAGGAAGGAAGAGCAGCCTACAAGCATCTCCGGGGTGTAAATGTCAAGGAATTATTGAGCGTGTGCCGAGCTGTTGGAACTCGGAACTTTAGGATGATATTAAAAAGGTTAAATACAGAGGAAATCTTCCCACCAGGGAGCTGTGTCGAGTCACGGGACAGTCCTCCCAAGGGATGCAATGCACGGACCGCATTTCAAACTCAGCCGCCGTGGGCTTGCCTTAACAGAATGGGTTCTTTAATAAGGTCGCCATCTCCGTTTTCACTTTGCATCCGAGAGAATGTAACTTCAGCCGTAAGGTGCCCCCTGGTGCCACGCCTTAGAATTGGCTCCAGACCGTCCCCTAAGGAGATACTGGCCCCACTTTCAGACTGAAATGCGTTACTTGTGTACTGTGCTGGAGGGGGTGGACTTAAACACTTGCTTGAAGTGAACCTTGCGCTTTGGTGTTTGGCTGAATCAGCGGCGCCTAGATCATTAATGTTTGTAAAGAAGTGCAAGGCCCTATTATGAATTCACTCCTTCCTCCCCATCATTCACAAATACACCGAGTGGCAGCTGCCCTCCAGCAGATCTCGGGCGCATCCCACTCGTCCCACAGTGAGTACCGGTTGTTTGGTCTGCCTCGGCTGCTTCTCTCTTCACCAGCTTTTAACCCAGGAATGTACATCTACACTCCAGAGCTACCACGTTTCCTTCACCGCCCCTTGGGAGGGACTCGATCCAAACCCTTTTGAAAGGCTACAGGAACGGCACCCGCTTTTTCTCTTCTAGCCTCTAATTCCTTGGAATTCCTGGCCTTGGCATGCAAATGGCCTCTCTAAAGAAATCTCTCCCCAAACATTTCAGGGGGTCAGAGGTCCAAGGCTGGGGCTGCAGCTGGGGACGAGTCTGGGTCAGGAACAGAGCTGCAGCCAGGGGCTGAGGTTGCGGGCCGGACCAGGAGCAAAACCCCGGTCGGGGCTCAAGGCAGGGCTGGGAGCTGGGCCTGGAGCGGGGGCCACGGCTGGACCAGAGCTGGGGGCGTAGCGGGGCAGGGTGGCGTTCCCTCCCTACTGCCCGGGGGTGCTGGCACAGGTGCACTGCACTCCCCCCCAGAGGTTCCTCCACTCCCTCCTCAGGGTGCATGCCCCACAGTTTGGGGACCACTGCTGTTGAGAGATGATATTCAAACATGGCCTATTGGCTTCCTTTCAAGCATTTGACCTTGACATAAGCAAAGCCTGAAGGGTCAGCAGCTACTGATACACTCATGAGGATAGACAAGAGGTCAGAAAAATGGACCAGAGTGCAAGAGCAGTCTCAAGAGAACATGTGAAAGGACGGACGGGAGACCAGACAGGTCAAGGAATTGTCAAGAGAAGGCAGAAGCTCTTGCCACTGGTTCAAGTCCAGCCCCAGTTTGGTGCTAGGGAGTGTGACGAACTGGGCCTGTTCTCACGGTGGTCTGTGAATGCTGACAGGGGAGTGTGCTGGGATAGTCTGCATTGCAGGATGGGATCTGCCCGAGGGCGCATACCTGAGTGTGTAACATGAGAACCCAGGAAGGGGTTGAAGGCGAGGCGACTCCTTAGCCCGGGAAACTGAACAAAGGCTGTGGGAGGGGTCGCAAAAGGAGAGTGCTGGAAGCAGGGAGGGAGAGAGGGCTGGGGGGCAGAGATGGCTCTGACCTCCCAAGGGGGGCTGGGCTGGGATGCCCGGGGACCCCAAGATGGACCTAACTGAGGGGGTCCCTGTTGTCTGTGCCTGCAAGACCTGTCTTGGACTGTATTCCTGTCATCCAAATAAACCTTCTGCTTTACTGGCTGGCTGAGAGTCATGGTGAATCGCAGGAAGCCGGGGGTGCAGGGCCCTGAGTCCCCCAATACTCCGTGACAGGGAGCAAAGGCCAATATCAGCGGGTGCGCAGTGACCACGTGGGACGAATTGGCAGGGTCTCCATTCAGTTCCGAGGCAAAGCGCGTGGGAGTCTTTCCATCCATGTTTGGCTCAGGCCATGGAGCAAACATCAGCATCTCAAAACCAACTGCCAGCGGAGCGGCCAGGGGCTGGATGAGAACAGAGTTGGACCTAGTCCCCTCTTGGCCCTACATATGCTCCCTCCAAGCCCTCAGCATGTTTGTGGGGAAGCTCGCACCTCCCAGTGCCTGGGCTGTATCTCCTGCGTGAATGGCTAGAGAGGTCCTGCCTCCACCGACTGTCAATCTGGCACCTTTCACCCACGCTCCGTTCACTTACATTCCCTCCCGGCTGCCTCTGCAAACCCAGCGCTGGCTTGAAACAAAATAATAAAGAATTAATCAAGACAAAGCTCTTAGCAGCGTCCCTGCTTCCCAGCTCCGTAGCCACCCTGCGGAAGCATTTTGAATGCCTGCTCGTTTGCATCGCCTGATGAAATAATCAGGATGGAGCGGCAGCTCGCATGGACGCCTCATCCTCGCACGCTGCAGCGGTCGTGCCTTTGAGTGTGCTCCTGCACGGGGCTTTCAAAGACATCACTCCATCATTTCATCAGCAAACAGCTCATGGTGCTCCCCCGACCCTCCCAAATCTTCCTTTCCCCCTCCTCCATGTCACGGCTGGTAAGACGCCATCTGGGAATGGCCCATTCTTTACCTGCCTTAGCACATGACCTTGACGTCCTCGCCTGCCGAAAGCCTGATCACCCCCAGACCAGGCTCCAGCTACATGACACTAGTTATTCTGGTGTTCTCCTCGTGTAGATTATATGTCACCCAGCAGGACAGACTGCAGCTGTCTTGCTGACTGTCACTTTATGTCCCCAGGAAGCGTGCTGGAGAGCACGAAATCTTGTCTCTTGCACCTTGCAATAAAAGATATTACACCTCCCCCATCTTGTCCATGTAGTCCCAGACATTGTGACATTTCCATAATGTCACAGCTGAAGAACTGCTAACAGTGATCAACCACAGGGCAATACGACCTGCAGGCAGACCCCAAGTGTCATTAACATCGATGGAGCATCAAACAACCTATCGTCAAAATGGCAACCATGGAACTTTAGCCTCAGAAGTCGCCCGTGGAGATCTCAGCTGGCCTGTTCTGCACATCTATCTGACCAAAGAACATCTACAGCAGAGGTTAACTCTCTATCCAGCCATCCATCCTAGCATTTATATGGCCCCATTGCCACAGTATCAGAGAATCTCCCCATCTTTAATGAATCCCTGGAGGAGTGCAACTCAGAGGAAAACATGCCTGATTTAACAAGCTGGGCCATAGATGTACCATAGTACGCTACAAAATTCAGAACTGATAAAAAAAAATCTTTTTCATACAACATGTAACGGGGGGAGGGATAGCTCAGTGGTTTGAGCATTGGCCTGCTAAACCCAGGGTTGTGAGTTCAATCCTTGAGGGGGCCACTTGGGAATCTGGGGCAAAATCAGTACTTGGTCCTGCTAGTGAAGGCAGGGGGCTGGACTTGATGACCTTTCAAGGTCCCTTCCAGTTCTAGGAGATGGGATATCTCCATTATTTTTTTTTTTTTTTTTTAGACTGTGGAACTCACTGCCAGAGGATGTTGTTGAGGCCAAGAATTTAGCAGGATTCAAACGGGAACTGGACATTTCTATGGATAACAAGGATACCTGGAGTTATCAGAGTCAATGCTAACACACATTTTGGAAAGGATTAAACCTCCTGTTTCAGGGTTTAAGCCAATCTCTACCTCTTAGAGACCAGATGGAGACCCAGCACTGGGGGCATCAGCTACTGCGGGATTCTGACACCTTCCTCTGAAGCATTTGGTGCCGATCACTGACAGGGACAGGATACTGGATTAGCTGGACCTGAGTTGTGATCCAGTCTGGCAACTCCTATGTGGACACACATGGGTGTCCACCATATGGACAAACACAGTGATCTACATATATGACCGAGGCACAGGGCAATGTATATTACCACCCTATGGACATGTAGCCTGGGCTTTGCAAGGGAATACAAAGGATCTTAGATATGCAGATCTCACTGAGAGTCCATGGGAGTTGGGCACCTCCATCGCCCCAGACAGCATATAAGGCTATTACGTCTTTTGGGGGTTGAAACACACGGGCTACACAGGAAGTTGTTGTATCCAATGAGGCTCTTCACAGTCCAGCTAGACAGAGCTACGTCATCAGAAACTAGCCCATGCAGAAGGGAAGTATATTCTGATTGGGACCAACCCCCTGTATAGGGGGAGGGATAGCTCAGTGGTTTGAGCATTGGCCTGCTAAACCCAGGGTTGTGAGTTCAATCCTTGAGGGGGCCACTTAGGACTCTGGGGCAAAATCAATACTTGGTCCTGCTAGTGAAGGCAAGGGGCTGGACTTGCTGACCTTTCGGGGTCCCTTCTAGCTCTATGAGATAGATAGGGCCAGTTTCTGATTCGACCCCTCCAGGCTCAGGAAGGAAAGAGGGCAAATCCATGGGAGATTTTATTTCTCACTTTAAAAAAAAAAAAGGAGCAAATATTCTTCCCCTAAAAGAGGCTCCGACCGGCTCTGCCTACGAGATGTTCAGTGATCATAAACACTCCGCTTCCAGAGAGAGAACTCTAAGTAGACAGCTGACCAGACAGGACTGGGAAAACCTCCATTTGGATAAGCTTTCCTAAGAGGACACTGATGAGGGATCTTCCATAAGGTTTACAGTCACTTTGTCCTCTCTGGGTACATCTGCACTGCGAAAAACAAAAAAAACCCCACATAACCCTTCTGGCAGGTGGAGCCGGCAACAACCAAGGGATTCCATCGATACAACACAGAACCGGCTCGATCCCCCACCCAGCACCCCTGGGCGCCTCGGAGAGGCAATACTTCCCCCTCACAAGCACAGAGTCTGAGTGTAGAAAAGAAACTTTTAATAGAAGGAGGGAAGTAACTGGGCGTTAATTCGGGAACACACCGCAAACAGGGCTCATAAACATAAACCGTGAGTAAAAGACCCACCCACAAGTAAGCTGGGCAGTGCCCTTTTCCACTCAGGGTCTTAAGTCCATGAACCCACAAGTCTCTTTCATGTGCCCATCCCTTCTCTGCACCCCACTCTCAGTTGCTGCCCTTGGTCAGCACAGCCCCAGAGTTCAGAAGTGCATCTGAAGAGTTCACCTCTCCCCTGGGTGGGATAAAGACCTACCTTACTTGCTCCGCTGCTCGGGCACTTGCTCACACCCCGCTCTGCCGGCCACCCTGCTGGCCGCTTACCGGCAGCCTGCTCACCGCTCGCGCCACACCTCTCCACCAGCCGCCCTGCTGGCCACTCATCACGCCTCTCCGCCCCACAGCCACTCGTTCACCAGCTGATTGTCAGTCGCCTTGGGATCTCCGCACCTCAGTCTCTTAGTAAATTTCAGCTCTTTGCAGGTTGGGCTGAAACACTGCCCCATCTCAGGTGACTGCAGCTCTCAGTGACTTTTAGCTCTTAGCAGGCAGGGCAGAAGCACAGTCCTACCACAACTGATTTCAGCTTTGATTGGGCATTTACATAACAAAGAGGTTCCTAATAAAGCCTAGTTAGCTTTATTCTTTGAACAGCAGAGAAGAACAGGTTACACTCATCTAGAGAGAACCCTGAAATCTCCAGGCTGAGGCTATCACTCCCCACGCCTTTTATTTTCACAGGCCTCTGACATTCGAGCCCCTACTTAACATTACCACTACAAACAGTTCTTTTTCTCTCCTGCTGATAATAGTTCACCTTAACTGATCACTCTCCTTATAGTGTGTATGGTAACACCCATTGTTTCACGTTCTCCATGTATATATATATCTTCCTACTGTATTTTCCACTACATGCATCCGATGAAGTGGGCTGTAGCCCACGAAAGCTTATGCTCTAATAAATTTGTTAGTCTCTAAGGTGCCACAAGTACTCCTGTTCTTTTTGCGGATACAGACTAACACGGCTGCTACTCTGATACTTAACAAGGTTCTTTCAACTGAGGGTGGCCCCCCTCATTTGGGCCAGGTTAAGCACAGTCCTGCTTTCCTGTATTCCTACAATAATTACAACATTGGGAACCATATTTCACGACCCCTGCATTCAGTACTAAGGTCATTTGTACCCAACACCAGCCAAAGTTGATCCTTGGCCACAGCTGTATCTGATGAATATGTAAACAGAGCAGGAACAAACTGTATTTACATAAACACACCCCTAGTCTCTTCCCCTCCTGGCTAGCTGTCAGGGAACCTGCTTACAAACAAAAAAACCTGCAGCAATGAATCTCAGAGCCAAGGTCTACAGACTCGGGTTCCCACTACAGCCACGTAGACGACCCTGCTCAGGCTCTGAGACGCATCGCTCTCACCGGGTACCAGCACCCAAGAGCTCCAGCCCGAGAGGGAATGTCAACGCTGCTCTTTTGAGTGCCGTAGCATGAGCGCCCTCTGAGGCCGGGCTCTGAGATTGGCTGCCCCGGGTCTGTTTTTGCAATGTCGACGTACCCTCTGTTCCTTATCGGTTCCCTTGGAATACTTGAAATTAAGGTGTGTTCACTTGCTGAAATTTGTTTCCCTTCATTGCACACTGCTTTCTTACTGCTGCGTGGAACACGCGGGTCTGTTCATGAAGGCTAGGCCTGCACGCGCCAGATTGTTACTGTAGGGTTGCGGAGGCTTCTATTCTGCTGACTGGGACAACTTTCAAGTGCATCAGAGAATTACATTCTCTTTAAAAAGAACCTGCAAAAACATTGCACGGACTTTGCAATGGGATCTAAGGAGCAGGGAAAAGGCAGGTTAGAGTCCGGGGCCTTCGCTTCCGGCAGCTCAGCGTTTATTGTCCCTTGAAAGCAAGCTGGGTTTGGAAAGGCAAGAAAGTTTGGCTCGTCAGGCTCCTCCATTTAATTTCTGTTTGGTTTGGTTTGTTTGCCTCCAGATTGTCAGCCGGTGTGTGCGTGTCACTGGAAATAAGAGAAAGACCCCTGAAGCCTTCTGGAGACGATAATGCAGACAGATTGTTTTCAAGTCTCGCTCCCTCTCTATAGGAGATACCGTCTCTGTCGCCTGCTTCATGAAATAACCTGTATGAAGATGCAACCCTGTTACAATAAGCAGCTTCCCGATGGATTTTAATAGAGCTCACTGACTAGGGCTCTTTCATTTCTAAACGCCTCACTCTTAACAGCTGGTGAGAGCCTTGACAGGGCTTCATTTGGGCGAGGGAAGGGGGAGGCTGTGAAGCGGCAGATAAGGGGGCTTGGAGAAAACATCAAGAACAATGTTAATTATTTGATGGAGGCGGGCGAGGAACAATACTGCAGCCGGAGATTGACATGCTGCTGCGCTGTCGCACCTACCCCCAGAGACACTCCTTGGAAACCTCCTTCCAAGAGTCCTGCAGGAGCTGGGGGCTATGCGGTGCGCTGCTGGGGGCCAATCAAGCACTCTCGAGTTAAGCCTTGTCTACACACACACACACACACTTGCACCCTCCAGGCAGAAGATCCTTTTCTGGGAATGAGGGGTGCTGGGCTTCCAGAAGGAGTCACTCAGTCCCACCCAGGATCGGGCCCATGGTTTTGCCACAGGAACGCTCCACTAGCCACTCCCAAAGCGGCTCCGGTATCACCCAGCAGCCGAGATCTGATGCCGAAAGCAGGCGCCAGAAACGGACCCCAGCCAGGCAGTTTTGATCTGGATCCAAGTCCAATCATCCCCGAGGTTTGCGTGCATTCGATCCAGGGCTTCGGCTCAGCCTTGCGTGGATCTAATAGAGGACCCTGCCACGTAGCTGGGTGAGGGGGGCCAAAACCCACCAAACTTTGCCCCCAAAATCCACCCAGTAGCATCCACTGCACATGAACCAGACTCTGCATTTCCCGGACGTCAGTTTCCTCAGCTGTTAAGTGGCAATTAGGAGGGGGACAGAAAACAACAGGGAAACTTGCTACGTAAGTCATTTTCTACACCAGCGCAGCATCTGTCTAGCTTAGGTACTTGTCTGGCCTCCATTAGCACAGAACCATGAGCACGTCACAATCTTTAACGTATTCATCCTCACAACGCCCCTGCGAGGCAGGACAGTGCTTTTAGCCCCACCATCCAGGCACAGAGAGACTAAAGGACTGGCCCAAGTTCACGCAGGAAGTCTCTGGCAGAGCAGAGAATTGTATCTGCATCTCCCAACACCATGCTAATGCCCCCACCACTGGACCATCCTTCCTCTCCATGCCTACAGTTGGGGGTTGTTCCCATGCAGCTCCATCAGTGCAAAAAACAATTACAAATGGCTAAATTTGGGTAAACCCCGAGCTGAAGCACTGTATATCCCCCAGCGGAGCGCTATTACGAAATGTTCACCGTGACGTGAAATTGGCCTGATTTGAGTTTCCAAAACGGGCTCCACAAAAGAGGGGCATGTAACAAAACTAGACCTACTCCTGGACGCTGGGCATGGTACACGAATAGGAGTTGCATCAAGTTCATTTCAAAGAAATCTTGACAGGCAACAGATTTGACCTCCCTTGACAGTTGCCCCATTTGCTTAGCTCTTCGCTTTATGGACCCAGGCCAATTTTTGCTTTGTTTGCTTAAATAGCTCTTTTCTTAAAGTGAATTTAGAGCTGGCGAAAGATGCCTGATTGACAGTCCTGGAGACACTTTAGCCACATATAAGCAGATGCTTCATGGACAGGATGGGGTGACCCTAGCGCTGAAATAGAAGGCTGTGTTTGAAAACACAGGCTGCGATGGGTCGTAAGAACCGGTCTCCGCCTTTAGTTGCGTCTTTATTATGTATAAAATAGCCTGAAAGATTTGCTGTTGTTGTTGCTGATGGGTTTTTTTTCAAACGATTATTTCTTCTGTTTGTTTATTACATCAAATGTTCAGGCCTTCTCTACACAGATCTTCCTGGACGATTCTATGGTTGACTGGAGAACTGGCCCGGTAATAGCATCTGAGTTGCTAAGCCATGGAAACCTTATTGAAAGGGGCAATGATTTTTATTCACTCCATTTCAGAGTCTTTTTTGTTGTTGTTTTTGGTCAACCCCTATTTAACACAAACACCCAACAGACAGCTGGGAGAAAAAATCTCACAGTTAAAGATTCAAAACGCTCACCCCTTCCGTTCAGAGTCAATTCACTTTTCTGGGACCTTCAATGAGTTCTCCAGAAAAATCAGGAAGGGCCAGATTTGACACTCCTGACAGTCATGCAGCCACCTAGAGCTAGCTAGTGCTGAGAGCCTGGATCTCATTGTCATCGGGGGAGTGAGTGCATCAGCGGAGGAAGCTCTTGTGGCGCGAAGATCTGTTTGTGGACATGGCAAAGCAGATGTCCACGAGGGGTCATGACCCAGAGGGCGAGCAGAGTCAAAGACCAAGCAGGATCTATAATAAAATGAGGGATGCAAGGGAAACAGCCAGCAGGGGACATGTGACCTGTCCATTTTTTGAGGAACTGCACAGCATTTTGCACAAGTACATAACCCAGAAAGCTTGTGTAATCTGCTGTCCGCTCTCTTCCCTCACCGCCCCCTAAAATATCTGGCAAGACCCATCAGAGGATGAGCAGGACAAAGCCGGAGAAGAACTGTCCCCTGACAACCAGGATCTCTTTGGGTCTCAGGACCTAGAACTGGCCAGGATGAAATCCAGCCCGATTCCTGGCCTGCAACTATGGTGCCCGATTCCTGCCCTGCATCAGCCAAGCCCAAGTCCCAGCCATCAACCCCTGCTGGGACCAAAAGGGCAGATCCTCTGATGGATGTAAGTACCTGTCTCCATTCCTCCCTTGGCCCACACTGTCTGCTCGGCCCACACTGTCCATTCCCAAGATGGCCCACACCCTGGAGAGCTCATGCCCATCCACGTATTTTCCTTTCCCCTTCCCTAATCTGTCCTACCCAGTAAACAACCCTCCCTCCATCCCAGCACCCGTTTGCCAGCTCCAATTGGTGGCCAGCAGCCCAGCTCTTGCGGCAGATTTGACTGATGAAAACATCCATTTGTGCAAAATTCAGCAGTTTATCGAGACAGCGGTTGCAGGCAAAAGAGTTTGGTTAGCAGCATGGCATGTCCATAGAGGTACAACCACTACTGCTCCCCACTGGGGTGAAAATGCCCCGTAACACACAGTCTTACAGGAAAAGAGCTGACAATCACCGCAGAAGCCGACAATCACTCTGCCTTTTCACCGCGTCTGCAGGGGAGATAAGGCAGAACTGAAGACCAAGAAATGGCTCGATTTTGCTTCACACATTACAGGACATGACGGTGTGGTCATTGCCCCTGGAACGGCTCGCACTCCTGCAGCACTCCGAGGAGACCACCCTGGAAATTGATTCACAGAGTATCTCTGTCCTTTGCCTTTTTGAATAAGGCCGTTCTCTGCCTCCTGGGCACACCGAGAGTCAGGACAGCCAGAAGGGGGTGGAGATGGGATTACTAACCAGCTCCCCCCCACCTCCCCGATATCCCCCTTACTCCTCCAACTGACAGCACAGAAGTGCCTCAGGGAATACCAGGAACATAATTCCACCTCCCACGGCACAGCAGGAAGACCGGTCTCCTCCCTGCTCTAACAGTGCTCCCTGATACTATCCCCTTGCAGAGCCAACCTCGGGGCACAAACAAAATTTGCACCAGGAGCCCAGCTCTTTTTGTGCCCACCGTGATCCTAAGGGCAGAAAGTCCCTTCTCCATTAATGCAAATACAACTGAGCTCTGAAAAATCTTAGCGTCGTGAACCCTGCCAGAGCGCCCTGCAGTGAACTGATCCCGGTGGTTAGCCAGCCCTTGGAGCACCATGGAGAAATACCCCTTTGTGTTTTCAAATCCTGCATCTTACTGGGGTGGGAGCCGATGATAGGCACATGGGTTCCAGCAGGTGGCCCAGTACAGTCTAAGAACCCCCCCAGTGTGCAAAGACATTTGAGCCCTGATACATTCAAGCCGCGCCACTCAGCCCCAGAAGCCCCGCAAACAAAAAGAGACAGAGCCAAGCTGTATCCTGGCCCCCCACCCAACACCCTGCACGCTTGCACTGTAAGTAAAACATCAGTGAAGCCAAAACGGAAAGGTTTCTTTTACAGCTCTTACTTAATAGGCTTTTTTTCCCCAATGTATTTCCCAATAAACTATTCTTGGTTTAGCGTTGGCTCACATAAACCTTTATTTTTGGTTTGTTACTTAAGTGATGGCTGTTTCCTAATAAAACCCCCCCCGGCGAGGCCTCAAACCGGCATTTCATGCAGAAAAAATCCGTCGGGCTAGTCTAGGCGACTGGGTTGCCTCGGCACTGCTGCCCCAGTGAAGACTGCGCTATGCCCACGGGAGAGCGTCTCCTGCCGACATAACGCAGTGTGGACACCACTTCAAGTCGATGTAACTTGTGTTGCTCGGGGGAGGGGGGCTTTTTCACACCCTTGAGCGACGTGCGTTGCATCGACGTAAGCAGTAGCGTAGACAAGCCCTCTAATCCCAAGGAAATAACTCATGGGGTTTTAGCGTCCCATCGCCACGGCCCTCCCAGCCCCTTCTCCATGCACATTCGCAGGCAGGAGACACCCTCAGAACAGGAAGCAGCCCTGAGACTCCTCCCTCAGCTGTTTCCGTTTCCTTTGCGACACCTTCCCAGCTGCTCAAACCACTGAGCAAGTCTACACCTCAGCCTTCCGCCCAGCGGCGCGGTTTTCTCCCTTACCCACACAAGGAGAATGGTTGAAGTTTCCTCCTGCTGCTGCCAACCTAGTCCGCAAACAGCACCGCCTTCCTTTGAAATGGCCCAACGCACATGCCACTGCCGCTCTGCCCCAGCCGAGGCGGGAGTTAAAGAATTCCTGTCTTCTGTCCAAGTGGCCTGTGAATGGCTGCATTAGCCAGGGAAGCAGGGCACAAGCCGGGTCCTCCCAGAATAACCAGAGCAATCTTCACACACCATTAGTGTCCACCCCATCCCGGGGACAGAAAGTCCCTTCTCCAGTAATGCAACTACAACTGAGCTCTGAAAGATCATAGCACTGTGAACTCTTCCAGAGCATTCTCCAGTGAACTGATCCCGGTAGTCAGTCTGCCCTCGGAGCACCATGGAGAAATACCCCTTTGTTTTTATAAATCCTGCATCTGGCACTCTGGGGTTGGGGGCACTGGGATCACCTGGGGCTGGGGGGGTGGTGTGGCAACCATGGAGGGGGGTGCTCTGGTCTCCGGCGGTGGCGGGAGGACAGAAGGGGAGGGAGAGGAAAGGGGCCTCGAGCAGAAGGGGAGGGGCTGGGGCTAGCCTCCTTCAATGACCGGTTCACCCACCGCCCATGCCAGTAAGATAGTGTCTGCTCCATGGCATCACACACCAGTATGGCAATGACCCCAACAGTTGGCCTCCCGCTGCTGAATCAGTTGTCTGTGGACCGGTAGCTTGCCGGGGTGGCCAGTGTGGGGACCTGCTTCTCCAATGGGCATGGGGCACCACACGTTGGTACGTTGCCGCTGCAGCTCCAGGGTCAGTTCAGCACATATCTCCAAAAAGGCAGCCCCCTGTGCTAAATTTCTCTCCGCTGGCCCAGGTCCAGAGAATGACCCTTTCCCGTCAGTCCATGCTGCTCTGCCGAACCCAGAAACGGCGCTGCACCTTGGAAGTTGCTCCCGGAACCGGCCCTCTAAAACCAACTGGTCAGTGCCCTCCTCTTCTTCATTGTCCTCGTTCTGCTTCCATCACCGCTGAATCTCTGCCGGCTGCTGATGCCGCACCATCTGCTCGGTGATGTGACAGGCAAAGTCGAAAGCCGAATTTGTCCGGATCTGAGTGCTGAAATACAGCCTAAGCAGCCTTTGTGTCTTGGTGGGTATGGAGCGGAGCATTGCTGGTAGGGTGACCAGACAGCAAATGTGAAAAATCAGGACGGGGGTGGGGGGGTAATAGAAACCTATATAAGAAAAAGACGCAAAAATCGGGACTGGCCCTATAAAATCGGGACATCTGGTCACTCTAATTGCTGGCCAATAGCAATTCGAAAATAGCACTGTCTCCACCCACAAATGAAGCGTGGGGCGGAGCGAGAGGGAACATGGGATTTTTTTTTTTTAAGCTTGAACCTGACTGGTTTCTGCTTTGCATCCCACAACTCCTAGTAAAAAAAAAAAATCCCAGGATGCACCCTGCTCAGCACGGAAGCAAAGGACCATGGGACACCCTCCAAGAACGCCGCATGCCTAGCACGCAGCAAGGCACTGCTATATATACACACAGCGCACACTGAAAGACAGAACAGGCGCGGCGTGTGCACGCTATGGGTGCGGTTCGCGTGCTGCACATTACCCGATGCATGTCAAAAAGCTTCGCAATAAATCCCCCATGTAGACAAGCCCTAAAGTGAAAAATAAGGGGGGAGGGACCTTAAACATTATTGGAAGAACATTCAGACTTTCTTTAGTGTCATTACATTTCTTTTCTTTTGCAAGGCCACCTCAATATCCCACTGGAGTTCTATACATTCAAGCGGTTTCACAACGGCCTAGCCCTTATTAATATTACTATTTGATTCCCAGTCCAGTGCCCTGCCCACTCGCTCACACTGCCTCTCCGCTTAACTGGGCAGGGGCTCTTCTAACAGGTCTAGCCTGGTCTGCCACTCTGCATTTCTTAGAGGGGCCCAAGTCCCCCGGATAGCAGGTTGAGAGCTCTCCCCGATTCCTTTCTCCTCTCCCCTTCAGCTTTATCCCGCCTGCTGTCTCTCACCACGCAGCATCCCGCTGCCTCTTCACTGTTAATACCAGGGAGCTGGAGCTGAATAATCGCAGGGGGGTGAGAGAAATCAACACAGTGCTGCCAACACTTGCAACGTTGTTGTGATTTCAGGTGGCTCTCGCAAGCCAACAGGCATCTTGGGACTACTGCTTCAACCCCCTGCAGTTTTCCCCTCTGGCCCCAGAGACAGGCAGCGGGCAGGAGACCAGAGACAGCCCCCTCCCCTGCACGCTGGGGACAGCTGCAGGAGCCTTAAATACCAGGGGACTGGAGGCTGGGGGAGCCTGCTAGGAAGAGTGGAGAGCTGGGGAGCGCTCTGGGCAGCGCGAGGGAGCAGCCGCCGAGGAGGCTGGGGCCCATCGGTGTGTGCACATCTTGTGTTTATTTTGGTTGTAATTTACACACACACAGAGGGGGTGCCGGGGAAGTTCATAAACCAGAAGACAAACCCAAACCACCTGATTCCTTTCCCCCCCCATAGCTCACCATTTTTTAGCCAGTCTCGTGATTACTGGGGTCCCGGCCCAGGGTTTGTGGAGGAGGACAGAGGAATGTGCCTGCTGAGATCTGGAATACGAGGGAGGCTCCATGCGGCCAGGAAAAGCTGATCCAGACAGCGGGAGCTGCAGAGGAGAAGGCTCCCGCACCAACCCCTGGTGTAGAGGGGCAGAGAGGGGACGGGGGCTAGAAGAGCAGAGGGAGTGGGGATGACAACAGAGGGAAAAGAGGACAGGCTTTTCTCGCTCCACATTCTGGTCATATCCCCACTGACTCCAGGGGCGGAGTGTCAGTATTCGGGATGAACGCCTGGCCCCATTGAGGTCAATGGCAACACTCTGGAGGCCTGATCCAAAGCCCCATTGATTGAAAGGCCCCATATGCCCTGTACAAGTCAAAGAAAGCACAGTGCGAACCCAGCCTCTGCAATGGCCTATAGCTGCATTTGATTAAATGACCAGCAATTCCGTACACCCCCACCCACTCTGCCTGAGCGACTACAGCCCGACACTGGGAGCCAGGACTCCTGGGTTCTCTTCTAGACTCTGCCAGTGTCTTGGTCACTTAGGCCCACTGAGCCAGTCACTTAGGCCCAGTTCCTCAAAGAGGTTAGGTGCCTAACTCCTGTTGGGCCTAACCCAAGGTCTCCTCTCTAAAATGAGGACAATAAAAATCCTCTGCCTCATAGTGGGGAATTAATGCACTAAGGCTTGTGAAACTCTCTCCTAGGGCGACCAGATAGCAAGTGTAAAAAATCGGAATGAGGGTGGGGGGTAATAGGTGCCTATATAAGAAAAAGCCCCCAAAATCGGGACTGTCCCTATAAAATGGGGACATCTGGTCACCCTACCCTCTCCCCAAGATGACTGGATTGGAAGGTGCCACAGAAATGGAATGGGTCGTCATTGGGAGACTGGTCAGAAAAGCTAAGTGCTGACCTGTCAAAAAGATGAAGCTGCCACGAGCCGGTATCCCATTTCCAGAGGGGACAGACGGCTGCTTCTCTCATCTAGCTGTACAAACACTGGAACAAGAGCAGAAGATGTAGCAGGACCCATCCCTCCGGCGCACCACCCTGTGCACTATCAGGAGATGGCACAACACAGGTTTTACACTTTATAGTAACAAGGCTGGGCAAGGGCACAACTAGAGTCTGTGCTAGACATGATCCCCAGCAGAAGGGAAAACAGTAGTATTCCCCTCAGGAATGCCGCCAGCTTTTCTGTTGCCCTAGACGGCGGAAGGTCCCGCCCCGAAATGACGCCCCCCACAGAGGCGGCGGAAGGTCCCGCCGCCGAAATACCGCCACGGCCCCGCCCTCCCAAATTGTAGCGCTCGAGGCAACCGCCTAGGTTGCCTAATTGGTTGCGCCGGCCCTGCACCCACTGCAGTGATAGAACCAAGATGGAGATTTCCCCCAAACCTCCTCCCAGAATGCCACAGTGCTCGGAATTCTGCCCCCAACCCACTCCCAGAATGCCGCAGTGCTCAGAATTCTATCCCCAACTTCCTCCCAGAATGCCGCAGTGCTCAGAATTCTATCCCCAACTTCCTTCCAGAATGCCGCAGTGCTCCGAATTCTGCCCCAACCCACTTCCAGAATACCGCAGTGCTCAGAATTCTGCCCCCAACCCACTCCCAGAATGCCACAGTGCTCAGAATTCTATCCCCAACTTCCTTCCAGAATGCCACAGTGCTCCAAATTCTGCCCCCAACCCACTCCCAGAATGCCACAGTGCTCCGAATTCTGCCCCCAACCCACTCCCAGAATGCCACAGTGCTCCAAATTACACACACCGCCTGCCTCAGAAATGCCAGAATTCCCTTAGTCCCTTGCCTGCCATTTAGAAGCAAGCCCCAGGCCCCCAGAGGTTGGTTGTCCATCCTTTGCCTTTACGCGGAGGGATTTAAAAATAATGAATTTACAAAAGCAAGGGGGCAGCGCAGGGGGGAGAGGGGGGGGTTATACGTTGTTCAGAATGGAGCCCAGGAACGTCCCAAGCCCATTGCTAGCAAGGCCAGTGTGTGTGTGTGTGTTGAGGGGTCGCTGCGGGAAGAGGGGACAGTTAATAACTCTGCGTTAGTCTCTGGAGGATGCCACAGAGCAGGCGGCTGGAGGGAACGACCCACCAAAGGTCCTTTGCAACCCAAACGATTCCTGGTTTCAGGTTGCTATTGTAACGCAAGGGGAGGGGGGGGGCATGAGAAAACTGCCGACACTGGGGAAACATGAAAAATAGCAACAACAAAAAAAGCAAAATCAAAGAGAATAAGTGAGTGCTGCTTACTCCACAACACAGCGCGGGCCTGGGAGCGAGCGGCAGCCTGCTCCGAGGAACCGCTCCCCCCGCCCTCACCTCGTCCTCGGCCCCCCTGCACGAGCCAGTGTCCACAGGGAAAGGCACAACACAAAACCAAAACACCACAGTCCTGCCGGGCCACAATAGCACAGGGATTAGAACAACAGAGAGGTCTAGACAGCCTTATGAGGCAATGCCAGGCCTCAGGCAGGATACCTCCCTCCTACTATCGCCCCATGCTGTATCAGCCACGCCTGCCCCTGACCCAATACCAGAGCCATTCCTCCTGTGCATCACCCTGCACTGTATCAGTCACCCCCACCCCCTGGCAGGCTCCATCCTTCCTGCGCATCTTCGCTGCGTGTTGTATCCTGACCCATTTTCAGTGACCCACACACCGAGGCGTGCGCTATTTCACTCAGGAGACTATTCCGCGGCCCCACAGATCCCACTACTGGGATGCTCGTTTGCGGATAGGAGGCCGGAGGTCTGGGTTATGACTGTTATTGCTGTAAACCCCCTAGGAGACTCAAACAGGGACAGGGGGCCTCCTTGTGCTAGCTCCCCCTCACACACACACACACACAGTGGTTCCTGCCCCCAACAAGCCCTTTAGTAAGATTCAGCTGTCAAGACATTGCGGGGGGGGGGAGGGGGGTTACCCCATGGCTCTCAAAGCACTTTACAGAGGTTGGGCTGTGCTATCATCCTCATATTACAGCTAGGGAAACTGAGGCACAGAGCGGGGAAATATCTTATGCAGAATCCCATGCTGAGCCAGTGACAGAGCTGGGACTAGAAACCAGATCTCCCATGCACGGGTCCTGGCCCTGGCCCCCCGCTGCCTCTGCCAGGAATACTGCCTCCCCCTGCAGGGCTCTTGTGAGGCGAACTACTTCAGTGCTTGTAAAGAGCGCGGTGATGGTGCTGTCTTAGCACAGTGGGTTATTGTAATTATTTACTCTGTGCACTGGCCACATCCAGCTTCCAACTAATTCCTTCACTCGCCTGCTGCAGCCTTGGCCGAGGGTGGCGGCCACCCTAAGGATGAACAATAAATCAGCATCAACCAGAGACCCCCCAGGGCCACGTGTGAGCCCCACACCCACTTAATGAGGGCAGCAGCCAGAGGACAGACTCGTGCAGTGACCGGTGCTCGCCTGGTTCAGCAGCACGTCCTGCGCCGCCCGCTTGCTTGGCGCCCAATTTCCTGCTCCTGCTAATACAGGTTGGGGAAGGGCTTTGTGCCCCTGGCTCTGCCAACCACTCAGTCAGCTCATGCAATAACAGGGAATCTCTCCTGGCATCATTCAGTGAATCCCCAAAGCAGAGGACGCCATCTCCATCAGTGTCGGGGTCTGGGCCCCCCTGAACCTCAGATTCAACAGAGTCCAGCTCCGCTGAGATTTCTCCGCACCCACCAGGAGCTGGGTCAACAGAAGCCCCTGAATGGGGAATTCACTGAGGCACACCTGTACCCCACATCCCCCCCGCTGGCGCACTGAAGCTGGGGGCTCCCCGGGATAGGACACAGCAGCCTGACCACTGGAGAGGGTACTGCTTAGCCCAGTGGGGCTGCACTCAGTCTCCCGGCTTAGCAAGGCTCTCCCAGAGCTGCAGCCGTGGCAATGGGCGACCCTAGGGGTCTTGCCACTGGGGATTAAGCTAGTTTAAGCCACTGGATCAGTTTCAGGGTAGAGCCACCAATGACCTCCGGAGTGGCGATCAATGCCAGGAGGTGCTAGAGTGGATGGAAAGCAGGGCACGGGGGAGAGACACAACAAGCAAAGTTCTTCTCTACAGATTCAGCCTGCTTGCAAATCGGGGGTGCTGGGAACAGCTGGGAGTCTGCAATGCGCCTGCAGTTTTTTTTGGGGGGGGGGAGGTGTAGAGATTAGGGACGGAGGGGGTGGAGTTTGCTGACTGCACTGCTGGAGTTTATTTCCCAGGATGCAGTCACAGCTGCGAGCATCGGGAGCCTGCCAAAGTCGGATAGAAAAACACTGATTAATATCATCGTACCATGGATCCTTCGCTGCAGATGTGCGGGCTGCTGACTCTGCAACTCCCGGCCTCTCCTCGCAACAAGGCGACCTCGAGCCAACAATGCCTCTGTGTGTGTGTGTCAGAGAGGTGCCTGGACCAGAACCCCACACCCCAACACCACCCAGAGTTGGAGGGATGTGAAATCTAACTGTAACTCTGAGTCCACAGCCTTTCTCTAGCATGTGTGTCTGTGTATGGCGGGGGGGGCAGGGCCAGTGTAACCACTAGGCAAACTAGGCGGCCGCCTAGGGCGCCAAGATTTGGAGGCACCAAAAAGCGGTGTCTGGTGTCACGGGAGTCAGCTGAGCGGGGCAGGGCAGGGAGCAAGGCCTCCATAACAAACCTGCCCCCGCAGCGAGGGGTGCCCGCAGGATGGTCAGTGGGAGCCTGCGGCGGAGCAAGGAGGAGACGGCCGGGCGCGGCGACCAGCGCGGCCAAGGGACGGAGCCGTTGGGGGAGGTAGGACGCGGTCCTGAGCTCAGGTGAGCTTCGCCCTCTAACGCGCCGCGCCTGGGGCCGGGCGCAGCCACCTCCTGGGGCGAGGGAAAGTGAAACTAAACCCCGTAGCGCGACAGAGGGGAAAGGGCTGGCGCGGGTGCCACTTCCAAACATCGACACCCCCCTCCTGGTGGCACTGAACCAATGCAGGGAGCCGGCCCTGAATCCCCAGGGAGATCCTCACCTGCTCCCTGGGAGAGCCCGGCTCTGCCCTCCTTGCCCCTCGGTCCCCCCCGGAGGGCGAAGTACTCAGAGCCTGGGAACGTTTAGAGACCCTGCGAGCTGGGGGCATTCTCAGCCTCCTCCTTGCTCATAGGTTCCCCCAGGCCAGAAGGGACCGTTGTGATCATCTCCTCTGACCCCCTTGTATTAATTCTAATGAACAATGCCACATTATTCAGTATTCATTTTTGAAAGTTTATAATAAGCGATGCTCCGGAAGGAGGGGAGGGGGGAGGGGGTGCAAGGTGGAAGTTTCGCCTAGGGCACAAAATATCCTTGTACCGGCCCGGGGGCGGGGGCAGTATGCCCACGTGTGTTTGGGTTTGTAAGCATGCATCCATGTCTACAGGCTGTGTGCATGCAGAAATACCTGTCCATAAGGCTGACACGTGTGTGTGCACCCACATGGCTATCGCATGTGCGTGCATGTGTTTTGTGCATATGTGCACACTTGCATTCTTGTGTCTATAACATGTGAGTGCAGGTATATACGAATCCATGACTATGGTGGGTGCAGCCATGTATGTCCATCGTGTGTGTTCATGTCCGTGTATGTACCCGTGCTGTGTGGGCGTGTGCATGGATGCATGTCTTTAGTGTGTGCGTCAGCATGCGTGTGCATGTATACAGCGTATACGGTTGTTTACACTAGCTTGTCCTGCCCATTGTTTCACTGGATTTGTGTTTGCGTTGCATTTCTATGGCTGCAAGTATGTCATATGCATTTGCGTTTGTGCATGCCGCTCTGTAATGTGCGGGGGGCACGAGCAAAGTCCCTCGGGTGCCACGAGCAAGCTGGAGGTGCATCAAACTTCAAAGGCGAAGCAGATGCCGCCACAAGTTGGCTAGGCAGCTGGCCTGTCGCAACTGGTGCGTATTACACTAGTCGGCTCACGTCTACTGTGGGCTCCCTGCTTCTGTTTGCCGCAGACCCCTGGTTGTTGTGTACAGCACTAGTGGAACGAGGGGCCTCGGTCTGGGATCAGGGCCCAAGTGCTACTGTCACACAAACAAAAAAGAAGAGCAACATCGTAGAATAGGGCAAAGGACTGGCTTAAAATCAGCAACACATTCTGCTTTCCACTGTCCCCAGAGACGTGGGCTCAGCCTAGCGAATCATCCACATGATAGCGACGGTTCTTTCGCAAAAGTCAGAGCACCACGCGGCTTAGCAAAGTGTGACTTGATCACAGGCTACGAGTACCTACGTGGGGAACAAAAGCATGATACCAGACGGTTCTTCAGTCTAGCACACCAAGTATAATGCGAACCAATGGCTAAACACATTCAGACGGGAAGTAAGGTGCACTTCTTTAACAGTAAGGGTACCTGACCACTGGAACAATGTACCAAGGGTCGTGGTGGAGGCGCCATCACTGGAAAGTTTTAAATCAAGCTTGGCTGTTTTTCTAAAAGATCTGCTGTAGGTCAAACAGGAATTAATTCATGGAAATCCCACGGCCTGTGTTATACAGGAGGTCGGACTAGATGACCACAATGGCCCCGTCTTGCCTTATACTATATTCAAGTGTAGTCATTATGATTCAGAGTTAACATCGCATTGAGCTGGATGGGGCTATCAGAGAGGGCGGCAGGCTCAGGCACGTGACACTTTTCATTCAGTTCACGTTTTGGCGGCACTATTTGTAACCACAAAGACTGGAGACTTCTTTTTTTAAAGGAAAGCCGGGATCCCAGAGCACTATTCTGAGACAATTTAAAAATAATCCACCATTGTGCATCCTTATAATAACAAGCATCATTATTATTATTCCATTCTAATTAAATCAGAGAGACACCCCTCTCCTCCCCACCCCCAACGAAATAACCAACTGGAAATTCATCAGCTGTGAACAACACCAGAATGAAAATGAGAGAAAAAAGTTTCCATCCGCTGAACCCTGGTCCGATTAGCCCTGAAAATAAAGTTGCCTGGCAAAGAAAAAATTGCCTCCCTTCCTTTTGACCTAGAGTAAATTGATTTCGGAATGATAATTAGCTCATACACAAGACGAAGGGAAATCATTTGCATAGGAAAATACAAGGAGCTGTCCTCATCAGCTCATTATCTTGATGAAGAGCTGGTTTTTAATATACACCATCTGTGAAAGCCCGTCACTAAGGAGGTCTTCTCCTCTTCGTCGTCCCTGGGGAAGGAGGGATTCCCATCAACCAGGAAGGACACACACAACCCAGTTCCTTCCACCCAGGGGATTTGAACACAGCTAGCAAAGATCTGAGCTCACCCAGCCCACTTCCACGACCACAGCGGGACTGGTCCTAGCTGTACGTTCTCCAGTGTGCCAGAACACCCTCTGGGGAAACCACTGTACATCCTAACACATCTCTCTGGCAGAAAGCTTGCCCCGGTTGCCTTACATTTCCTCCTTTCCGAATCCTCTCCCCAGAGCTGTAACGAAGTATTTTAGTGCCCCGGGGCGAGCAATCCTCTTTGCACCCCCTAGAGGCAATGAATGGAAGGGACGCACTGGGTCACGTGTCCCCCCAGATTTCTGCCTCCCATTCAACACAGAGCTTTTCAAACTGTGAGGCACGCCTCCCTAGGGCACGGTGAGAGCCAGGGTGCTGCTTGGCTGCCTGGCAGCCCCCCCGCCCTGCTCCCCGAGCCACCTGCCTCTGCATGGCCAGGCGCTCCCCACGCAGGGCAGGCAGTTCAGCTCCAAGCTGTGCCTCGATGCGCTCTTGCCTGTGCTCCAAAGGAGCTCAGTGCCAGCCGGCGACACCCCCGCCCCCCGGGAGCCAGCACCTGCCCATGGAGCCTGGCTGCCATGAGATGCTCCCCGAGGTGCTCCCTGGGCTCCTGCCTCTCAGGGGACCTGCTATTGCAGCGGGGTCGCTCTCCCCACCCTCAGAGGGGAACCGCCCCTTGCTCCGCTTGCCTGCCCTGCTCCAGCCCCGTGGCTGCCGGGCTTGCGGTCACACAGCCCGAGCTCTAAGCTCGGCGCCCAGCCCAGGCACTGGGGGCAGGAGGCTGCTGGCAGGGCGGACTCGCTCCCGCCAGCTCCAGAAACCAAGGCTGTCAGAACGGAGCAAAGCCCTAGGGTTACCGTATTTCAAGCTCCCAAATAGAGGACACTGCCGGGGGGATGGGAAAGGGGAGCTGAACGGTTTGCTGGATGGGGTGTCTGGGTACTGGGAGTGATATTTGGGGGGCGCTGGAGGGGGTGTCTGTGTACTGGGAGTGATATTTGGGGGGCGCTGGAGGGGGTATTAGGAGTGCACTGGAGGGGGTACCTGTGTCAGGGTCAGGGGTAGCCACTGGAGGTGGGCTGCCAGTGCTGGCAGGGAATGGGCCAGCTTAATGGGACAGCCCCAGCTGCTGCTGCCAAGGGGATGCTGCATGTGGGGCTCCCACTTCCCCCGTCCCATTCCCTTCTCTTCCCCATCGTCCCCTCCCCCTCTTCCTTCCCCACCATCTCTTCCCCCCACCTCATCCCCCTTCCCCCATAACCCACCCCAGCCCCTACCCCCCGACCAGCACTCACCGTTGTACAGACAACAGGATGCTGACCAGGCACAACCCTAATCAACTTCACTGGATAACTTTGCCCAAAATGTGCACAACACATAACGGCTTTCCATCAATGGGCCAAATTCCCCAGAAGTCAGCCAGGAGCTCCGACTGACTGTTTCTCATGGAGCTAAAGCTAGAGAACCCCTGGTGAAATTTGAGGACAGCACCATTCAAGATAAATGAAGAAAATCCATCGTTGTTTTTTTAAACCCAAACATCATTGGCCTGTGGAACTCTCTGCCACATGATATTGTCAAGGCCAAGAGCTTAGCAGAATTCCGAAAAAGAGCAGACATTTATATGCATGATGAGATCATCAAGGGTTACCTTTAGACAGGATACCAATGGAGAAGGGATTTAAATTCTCATGCTTCAGGGCAAAAGACAAGCACTAACGGATGGGGTTTAGGCAGAAAGCTCCCCCGTGAGTTGGTGACTCCATTATTGTCCATGATGGGGCTGCCTGCAGCTTCCATTGAAGCACCTGGCACTAGAGTTAGGTGGACAAAGGTCATTTGGATTCCTGGAGGATTTTGATATTTCCAAATTTGGTTTTGCTCCAAGTCAGAATGAAAAACCAAACATTTCAAAATTCTCGGTGAAAGGGAATGGAGCCCCAGCTCTGGCACAGTCTGCCTAGTGGGCTGACCTGATGCCATGGACCCAGGGGTCCGCCGTGACCCCAGGGCAGTCCTCGTGGCAGACTGCCAAGGAGGCGGGGCGGGGGGTGGGGACTGTGAACTGGCAGGAAACCTGCCTGTCTTCTATGGGAACTTTGTCACGATCATCTCTGCAAAACACGCCCATTTCAATTAATCGCCAGAGTCAGACAAAAACGTGTTTCATTGGGATGCTCCCAACCAGCCCCTCTCACCTGGAGGAGGTCGTACCCGCGAGCTGGACCACCGGCCGTTCCCCTCATCCTGTCAGTCACACCCATCAAACCCGTTGACTTCGATGGAGGAGGTCACACGAGGGGGGATTCGGTCACAGCTGAGCAGTGGCATCTCTGCAAGCTACGAAACGTCCCCCCAGCTCCCCTGCAGGTTTCGACGGGGAGAGAGATGCGGCGACAGATGGATCTGGGTGTTACAAAAATAGGATCATGCATCTTTAACTACAGCCCCAACTTTGTCAGCCTGTGCATTTTTGATGGCCGGGGGAGCTCGAGTGCTGTGCCGGGGAGGTGCTGGCTCACCAGGGCCCCCACACTTGCCTTCCAGAGCGGCAGCAGCATGACGGGGATGAATATTTCATGCCTGCCCTTGTGTTTTTGGCAGCCTTTGGCTTGTTTATTGTAGCAGCTTTCGCTCTTTCCCCTCTGCTGCCTGTCCAGTGCTACTTCAGCCTGAGCTAATGCCCCGTCCCCCAGAGACGAGCCACTTCAACTCCTGAAATATTGATGGGGCAAGCAGGCAACACAGGCACTGGCCTGGTGGGCTTCGGGAAGAATGTGACACAGGGTGGTCCCGCTGGAGGTGCATGCCCACACCCGACTCTGCCGGGGGGGCTCATGTGGAGGGGAGAGGGAAATAGGGCAGGAAGGGAAGCAGAGAGGTAAGGTAAGGAGGGTATGAGAAAAGGTAAATGGAGGAATAGCCTGGAAGGAAGGAAGGAAGGAAGGAAGAAAGAGCTCAGTGATTTGAGCATTGGCCTGCTAAACCCAGGGTTGTGAGTTCAATCCTTGAGAGGGCCACTGCAGACTTCTCCTCCTCCTCCGCTGCTCAGAAGCCAGGGAGAAAGGAGAGCTCTTGCTACAGAGCAGGGCACCATGTACCAGGCAAAGGAGGACCTTGTGGCCCCGCAGCTGGCCAGGCCCCTCGCTCTCATGAGAGGTTGTTGCTTCACCTCAGCGCAAGGCCAGCTTCAGGTCTCGTACTTCTCCCGAGTCGGAGGCATGCTGTGGGTCACAGTGCTGAGAGCTTGCTCTGGCACCCTTTAAAGGGGCTATCTCGGATTTTATATGGCCGCTCACCACCGTGGTAGCTGGGCACCTAGATCCCACTTTTTGAATGGATAACAGGAAGCGCGCCACACAGCTAACCCGTGGAACTCACTGCTGCAGGAAAACAGCTCAGCAAGTTTCCAACAAAAGACTAGCTATTTCTGTGACAAACAACAACATCTACAATAATACCAGCTAGGGTAATAAAATACCATCCTCCTCCGCCGCCTCCTTTGTCATTCACTGGCAACCTGTATGCAGGGAGCTCAAGGCATGTCACATACAACAACAAAAATCAAGACTTGAGCCTCACAACAGCCTTGGGAGGCAAGGAGATGTTCCCCATGTGGGGAAACCGAGGCACAGAGCGAGGAGGTGACTTGCCCAAGACAGCATCGGGGGCAAGAATAGAATCCAGGAGTCCTGGCTCCCAGTCTTGTGAATTAGGACAGAAAGGATGAGCTTGTGCACAAGACTGGGTGCAATTTAGGGACAAGTCCTGTTCCCCATCTCTTCCCCTGGGGCATTCCCAATTGGCTTGTTCCAGCCCCTGGGCTGAATGTGGCGACCCCTGCTGGCAGGAAGCAGGCTTTGCAAAGTGTCAATCCCAGTTTCCCAAAGGAGCTCCGTGGGGCCCAGCCATGTCCCTTCTTCAATTGCCTGACTAGCCACAGGCCACGTTGCAGGCAGCAGCCTACTCCCTAGCATCACTTAATATGCCCCTTACTCCACACCACACAAGGCCCCTTCCTTCCAGGCCTCACCCCTTCCCCGCCCCCTTCCCTGAGGCCCCACCCCTGCCCCACCTCTTCTCCTGAGAACACGCCCCTTCCCTCCAGGCCTCGCCCCTTCCCTGAGGCCCAGCCCCTGTTCCACCCCTTCTCCTGAGAACACACCCCTTCCCCCAGGCCTCACCCCTTCCCCGCCCCCTCCCCCTCCCCTGAGTCCCCACCCCTGCCCTGCCCCTTCTCCTGAGAATACGCCCCTTTCCCCAGGCCTCACCCCTTCCCCTCCCTTTCCCCGAGACCCCAGCCCCTGTCCCGCCCCTTCTCCTGAGAACACACCCCTTCCCCCAGGCCTCACCCCTTTCCCGCCTCTTCCCCCGAGGCCCCGCTCCTGCCCCGCCCCTTCCCCTGGAGGCCCTGACCTCCTTTCGCTCCTCTACCCCTTCCCCCCATAGCTCGCTGCTCTTTCCCTGCGTAGGTTGGGAGGGACTTGCCTGCGGCGCTGGGGCTGGGCGCTGCAGCCCCCCGATGCAGGGAGGAGGCGGCCCCAGCTGATTAGGGGCTGCCGCGGGTGATGACTCAGCACCTCCCGGCCTGCCCCACCTGCAGTAATCAGACTTCGGGGGTCCGGTCAGTAGTTCTGTCAGGTCCCCGTTTTGACCGGAAAGTCCAGTTGAAAACCGGGCAGCTGGTCACCCTGGAGGCGAGGGAGTGCCCGACCAGCCAGGAGCTCAGTACCTCGCCGGATCGGGGCCATAGGCCACCGGGGTTTTTAATTGTCATGGAGACCACCACCCTCACCTGTGACTGAGCTACTGCGGCATGCCTGACCTCCGGAGCAGCACTGTGAAAGGACCAGCCGCTCTGCCACGCTACCATCTGGCCTCTTAACTCCAGCCCAGGCACTCGGTAAAACCCCGGGCTATGGATCTCAACTGCCTGCTGTCCCTGCTGAAACTTTTCCCCTGGACCGTCCTTTCCTTCCTGCTCTGAGCAGCGAGACTTGCAAACCCCCACGACTCCCCCAGGGTCAGATCCCCGCCGGTTCAGAGGCACAGGCCACTCTCATCCCGCGGTGTGATGCTCTCTCCAAGGGGAACGGCAGCCTTGCCCCTTCTGCATGGACCATGGCAAGCCAGTGGCACTTTTGGTAAGAAGCGGGGCATTCACCCCCACTTTGGAGCACGTCTTTGTATAAGCCCTTCGCACAACGGGGCTTCGCTCCTGCGTGGGGCCGCTGGGCGCTATCGCCCTCTCAATATTAAATCATAATAATCGCACTGATATTAGGAAGACAGACAGTGCTGCAAGAAGCAATAAGAGCTCCTTAATCGCTCATTTGCTGCATTGCAGGGCAGTGGGCTGGGTCTTTTCCTCACTGATGCAAAGATCAATCCCAGGCTGCCAGGCAAAGAGGAAATGTTTCAAAAGTGCCCTAAGTCCCACTTGAGGTGCTTGTCACTGGGACCCGGGCCAGTGGTCTTTAGGTGCCTAATGACTATTGAAAGCAAATCAGTCATTGGCTGTGGAGGCCTACGGAGCTCTGAGAATGCGGCCCTGGGGCACTTTTGAAAATTGTGTGACTTTTATTCTATACTGAACAAGACTTGTGATGGGAAAAAGAACCGAGGTTGGGTCATTTTTGGACTGTGTGGTGGGTGAATTAAAGGGTTGCAAGGTAGGGTTGTCAGTTTTGGTTGGACGTATTCCTGGAGGTTTCATCACATGACAGAATCGTTAATTCAAGATTAACTTTAATTCCGGGAGACTGCAGGACAATCCTGGAGAGTTGGCAACCCTATTGGGGGGGCTTTCACGCTGCTTGTTTTTTCACATCAGCAATTCAGGTCTTGTCTACCCTCCTCCTGAGAAACTCTCTGGAGCACGGGAGATCGGCTGAGATAGAGGCCTAGCGTTTAAGGCCTGAAGATCCCCAATTATCTGGTCTGACCTCCTGTGTAGCACAGGCCACTAACTTACACCCAGCCCAACAACCAGAATTAGACCAACGTATTACAGTGCTCACGAGGCAGAATTGTTGGGTGTCGCAGGCAGAGCACATCACCGGCACCCGAGCGAGTGACCCACGGCAGCGTGACAGGGCTGGCGATCGTTAGTCAGATTGTTTGAGGGGGTTTTGTCCCATTAACCCCTATTTCACGTAAATGCCTGAGCAGCACTTGCCAGTAAAGCTTTCTCGTTTCAGGCTTCAGCACCCTCCTCTCCTTGCTGAGCCACCAGCGAGTCCGCCCCAAAACCAGAGCTGACCACAATCGACCTTCCCCATAGGGCCAAGATCGCAAACCACCAACTGCAAAACCAGGCTCTCTCTACGCACCAGGACAGAGCTAGAGAGGCGGGGCACAGGCCCGTGTTCCCATCCTCAGCGTCTCACCTGCGAGAGTGCCCGGTGGCAGAGCCAGAAACAGCCCTGCGCCCAGTCCCTTCCCTCCGCTCGCTCGCTCCCCTGGCAGGCTGTGACCCCGGCTGGCGGAATTAGCAGCCAGGGTCAGGCCATGGCTTGGTGGTAGCAGAAGCTGCCTGGAGACATGCCAGAGTGTTTGTTCCCGACAATCTAAGCAGGTCGAGGAGGGACGGATGGAAACACCCCCTCAACCAGCACGGAGATGGGACTCGAGTCTATAAACTTGAGGGTGCAGCAGCCTACCCAATATCCCCTGCATTGGACTCCAGGGGGGCTTACAGCAGAAGGGGAGGTGGGGGGGTCAGACGTGACGGGGAGAGACTCCATGTGCCATCTCTTCCCTAGCAGCTGGAGCCCAGCAGCACACCTGGATGGCTGGACCCTTACTTAAAACTTAATCAGCAGCCAATGAATATTTCACAAAGACAAACAGGCCAGGTACATAAGGCGAATCTTTTATTTATGACCCTCCGGCGGGAGGGCGAGAGACACACACAGAGGGCACCAGACGAACACAGGCTCCACAGGCCCGAGCGTGCTTCACTACCAGAGCTGGCAAAGCCAACTGACTGGGACTAACGGGCCCGACTCCCCCCTCGCTTACGCTGGTTTCACACTGGCCTCAGGGGAGCGATTCCTGATCAACATCAGCGGGAGCCAGCGAAGAATCGCACCGAGGGTCTGTTAGAAGCACCCATCCACTGGAGCTCACCCTTGGCTTTAGGAACAGAGACCCTGACTCAATGTAATAAACAGCAGGGGCTGCACCACAGTTCTTAGGGAGATTCCCAGTCCCCGCAGCCCATGGGACGTACGTACACATACACACATGTGTCGTATTTGGGAATTGCTGCTTATGAGGTGTGGCTCCTTTAAGAAACCAGGAAGTGGAGCCAGGAGGGGGGGCCCCGGTGGCAGTCATAAGAACAGAAGAACGGCCATACTGGGTCAGACAATGGTCCATCTACCTGGTATCCTGTCTTCCGAATGTGGTCAGTGCCAGGTGCCCCAGAGGGAATGAACAGAACAGGCCATCGTGAGTGATGCGTGTCATCCACTCCCAGCGTCTGGCAATCAGGGGTTGCATCTCTGAGCATCCTGGCTAATAGCCATTGATGGATCTATCCTCCATGAACTTAGCTAGTTCTTTTTTGAACCCTGCATTAGTCTTGGCCTTCACAACTTCCTCTGGCAATGAGTTCCACAGGCCGATTGTGTTTTGCGTGAAGAAATACTCCCTTGTGTTTGTTTTAAACCTGCTGCCTATTCATTTAATTAAGTGACCCCTAGTTCTTGTGTTATGTGAAGGGGTAAATAACACTTCCTTGGTCAATTTTTCCAGCAGCATTCATGATTTTACAGACCTCTGTCATATCCCCCCTTACATCCCTGGAATAAAGTTTGTTCTTCTTTGCATGTAAACCTAAGCGGTCTTCAAGTTATTGGGATACCACAGTGGCGAGAGGATGTCGGACCCACGTGTGCCACTGCCTGCCGTGCAATTCCCAGCTTCTGTGCCTGCATCTGCCCCATTCCTGATGCTACCACAGGACCCACCCTTGCCATGGACCGGATGGATCGCAGCATTCGATGTGTCCTTGATGGCAGCTGGTCTGGAAGTGGCACCTGAAGCGTGCCGACGCACGCCACATGCTAGGTACCAAAGGCATTTGCATCTTCTCCACTCTGGAGACAGGCGCAGCATACCAGGGGCGGTAAGGGCACTAGCAGGACACTTTCACCCCACACCCAAGGCTGCACTCAAACATCTTACGTTTCGGTGGCAAGTGCAACTCCCTGGGGAATCAGTTGGTCAGTTTGTAGCCAGCCTCTGGGAACTGGCAGTTATGTGAAAATTTGCAACCCTGACTGATGAGATGACTCAGGATCAGTTTCTGGAGTGGATTTCGTCCCCTTTCCCTCCCACCCCACCCCGCCCCCGCTTGCAGGAGCGCCTCCTGCTGGAACCAGATTCCCAGATGCTCCACAGGGCGGTGGAGATGGGCTGTCAATTTGAACATGTGTAACCCTTCTGCCAGGCCAAGTTGATAGCAGCAAGGGCCGGGTTCAATACATAGGGATCCCCTCCCAACAATGTAACGCAAAACCAGCTCGAGCCCCCACCCAGTGACCTGGGAAAATCTTACACACAACGCTGGGCGCCTCGAAGAGGCAATACTTCCCCTCTCGCAAGCACGGAGTCTCAGTGTAGCAGAAAATGTTTAACATGAGGTAAACGACATAACATTAAATTGGGAAAACGCCACTACTAGAGTTTATAGACCAAACCATGAGCGAAGACCCACCCCAGCAAATTGGGCCGTGTCCTTTCCCTTTGGTTCTGGAATCCAGCAACCCAAAAATCACCCAAAGTCCAACAACCCAAAAGTCTCTGTCCCTGGTCAGTGCAGCCCCAGAGTTCAAAAGTTTATCTACAGGGTTTTACCCCCCAGCCTGGGTGGAAATGGAGGGGGAAAGAGGGGCACACAGAGTGTTAAGGGGCACCTTATGTGGTCCGAGGCCGACTGCCCGCTCTCTCCGTGGGGTTCTGCTGCAGCCTTCACCACGAGCCATTCCACTCCACCAGCCGTCCCACAAACCACTCCACTCTACTAGCCGCTCCACTCCACTCTACTCCTCCAGCCGTCCCCGCAACGCTCTCCGCTCACCATTCCATGGGCCCCTCCAACTGTCCCACAAACTGCTCCGCTCTGCCAGCCGCCCCGCAAACTGCTCCACTCTGCTCCGCCAGCCACTTAGCAATAGAGCTTCAGGCTCCCCCACTAGTTAATACAGCCTCAGTGATCTCAGCTCTTAGTAACCTTAGCTCTTTAGTGATTTCAGCTTGTAGTAGGGGAGCCCCAGTGCTGGTGCACCATTGGCCCAAAGTGAATTCAACTCAGCAGCCTATAACTAGTCTCCTAATGGAATCAAAATTAGCTCTGACATTCAACAGTGGAGAGAGGCAGAGGTACAATTGGTGTTGCAGGCTCACAAAGGGGCAGGGGAAGCAAACCACCAGATACAAATACCTGCCCCCAGCCTCTCTCTCAATTCACTGGGTTTTGGAACCCATGTCCCTTGTCTAGCGAGTGCTACTTAGTTGATGGTGAGACCCTCTGTCATAGAACAGTTTCATTGTCCTTGATTCACACAATCAGGGTAACAACACTTTATTCCTCCTGTCCCAATAACAGAGAAACTGGGGATCCCACAGCAGCCAAAGTGACCATTTTGGGCTGCTCTGGGTTCATGGTAGGCAGGGTGGGTGTGCCTAAGTAAACATGACCACCCCCTGAAGTTCTTTTCCACACTCGCCACAACTCACCACCAGAGGTCAGGGTAGAGCTCATCCTGACTCTGCTTACACATGCAACCTAAGAGCCAGACCCCCACAGGTTCTTCTTCTTCAGGGGCGTCCATCCACTACCGCAGCCACTCCAGTTCAGCATAGTGACTGAGTTCAGATACCCAAGTGGGTGACAGAGGGGATCGTCCCAATCAGCAGCTGCGGCAACTCTGGCTGAGCCCCTCACCATCAGGGGCTCCAGGAGTGTCCAGTCCAGGGACAAATGCACCAGCAATGTGGAAAACTTCACCATTTTGCCAGACAGTGGATAGAAAGCTGGCTAGATCATCAGGCTCAATGGGTAGTGATCAACGGCTCGATGTCTAGTTGGCAGCCGGTATCAAGCGGAGTGCCCCAGGGGTCGGTTCTGGAGCTGGTTTTGTTCAACATCTTTATTAATGATCAGGATGATGGGATGGATTGCACCCTCAGCAAGTTCGCAGATGACTCTAAGCTGGGGAGAGAGGTAGAAATGCTGGAGGGTAGGGGTAGGGTCCAGAGTGACCTAGACAAATTGGAGGATTGGGCCAAAAGAAATCTGATGAGGTTCAAGAAGGACAAGTGCAGAATCCTGCACTTAGGACCGAAGAATCCCATGCACCGCTACAGGCTGGGGACCGACTGGCTAAGCAGCAGTTTTGCAGAAAAGGATCTGGGGATTACAATGGATGAGAAGCTGGATATGAGTCAACAGTGTGCCCGTGTTGCCAAGAAGGCTAATGGCATATTGGGCTGCATTAGTAGGAGCATTGCCAGCAGATCGAGGGAAGTGATTATTCCCCTCTATTTGGCACTGGTGAGGCCACATCTGGAGTATTGCATCCAGTTTTGGGCCCCGCACTACAGAAAGGATGTGGACAAATTGGAAAGAGTCCAGCGGAGGACAACGAAAATGATCAGGGGGTGGGGCACATGACTTATGAGGAGAGGCTGAGGGAACTGGGCTTGTTTAGTCTGCAGAAGAGAAGAGTGAGGGGAGGATTTGATAGCAGCCTTCAACTACCTGAATGGGGCTTCCAAAGAGGATGGAGCTCGGCTGTTCTCAGTGGTGGCAGATGACAGAACAAGGAGCAAAGGTCTCAAGTTGCAGTGGGGGAGATCTAGGTTGGATATTAGGAAACACTATTTCACTAGGAGGGTGGTGAAGCACTGGAATGGGTTACCTAGGGAGATGGTGGAATCTCCATCCATAGAGGTTTTTAAGGCCCGCCTTGACAAAGCCCTGGCTGGGATGTTTTAGCTGGTGTTGGTCCTGCTTTGAGCAGGGGGTTGGACTAGTTGACCTCCTGAGGTCTCTTCCAACCCTAATCTTCTATGATTCTATGGTGCCACTCTGCCCCAGCCGTCACCTACCCGAAAGACCAGGGGATGGAGGAAGATTCCATGCCTGAGGGGATCAACTCGGTGACACGGCACCAGGAGAGTTTTAAAATCTGCCCATGCCATATAGCAGGTGTGGAGATACCACTGCTGGTGGACACTGGAGCACAAGTCTCACTCATAAACTAGACCGAATACCATAGATATTTTGCCTATTTCACCTTGCGGCCAGTGCAGTCCAACCGATCCAGATATGGCAATGCCAACTTCGCTTTGCTGGGGATGGTGGATCTCCCCATGACGTATCATCAACAAGACGTGGGAGCGTTCCCATTTTACGTGGCCCATTCTGGGGCCAACCTTCTTGGGCAGGATCTGTTCCAGGCACTGGGCTTTAAAGTATTAGGCTCACAGAATACAGAAATCCACCTTGTGGGGAATGATTGGAGAGACATACTCCCCGAGGACTCCTCTGGACTCAACTGTTGCCGTCGCTATAAGCATCATCCATGGGTGGATTCACTGGCCAGCCCAATTATACAGCCATTCTGCAGCCCTGCCCTGGCATTCAAGTATGCCATAGTCTCACAGAGATTTCTTGCTTGCTCAAGGAGGACATGATAGAAACGACTGACTCCCCACCATGGGTGGCAAACCTTGTTGTTGCAAAAAAGATAGAAGGGGAACTACGCTTTTGTGTGGGCTTGCGCCAAGTGAACAAGGCCATCAGATCCGACTTCTATCCTCTACCGATTGTGGAAGAACCGGCAGCACAATGTCTTGGTTCAGCTGTGTTCACTAAATTGGGTCTACACCAGGGATATCTCCAGATATCGTTAGTCCCTTACTCATAGAACCTCATGACTTTTCTCAGCCACATGGGCTCTTTCAGTTTCAAAGGATGCCTTTTGGTTTATCTTTGGCCCCTGGCTGTTTCCAAAAAGTCTTCACTTCACTGTTAGCAGGCATTCCTGGGGTGGCCATCTAGCCAGATGACATTTGGTTCACAGGTCATCTTCTTCTGACCACGATGCTTCCCCCCATGCAGGACTAACCCGATTTAAGGACCATCATCTCAGCTGAACATGGAGACGTATGTTTTTCATCTGGATTTTGTGGGTCATCATTGATTGATGTTTCCTTCCTGACCCTTTACTGATGAGCACATTACACCTTGATGCATGCGATCTGGTTGCGGTCATGGTCTTAGCAGGGTGGCAGCAGCTGCCTAAGGGGCTAAACAAAAATAAAGAAATGAATCATTTCCAAGGATTGCTGTTTGGGTTCTGCAGGAAGCCGGAACACACCTGGACACCTCAGTGTTTGAACCTGCGTTTCGATTTATGCCATGGGAGGCTATTTCTGGGCCTGAAATAATCTCTAAACTAACGGTGTGGTGAGGCCAGAGAGGTCAGAAACACGGGCAAGGAAGAGACGCGCCTGGGGGAAGCACAGCTATGGGATGGGGAGGGGAAAGCTGGGGCACAGTCATGGTGAAAGATTAAACAAACTAAGGTCCTGCTCCAATGCCCATCCAAGTAAGTGAGTCTTTCCATTGGCTTCCAGGGGGTCTGGTTCAGGCCCTAAGCTGCACAGTGCAGCTAACACAACGACTAGCTGTGCGACATGAGAGCCCATCTCCAAACAGCGGGATGGTCCAGAGACAGAGGGATCATTTAGGCAGGAGGAACGGGATGAATAACGGGGGCGTCCTTTGGCTGTCAGACCTCTGCCTGGGAAGGGAAGTGATGGAATCCCAGCTCTGGGAGCACTGGGAACAAGACACACTCTAGGTCATATACTGGCAGTCCTGTGTGCGCTGGCCGTGGCAGGATGGGCCAGCCAGGGGCCACACAGGGACTTTGCCTGAGGCCGGAGAAGAGGATTGAGATGGGGATTTGTCCTGCCTCTAATTCCTGTGGGGCTGATCCTGAGAGGTGCTGAACCCCACAGCTCCCAGTCAAATTCGTTTCTACGCATCGCTATTAATGTGACAAAACCGAATTAACTTAAACAAATCATTTGAATAGTCAGAAAAGATGATGTTGTGGTTAAAGCGCGGACTGGGTTTCAGGTCTGTGTTCTAGTCCCAGACTTCCTGGGCGAGACTCTTAATCTACCCCTTGTCCCAGGGCAGGTCTACACTTAAAACACTGCACAGCTGTTTCAGTGAAGATGCTACTACATCAGCATCGTTAATCCACCTCCGCGAAAGGGGGGCGCTACGTGGACGGGAGACGCCCTCCTTGTCATCCAGGATTGGCCTGGAGTCTCCAGGAATTAAAGCTTTATCTTTAATTCCTGATTATGTCATGAGCAGAAACCTCCAGGAATACGTCCGACCAAAATCGGTAACGCTACCTACGACCAGGGGTTAGGTCGGCATAACTGCATCACTCAGGGCTGTGGATTTTCACACCCCTGAGCAACGGAGTTATACCGCTGGAGGTCTGTGGTGTAGACCTGCCCCATCTGTAAAATAGGGATAATAAATCTGGATTGCCTGTTTAGATTGTAAACTCTTCAGGGTGCCAGCTGCCTCGTCGGTCTGATCTACATGACAGACCTCTATCGGAATAACTACGTCGCTCAGCGGTGTGAAAAGTCCACACCCCTGAGCGATGCAGTTGCACCGACCAAACCCCGCATGTAGACAGCTTCTCCCACCGACATAGCTACTGCCTCTCGGGGAAGTGACTTAACTACGCCAACAGGAGAGCTCTCCCATCGGCATAGAGCGTCTTCATTAAGAGCTTTGTAGCAGTGCAGCTACGCCGATGCCGCGATTTCAGTGCTAGCATGCCCTTAGTATGCGTAAGTACAATGCCTAGCACAATGGCGCCCTGGCTGTAGCAGGGCATCTAGGCATTCTTAAATAATACCCTGGATGCTTTTATTACACCAAAACCTACGCAGAACATATATCGAGGCTTATTTACCTGCTGCTGAAATGCAGCCCCCTGTAAGAGGGCTTTTATTACACCAAAACCTATGCAGAACATATATCGAGGCTTATTCACCTGCTGCTGAAATGCAGCCCCCTGTGAGAGGAAACATGGCAACTGTTTCTAAAGAGATCATGCACCTAGCACTGAAATGCAGCCACCTCTGAGATGGAGCATGGCAGCTGTTTATACAGGGATCACTCAGGTATGACAAGCCTGTGAATGTAGTTATCATGTAACAAACAAATCCATCTGTAATACACATGTAATTAAAGCCAGCATGGACCCAAAGACAGGGCCGACATTTAACTGGCATCAGGGAAGATGCTAACTAGAAAGACGTTAATTACCCAGCTTATCAGATGTCCGCATTGTTAACATAACCCTGACGTAATTAACCTGATACAAACTAGCCCACAAATATTAATTGCCTAAAACTTCCTTGTAACTCGACTGTATTAATAAGACCGTCATTATGTATGGATTGCATAGCTGGGGCAATTTGATTTGTCTCGCAGAAACACGATAAACCCAAGGAAGTGTTCTCCGAACAATCAATTGATATTTAATGAACGGACACAACCTGTCGGAGTAAATCTAAATTAAACGCCCGCAACATCTCATTTAAAGTGTTATGACAAAGGCTTCCGAGCGCGTGGCATGCGGCGCCCAGACCTGGGCGATGGGAGGCTGCAGAGAGAGACAGCAGGGGAGGAGGCACAACAATTGCTGCTCGCTCTTCAGTGATCACAGGAAAAATCCGTTCAGTGACCTCCCGAGGCAGCGCCAAGAAGATTCCACTTTTTCCAGGGGTGAAAGGCAAAGGCTAAGGGAAGCTAAGAAATCCAAGTTCCCCGCTGTGCAAACTCACCTGCTCCCATCACCTCTTCCCCCCACCCCACACTTCCGCTTCTCATGTTCATTCATCAGCCCACTGTACCTCAAATTTTAGGCCCCATTGCAGGACCGAGACCTTTGCTCGTAGGGATCTGTCTCAAAGTGAGCTATATGTACAGCTCCTAGCACCCCGGGGCACTGATCGCAGCGGGGGCCTTGGGGAGCTACAGCCAAAGTTACAGTAGTAATACGCTTCCTTCTGGTGCGATGGTCCAGTCCCCTCCCCCATCACCGATGCTGATGAATGGCACCAAACGGCCCTATTAGTACTTGGCAGCCTGGGCTCCTGGAGCAATGGCCATTGGCTCCAGCTCCGCATTAGGCTGAGCTCCAAAGCCTTCTGCAAATCCACTAATACGCTTGCTGGCCGGTAGCTGGCTGGGGAGTGGGGGAGCGATGGCTGCGGAGAGGGGGAGGGGGCCGGCGAGGTGAGGACGGGACAAGCTTCGGAGGGGATTTTCCTTCAACAGGCCCAGGGAATCAGTCTCGCCCTGAGGTGCTGGGCTCGGCCCCAGCCTCACAGCTGAGGGATGCTACGCCAGCGGCCGTGGGGGGCAGGAATACAGCATGGCCTCGCCCCGAAGCACAGAGCGGGGCGGGAAGTGCGTCCCCCTGGCGAGCTCTCCCAGTGTCCTGCGAGCTATCATGAGTGGGTAGGTGCCCCTGGCAGCGAGGCCATGGGCAAGGAAGGGGTTCCCGGGCATAGGAGCCCTGGAGATACCAGAGGCCAGCAGGGGGCGCCCTGCCTCCCTCATTGTGGCTGGTGCCGCTGCCGCCGGGTGTCTGTAGGCAGTTGTTTCGGGGCCCATCTTGCCAAGGGGGCCCTGAGCAGCCCCAGGGACCCTGAGCAGCCCCTTTCCAAGAAGGAGGGAGGAATTGTAGAGGCCCCAGAGCAAGTCACTGGAGAGCGGAAAAAGGGCTAGCCACCCTTTAGACACCCCAGCACCCCTCCTCCTGCCACTTCCCCATGGCCGGCCCAGCCCCCCCAGCCCCGCCAGGAGCATGATCCCAGAGCACCCTTGGTGCCCATTCTGCATCCCCCTGCCCTCCCACCCACTCCCACTGCAGAGTCTGCCCCCGCCTGCCTCAGGCTCGCACCCCTACTTCACCTTCTGACGTTCCTGTCGGTGAATCCTGCCACTCGGTCCCAGCCCCAGCGGGGCTGGAGAGACGCTGCCCATCCACTGCCAGCAGCAGGCCAATAAATGGCCATGAATAGACTGACGCAGCCTGCCCAGTGTCCGGGGCGTAGGGATCCAGGGAGGTTGGTCAGCGCCGGATCCCGGTTTGACAGGTCGGTGCTCACCAGCGACGCAGTCAATCGACAAGAATGTCCATGGCTGGCTGTGCCCTTCGCCAAGCTGCCATTGCAGGCCTCAGGCACCGAGGAAAGTCGCAGATCACTGGGCCAGACTGTCCATTGTTATGGCCCCATCACCAGGCACCTCCCAAGCAATTAAAACAAGAAACAACCATGACAATTTCCCTCTGTCTTGTCCAAAAAACATTGGCTTGGTTAATGGCGTGCAAGAGGGTGGGCATGTGTCTACAGGGGGGCGGGTGAGAGGTGGACGTGGATAGCACGTCTACGGGGAGGAGGGCAGCACATGTCTCTGGATGGGCATCAGGGCCGGCTTTAGGCTGATTTGCCGGATTCCCCGAAATTGGGCCCCGCGCCTAAGAGGGCCCCGCACCTTAGGCGCCTTTTTAATGTTTTTTTTTTACTTACCCGGCAGCGATCCACTCTGGGGCTTCAGCAGCATTTCAGCAGCGGGGGGGTGGGGGAGTTCCACTCCGGGGCTTCAGCAGCATTTCGGCAGCTGGGGGGGGGGGGTTCCACTCCGGGGCTTTGGCAGCATTTCGGCAACTGGGGGGGGGGGTTCCACTCCGGGGCTTTGGCAGCATTTCGGCAGCTGGGGAGGGTTCCACTCCGGGGCTTCAGCAGCATTTCGGCAGCTGGGGGGGGGTTCCACTCCGGGGCTTTGGCAGCATTTCGGCAGCGGGGGGGGGGTCCTTCAGTGCCTCAGAAGTCCCGGGGCGGACCCCCCACCACTGAAGTGCCACCGAAGCCCTGGACGGCCACCGGGTATTCGAATCGGGCCCCGCAGTTAATAAAGCCGGCCCTGATGGCATGCAAGAGGGTGAACATACAGAGCGCAAAGCAGGAGTGCAAGACAGTGAGCACGTAGCATGAAGAACTCAGAGCTGGGTTTTGCATTTGGTCCTGACTGCAGCGAGGCCCGTGGTCTCTTGTGCCCATGAGTTCCTCAGTCTCCTTGGAAAGTTCTTTCTCCTGCACTCAGCCCCTCCCCATGGGCCGATGGTTCCACTGTCCCAGGGGAGTGTAGCTGTACAGGGAACTCATGGTCATGAAGGGAAGGAGACAGGGTCACTAGGACCAGTCCACAGAGGGCTTTGAATGCAGTACTGAGACCTGGAACTGTTCTCTGTCCAGTGGGGATCCAAAGGGCAGAGCCCTGGGTGACGGATTCATGGGCCCCTGTATGCCTGAGCTTTGCACCACTTGGAGTTGTGATTTGCATCAGGGCCTGTGGCTTCGTTCCTAACTCTGATGTGAGCTGCAGCCTGGAGGCCACGGACACGTGGTGCGCCGTGGCCAGGTCTGAGGCGGATAGGACGGGTTCAGCTGTCTCACAGACAGACAGGGAACAGCATTGCAGCGCTGTGGGGCAAAGAACATTGGGATCCCATGGAGGAAAGAGGCCGTGTAAATCCTCAACTAACTTGGGGCCTTCTACGGCCCCCATCAGGCATTTGGGGCACAGAGCCACTAAGTGACTTGCCCAAGGAGTCTTTGATGAAGCTGAGAATTGAATCGGGGTCTCTTAAGTGCTAGGCTAGCCACCAAACGACTGGGCCGATCTGTCTCTTGCTGAGCTAAACGCCGTTCTCCTGCTACCAGTGGATTTAAACCGGCTTGCAGAGAACCGAACAGGGTATTCGGTATCTGCTCATAGCCAGGAGCTTTCGATAGTAACTATTTGCTACCGTCGCTGTGACACCCGGCTGGCTTCCTGCTCCACACAGCTCTGCCAATCTCTGGGCCAGATCCTCCCATCTGAACGCTGTCTGGGCCGGGCTCCCGTGCCTTGATTTCTGTTTGGGTTTGCTTGGATTCAGTGCGGGTCCGAAGCTGCTCCTCACACAGCAGTTGGAACACAAGGGAATCTCTCAAACCCATCTCCGGTAGGCAAGCTGGGCCTGGCTTTGCTCTATGATGTCATTATTGATGTCTTCTTTGGGGGGGGGGGGGGGGGAGATCTGTCCATTTGATTCTGTCGAATGCATGGCGGATGGCTAGCTATCCACCAGCCACTGGATTCAACAGCCGGAAATATATTTTAAAGGCAGGTGGGGGGATCAAAATACAAATCTATTCCGGCTTTTCCTCCCCAATTCCTTATTTCCTGATGCGAGCTGACGGGATTTGCTGGGGTTGGGTTTCCCCCCGCCCTCCACATCTCATTTCTTTTCCATTAAAGGTTTTTTGCCTCAATTTGAATCCCTATCAATAACATTTAATTGTTGGCCACAATTAAATCTATCAATACGGAATAAGCCAAAAAGCTGACGTGCTGCTTCCTGCCTTCGTTCGCTGGGAATAAAGAGTTGGGGGGGTTAAGTGAAATGCTAATAAAAGGACTGATCCGATTCTTTGTCAAAGCGTATTGAACTGCTAGCACAAACAGAGCCCTGAGACGATAGACAGACGCCCCCCGCCCGGCCGGCTTACGTCAGTCTTAATGTACCCGGAGTATCAGATTGGTAATTGCTTCTGCTGTTGTCCCCTTCCCTGGCGGATCTCAAAGCACTTCACAGACATTGGGTCAGACTCCCAGCGTGACAAGGCAGTGTAGCGTTTTAGGGGGTGGGACTGGCCCTCAGAGACCCAGGTTCCTGGATTCCTAGGGATCATTCTGATCAGCTAGTCTGGCCGCCGGCATAAACACGGGTCCCAGCGTTCTGTTTCTGGCTCTGCCACTGACCTGCTGTGTGACCCTGGGAAAGTCTTACGTCTGCGTCCCCTCTCATCCTGCACCTGCCTGGCCTACTTAGACTGTAAGCTCCCCGGGGTCGGGGGTGTCTCTCACTCCGTGTCTGTACAGCACCTAGAACAATGGGGACCTGGTCTTCAGATGCTACTGGAACACCAATAAAACAGCAGCCGCATCCCTGGGAAGGGGCTCAGTGCTGTTATCCCCATTATCTAGACAGGGAAACTGAGGTATGGAACAAAGCCAGGAAGAGAACCCAGGAGTCTTGGCTCCTACTCCCCTAAATGTGGGAGGCCTTCTCTACAAATTCTCACAGCTCTCTGCTTAGCATGTGGGAAGATGAAGTTGAATGTAAACCTTATTATTCATTCAGCACCATGTGCTCACAGTGCCTCAGTATGTGAGCCCCTCTCTCCGCCCCAGGGAGGTGCTGTTATCCCCATATTACAGATGAGGAAACTGAGAATATGTGATTCACCCAAGCCCATGCAGCAAACCTGTGGCAGAGCCAGGAACCAAGCCCAGATCTTCTGAGCCAGTGCTCCCACCACAAAGCCTTCCTTCCTCCCTCCACCCTGTAGAAGACCCTGTAGGCCTTGTCTACATGAGACAGTTTTACCAGTTACACTGCTTTAACTGTACTGGTTAACACCTGGGTGGGCACTTTTATTCCAGTATAAGAGTGTCCACACTGGGGCAATACCAGTGTACCTACGCTGGTTTAAATTCCTAGCCAGGCTTCCGCACAAGATATGGTCCCCATGTGACCTAGAGACCGGTTGGTGCCAACTGGCAGAGGGCACAGGGCGTGCACAGGGATTTACAGGGCTCTCCTGGTTTGGACGCATGCATGATAGTTCACCAAAAGGTGGCATGTGAGGTCTCTACTGAGACAGGTAGTCTCTACCATGGGTCGATATAATCATTGCCAAATGTACATGTGGATACTATATAAGGAGTCCTGTGTCTATACCAAAAATTATGTTCTTAAGGTCTTGGAATTAAAGCCGGTCACCAGGAGGGGACATACCTGGGAACTGTTCCTTTCAGGTGGGAGGCAGCCACCACCCAGCCCCCGGCCTGGCAGCTGATTGCACGCTGAGGCAGCTACCGATTAAGAGATTGCCAAATTGAGGGCGAGCAAATCTACTGGAAGCAAGTCAGCAGGGTGGTGCCCTGCGCATGAATAAAGACAGAGGATTGTTCTGGGAGAACAAAGTGACACACTAGATCTTTCATCTAGCAGCATGTGTGTCTCATGAAAGGAGGATCGCAGCCCCGGCTGGCTGTAAACCGCTGCAGGGATCTTGGGTGAGCGATACGTTATTAGACATGAGAGCATCTTGTTAAGCAAGTCTAGGCTCTAGCATGCAGGTTATGATTTTATTTTATATGGAACCGTTTGTTTCCAACACTTGCACTTGCTACTGCTTGAATCTCTTGTGCTTTGTTAAATAAACGTATGTGTGATTTCACTATAAACATACCTAAGTGCTGCGTGGTAAGAAGCGCGAGGAGCTGAGCTGGAACTGGTAGGCTGGGCAGCCCCGTTTCTTTGGAAGCAGCAGAGCTGTGAATGCCCAGTGCACCGGAGCCAGACACTCCAGGCCGACGTTCAGAGGGGCCGAGGGTGGGAGCGTGCCTATCGCTGACCTGCGAAGTAACAGCACGGCCTGTGAGTGCTTGTATTGCCCGTGGCCAGAGGAGTCAGGGAGCTGTGCGGCAGGAAGAGAGCAGGCCAAAGCTGCCCTGGTGGAAAGGGAGAAGATGGGGGAAGGGATTGCACTGCTACAGACTAGGGACCGAATGGCTAGGCAGCAGTTCTGCAGAAAAGGACCTAGGGGTTACAGTGGACTTGAAGCTGGATATGAGTCAACAGTGTGCCCTTGTTGCCAAGAAGGCTAACGGTATATTGGGCTGTATAAGTAGGGGCATTGCCAGCAGATCGAGGGACATGATCATTCCCCTCTATTCGACATTGGTGAGGCCTCATCTGGAGTACTGTGTCCAGTTTTGGGCCCCATGCTACAAGGATGTGGCAAAATTGGAAAGAGTCCAGTGGAGGGCAACGAAAATGATTAAGGGGCTGGAGCACATGACTTATGAGGAGAGGCTGAGGGAACTGGGATTGTTTAGTCTGCAGAAGAGAAGAATGAGGGGGGATTTGATAGCTGCTTTCAACTACCTGAAAGGGGGTTCCAAAGAGGATGGATCTAGACTGTTCTCAGTGGTACCAGGTGACAGAACAAGGAGTAATGGTCTCAAGTTGCAGTGAGGGAGGTTTAGGTTGGATATTAGGAAACACTATTTCAGTTGGAGGGTGGTGAAGCACTGGAATGGGTTACCTAGGGAGGTGGTGGGCTCTCCATCCTTAGAGGTTTTTAAGGTCAGGCTTGACAAAGCCCTGGCTGGGATGATTTAGTTGGGGATTGGTCCTGCTTTGAGCAGTGGGTTGGACTAGATGACCTCCTGAGGTCCCTTCCAACCCTGAGATTCTATGATTCTATGATTGGGGCAGGAGAAGGTGGATCTCAGGCTGCATTGGTTGGGATCCAGATCAATGGAGTGGGGCCTGCGGTGATAGGGGAGCAGGAGGGCAAAGCTCAGAGAGGCTGCAGGGGACTCCGAGCTCCCAGGAGGACACCCTATGGGATCTAGACTGACCAGCGCTCTAATGGCCAAACCAGTCGCTAACTGTGACCCTCTGAACACAGAGGGGATTGCTGTGGATGTGAGCACACGCTAGCTGTGAGCCCCCCAGTTGCAGCGGCAGGGAAGAGAAGCAGCAAACCTCTCCTCTGCCCCGTGGTACATGCCAACACCCGCGCAGGCACGCCTGACTTTGCAAAGCTAGGACCCAGCGAGCTAATTCCCTGATCTGCTGTTTCTGGACGCTAGGGCTGTGAAATGAGTTTTCAGGTCTCAGCCTAGTCCCTATGAGATGTTGGCTCCCATCCCAGAAGTCTGCGCCCAGTGCAATATGCTGAGCTGTCTCTGTTCACCAGAAGCCCCAGGCTGGAGAAGCCCAGTGCTGGAAGGGCAGGGGGATTGTGAGTCAGGGCTGAGGTGCATCAGCAGAACTATCTATGGGAGGAGAGAGGAGGAGAGAAGATTACAGAGGGCCTGCCTGACGCTAGCCTGCACCATCCACCCCCTTCCAACCTTTCGTGAGCACTCAGTCCAGGTTGGAAGCCAAACCCTTGGTCCTTGGACAGGAAGCCACCACTCCCAAAGCATCTGTCAGAAAGGAGGCACCATTGTCTAGTGGTTACAGCAAGAGATGTAGCTTCTAACCCTGGTTCTATAAGTGACACCCCTCCGTGCCTCAGTTTCCCCCTCTGCAAAAGAGGGAGTGAGTTTATCTCCCTCCAGCTGGGGGAGGCTGTGAAGTGCTCAGAGCTGCGTATTAACGCCAGGATCTCGCTAGGCACACGCCACCGGTTTGTTAACAGTCTATTAAACAGGGCTTGTGCATTAAAACTCCGCCCTTAACCCCTCATGCTGTTCAGTCTATTGCATATTGTCTCGGGGCGGGGGAGAAGGGTAGCCAGGCCATTAGCACTGGGGAGGGCGGGAGGAGCAGGTGGTGCTCAGGGTGGGTTTATTTATATTATTCGCCTCTCAAGGACTGACAGCCATGCTGGGCTTTTTTTCTTTTATGTAAATTGAACATGACAATTAGTTTATTTTTGTTTGTGTAAATTACAACTGGCTGCTACTGAATATGCTACTTCTCGCTGAATAAACCGGGGGGAGGGGAAATGCGACAGACCCCCCCCCTTTTCCCAACTCCCTCCCCCTTGGGGATCAACAACAGCGCACAGCTCCTGCTGGGAGCAGTGACCACCGGGCACGGAGGGCATCCGAGGTGCTCAGATACCTCGGTAATGGACAGTACAACAAACCCCAAGAGATTCAGAGATTTTTAAGGCCAGGAGAGAGCATTCCATCCTCTGCTCTGACCTCCTGTATCACACCGGCCCCTACACTCCACCCAGCTGCCCCTGTATGGAGGCCAATACAAACCAGTTATGTGATGCTCAGGTCCATTCCAAGGACAGCCGCCGGAAGGTTTTTCCCCTAGCGGTCCCCGTCAGGCCAATCCAGGCACCCCCTGGGGTCGTGCCTTTATGGCGGTGCTTATAGGACCCTGCCAATCCACCACCTCTTCAGTTCCTTCTTACCGGCTTTGTTGTGACAGAGGGGGAGGTGGGTGGGTCTTGGAATGGACATGAGCAACACATCTCGAAGAACCACAGTTACGAGAGGTAGGTAACCGGTTTTTCTTCTTCGAGTGATTGCTCGTGTCCATTCCAAGTAAGTGACTCCCAAGCAGTTCCCAAGAAGAGGGGTCAGAGCGCCCGGATTCGTGGATTGACGCACCGCTCTGCCGAATGCATCCTCCTGGAGTATGCTGTCAGCGCGGGGGCTGGCACCTTTACCAAGTCAGAGCAAGTTTGGATGCAAGACGTGATCCACAAAGAAATTCTTTAGGTGACACCGGAGGTCCCTTCAGTCTGGTTTGTTGGGTTTTTAATAGATTTCTGGCAAACCCCACCCAGCTTAAACCCTTGAGACCGAGGCATGCCCCGGTCTCAGGGAAAAGAAGGGGAACGGGGTAGGGAACCCCGGGATGGGGACTGTAATTAAGAACTAGACTACCATTTAAAAACTACTGACAACCGTTTGAACTATTTACAGATTAAAACTAAGAGTTCACTAGGGGATCGCTCGAGAGAGAGAGAGCGCCAACGATCGTCATGGGCAGTAAGAAGGAACTGAAGAGGCAGGGGGTCGGCAGAGCCCTATATGCAGCGCCATGAAGGTGCAACCCCAGGGGACGCCTGGACTGACCCAAATGGTACCACTAAGGGAAAACTTTCAGCAACTGTGCACGCAGGGTACACACGCCTCCTTGGAATGGACCTGAGCAAGCACCCAAAGAAGAACTTGTGTTTGGCTAACGCATCACTTCCAGAAAGGCAGCCATTGGGGTCTGAAGACACCAAGAGAAAGACAATCCACCACTGCCCTCGGGGGTTTGTTCCAACAGTGAATCACCTGCATTGGTAAAACACTGGGCCTTATTTCTAATGGGATTTGCCTGGCTGCCACTCATGGTTCTCGTTATGCCTTTCTCCACTAGACTGAAGAGTGCTTTGGTACCCAGTTTTTTCTGCCCAAGAAGGGACTCATACGCCATAATCGAGGCACTTCTCTAGCCTTTCGATAAGTTCAACATCTTTAAGTCTCTCACTGTCACTCGTTTTCTCCAGCCCTCAAATCATTTTTGTGGCTCTTCTCTGCACCCTCTCCAATTGCCCGTCCTCCTTTTTCAGAGGCAGACATGATGATAAGGTTGCGAGGAGCTAGCTAGGGTGCATCACTGCCCTCTCCTGGATGGAATCAGAACTGCTCAACTGTGTGTCATAGGCCCTACAGTGCTAGTGCCAAATGGAGATGGTTCCTCTAGCTCCGGGAGAAGGGAGCTGTTCTTTTGACTCAGGGGAGTTGAGTTCTAGTCCTGCTGATGCCATGTAGGGGAAGGTGAGGGGTTTAGGTGACTAAGGGCAGGCTAGTGTAGTACACAAAAGGTCCCGTTTATGTAAGGGGAGCACCCGGTATGTACCTTTCTATAGTGTCTTGCATCCGGAAAGATCCTGCCTGGGCTTTGTTATCTATCCATATATGTCATATCGTCCATCCTTAGGGTGGGATGGGGCAGCTGCTTATCCGGGCTACCCAGCCCTTTAGGACAGGAAGTGAAGGTCAGGTGATCCAATGGAGGACAGTCACCAGAGCTAACACTGAACACTTGCCAAAGGCCCATGGGATCCTTACTACTCACCACCGGTCTAGACCTGGCCTTTCCATCTTACCTCAACCCCTCCAGCACCGCAGCCCCCCTTGTGCCATGCCTGGGCAATGGGTCCAGGCCTGGATGCGAGCAGAGCAGAGGAAACACCTGGAGCTGCAGCAGGGGTCACTCCAGAGCCGGCCCTAGCGGGGAAATGCCATTAGCTTTCAAACCACCTCACCCCAAGAACCGGCTGAGGAACACTCCGCTCATTTACCGCTCCCCTACAGAGACCCCGATTTCTGTCATTCCCAGAACTGTCCGAATGGAGCTGGGGCTGACGGGAGGGAATGAGCAACGGGAAACATGGGCTGAATGGTAGGGGAAAGCTCTTGCCGGGAAGACGTTGATGCTCCCAGATTCTCGTGGTGAGCGAGGTTGCCCGAGACCCAACCTAAATTCCCCTTTGTTCATTCTCACCCCCTTGCTCCTGGTCCTGCCTTCTCCCCTTGCCGATGCTGGGCCCAGCCAGCCCAACCGCGCTCTCTCTCTCTCCCCTGCAGCCAGGCCCTCCGGCCCCTGCATCGGCGTGGATCATCTTCCCCCCGTTCCCGCTGGATCTCTGGCCCCCGGGCAGGTGGAGGCTCTTCCACAGATGGCACTGCAGGGAGGCAACATCATGGGTCAGCAGTATCAGCAGCAAACCCCCAGAGATTGAGAGAGACACCCCCCCATCCCTGCCCTGCCCTCACCCGACCAGCAGCTCCTCCTCTGTTTTGCAAAGCACAGACCTCACATGCCTTTTCCTGCAGCCACCATCAGCACCTTGAGGCAGGTGCAACCTTCCCCGCTGCTGCCCGTGAACCTGGCTCCCCTCTCAGGGTCTGCAGGGACGGGGGCCCTGGATCTGAGCAGGCACGTGCGTGGGGGAGGATCATGTGACCAAGCCTGGGCAGGGGGTGAGCCTTGTGATGCCCATGACCTCAGCCAGCTGGTGGGAGTTTCAGCACCTCAGCTGGGTGGAGGCTACTTGGGGGGGGTGTCTCTGAGAATGGGCAGTTGAACACCACCCCCAACCCCCTTAGCAGGAGCCACTGGCATGGGGCAGCTGAACGCCAGCAATGTACCTGGCATTCCACCCCGCTCCCCTGGCCCCACGGTGGAAATCACAGAAAATAAAGCTCCCCCATGGGGAATGCGCCAGGAGAGCGACACAGCCGCTGGAATCCAAGCCCCAGTTCTTTTGACTTGTGCTCTAGTCATCCTGGATCCAGGCCTGGAACAAGCTGCTGCGTAATAGGCAGACTGGGCATAGGAGAGAAATCGGTTTGCCTATAAAACCACCAGCAAAGTATTGCCTGGTTTGTAGGAAAGCCTCAGGGAACCATTGGCGCCTGGCTGGCGTGTTCCAATTCTCCCCTCCCAGCTCACCCCAGCAGCAGTCGCACCTTGCAGCAGCTGCAGCTTGCGTGTGTGCAGCACTCACCCCCCGGCACTAAGAACCTTTTAGCCTTTGTAACGTGCATCATCCCAGGAGTCAAACACAGACCGTGATCAGCAGGAGGGAGGCCCAGGCCCCTCCCCTGAGCTGGCACAAATACAGGTGGTTTGCGGTTACCTTCAGCCCTTCCAGAGACTCACCTTCCCAGAGCAGTGGGGCAGGTTCTGTCCAAAGTTACGCTGGTGTAAATCGGGCAGATCCTACTAAAGTCGACCTGGTTCCTGTGGATTTACACCAGTGCACCAAGATTGGGCTCCGGGGTCAGCATCTCAGCCTTTTCCGTCACTGGAGATCCTGGTGCAGCTCCCTCCCTCCCCTAATCGCCCAGACGCAAAGCCACACCTATCTTGCGGCCAAGGTGCCACATGAGAAACAGACACCAGAGGAGAATGGATGTGGGGCAGCAGCCTCGTTAAGTCCCTCCCATCAGTGTCTGGGCTGTTGATTTCCTCTTAGTGGAGTGGAGGGTTTTACATGTCTAGGTACTGAGTTTCCCCTTGCTGATCTCAGCTCTCCAGGTCACTTTGATCCCCTTGGAGGAGAGGCTGGAAATCCTAAGAGAGAGTACGGGGCAGGGCTACAACAACCACGTTACCAACCCCATACATTCAGAAATCATGAGACAGGCCCCCAAAATTGTGAGATTGGCTTCAAAATCATGAGATTTGTAAAAGAATAATAAATGTCGGGGTCTTTTTTTGGACCTTCCAGGGGCACCGGTGTCACAGTTTCAAGCTCTCCTCTGCAACAATGGCTTGAAACAGACTTCGTTTTTTCCCCAGTGAAAGCCCAGATTCTCATTCCTCCAGGAGCTGGGGCTTTAAGAAAGACACCGGATCTCATGAGAGAAACGATAAAGTCGCGAGAGCTGGTGACGCTGCAGTGACATGCCAGTGGGATAGGCGCCAGGTTGGATTAGATCACGTGGGTCTTGCACCCAGCATCAGACAGATGCTGCCCTGTGGAGTGCCAGGACTTGGGTGCTTAGGGGAGCTGTAACAATAGATGCCTCCTAGCAAGCTGCTGTTGCCCCTGGAGAGTACAAAGCCCCATGGCAGAGCATCCACATCAGCAGCCTGTCCTGTTCCACTCTGCCTCAGCCACACTGCCCGGGGAACCTTGCATCTCCCGAGATCACATGCAGGTTTCTTGGGTCCCCTTGACCCACCAGCTCAGTAGAGATTCAAGCAAGGTTCTGCCACAGGGACACTTGTTGGTTTGGAGCTCAGCAAATCCCACGGCCGTAGTCAGGGGGAACGTAGGGCAGGAAACAGCCGCGAGCTTTTAAAGCAGTTGGTGGGAATGTGAAAAACGGCCCCTTACCCATGGCAAGATAAACTGAGCCCAGAAAGCAGGCTGAAAACTACGCCAAAAGGAAGAGACGAATCCTTTGTCTGGATGTTTGTTTAGACTTTCAGCTGGGCTTTTATTACCCCGGAAAGGGATCATCCATTTTAGTCTCTGTGACATGGCCGGAGGACTGAGCCACTGAAGACCCATCTAGTAAGGTCAAGAACCTACCGGGGGTGCGTGAGGCAGGACAGACTGCAGCACCACACCCAGACTCCAGGAGGCACTCACAAGAGGCGAGTGTCCCGTCACACGTAATTTACATTTTTTCCTCTGACATGCATTACTTTGCCTTTCCCAACATTGAATTTCCTTTGCCGGCATGTTGCTAAGGTCTCTCTGCAGTTCTCTCAGGTCCTGACCTAAATAACTTTGTATCATCTCCAGATTTTGCTACCTCGCCACAGACGCCCCCTTTCCAGATCATTACTAAATACATTAACCAACACCGGACCACCTGGAGGCCTCTGCTGTTAACCTTTTGCCATGATAAAAACTGACCATTTAATCCTACTCTTTATTTTCTGTCTCTTAACCAGTTCTTCATCCAGGACAATACTTTGCCTCTCACCCCATGACTACTTAGGATACTTCTTTAGTAGTCTCTTCCCTGGGACCTTCTCAAAGGTGTTTTGGAGGGCTAAATAAATTACTTCATCCAGTTTGCCTTTATCCACCATTTTATTGAGATGTTCAAGGAATTCTAAGAAATCAGTGAGACATGATTCTCTTCGCAGAAACTATCCTGGTTAGGCCCTATCATTCCATGATCTTCCAGGTGTTTTGTTATTCTGAATTTTATTATAGTTTCAACCAGTTTGCCAGGTATAGCTGTAATGCTTACTGGTCTAGAATTCCCTAGCCTTTTTTCCCCCAATATGGGTACAACAGACACTACTCTCCAGAAGAGAAGAGTGAGGTGGGATTTGATAGCTGCTTTCAATTACCTGAAGGGGGGATCCAAAGAGGATGGAGCTTGGCTGTTCTCAGTGGTGGCAGATGACAGAACAAGGAGCAATGGTCTCAAGTTGCGGTGGGGAAGGTCTAGATTGGATATTAGGAAACACTATTTCACGAGGAGGGTGGTGAAGCACTGGAATGGGTTCCCTAGGGAGGTGGTGGAATCTCCTTCCTTGGAGGTTTTTAAGGTCCGGCTTGACAAAGCCCTGGCTGGGATGATTTAGTTGGGAATTGGCCCTGCTTTGAGCAGGGGGTTGGACTAGATGACCTCCTGAGGTCCCTTCCCACCCTGAGATTCTCTGATTCTCTGACTCTCCACGCTTCAGGAACAGTGGCTGTTTTTAAGGCGTGGGTGCATATTTTTGTTAGCAGCTCAGCGGCTTCATATTTAAGCTCCCTCAGAACTCTTGAGCAGACCATGTGGGCCTGGTGACTTACTGGTTTTTAAATTATAAATTTGCTCCAGCAAATTCTTTTGCTTCTGATACCTCCATCTCTGAGAGGCTCTCATGTTTCTTATCAGGAAAGAGCAAATCTGGGTAGATATCTCCCGCACATCCTCTGCAGTGAAGCCTGATGCAAAGAAATCATTGACTTTCTCAGCTATGTCCCTATTTTTCTTAATTGGTCCCTTTGACCCCAATGATGTAATGGACCCACGGATTCTTTCACAGGCTTCCTGGTTTTGATATACCTAAAGCATTGCTTGTTTGTTTTTACATCTTTAGCTATTAGCTCTTCGAAATCCATTTTCAACCCTTCTAATTTCCCTCTAATACACCGGCTTATTGACTTCGACAGGGTCACATGTAGTTGAGCAGTTGTGATTCCATCCAGGAGTGGGCGGTAGCATGCACATACACAAGATCATTCAATAAAGCATTTTTATTTTTTTACATTAGCTGGGATGGGGCCAGAGAGATCATTTTAAATGACTGGTGTGATAATATTCTGCTCGTGTAGGATTTGGGAAGTTTTTCTTTGTTTTCTAAGGAAAGGGAGAGCCCTTAAAGTTTGCTACTAAAAAGTAACCAGTTTTATTCCTCTCAGCTGCAAATATACACCCCCTCCCCGGATCTTTCCACCATGGATTCCAGATAAATAAGTTATAAAAGGCCATTTCCTATACCGAGAAATGTATAATTAATATTACCACTAGAGGGCATTCAAAACACCATGTGCATGTGTCGCATACTGGAGTCACGCAGGACAAACGCAAACTCGGATTCCCTCTGTTAAAAATACCAGATTACTTTTCAAGAGCTGCCTAGCAAGATTTTATACTATTTAAAGACAAACCCCTACCTACATTGGGGCATTTTAGGAAACAGAAAATAGACTTGCAAGGCCTTCAGGGCAGGGACCTTGTATTCATGGTCAGTAAAGCATCTCACTTGCTTTGGGCGATATATTAATAGCAGCTCTGAACACACAGTTATCAAATGTAGATGGCTAACGTTAGGCACGGAAATTCGTCCTCAGGCACATTAGTCATGATTTGTATCGCAGCCGTGCCTAGAAGCCACGACCCAGAGCGCGACCCCGTTACACTGAGCACTGCACACATAGAGGAAGACTACGTCTACCCCACACACCACTTCCAGTGGCGTGTAGGATACGTGTAGCTACACACGGCAGTGAAAAGCAGGCTGCATCCACGCTGCGGTGTGTTCTAACGTGTCAGCGACAGGCTCTTCCCCATTGCTGAAGCCTGTCCTTGCTGCCGGAGGCTTTTTCTGCAGCAGGACACCAACCAGCTAAAAACAGCAGTGTAGATGGGAAGTGGGCTGGTAGAGCCTGTTCTCTACTCAGCCAGGCCTCACCATCCACAGAGCTACTTAAACCTCTACTGGGGGGGCCACCCGAGCACGTACTCTTCTGCCCGCTGCCGAAAGAGCCAGTCCTTGCAATCTAAACAGAGGAAGGAAGTCATTCCAGGCACTTACCTTTGAAAATTTTGGTCTCCACATTTATCTTCCATTTTCATGTGTGGCCTCTTCTTCCTTGTTCAGGATCACCCAACTGGACAAGATGCTGAAATATTGTACCACGACAATGGGTGCAGAATAGATTGGACAGATAGATTATTATAAACAAATGGAACCATTACAGTGCTGCAAGCCCCAGCTGCTGGAGTCATGGGAATATATGGGAGTTTCATTTTTTAAGGAAGGGAAAATGTGACTCAAGTGCTTCCTAAGGGTTTCAAAACAAGAAGGTAAATGAAAACAACTCAGAATGTGAGCTTTTTAATTTCATGCTTTTTTAGCCAATGCCGTGATTTTGCAGGGCCAGGCGCATGATTGTTTAGTGTCTGGGGTTGGAAACAGTGCACTTATTTGTGTTTATTGTGTGCATAAAGCAACAATAAAATAAAAAGGCTTTCCAGGAAAATTCCCTATTGGTTACTAAACTCAGCTGAGATTATTAAAACAGAAAGAATCTTACAAAAAAGCCCATCAGAGTTGTATTTTGTTCGCCCTTTGTTCTTCACTCAGTATGGACAGAAAAGCTAGCCTGGCCAACTTCATGGTCAGTTTCTGGTCAGTTTCACGTTCTGATTCACATGACACCTGGGTCCAAGGGATGATCCAGGTTACAGGACAGCTAAAGAAGGCTCAGTTCTTGCCCCATCTACAAATAACTTCACTTACTCTCAAACAACCATTTTTTTTAAAAAGTCAAGAGGTTTTTTATTCTTTAAAAACTGTTTAGGTGTCAAACTTTTGTTTTCATTTAGGCTCCTTAAGAGTTTCCCTCGAAAGCTGATGAAAAAAAAAAAAAAAAAAAAAAAAAAAAAAACTTTGGACCAAATATCTTCTACCATTTGCATTTACTTTATGGTCCCTTTTCTCCATAAATAGCTTTCTTGAAGGGGGGTTGCCTGTTTGTGGATTTACAACTTATTGGGTTAGTCCAGCAGAACTGGTCCTAACTGCAAGTCTGCTTGATGCCCTCCTCCTTGGACACACAGTGGTGCGCTTTGCTAAACATTGATTTGCACATAATGAGAGAGAAAGAGACACACAGACCGACCTGCAGACTGCCACAGGTCCATTTGAAAACTGATGAAACGAACACCTCTCAAACCCACGATCAATCAAAATCAAATTAACTCTGTTTCTTGACAGGCCACAAAGCAACATGTCTCACGTGTCAGACAGTTTGTTTTTTTTAGGGATAAATAATGGGGGCGGAGGGTAGGAGGCAGGCATGCGGGAGGTGTAAAAACAATATCTAAACAAAAACAGAATGCAAAGAACTGGAGAAAATTAAAAAAGTGTGTAGGGCAAAATACGTAATCAAAACAGCATCTCAGGGTTATATACACAAATACATACTCTCTCATTGGCCAGCTCCTGGTCTCAGTTATGCTGGTTTAAATCCAGAGTAACTCCACTGAAGCCAATGGAGTTATACTCCAGATTTACATCAGTATAACTCAGTTCGTAAACAACCCCATCACCGTTAGCAGTTAAAATAATTTTATACTATACGATCAAACTTCATTCAGTCTTCTCGAGTTCACAAGTTCCATAATCCACGTATCCCAAACAGCCTCCTCACCCTGCTTCTCGGCAACAATTTAATAGCCGAGTGTCGTAGGATGCTCTCATTTTACTAAGACGTCATGACTTCTGCAAAATACACTGCAGTACATTCAGTCGTATAACTAGGGAATATTAGTATCAATAATTAAAACTGAAGCTACGCTTGGCAAATGAACGAGCAAAGTGTATTTTGTGGTGCATCATCGATTGTTTTATCTTGGTTGTCCGCTTATTTGCAAAATCTGGGTATCTACAATGATTTGTCTAATCATGCGTGCAAGATGACGTGTTTTGCACACAGAGAACAATATATTTAGCGCACACTCACGATGCACCGGCTAAGAGCATCACGGACATTTGAGATGGGAAAGCTCAGTTAGGTCATTTAGTCAGATCCAATAGGCAAGGCTGGGTTGGTCTTGTGGTTAAAGTACGGGAGTGGGAATCATAAGAGCTGGGTCTACTCCTCGCTCTATCACTGACCTACCTACAGCCTGACCTTGGAGACGTCACTTCACCTCTCCAAGTCGCAGTTCCTCCATGTGCAACAATTTAATTTTGTACTACAATCTAAGACCAGCCCAAAGATTTCCACACCTCAGCACAGATCTGAAAGCAGTTGTTTAAACCAATAAACTGCAGGACTCCCAACCAGAACGTGAAACTGATCGTAAACCAGCGTGAAACTGACGTCACTGCTCTCCCTTGTCCAAAGGCGGAGACGTGCAAAGGGCAGACACAGTGAAAAATAAAACTGAACGTTTAGAGTCTTTTCCACTTCAGTAATACAAGGTGATGCCCGTTACGCAGGGGAAACAATCCATTTATTCACAGTCTGGGGGGCCAGATCCGTAGCTGGCGTGAGGGAGCATCACTGGATTGACTTTGGTAGAGCTATGTCCCTTTACGCCAGCTGGGAATCTGGCCTGTGATTTTAAGCTGACAGTGGCCCTTTAAAATTGCTCTCCACACCTCTGGTGAGGCTTAATGAAAGCTTGGAAAGCCCTAGAAAAGCCTCCCATGGAAGAAGCCACATTCGTCATCAGTCATCTGCAGGGGAGTTCCCTACGGCACTTTCTCCGGTGCTTCGTCCATCCTAGTTTGAAATGACCCAGCCGCTGGGCTGAGTCTCTAAGGCCTGATCTCGCTCCCATTGACGCCAGGTGTTCAAAGCCCTAAGGAGCAACCTTCAGAGTTGCAGCCCGAGGGAGGATGAAAACAGGCCCGGCCTACACAACAGCCTGATGCAAACATACAGAGAAAGCTGGAGAGCGCTCCTGTCAGCTGTAAGACGTCTTAATCCTCCACGCTGACTCCAACATGCGGAGGGGCTAATGTCCTAGCCTCAGGCCACTCGAGTCCTCAGCTCAACGAGGGAGCGTGGCTGCCAGTGGGAATGACTTATGGGGCCACCCCATCTGGGCCCCAGGGGATTTTTGGCCAGCCCCTAAGAGACACCATCAAGTCACCGTGCCTGGCAGGCTCTCTCCAACAAAGCCTCCAGGACTGGAGGAGCAGGGGGTGGGCTGCAGAGTTGGGGGAGCCCTGGGCTGGTATAGCAGGGGATGGTGCAGGGTAGGTTCAGGAAGTATTGGCAGAGTAGGGAGGGGAGCCCGGGACTGGAAGGGCAGGCTGGCTACGCTGGAAGAATTTGCACAGGCCCCGTCTGCGTGTGGCCCTCTAGTTCACCAGTTTCAGGGTGCCTTGTCCACTGTGCACATTTTACTCTTCAACTGAGGTACCCGGGTTGAGGGGCCTGAGGCCCTGAGAGTTTCCTGTGCTGTGTTCAATGCCCAATAAACCCTCCTGTTTTACACTGGCTGAGAGTCACTCCGGGCTAGAGAACAGGGTTGCATCAACCCCTTTGGGGTGTGGAGGCCCTGGGGGTCCAGAGCACGTGGACTCCCTGAGGGGGCCCACGGCGAGAGAGAGACGTGCTACGGCTCAGAGAGGTGCAGCTCCAGGAGGTGGAGGGGCCTGATCCTGAGAGAGAGTGGACCCCCTCACTGAAAAGGGCACCCCCCCACGGACCGCACGGGGCCAAGAGTGGGCATGATCTGTGAGTCCGTGACAGGTGTCTCCTGCATTATCATCACAGCCACGGTGTGCTCACTCCACTCTCTCCGCAACAAGACAGAGCCACATTCACAGGGTCCAGGTCAGAGAGATGCCCCCAACTCATTGCTCCACCAACACCACTCACCCCGTGCTCCGCCTGCGCCCCGGCAGACGGACGTGCAACGCACAAGAACGCTGCAAACTCCAAAGTCCCCTAGGGCTCTTCCAAAGCGAAGCACGAGATGAAGGGAAACCCTGAGGGGCTACCGCCCCTTCCGCATGACGGCTTCGCTCGGGGGAAACTGAGGCCCCCTTTGGCAGGGTTGACATTGCAGGTGATGCTGTTCCTGCAGCACTACCCCTGTGCGGACAGTGGCGGGGGCTAGTGATTAGCTAGGGAGGGCGAGGGAAGAGCTGGGGAAGAAGACACTGCCCAAGGCGGGGTTAGGTGGCAGGAGGCACGTGATTCAGGGCAATGAGGAAGGTCACAGCTCCTCTTAGCCCTGCCAAAAGCATGGACACGACAGGCTAATATCCAGCGAGAGGGTTCCCGAGGGAACTTACAAGCCAGCAGCAAGGAGTCCTTGGGAACCGAGCTCTGAAGGGCGACTGCTGCTCGCAGCCCCTCGCTCAGACCCAGCCTGGGGAGAGCGACCTGATGGGAACCTCACACGCCGGCCTGGAATTGGGCTCAAACTCAGGGCATTGTCATTCACCCGCCCCATCCCCGCCCGAAGCGGATAAAGGCCCCGGGAGCATCCTAAACGTTTGCCTTCCCGCCGGCGCTCAGAGCCAGGGATCAACGTGGCCTCTGTGAATCGCGCCCACTCTGGCCGTCGCTTCTACAGTGCCTTTCCGCCTGCAGCCATGGGCTGGGAAACGCAGCCACCCCGCGTGCGGCATGGAGCAGCCAGGGGGCCAGCATTCTGAGCGGGAGAGGAAATCCAGGCCAGGACACAGGGGAAAGCCCTCGAACGCCCACACTCAGAGCCATAGATCCCCAGGACGCTGGTTTTGAAGGTCTCGTCTGACCGATCCAGACAGTGGCGCACCAAGGGTTAAACGGAGTGCTTCCCCTCCCCACCCCCAACGGGGCCCAGAATCTGCTCTCTGCGTGGGGCGAGTGCACGGAGAGCAGGATCCCAGCCTCGCTTGTTCAGGCCAGAAGAATTCCCCCGGCCCGTCAGGACTCCAGCAGCTGCCAAAGGCTGTGTGGCCTGCCAAGGAGGCTGCAAATCTCACCCAGCCTGTCCCCCTCCACGGAGGGGGCGGGGGACACAGACAGCAGGAGAATTCTCTGCAAACTGGAGCGCAGCCTGCCCTGTATTGGGGCTGAGCCAGGCCAGGATCTTGGCTGGCCCCTGTCGACAGCCAGGAGAGCTTAAAATAATATTGTTCCATTCCAAGGGCCGGACTCAGGGCTGGATTATTAAGGGGGCTATTTTCAACGGGGAGGCTGGCCAAACCCCCAGGAGCTGACTCGGGCAGGATTTCGAGGGGGAAGAAGGAAGCGAAGCCGGGTGCACGGCCAGAGGAAGGGAGGGGCTGGTAACTCGCTGCAGCCTGTTCCACGACTGGACCACATCAGGGTAGTTCCACACAATCTATAGGGGAGGATAAATCACACTCCGCGCGCGGCCTGCACCACACTCCCAGGCAGCGGCACTCTGGGGAACCAGCGGCTGTTGGTGGATTAAGCAGGAGGCGCTCAAACCAATTCCCCTCTGCTCCGGGTGGACAGATGTGTGCGCACCAGCTCGCTAGCCGCTCTCGAGCTTGTGGGCATGTGTGCTCGGGGAGGGCGGGACACCCAGGCCTAGGGGAGCAAGCTGAGAATGCACATACCGTTGTTTGCCTGGAAAAATCGCTCACATAGTTGGGGTGTTTTCCAAGGACAATTTGCACAAGCAGTTTTGTGCATTGAACACAAGGCTCTTTTTACACATGGAAAACTTGGCGATAGCTTGGGGGGGGAGGGGGGAGAAGAGAAGAAAGCCTAATGACCCAAGAGACTTCTTCCAGCATATTGTCTGTGTGCAGGTGTATACAATACTGTACAATAGTCATAATATTGTAGCTAGGGAGAAAATGCTGAAGGGGGATGATCTTACAGGCAAAATACACAACTAATAGCGGGGGTGGGGGGGGGGGGAAGCTCAGCAGATTTCAGCAAGGGAGGGGGAGAACTAGCACAGTGCCTTTAGTTGCGGGGGGAGAGAATTGGAGAAGGCAGCGGAAACCCCTGCATTTTTCTAACCCCCAAATGAGATTTACATCCCTTAAGAGAGGCATCCAGTGTGGTTTGGGACTTTCTAGCTTGTCTTGAGAGGGAGGGGGACACACACTTTATAGATGTGATTTCACCCTCACCTCCATTTATTATTGGCATTACACAGCGGAGGAAAGAGGAATCTGTTGTCTACGAAGGAGAGAGAAACTGAAGAGGTGGATCCGAATCTGCCACCTGTAATACACTGACCCAACTCAGGCAAAAAGAATTTTTAGCTGAACTGTTCCACTCCCGGGGGTTAGGGTGGGGGAAGTGGTGGCTATTCATTCTACTGGGTCATTTGTTAGCGTCGCTCCACGCATTGGGAGATTCAAACCTGTCAAACTGTTGTTCGCAATTTCAAATAAAAGACATTAAATAGTCTTGGGCCAGCCCCAAACCACCTCCCTGTGGTTAAAATCAACAAAACTGTACGGACAGCGGAGGGGTTTGAATTTTGGAAGCACCATGTTTCAGACACAACCACTCGCCCCTGTGCCAAAGCATATCGGCACTAGGTTCATTAAACAGGGCTTAATTTGTGCCAGGTCATGCCTGGGCTGAGCCCCGGCACCTCTAGGCTTGGAAGTTCATAGCCCCGGCACCTCTAGGCTTGCCGTCAGTTATGAAAGTCAATAAATTGCTTTATCCCCGGCACCTTTCATTACAAATTAAGCCCTGTCCTTAAGCCATTAGCATGGAAGCCCCTCTATTTCTATGGGAAAAAGTCTCAGTTCCCGGCCTCACCCTAAGACTCCTAAGGAAACCGGCGACCCGAGAGACTGGCCCATGCGCCAGCCTGCTGAAGTGTAACGGGGGGGAAAAAGTGGCGTAATTTTTCTTTATGCTGTATGCAAAGGCATCACATTAACCCAGGACCGAAACAGGCAGGTCTAAAGCTGCGGCAGCATTGAGGGGTGACGCTCGTCTACGCACAACCAGGCAGTTGTTTGTGATTGTGCTGACGCTTGTGACTGGTTTTGAATTGCAGCCTGGAGGGTGCTTTCTAATGCGAGGCCAGGGGACAGCCTGGTAGCGAGAGAGGGGTAGGGCTGGGCAAAATGGGTTGGAGAAAACGTAGCCGGGGTGTTGTCTTGTTTTCAGCGACTCAAGCGAGACTACAGCGTAGGGCCCCATCCCGGACTGCTAGGGAAGGTGGTGGTGACGAGCAGGCTTCCTTCCATCTCCGTAGGAGCGGCGTCTGGTTAGGCCTGGCCGGAACCTTTGCCTCAAACTCCCTTTGAATCCGTCTGAGGCAGCTATTGCCGGCAAGGCAACTCCGAACCAGCCCGGCGCGAACAACGCGACTCCTGCTACAAGGTCATGCTTGGGATGCAAGGCCAGAGAGGAATCCACAGGGCACCCGCCCTGCCCCACACATGGGCACACCACACAGTCACAGCCCTTTCCTTTTTTGGAGGCAAGTTTCAGGGACAACATTGGGAAAAAAATAAACCAGAGACCGAAAAGGCACAGCTGCTGCTGCCAGGGGACTGGGCATCTCCCCTAACGCCTCCTCTCCCCTCCCCTCCCCCCGCTCCAGGCCTGCCCCTGGAACCTGCCCGGAACTCAGTCGTGGGGGTCTTGGATACATGGACAAGCCTCCCAGCCTCTCGCCCGCCAGCCAAAAAAGGAGTGTGACTTAAAGAGCAGCTTAGACGCCGTTGGGAAAGGGGGTTCCTGGGTAGGTGAAAACCAAGGGCTGTTTCTAGCAGAGAGTGGGGTTATTCGCCACTGGAGCACGGTGGATTGCTTGGCTGTTTTCCTAGAAGACCTGCTCTAGGAATGACTGGGAGCCGTTCTCGGGCCTGTGGTACACAGGGGGTCAGACAACACCATCACCTTTGGCCATGGAAGCTAGGATTCACTTTTGTCAACACGTTCTCGGCAGTCGGGTGGGTCGGCAAAGTGGGGGGCAAGCCCCAGGGACCTGGCGTACCACGGCACCCCCTCTAGGGCCACCGAGAGAACGTCACGGTAAAGCAGCCGAAAGGCCGATTGCACTGGGTGGGAGCGGATACGTTCCCGTTCCATTTCCGCAGGGAGTCAGGAGGCCTTGCTTCTATTCCTGGCTTGGCCACCGACTTGCCGCGTTGCCTTAGGCAACTCACTTCATCTTCTCTTCCCTGTTTCACCATCTGTAAAATGGGACAGCGGTGGGTACCCGCCCCTGTGAAGTGGTCTGAGATCTAGGGGTGGAAATTGCTAAAAATTATTAGACACATTCCCCCCTCCCCACCCAGCGGAGCTGCAAGAATCAGACCCCCACAAAAGGCTCCTGCGTTCGTTAGTTGGGTGCTGGTGAATAAACAGGCATCAACATAGGGGCAGAAACATTTCAGCCCTGACGCCGTGGTTCCCAGCGTCTGAAGCAGGAGGCCGGTGCCCATTCCCCAGCACTGAGAGCTCAGGCCATGCACAGAGAAGGCCCAGAAAGGAGAAATCACTGGGTATTTCTCCAATCTCTTGGGCTGCTCAGGAAATGCACCTGGGCTCCGCTCCGATCAGAATCAATGGCAAAACGCCCATTGATTTCAACAGGAGCAGAATCGGGCCCACTCCCACGGGATATTTTGTCAGTGTGCTGAGAAAAGCAGCAACAATCGCGCAGGCCAAGTGACGATGGGAGCACTTAGAGCCAGGAAGCCTAACCATGAGCTAAAACCCAGAAGTTTCTGCCCTGCGAATGAATGCATTGCGCATTGCACGGGGCTGTCCTGTACCCCGGGGTGACCGGCGAGCTGGGTTTCTGACCTGACTCGACGCAGTTCCTATTTCACGGGGCCGTGTCCCGATTTGCTCCATTCCCTCGAGCTTTATTCCTGTTACTTCCTCACAGCGGGTTTGGCCACAAATTACCCAGTTCAAAAACAAAGCAAGTGAACGGGGGCACTCCAGAGGAGAGCTAAAGATTCAAAGAGAGAGGGAGAGGGACCACAACTCTCAAGGACGGGGGGGGGGGCAAGGTTTGCCCCTTACTAATAAGAAATAAATAGAGCGCACGAATATACACAGAGAGACGGGATGGAAAATGCCACTGTTTATGTAACTGCCTCTCTTTTGTGTGCCAGTAACGAGGCAGGAACTGTTCGACATACTCCCCGTGCCCTGTGCCAGGCAGAGCTGGACTCTGAAAATTAAACCGGAAGATTTCGGTAATTGACTAGCGTACCAGTCCGCTTGGCGTGTGTCTATAAATATATGGGGCATATACACACATATATAGGCAAGTTGTGTCGCTACCGTGCCCTGCGTAGGCATGACCCACGCTGACGCTGTGTCTGGATCAGACCTCGATTTTCGGAACGTCTTTTCTCTGAAACCCCATTCTCTGAAATGAGGCCAATCGCCTTACACAAATCATTTACATTCCCCCCCCCCCCCCCCCCACACACACACTCCGCTGAGATCAATTAACTTCATGTCCCGCAGTTCCTTGGATAGCATATTATGGTAAGCTGAGGGCTAAGACCAACCGCCATTGTCACAGAGAACGCACTACAGCAGGGAGACCGCCACCAATGTCCATTGGACTTGGGGGCACGGAAAAGGGAGTTGTCACACTTTAACCCAGAAGGTATAATGGAGTCACTGTGTAAGTCAAGATTTCCGCTCACTCAGAAGCTCTAAAGGGCTTGTGGCTTCATTGGGTGATCTGGGAAGCATGCTCCCAGCTCAGCCCAGAGACGAAGCGCAAGCAAGTCCGGATTGAATCCTATTAAATTGTATTTGGTCTTTTATTCTGCTCCTGTGGGCCATGCACTTGAGCAGGGGTATGATGGGGGAGTGAAGACAGTCATGTTAATACTAAATCGCATGTAATAGAAGGGAGAAATATTCACCGATAGATTTCAAGCTAAAAAACAGCCAAAAAGCAACTCAACTATTCCTTCTGCGGAAGAAGTAGTCACAGTTCCTGGGCCTATCCGAGCACAAGATATTCTCACTCAATAGGCAACTAGACTAACTCCTGACTGGTCTATAGACAGCTGAATGACCGGTACTCTACTTAAAAAAGACTTGATTGTAATGGGGAATCCATGGAGTTAATTAATGCTTGAATATCATATGCGCACACGCACCCACAGTAAAATTGCCAAATGTGAAGTTAACTGTTCTCAGTGGAGTGCAAGGGGGTAAGTGTACGTGATTCACGGAGGACCATACACACACACACACACACACACAGAGAAAGCAGATAGATCACATGGGACACAATCCAAACAGAGAGTCGGATCCACAATGGAGCCAACCTAATTTTCACCAGAAGACGATCTAGCCCAGAGACGGGCATTACAAAACCCTTCTTTGTGGGTGTGAAAACTTTCCTAGCCTTTGTTTTCAGAGACACACTTTTAAAGTCCTAACAACTCCAATCGGGCTGTCACGCAGCTTCATTTTCAGTCGCTCACCTAAAGAGTTATTGCTTCGGAGCTAATGAGTCTCAAGTCATTATGGTGGGGGAGGGGGAAGCCCCTCTCCTAGAGGGGAACCCCTTTCCCTCACCAACTTTTCTGCTCTCCTTATTTAGTAACACCCACGGGCTTGGGCCGGGACTGCTGGCTGAAAACGCAGAGGTGGGGGTTAAGGGTGGAAAGATGCAGGGGAATTACGAGGGTCTTCTACTGCAGGGGCTTGGGACCCAGCCTAGACTAAGAAAACATTGGGGATCGGACAACCCACAGTCACCGTCTCACAATGAAATGGGGAAATTAAACTAGAATTGAATAAAAACTAAAAAAAAAAAAAAAAGGCTTCAGGTCACCACCACCAGGGAAGGGCCCTGAAATAAAACAAAACAAAAAAAAAAATAGGCAGAACAGCAAGTGGTGCAATTTACAAGACGAAATTCGCTGATCAAAGATGGTATCCGTCCCCTTGCTTTAAAAGAAACAGCGCCAGTTTCCTTCCCAAAAGGCTTCCTCCTTGTTAACACTTACGGCCGTTCATCAAATCCGAACGACTGACCCAAGTCCAGCACAAATTACACCTACCCAGGCCCTGCCCTGTCCATTTGAGAGAAATCATGCCATTAACACTGTCCGAATCCCCGTGGGGTGTGTGTGGGGGGGGGGGGGGGGAACTTCCATATGGCAAAAAGACACCAAGAAGATAGAAAACAATTCTGGGATGGACGGACTGATGCGTTTCCCCCCCATCTTTGCCAGGAACACTCGCGAGCTCAACCTGCACAGGCAGGTTTTGCAGGAATCTTACATTTTTACTTTCCTAGAGAGCGTCTTTCTATATGTTCAGGGCCCAATCCTGCTCCCACTGAAGTCAGTAGCAAAATTCACCAGGATGTCGGAACAGAATCAGGATCAGGCCCTTATCTATACAGCATAGGGATCTCTCTCTCTCTCTGTGGATATTAAACCTCTGGATTTCGAGATTCCAATCTAGTCTGTAGCGGACACACAACAATCTCTCTCTCTCTCTCACACACACACACACAGCCTGCAAATCCACAAAAAAGTGGACTTTGTCAGGAATCTCGCTGTCCATATCATGAGGCAACAAATATTTGCCTAAAAAGGAGCTGAACGATTCGGGGAGAGAAATGCCAACAATATTTAGGACGGTGGGAGGGGATCGAACTCGAAGGGAAATTAACAAGGGGAGAAATTTAGGCTGAGTATTCAGGGTGGATGCCGCCTCGCTTGGGTTAGATAAACTAGGCTGGATAAAGCACTAGGGAAAAGAACAATACAGACCAAGCCTGTCCTGGCCAAGAGAACAAACTGGATGAGCTAATCAGTCTTTCCCATCTTTAACTTCTGTGACTGATCTATAAAAGGTGCCAGACAGGCAGTTGCACCAGCAGCATTGCCACGCTCCCATTCACCCTCCATCCTCAGTCCCAACGTCACATTTATTGCCATTTTCCCCTCCCATTAAATAAAACTGGTGCGATGCTGAACAGATGCCAAGCGTCCATTTCAGCTTCCCTCAAGCAAAAAAACCCTTCTTCCTCCAGGCCAAGGAGACTCTCCTCGGGGAACGGCTTTCCAACTCTGCACCCTGAAATGGAACCAAAGCCTCCAGCCAGCGATCCACTTCGCATCTGCAAAGTGAGAGCAGCACAAAGTCTAAAGCAAGCCCGTCAGACTCAGAGAAACTGGGGAACAATTCAAAATCAGACTCTGAAAAAGGGACCGGGGAAGGACGGGGGAGAGGAGTTTGGGCCAAAGCAGAAGCCTTCTGGTTTATTTTTTAAAATATTTAAAACACTCAGATTTTTTCCCATTTGTTTAGCACAAAAAAAAAAAAAAAAAATCAATTAGTACTGGGGATTTTAATTGGCACCCAAAAGATTCCCTCCCGTGAGGATCGCCACTACAGGCATGTTTAACAAACAAATTAAATCCACTATATTTCTGGTCATTTTATAGTAATTTAAAGCCATTCACTGCTAGTTCTTCTATTTTTAAAGTGCAGTTTAAAATATTAGTTCGGGGAGGATTTTTATTTTTTTAATTAAAAATTCTTAAGCAATATCCAAAAGGGGAAATTAAACCATTTATTGCCATTTAAAATAAAAGTCAGTCAATGGACTGATTTGGGTATGAGAGAGACAGACAGCATTAAACACTATTGAGAGCATTCGTTTGGTGTGGAAATAATTCTTTGTTTCAAAAGAAAATGATTTCACTGGTAAGTGCGGAAAAAATGCTCCGATTTCTGATCAAATCCTTTATCATTCTAAATCTCAGGACTCTGAAAATTAAAATGGAGATGTAAAACATGCACTTAAAAAATGTTCAATTTAATAGTCCTTTTTAAAAACAAACTTTTTAAATAAAGCATATCCCATCTATTGAATGATTCAGATAAAGTGTTTCTGATTTTTTTTTCTTTCAAAGTGTAAAACCACCACTTAATTCCAACGAATCTCTCTCAAAATTTAAATTTTCAGCATTTAAACAAAAAATAAATCAGGCTAATAAACTGTGAGGTTTTAAAATGATTTCACACCAAATCTTTGGAAATGAAAAAGTACCAGAAATAGCACTAAAATGTTTTCAACATTTTTCCCTCAGAGGAAAACTTGGGAAGAAAAATTATGAGCCTAAACGTATTTTTTTTACTATTAATATCTTGCTTCTCCAAATACACCAACTGTATTTTTAAAGTGCTGCCCTTTAAACTAAACTAGAAAGCTAAACATCACGCAGAAGAATAAGAAAGTGCATCTTTAAAAATGGACAAAATATTGATGCATTTGTTAAAAAAAAGTGTCAATTTTTACCATGCTTTCCAAATATATCAATTTCTTTGGTTAATTTTTTAAACTGGAAAACGAATTTTTAATGTGGGAGTTTACACTGTTTCATCTATAGCCACCAAAACAAAGTTAAAATAATTTCCTAACTATTCATTCAGTCCAAGGTTTGCAGTTGCAAATATTTCCCTGCCTTTGTATTTAAACTCAAACTCACATTTGGATTAATCCATCACATTTCATTCTGGTACACAAAACAAAGAAACGAGTGTGCTTTCATTTCCCCCAAACATCTAATCCGAAAAAGACAAATCACCACTGTCACCAGTGCAAAAATTTCAAATGATGTCCCCTCCCTACAAAAACTAGGAAGGCAAAAAAAGATAGGTATGTCTAAAGAGATTTATTTTTCGTTCGTCCGTAGCAAATGAAAGCTAAAATGAATTTTTGCATTGATGCCTGAACACAAAGGAAACAATTCAAAGAACAAACAAAAAAAAGATATAGGTGTTTTTGAGGTTGCAATAGCCCACAAGGCTCAACAGCAGTTTATATAAAAAGACTTAACTGAAGCTCTAGATGAATACAAGTTCTATCTTGATGCAACACAGTTAAAACCATCAGAAATCGAAACAAACTGGTTATTTAAAATGCTTTGCACAAGCAGCACCTAAAATGCACCAGTTGCCAAAGTTCACACGTGGTTTGTTTGTTTTTAAGACTTTTACAGTTTTCCCTAAGAGTTCCTTTTTTAAAATAAGTAACTTGTTAAAAACCCTAACGGCTACGCATTTTTCTTTTTTTACTTTCACACAAAGCGTAATTGCAAGATTATTTCTTGCAAAAAAAGAAAAGCCATGTGCATTTTCTTTTCTTTTTTAAAATCATCAAGGTTAAAATAATATTGTTTCCCAGGGGTTAATAAATAAATCTGGTGCATAGTGATATAGCAGCCAACTGATTGCAGTCCATATATTACTATATTGCCTTTCAGGTCATCTTAGAATGTTAACTTTTTTCCAATATTTTTAACAGCATAGATAATTTTAAATCTCTATAAAACAGCATTATTTAATCCAATTGATTCCTGTATATAGTGCATTCGGCTTTTTCAACATAATTAAATTAATTAATTAATTCTTATATTATTTGCATGCTATTACATACAAACTTTCATTAAGACTTGTGATTTTTTTTAAGCTTTTTTTTTTTTCTTAAATCACCAAGCAAAATATAGGCTCAGAAAAAAAAAGGGCAAAAAACTAACTAAATTCTACATATGTACAAGTGGACACCTTTAAATAAGTTACGTCTGGCTCAGGTTTCCTTTTTAAAACAACAACAAGAATTATTAGTAAGAAAAGGAAGGAGATAAAAAGCAGGTAAACTCAACTCTTTTTTGGAGTCTGAAGTCCCAAGATATATATTCCAGTCCCTTTTGTGAGTGTTTTGCTGCACTGTTCCACTGAGAGAGAAAACATCACTTTGCAAACATGTTAAGACTATTTGTTATTTAAGATGCACCCAAAAAAGAGTGCTGCAAACTAAAAACTGACCGTTGGGAAAAAAACAAACAAAAATATTACCAAGAAAAAAAAAAACTGGATCATGCGTTTTCTTCATCTGTTCTAGTAGAAAAGAAGGGGAGATTATTGAAATACCATACATGTCCTGCATGCAGGATTGCTTAAAAAGTCTTCTAAGAACCACAGCTAAGTTGCAGAGTTCCTTGGATGCTGCTTTATGAATGAGTACGATTATTAAGAAGAGGATATAGGAGGATTTCATTATGATGCACTTTTTCTCCCCAAACGATTTTGGTTGGTTACCCAGTTTTCCAGGAGAAAAAAAAAATTTCAGAGGTTTGCTCATTTTTCCCCTATTGCTTCAAGTCTTTGAAAGTTCAGTTTGTCTTTCCCACCAGCCAAAGCTTTGTCTGGTCTGGGGGAGGGGGTTGTTTTTTTTTTTAAGTTTTCGGGATCACAATGTTTTAAGACTCAGGAGTGAGCGTGTGACGGTGTTTGGAGGCGGCTCGCACCTTGCTGGGGTCCAAGTCCCAGCTCGGGCTCGCTCTTTACCTAGAGACGCACAACTGCCGGAGGATGCGCTGGGGGAAGTCGCGGGGCTCTTGCAAGGGGCAGGACCCCGGGGCTCCGGCTGGCACGGAGGCGTTGGTGGGCAGCCCCGGCGGGGAGGGAAGGAGACGCAAGCGGGGGGGGGGACCTGGCCCTGCACGGGGTGCGCGCCTGCTTGGGGAGTTTGTGGGCAGCCCGGAGACACACACACAAACACGAGTCTATGTACAGCAGCCAGCCCCTCTATGTACACGGCGGGCGAGTCCCGGGGGGAGCTGGGGAGGGCGAGGACCCCCCCGTTCCCCGTTCACATGAAGAACTCGGCCGAGGCTTTGGGGGCGGCCTGGGGGGGCGGCTCCCGGGGGAAGCCGCGGCCGGCCAGCTTCTCGTACTTCTCTTTGTACAGGTCCCGCTCCTTGGCCAGCCGGGACACCTCCTGCTTGAGCTGCTCCACCTGGCCCTGCAGCTGGCACTTCTCGTTCTCCAGGATGTGCCGCTGCTGGACCCGCTTGTAGCGGCAGGACTGGGCGTAGCCCCGGTTCTTCAGCGTGCGCCGCTTCTGCTTGAGGCGGATCACCTCCTCCTTGCTGAAGCCCCGCAGCTGGCGGTTCAGCTCCCGCACCGACATGCTGACCAGCTGCTCGTCCGAGAAGCGCTCCTCCAGCCGCAGGTGGTGGTGCGGGTGCGCCGCGTGCGGGTGGTGCGGGTGCGCCGCGTGGTGGTGGTGGTGGTGCGGGTGGTGGTGGTGCCCGGCCGGGGCCGCCTCCTCGCCGGGGAAGCCCTGGCCGCGGAAGCCCTCGTAGCCGTGCAGCGGGTGCGGGTTGCCGATCAGCGCCTCCACCGCGTCCTCCGGGGTGAGGTTCAGCGCCTCCGGGTTGAGCGGGTGCTGGTAGCCCGACATCCAGTAGAGATCCTCCAGCGGCGCCTTGCCGGCGCTGCCCGGGTGCGGGGCGGCTCCGGGGCCCGGCTGCCCGCCGGGGCTGGGCGCGCAGAAGCTGGGCGAGGAAGGCACCGAGGAGCAGGGGGTGCTGAGCGGGGTGGAGGAGAGCGAGCCCGCGGGCAGGCGGTGGCAGAAGCGCTCGGCCTCGGGCGGCTCCTTCTTCACCTCGAACTTCATCAGGTCGAAGTCGTTGACGTACTCGATGGCCAGCGGGCTGGTGGGCAGCTCGCCGCTCATGGCCAGCTCCGAGGCCATCTCAGTCCATGCACCGGCGGCGCGGGGCTGGCCCTGCCCGGCGGGGGCTCGGCTGCGCCCGCCCGAGGGGCCCGGGATCTCCCCGGCGCAGCCCGCCTGCAAAGCGGGGAGCCGCTCGCTCGCCTCCGGCGGGAGCTGGGACGGGGCCGGGTTACTAAAGAGATCGAGTTGGTTGTGCCCTTCAAAGGCTCAGCGGGGAAAGTTGCACCCGGCGCATGGGGGGAGCCGCAGGCAGAAAGCGACAGACCCGAGCTCGGGGGGCGGCTTCGGAGAAAAGTTGCGCTGCCGGGGAATCCGGATCGGAGCGGGGCCGCGCCTGGTCCCCGCACCGTGGGCAACTGCTCTTGCACCGGGGGCTTTCTGGTGCCCGCCTCGCTCTTCTCGCCTCCGGCTTGGCTTTGCAGACAGGAGCCCCCCGCTCTGTGCCTTGCCACCCCCCGCTCCCCCGGCTCTGCAGGCAAGGGGCAGCAGCCCTCTTCCCCCCGAGGCTGACTGCTCAGTGCAATGCCCCCCCGCCAGGACACAACGCTGGGCAATCGCCACCGAGGGGGGTCTCTGCCTGTGGCCCCCGTCCCCTGCGCCCCACGCTCAGCTGCGGCACCGCCCACGGGCGCCGCTCCCGCTTTGCCAGTACTGAAGTGCTGAATGGAGCACTCTGCCTTTTATAGGGAGCAATGCCTGGCCCCGCCTCCCCGGGCGGGGGCAGCCGCCTCCCCACCTATAACAGCCAGTGCAATTTGCCTATCCCTATAGCAACCCTGGGGCCAGCTGTCAGTCTCCTGCGGGAACAGCTGTAAGGGAGGGGAAAGGGAGGGCAGGGAAAAGGTCCCTCCAGTGGCCATGCACAGGAATAGCCTAAATGGAGCTAGGGCTCTACTCTAGTGCAAGGGGCTGCTTCCCAGCCCCCCCACTTCCCACAGCAAATCCAGAGCCCAGGGCTCCTGGCACACGGAGATTCTCTGAACAATTAGTTTAGCCTTAAATGCGTGCCACAAGCCCAGGCATTTTTATGTTACTGTATGCAAAGTCTCCCTTTGAATTCATCAGCCCCAGGGGCAACGGGAAGAAATAAGTTTGACAATAAAGACAGATTTTGGGCCCTTCAGAGCCAGCTCTGCTCCTTTACCAGGACAGTAAAACTGGGTTTTCACTTTTTAACCTTGCTGTGCACCCGCAGGAAAGGTCAATGCAACTCTTCCTCCCACCCCCCCACAAACCCATCCTCACACCACTCCCCCCTCCCGCCCCCCAACACAAATCCATAAGCAGGCAGGCACACCCCAAGTGTGTCCACGTTTGTGATGCTGTTACCCATAATAATTATAACCCAAAAGACACCTGCTCCGATACGCCCCACAGTTCTCCCAACGCATCTATGGGGATGTAAAAATGACTTGCAAACCACACACCACAACACAGGTGCACATGGCAGGGCAATGCATCCTCCCCCCACACACACACACACTGTCTCTCTCTCTCTCTCACACACACACACACACACACACACACACACACACACACACACACACACACACACACACACACACACACACACACACACACACACACACACACCCCCCTCTGCATTCCTGGAGCTCTGTACAATAAAAACACAAACTTCAATACACATATTGCATCTAGCTCCATAGGTGTACTGGGAGATATCACATACATCTTAATACCCACAAATTGCACACATCCAAGACACATTTCAATACACACTAGGTGTCACACCAATTGACACACACCCCGACACGGTATTTTTTCCCAGTACCCCAAAGGACAGCAAGCAGCCCAGGGATACATATAGGCCCTGCCTACACACACACACACAGGTCCAGTCCACCTGCCTCAAATCCCACAACCAGTACATACAGGCTGACAAACTGCAATAACCAAAGGCTTCCCCCTCTGAGGGTAGGCAGTTCCCATGTCATACGTGTTGGCAGGGGGGTTCATTGGGGTTGTCGTAAGATGGTTAAAATGCCCTGCCTTTGCTCTCAGCAAATTGTAACTTTCCTACCAGGCCTCGGCCAAGCAAAAGGAAAAACCCTCCCTCAAAAAAGAAGGGAAAAACCCAGAACGTGGCTTATTGATTTCAAATATCTGCAGTGTCAGATTTCGCATGAATTAGAGTCTAACAACCCAGCCCGCTGCAGGGCTCGTTGTCTCTCCATCAATCCCACGTTCCCTGGGCCAGGACCAAACCCGCTCCCCTGGTGCGGCTGGCTGGCACGCCCCCCAAATCCCGTGCCAAAAATCCTCTAGCCACTGGCCAAAATCCCACAGCCCCAGATTTAGCCAGGGGGGAAAATAACACAGCCACGCAGTTCCCATTCCCCTCACCAGTGTCAGTTCACAGAGATAACGGCAGGATTTCCAAGTGGGGCGATTCACTGTTCGTTTCACACTGCTGCCCCGGCGAGGTCGGGATTCATCTCTTTTTGCCCACACCACACAGCTGAGTCAGGATCAGGGGCCGAACCCCAGCGTGAAGGCCCAGAGACCTTGTCCGTTGCTGCTCCAGGAAGAGTGCCCGTTCGTTCCATGCATGTGCCCAGTCCACACTGCAGGCTGGGCAGAACAAGCAACGGGGTGGGGTCCTGGTGTCAGAAAGGCCAATCAGGAGCGTACCTGGACTCTGCTCCCAGCAACCATGCTTGGGGAGGGAGCCCTTGGCCTGCACTGAGGGTTTGGGGCTGGAAGCGCGTCCATGGGAAGATGACCAGAAGCTCCCAGGTCTGACCTTACTATAGAGTTTCTCCACAATTTAGGGAAAGGATCCCACCCTGAGGGAGGAAAATTATCCCAGCACAGTGTGTCCCAAGCCAGGTTATAGTCATGGCATGAACACTGCAGATGGCATGATTTAGTTGGGGATTAGTCCTGCTTTGAGCAGGGGGTTGGACTAGATGACCTCCTGAGGTCCCTTCCAACCCTGATATTCTATGATTCTATGATCACTACTCGAAGGTGCAGGGTCCTCTGGACTGTTTATGTAGCTTATCTATTCTCCAGCCATGATCCATGCTGCACAGGTGAGCTTCAGAGCTCACCATGGTGGTCCATGAACAAAACATATTGAAAACCATAGAGCAGGGGATTGTGGGAGGGGGGGCTGATGGTCCCTTGAGGGCTCTTAAACTTGCAAAGTTGTCCACACGGTGAAAGAGCTGGGTAGTTTCTGCTCTGCCATATACTGCGGTGCACTGAGGAGAACCAGGGGGACAGAATGACTGGCAAGGAGAGGAGAACTGGGAGTCAGGAGAACTGGCTGCTACATCCAGTTCTGCTGCCCAATGGCTGTGTGACCCTGTGAGAGTCACTGCACTGCTGTGCCTCGGTTTCCCCTCCTATGCAATGGGAATAATGAGATACCCACTTTTATAAAGTGCTTTGAGATCTACAGATGGAAGAACACTAAAGTATTAATAGATTAAAGGAATTGAAGATTAAAAGGGATTGAAAAAATGGGGACAGATTAGTTTAGAGGGAGACAAATAAGAAGGGGCACAATGGAGGTTTGGAAAACAAAGAATGAGAGAAAAGTGGTGAATTGGGCGCGCCTCCTGTTTAGTCTCTCGTATGCAAGAGCAAGGGGATGTCCAATGACACTGAAGACAGAAAATTTAAAATGGCTAAAAGGAAACACTTTCATTCAGTTCCTGGTTAACCAATGGAACTCACTGCACCATGATATCACCAAGGTCAGGAGCCAAACAGGATCCAAAAAAGGACTGGAGAGTAGTCACATGAGGTCAGATTAAACATAAAGGAATGATATCTGCAAGCTTTAGGATATAACACCAATCACTAACTGATGAGAATCAGGAGGGAAATTCCTTTAGGTTAGAATCACAGGGTTAGAAGGGACCACAAGGATCACCTAGTCTAACCCCTGCCAAGCTGCAGGATTTGTTGTCTCTAAACCACCCAGACAGACAGCTCTCCAGCCTCCTTTTGAAAACCTCCAGTGAAGGAGTTTCCACGACCTCCCTGTTCCACTGTCCATAGCTGTCCACTGTGGCATTTCTAGTACATCCCTCTGATGCATCTAGTGCTGGGCAGTGTCAGAGACAAGATACTGGACTAGATGAACTACGTTCCTAAGGCTCACTGGGATATGAAAGCCCAGCCACAGTCCGTCCGATCCGTGCAGAGTCTAACGATGCAGCCACTCCAGTAACCTTGCAAGATCCCAGCTCAGCAGTATTCCTTTAAAACAATACTCCGCTATCCTACCTTAGCGGCCCCAAGACAGCCCGACAGTAGCGCTGCTGCAGGCTGCGTTGTTTAGAAGCGTTCCTGAAGAACACTCAAATGGCTTTTAAAAATGGCTCTCTGTCCTAAGCCCACCCGACGGGCTGGCCTGGATTCAGAGAGGAAGAAGCGCCCCCGCCTCGCGGTCGTCACTCGCCCCTTGATACGGAGTGAGATATCTGCAAAGCAAAGGCCTGCAGCTCAGACAGGCTCTGCACGGCTCCTGCTGGCTCAGCAAAGGAGGACGCAGCGCTTGGTTGGCTCCGTGAGCCAGAGCTGCGATCCTGCAAGAAGCCTCTTTGTTCTCTCTTCTCCTCGGATTCCTGGGATTTGTTCCAAAAAACCCAACCTCTCCTTGTCTTTAGCAACTGCAATGGAGGGTGGGCGCAGGGATGGGTTTTCTTCAATTAATGCTACAAGCTGCTGTATTATGGGGATGTATTATTTGTTTAACCATAGCAGCTAGGAGCCCCAGTCATGGAGCAGGACCCCATTATGCTAGGCGCTGTACAAACACAGAACAAAAAGACAAGCCCTAGTTTACAAAGTACAAGATCTTCTGGCAGATGGGCAGGGCCGGTGCAAGGAAGTTTGTCGCAAAACTTCCACCTTGCGCCCCCCCCCTGCAACCCTGTGGCAGCTCCCCACCCCCCCCTCCGCCCTGAGGCGCCCCCCCCACGGCAGCTCCCCCCCGTCTGCCCTGAGGCACCCCCTGCGGCAGCTCTACCCCCCACCGGGGAGCCATGCAGCAGCTCCCCACCCCAGCTCACCTCTGCTCCGCCTCCTCCCCGAGCACGCCGCCCCCGCTCTAATTCTCCTCCCTTCCCAGGCTTGCGGCCCAAACAGCTGATTGACACTGCAAGCCTGGGAGGCGGGAGAAGTGGAGCGCCGATCGTGCGCTCGGGGAGGAGGCGGCATAGGAACGCTGTAAAAAACAAATTGGGGGCACCGCTTTTTGGCGCCCCCAAATCTTGGCGCCCTAGGCAACCGCCTAGTTTGCCTAAATGATAGCACCGGCCCTGCAGCTGGGGTGCAGCAAAGTCCCAGAAAGGCCTGCCTCCTTCCCCAGAAATCCACTCTCCGGAGCTGCCCAGTCTGTGCCGTTCCGCCCACACAAATTACAAATCAGAACAGCTCTCAAAAGCCATTTCAAATGGACAATTCTAGGGTAGTTCGGCACAACACTGAGCACGCCCTGCTCCAATTGAAGCATTATTCATTGGAGCTTTGGAACATTAGCTACAGTATTTGGGCACGTAAAGAGACAGCAGGAGAAATCAGAATCAAGAGTACCGCATAAGCTATTAATCCCTTCATTAAATGGATTAAAAGCTGACTAACTGATAGGTCTCAAAATGTAATTTTACGTGGTTCATCATCATCGGCTCTTGGCCCTCTGCTATTTAACATTTTTGTTAATGACCTGAAAGAAACCACAAAATCATCCCCGATAAAGTTTGCAGATGACACAAAAATTGAGGGAGAGGTAAATAATGAAGAGCTCAGGTCACTGACGCTTGGTAAGCTGGGGCCAAGCAAACAATATGCACTTTAATCTGGGTAAATGTAAATATATATGTCTAGGAACAAAGAACATAGGCCATGGTTTCAGGATGGAGGACTTTATCTTGGGAAGCAGGGACTCTAAAAAAAGATTTGGGGATTGTGGTGAATAATCAGGTGAACATGAGCTCCCAGTGTGACGCTGTGGCCAACGAAGCTAATGCGATCCTTGGATGTGGAAACGGGAATCTTGAGTAGGAGCAGAGAGGTTATTTTACCTCTTTATTTGGTATTGGAGTGACCGCTGCTGGAATCCCGTGTCCAGTTCTGGTGCCCACAATTGACGGAGGAGATTGATAAATTGGAATGGGTTCAGAGAAGAGCCACGAAAAGGATTCCAGGATTAAAAATCTGCCTTATAGTGATAGACCCAACAAGGAGCTCAATCTATGTACTTTAACAAAGAGAAGGTTAAGGGGTGACTTGATCACAGTCTGTAAGTACCTACGCAGGGAACAGATATTTGATAATGGGCTGTTCAATCTAGCAGAGAAAAGGTCTATCATGATCCAACGTCTGGAAGATGAAGCGAGACAACTTGAGACTGGAAATAAGATGTACATTTTTAACAGTGAGGGTAATTAAGCATTGGAACAATGTACCAAGCGTGATGGTGGATTCTCCATCACTGACCATTTTAAAATCCAGACTGGCTGTTTTTCTAAAAGACCTGCCATAGGAATGACTTGGGGGCAGTTCTCTGGGCTGTCACACAGGGGGTCAGACGAGCTGATCACAATGGTCCCTTCTGGCCTGGTAATCTACGAAGTCCAGAGAAACTGGCAGTGCTCAGCACGTCTGAAAATTCATTCCACAGAAAGTGTCACTTTCATCTAGCACTGAACAAGGAACTTTATTAGAACAAGGAAAACTGTGTCATTCCTTCAGCCCCCCGACGCCACTTCCCTGTAGTGCTTCTGCCTAGGGCTCACCCCACAGCCCTTCCTGCCCAGCCCCGCTGGCACAGATTTAAAGAAACAGCGCATGCATCCTCCCACCCATCGCTGGAGCCTCTAAGCACTGAACCCAGCCAGTGGATCGGCAAGACTAGAAGCTCTAGTGAAAGCGATCATTGCTACAGGACGTGTGAAAGGCAAAGAAAGAAATAAAATAAAGCACAGGTGGCAAAAAAGGGAATTTGATTTTTAAAGTGCCTTCAAGTTTAAATAAGTCTGAGGCCTAAGGAAATTTGTTTTGTTTCGAAGGGAATGGGCTAGATTTTCGTACCCACACACACCATTACGAATACCCAGCCCCACGTTTTTAATGTGCCGGTGATCTATAAGAGCATAGGCCATGCCACAAGTAAATCGCTGTTTTCAACAGCCCTGCGCTGGAGAGGCAATGCTCTTCCAGGATACAGCTGTAAAACACCAGCTGTGAGAGTAAACTGTATGAACCCCTCTAAGGCACTGCTTCCGTTGCAGAGCAGCAATGCGTGTTCTAGGTCTCTGCAACAGCCCGAGAAGTGACCGCCCCAGAGAATCCCTCCTGGCGTTTTCCGGAGCCCAGTGCATCCTGGGACATGACTTTGGGAGTTGAGCGAGCGCTGTGTGAATACCCAGGCAGTGCAGGGACAACTGGCACATATCTCACCAGCGAGGAGCTGCCGGTAACTTGAGACATAACAGGGTGGACAGGGCCTTCCAGAATGAAGGGTAGAGAGGGTCAGTTTTGCTCTGAGCTGCACCGTCAATGCAACTTCAGCGGACTGGCGATTTCCACTGGCATAATGAGAGCAGCATTTGGCCCCCCGAGTTCGGATCCAAGCTTAGCTGTCTCACCCAGCCACCTGAAGCAAGTGGCCCTGCAGACCCCCCAGCCGCTCTGCCCTACAGCTCGCTTTGGCCCGAGCAGATCTGCAGAGGCCTTTGAAAGGAGTCATGCTGGCCCCACTAACGGGGAGCCAGTCTGCTGGTCACCTGAAGCAGCCCGTGGCCAAGGTCTAATTAGTTCCCAGCTACGCCAGGGGAAGCCTCACCAAAAACCAATCTCCCCACGTCAACGGTTCCACCCGGAAATCGGAGACTCCTTTCTACACTGCCTGGAGACCCAGAGCCCAAGAGAGATGTCCATAGCCCCCCTCCACCTCAGAGACTGCCCATACTACTTCATTCCCAGCTAAACCTCTGGCTATTAAATTAACCCTTCGCGAGCTGCAGTCCAAGGACAAGTGCCAGCTTCAAGGGGGAGAAGGGAACAAAGGATTGTGGGAAATGTGGGAGAGAGTCTCCGCCGAATCGAAGTCAATGGGACTGAAGAGCATTCAGCACCGTGTAGGATTGGCCTTTGACGTGGCCGGAGCGGCTGGAGCACTGCCATCTTGTGACTGTTTAGAGATGTAGCATTCTGCCAGGATGGACCCTGCTTTGCCTCCGGCAGCCCCAAAACTGCTGCTTCGGTGAAGCTCCTGGAACAGCAGCAGGTAGCCAGGTGCCTGCACCAAAGTCCATATAACCCTTCTGCCAGGTGGAGCCAGCAGCAACCAGGGCCGGGTTCAATTCCTAGGGGTTCCTTTCCATCAATACAACACAGAACTGGCTCAAGCCCCCACCTGGGACAATTACACACCAGTCCTGGGCGCCTCTGAGGGGCAATACTTCCCCTCTCGCAAGCACAGAGTCTGAGTGTAGAAAGGAAACGTTTAATGAAAGGAGGGAAGTCACCCAACACTAATTAGGGAAAATGCCACAAGCAGGATTCATAAACCTAAAACTGTGAGCAGGACGCCCGCCGCAGAGTGCGTGGGGCAGAGCCTTCTGCCTCGTGTTCTTGAGTTCTACAACCAACAGTTCCTTTTCTGTGCCCCGTCTGCTCCCTCACCACACCCCACTCACAGGGGTTGTCCTGGGTCAGTGAGGACCCAGGGTTCAGAGGTGCATCTGGGTGAGTTCCCCTCCCACCCAGGCAGGGCCGGCCTTAGCAAGAGCGGGGCCCAATTCCTGGGGGCGGGGCTTGCCGGCAGCAAGCCCCGCCCCCAGGAATCGGGCCCCGCTTGGGCTGGGGTTGCGGGGCCCGAGTCCGAGCTGCCCGAGCCGCCAGGGCCTGAGCAGGGCTGGCTTTAGAAAGTGCGGGGCCCGATTCAAATAGTTTCGACGGGGCCCCAGCAGGGTTGACTTAAAAAAAACAAACACAAAAAACATAAAAAAACCACATGGGGCTTGTACTCACTGGGCCGCGCTCCTAGTCTTTGGCGGCGGGTCCTTCACTCGCTACGGGTCTTCGGTGGCACTGAAGGACCTGCTGCCAAAGATACAGAGCGCCGTCGGGTGAGTAAAAATTAAAAAGGCGCCTCTAGCCAGGGAAGGGATTCTCTGCCACTTGCCTCCCACTCAGCGCGGGGCCCTCTTAGGCGCGGGGCCCGATTCGGGGGAATTGGTGGAATTGGCCTAAAGCCGGCCCTGCACCCAGGGAAGAAGGCACCTTGCTCGCTCTGTCCTCTGAGTACTTGATCTGGCTGGTCACCCCGCCAGCCACGATTCCTCGCCACCCGGCCACCCCGCCAGCCACGATTCCTCGCCGCCTGACCGCCCCGCCAGCCGCTGTTCCTCACTGCCTGGCATCCCCGCCAGCCGCGGGTCCTCACTGCCTGGCATCCCCGCCAGCCGGGGGTCCTCTCCACTGACTGCCCCGCCAGCCGCTCATTCTGCTCGCGCCTTCTGCCACCCGCCTCCCTGCTGTGAAGTCCGCAGGTCAGTTTCTTGAGAGTCCACCCAACTCTTAGTGACTGTCAGCTCTTAGTGATGCAGGCTGGGCAGAAACACTGTTTTCAGCCCTAGTGAGCACTTTACATAACAAAAGACTCCTAATGGAGCCTCTTTAGCTCCATCTTGGAACAGTGGGGGAAAAACAGGTTAAACCAGACCAGGAACCCTTATGGAGAGTCCACACGGCCTAGCTGGGACACCTGTCCCCACCCCTCTTCCCTTCACAGGGGTCTGGCATTCGAGCCCCTGGCTTAGCGAGTCCCTTTCACCTGAGGGTGACCCCTCAATTGAGACAGGCTCAGCACAGTTCTGCTCCCCTTTACTCATACAATAAAGATAACAATACTGATAACGTTTCACTGCCCCTGCATTCCACACTACCGTGATTTGTAACCCAACACCAGAGTCGGTGTGTTCATGTAAATACAGTTTGCTCCTGAGGTCTCTTCCCCTCCCCAACTAGCTGTCAGGGGACAGTTCATTCAGACCCTGCTTACACCCGCATATTTGCACAGGAACACGGGGCCTTCCCATGCAGAACCCTCGTGCACACCAATCCCATGTACACAAACGTTTGTGGACAAGAGGGGTGAACACAGGCAAGTGCAACAACGATCCAGAATACAAGGAAACCATCGTGAGGAAGGGTTCCTGGGCCAGCAGTAGCTCTTGATCTCCAAGTGTGTTCGGCTTCATCGGCGCACACGCCAGTTCCGCTCTCTAAGGGTACGTCTACACTGCACACTAAGCACGGGCTGTAACTCAGCTTGGAGCACAAGCCCCTGTTCCATCCACACACCAATCAGTCTGACTCTGGTCAGCAAGCGCTAGGACCCTGCTGCGGGGGGGCCACTGGGGCAGAGCCCGAATCCTGCTGTGACTCGGGTCCAAGCCCCGCCACTTTGCAGGGTGGACGCAGGCCAAGATGCAGCCCCGAGTCAGAAGGGCTGCGTGGCGCAGTATGAACATGATGGCACAGCTGTGGGACCCAGGTCCAGCAACTGTAACCCCAGGTCTCTAATGCAGTGTTGGTGCAGACATATCCATAGGGCTCAGCCCTCGTGAGTTGTGAAGCAGCTTTCAGGGTCTGGCTTGTACAGCTCCGGCTCCTCGGGACAGCCTTCGAGTGTCAGCAATGCAGACTGACCACAATGGTCAGGACTCTGAGGGGACACCCGACTACCACACTGCCCCAGCCCCCCTTAGCAAGGATCGGCTTGGGCCCCAAAGCTCGTTGCCAGGGATCTCCTCCCATCAAATCTCCAGGGTCTTTTGGGGCCCTCCTCACTGCAGCCTCGGAGCATCTCACAAGCATGAATGAATTTATCCGCCCTGGTCCCCTGTGAGGGAGGGATGGATTTTACAATGAGGCACAGAAAGATGAAGCAACTTGCCCAAGGTCACAGAGGAAGCCAGTGGCAGGGCCAGGAATCCAACCCAGATCTCTCAAGCCTCAGTCCCAGGCCTTAAACCGAAGACCAGACTTGTTTCTGAGTAAATAAAACAACCCTAGTGAGTCAGGGTCTCTCCCTCCTTTGCCTAAATCCCGTTTGCTTTGGGCCTTGCACTCATCCGAAGGATGAATTGGAAGAAGATTTCAGTCACTTCGCACCTGGGGCAATTTGTAACAAAAACTGGCATTTCTTCCTCATTTAAAGGAGAAAACCAGCCAGTTATTGACATGCCAAATGCTGTGTATCAGAATTCATCGGGGGTCGTCCATACAGAGGGAGGATCTGAGATGGCTTTTGGGGGTTAGGAAATTAGTACCAGTTTATAGAAATTCACTGATCCTCATTAGATCTGAGGGTAATTTCTTGTCTCTATCCCCTGTTCTTATTTTTAGTGCTACAAAGCTCTCAGCTGGCTACCTGCTGCCTGTGTCACTTCCAGGCACAACGCTTCGGGGCGGCCTGTCAACACCAGTCTGGATGAGTGGACTACGCACAGGATGGATTAAGCAACAGCTGGGTTCTAATCCTAGCTCTGACACTGACTCCCTATCGTGACCTTATTCAAGTCACTCAGCCTTTCTGCCTCAGTTTACCCATCTGGAAGGTGGGTGTTAAAGCACTGAGCTTTCGCCCAGGATGACTGAGTTTGAGGGAAGGGATACCATTCATCAGAAGGTGCCCCAAACTCTACCAGCCCCAAGACCCTAATTCATTTGGGGCATCAGCAGAGCCAGGGATGGGAGAATAGGATGGCAGCTGCTGGGAGAATTGGGTGCAGACAGACCCCAAACCTTGCTGCTGTAGTGACAGACAGCCCTGAGAGTAATGCCCAGTCCAGAGCACCCCCAATCTGCTCCACTTTTCTTTCCACCAGCAACATGATCCGAAGGGCTCGGATCCCTGCCGCAGATGCAGCATCACCACCCATCTCCAGGCTTCCCTGGGCGTCTCCAGCCAACAGCGCAGGTTCCCTCTCCTGGCCATGGAGAACGAGAGGCTGATGAGACACCGAAGGCAGCCAGAACCAGGAAATGTTTCTAACAGAGGAGAGGAAAGGCGAAGGACCCCAGCCCGGCTCTGGCACGTGAGTATGGCCACACACCCACGTGCAATCTGCAGCACTTGGCGTGCACACCCATGTGCGATGGAGACAGCCACCATCTGGGCCGACTCACTGGGGACTTCATAGGGATAAAAGCGGGCACCTCCAGAGACCACGCTGCAGAGTCAGGCTCTGTAGCTGAGGGTTTTAACAGACCCACGTCCTCTATGGATTCAGTGGCAGCACGTAACGCACGCTGGCCAGTGGGTTGCACAACTTCCCTCATGCTTATACAGACCCGTGTGTGTGTGTGCACATCCCCCACATCCCCCTACCTCTGCACACCCAAGCAGGCCCACAATCGGAACGCAGCCCTGTGGGGCAGAGATGCACCTGCGCACATCCACCCCCCCGCACGCCCCCACGCAGGGGACACGCTACCCGGCCTGCAGCACTCTCCAATGCTCAGGAAATCGCATGACAGATCCTGTGACACTTCTCAGTAACAGAGTGGGCACCCAGCCCAAACCCCAGGAGTCCTGCTGCCTTCCCCAGGAGCTGGGGGGCTGGAGCATTACCTGACAGTCACTCAGGGGCTTTCTCCTTGGAGAACATTAACCCTCTACAGCCCAGCCACCACCTCTCTCCCTCCTCTTCTCCCCTTTCTCCTGGGAGCCTTTTACCTTCGACTGCCTGTGTCAGCTGCCGGAGAGCTCAGCCCTTAGAGCGTGTAATGACTGTGCTGCCAGCAGAGACCAGGGCAGTCCCGCTGAGCGCGGCTCTTTGATAAAGGCACCGGCCCTCCGCTGGGAAGGTCACGGGGGGCCAGGTCGTTACCTGGCTAGCGGGCTGCATAGAGGTACAGCGGGACAATAGTAGGAGGGTTCTCAGCGTCACCGCTCCTTTGCGCTCCTGGCGGGTGACTGAGCAGGGCCTACTTTCCAAAGACACTCAGCGGTGACCGAATAAAGCAGCCCCCTGGAGCTTTGAGATCAAGCCGGTTTTGTAAGACGACTTTACACACACACACACACACACACACACCTCTGCAAGCTAGGAAAACATTACAGAAACCGAGCAGCTCCGATTTTTCAAGGGTTAACCCCATACCCAGCTGCCCCCAAAACTCCCAGTCAACAAAAGACCAGGCACAGAAGGCCTGGTCCTGCTGAGCTCCCACTGATATCAGGGGAGTTTTGCCCAATTAAAGACTCAGAATCAGGGCCACGACCTATCACCGTCCTTGGTCCTGTTGGAAAAGTCTCATTCTGTGGTTATTCCAGCAATGGCTTTGCAGACTCACCCAGGAAAAGCCAGAAAGGATCACCAAGGTCAGCAGAACGTACCAGGCCCTTGATCAAATTTCCCAGTTTGGCCCCATGATTCTCCTCCACTTCTTGTCCCAACCTGTGCCGACGCCGGGCTCTTCGAAAATGGCTATCACGTTCCACCCCCGAGGTGGCTGCACTTGGGTGGTGGGGAAGGCGATTACTCTACGTGTAAAGGTGAGCAAGCGATTAGGGATTCTTTGGGCTGAGGAGAAGCCACGTAAATGAAAGTTATTATAGACCGGTAACGTGGCTATTAGGGTTTATGTTCTCCTCCGCCACTGGAGGGCGACAAGTCACGTACATGTGCACGGAGCAGGCAATGGAGACACCTGGACGTGTTGACAGATTGTTACGTCGCCACCGACATTCTCACTCTGCAGTGTCACACCCACTACTGATGATTCTACCAGTGCAACAGCGGGGAAAGCTGGCAAGTAGAAAACATCAGCCAGGAGTACCCCAGATACACCACAGCGTCAGGAGCTCAAAGACTCCCAGCCAATTTGCTCCTCAGAAGGAATGCGGAGCTGGAATCCATCCAGCCTCACTTCACTTCACCCATGCACCAAGTACACAGAAGGGTCTTTGCTAAGGATGTCTGGACCTCAGAGCACTAGCTAGAGGTAGGCATGGTGCAGGCTGGTGCGGAGCAAAGTTCTCCCCACGGTTCTGCTGATGCCCCTCGACCCTGAGCCAGACCCACCTGCTATTCCAGTGCTGAGCTCCCCATACCCCGCTGCGCTGACGCCTCTCGACCCTGATCCCACGTGCACCCCCGTTATTGCGGTCCTAACCACCCCGCACCCCACACGCAGCTCTACTGAGGCACCTCAGTCCCGATGTCCCAACCCCCTGCTTCTGCAGCCCGAACCCACCGGCCCACAGCTCTGCCAATGCACCTCAGTCCTGCCTGCAACACCCCATGTCTAGGGTGACGAATCACAAGAGTCCTTCGGCACCTTATAGACTAACAGACGTATTGGAGCATGAGCTTTCGTGGGTGAATGCCCACTTCGTCGGACGCGTGCAGGAGAAACTGTCTATCTCTAAATCTATAGCTGGAATCTGGGCAGGCGGTTGGCTGGAGAAGGTTCTAGGTAGACGTTGTACAGAGACGTAGTTTTACTTAGTCTAATGAAGTTCCTTGGCTAAAGAAACAGGTCACATATCCTCATGGAACCGTAGGGTTAGAAGGGACCGCCAGGGTCACCTAGTCTAACCCCTGCCAAGATGCAGGATTCTGTGTGTCTAAACCATCCCAGACAGACGGCTCTCCAGCCTCCACACCCTCCCTAGGCGTCTGTTCCACTTTCCTACTGGTCTTTCAGTTAGGAGATTTTTCCTGAGATTTACTCTAAATCTGCTCTGCTGTAGTTTGAACCCATGGCCTCTTGTCCTGCTCTTTTCAAGAGAGAACAACTTTTCTCCATCTTTTTTATGGCAGCCTTTCAAGTATTTGAAAACCACTATCATGTCCCCCCGCAATCTCCTCTCTTCCAAACTAAACATACCCAGTTCCTTCAGGCTTTGCTCATCTGGCCGGCATTCCATCCCTTTGATCATCTTTGTTGCTCACCTCTGGAGCCTCTCCAGTTTCTCTACATCCTTTCTATAAATTAGTGACCACAATTGGACACAGTTCTCCAGCTAAGGCCGAGTAGAGCGGTACTGTCACCTCCCATGATGTGCATGCTATGCCTCTGTTAATGCAACCCAGAATTTCATTTGCTTTTTTTTGCAACAGCATCTCATTGCTGACTCATGTTGCGGTTGTGATCTACCACCACTCCCAGATCCTTCCCAGCAGTGCTGCTGCCACGTTATCCCCCATTCTGTATTTGTGCATTTGGTTTTTCTTCCATGAGTGTAGCACCTTACATTTGTCTTTGTTGAATTTCATTTTGTTGTCTATAGCCCAGTTCTCCACTTTATCAAGATCCGTTTGAATTTTAGCTCCGTCCTCCAAAGTGTTTGCAACCCTGCCCCTGCCAGCTTTGTGTCATCTGCTCTCTGTTCCTACATCCAGGTCATTAATAAAGATGTTCAACAGCACCAGACCCAGAACAGATCCCTGTGGAACCCCACGAGATGACCTTACAATCCGACATTATTCCATTCATAGTTACTCTATGTGGTTGTTTAACCAGTTTAACTTAATGGTAGTTCGGCCAAGCCGGCATTTCTCCCCCTAGGTGTTCCAGTATCAGCCTCTAAAAACCACCACAAACCTCATCACCTTTCGTTCCAAGTACCAAGCAGACCTGTTCCACCTGCCTTTGCTAATGACAACACAGAGCAGAGTTTACATGTCATTTTAAATCTCATGCAATTTCCCCCAGAGAAAGGAAGGAAGGACAGACGACAAACCACACGTGACAGAGGCTAGTCACATCACTTAATGTGCTTCTGGAAGGTGCTCAGACAGGAGGGGATGAGGGTTGTATAAGGGATGGGACGGGATATAGGACGAGATGGGGTTGGATAGTTTTAGGATAAGATGGGACTGGCCAGTCCTGCCGCACTGTGCGAGTGTTTTGTGACGCAGACAAATGGGAACGTGTCAAAGACTCGCCAGGCTCATTGCACGATTTGAGTCCACGTCTAACGTCCACACTCAGAAGTGAGCAGCTGGGGGATGAACCCAGTGCACCAGCTTCCCTCCTCCCTCACACACAACCCCCAAGGCCTCGTCCGCGGACCTTCTGAATGGGGGAACTCTGCCGTGGAGACTCGGAGGGAGGCAGATGGCGTGAGGAGGAGGAGATGGCTGGGAAGAGCTGTGCAGTGAACACCCAGCCTGGGGATAAGGGCACATGAGGGGTGGCTTTATCCCTACACCCTAAACACGTGGCTTGAAGTTGCTCCAGCATGGTGGCCTAGGGGCCTCAGATGTTTTAGCATCCTCCCCCCTCTCCCCCCGTCTGAAAGCCTCTGACTTAATGCACCTCGTCCACCCACCACCATGTGCTAGAACCAATAGTCGCTCCCTTGAGTATTACATAAACACGAGATCAGCCCTTCCCGGGAGACACGTCAGGGGCTCGGAGGAGCTGGTTTCCACGCTCAGACCTTCAGCTGAGGACAGAAAGAGCAACACTGACTGGAGCCAGGCAGTGACCTGGGACCAAACCCCTCACACTGGTCCCTGAGTCCCCACAGACTGTGTGCGCGTCACCCTCTATCCCAACACGTTTACTGCCCGTCTCACACCCACTCTGCAGGGTGCTCTGATGGACGGTCCCCGCATGCCCACCCGAAACGTGGAGCGCCCCAGCTGAGGTCAGAGGCACTTCCTCTCCGGGGGGCGCTCCAGCAGCCTGGCACGCTCTCTGCGGGCACAGGCAGGGGCAGGGGGCGGGTTCCTTGACAGACGTAGATCTGAGAACCTTGGCAGGGCACAGGGCTCAATGGGGGAAGAAAATCTGGGCACCTCCACAGGTTACAAAGGTGGATGGGATCTCAAGATGGGTAGAAGGCGGCTCAAGGCTTGTCCTGATCCCCCTTCCCCAGCCTGCCCCAGCCCCAAGGAGCCGCCAGCCCAACCCAGCCTGTCCCCGCTTCCCTCCCGGTCTGCCTGAGCCAGCCTGCAGCTGGCAACCCACGCCTCCATCCCTGCCTGGCCCCGTAGTGGCCGGGGAACCTCAGCCCCATCCCAGCCCACTGCAGGATGGGTGCGAGCGATGGGGGGCAGGCTCACAGATGGTCCCAGGAAGCCAGTCACGTGGGCTCATTTTCAGCTGCCCTTCCCGCCCCCCCGTCGGCTCCTGCCCCAGCCCCCCAGGCAGAGTCCCCGCCCCAGGCACTGATGGCATCTGGGTGCCCACGCTGCCCCGGCCAGGGAAGTCCTAGCAGCGCCAGGGCAATGGGGGCTGCTCTAGAGTTAAACTCCCAAGTTCCTCCCACAGCTCTGCCACTGCCTCTTCTGTGGCCTTGGGTGCACCCCGAGGGAGCGTGCACGCCGGGGAGGGGAGCGCTTACAACCCTTTCAGTTCTGCAGTGAATACCATGGTCACTCAAGGCCTAATGTGCCCTCAGGCAAAACGCTACCCCAGCCCCCCATTGGGGGGCATGCTGCACCCACTGCCCCCCCAAGAGAGGGGACCGATGCAAGGCCCAACAGCCAAAGAGCCCCTAGGGCCAGAGACCCTCCACCAGGATGGCTCCATTGTCATGGCAACCCCTCTCCAACAGCAAGGTGGGCGGCCCCTGGTTTGCATTACTCACGCCCTGCACCCCACAAGCATCCACCTCTTCCGCTCGCTGACCGCCCCTTGGAACAGAGCGTCGGCAAGACGTCCCCTCCAGGCCTGCGACTGGCCCACGCACACGACCCATCAATCCCGGAGCACTGTGCCAGGGCGGGACACGGACACCGTCCTCCAGGGAATACAGCCCCAAACCGTTTCCCCTCAGCGCATCACCCTGCCAGAGCCCAGGACGCAACACGACGTCCGGCAGAGGCAGTGGGCACCTCGAGGAACAACGCCTGACATGGCTGCCCCGTATTCCTCACAGGCTGGGATCTCTCCACATGGGAGTGAGCTCACAACGCCAAGCAAACGACGCGCCGTGCAGCTGGAAAGCACTCGTCAGCCCTGGGCTTTCACTTCACTGGCCTCCTGTTGGAAGGGGGCACGGGGCACGGAGGCAGAGCTCACCGAATGACACTGCGGAAAGAAACCGGCTTCTCCTATTGCGAGAGAGGCCAACAAACGCTTCCAACCTGGCAAAAAAGCTAGCGCCCGGCCAACCCCCACATCGACTCTTGCCCAGGCTGAGTCACGGTTTGCATGGGAGACTTCCAGGGAAACCCAGGGACTGAAGGACAGGGAACTCTTCTCCGAGTCAGCCGTTAGCTCAGGCCCTGGCCTGTGATCAGAGGACACTGAGGTGCTGGATGAGATATGAAACCAGATGGTCATTAGAGACCCCTAGATTCACGGACTCCATGGACGGAGTCGCCTACACGGCTCTTCACACTGTGACCATGCGGCCTTCAAGGCAAACGGCAGAGAGAGAAATCAGAGCCTTCCGTTCCCCACACACAGGCCCTCACCCCTGGAACTGAGGGAGAAACTCATCCCGGGTTAGTTCCCCTGGAGGACAACCCAGTAATTCTTTGCCCTTCACTAGAGCTGCCCAGCAAACAGATCTCAAAGGGCTTTGCAAACCATAATGAATTCGTCCCTCCCAAATGCCCCCCTGCTCCCGGGAGGTGGATATTGTTAATCCCATTATAAAGATGAGGAGACTGAGGCCCTGAGTGACTTGTCCAGGGTCACGAATTGAGTCAGCATCAGAGCCAGGGCTAGAAGCCAGGTGTCTTGGAGAGAGAGCGCGAGCATTGTCTGGGGAACGAAAACGAAGACATAGGACCTCTGGACCCCAAACCTGAGGTCTTGCTATTACCCTGAGATAGCCACGCCTGCCCAAGCAGGTCTGCCATTCTATCCAGCAGAGGGCAGCGGTGCCACACACACACCCCCCATGTGGCACAGCACAGCCCGTTTCTCAGGAGTTGGGGTGTGAGCTCTGGTGACTTGGGCAAACGCGCAGGCTGGGTATCAGTTTGCCACGCTTTGCTCTCTCCATTACAGGGAGGAGAGAAAGGTGGGGGAGATTTCTAAGCATGCAGGATCAGCTGGCAGGGCGTCTCCGGGCACTCCTTAACTAGCTCACACAGCTAGAGCCCTTAGTGCTCTTTGACCAGCTTAAACCAATCAAAGGCTTCATTCGATCAGATTCAAGAGGCTTCCTTAAGCTGCTTTCAGCCTTTAGATCGTTGTAAATTTCAATTAAAAAAAATTTCCATCACACTCAGCGGCTCCAACCTCTTGTAATTTGGCCGTTTGTCTCCTAACTCCATCTTTCTGGTACCGATGAGCGCAGGGCTTCGGCATTCAAGGTGGGCCTGGGAAAGAGAGAAGCTCTCCTGTCCGTGTGGCAGCAGCTGCAATCCGAGCGCACCTGTTGCAGGGCTGAGGTCAGCAGGCCCTGTTTGGCTGACTCACAGAAGCATCCAAGTTTTGGGGGACTGATGACCCCAAATAACCCAAGCAGGAGACACCAGAATCTAGTTAAGAAAAACCCAAGCTTCAGATTCCAGCAGCGATTCACGCAGAGGCTTCCTGGAGGGAGGGAAACTCGGAGAAGCTAACGGGCAACCCAGAAGCGTGCTAGTGGCAGCTACAGGAAGAGATCTAAACAGGGGCTAGAGGAGAAACGGCAGGCAGTAGGAGTAGCCAGCCTGGTGACTGGCCCATCAGCCAGGGGGAGGGCTAGCTCAGTGGTTTGAGCATTGGCCTGCTAAACCCAGGGTTGTGAGTTCAATACTTGAGGGGGCCACTTAGGGAGTTGGGACAAAAAATCAGTACTTGGTCCTGCTAGTGAAGGCAGGGGGCTGGACTCAATGACCTTCCAAGATCCCTTCCAGTTCTAGGAAATAGGATATCTCCATTAATTTAATTTAAGACTCGTGAACTCAGGCCTTTCGGAGCCAAACTAAGGTGACCAGATGTCCCGATTTTATAGGGACAGTCCCGATTTTGGGGTCTTTTTCTTATATAGGCTCCTATTACCCCCACCCTCTGTTCCGATTTTTCACCTTTGCTGTCTGGTCCCCCTAATCCAAACACACACAGGTGTGCGAGCTAAAGGAGCAGCTCGGCCACCAGAGGGCGCCACGGCACAGGATGGGGACGATCCTGAGCCGGTTGAAAATGCTTCGAACAATAACTGGCTTGTCAAAGGAAACGAACATTCCCTGTGAAAATCAAGATTGGGGGCGCGGGGTTGCCAACAGAATGAAATGAAAAATGGAGGGGGTTTCGAAACTAAAACATTTTTAGTTACGTTTTCCCCTCCACCCCCCTCCGCCAGGGGAAAATGAGCACAAAACTTTGTTTTTAAATTTGAGCTGAACATTTCCAGGGACTCTTTGAAAGGGAACAAAACTGCCTCCCCTGCCCAGTCTGCTCCCTGGCGCACGGCGATTTGCTCTCAGGTCTGCTTCCTCTGCTGGGGATGGAGATCAGGCCAGCCCAGGAATGACATGGATATGCAGCCCCCCACTGTGCCGTCTCTCAGTCCTGGCCCTGAGCAGTGTCATGCCCAGAGACTCCCTGCCAGGCAGAGGCAGCAAGCCATGTGCTTCATGTGAGGAGCTGGCAGGGTTAGCCTCGGGCCTGCTCCTCTGTCTTCCCAAGCAGGGAGCATGGGGCCAGGCCAGGATGCTGCACCTGACCTGGTCACGTAGCTGCCTGTTTCCATCAGCAGCCAATGCTCCCGGGCTGCATCAGTGTCCATCACACGCAAGGCTGGGGGAGCTGAGCGAGACATGAGTGGGCCGGTGGGGCTCAAACTCAGCAGCTACCTTTTGGGAGGGGGAGAGGGATGCAATGGGGGCGGCAGGGGGAACAGCTGGATGTCAACGGGAGTTGTTGCCAAGAAGGCTAAGGGCATTTTGGGCTGTATAAGTAGGGGCATTGCCAGCAAATCGAGGGACGTGATCATTCCCTTCTATTCGACATTGGTGAGGCCTCATCTGGAATACTGTGTCCAGTTTTGGGCCGCACACTACAAGAAGGATGTGGAAAAATTGGAAAAAGTCCAGTGGAGGGCAACAAAAATGATTAGGGGGCTGGAGCACATGACTTATGAGGAGAGGCTGAGGGAACTGGGATTGTTTAGTCTGCAGAAGAGAAGAATGAGGGGGGATTTGATAGCTGCTTTCAACTACCTGAAAGGGGGTTCCAAAGAGGATGGATCTAGACTGTTCTCAGTGGTAGCAGATGACAGAACAAGAAGCAATGGTCTCAAGTTGCAGTGGGGGAGGTCTAGATTGGATATTAGGAAACAGTATTTCACTAGGAGGGTGGTGAAGCACTGGAATGGGTTCCCTAGGGAGGTGGTGGAATCTCCATCCTTAGAGGTTTTTAAGGCCTGGCTTGACAAAGCCCTGGCTGGGATGATTTAGTTGGGAATTGGTCCTGCTTTGAGCAGGGGGTGGGACTAGATGATCTCCTGAGGTCCCTTCCAACCCTGATATTCTATGATTCTATGGGTGTGGGGGGAGGGCTGGCTGCTCAGGCTAGAAATAGGTTTAGCTGGACCATGTCAATGGGGCTAGAGCAGGGAAAAATAACGGGTCCACACTGATCACTGGGCCCCTCCAATGGAGCTGTTTGAAACCACTTCACGGGACACGGTTCAGTCCACGGGCAGACAGGGCATCCGCCCTCTGGATTGCAATGATCCATCACCCCAAAGTGCAGCTCATCTGGCAGGCCAGGGCAAGACTGCAACAGAGATCTGCAAGGAAGGATGCTCCAGAGATTACGGTGCTGGCCTGGGACTTGGTAAACCTGGGTTCAAGCACCTGCTCCTCTACAGACTTCCTGTGTGACCTTGGGCAAATCATTTAGCTGCTCTGTGCCTCAGTTTCCCCTTCTAAAATGCAGCTGATGGAGCAGTGCTACCACACAAGGGTGTTATGAGGATAAGCACATTAAAGAATATGAGGTGCTCGGACACTACAGCAGGGGGGGCCAGAGACGTATCTAAGATAGATCGGTTTGCACCAATCGAACTACATTGACCTTATATTGGTGCAAGCTTCCCTGGTCTACACAAGCCCAAAGTCATCCAATTCCTTGAACCCGGAAACACTGTGGGCCGAGGGCTGGCTCCTGACCACTCATTTCCTCCCAGCACATTATGCAACGATGGCTCCCGAATGTCTTCCCAGCTGGGCCAATGCCACTGGCCGACGCACATGCCCGGCCAAAGCCTGGTGAATCCTGTCTGTGCTGGAAACAGCAACTCCCATGGGACACCGGCAACGAAGCTGTCTTCCCGGGGATGAGCTGGAAGACACCTGGTGTCACGGCTGGACCTCCGCCTGCAGCCCCCACTGGGCAGGCTTGGATGGGAGACTGCCAAGGTGCTGCACGTCTTGGCACTGGTGATTCCGTAGATCGGGGAGCTCTTTTCACAGAGGTCAGGCAGAAACAACACCTCCACGTGGTACTCGGTTGTGGTGCTTTTGGACAAGATCTAGCTAGGCAGTCCTATGGCCCCGCTACCACCAGAGCACCTGAGATGCAACACCAACAACATAGGCCTTACGGTGCTTAAACAGAGGGTGTCCTTCCGAGCAAGTAACATCTCACTCCACCCAAAGTCCTCCTGCTGTTTCAAGTGGCTACACTTTTCGTCTTCGCATTGTGTGCTGTTGAACAGCTGCTGCATCCCCCCCCAGAGGTGGCTGCATTCCAGTAGCGATCAAAAGTGCCTCGTGTGCCAGTGCCAGTTTAAATGCCTCAGGCTGTTTGGGATCCTTTGCAGGGCCGGCTCCAGGCACCAGCCTGGCAAGCAGGTGCTTGGGGCGGCCGCTCCGGAAAGGGGCATCAGGTCCAGCTATTCGGCGGATGGTCCCTCACTCCCGCTCGGAGCGAAGGACCTCCTGCCGAATTGCCGCCGCAGATCGCGGCTTTTTTTTTTTTTTTTTTTGGCTGCTTGGGGCGGCCAAAACCCTGGAGCCGGCCCCGATCCTTTGGCACGAAAGGCTCTAATGGAAGGTGAGCTCCCCTGGGTGGAATATCGTAGACGGGGGCTGGATTCTGATTTGCACTTTGCCTTCCCTGTGGTGGCCAGGCCCCAGAGGGGTTGAGAGAAGAGGCTCCCGGGGATGGGTTAATTCTCTTTCCCTGGGATGTGGGGTCCAGGGATAAGGAAGGACCGGCAGGGAGGGAAGGGGAATCGAGTCAGAGTAACACCTCCCTCCACTCCTCCCCAAGTGTCCAGGATGTTGGGACTCTTGGCCTGGAATCCCCTTCCTTGTGCTGCAGTAACACAAGGAGATTAGCAGCTCCTTTCCCTGGGACAGGAACACACGTCAGCACCTTCCCCAGAGCTGTATTAACAGCTGCCTCCCTGGATGGAAATGAGACATTAAAGGATTAGGGCTGGGCCGGGCTCCAAGGAGCTCTGTCACTCTAGGCCCAGGGAGTGGGAGTGTATTTATAGGCGCTTTGCTGCGGAGCCAGTGGCATCTCCCCTCTTCCCCCGCCCCGGACCAGGAGCCAAGCGGTTATCTAAGTTTGCGCACAGGAGGGAGAGTGACATAACCAGTTGGAGGCCCGGAGATGGCAGAGCGCTTGCATCATCCCCTCGCTTTTAGAGGGGCGAACAAGTGCGCGGATTTAACTCTTGGAGCCCTTCTGCGCTGAGGACCCGCTGTGTGCCAGGATGCCTGGGTTCTTTTGTTGGCTGTGCCACTGACTCGCTCGGTCTCCCCAGGCAAAATGCACCGTGCCTCAGTTTCCCCATCTGGGATTGTAACACAACAAGTCCAGACCCTCACAACTATCACTACACCCACTCAGACCTTCCCAGCAGTGCAGAAGTCAGAGCCTTCTGCTTCAAAAGCGCCAGCAGGTGCCACCCTAGGCTCTGTGTTTGGGGTAACCTGACCATGGCACTACCATCAGATTAAATACAATAAAGGACTTTCCTCGAGCAGTATGGGGCTTATGACACACAGCTGAGCAGTTCAGCGGCCAGGCGCTAGCCGGCAGCAGTACTGACATGCTAACTCATGGGCGGTGGTATTTGCTATCCAGTGGCAAGAGCATGTTCTGTCCTGTGTTGACATGAACAGAGCGTGTGTCCCGGCCCGAGAGCTCAAGCGCAGCTCAGACACACGTGGTCCATCCGACGCGGAGGGGGCTATTTCTTCTTCCCACCCATCCCCTGGGAAATCACAAGCTGTCCAGCCTGGCACGCCCACCTTAACCTCTTACCTGGGTTTTCCAGCCCCAGTGACATCCACGGGACATTGCTACGAGTGAGTCTCTCTCCACTCATCCCCCAGGCCCACGCCCTTCGTCCGCCCACCGGGTCTGTCCCGGCTTATTCAGCTCATGAGATCACGACGTCCCCAGTCATGAGATGATCAGTCAGGGGCTTTCATCACTGCGTTGGAATACAATTAATAACCATCAGAATGAATGGCAGCCGAAGAACTATGACTCCATACCCTGGCCTAACTGGAAGGAGGGGCTAGGTTCCCAAGCCTGAACCCTCCGCCCCAGCTCCCAGCCCAGCCCCCACTCTTCTGCCCCCGTGTGAACCAGTGCTCCCCCCAGATTTACAGATGTCTCCCTCCAGGAAACCCAGCGCTGAAGTCAAACAGCTGGGGGATTTTTTCTTTAACTGTTTCCCCCACAATTTCTCTCCAAAGCTCCCCAGGCAACATGGGGGAACTTCAGCCAAACAATGAGCGCCTTTCAATCTCTGGCCAGCTGCCTTAACATCTGGAACAGGTCACCAGTGACACGAGTTTGGGAGGCTGCGTGTAATTCTCCCCACCTCCGAAGATATTCCCCCAGCTCACGAACCCACCACACAATTTGGCTCGCTGGACCGTGGCTGCCCAAGAGAGAGGTGTCCGGATTTGGAAGAGCTGGAGGAGCTGCTGTTCTCTCACACACACACACCGGTGCCAGCTGGATAGGGGTCCATGCACAGTAGGGAATAACCCACGTGTCTCAAACCCAGGGATAAAATTCCAGCCTGCACCTCCTGCTGCATCTGCGAGGGTCCCACAAGTGCCCCTTTCCACAGCAGCCTATCCGCAGGTTAACAGCAGGACAGTCATCACCCCCCTCCTGGAGTTGGCTCGATCTGGGTCACACCTGGGATTTCCATCTGCCCCTTTCATCAAAGTGCTCTACGGGCCATAACGCAACGCGCTCAGGACATGGGCAAGTGTTACCCTCATTCTACAGCGGAGGAAACTGAGGCACGGAGAAGGGATAGAACTTGTCCCGCGTCACTCACATCCCACGTTGGCAGCAGGAGCTGGGCACAGACTCCAGAAGTATCGACTATCCTAGCCCCACCCCTTATGGCCCCGGGCAGGAGGGATGGCTCACCCCCCTCCCCCAGGCACATCGAGAGCAGACTGGCAGATGGGAGAAAAGTGACCCAGGTACTTACAGGATTCCTCAGCGCCTCCCATGCCAAGAAATGGAGCCAGCCAAAAGAAGGGGGAACGATGGGATGGCGTCTCGTTACATCGGTCTTCAACGAAGTCAGCCCCGGCACCTCACTCACCACGATACCTGCCGTGGGCAGCCCAGCCAGCTTCTCTGGAGCATGGGGATGCGCCAGCCACGCCCTGCATCACTGAGACCGGGCGGGAGCTGGGTCAGGCCCAGCCCACTTTGGGCTGCGGTTCCCATCCCAGCTCACAAGGCTGGGGTCAGTGTTTGGATGGGAGACCCAGTGGGGTGCCAGGGAGCGGTAACGGGGTACAGCAGGTGGCGCTCTTTTCTCCAAGTCTGTGCCTATGAAACTAATACTTAGCCTTTCCAGAACCTTCTCCACGTGCCTCCCAGATACTAATGAGTTTAGCCTCAGAACCGTCCTTCAGACTAGGGTAGCGAGTGTGAAAAATCGGGACGGGGTGGGGGGTAATAGGCCTCTATAAGAAAAAGCCCCAAATATCAGGACTGTCCCTATCAAATCAGAACATTTGGTCACCCTACTTCAGACGGGCCCGTTCCCCATGACGCAGCTGGTGAAACTGAGGCCCAGAGAAATTCAGAGACCTGCTTAGCAGATGGGTGGAAAACTTTTTCACTAGGAGGGTGGTGAAGCACTGGAATGGGTTCCCTAGGGAGGTGGTGGAATCTCCATCCTTAGAGGTTTTTAAGGCCCGGCTTGACGAAGTCCTGGCTGGGATGATTTAGTTGGGGTTGGTCCTGCTTTGAGCAGGGGGTTGGACTAGAACCTAGATACCTCCTGAGGTCTCTTCCAACCCTGATATTCTATGATCTGTGGTAGAGCTGGGACTGAAAGCCAGGAATTCATCACAAGTTTTGCTTCCCTGCAGAGCCACTGTCTCGGCCTGGTGCTTGAGGGCCCCGTGTTCCGGAGCCGAGACCCTCACCCCTCAGACACTCACTGTCCCATGGAACTTTCGGCAAAAGCGAGACCCCCGGTTTCCTGGCTACATCCCACCTACCTAACTCCCAACCTGAAGTTCCCGCTGGATGCAGGGCTCTCCTTCACTTCCTGTCCTGAATGCTCGTGCAGAGACGCTGCAAGCCCGCTGCTCGCTTCCACCCCAGCAGCAGCTGCATCATACTGCGACCGCTAGAAAAAGCAGAGAAACGGTTTCCATTCTAATTCCCTCCACAGTCAATTCCTTTGGGCCTGAAAATGCCCACCCAGGGCCGTATCTCAAAGGGAAATTGCTCAGGCCTGCGCTAAAACAGCCGAGGAGCTTGGGAGTTCTGCTGTCTTATTTGCCAAGTGCCTGGGGATGCTGTAGAAAGCTGGAGAATGCTGCAGGGGGCGGTAGTGTGCTCCACCCCATAAACACCACGGTCCTACAAAAAAACACCCAGGCCCTTGCCTTTCAGTTCATGCTAACCCCAGGAACTAGGTCTCCTCTCTAGCGGAGATGCATTAAGCTCCCTCCATGCTCACCTCACGGCCAGGTCTCCCAGTCATCGTTAGCCAAACTGGCTGGTCTTCAGCATATTTGAGGCATTTTGCCGGCTGCAGGCTGAGCTGGCGTCGGGCTTAGTGCCGGGACCGTGGGAATGCCAGCGCTGCTACAGGGCAGCCAGCCCCCAGCCCACTGCTGTGCCTCACCTCTAAGAGCAAGATCCCAGCTGACACTAAACCCCCAAATTGCCCTTGCCACAGCACGGGTGGGCGGGTGTGCACATCCGAGTGGTCTGGGGTGCGGCTTGGAACGAAACCCAGGGTTGTGAGTTCAATCCTTAAGGGGGCCACTTAGGGATCAGGGGCAAAATCAGTACTTGGTCCTGCTAGTGAAGGCAGGGGGCTGGACTCAATGACCTTTTGGGGTCTCTTCCAGCTCTATGAGATATATCTATTTTAGCAGGTGTTTCCCCTGCCAGGATGTCCCGGAAAGGGGGAATCTCAGTGTAACTAGTCCAGGGCTCGGCAGCTCCTCGAATTGTCTGGAAAAGCCCAGGCAGGCCTCATCTCTACCCAGGTTCGTGCACTCCACCCAGCGCCAGGAACAAGGCTCCCCGAAGAAGTTAACTGGTTGGGAACAGAAATGAGTCAGTTGTCGTTTCTCCGCCTGCGAGGGGAGACTGGAGGGAGGGTGCAGGGGTGTGCGCATGAGGGCTCGCCCTGCATCTTCCAGGCTCACTGCAACCTCCTGGGGTCCATCACTCCCCCATCTCCCCGCCCTGGGAAGCTCCCCCTACTTATCCGATCTCGTCTCACCACAGCGTGACCCGCCCCCTGCTCGGCAGCTTCTCCCTCTATGTAAACGGGCTCCCCAATCCCAGATCCACTGGATCAGCCACCACCCTGCCCCCCTTCCGATCTTCAGAGCCACCTCGCCCCTGTGCTGGGCCTAAGGCGGATGGGGGCCCCAAACTGTGAAGCTTCTAAATGGGGCCCTTGGCTGAGAATCGCTGCAGCCACAGGTCCCCAGCAGTCACCTTCATCTTCCCCCTCTCTGTTTACACCTCCTGTTGCGTCTTGACCCTGTTTCAGTTGTACGTTCTTTGGTGCGAGGACTGTCTTTGGGTATGTCTGTCCAGCACTCTGGGGTGTCCCAAACGGGCCTCTAGGCCCCCCTCTAATGCAAACAATAAATAAGGATGATGTGAGGGACCTGGAGACCCTTGACCCCGGCACAATCCCCCAACACCAGGCAACCAGAGGCTGCGGAAGTATGTAAAGTAGCAGCCAGGGCAACTGGAGAAGACAATTATAACCAGAGAAAGGATGTGACCCCAAAGGCCCGAGAAACCTCCCTGGAGCTTGGGGGGAGGGGGGGAGAGAGGTGCTGGATTTCACAGCTTCAAGATCCTGCCTGCTGGCGTCACAGATAGCTCAGATGCTCAAAGCAAGGTGGAGAGGCCTCTCCTGGGCTCCCTGGACACAAAGGCCTTCTGATTCGGGCTGTAGCCCCAGAGCTGGGTGAAGAAACACCCCAGAACTGCCCTGGGACCCCACCCCAGAGCCAGCTGCAAGCAGCTAACTCCTGCCCAGGGCTGGCAAGGACACCACAAGAGCATCAGCAACTCTCAGTCTCTTCCCAGACTCCCAGAGAGGCAGCCCAACGCCGGACGGGTAAGCGATGTCCTGTAAGTCATAGAGCCATCCCTGCCACGCTGGCCGGGGATGGGCCTGGGGCACAGGCTCCGCTGGGCAACTGGTGCAAGACGACTGCACCAACGCGACCCTCAGGACACAGCGTTAGATCCGCAGGACCTGAACTCACAGCGGCCCCGCTGGGCACATCCCAGCACAGACTGTCCCAGCCTTTATTCCTCGCTCTAAACAGCTTGGAGACACTCTGGAGATTCAGTAGGTGGCGCCCTTCCAGCTGACGTCCTGTTCTGTGACTGAGGGGACCCCGTGCAGCGGTGTGGGTGGGTGACTGGATAAGGGAAGTTCTCTGAACCATGGAATATCAGGTTTGGAAGGGACCTCAGGAGGTCATCTAGTCCAACCCCCTGCTCAAAGCCCCAGATTTTTTTGCCCCAGATCCCTAAATGGCCCCCTCAAGGATTGAACTCACAACCCTGGGTTTAGCAGGCCAATGCTCAAACCACTGAGCTATCCTTCCTCCCAGGACTGGCCCAACACCTCTGCATCACACTAGGGGACGCTGTGCTGCAGGTGTGGCCGCACCGGGCTTCAAGCCAAGGTCCTGACTGCTAAGTGTCGTTAATGAACTCCTAGCTCCCCCCCTTTTTTTTTTAATATGTGGAGGGTTATTGTCCCTCATGTCCTAGCCCAGTTCTGGGTGATTCCGTTCTGCCTCCCTAAAACCTCCTCCCCACAGCCCAGTTTCAACTGGTTACAAAATCCTTTGTTTGCATCCCAAACTGTTGTGCAGCGTTGCTGTGGGGTACCAAAGAACGGTTGTGTTCCACCCCAGAGATGGCTGCACTCCATTGGTAGAGAATTCCTGTTCACAGATGCTGACAGGCGAGGACATGAATATGAACAATCATGACTGGTACGAAGAGGAGGAAACCTAAGATCCACCTACCCATAATACTGACCCAACTCCCAGGCACTGTCGTATCAGAACTTCTCCCAATCTTTAATGCATTTATCTTCTCTACTCCTCTGTGATGCAGGGCAGTGCTGCAATCTCTATTTCACAGGTGGGGAACTGAGGCACAGAGAGGCTAAGTGACCCGCCCACAGGGACATTAGCAGGATTGACACACAGATGGGAGGGAAGAGGGGGCCTGACGACCAGGGCCGGCTGCCTATTGCCTTTGCTTCTCCACCCAGGCCTGCCTGAGGGGCGTGGGATCACTCGCCTCCTCCCAGCAATGGCCTGCCACTGCCAGCTTGTAAGGCTGCTGAGAGCACCAGCGCCTCCTTCAGCCTGCGCCACGCCTCTCCTTTCGCCTGGTGGGGAGAGCTTGCTGTGCAGGGAACGTGTCCAACAGCTGCAGCTAGTACTTTGGCTGGCAAGCCCATGCGCCCAAACTTGTTTATATGCCTGAAATCCATCTCCCAGCCCGAGGGGCGGCATCGGGTTACCACGGGGCCTCTAGGAAGGTGGGATCCATCCCAAGGCAGCATTGCCCACAGGGCATCTCTAGATGACTGCAAGGTGTCAGGAAGCTCCCGAAATGTCATCCTGGCTTGTGCCGGACACCTAACACCCTCCCTGGAAAGCAGCTCTCCCGAACCTCATCTCTTGCACCAGCAGAGGTTGGGCCAATGAAAAGTCTGACCTCACCCGCCATCGGCTGGAGCCTGGGGAACCTGCCTGCACTGCGCGGGCTGCATGAGAGCAGGGGCGGGGATCTGGCTCGCTGATCGAGAGGTGGCAGGGATCTCCTAAGATGACCTTTCACTTCTAGGAAAGGGAGGAGGGGGCTGGTGGGTTTCCCTGGATGGCTTCAAGAGCCAGGAATGTTCTTACCCTGACTTCAGCACTGGGTGAAGGGGCTGGCTTGACAGGCAGGAGATTGACGGCCTCCACCTCTCCCGGGCAGGTTCTCATCCTGCCCGCGTCACCATGGCATCTGAGCACCTTCCAGTCATGCGGTAACAGTAGTGACTGAGATCTGTCACATGTGGTTCGTTCTCTCTCCTCCTCTCCCTGGGACATGTCCTAGAGCAGCCCCGACTGGAGCGCCCCCTTGCTGCAGCACGACAAGGGCATCTGCCTCAGTTTGCTTCCTTCAGAGTCCCCCAGTAACTCCCCGCTAGCTTTCCTGACTCATGCCCTCCTTGGGACTGGCTTATTACCAAAACATAGTTGAAAAACTCCATATCAAAAGTCCTAAACAATTCATTTCTCACCCAGCGAACACAGTCCTTAAAATCCTCTAATCCATTGACGTGGCCCGTACCCTGCTCCAGCATCTTCCACCACACCTGGGCTCCTCTCCAGTCCTCTCCTGGCCTTTCATTAGGACAGCCCTTCCAGCTTGGATACAAACCCGCTCTTCCCCCTGGAAACCCCCACAGCTTCTCTGCTGGGAGTTCCTCCTCACCAGGTGAGCATCCTCCCTCTCCGGCCCTCTGGCTGCAGCTCTCCTGTGTGAACGCACCAGAGGGTAGCTCTCTTCCAGGCCCTCCGCCCACTCCAGTTCTCCAAGTCAGCGGGCAGCTCCCTCTGCCGCTCCCTGGTCTTCATCCCTCCGGCCCTGGCTCTCGGAGGTGTGATGGGGGGGTTCACCCCCGCCCCACCAGAGGGAAGGAAGCGCCAAGGGGGCCAATTAGTGAGATAGGCCCCACGTGAGGGATTTAGGCTGGAGAAGCAACTCGACTGGAAGATGGGGCTCTGGTGCGCAGGCAAAGCCAGGAAATGGACAACAGAAATGGCAGCGGAAAGTCTGTGCATTGGAGAGGGAAGGAGGGAACCCAGGGCAAGACTAAGACCCTGGTCCTGAGGGAAGGGCATACCCAGAAGAGAAGAGGGAGGAGAGGAAAGCCTGGGGGAGACTCTGTACCCCCCAGCAAAGCCATGACGGGGTACGTCAGGAAGAGGAAGCTGCAACTCCCGGAGTCCAAGAGGGGCTGCAGCGTGAGAGAGAGGACGTGAGAGGGGAGATGTGGCGCCTGGAAGAGAGCTAATCCCTAGAGCAGCCAGGAGGCCACCTGTAGCAAGCAGAGCAACCGGTGATGGTGGTCGGCCGGCAAATCCGTCTTGTTGCTTTCTTGCCTTCAGCTTTTCCCCAGGAACATCCTGCAGCTCTCACCTGCCGACCTGTCACCCCCAGACAGAGCTCACCTTCCCCTTCCCTGGCTGAGTCCTTTACAGGGCCATGGGGCCTTCTCTTCAAACCCAGCTGGCGAGTCACGGGTGCGCTGGCCTCTTCCTTCTCCAAGGCCACTGCCACCCCGTGATGGGGGAAGAGTGGGTGCAGCGGAGAGTTTTGTTTGGGGAGGGTTTTTACATGGCCAGACAGAGCACGGGCCAGAGAAATGCACCGTGCGCTTGGAGTGGAAGGGAGGGGAAGGGGAGGTTTTTGTGAGGAGCCTGGTTCCTGGGGAAGTTCATTCCAGTGTCTCGGACCAGCTTCCCGCAAAGACCAGTTTTACCCGTATGGCAGAAAGTCCCAGTGGGCCTGAGGAGCAGAGCTGCCCAGCATGGTCTTCGTCCTGGAACTTTAGATATGCTGGGCCCAGTGCCTTGAAGAGAAGGATGGAGGCTCGTTAGTCCATGGGAAGCCAGTGTAGAGAGGGCAGGACGGGTGTGATCTGCTCACAGTAGCCCTTGGTTGCTGTGGAATACTCTGCAGAGCTCAGTACCAGCTGCATTGTCCTAAGAGCTGATGGCTTCATGCCAGCTGCACTGCACTGAGGCAGGCCAGATGCGACGCACAAAGGCATCTCGCTGAGGCCAGGCGTTTGTCCACCAGGATGGGGTGGAGTCTCCCAATCAACCAGACGGGGTAGGAAGTGTTATTTGTGGATGCTGCTAGGTGAGTGACGATGGCCACGTTGTTAGGATTGGTCGCCCCCCATTCTGGGGGTGGGGGTGGGGGGTTAATGGAGGACGTCAGGCTCTCGATAGGTCCCTGTTTACCCAACCTCTAATTCATTGTGCTGCTAGAAGCTGCTGTGTGAGAGCTCAGCGTCAGCGAGGAATCCAGTGCTACGTGACTACGGACGGAATTGACCAATTTCTGGGTGTGTCCCTTCAACCCCAAGAGACCATGGCTGCAAACGCCTCCGAGTGCTTTCCTCTGCCCACCAGCATCACCTCGGTCTCGCTCGGGGTCAGTGTCAGCCAGTAGTTCTTCATCCACAGGCTGATCTCATCCAAGCACTGGGCCATCTTGCTGGCAGGGGTGTGGCTGTCGGCGGTGAAGGACAGGTGGAGCGGTGTCTCATCTGCAGATCGGTGGCACTGGAGCCCAGGTCATCTCACCAGGTCACCTGGGGGCTGCATGCAGATGCTGACTAGGACTGAGGAGGCATTGATCTTTGTGGGACTCCACAGTAGGGGGGGTCTAATTGTGGAGGTGCCGTTTCCCATCACTACTCATTGGGGGCGTCTCTCCAGGAAGGACTCAGGCCAATTTAGTGCATTACCCTAGATCCCAGCCACCTCTCTTAGGCAAGACAACCATGTCTCATGCTGAATGGTGCTGAATACCGCTGAGGTGCCCAGGAGGAGGAGAACGGGGGTCTGCCCTCCATCCATCAACAGCAGCTCATGCATCCATGCTGTTTTGTGTATTCCTAGAGCAGAGGTAGCTGCAATGCAAACTTCCCAGGCACACCTCCTCCAGCCAACGGGCTCCCTGCCTGCACTTAAGGACCGCCTCCCCACCACCAGCCAGGGGTGTACAGTCCCCATGGTCCACCCATCCTGGTGGGCAGCAGCAGTACAGATGTCCCCACAAGGGCAGGGTAATCACACACCTTACCTTAGCAAAGAGCAGTTCCTCCGGAAGGGAAGTTCTAGGAGTCCTGGCCATGGTCGCTAATGAGAAGCTCCTGGATGGTATTTTCCCAGTAACACACACACGCACTTTGCTCTGTAACACACTAGGTGAACATCCTGCAGACAGGCTCGGGGTTAAGGCCCAGCACTGTAGCTGGGAGACATTCCCAGCTCTGCCACAGAACTTTGGTTGGCCTTGGACACATCACTTACTCTTGAGTTTCACCCATCCATGTTTGTGAAGCGCTTGCATGCTACGGCGGGGAGTACCACAGAAATGCCTCTATAGAAGAGATGATTGTGCAGCGACTGCTGCTTGGACCTTGTCTTTCCACATCCCCCTCCCCCATCTTTGATGGAGTCTCTTGTGGTCTCGTCAAGAACGTTAACTCCTTGCGGGAGGGACCTTCTTTTTGTTACATGAGTGTACAGCGTCTTGCACCATGGGGCTCTGACCGAGGCCTCTCGAGGCTACCTTGATAACAGCGATCCTTATTACAGTAGATCCCTGAATTAGTTCGGTTCCTTGTGCCTCTATTTCCTCATCTTTAAAATGGGGACAGGGATACCAGCCGTATAGGGGGGTGCAAGGCTTAAATGTGTGAAGTGCTTTGGGATCCTTGGAGGCAAGGTGCTGTGGAAACGTTAAGCATTATGGTTAATAGAAGCGCACTCATACTACCTACCTTTCCCTGTGATGACTGGTTCAGTTGCAGTGAGATATCTGTATTTTGGGGGGGGTCCACACAACCATTCCCATTGCAACCACCTCCTCTGGCTCTGCGTCAGCATCTCCATCATAAACACCAATTTCAACGGCGTGGGACACATCACCGCCACCACCCCAGGACAAGCTCCCGTGGAAATATCACAACAGAAACCTTCTTCGCAGCTTCTGCTGCTCTCTCGGCCTCATGAACTTCACCTCTGTCCAAACCTGGGTCTCCCTGGCCAGTTCAGTTCTGGGTCGCCCGGCTACCTCGGTGATGGGCTTGGTCTAACCTGAATAGATAGACACTGAATCTTTAACCTGGTCGCTGTGTTTAGCTCCACTAAGGGCTCTGAAGTAGTTTATAAGCCACCCAAAATAAAAGCTCCTTGCACTAGACAAGGGCTGTAGGCCACAGGGTCATCTCCACATGCGGACACCTAGCAAGTGGGGCTGTATCCATTTGGAACGGGACAAGGATTTTCAGTGGGGGAAACGTGGGAAGAAACATCCAGTAACTGGTATCCTCTGGGCCCAGCCACAGCCCGAAGGAGGACTTCGCCTGCTCTCGCACTGAAATTAATCACCTCCAAGCATCTCTTTAATGGCAGCCGGCAATAAATTACACCGGTCCTTGGGAAAGGAGTGGAGGCACTGGGGGCGGTAGAACGGCAGCACTAAATGAGTGAGTAATTTCCTAGCTTAATTATTTCAGCATGATTCTTAATCCCCATTACTCTGCTCCTTAAGGAGCCTTCACTGCTGCTCCCAGCGGTGCCTTCTGCTCACGCTGCCTCTGAGCTGTGTTTATAGATCCAGCCGGGCCAATCCAAGCCTCCCAGCTGCACTCCGCAGGGTGACACAGAGGTAGGAATCTCCGCTCACGAGCCATCCATGACACAATACCGCAAAATTCCCCGGGGCCTTACAGAATCCGTCCATGAAAGGCCCAGTCCTAGAGGGTGCCGAGCAGCTAATTTAACATCCAAAGGAATTGGAAGGGTCTCAGCTCCACACAGGATCCAACCCAAGAGATGACGACTTTGCCCTTAGCGTGAACGAGGGCAGTTGTGTTTAAAAACGTTGAAGCTGGTGGTGGCGCTGAGACGTAGGGTCAAATGTGGTAGCTGGTAGGTTAACCATGACCTGCTAATTATGTTTTTAACACAACTGTTGTCCCCTAAAAGGACAAATCGTGATGTGATCTGGCAGACAGACATAACACGGCCCGAGGGCGGGAAGCAGAAGCTAGACACATCCAGACTAGAAAGGAGGTACACATTTGTAAAAGTTTGGGTGATTAACTTATCCAGGGGGGTGGTGGATTTGTGGATTCCCCCCCCCCCCCCCCCCCCCGCCCACGTGGGAGCCTTTAACCCAGACTTGACATCTTTCTAAAAGATCTGCTCCAGCTTAAACAGAAATGACGGGCTTGATGCAGGAGTCACTGGGCAAGAGATGATCCCAATGGTCTCTTCTGGCCCTGACATCTGTGAATCCAAGAACCATTGAAAACTGGCTTTTATGCTGTGCTGATTCCGATGGTTTAATTAATGTTTCCTAACCCAGGATTTCCCCCAATACAAAATAATGCCTAAATCAGAGCGGTAAGTAGAACTAAGGCGTTCTAGACTCTCAGTCCTGTGTTTGGACCACATCACCATGCTGCCATTTAACAATTCCCTCGCAATTTTGCAGGAGACAAAACTAAACCAGAATCAGTCGGGAAGTGGAGAGGAGGCGGCAGAGAGGGAGCCCAATGAAATATAAATGGTGTCAGTAAGTTCAGAACAACAAAATGTAAAGGGCAACAGAGGGTCCTGTGGCACCTTTGAGACTAACAGAAGTATTGGGAGCATAAGCTTTCGTGGGTAAGAACCTCACTTCTTCAGATGCAAGTCTTGCATCTGAAGAAGTGAGGTTCTTACCCAGGAAAGCTTATGCTCCCAATACTTCTGTTAGTCTCAAAGGTGCCACAGGACCCTCTGTTGCTTTTTACAGATTCAGACTAACACGGCTACCCCTCTGAAAATGTAAAGGGAATCTTTTTGGAGGGAGAAGGATTTACTTACCATGTACACATCATCTCCCCAGGAAAATGCCTTCTGTGTGTTGGGTAATTTCAAGACATTTCTATAATCTCTACATACAGCATGTGTACATTACTTCTCCTAGACAAATGTACAATCCAGTCCTCTGCACTCTGCGCATGCATTCCTTTCCTAAACACTCATGGACATTAAAGAATCTGGTGGCACCTTAAAGACTAACAGATTTATTTGGGCATAAGCTTTCGTGAGTAAAAACCTCACTTCTTCGGATGCATCCGAAGAAGTGAGGTTTTTACTCACGAAAGCTTATGCCCAAATAAATCTGTTAGTCTTTAAGGTGCCACCAGATTCTTTGTTGTTTTTGTAGATACAGACTAACACGGCTACCCCCTGATACTTGACTCATGGACATTAATATTTAGACACCATTAACTAGAGCTGTGCAAGTGACTATATTTTATTTTCTGCTAAAAATGTACAAAACTGAAATGTTTGTCAAACAATGTTCACGGAACGCTGGTTTTTATCAAAAACTCCCCCAAAACTGAACATTTTGGGATTTCAGTTGTCAAAAGCCACACGTTTTTCAGGTTTTTGGTCAGTCAATAAAAACCTGACAAATTTCAACAATGGAATGGTTTTGACAAAAATGTCTGCTTCATCCCCTGCCCAAAAATAGGGTTTTGATGAAAAATTTTCAGCCAGGCACTACCTTGGTAACGCTGGGAATAAGGAGAAACTTTTGATCATACATCAGAGAAAGAACAAAGCCACAAAGCAGCAATTTGTTGCACAAACTGTTCATTCACTTTTATTTAAATATCAAAAAGCATCAATTAACAAAAGCCATTTAGTATCAACAGTGACTACAGAATTCTTTATTCAAAATAGCTTCCTTTAAAACACAGCTAAGAGTTTCACAGCAAACGAAGCCCAGCACAAGCATAGAGACCACAAAGTGAAAGGTAGTTTTGAACAGACTCCGTTTCATGGCTCTTCCAAGGAACGTCACCCCAGTGGGGATGGACACTGATTCTCAGGCTTCAGAAGCCTGTTCCTACTGCCTTAAACCCTATGCTGCCCAAGTCAGTGCTGTGGGTCCTGTCCTCTTGATTTTGCAAGCGGGTAGGACAGCATATTGACATCAAGGGCAAACCCTTCCCACTGAGTGGCACTACGTTCCCATGCCTGCTAGTTCAGTTAGACGTAATTGCTTCTCTAGTAGGGGCCTGGCCTAACTTCCTCCACTCCCTTGAAACAAGGCAGTACGATAAGGCTGGGCTGCTTAAAACACACTAAGAGCAAAATTAACACTGGATCCCCAGCTGGCGTCCACACGTCGAGCTGTGGCAGGGAGTTGACTGCGGCCTTCAGAGCTTACATCTGAGGTTTGCTCCCATTCATTTACCCACGCACCAGGGAGCAGCCCTCCCCCTCCCCACAACCAGACTGGGTGGAAGGGGAGAGCGGGCAGCCTCAAAGTCAGTTTGGCTGTAATTTAGCCTTTTTAAGGTGCCTTCGCCCCTCCGAAATCCACCAGCTCTCCCCTGTTTGCTAAAGATCTTCCGGACTAGCCCTCCCCCCAACCTTGGCGCTCCTTAGCAATTCACAAAGGTGTGTAACACCACAATGAGGCAACTGAGGTGTCACGTGCCCAAGTTGGAAGTGGGAATAGAACCCAGGTCTCTGGACTCCCAGTCACCTGCCCTAACCACTGGACCATGCTCCCTTCCCTGCCGCTACAGAGCACAGAGCGAGCCCACAAAGCTAGCAGCGATATGTGCCAAAGCGTTCAGGTTTGGAAATTAGTTACATGGCAGCTTTGGTTGTACTTTGTGCCAGTGAATGTACACAACCCGAGAGCTGATACGCTGGGCAGTTGAGCGACACACTATCTGTCAGTCCCTCCTGGAACAAATCCTGCGATGTAACTCACACCCTATAAACAACCAGCCTCAGCCCCCTTAAAGAGACGCTTCTTCCTGGAAGTTTCAGAGTGGCAGCTGGTACTTGGAAAAGTCAGAAGCTCTCTGGGCTACTACAGTTTTCCAAGCCTCTGCATATTTCACTTCCCCCCTCCAGGAATCTCAGTCCTGCCCCGGCAGTAAATACAGTGACGTTAACATCAAGTGCCAAATCAGAACGATACGCTTACAGCATAGCAACTCCATCCCAAGCCAGTCCCCACCCCAACACCTGAACTGAATTGATCCCCAAAGAATCTAACAGGCCCACAATTCCCACTGCCGTGGATGAGGGCAGGGAGCTAGAGCAGAACATGGGCCTGGTGCGGAAGGTGGGGAGCACCACATGTGAAGGCCATCACCAGGAGTCGAGGGTGCCCAGAACGTGGCAGGATCAAGCCCATTGTCTCTAAAGAGCATCGTTAAACGTACATCATCCTACCCTGGAGCAGAGCAAATGAATGGATGAGATAGCCAGGGGCCCTGAGTGTTCACTCAGCCTCGACGGTGCACCAGCGGGGTCAAACCTTTCTAGACACACGTCTCAGCGACGCTGACTCACGGGTAACGTGTGGCGTGGCTGTAACACAGGCAGGCATGGACAGACCAGGACAGCCATGATCTCTACCTGATAGTCAAGGAAGGAGAACACCACAGAGCAGAGTCCAGGCAGGGGCCTGTAACACAAGGAGAGCCAAGGAAATCTCTGCGGTACAGAACACACAACAGCTTGGCTATAAAATATACATCAAGGCAAGAAACTTCCCTGGATCTAACCTCAACCAGCTACTGACTTACTACGTGCCCTCAGTTTCACTCGGCCTCCTAGCATCTCTGTCGCCCCTGCAAGAAAATGGGGTAAAAAGCAGTTGAAACCTTAGTGGCAAGACACATAGACATTACAGACCCCTCTGCAACCACTGCAAACCTGCGGGCGACGCATCTGGCGGCTGCCTGTCCCCAAGAGAATACATTACAGGCCCTTCTCCCGTCACTGTGACCCTGAAGATGCTGCACCTGAGAGCTCGCCTCCCCCAGGGAAATATGTTGCCAAAAGACCTTGAAAATAAAAAGTGCCTGGCTATTGGATTTCAGAGTTCACACGCTACCTCGGATTTCTTCCCTTTCGCTGAGAAACACGCAGACCTCGCAATCCAGGGGCTTCGACGGGGGGCATGCTGGCAATGCCGGGGCAGCCCAGTTTGCTCCCTGGATATGAGGTAAGTTAGGCAGCACTCGGCCGGCACGTATGCGCATCTGTATTTTACTGACACACAGCAGTCCATAGGCTTTAGGCAGGCGCAAGGGTGAGAGATTTCGCTAACCTCCCATTGCGGGTGTCACTGGCTGCTGCCCGTCTGAGGAATGAGAACCGAACCAGCTACGTGATGCGAAACCATCATCACCACCTGCCCCAGACTTCCATTTAATGATACCAGGCTACTAACTATGCCATGCTACTAGAAGAGGGAGGAGTTTGGAAGGAGACAGGGCCTCGTGGTGCTTTCCTGGGACCTCTCAGTTCAAGATTTTTCTTTGCCCTGGACCCTCTGTATCTCCCCACATCAGGAAGGTCTAATGGGGAAACTGAGGCTGGTTCCTGGCCATAAGGTGAATTAGCCTTGATAATATTTACTTCTCCAGCCTCTATCTCCCGAGCAACAATGATGGCCAAAGTTTGCCTTCAGATACTCCCATTCAGCCCCCATTGTCTTGCATAGGAGTGACCAAGAGACAAATCCGGCCCTAAGGTTCACTATCACCGAATGCTTAGACTATCCTCTGACCTAACTCCAGGGAACCTCACCGAAGCAACGTTCTCACAGACCATTCCCTGCATCTGACGTCTTACTGGGGATCTCCCTGGCTGCTGTAGATGCTTTTGATCTTGAGGTCCTAGCGCTCCCATGATGTGACGTGTCCTGTATGGACCTCCTTGGCTTCACTGCAGAGTACATTATGTCACCGGGATTCCTTATGGGGTTCTCCGTGGTTTTTGCAAGCTGGATCTGATGGGAATTGCTGGATCTGATGGGAATGTCTGGATCTGATGGGAATGTCTGGAGCTATCCTTGGAAACTTAGTGACACCCATTAAAAATCACCTCCACCCCCTAAAGTTTAAAATGATGGAGACAAAAAAAGAGAAAACCTTCCCCTGCAGTTCTCCACGTGCAGCGCCCTCGGGAAGTTGCCCGGCCAGCACTCCTCAGCTCAGTGGGAACACGCAGCGACAGGATGCTAAATCACAGAGATAAAGAAACGGAGTGGGGGAAATAAAAACAGCCCAATCAACTGGGTGTTTGCTAACGACCCCCCTCATGCTCCCTCCGTCCCTCAGTGCAGCGAGGAGCCGGGGAGGAAATGCCAACCTCGGCAGATTGCAATTATAGTTACAATCAATCTTTTATTAGCTTGTTGCTCTGTGGTGAAGGGAGGAGATGAGCCAGGCAGATTCACAGAAGGGGGGAAATTTCACCGCTCACCGCAAAAATTTCAATCAAACTCTACGGCAGCTGACTTGATATGCAAAGTGACCGAGAGATGCTACTGTGGTGAGTAACTAACACCCTCCACGAGGGTGCTGCTGGAGCAACTTTGGACGATCAGACCTCGTGAGAGAGAAAGGCATCGACATGTGATAACCGTGCCCTTATCCCAGCTCCAGGGCATCTCCTTGGGGGCGGGAGGGATACGTGACATAAAATGTGTCAGCGTCAAGCGATTTAGTTCCCACATGCTGAGAAATTGCGAACTGGTTTAGCAAATGTGTCTGGTTTTAACTAGAGACGGGTGGAGGCTGCTAAGTCTGGATCCTGATTCTGAATGCTCCAAAGCTGGGCGTAAAGAGAGGGAAAGTCAGACCCAGATCACGCTCTGGGTTTGGAATGTTCCCAAGTTTGGGGTATCTGGATCCAGGGGTCCTGGTTCGGGCCAATATCAGAATAGGAGCCGTATGTAAAAGGCAGAGCTGGTGCAAAGGTGTTCAGCTCTGGGGGTTTGGTTTGGGTCAGCTCTAGATTTAAACCAAACGCTTGTTGTGTTTATATCATCACTGGGGCTCCATTTCAGTAGTGTCTGACCCACAGTAAACACACCAGTTAAAAATAAGGAAACCCAGGAATTGTGAATATGACAAGCTCCTCTCGGGGGTGCAGGTGGATTGATCCAGGTGGGCATTTGGCCTGTACATTTGGGAACTAAGCAGACAGTATCTCTGATGCACTAAACAATCATGGTATGAACCTGTCAGATCACTAGAGAACGCTGGCTTCTAAACCAAGAAAACAGGTGATTTTCCCTGGCCCTGAACTGAACGAGCTGGAATTCAGCCCACGCTGAGAAGGGCACTACATCCTAGGTGGGAGCCGACATTCCATATAGACGTGTCTCCTTGCACCCTGCTATCACCACAGTGGAGAAATCACCATTAACAAAGGTCTAATTCGGAGTCCTCGGATCCTCTCTCTTTCTTGACTCTGTCATCCTTGGCTTTTACAAGCCTAGTGGTTTTCCCTGGAATACTGAACCAGACTGCTTTCCTCGGCTCTTTGCATGAACCAGATACAGACGGGAAAAGCAGCGGGATCACAAGGCACTGCTCAGCATGGAACCCACTGCGCTGACTACAGACTTCACCTTCTGTCCTCGGTCTCACTGCAGCTCCTTGTGGTCTCCTCTCCTCTCGGAGGGGAAGATGATCACCCTGCAAAGCCCCACCGCACACTGCGGGATCACAAGATCTTCTTAGCCCCCTCAGCTGCAGACAAATCACTAGCAAACAGATTCCTCTGCGTGCATTAGATATTAGGGAGCTTGCTTTTCAATTCAGAAATGCTTCCTTCCCCACTCCCCCCCCCGCCCCCACAATTTCCTGGCACAAGGGCATAACTGTTTCTCTGAAATGGCTTCAGAGCTCACCTCATGTGGCTGTTCTGTTTGGGTCACGCATTTCCCTTAAGCACCTGGCTACCGAAAGCCACAGCCCCCTTGCACACCACTCACCCCCAAAACAAATTCCTATCCTGATGCTTGTAAGAAGCTCACATCCTCATTTCTAGGCAATTGCTGCACTTCTTGGCTGGCTGAAGTTCTCCAGCCTCTCATCATGCGGTATAATTTCCCACTCACAGACAGTGCTGTTGAAATATACCCAACTGGGCAATGCGGCTTCCCGGCACTGAAGAGAAACAGAGTTAGGTTTCTTTAACTCCTGTCCCTTCCTCAAATCTCTGTGAGGAGTCCAAAGACGGCACCAAGAACCCGGGTGCAAAGGGCTGCAGGTCTGATCAATGGGCCCCGTTTAGCCTAATCTGATCACAACAGTTCATTCTTGCTAACTCAAGAACGACCGGGGAAGCTGAAGTTAAACAGGGGCTTCGGAAGGGGTTTGTTTTAAATAAACCAGATTAAAAGATCATTTATTCCAAAATTAAAACGCTTACAAAGCTGCCTCTCTGCACGACGGGGCTGGGGGAACCTGAGTAATTTACTGTTACCAGATTCCAGGCCAAATGAACGTATCGAAACGGAACACAAATCAGGAGGAGGCCTCTTCCCGTCTTGCTGTCCTGAGGTAGGTGCCGGGCCCGGCCTGGCCGCTGTGTTTCCTGAGGCGTTCGGCTGCTGGACTGTTGAATGGACCAGTGCATGAGGCGGGCGGGAGAGATGCTGAATCCAGGGAGCTGACCTCACAGCCTGGGCTTGATCTGCAGCGGCTTCCCTGGAAAGAGAAGGAGAAAGCGGAAGGTGAGGAGTGTGGTGACGGTAGTAGCTGGCAGTTGGGGAATATAAATCTATGGCAGAGGAAGTGGTTAGAGATGAGCCCCAGATGCATTGTGGGAAGGGCAGAGGGGCCACAGCGCTGGAGAAGATAGCTATGCACATGCTAGATTTATAATTTGGGTTTAGAGGGGCAAACTCTGCTCCCTTTTCTATGGCCAGGCCAGGGCCCTGCCTGCACAGGGGAATAGGATTCGGAGATCACCACCTGGACACCGTGCGGGAGCACAGCCACTGGCCATGATCTCCACACCCCCCCCCCCCCAATGGAGCTGTGATAAGAACAGAGGTTAGCCTAGATCTAAGGACAGCGAGAGCTCCCTGTCCTCATCTTCAAATCCTCCGCTGGGCCAGGAAGCTGCTAGCTCAGGGGCCATCTCCCCTTCCGAGCACACTGCAATGTGCACCTGGCTGAACAAGCCACCTCGCAGCGACGCCCAGCACAGAAGGAAGCGGCCACCAGACCCCCACCACTAGCCAACCCTACAATTTGTTTGCCAGGGAACCGAACCACAGCTTCCAAAACAGGGGTGGGGGGGTCTAATGTGAGCTATGAAGAGTGCCTACGGATCCTCTGGGCAGAGCAGAGCATAAAAGTATGTAAGTGGGAAGCTAAACTCTGAGCAAACTGCGTCCACGTGGGCTGTGCCAATGCAGGGTGCATTTTAGACAGTCTAGTGGGTAAGACGAGGGGTAACAGCTCAGGGGTCTGTTGTTGGCTCTGCTACTCATTGGCCGTATGAGCTTGGGCACGTCACTTAACACAATACCATTCTTTCCTCAGAGCCTCAGTTTTCTCATCAATACACTGGAAATGCTCTTTCCATCCCTTGCCAGCGTTAGTGATTGCAAAGCGCTTTGCGATCCTTAAATGGAAGGTCGCCTAGATGAGCATGAGTTACAGCTCTGACTAGGGATTGTGTATGTATTTCTCTCTCTCTCACACACACACCACTAGCCCATATTTCTTGGCAGCTGTGAACCACTGGAGAATTCCAACCCTTGGGCAGATGCCATCCGGTTGACTCCCAAAACAAATTAGTGGCATTTAGTGGGGCAGCAGCTGCTGCTAAGCCAGTGTGACTAACCCTCTTTCACTGAGCTGGAGGTGGGGGTAGGCAGGCAGTGTTACTGGGGAAGGGGCACGGAGGGAGAGTTCACATCCATTCGCACTCTCGGCCCAGCCCCCAGGGTCCCGCTCAGTCCCACCTGGGCCTAGAGCTCATCTTTTGGGCTCCCCTTGCTCTGCTGCTCATACCCCTTGGTTTCCTTCTACTCCCATCGTCATGCCTTCCTCCACGCTGTCTCCATCCATGAGCCACCTCCCAAACCGGGCCCGCTGGGTTCCCAGCCTCTCCTCATGCAAACCTTCCCTAAAGGCTCGCTTCTAACACCATCCCCTGGCAAACCTCTTCCCCACCCAGCTTCAAATCACAGGAGAAAGGGAGATTGGAAAACCGAAATAACCCTAAACGTGGCTCTCCCAATGTGTCTAGTCTTACCCGGCAGGGCCTTAACCTGTAAGCAGCTAGGGGCAGGGATTGGCTTGGCAGTGCCAAGCTCACGATCATTAAATGAGATTCTCCATAATAGGGAGCCTCTGCTAACGAGGCTAGTGAGAGAACAGGGCTTGGGCCAGTGGTGTGAACACAGGGGTTCTAATCCTGCTTCGGTCCCTGGAACAGACACCTGGAAGGGACCTGCTGGGTCGCTGAATCCAGTCCCCTGCTATTGCAGGCAACCCTGTCAGATCATCCTGGTCAGAAATTTGCCAAGCTCCATCTTACAACCAGTTCAGTTATTTGCCCCCCGCTGCTTGTGTTGGGAGACTGCTCCACACCCTCACTCTGAGGGGTAGACGCTTCCTTCTAATTTCCAGCCTCAACGTATTGATGCTCAGTTTATTTGCATTTGCTCTTGTGCGGGGGTGGGACTAGATGACCTCCTGAGGTCCCTTCCAACCCTGATATTCTATGATTGATTCTATGACATTGTCCTTCATCTTAACTAGCTCTTCTTCCTCCTCAGAACCCCTCCCCCCCAATGTATTTATAGAGAGCAATCAGGTCTCCTCTCAGCCTCCCTTTTGCTACATTTCAGCCAAGCTCTTTAAGTCTCCTCTCATTGGATATGTTCTCTGTTCCCCGGAGCATCCTCGCAACCCTCCTTCTCTGCAACTCCCCTGTGCCCTTGGGCTAGCTGCACAAGCTACGCGGGTGCTGCAAAAATCCAACAAACGCAGGAATGTTTTGTGGGGGGTATTTCCCCATTTCAGTTTGAAAACAATATTTGCTCTCACTGCTAGGAAGCTAACCTAACTAGAAAGCAAGTTATCATACTTCTTAATGGGGAGGCAGTGTTGCCCAGGGGATAGAGCACTTGATGGGGACTCAGGACACCTGGATTCTATTCCTATCTCTGCCACCGACCTGCAAAGTGACCTCCCCCTCTCTGTGCCTCAATTTCCCCTCCCATCTTTTGTCTCCCTCGTCTATTTAGACGAAAACATCGTCCTTCCCAAACTGCCCTGGATTTACACACCTCCTGGTAACAGGATCCTTCACGGGAGGGCTAAGCTGCAGGAAACAGCACAGCTGAGAAATGCTGGTTTCTGGTTCTTTCCCAATGGGCTGGAAGATACTGTTCTTCTTATGTGGCATCTCCATTTCTGGAAGTTTGCAATAATGGTAACCCATTCTGTACAGTTCTCTGCTAATCTCTTTGTGGATGAATAATCCTTTTGATCCACTTGGGACATCCCGCCCCCCACATCCATGGTCTTCTTTTTCTGCCTGGTGTTGTTCTGCCACCAACTTTCCCTTCCAGTGCCCAGAAACATGCATCGTCCGGGGACCTCTTAAAAGTATCCTGAAAATCAAATCTTTCTTTACGTAAGATTGCTCACTACTGTTTGCCTAGTTCCAGTCATCTCCAAAACCTTGTCACTGGTTCCATGGTGTATCCAAGATATTTTCAGAATTCTTCTGTAACACCATAATTTGAAGGATTGTAGTTAGTGTATTATGGGTTTGAATGTCTACGTTTCACAGCCGTAATTTAACGCCAGCCACATGTAAGTTTTTAAGAGTTGGAATTTAGTCTTCAGATTTATGACACTTCTCATCAGATGTTTATTCTTCAATGATGTCTCTTCCAGCCTTGCTATTCCGGTGCTAACTTCAGGATCTGATCTTCCATCTTCTGGAAGATACCGTTCCCAAACCCCGCTTTGGCTGGCTCCACAGAGAAGATGTGATGTTTACAGAAACCAGGCTTGGATGATTCATTTTCATTACAGTGATGATTCTGCCTTAGTTCCTTACCTGCTTATACCAATGAGCCAATCTATGTATATAGGTACCTCTGACCTTCACAGCTCTGTGATACTCAGAGTCCCCGAGCGGCTACGTTAACAGCTGTGGTTTCCTGATGCAGCGAATTTATCAATTAAGGGTTCAAAAAGTTGCAGCTAGTTTGCTAGGCCTGCTCTATTGTGAAAGTACAGGATGAAAAGAGTTGCTCCTTGCGCCGAAACTACGAATTGCCTGCGGGGATAGAGCATGTGTCTAAAACTGAGAGCTCCCTGCTCTCAGCCACACAGGGACTTCCCCAGGACTTCAATCACTACTTTAATATCATTGGAGATTAAACATTCCCATATTCAAGAGTTAACTTTATCCAGCTGCAAACACCAGCCGTGGAGAGGGACGGAAAGTGGCAATAGCACTTTGTGCTGCTATCACCCCTTTCACGTGAGGATCTCAGAGTGCTTTAGAGACCTGCATTCACCTGCGCGGCACACAGGACGAGACAGGCCATTTCGGAGAGTTCAAAGCCCTTCTCGGACTCCGGGGGAGACAAGTTCTCTGCTTTCGAGAGCCCATTTCACCGAGAAGCCATCACATGGATACTGATTGTAGCTAGTCCCACTTCTTCCATGCCCTCCTCCCCTTCCAGCTCTTCACCATATCATCACTGCACAGGGCCAGTATACCCAGACTTTAGGTACAAGACAATCAACCTCATCAGACGGCACCACCTCATCTCAAATCATCTGCTGCTACATCAAACAACTGACGCTCACCTTTGCCAAGAGGCAGGCTGACATGACACGGCCAAGTATCTATTAACAACTCAATAAGGACATTATAAGAGTGACTTCATGGGGCCCTCATTCAGTGTGTAAATCCTCCAGCTTCCAAGAAGCAACTGCCGTCAGTTCTGTGCTATTACTGCTGGGGAGGGGGAAGATGGAACAGCTTGAATGCAAATGACAGCACTTGCTAGCCCCAGGACTAAGCCTGCTAGCCCAGGTGAAAGAACAGGTCCCCACCTTTGCAATGTTGAACGGTGCATTACCAGTCCACTTGCCGGTTCATACACTTGGCAAACAGAGATGGGCTTTTCTTTCTGTTTTTCTCCACATTGTCACGCCCGTGTCATTTTCTGCAGTGTCTGAACATGTGTTCTTCCCTCTTTTCCTTATCTACCGCGCCTGCTTCCCGCCTTTCTGCTCTTTATATACAGGTTAGGTGAAGTCCTGGGCTTAGGGGACAGACACCCTCCCTAAGTACTCCAGCATGCAGGGAGCTAACAATGGTTTCTTTATTTGCTCTGCTGTATTTCCTGTCCCTCCTGCTTTCCCCCCCGCAAAGATCCCTCTCTCTGCACTCTGAACTACTTATTAAATGTGTCCTCCCTCACCCCCAGTCAAATACCTATCTATGTCCTCTCACATGTACGAACCCCCCCACACCTCTCTACACCCACTCACATGTATGCAGACCCCCACACCTCTCTGCACTCACTCACACCCGCCCACACCTCTCTGCACCACTCACATGTATGCACACCCCACACCTCTCTGCACCCACTCACACCTCTCTGCACCCACACCTCTCTGCACCCACTCACATGTAGGCACACCCCCACACCTCTCTGCACCCACTCACATGTACGCACCCCCCCACCTCGCTGCACCCACTCACATGTATGCACACACCCACAGCTCTCTGCACCCACTCACACCCCGCCACACCTCTCTGCGTCCACTCACACCCCGCCACACCTCCCTGGCCCTACTCAGCCCGGACAAGAGGGTCAATGGGTTCGCCAAGCCCTGACAAGCAGGCAGCAAAGCATTTGCCAGTTCCAGCTCCCCCAGGGATCTGTGTCCCCAAGAAGTTGCCATGGGCAGTAGGTCGGGGACACGCCCAGTCCCCAGCAGGGGAGAAATGCTCCAAAGAGGAATTAAAGGGGGGGACTAACATTGTCTGAGTGCTCTGAGAATGCTGTAGTGGCAGGGGCTGGAAGCTGCATGTGAGCACCAGCGAGCAAAGAGTTAACGCCGGTGTTCTGGGTGGTGTAAAAAGGAGGCTTGGGGCAGGGACAGTTCTCCCCCCGGCTGCAGTGAACTCGCAATGCAGTGCAGACAACCGGGCCTTAGCGGGACAGAGACCTGGGGAAAATCCTGCTGCTCTGCTCCCAGCCACGCACTGCCACCGAAAGCCAGCGCCCTGGTGAAGGAGGGAACCCCAGAAACACCCAGCAGGAAGCCGATCCCTTAAACGCACACCACGGCTGCGCAGCAAAGGGGAGCACAGCTCAGCACACAAGAGCGCACTGTAGAAAGAGCTGGAGGAGGCGGCGCTTCAGGGATTTTGGGGCCATGCATCTGATCTATTTTACTGCCTAGCAATGACAGCTCAGCGATAAAACCCCAACGCCCCTAGAACATCGGGCTGACGCTTCGGATGCAATACAGGGGCTGGGGATTTTGTTTGTGCACATCAGGCAGTGCTATTACGTATCTAGATCGGTGGTTCTCCAACTGTGGGTCGGGACTCCGTTCTAATGAGATCACCAGGGCTGGAGTTAAACTTGCTGGGGCCCAGGGCCGAAGCCCAAACCCCACCGCCTGGGGCCGAAGCCCAAGCTCGAGGGCTTCAGCCCTGGGTGGTGAGGCTCAGGTTACAGGCCCCCTGCCTGGGGCTGAAGCCCTTGGTCTCTGGTCTCCCCTGCCCGGGGTAGAGGGTCTCGGGCTTGGGCGGGCTCAGGCTTCGGTTCCCCTCCTGGGGTCGTGGAGTAATTTTTGTTGTCAGAAGGGGGTCACGATGAAGTTTGAGAAACCCCGATCTAGATTGATTCCTTCCAATTGATCCATATGATGTGTCCTGCTCCATCCAGAACCGTGTCTCTCAATGACCGGTCCATGGACTGGCGCCGGTCCCTTTGATCTCCCTGACGCAGTTTAGGAAGGCAGCCAGCCAGTCCCTGGTATCCGGTTGAGAACCACTGGGTTAGAAGACATGAATCAACCACTGCCCTGGGCTGTGAGAGATGAGTTTGGTCCCGAGGCATCACAGGTGCTGGACCCTTTGCTCTTCATCAGCTCTGCTGGGTATTCACAGATTGTAAGGCCAGTAAGGACCATTAGATCAGCTCATCTGATCTCCTGGATAACACAGGCCCAGAACTTCACCCCATACTGAGCCCATTAACTTGTATTTGGCTAAAGCATCTCTTCCAGAAAGGCAGCCAGTCCTGCCTTAAAAGACACCAGGAGATTATTTATCATCATTTGTACTGTCATAGCACCTAGGAGTCACGGTCTTGACCCAGGACATCATTGTGCCAGGCACTGTACAAACACAGAACAAAAGGACAGCCCCTGCTCCACAGAGCTGACAATCTAAGTATGAGACAAGAGACAACAGATGGAGACAGACAGAGGAGTACAAGGAAACCATGACCCAATATTGGCCAGCATGCGAGACAGTGGGCTCTGGACGCCGGCAGCCTAATTGTTGTCCTGATTCTTGGTGGCATCACAGCAAAGGAGAGTTTTAAGGAGGGATGTGAACAGTGAAGGGGCTTTGCAGAAGTTTACGGAAGTTCCTCACAGGTGTCAGGGACAACATGGGAGAAAGGTCTAGGGGCTTGTTTGCCAAGTTAGCAATTGGGAAATAGATGCGGGTGTGCTACTGACTGAGATGGTAGGTATGGTGGGCACAGGCCAAGAAGTGAAAGTGAGGACAAGCCACTTATGTTTCAAGCGCTAGAGAAGGGGGGAGTCACCAGTGGAGGGAGGCAAAGAGAAGGCTCAAGGATGGTCCAAGCGATGGGCTAGGAGAATGGATATTCTCAATCGATAGGAGTGGGGCAAGGTTGTCTTCATCAAAGCCAGAGAAGAGGATGTTGCAGTAACTGAGACTCAAGACAATGAGAGCTTGGACAAGAACTTTCTCTGTGTGGATGGATAGGAAAGGCAGGACCTTACAGATGTTATGCAGAAGGAATCTGCAAGGCTTAGACACAGAGTGGATGTTTGGACCTACACAGGGGTCGGAATCAAAGATGATGCCCAGGTTCCGGGCCTGAGTGACAGGCAAGATGGTGCTGTTGACCACAGTGGTCAAGAAAGGAGGTAGCAGGAAGGATGTAGGCAGGGGACGGGGGACAGACACAGATTAGGAGCTCTGCTTTAGCCACATTGAGCTTCAACTCAGGTCTCGACATCTACAAGATGGACAAAGACAGGCTGAGACTAGTTTGTACAGAAGGTGGCAGGCCTGGAGCAGAGAAGTAGATCTGAGTCATCCGCATCGAGAGAGTAGTTGAATTTGTGTTTGCAGATGAAATTACCCAGAGACAAGGTATAGAGGGAGAAGGGGACTAAGGACAGAGCCCAGAGATAGAAAATCCACCGCTTCCCTTGGTGGTTCGTTCCAATGGTTAATCACCCTTGCTGTTCAAATTTGTGTTTTATTTCCAACTTAATCTGTCTGGCTTCACCTTCCAGCTGCTGGTTCTCTCTCTCAAAGATTAAAGAGCCCTTTAGTACCTGGTATTTTCTCCCCGTGTAATCAGATCACCTCTTGATCTTCTTTTTGATCAGCTGAACAGATTATTCTCCAAGTCTCCCACTGTAAAGCATTTTTCCAACCCTTGAGTCCTTTTTGTGGCTCTTCCCTGCACCCTTTCCAATTTTTCATCACCCTTCTTAAAATGTGGACACCAGAACTGGATGCAGTCTCCAGCATCAGTCTTCCCAGTGCTGGTCACAAACTCCTGCTCCCTGGTCCATACATCCCAGGATCGCATTAGCTCTCTCTGCCACAGCATTGCATTGGGAGCTCGTGGTCAGTTCTTTGTCCACCATGACCCTTCAAATCCTCTCCAGAGTCACTGCTGGCCAGGATATAGGCCGCAATTCGCAGGCACCCCTACAAGAGGCCATTTCCCTGCTCTGGGGCCTCTTCTTGGTCTGGTGCCAGCACCCCTGGCGAGGCAGCCAGATGCGAGAGACCACAGCTGTTGAGCTGGGAGAGATCAGGGACAGGAATGGAGAATGATATTCTGTGCTGGGCCAAATTTCCAGCTTCCGGATGTCAGGGGCTGGGCACAGTCCTCTGCATTTTGTACGGAGTCTATTACCCTGCATCTGTGCACTGGGGATAGTTCGGCTCTGCCACTCAACACTTCCTGGACCGCTTGGGAAGTGACAGAAGAGCCAAATGTCTGATGCCTGGAGTGAGTTACTGCCTAAAAGCATTTGGCCGCCCCTCCTGATCAGCTGAAATCTTCCAAAGTACCTCTCAGCGCCTGCATTAGCAATGGAAACAAGACTGCCGTGTGGCCCTAGTGCATCACTCTACAGCAGAGAACTTTTCCATGGGGGGACAGAGCCTCTCAGCCAGCTAGCCCAGGAAACGCTTAGACAGCTGCAAAGCGTACTAGGTAACAGACCCGCCCCCCAGGGAGAAGGAGGGCCAGTCCCATTGGTGGCTCCTGCTGGAAAGTCCCCTCTTCACCCTGCCCTTGGAACCAGAGAGATGGGACCATTTGAGACCAAACTGGATATCGGCCATCCCCAGAGACAGGGAGTATTAGATCAAAGCCAACGCCCAGGCAAGCGCTGCACCTAATGGGCACATAATGGAGTAGGCTGCAGCTGTCCTGCCTTCCATGTGTGGGTGCAGCTCAGAGAAACCACAGTCCTGCTGGGCAACGCTCCATCCGGAGCTGAACCCTGTTTATTAAAGAGAAGGGCAGGGGCAGGCTGCATTTAGGTTGCAGGCCACGCTCCTGGAGTCCCTGCTTTAGTGCTAAGCTTAACCTGTCGCAGCAGCGTTTCCACAGCGAAGGACTCCCAGGCCCCCCTGACCTCATTTTCCTTGTAGCCCTCCCCACTCCCTTCCCGGCCCCCAAGAGCTCTTCAGATGGGACACGAAGTTGCAACGCTTCAGCTCTGCACACACCAGCTCCAGCCTGCTGGCTGGAATTCCGCAGTCCTAGGAATCCCGAGGAATGCGGCTCCTCTCACCGGCCTCTCTGCTGGAAGCCAGTAGGATTCAGTTACCCTGTTCCCAAGCACGATGGGTGCTGGGCTGTACGGCTGGCCATTCCTGCTGACGGCGTCCGCATATGGCACGAGGCCTAGACCCAGAGGCCACAGGCGAGCGCTCAGGACGCCGATTAAAAACGCATTACAGCTTGCACGCCAGCGAGCCGAGGGGCAAATGAGAGAACTAAAAGGTTTTGAAAGTGTAGAAACTAATGATTCTCCCGCAGGAACACAGTCAGGGATGGACGTTGTCAAGGGAGTCTCTGGGGCGATCAGGAATTTGCTGCTTCGTTAGACAAATGCACAGTTGGAAAGGGCTGGTTGGGTTTGTGTGGGCCTGCAGGTTGCACCGGTTCAGACTGCAGGAGACTGGCGAGCCAGGAACCCCATAGGCAAGGGGAGCAGATGGCTCCAGGTCCTGGAGCGCATCCCCTGGAAGGTTCTTGGCCTGCCGATGCTACAGGGGTTCAGGTCTCCATGCCCCAAGGGCAGGAGACCCCGGACTATTTACACAACCTGAGCCCAGGTTGTCACGGCCCCTGGAGGAACGTCCACTAAAACGTTGCCTTGCATTCGGGGGGTTCCTCCCTCGGACTCTGCTGGGATTTCGTGTGATGGGGGGAGATGATTACCGGTCACGTCAGGTGCCTCAGCCCACTTGGCCCTCCAGTGACTCATGTGGCCAGGGCTGAGGAAGTCTTATTTGTCTTCCCTGTTAAACTTGGAAACCAAACGTCCTCACTGTCAGTGGCATTGATTCATGACTTTTGAGCTAATTTATGTAAAACAAAGAGGGCTCATTAGGCACCTTTCCACCCTTAACATAACACCCATACATCAGAGGGACGCACGGCCGTCACTGGGGACTCAGCAATTAGTCACCTGTGACATGGACTAAGAGCTTTAAAGGCACAGTGGCAGAGAAACAACCAACCCCACGGGCCTCCCCCCACAAAGGGCAGTATCATATACCGGGGCATTTACCTGTCTGCGTAGGGGCACCTTTTCCAGTCTATCCCTTCTGCAGAAAGGCCCTAGAAGCACTTGACTAAAATGATAATACTTGGGTGCTTATGTAGCGTCTTCCATCTAAGGATCTCAGTGTGGTTCTCTCTGGGAGACAGACGATTATCCCTGCTTCACGGGTACAGGGAGGGGAAGTGACTTGCCCGAGGTCACACACGGAGTCATCGATAGCGCTGCGAATAGAACCCAGAAGTCCTGATTCCAGGAGTTTGATTTACCAGATCAAACTTCTTGCCCACACTTTATTGGGCTCTTCACCATCCGTTCCTGAGCTATGAACATCCACACCACGAAGTCTGCTCTCTCCTGGCTGGAAGACAAGCCACCAGAAGCCTCCTTGCCAATACTTTAGAGAACCCAAATAAAACTGGACTGGTCAGGGCACGGAGACAAAAGGATGGTCGGGGAGGGAGGGAGCGAAGAGGAGAATGGCATGTAGGTTGCACAGTCCGCATTTCCAATGCTTGAATAAGAAAGAACAATTAACATACAGCGTTGATTGAATGGAAACCCATCTGTGAAACTCACAAGCACTGCACTTACTGGGGGGAAGAAAGGTGGAGGCAAGCAACATCCGATGGCAAAAGCAGAGTCTGCAAGAACTCAACGAATCTGCACCACTAAGGACTAAAATCGGGAGCCTCCAACTAGAACTGCAGTCAAGCCATCCGACTCAATCCACTTCAGATGGACTAATTAGTGGTGGAGAGGGAACTGGGGAGGGGGGATGGAGGGGAAAAGAGCAGAGGCAACCCGCCCTCCCCCCCCCCAATCCAAGGCTTGACATTATATATATATATATATATATATATATATATATATATATATATATATATATATATATATAAGTAAATAAATAAACAAACAAAGATTTATTGCTGCAAAACTAGCCTGGCAATATTTCTGAACGATGGTATTGGCAGGTTAGTTTATGCCGGAAGATGGTGTAGAATAAAATAAACTGAGTGAAGACCACATGATTCGAGAGAGTCCGTCCATAGAGGATAGTTACCTTAAGAGAATGTATTTACCATTCTTGTCAGCTGTGTTTTCTTAGCCATCAGCGGGGGGATATTTAATCATGCTGTATGTTTCCTTCCTCCGCTGAAGGACAGCACCCAGCGTCAGACCCCCAGCCACAAATTCACGCGCGGGGGGAAGGGGGGTATTTATTTATTTTTTATGAGGAGCTATGAAATTCTTAGAGGCATTTGTAAAATCGCCTGTCACTTCCCCCCAAGAGGCTCTGATGGGATGTTAATCGCTAAAATTCTTATCTACGTGCGGCTTGATCTTAATTATGAATCTCAGACAGAGGAGAGGTAATTGAAAACCAAAAAACCACCAGGAAAAACCATTTGTCATCTTGGAGGGACAAAAACATTCATAAGATTTGTAGTGATCTGCTATCCTATCTTCCCCAAGAGAGGCTCTGTGTCGTCCCCTTGAACACACTTTTCACACTTTCAAAAGCACTGCAGGAACCATCCAAGAGTCAGGGAAGCTTTGACCTCGGACAAACTTTTTTGTTTGTTTGTTTTAAACTAAGGACACAGTTGAGAATGTAAATAGCTCCCACTAGCCCAGCATGGGCAGGTACCAGGTGATCCCAACAAAGAGCAGGTGGCTTCCAGTCTTAACACTTCAGATGATTGCTAAATCACGATTACACCGCTGCACTTAGTAGTAGTCGGATCAGAGAAACCACTGCGACGAGAGAAATTATTTCCTCGTCTCCCCAGGCAGCAGGGGGACTGAAGAGGAACATGGTGAGGGAAGTGATCTTTACTGCTACTGAAATTCCAAAAGTCAAAGGGGTGAAAGCTTTAATCCAGTCTCTGGCTCCACTTGCCCTGCAATCCAGTGGCCCGTCTCTTCCCGATGCGTCACGGAACGCCCTGGCAGTTATAAAGCACCTGATTATCCCAACAGCGCCTTGGTGACAGCAAACCAATGGCTCTGGAGAGAGTAGTGGTAACGTGTGCTCTGCCCAACGCTAACCCAGCAAGGAACTTTGCCCCAGTACTGTCTGAACCCACTCTAGGAGGCAGAGGGGAGTTCAGTCTCCATGACCCATTCAGCCTTTGAACGAAGGACCAGCAAGGCCACTCCAAATGTGCATCGTAATGGTGGTTTCCGTCACGTGGATGCCGATCCGCCAGAAATTGCGCGCAGTCCTGGCAATCGATTTTGGTCAGAACTGACCACAGCTGGATTTGAACCTACAACCTCGAGGTTAAAGGCTTAATTCCCAATCCCCCGCAGGTAGGGTCTCCTGTCTCATACAGTGGTGAGTTTCGTTCACTGTATTTTTGAGCCAATCATGGCATTTTTTACATACTGCACACAAGGCACGGAGAGTAAAGGTTGTTTTCCTGAATGAGCAACCTGGGACCTAAAGGAGGAAGACATGAGACCAGGGTATCCAGTACTACGCATCATCCCACCAACATGTCTGCAAGCCTTCCATGGATTTCCTAATACCCTCTTTGTTGGCTTTTATTTGTCTAATTCACTCTTCCTTTCTTCTTCTCTTCTCCATCCCTTTCCCCACCTGTTTAGGGCTCTTTTCCAATCTTCACCTTCATTTCTTAGATTCATAGATTCTAGGACTGGAAGGGACCTCGAGAGGTCATCGAGTCCAGTCCCCTGCCCGCATGGCAGGACCAAATACTGTCTAGACCATCCCTGATAGACATTTATCTAACCTACTCTTAAATATCTCCAGAGATGGAGATTCCACAACCTCCCTAGGCAATTTATTCCAGTGTTTAACCACCCTGACAGTTAGGAACTTTTTCCTAATGTCCAACCTAGACCTCCCTTGCTGCAGTTTAAACCCATTGCTTCTTGTTCTATCCTTAGAGGCTAAGGTGAACAAGTTTTCTCCCTCCTCCTCATGACACCCTTTTAAATACCTGAAAACTGCTATCATGTCCCCTCTCAGTCTTCTCTTTTCCAAACTAAACAAACCCAATTCTTTCAGTCTTCCTTCATAGGTCATGTTCTCAAGACCTTTAATCATTCTTGCTGCTCTTCTCTGGACCCTTTCCAATTTCTCCACATCTTTTTTAAAATGCGGTGCCCAGAACTGGACACAATACTCCAGCTGAGGCCTAACCAGAGCAGAGTAGAGCGGAAGAATGACTTCTCGTGTCTTGCTCACAACACACCTGTTAATACATCCCAGAATCATGTTTGCTTTTTTTGCAACAGCATCACACTGTTGACTCAGATTTAGCTTGTGATCCACTATCATCATCTTCTTCATTTCTTCTTCTGTTGTATTTTCCTCAGCACCCATTTGAATGGAACATGACTTTAATATCTTGTGGCAGTGAGTGCTACTAGTTAACAATGTGCTGTGCATACAAGTTTTTCCTTTTATCGGTTTCAAAGGAAAACAGGGATAATATCAAACAGCCCAGTTACCTCAGAGCAGGGCTGTGAGACGTTGTTAGCTACTAGCAGTACGGTACTTTGAACTTGCAAAGAGCTATCTAAATGATACATATAATGGACGGAGAAATTGAGAGATTTTTTTTTAAAACATCTTTACGAAACTTTTGTTGACTACATTTAGCTTCCAGATCTTTGTGCACATTTTTAAATAGTTTGGTTGGATTGATTGTCGGTTCTATATTGTATACACTTGGTTTTAAAGATTACTTGGTGCTTTCCTGTGTGAATTTTATTATAGAATTAACTTAGCATCCACAAGTGCCTCAACTAGTGCTTCAAAATACACAAAATTCAGAACAAGTGAGAAGCTGTTTTTATGTTTAAACCAGTTTCTCAATTCTTACACTGACTCCAGCCATTGCCTTGAGAAAAAACCCGCAATCTCTCTGCCTCAGTTTACCCAGCTACAAGAAGCAGGAGGGGAGATAATATTTGCTTCCCTCAAAGGGGCTCGGTGAGGGTTCAATCGCGGCACGATGCTTTGAAGAAGACGCCCACTGACTTTAGCGTGACTTGGACCAGGCACCGTAGGTCCACGACTGCTGAGTGAATGGCAAGTCCAGTCATTTCTAGCATATCCCCATTCGGCTAAACTAGCTGCATCGCCTCCATCCTCAGGTGTTGAGTTAGCATCGGAACGGGCAATCTACCACTTTTCAAACACACTGTCAGGCCCTGAGGGGTGTACTTTGGTGGCTCACTTCACCGCAGCATCTGAGCATCTTGCAGTCATGAATGGATTTGACCCTCACAACAGCGCTATTATCCCCATTATACAGATGGGGAACTGAGGCATAGAGAAGTTCCGGAACTTGCCCAACGTCACCCAGCAAATCTGTGGCAGAGCAGAAAACTGATCCCCAGTCTTTTGAGTCCCCAGCTAGTGCCCTAACTACTGGGCCATCCTTCCTACCCCCCGATCCTGCAATCCAATCCATGCAGGTGGACCTGTAACACCTCCATGGCGTCCCACTGAAACCTACAGGCAAGTTCCCCTTAGGACACAGGTGCTCTCTTTAGAGCTTCTGGGGTATCTGCGCTCCTTTGCCCCATTCATTGCTTAGGTCGGTCCTTGCACTAATACATTTCAGACCTCCCCAGGACCATAGGGGAGAGGGTTTTCTCTTACATGTACCAGCCCTGGCCTCCCCTCAAGCCTGTATGTGAATCAGTGTCAGACAGGCTTAAAATCTGTCAGGGGATAAATTACACAATAATCCCTCCCTCTTCTATGGAGCTTTTCACCAGCAGATCTCAAAGCAATTCATAATCTTTCATGTTTTTCCCCTCCGTACGCCCCTGGGAGACAGGGCAGTGCTGTTATCCCTAGTGTGCACATGGGAAGCTGATTGGAAGTTCAGCGTCCAAACACCAGTCTTCCCCATGGTCACACAGACAGTCTGTGGCACAGCAGGGACTTGGACCCGGGTCTCCCAGTTCCTCCCCAGGAGACACATGGGGCCATTGAAAAAGTTTTGCTTCCACCTTGAGAAACCCCAAGTATATTAATTATCTCCAAAGCAATAAAAAGTTTTTAAAAACCCTAACCCATCTAAATGAACAATTGCTTTTAAATACAATGTAATCTAATGCACACGGGGAATTCAGCCAAATGAGGGAACATCCAGAGGATGGAAAGCCTGCACTGACTGGAACAACAGGCTCCACAGTCATTCTTTTAATAAACAGTTGACAGGGTTGGAATTAATTTCTGTGTGATCCTACAACACATTGGTCAAAACTTGACAAAGGGGGCTGAATTTTACCTCTGCCCTCTCCCATATCTTTGCCCAGAGACAGAGAGGCCCGACAACTGCAAACAAAAATATATTCTCTTTTTTTGTGCATGGTAGATTCTGCAAATTGTGTGATCAATCTTGTGCCGCATTGTGCGTGCCTTCACTCTATACCACCCTCTGTATTTCGGGAGCAATGCAATCTATCTTCCGGGAACCAGGTATATAATTTCTAGTTAGCGAAACCTAGGATAAGAAGCCCCTTTTTCATTATGATGATTGAACTGCTTCCAAAGAGAAGAGCGGGGCTGGATCGCCAGCCCTTTGTGGAAACCTGAGCAGCTTTTGCTGAGCTTGTCAGCATCACTGGAGAATTAGTACTTCCAATGCTCTTACTTTTGATGAAAATCAACATTTATTTTGCCTAAGCCTAAGAAGGTGTCAGGCAGACAGAGAAACTTGCCACTCTTAAAGGGAAAGAGAGCAAAAGAAAGAAATCGAATAGAAATATATTATCCAGTCCGAGAAGTGGGCCCTGCAGTAAATCACACTTCAGGTGGCACCGTTATATTTTTCAATAAAAAAGTACTTTCTTCAGACACATCCACAAGGGCTTCTTCATCTGCAGCCAAAGGGAAAGTTAAACAAAATTTGCTTCAAACAGACACTGCGAGATGGGGGGGGAGGGGACGGGACACAGATTTACAGGGACACTGCCAACGGGAAAGCTAGTCAATTTATAAATAAAAATAAACCCAAGTGGGCAGCAGCTTTGGATCCCACACCTGCTACTGAATCCCCTGGCCAATTTCTGTAAGTGCATCGTCCTGGGTTTTCAAACACTAGTCTCTCCCCTCCTGCTCTGTGAAAGACTCAGACTCTCAGTCTTTAAGGCCAGAAGGGACCATCCTGATCATCGTCTGACCTCCTGCACATCGCAGGCCACGGACCCTCACCCACCCACTCCTGCAATAGATCCCTAACTTCTGGCTGAGCTACCGACGCCCTCAATGCTAGACTTAAAGACCCTGATGAGCAGGGACACCTGACAGACCGAAGTGCTGCCATAGGCCACCCAACAGGGAGAAGCACCAAAGCCTCCATGAAGTCCACTAGGGACTTCATTGTTGCTAATGATTTTACGTGGAAGGTGCCCAGAGGCTAAGGTGATGGGAGGCAGCATAAAACAGAGAGAGAGAAAGAGAGAGAGAGAGAGAGAGAGACGCAGTGAAAAAGAAGCCCTCCTGCTAATCTCTTTCAGTCCCTGCAACGTTCCAGACAGAAACACGGCTTCTCCATTGATGCATCATTCCCTTTAGGCCTTCCTGGTCAATCTTGAGCCAGAGAGAAGATCTTTGCAATCTTCTTAACAACTCCCCCTCCCTGAAGGAGAAGTTGGCTAATGAGATGGCTTTAATTAACAGTCAGAGCTGAGAGTAAGACAAACAAGGCTCACATTATGATTGTAGTGAGAGCAGCACTGAACTCGGTAAGGTAGCAGAAGGTGACATACTTGATCCTCTATTCGCAGTCACTCAGCACTTCTTGAAAGTTTCCAGGATCGGGCTCTGCCTTAAAAGGGGCATTTCCTGTGTGCGTGTGAAGTGTGAATGAAAACCATTTTTGAATGTGAGGAAAATAATCCCTTCCCCCCACATTTTTCCCATTATAGAAACATCTTTTTCAAACCACCCTGTGGGCTAACTTGCAGGAAGTTGCAAGGTGAAATTTGGCAAGGCACGAACCTTTACTTTCTCAGGGGAATCACACAGCCAAATCAGCTGAGGAAAAGTTTCCATCAGAGAGGGCTTGGGGCCCTTTTAAAAGGAAGAGCAAAGAGAGGCGGAAGGGTGAAAATTAAGAGTTTTCTGCACAATCTTTTCCATAAAAGCATACGAACGGCCATATTGGGTCAGACTAAAGGTCCATCTAGCCCAGTATCCTGTCTGCCGACAGTGGCCAATGCCAGGTGCCCCAGAGGGAATGAACAGAACAGGGAATCATCAAGAGATCCATCCCGTTGCCCATTCCCAGCTTCTGGCAAACAGAGGCTAAGGACACCATCCCTGCCCACCCTGGCTAATAGCCATTGATGGATCTATCCTCTATGAATGTTACGGTTTTTCTTACTGGTGTTGTCGTACTTTCTCTCCTATTTCCCCTTCCCCCTCAATTTTTCTTTTTGCCACTGGAAAAGGGGGTGCGGGAAGAAGGGGAACTCCCTCCCCCCCATACTCATAACCCCAATGTAGAAAAGTAAATGATTTTACACTGAATGATGAGACAGAGTTGCATCAAAGCGCTAGAAGGCGTCAGGAGCAATTTCACATGCTGTTGTATATAGTTAAGGCAGGCAGAGGATTATAAATCATCGCACACAAACAGGAACGGACTCAATACCCCGAACGTGGAGATAATAAATACACAGGTGGCAGTCCCAGCGTTCGCGGGGAGCAAACGATATTATTGACAGAGTTCTGCGTTCCGATCTCACTTGCCATTTTCAGTTGCTTTTAAAACTCTCTCATACAAATTGCTTTTGGGTCAAATGCTTCCATCCCTGGGGTCAGCGCAAAGGTGGACTTTGTTCTGGAAGATCTGAGCTAAATCAATTCAGCCATTTCTGAATTACACACTTGTTAAATACCATAAAGTAAAATACCCTGTTAGGATTAAAACTTCTGCTCCTCTGTAATTCCAACATCTCATGCCAGAAACGTCAAAGCTGGCTTGTTTCAGAATCCTCATTCAGGAAGGGAAAAAGCTCAAATGTGAAGAAAACCTGTTCAATATTTTAAAAGTTAGGGAGGTTTAAAATTGGTTTATTTGTTAGAATATTTTCTACTAGCTTTTATGCTACTGTCGTTCAGAGGTGGGTGTGTGCAGGACATCTGCACTTTATGTGTCGGCCACTTTTCCGCTGATCTTTAATCCTCCTTTCGTTTCTTTGTCAAAAGTAGGTAGATTAAATGACAATAAAACCCACTGTTAATGCAACACTGCGAAGTCAGAAATTATAAGTTTGATTTTCCTAAGGCAACCCCAATTTAGCCACACGGCACGTGGGAAGAGTTTCCTTTTGATGGTTTCATTGTTAAATATAAACAGTGTATTATTTTGTGACATTAAACATCTGCCACAAAAACCAAGTCAGCACAATAGACATCTGTCTGACTTGTGCACTTGATTTCTCAACTTTAATGTGCCATTCACTTCAGATTTTTGCATTTGATCCCCAAGCAGGGGAGTAAATACCATGGAAAGTGAAGAGCTATTTAAGGTAAAGGACAAAGTCGGCACAAAAACAAATGGGGATAAACTGGCCATGAACAAAATCAGGCTTGAAATTAGAAGGTGGTTTCTAACCATCAGAGGAGGGAGGTTCTGGAGCAGGCCCCCAATAGGAGTTATGGGGGCAAACAACTTATTTAGTGTTAAGAGAAAGCTGGACAAATTTATGAGTGTGATTGTATGACGGGTTTGCTTGGCAGCTTTGTGGCTCACTTCCAGTTTATGTCTTCTGTTCCCAAAAGCTCATGCTTCAGGGTTTCAGCTGGCCAATTTATGGGGGTCAGGAAGGGATGCCCTCACCCCTTTGTATTCTGTTGGGTTTTATATAATCTCCTCCCACTGAAGCATCAGGGATGGCCACAGCTGAAGACAGGACACTGAGTGGAGTTCGGTCAGTGCTCTGAGGTGGCACTGAACATGCACTTTCTCAGGTGCTTGGCTGGCTGATTTTCGCTCATATGCTCAGGGTTCTAGCTAATTACCATAGCTGGGGGGGGGGGTGTTCGCCATCCTCTGCAGCATGTGGGTGGGGGTCACTCGCCAGGATTATCTGGGTATATCTCACTTAATCATTGCCCTGCCATTGTGGGGACCTTGAGCACTGGTGCACCTCGGTCCCTCCTGTAGGACAGAGAAGTCCAGTCTCCTGGGGGCTGGGATACGTTGGTTTGATATTGGTTGTTGGGTTTAGTGTGGGTGTGCTGGGTGCTATCGGTGGCCTGTGAGATACAAGAGGTCAGACTGGATGACCTGGTGGGCCCTTCTGGCCTTATACTCTAGGGCTCTATAAACAGAGTGTAACATCTAACGCACAAGAGAAACAATTTGTTTAAGTTGCAGTTTTTTAAAAACATCCCCCACAGATTAAGCTGGAGCCCCGAACTCGGGGCACTCCAACCCGAGATGGGACCACTCTGCTGGGTCAGGATTCATTGTCACGAACACAGCTTTCTTCGCATGGCAGTCACACCAAGCACAGAGGGTAATCCCTAGCAGAATGACTGTATCCTAAAAATATTTCCTGGGTGGGGAGGGAGAGGAGCACGTCTGCTGCAGAACTGGCTGAATGCTTCACAGCCTCTCAATTCTAGTTGTCAACTCTTTCACAAACACAATGGTTCCGTTTTGCGACTCAGTGACCAGAAAAGCTGGCAGATGAGCACCCTGTCTTATCTCCCTGTTATCTGACAAAAAGCATCCACAGAGCAAACACCCAGGAGCGATCGATTACTTGGGAAGGTAGTCTATTTCACTCAACCTCCTGCGCCATATGAAGCGGAGACCTGTCTGTCCAGTTCCAGAGCTTTGCTTCCCCAACCCCACGCACTAAACTGATTTCGCCAACAATTTGATTCAGATTCACGCAAGAGGCTTTAATCCAGAGCAAATGAGTTTTGAGCCTGTCTACAAATACAGTTTTGTGGGTTATGGTAGCACAAAAGTACACTGATCATCCGTCTGTTCAAATAAGTTCTCAAAAGCTGCAGTGTTGCACCAGATTTATCAGTGATGAAATATGACGCTTACAAGCTACAGGTGAGACTTCCTTGTACCACATCTAAGGCCTGGTCTACACTGGGGGGAAGGGAGGGGAAAATCGATTTAAGTTACGCAGCGTACTTAGACCGCCTCACCGCGGTGTCTTCACTGCAATGAGTCAACTGCTGCCGCTCCCCCGTAGACTCTGCTTGCGCATCTCGCGGCGATGGAGTACAGGAGTCGACGGGAGAGCGCTCGGGGGTCGATTTATCGCGTCTAAGATAAATCAACCCCCGCTGGATCGATCGCTGCCCGCTGATCCAGCGGGTAATGTAGACATACCCTAAGAAAGAACACAATACTGGGGGTATTTTTATGTTCTGTTTGACACAGTACACAGCAAGTCACTTTAATTCTTCTTGTCTAGGATCGAGCATAGTATTAATTTCATATCAGACATACATATCATATCTACCAGGGGGTGATAGTTTATCCTAACAGGGGAGTGGATTTGATGATCTCAGAGATCCTTTCCATCTCTAATTACTAGGAGACTAAATAACTCAGGTGGGGAAATCGCAGGGCTGTCAAGCTGTAAGAATCCGAGCGAGAGCGATTTCCAAAGCGCCCAGGTAAGTTTTTCAAAGGTCTCATCGCCAGGCCCTCCACCACAAGAGAAAATGGCTTTTAAACACATGTGGAAGATTAATCCGGAAGGAGTGAGTCTCAATCCCAGCAAATAAGCGAGACTTGGCAGGTCTGAAACTTGTCTGCAAATCAATAAGGCCAGAGGACTGGAAAACTGCAGACAATTAGATCCCTGCAAAAAAATAAATCAGCAAGCGTATTTGCAAATGTCTTGCTGTGGGATAAGAAATGAAGGCTCTGGTTCAGACCAGTACGGAATCAAAATGCCCTTCACATTTAGTTTATGACTGGAAGTTTCATTTAAAGTGAGCGACTCAGTGCCCCTTGCAACAACAAAATCAAATGTGAGCGCAGTTGTTTGCTTCTGGACTTTCCCAGAACTGCAAAGGTGCAGTGAGTGTACGACAGTAGCCCAGTCGAGATCCGGGCCTATCAGCACTGCGCACTGCACAGACAGTCCCTTGGGTTGGGGAGCTCACCATCTAAAAGGCAAGACAAATGCTGGGAGAAATGCCATATTGCTCTTCTCACTTCACAGCTGGGGGACGCAGGCACGGGTCGAGGAAGTGACTTGTCCAAGGTCACAAGGAGTCCGTAGCAGAACCGGGAATCCCGCTCTCCTGAGTCCTAGCCCAGTGTGCTAGCCATCCGGCCTTATACGTCTCTCTCCAACAGAGGGGAGCCCCCATTACCCAGCTCTTTTCACAAAGTTAGCATCCAGAACCAAAGGAACCAAGAAAATCACTCAGAGCAGCTAAACCCCTAAAGCTTTGGGGAACACTGGCAGGCACCCCCAAAACCACTTCATCCACCTGCCGATGACAGGACTAAAGGCTGCAATCACTAATGACCTGAACAAACCCAGCGTGCCGAACAGAAACCAATTAGACTGACACGCAGTGCCCGGCCGTAGGAAGGAGCGTGTGCGCACTACCTGCAACCCGATAGGTTTTGCATTAGAAAAGCAATTATATTAGAGGTTTGTTAATTCAATTATGAAAGGAGTTTTGATGCTTTCCAATTAGCTTGTTCTGAATGCTTGATGGAACACGTATTTCCTGGGTTCCCTGGGACTTGCCTGCAGAAGCCAGATGAGACATCCGATGGGAGTTCATTCCCTAGAGTGCAATTGGGGTAAGCAAAACCGGGGGGCACCCACGAGCATCCCACCATCACCTCGTGGGCAGTTAACTGGATAGACTTGTTCAATTGCAAGAGAAATCTGCTATGGTCAACTAACCACCGCTGGCTCAGCTAAGGCCTTTGCAAAGGTGGCTGTCCAGAAGTGCACACGCTAAGGGGGACAGCGAGATCAGCGACTACTCAAGGGTCCTCCGCAGTGGAATTTGCTTGTAACCAGAAAGATACTGAAGAAGGTTCTCAGGTGGGGATAGTGGGCCCCAAGATTGGGGTGGTTCCCTTGATAAGCTCAGTCCCTGCCTCTGGATGCCGCTAAACCATCCTGGCCAGTCAGGCGACCTCTGGAGAAGGCAGGAAATCAGCTGGCTGTAATACTTTGGTTGTTGGTTTAATGGATGGGCGCTGGTGGTGCTGGTGGCCGGTGATGTACAGGAGGTCGGACCAGATGATTGACGGTCCCTTCTGGCCTTAAGCTTTGTGACTCCGTGACCCCAGTGGAGACTCCAGATGAAGCAGTGATGCACCTAACTCCCTTTTCTGAAAGCAGAAAAGACCATCCCCAGGGGCCCACACTGGTCCCTAGAGATGCTAGAGTGCAGTTACACCCTGGGCCACCATTGCCCTCAATGACCCCTTTGCTCTGCCCTCTCTGGACTCCCTCCCCAGCACCATGCTCGCTTCCCCTCCTTACAGAACAGCTGCACGGTAGGCAGAGCCCCCGACTTCTCCAGGAAGTGAAGCAGCTGTCTGGGTCCAAAGTGCACACCGAGCTCTCAGCACTTGGAGCTTCCCCTTGCCGGGGAAGAAACAAACTGGTCCAATCTGCTGCCACTTTGACCAGCTGTTTTAGTCTCTGACTCAAACTTTCTACTCAGGAGCAAACTTGGCAAATGTTACTGCGTTGCCATTGAAATTCCCTGTGCAGCAGGCCAGCCTGGCACTGTCTGGCCCAGTGACTTGTGATGCTAATGGGGAGACCTCAATTTCTGATGGTCTGGGTACTTATAGGGCCCTCCGTTACCACAGTACCTCACAATTGGATGCATTTATCCAGTGTCTCCTCATTAGAGACGGGCTCTTGAGGGCACAGACCACCTGTGTTCTGGGTTTGTACAGTGCCTTCACGGTCTTGGTCCGTAACTCAGGGTCTCAGGCTCTATTGAAATAAGAAATAACCAGTTCCCTCAGAACATCTTGCAGGTGCAGAGCACATTCTATGCAAAAACCTTATTGTGCTTTGCAGAAAGCCTCACAACCGCCCCACGAGGTAGGGGAGTATTAGCCCAATTTTACAGGTGGGGAAACAGAGGCAGGGAGGGTGAGTGACAACAGCAAGTGAGCGGCCATGCTGGGAATAGAACCCAGGTTTATGCAAAGGGTTGAGGCACCAGACTGTCCGTCCTTCCTTCCTTCCAACGGGGGGGAGTGACTGGAAGTGTCACAGCTGCTAAAGAGGGGAGTCGGCTGGGTCCAAAGCCGGCCACGCCCATATCCTCTGCACTGATGGGAAGAGATGGCTACAGTACTGGAGTGGCGGATGTGAGTACAGACAATAAGCTCTCAGACCACACAGGGACAGGCCCTTACCCTAGCTTTCCTCCGCCCAGCGTGGCGTCTTCTCAGCAGGTTGTGCCCCTCTGGGCGCTGGGCTGCAGATGTTGTTCAGCCCGCCAGAGGAGAATGAACGTCCCTGCGTCCCTGCGGGGGTAGGGGCTGGCATGGCACAGCAACTCGCCCACCTGGTTGCAGAGCAGTGCTGAGCTGCAGACAGAGCTGCCCCTCAGCAAGTGCAAGGGTGGGGAACTAGAGGCGGTTCATTGTACGCACATCTGCCGGCGTGACTGAGGGCTTACGGCAGGGGCCACGAATGGACGTCGCATTTTTTCCCATCCCTTTACACTCGGGATCTGATCCTGTTCAACTTCACGTCAGCAGCAAGATTCCTATTGCCTTCAATGGGTGGAGGACAGGGTCCCTAAGGGATGCTGGGTGGTTTTTTTCCCTTTCCCCCTTCTCTATTTTATGGCCCTTCGCAGCATCTGCTGCAGCAGATCTGTCGTGGGAGCCCCCGGGGCACCAGCTTGCTCCTCTGCCAGCACCTACGCTGCTCCAGGAGGCAGATGGCACAAGGGATGCAACAGCGTTAGTGTGGTGAGTAAACGCAGGGCGCTGGCAGCCTGCCCAGTGGCTCTCGCTGCCAGAGACCCCAGACAACTCCTGAAGTGGGACACACTCCTGCTAGGGCCTGGAAGGCTCCCGGCAAAGTTAGATCCCACTGCAAACTGGGGATCGGGAGACACCTAACGAAAGCCACGTACTTAGAATGAGGTAAGAGAAATAGGTTTCTGTGCAAAGACTCCAGCCCTGCCAGTGAGCTCAGAAGCCCAGACTCGGGGGGAAGGCACAAGTCAAGGGCAGCAGCAGCCCCCTGCAAGGAGGGGACATGCCCAAGGGCACGTGGTGACTGGCAAGCAGCAAATTAATGCGCCTACCTGAGATACAGACAACAACATGTGCTCCTCTAACCAAGGTCTCTAAGCACACTGCACCCACAGAATTAAGCCTTAATATTTCTGCCACGTAGGCAAGTACTCCTTCCACTTTACAAAGGGGAAACTGAGTCACAGAGCGGCTACAGAGTCACTTATGTTAAAAGCCACCCTTCCATCTGAACATTGGCACTTGTTACTGTTGACGGCACTGGCAGAGGTGAGGGCAGCTATCGCTCTGACCTGGTAGTGTGATTATTCAGTAAATGTGACTGCACTCTACGTACAGTCAGGGTCGCTCTTCCCCCGGCATAGTCAGTTCATCTCACGCATCCGCCCGCCCCAATTTGTGTGGGTTTCACGCAGCAACAGGCAAAAACCCGCTCTTCTTAACAACAACAACAGAAGGGTCACAAAATGCAAAAAGTGGCAAAGTGATTCAGGGACAGGCGCTCAGGTGCCAGTGATGGGTAGTGGGACAAAGCCCCAAGTTAGGACTCAAAACCACTCTGAGCTCATTTTTTTTAAACGAATTAGATTTGAAGTCCATGGTATCCCTGTGGCGTGTCCGAGGTCGCAAGAGAAGCTCGCAATAGCGTGGAGAGAGCTCAGATCTTGGACTCTCAGGCCTGGTCTGCACTACACAGGTCGCCAGCTTACATCAACCTAATTATGTCAGCGCACACACGACAGCCTTGTCCCGCTGATGTAAGTGCCCTACTACGCCGACATAACTACTCCGCTCCCACGAGAGGTGCAGGGCTTATGCTGGTGTAGTTAGGACGACGCAGTGTCTGTGTAGACGCTGCATTAGGTACATCGGCTGTCAGCTGTCTTAGCAATTTCATGGCTCCACGGTGGAGCTGTGAAATTGACAAGAAAGCGGGACAGGTCGACTTAGGGCTGTAGTGTAGACATGCCCTGAGTCATGTGCTTTACCCATTGGCCAATGCTTCCTTGCTGCTGACATTCGAAAACTACGATATAACTACCTTGGTTTAGAAACTGATTGTGTTACACTGGGGCCACTCCTCGAGTGTGAACACTTTTGTTCTGGTTCAAGGGAGTCGTATCAGTTTAGCTTAAGCCTGTTGTTATTTATTCCTTGTATTACTGTAGTGCCTAGGAACTGCCGTCACGGACCAGGACCCATTGCGCTTAGCGCTGTAAGCAAATTGGGGTAACTCTTACCTGCCTCCCGGGGCTGCTGGGAAGTTAGAAGTGCTTGGGAGATGAGAAGCGCTAAATGCCACATTCTTGGGAGGTAAAGATATTCCAAAGTGGCATTAGAGAGACTCCCAAATGCTATTTCCTACCTTGGCCTGGGAGGGTCATTAGAGGAGAACACAGGTGAGATCCTTCCCCAGGGTGTAAGCACTGGCTCCACAATGTGCCCAGGCCTTGTCTAGCAGAAAACAGGAGACCGAGGCCCGGGTCTCAATGCTGATCCTCTGCTACCACGGCCTCACCCAGCCGGCCTGTCCCACCCAGTGCCGAGCAAACTGCGAGAGCACCAGACGTCCAAGCCCAGCTGAGAGGAGAGTCACTGCGGGCTATGGCATTCAGGAACGCCGGCAGGCAGAGGGAATCCTGATTAACATTTCTACATGACCAACGAGAGGGCGCCAGGAGCACCCAGACTAATGGCGATTTGCTTGCCTGGAGCTGTACGTGCAGCATGGCCTTAGGGTTAGGAGGTGTGTGGTCTTTTAAATAATCACATTATTTCTTGTGCAAGATGAGGGGGGGGGAGAGAGAGAGATAGTGTGAAGGAAGAAATAAAAAATAGCCACTGAACTGAACAATAGATAGTGGCTTTGAGAGAAAAAGATTTTTGCGGTCTTAAAATTTTATACTCCATCATGATGTGGGGCTTGATGAATACAATGAGAGATGGGCATAGTCCCCTCCTATACCCTGCTTGATTCAGGGCTACTGATCTCTGGCAGGTCTAGAAAGTTTTGGGGAGAGACTGCACTTGCTACTGCCTGGCTGCTCGTGCTTTCACCACTGCAACCCCTCACCTGTGGCAGCAGGTGAAGGGAACACGGGGCTGGTCCAGTGAGAAATGGGAACATTTAACCCAGGAAGGCAGCGCCCGTGTGTGTAATCCTGGGAGCCGGGGGAGCCAGGAACGATGAACTGGGTTTGGAAATATGAACATGGCAGGGAGGTGTGCGCGTGGAGGGGATTCAAAGTTATTCCTCCAGAAGTGAAAGCTGTAAACAAAAACAGAAGCACTGCACCTCAATGAATTTTCCAAAGCAAAAGTGTTTGAGCGTGCTCAGCGGAGCCATTAAAAAAGACTGTAGCGAGCATCTTCCATTAACGTTACGACCGTGAAATATGACAATAAAATGATAGCCGTATGGTCGCAAATTTGCAGCCCGCCGAGTTGCTAGGGGTTTATCGTCACTCAAACGTGCAGAGAGCTGTAAAATGTTTACAGAAAGGGTCGTTTGCAGCTATAAAATCCTCTTTTCTCTCCTAAACAAGGCTGAGTGGAGCCATTTACAAACCCCTGAATGTTCATCGGGGGAAAGGGGAACATCTGTTCTCTCCAGGAGTTTTCAGTGATCTTCTCGAACAAATTAACTAAAATGGGTGCTTTCTAATTAAATTAGCACTCGATTGGAATGGTTTGCATTGGTGCGCTTGGTTACAATTATCGCAGGGAGGACAGTTAGCTCCAGTGCAGGCTATTTAACTGGAAGGTGAAATATGGAAAAGCACATTACCTGGAAACACTTCCAGGAGGGTAGGGTGGCTAAGTGTATCCCCCCTCCGGAAACACTTCCAGGAGGGGAGGGTGGAATAGATTTACACCCCCCAACCCCACACAGATGCTTCCCCAGTTTTGTAAGAACAAAACAAGGTGAAGGACACGAATGTTGCAGCTAATTCCAGGGGGCAGCTGCTCTCCCTGTGTCCCCTGCGCCTGCTGGAAAGGAGCTTTCTCCCTGCCGCACACAGGAAGGGAAGGCTGCCCAATGAGCAGAGCTAGTCACACAAAGGCGGCGCTGAGGAAGCGCTGCCCCGCTCTAATCTGCTGCCGCGTCGGCACAGCCGGGGGAGGAAGGAGTGCTGTGCCTGTACGTAACGCTACACGATGCCCCATAACTGGGCACAGCTTACAGCCAGCGTCCAGGGCAGCGGAGCAGGAGGCCCGCTTCCTGGAGTCACAGAGCCCTGAAGGTCTAATCATGGGAACTTCACGCCGCTGAAGATGGGAAGCTATAAATTGGCCTTTAACACGTTTAGGCTCAAAATTAGGCAAAGGTTTCCAACCATCAGAGAAGTGAAATTCTGGAACAGCCTCCAAGAGGAGCAGTGGGGGGCAAAAAAAATCTAAATGGCTTCAAGATTGAGCTTGATAAATGTCTGGAGGGGATGGTCTGATTGGACTGCCTACAATGGCGTGTAGCCGATCTGTGACTGCCGTAGCAAAAATCCCTAACTGCTGGACCCGGGACACTAGATGGGGAGGGCTCTGAGTTACTACAGAGAATTCTTTCCTAGGTATCTGCCTGGCGGGTCGTGCCCACAAGCTCAGGGTCTAACTAATCGCCATATTTGGGGTTGGGAAGGAATTTCCCCCCGGGTTAGATTGGCAGAGACCCTGGGTTTTTTTTGTCTTTCTGTGCAGCATGGGGCATGGGTCACTTGCTGGTTTAAACTACTGTAACTGTTGGATTCTCTGTAACTTGAAGTCTTTAAACCAGGATTTGAAGACGTCAGTAACTCAGCCACAGGTTCTGGGCCTATTACAGGAGTGGGTGGGTGAGGTTCTGTGACCTGCAATGTACAAGGAGGTCAGACTGGATGATCATGATGGTCCCTTCTGATCTTAAAGTCTCTGAGATTCTCAGCTGTCCAGTGGGATACTCAGCTCTTGCTTGTGGCCCTTGCAGGTCCCCAGAGATAAAGCCAGGACATTTTTGTGTACAGGAAATTATTTCAGGCCATTTGTAAAGGAGCTTTAACCTTGTTAGTTTCTATCTTCCTGGTGACTTACCAGTAGAGGGCTATAAGAAAAAGAGAGAGAGAGAGAGAGAGAGAGAGAGAGAGAGTGTGTGTGTGTGTGTGTGTGTGTGTGTGTGTGTGTGTGTGTGTGTGTGTGTGTGTGTGTGTGTGTGTGTGTGTGTGTGTGTGTGTGTGTGTGTGTGTGTGTGTGTGTGTGTGTGTGTGTGTGTGTGTGTGTGTGTGTGTGTGTGTGTGTGTGTGTGTGTAATAGCTGGCCTGTGTGGCATACATGGGGTGAGGAGACTCAGACAGATGTGATTGGTATGAATTCGGGATGGCTGCTCATTTGTAATGCAACGGTCTCGAACATGGGCTGATAAGATCTTTATCACACCACACAATCAGAGGTTCTCTATTAAATGTGTGTGCATATATATGTGTGTGCGCGCATCATTTGGTGCACGCGCTTTAAAAACTCTTCCAGCTGGAAAGATCGTAATGGAATTCCCCATTTTAAAGATTTTGAAGCTGCCACAGGAAACATTTCTGAAACCAGCATCATTTTTCAAACTAGGAGAACTGCTTAAGCACATCCCCTGTGTGTGGAAGATCTGTCGGCCTAAGCAGTGTACAAGAAAATTAAAGCATTTGTGCCTCTGCAGAAGCGAGTAGAGTTGGGAACACGTATACCACTCTACGTTCAGCCCAGCTGGCCTCTGTTGTGAGCATGCAGTTAACTTCCCAGCAGACGCTGAACACCCAGATAAGTCATGTGTGTATTGGGCGTTTTAAGAGAGAGGACTGAAGGCTCATGTGGTTTATGACCTGAGCCCCAATCAATTTAATAGGACGTGCATGCTCCAGGGTGGACAATATTATGCTTGTACTAAAAATCAGGACTGTAAGAAAAATGTTATCGTATTTATTTTCAGTGCAGGGCCTTGGGCCATCAGATTGCAGGCTCTCTTCTCCTCTGTCTCAGTTTTGCAGCTTAGGCTGGTAATGACCCTTTGCACTTCTATACAGACCTCCAATCAAGAATTTGGAAGTGCTTTACAAACGTCCATTCGGGCACGTGCTCCCCTGTTCTGAGGCAGGTCAGCTTTGCTGTCCCTATCTCCCGATCCCTAGCTGGGAAGCCTAGGCACTGAGAGTTATCAAGCTCAATCTTGAAGCCATTTAGATTTTTTTTTGCCCCTCACTGCTCCCCTTGGAGGCTGTTCCAGAATTTCACTTCTCTGATGGTTGGAAACCTTTGCCTAATTTTGAGCCTAAACGTGTTAAAGGCCAATTTATAGCTTCCCGTCTTCAGCGGCGTGAAGTTCCCATGATTAGACCTTCAGGGCTGAGAGATACTGGACCTTTAATCAGTAACTACTGCCATTCCTGCCTCCCAGACCAGTCGAACCGGGGGGCTGTTGGTGTCGGATGGCTGTCTGCAGTTCCTCAAGGCTGTAGGGATGTTAGAACAAGGCTCAGGGAATCATAGAATATCAGGGTTGGAAGGGACCTCAGGAGGTCATCTAGTCCAACCCCCTGCTCAAAGCAGGACCAATTCCCAACTAAATCATCCCAGCCAGGGCTTTGTCAAGCTGGGCCTTCAAAACCTCTAAGGAAGGAGATTCCACCACCTCCCTAGGTAACGCATTCCAGTGCTTCACCACCCTCCTAATGAAAAAGCTTTTCCTAATATAGTGAGTAAAGAGAAGGGAAGGTGGCCAAAACGGCATGACAAATGCAGTTCACCGCTTATCTACCCGTGGAATTGACCACCCTACTGGGCAACTTCTTATCTTCAGGGATAAGCTGAGGTGGTTTCATAAGTGTGGACAGAGCACAGGTCTGCTCCCCCGTGACAAGACAACCATCCACCATGAAACATGGGAGTTTTTGGTCTCTTGAGTGGTTGCTGAGGACACACCCACCGTGAATGAACAGAAGCAATGACAAAAGTTGCGATTCTCCATTGTAACTGGCTGAGGACCCTTACTGTGCCCAGATCGCCTTTGAAATGCGGTTCTCACTGCAGGATGCATGCTCCGGCAGCGCAGGGATAGGGCAGCAAATATGGAGGGGAGTCCCCCCCGCCAAGTCCCTTGGTGACAACCACAACCAGAGGACAGCCCCACCCCACCTCCCCCAGCCCATATGCCAAGCAAGGCCTGTGTGTTTTATGGATCAACGGCCTGGCAATCACTTCATCTCTGGCAGGAGAACACACTCCCCCTCAAAATGGTTTCTATACAGCTGCAATTCCGTTCGCCCCAACACCCACACTTTCTCCGAGGAGTCTCCAGCCGCCCCACTTCCAGCAAGGGACTGCCCCCCTGAAACCGGAGGAGGGGTGGATGTCTGCCTCAGAAGGAAGGGAGAGGGAAAGGAATGCAGAGAGGGGACTACCAGTCACATCCTATTGCACTTGGATCTCCGCCCCTCGCATCCTGTCTCCACCAGCTCTGGCAACTCCCCCCGTCTGGCTCTCTAGCACAGCCCCATCTCCGAACGCAGGCGATGCTGATTTCCCACCGTGCTACGAAAGCCGTTCCCTCGTCTCCAGAGAAGGTGAGCAGGAGACGATCCCTAAGGCACTCTGTGGCGCATCACAGCCAGTGCTTTCGCTAACGTAGGGGGAAGACAGGGAAAGAGGAGGAAGGAGCCAGGTGCTTCCATTAGACAAGACAAGACAAGCTATAGCACCAACTACTTTCTCTGCATGCGCTTCTCCTCCTACGATGACCAAAAACAGGAGTTAGAAAAAAATGCTTCTTTCCCCTCCCAGATGTCCATTCTGCTCCTGCATCTTTATCCTCCATCTGACACCCATTCCCTTGACCCATTAGAGGCTGAGTTACTCCAGGCTGACAAGTGCAATTCATGGCATTTCAACAGCTTTCTTTCTGCGGATTAATTGCTCCATCTTCACGGCAGAGATAAAAAAGCCAGATTAACTCACTGGTTCAAGAACACTTCCCACAGCAGACAGCAGCCGCCCTGCCACTGAGATCAAAAGGAGTTGAAACGGGGCCAAGAGGAGGAAGGAGGGGGAAGAAATCACTGTGATTCAAAAGGGAAGCCAAGCGCTCCTCTCCATGTTGCGTCAAAAAGCCTTTATAGCAGCACTGATCCTTGCTGAAAGGGCACCGGCTGCCCTGCGCGCCCATTGCTTAGCGTTCACTCGCATGCAGCCAAGCAGCCATTCTTCCGAACACACATGCTCACCAGTGACCTAAGGAATATGTTGCTAATCCCGGGAATTCTTTTCCCCCAGACATCAAGATGCCTTGAAACTTTCCAGCCTTGAAGTGGTTTTACACTTCACTGCCAGGCTGATCACAGCTCCAAAGTTCCATTAAGCAGAAGAGATGTTTCTCTCCAGCACGAGAGGCTGGACGGGGGCTCACGTGCGCTTTCAGCTGGCCCTCATTGCAGGGTGATCTCACCGCCATTAGACAGGAGATATAGAAGGCACTGCAGAAACAAGACATGGAGCTGAGAGGAAAAGTTAAAGAAATGGATTTGTGCTCCTGGCAAGGCTTGTTTCCCTGTGTCCCTTCTCTTTGTACAGACCCAAGCCATGGGCCATCCAGTCCAGCAGCCGCATTTGGCATGACTGGCTCCATAAATCCTTCCGGCTGTGTCTTGTTTTAGGCAGGTCTGATTGGGTGACCTCCAGAGGGCTTTCTCCATCAGCAGCTGACGGGTGGAGTTCTCCAGCATTCTCGGGAGGCAACTCAATACTCAGTTCCCTTGTGGGTGTTTGACTGAACTGGGTGAGTTCGCTGCGTGTCGCTGGGACTTCTCAGGCTGTCCCCACTCTGGGATCTAACTGGGGCATGTGGCCAGTTTGTTATAACCGACTGACTTAACGGGAGACTGCGGGGCTCAGCGCCTCTGAACATCAGGATACCGCTGTATGGGGACTTGGATACCTAATTTTAAGCACCCGCTTTGGAAAATGTTAGTTTCATTCCCTAGATCAGATACTACAGAAAAGGGTGCAAGGTGCAAGAGCGAGGGACAGAAGCAGCCAACGTGGCAGAACACTATTTACACCCGTGCCTCCTCCTAGATCAAAGGACGTCTGAGTTAGGTATGTCCCACCCACCCCCCCAGACGGCATGCCAAAGGGGGCCCTCAGCACCCTGACACAGCGGCCAAGTAATTCTAGGCAGGCTGAATTGGTATTGGCATTGCACGAGCACCCAGAGCCCCATTGCGCTAGGGGCTGTACAAACACACACCGTCTCAAAGAACTTGCAATCTAAGTAGATTAAAAGGTGCCTCCTGGGTTTTGTCCTATGCTGCATTCTGGGCCCCTTCTCATTATCCTCCCCCCACCCCCTCCACACACACACACACACACACACACACACACAACATGTGCTAGGGACCCTCACAGAGCTCTAGAAAACCGAGGGACCTTCTTGGAGACAATGTCCATAGCCCTGGAGTTAGCAATGTCATCCCTGGCTGTTTTCAAACCTGGGCGCTTACAGGTAAGTGCCATCGTTAGGCAGCCCATTCCCATTTTGGGTAGAGATGGTCAAAAAAATTCCATTTTATTACCACCAGAAAGTTTATCTCCAGATTTTTCTTGAGAAAACTTTTAATTTTTGAGGAAAATGTTCAAAATTAAAACAAAAATCGTGTTTTCGATTTTAGTTCAACATGAATATTTTTACTTGATTTTTTTTTCTCAAAAAAACCCCCAAACATTTCACTGAAATCAGCCTGTCTTTGCAAAACAGTTTGATGTTGACGAAACGACATTTTTCATCGAAAAAAATTTTCAGTTAAAAACTGTTTGGACGAGCTCTAATTTTAGGGTCCTAAATGGACATTTGAATATTTGGCCCCCGTGCCCTCCCCAACACCTCTCTTCTTCTAAAGTACTGCACTGTAACACACCGAAAGAAGAAGAATTAGTTCCTCTCTCTAGAGGAGCTGGGCGCTAAGTAGGAGTAAGGAATCGCTACAAATCTCCAAATGACTTACTGGAGACAAAATGAGAATTAAAAAAAACAAACAAAGGCAAAATCCCCTGCCTGACTTGGGGAGATTTTGCCAGTCCCGGGGAGCTGGCTGCTCTGCTGTTTCCAAGACATCACACCCCAGCCAGGGGAACGGGCTGAACACATTCGGAATGGAGGGATCCCACACAGATGGCTTTCTGTGCATTTAATGGGGATCTCGTTCAACCTAGCGTTCTCCCCATCATCTTTCACTCCGAGGAAAGTCTGATTCTCTTTTGAGTCTCTCCGCCTCCCTTAACCTGCCACGTACCTGATCTCACAGCACAACAGACCAGTTGTGGCAACAGGGGCCGGAACTACCAGTGCTGTTGCTCTCCCCGGCTTGAAATGGTTTCCATTATATACAGCAGGGGCCGGCAACCTTTGGCACATGGCCCATCACGGTAATCCGCTCGCAGGCCGCGAGACGTTTTGTTTACGTCGACCGTCCGCAGGCATGGCCCCCTGCAGCTCACAGCACATCCCTGCGGCCCGCGCCACTTCCCGCAGCTCCCATTGGCCGGGAACGGCGAACCTCGGCCACTGGGACCTGCAGTCGATCAACGTAAACAAAACGTCTCGCCGCCAGTGGATTACTGTGATGGGCCATGTGCCAAAGGCTGCCGACCCTGATATCCGGGGTTAACAGTTTGGTCAATGACTCTCAGCACCCCCACTATAAAAATTGTTCCAGCCCCCCATGTCTAAATAAAGAAGCTTTCAGTGAAGAGGTTCAGACTATGTAGAAATTAGTCCAAGAGAAATGTGTGTGTTCCTCCCTTTTCCAGGGAAAATACTGTAACCCCACTGCCAACCTTGAATCTCCATGCCATGACAGCCGGGCTTCTAGCAGAGGAGAAATGGACAGGATTCACTGCGGAGCAAGCCAAACATTGCTCCCATATCAGCAGCTGGGTGACCCTTAACTCTCACTCCCCTTCGCCTCGGGGCTGCCTCGTCTTAGTCAGCAAGTTGATTTTGGCATTTGAACCAATTGCTGCTGAAAGCCCCACCCATCACCATGTTTATTCTCAAGTGTCTTCGTCAATTTCACACTGCTGAAAGGTGCATGATGGACAGCCCCAGAGCCTGGAGTCGTGTGTTTATCTAAAGGTGAGGGACAGCATGGGGCAGCCGTATAGCACTCTGCCCTGTCCTCACCTCTGAAAGTGCCCCTCAAACCCTCATGGGTAGTCCCCATGATCCATTCAGTCCTTGACCGAGAAGGGGGGAGGTGAGGGCAGCAAGAGGTGGTGCTAGTCTTTGTGCTATGCATGCTGTTCCACATGGAACTGGACTGAGACCCTGGTCATTTCATACAGGCCTAGGAACACCAGAAGAGACTCCGTTTGTTCACCTCCTGTTTTACTGCTTGGCTTCACACCGAACAAGTGGCTGTTTCTCTTTCACAAAGCAGGCACTGGCCCCAATAGTAAATGCTGAGAGATTTGTAAAGGACAGCGAAGGGCTAAGTAACTTTCTGAACTACCGGATCTCTAATCCTAATTCTGGAGAGAATATACCCTGGTCTCTCCTTCTCACACACACTGGAAGCTGATGAGTTATAAACAGAAGGGTGCTTGATTGGAGTTTATTATGGTGTGACCACAGATGGGACTGCAGTTTGGAGATGTTCTTCAAGGTAACCTACGGGACTAGATTTTGGGAGGGAGGGGCCTAAGAAAAGCAGTCATGCTGCAAACGCAGCTGTAAGCTCAGTGCATGCCGTTCGAGGGAATGTGGTGGTAGAATGGGTTACAGGTGTCTTTCATCTCTGGACACATGGGTTCTAACCCCAGCTCAGGCTTCAAGTGAAATTTATTTGTTGGTGCCCAATGGACTCTTGGTCCCATCAAAACACTAGCACGCAATTCTCCAGCTGATAGTATCTTCTCCCCAAGGCCTGGGTTTAGAATAGCATGGGTGTTGCTGCAGGTCAGGACTGCAGCGCACTGGCAGAGCTGTGTGTGTCCCAGGAGTGGACAAGCAGGAGGTGCCAAAGCCGGGATTAAGGTGCACTGACAGAGCTGGAGAATACCAGCAGAGCTGTGTAGGGATGCATGGCTGCACCATCCCAATTCTACTCCAGTTCTCCCCTTTGTGGAGCCCAGAATTCACACAGCCGGGCTGTCCCTTGTCCTGAAGGGCGTACTGCGCCCAGGGCAGGCGCAGCTAGAGAAGTGACAACCGGGACATGGCTCTCACTCGGCTTTGGCTGATGAACCACAGGGAGCCCCAGAGCTTGTGAGAATGCAACACAAAACAACAGCCTTGTACCTGTATCCTCCCCTGTCTTGTCTCTGTCAGCTGTGCATGCCACCTCGCTTGGAGAGGTAGGTGACTGGAGAGAGATGAAAGACGGGAGCTTCTGAAGTCTGCTGCATGCTGGGGTGTCTGTGTCACTCCAAAACTTTACCCCCTGCTCTGCGCTGGAGGGTCCAGGAATCTCCCCATCATCCTGGAGGTGGGCGGCATCCCTCCTAAAAAACACATCCATATAAGTATGAAAACAACAGCAAATCCCATGTGAATTAGCAAGCGACGTCAGCACAGAATATTAAAATAGGTTATAAGACTCAGAGGATAGAGACGAAGAGACTCATTAGCTCTTCTAGCTACCAGGCAAGGATTGTTCCCGATGGTCTACTTCCCAAGGCTTTGCCTTCTCCGGTTTGAAATGCCCCGAGCGATGCCATGCCTGCCCCGTCACCTGGAGGATGATCCCACAGCCCGATCCATCCCACTGCTAGTTTCGCTCTGGCTGGCCAGATCCCCTTACTCCTATCTACATCCCAGAAAATCCCCATTCTCCCCTGAAGGAAGTTTCTGCCCTTCAGATACGCGCTGCTGAGCTTGTGGCCAGAATCACCTACGTTTGTTTGGGTCACAGATCCGAGCCAAACCAGAAGGGAGTGGGGAGTGGGTTTAAGGTAGCAGGGCTGGAGCATTAGGCATGGGGGTCAGCCAGGTGCGTAAGGGACTGAGCCGTCTCCAGTTCCAGGTCTGGCTGCGTCAGTGTTCTTGGCTCACTCCTCAGTGCACAGATGGCTAATGGGACATTTTATCTAGCTTGACATCTACATTGATGACGCTAATAAAGGGAAAAAAGCTGGAGCAGTTTAAAGCTTCTCTGAACCCAGCGTCTTCTCTCTCTCGGGCAGAGGCTGCTGCCAGCCTTTCCAGGAAAAGGGGATGGAAAGAGCCGTGCATAGCTCTCCTCCCCGCTGGCCAGCTCTGCACTTCACATTCCCACCTAAAAGGAGCAAGGAAATATTTTACACCTCACTCATCCAGGGGCCAGGAGCTGGATGTCATTCCAAGCTTACTGTGTCACCCTAGATAGCTTCGCAGAACCCGCTGCACATTCACTCCCCGGTGCTACCATACAAGGGCGGGCCTTGGACTGCTGGGACGTGTCTTGGGGCCGGATACAGAGAGAGCTGGTGCTTCAGCTCTGCCCGTCTCCAGCCAGGTGACGAGGACTGATTTGGGGGGGGGGGGGGAGAATGAGCATGGCATAAAAACCTGTATAGAACAGAGATGGCTGAATTCCGGCTCTCACGGAACGACAGGGGCAAACAACCAAATACATCTAGTCCCTTCCCCAGGATTCAGCGCGGGGTTGTGCCGTATGGTTCACTTCCTAGTGCGTTCCCCATCTAGCGTTCGTGTCCGTAAGCAGTGAGCTTCCGTCACCTGCAGAGCAGACTAGTCAGTGACCTGCGGCCGAGAACCACTACGGAGGAGGCCGCACTGCCTAGGCCCAGGATACCGATGAGGGGAGTGCAGGGGAAATGCTGCTGGAGGGACAGGAGGAGGGAGGCAGGGTTCCCTGCCCAGGCTCTGCGTGTTGGGCTGATCCTCATTTGTCTCTTTCCCTGCTTAGCTACCTCGTGGGGTTTGTGCGTATGAAGATTCCCCCCACCGGCTCCCAGGTACCCACTGGAGGGTGTTAACAAAACAGTCCAGAGAAGTGACGCAATCGGCAATAGACAAATACAAACGGAGATGGAGCCAGGAAGTGTTTGGAGCCACTGCAATGCTGGAGCCAGATGACAGGCTGCTGACAGTGATGGATAAAGCGAGTCCTGCCAACAGGGCTGTAGCCGTCTCCTTCTATTCTAGTCAGGTCTATTAGCTCTGCTTTAAAACGATGATTTATGCAGGGCTAGGCAGCCCCGGGGTCGAGTCCTTTATCCTAAGCCCCGGATGCAATCGCAGACTCAGTAGTGGCCTATGGAGACAGATATTCCTAATACAAAAGGCACCATTCAGTTTGGGTATGGAAGGGCACCATTGCAGGCAGTGCTAGCCGAGAGACTAAGGCCTGACTGAGTCTGAACACTGCCCGGTCCCCACTAGAAGCTGGACTCTCCAGACAGCTACACAGAGAAGCCTGCAAGGCTACTACCCCTTCTGTCCTGAGGGGTCAGCATCCTGGGTCGGCATCTTCACCAGCGCTACCTTCATTGATAAAAAGCCGCCGCCCAGGGCTGTTTCTGGAATCACTCTTCAGCTTCCTCGCTCCCTAGAATTCACCGCAAACACTACAGGCAAGAACAACCCTCTCTGATCACTTGCCTGGCACTGGCTGGGCACGCTTTGCGGCCAGGGCTTGTGCCGGCACCTTCCCAGAAACACTGGGAGAATGAGTAAGGCCATCCCATGGCTGAGACGATGATGGGGGGAGGCCAAAAATATAACTGGGTTCAAAAAAGAACTAGATAAGTTCAGGGAGGTTAGATTCATCAATGACTATTGGCCAAGATGGTCAGGGACGCAACCCCACGTTCAGGGTGTCCTTAAACATCTGACTGCCAGAAGCTGAGACTGGACGATGGGATGGATCACTTGATAAACTGGCCTGTTCTGTTCATTCCCTCTGTACCATCTGGCACCGGACACTGTGGGAAGACAGGACACTGGGCTAGATGGACCTTTGGTGTGACCCAGTGTGGCCGTTCTTATACGAGTCACACACACGTCTGCCCGTACACAGCCTGACTGAACCAGCCTCCCCTTTGCCCCACACTGCAGATGCAGCTAGGCAGCTGTAACACATTGTGTAGATATTGTGGTATCTAAGTGTAACCCACAGACCTCCTGGATGTGGTGTTCTGTCCCATCTATGGGCACTGAGATCACTTGGAGAGAGAGAGAAAATGAGTCTGCTCTACACCCTTAGCTAACCGCCAGTTGACTTTTAGCTGATGCTGTAGAGGCTCGTGCACTAAGCTCCAGAAGTCCCCGGTTCGATCCTGCCTGCCGACGACCGGGGTCTGTCAGTGTTATAGAAGCACCTCGTAGCAATTAATCAGCGCTGAGTTTGCCTTAGAGGCAATATTCTCATAGCTTCCTTTGTTCCTGGCATGACTGGTTTCTTGTGTTTGCTTCTTGCCCTGCCCTCTACTTTCCTGGCCCAGGTCCCTAAGTGTGTGTCAGTCCTAGGAAGATGCCATTGCTTCGGGAAGAGGGGCAGCTCCTGCACTTAGCCCTGAACACGATCAGGGACGGCTCCATCTGGGAAGGTATTCCACTGCTGGGGTCCCACTGCCGATCATCCTCCGACCTAGATGACCTCCTGAGGTCCCTTCCAACCCTGATATTCTATGATTCTATGATTCCTTCTTTGTATTACCACAGCGCCGAGGAGCCCACCGTGCCAGGCGCTGTGCAGACACAGACTAGAAAGACTGACCCTCTTACAGTCTAAACATGACACCAGAGATCAATACAGACGGCTCGAAGAAGGAGCGCAAGGAAACAATATTGTCCCTTGCACCATAGGCCCATATAAGCTTCCTCAGACTGGCCTACAGCTGACCTCAGTTCTGGTCCGACGAGACCATTTCCCATAGAGGTAGGAAGCTCATTCTTCACATTGTGTCAATCTCTTGAGCGGAGGCTGCTAACCCGTGCCCAACTGTGGGATGGGTATTGTGATGTGGATTCATGTCCAATGATGGTGCAGAGACAAGCCCCCCCCAAACTCATATGCCCTCAATCTCAACACAAACCTTTTCCCCTGAAAGGAAAGGAAAGTTCTTTAGCCACCACACCTGCCTACTAGCCAGCCAACTCCCGGCATCTGAGCAATTCAAAAACAAGGCCAGCTTCCTGGCTGTGACCGATACTGGAGCTCCTGCATTGGGGTGGAGGTGTTCAGCATCGTACCGATTGCCCAGTCCCCGGCTGACAAAGTGTTAACAATTCTCCTCTCTATTACAATGCAGGGAGTTAATAACACTGGAGATACCTCTGGGTGCCAGGCTTGGTGGATTGCCCAGTTAGGTAGCTTGCAGCCACACAGCATTATTAAAATTGAATAATCAATAGACCCCCAAGGGCACATAGGACAATGACCTCTACAAGAATCAGATAGTCATTTTATGCTGATAGTTGCTGATGTGATTAACAAAGTACCCAGCACAACAGCAAAGACATTCTGCACACCTATTATATTTCCACGTCCTTCTCCACCTCGGCCTCCCCTAACGGCTGCCTCTGCATGGGTGGGAGGAAGGCAGGCAGTTGCCCCAGATCTCTGATTGTTCTCTTTTCCTTGCCTTAACTTAGAACGTGGAGTGATCAGGATCTAGCACTCATGTTCTGCACTCGCACGCAGGAGAGCTGGCTACGAGACACAGTCCTACCACTTCCCAAGCAGGCAGGAGTGCCAAACGAGCCTCGGAGAGGAAGGATAATCTTGTAGTTATGAGAACTGAGAGTTCTGAGGTCAGTTCCCAGCTCTGCCACAGATTTCCTGCATGACCCTAGGTAAGTCACTTCCCCTTTCTGCGACTCAGTTTCTCCATCTGTATAATAATACTTCCCTGCCTCCCAGGAGGAAGTCAATACATCTATTCATTTTTGGGAGGTGCTCAAGTACTAATGTGGCGAGAACCAAAGAAAGGCCTGAGATCCCACAAACCTTCGGCTCCTATGGCAGGGGATGGGGTGCTGCCTGTCACTCCAGATCCCCACTTGTAGACTACGGAGATAGCTGATGAGCTCCAGCAGGGACACATCAACTCGTTCCCACTCCAGATCAGAGAGGTCAAACTGCTCTTCTTTTGGCAAGTTCTTTCATCCAGGCCCAGGCGGTGGGGTGCTGTCATTTTTTATTTTTTTTACATGGCGTGAATTAAGTGCATTTGAAACCAGGGGACTACAAGCACCGGACAGAGCCAGACGGCGCATGGCTCCAGCCCATACAGCCCTGCAGCTGCATTTCAGCCCTGGCCTACAATAACCCGCTGGAACGCCCCGGAGCGGGGCCTGCCAACGCTGCCAAACTTGGACAGCTCTGTGATAGGACCAACGTGTCCGAGGGACAGGGAACAGGCTGTGGGGGTCGTTGGTGGCAGTGGGTTTGGTCTGACAGCGTGAGATTTCCCACAGGGAGAGAAGAGGCCTCCAAACACTGGTGCAAATGAGCCCAGATGTGAGAACGCACCAGAGCTAGATTCAGAGGGCACAGCTGTCCTGCTGCCCCCAAGACAGGGGATCTTGCTTGACAGGGGAGAGATGCCATCAGCACCGAGTTGGCGTTTGACACCTTCACAGCAGGAGCAGGGATTTCTGGACACCCACGTGCATTGGACACACTGGCGACAAGAGGAAAGTGAAGCGGAGTTGGTCACCCTGCCCCGTCAGGAAGAAGTGGGCTGCAATGGGTGTGTGGTAAAAGGGGTGGCCTGGGGGGTGGATTGGGTTAACACACAGAACTTCCACTTCAGCACAAACTTAGCCTGGGTCCTAAACCAGGGACAGTTTTGAACTTCAGGAGTCCAGAGACTCTGATGCACATGAAGAAAGTACTGGACAGGTGGGCCGGACTCGCCATCTCTGCTCAGGGCCGGAACATCTCTAGAGCCCCTTCCAGGCGAAGACGCCAATGTGCCCAAACTGCAGAATATAAACTACACAGACACACAAGGAGCACTTCACCCATCGATGAAACAAAGCCTCACTCCAGGGAAGAAGCCAGTAACAACTCAACAGCTCACAGAGGTTCTACATATTGACGACAGGAGAGCAAAGAATACAGCCTCCACCTGGAACTCCAAGAGCCACCAAGAGTACAGGTGGACAGAAAACAACTCCAAGCGTACAGGTGGACAGAAAACAATTAGCCAGGACATCAGAGCGAATACTCCTGAACCCTGGTCAGAAATGCCAGAGGTGTTTCCTAACTACAGGTGGCGGAGGGCCAGTTTTACATCTCTCCTGAAAGACAAAGTCTAGCAGCACAATGCCTGTTAGGGTCAGTGCTAACTCAGAGAGAAGAGTGACCCCTACTAATCAGTAGCTGTTTCTTGGCTGTCTCCCACCCAAGCACTGACTCGACTTGACTGATAGGATCTGTTGAGGTTGCCAACGCAGCAGCCCCAATCTGTTACACACCTTGTATAAGGCACTTTCAGCACGGTTAGACATGCAATCACTAGCCCAGCACCAAAACCAAAGCTTTTTCTTATCAGCCCTGCAGAGTTACAGAGCAAGTGGCAGTCTCTGAAGTCTTGTGGGACCTTTGACAAAATGGCTAGGGGTGTCCTGACACTGGAATCTGTAGTTTGGGCTGTTATGGTTGGAACTCAAAAGGCGCAGCTTGAATTTCAGGTACTAGAGCAAATTTGAATTGACGACACTCAGGAAATTGGTTTAGCCAAAAAACCCAAAGAAATAGGATACAGCCAGATTCCTGAAACTGCAGGGTAAATGCATCACACCATGCGCAGATGAAGAGGAGCCCACATGGTGTCCCCGAATCACAGACTAAAGGGATTTACGCAAAAGAAAGAATAGGAGTGTTTTAACTCCGCTTACCTCACTGCCTCCTCTCCCAGCCTCTTCCACTTCGGTGATGACCTGCCCTGGTTGGAGTCACCTGCGGTACTGGGCTGTCTGAGGTGATGCTTTCTCTGGGGATGCTGGAGTTTGCACTGGGCGCCCTTTGGACAGATGCCGGATTTGGAAAAGTCTGGGCACACCAGTGTGTGTTTCTTCTTGCACTGAAAAGGAAATTACACAAATCTGTGAAAAACATCCTGGCACTGCAGCTACATACAGAGATGTGAACAAACATAATGCCACTACTCGCGCTGCAAAATATCTGCAAGGAATGTTAATTAACAGAGGCTGTTTCCTTCAGGTGGCACCAACAGATCACTGAAGAAAATGGAAAATGAGTTACCTGATGATTTCCTTTCTTCAGGCCAATACATAGGGCTATCCCTCTTTCCCTGCAAATCTGGTGGGCAGTTCAGATTTGTCCACTGGGTTCCAAATGCTTAGTCATTGAAATCCTTAACTTTATCTGTAGCTAATGGTAAACTCTTGACCGTAAAGAAGTTAACTTGGTTGGGGTGAGCTGGGGAAGAGGTCAGTCCCAGAAAGAAAATCAGGAAACAAATTTTCCATTCTGGGATCGTGACCTCTCCTCTCAGGCGGACATCTGGGATTCAGTGAGCAGCGAGGAAAAGTGACCAGGGAAGGAGTGATCAGCAGGAAAGAATAAGCGTCCCCCTCCTTAAAATTCACCTAGTTTGGGACCGCTGCTTGGTGCACCTTCCTGCCAAAGAAGGCTGCTGGCGAGGTTCTGATCTGTTATGGAGGGTCCTCACAGGGGGTGGTGGTGTCAAAACTGCCTCGCCCTTCCCACACTGCTAAATGGCAGGGAAATCCAAGCTAGATGGAAGGTGGGTCTCAGGGTAGTCTGGAGGCGGGGTGGGGGACGGGACTCAAGATATGGAAAAAGGGGTGCCAGAATAGCCATGGTTGAGAAGCATTGTGTAATGAAATCAGTGTCTGTAGCTACAGAGGCTTTAGAGATACAGCACTTGATTCTTCTAGCTACTGACGTTTCAGGTGCTTTCAAGCCCAGGCATTTGGGGATGAAAGAAAACAAATAAAGACGATGAGTTACTGGACAGTTCTACTAGGGTGAATCTTAACAGTTCTTCTCACCTCTAGCACATACAACCCCTTTTCATTTGGGTGCTGAAGCTCTGGGGGAAACGAAGGTAGAGTGATTTACTGGAAGGCAGTGAAGAGTTAACCTGCTGAGGGATTACTTGGGAATACGCATCTTGTCCTTGCAGGAAGGCTTCTAAGAGCAACTATTTCAGACACTTCTGGCCAAGGAGACTGCGGCCCGGAAGCATGTTTTTATGGAGAGGAAAATACAGGGAATGGTTCAAAGGGATGGGCAGTGAGAGTTTGAGGCAATGTGGGTAGATCAAAGATCAGGATTACAGTCTGAAATGAGGGCCTGGATAGACATGCTGCTGTAGGAACCTTGATACCATCAGGAAATCGAGCAGGAAGTTGAACAAAGCTGGGTTTGTGGCCCCATTTAGAGCTGAGATGCTAGAAGTGGGGAGGGATAGCTCAGTGGTTTGAGCATTGGCCTGGTAAAGCCAGGGTTGTGAGTTCAATCCTTGAGGGGGTCATTTAGGGATCTGGGGCAAAAATCTGTCTGGGGATTGGTTCTGCTTTGAGCAGGGGGTTGGACTAGATGACCTCCTGAGGTCCCTTCCAACCCTGAGATTCTATGATGTTCTATGAAGTGGAAAGTCTCAGGCCAAATCTAGGCTGTTCAGAAGAGCTGGCACATCAGGTTTCCTGGAGCTGACTGATTTCCATGGCAGATTTTCTGCAGCTCCTGAGAGGCTAGCCTCATTTTGGAGACAGAACTCCAGAGATTAATCCTCTAGGGGTGTGGAGAAGGAGGTTTGGCTCACTCCTGCCCCAAATACGCTTTACAAGCAGGGATGCTAGTGGATAAGGTGGGGACTGCTGAGTAGTGGTGCTTTCTGTGCCATTCGAGGTAGAGATTCTGATGCAAGGGGCCTGGCTAAGCCCCATGGACAATGTGAACTATCTCCAGTATTTGCAGGAATAGAGATGCAGTCCATGTGTCTCATATAAGAATGGCCATACTGGGTCAGACCAATGGTCCATCTTGCCCAGTATCCTCCCTCTGACAGTGGCCAATGCCAGAGCTTTGAGGGGAGCATACACAACAGGGTAATTTGGAGAGATCCAACTCCTGTCTTTCCCCGCTGGCAATCTGAGTTTTAGGGTCGCCCCGGAGCATGGAGTTACCTCCCTGACTATCTTGGCTAATAGCCATTGATGGATCTCTCCACCATGAGCTTAGCTAATTATTTTTGGAACGCAGTTACACTTTTGGCCATCACAACATCCCCTGGCAATGAGTTCCACAGGTTAATTGTATTTCCTCTTGTTTGTATTAAATCTGCTGCTCTGGTGCCTGTTAATTTCATCAGGTGACTGGAGGTTACTTACTGTAACTGGAAGTTCTTTGAGATGTGTGGTCCCTATCTGTATTGCACACATGGGGTACACATGCGCATCATGTGCCCAAGCCTGGAGATTTTAAACAAGCAGCGTCCGTTGGCCTGCACATGCACAGTACGTCTCGTGCTCCCGAGCAAGCGTATAAGAGGCAGTGCAGGTTCCTCTCAGTTCTTCTTACTGCGAATCCAGCCAGATCAAAGCAGAGGGGGTGGAGAGCAGGTAGAGGAATACAGACAGGGACCACAGTAACCTCCATTTCTTCTTCAAGTGCTGGTCTCTAAGCGTATTCCACATGTGGGTGATTAGCAAGCAGTACTCAGACTGGAAGTGGGTGCCAGGAGGCCGGCAGCAAAGATGTTTGCAGTTGCAGTTCCCACCATTGCATCCGCAGCAGAGACCTGGACCAGTGCATAGTGTCTAGCAAGCATGTATGGAGCTCCAGGTGGCTGCACTGCATACGTCCTACAGCAGGACCTTGTGCAGGGAGTCCGTGCTCTTGTGGAGTGGGCTGTTATACTACCAGGAAGCGGGATGTGACCTAGCCTGTAGCACTCAATAATACAGCCTGAAACCCACTTATAAATCCTTTGAGAAGCGATAGCTTGGCCATGGGATCTATTTGCGATGAAGGGGAGCTTCTGATGGGTTTACCAGTAAAAGGCTGGTCCACGCCTGGTGTCGAGGGAGTGAAGTCCCTTCTCTTTGGGAGAAGCACGGGGATTGGGAAAAAAGACAAGTAACTAAATACACTGGTTAAGGGGGAATCCGGACACAACCTTGGGTAGAAATTTAGGGTGATGGCAAAGGGATACTTAAATAAAAAATAAAAATAAAATAAATATTTTATTTATATATAAATAAAAGGCCTAGGGGCCTGGGAGAATAGCTATTAATAGCTGCTCCAGTGGCGCAATTGGTTAGCGCACAGTACTTATAGGGCAGTGCTGAAAGGAGCTATGCTGAGGTTCTGAGTTCAAGTCTCACCTGGAGCATTGGTTTTTGTGGGGGAAGGATAGCTTAGTGGTTTGAGCATTGACCTGCTAAACCCAGGGTTGTGAGTTCAATCCTTGAGGGGGCCACTTAGGGTCTGGGGCAAAATCAGTACTTGGTCCTGCTAGTGAAGGCAGGGGGCTGGACTCGATGACCTTTCAAGGTCCCTTCCAGAGATAGGATATCTCCATTAATTTAGGCCTAGTAAGTTTTGACCGCACAAGATGAAGATCCCATAGTGGTGTGGATTTAATGACTGTCAGGAAGGCTTTGGTGAGGTCATTAATGAACTGAGTCATAGTTGAGTGGGTGAAGACAGAGTGCCTGTTTACTGGAGGGAGGAAGGCACGAGTGTCTATGAGGTGGACTCGTAACACACTGATTGAGAGACTGGACTTGTTTAGAGACAGGAGGTAGTCTAAAACAATCAAGATGCTTGGAGGGACTGGCTAAGGCTGACTGTGCTGTAGTCAGCAGAGCAGTGTTTTCATTTAGCTGAACAACAGGTTCTGGTCAATTCTTTCCTACTCTGGGTAAGTACAGCCTGGACAGAGGAGAACAAGAGCAATCAACTTCCAATACCCACCAAACACCAGGGCACAAGAGCTCCGACTGGGGTGTTTGATCCTGCCCTTGTCCCGCATGAGGAGATCTGGGAAGGCGTGTATCCTGACTGGAAGGTGGGCTGACACCAACAGAAGTTCTGGGAACCAAAACTGCCTAGGCCAACAAGGAGCTTGAAGAATGACACTGGCCCTGTCACAACGTGATTTTCTCAGCACCTGTGGGAGCTGGGGGATGGGAGGAAAGGCATATCCAAAACCGCTTGTCCATGAGACTAGGAAAGTGCCGCCTTGGGAGTCGTGGTCTATGGCTCCCCTGGAATGTAGGGGGAGGTTTTTGTTCGTTTGCGATGCAAAGGGGTCCCGTAGAGGTGTGCTCCACCACGTGAAGATGTTGGTCAGAACGGAGTCATGGATTTCCCCACTCATGGTCCGCTAAGATATGGTGGCTGAGATCACCTGCTAAGTACACCTCTACCTCGATATAACGCGACCCGATATCACACGAATTCGGATATAACGCGGTAAAGCAGTGCTCCGGGGGGGGGGGGGGGGGCGGGGCTGCGCACTCCGGTGGATCAAAGCAAGTTCAATATAATGTGGTTTCACCTATAACGCGGTAAGATTTTTTGGCTCCTGAGGACAGCGTTATATCGAGGTAGAGGTGTAATTGTGAATACCCATGCTGTATGCTGCCTGGATGGCAGTGATGTGCCCGATGCACCAGTTCAAAAGCCCGACTGCCTCCAGACAAAGGAGAACTCGCTCCTCTGTTTGTTTGTGTAGACCACGGCAGTGATATTGTCTGACATCACTTGGATGTGAAGGGAGAAAAGGAGCGGGAGGAAGGCCTTGCATTCAAAGGAGATTGCCTGCAGCTCCAGGATGTTGATATGTAGCCTGCCTCCTGCATAGTCCACGTGCCCTGCGCTGTATGACTGTTCAGATGGGTGCCCCACCCCAGAAGGGACACCTCCATTACCATGGTGGCACTGGGAGTGGAGTGGAGAAGGGAACTCCCACTTGTACCTTGTTGGGGTTTGACCACCAAGCCAAGGAGACAATGATCACCTTGGAGTTGGTGTGGTGTTTGTTGAGTGAGCAGACTGAATTGAGCCAGGCCTGCAGGTAACATAGATGAAGCCTGGCAAAGGGTCTCACATAAGTACATGCTGCCATCTGACCTAGAAGCGATAGGCACAGAGAGGGTAAGTCAGTTCATCAGCATGAAGAGATGGTTTCTTTTGCACATTCCTAGTTGTGCTTCATGTCATTAGGGCTACATTTTTACATATGTGCATACAAAAACGCACAGGCCTAATCTGTTCAATTATTGCAATTACACACACAGAGACAATAACCTAGCATGGAAATGAATAATTAGACATCCAGCTGGTCATTTGCACATGCAGTTGCAATAACTATGTGAGCAAACCATGCAGACAGTCACAAAGAAACCTCATATTCCAAAGCATGAACTAGGGAAGCCCTAAGGCTGCAAACCTGATGGCTGCACATGACCATAATACTGTAGAGCAACGTAACGCAATTTTAATTTCAGCATTTGCACTGAGGATTTGCATTATTACAACTAATTATATACGGATAAACCATTAAAAGAACCACTTTAAAAAGTATGTTACCTGTCCAAAATGGCTACAGATCATAAGAGGAAAAATATACCATTGTGAAAACCTGTCCTCCAGTACTGGCTTGGCCCTGTATCCAGACCGGAGTTCACCAACAATAACTTGCAGCTGACCCGACTAGGAGGAAAAGGGCAGTCACAGGGTCGTTCATTTGAGGACTTGGTGGGCTCAGCTTTGGGTGCACTTGGGGAGAAAAGAATGCATGTCCAAAAGCCCTGGCCAAGTGGAAAGGCTACAATCCGCTGATGTTCACTGGTCTGACTACAGCTGTATCACATAGGACAAAAACCACCTTCTCCTATTGAGCCCAGGGACATTGCCCCTTCCCAAGCCCTGTGTCCCACAGTGATAATACTCCAGCATTTTACAGCATCTTTCACACAGGCTGTTCCCCTCAGTTTCCAGAGTTAAACAACAAGCTGCAGCAGAGGGAGAGAGAAATTCGCAGGCCCCAGGAAGGCAGAAGAGAGCATTTCAGAGATTTTCAGAATAGGTGGCTGGGCGAGTCAGTCAGGTGGATGAACATCTTCCTAATTACATCTCTCCATGCAAACGCCCCTCCCTTTGAGCGTAACTAGGGTGACCAGATGAGAGGTAGAAAATATCGGGACACATGGGGGAAGGGGGGCGAGGGTCGCCGACAGAGCAAAACAAAAAACAAAAAACCAAGTGCCGCGAAATATCGGGACAAATTGCGTCCCCACCAAACATCGGTAGGAACGCGGGACAAACACCTAAATATCAGGACAGTCCCCATTTTATTGGGACGTCTGGTCACCCTAAGCGTAACTCTGTGCTGACACACTCACTCACTTCTTCAAAGAGTCAACAGAAAAGTTGGCCAGGGCTAATCGAAAAAGCCTTCTAATGCTGCCAACAGGAAAGCAAAGCGTGAACGTCTCCCTGAGCCATCCAAGCCTTGTTCATGCCCACCATGCGGAAACCCTGACTGTGTGTGGCCACTTACACCCATCTGATGTTACGTTCCGCCTTTGGGTTCCAAACATGTTTTATTACCTTCTCTTTTGCTGTCATTTTGAATAGCCAGGTGCACTCAGGAGTCACAAACACACACTAAACAACAATACACACTAGCAACCTGAGCTAGATAATACACAACACAGCAGCATTTCAAATATCTTTAAACAGCCTCTTCTCTTATAGCGAAGTCCTATATATCTTTTTATAGTGAAGTCATCCCCTTGCTCCCCCAGAACACCTTCTGTCCACACCATGGTTGACAACACATTAGCAACAACAGCAAAATATGATCTCACTTCTGATGGGGGCAGATCCAGAGAGTAGCAAAAGGTTTCCCCACGACTAGGATTACAGTCTGCACATCGCACACAATTGCACTCTGGCCCATTTCCCTTCTCCGTGAATGGAGCTGCATTTGAGCTCTCTCTAAAGAGGTCCTTCCATGTTAGCGTGTGAACATGCCCCTCAGTAGGATATAACAAAGCTTCTGCCCTTTTTCTCCAAGAGACGTTGGGGTATTAGGCCACACTGCTGACCACTGGAATTACTCACCAGTCCATTTGACAGGTACAAGCAGTGACAGATCAAGGGTGTCTCTCTTTGAAAGGGAAGAGGGGCTTTGTGTTTCTACAACCCAGCAGGGACTGCTGCCGTTGACAAGCAACCAAAGAGGTGGTCAACTAGAGGCAGAGGGTATTGTTAACCAGCAGGAGAGCTGGGGATCTGGGATGAAACAGACCTCAGCTACAGCTGAGAGATGGCCAGAAATTAAAAACATGAAAACCAGGGGAACACCCTGCAGGAACAACATAAGGCAGAGCAGCAGCAGAACCACTTTACAAGCCACAGAAACAGCTCCAGCGGTTTTTCACTCTACCTCAGAGTGATTCTCTGACAAAGGAAAAAATAACCCTGGTGGTTCACTGAAAGTGCAGCAGGCTCCCTCCAAAATGGAGCGCGGGGTTACACTGGTCCAAGATCCAGGACTTGCTGCACTCAAGGACTGGACCAGTGCGGGAAAAGTATCACTAGAGCAGTGAAACTCAGACCTCAGTGGTTCAGCAGCCACATCAGTGATCAACATTACCCAAAAGGGCCACAGTCGTGTGAATTCCGGGTTTCATTTACTAGAGTTCTATAGAATCACGGCAGGGGAAATACTCAGTTTTTATACATACATATATTATTCTCACAGCAAAATGACTAAGTATTGTTAGTAACCTAGTAAAAGCCTCCTGATTGGTTAATAATGAACTCACCCAGGGTTTTAATATCACGTGCTGCAAAGAGCTGCAGGAGGCACATTAAACTAGAGTCATTTGTGGCTCACAACCCTCAGTCTCACTGCACTCGAGAGCCCACCGCTGGGCTGACAGCGCTGTCAGGGCTAGACACCAGGTGAAAGCTGGCAACAACACTAGTCATGGTATGAGGCAGGATACTGGACATATAAAATCCACGCCCACCTTTGGAATTCACACAGGGACCAGCCCTCGAAGAGGAACCTCCCATTCAGTTTCTAAAACGTCTTCAATTCCAACATTTTAGCAGCTGCTACCTCCTGAACCCCTGGAGCTAGAAATCAAAGGGTTAAAACCAGCTCGGAGTTGGAAGCCCAGCTTTCGAATGACCCAGGACGTTGCTTTCTAACGGGTGCCGTTCCTGAGACTTTGGCTGCTGGAAATCCAGGGAAAAGGCTAATACGAAAAGTGCTTTGGGAAGGCTGGGACACTACAGCCAACCATGGATCAGTGAAAAGAAAGAAAAGGAAAGTCAATCCTTGTAATGCTTTAAAAGAAAGTGAAGCAAAATTAGCCATGAACCTGCATCCCGGGAGAAATCTAAGCACTAAGTAAAGTAAGGCAAGGGGGTTACTAACTACTGGGGTCAGGAATGAAAAAATACAGAGCTATTTACTAAGACGAGTAACCAACAGGCTCCCAAGCCTTTGCTCCAGTCTGTCTTGCTGAAGGTGGACTGTCTGTATGAATGGGTAACAGGCTCCCTGGGTGCTGAATCCTGCTGTCCCTTCCCACCCGTTACGCTCTGTTCATCAGCAGTCTCCTTGCAGTTCTGCAAAGCGGTTTAGTCTCTCTCTCGTCACGTACTTTGAACCACTCGGTCTGGGGGCAATGGCTTTTGCTTGATAGATCTCAGTGGAGGGTGCTGCCCAGCCACAAATTATAGGGTTCTCATGGTCTATTGACTAGAGCAGGGGTCTGAAAACCAGGAACTCATATTTCAATCCCAGCTCTGACAGCAGACTCCCTGTGTGGCTGTCGGCAAATCCCCTAGTCTCTCTGTGCCCCAGGTTCCCTGGCTTCAAAATGGGGGATAAAAACCCTGCCTGTCCAGAAGTGTTATGAGGATCCAGCTCGTTTTCACGCAGCGTCCTGAAATGCTGGAGCATCTGGGGCTGCCTGCAGATTTTGCTCTATTTGCTTGGAATATAAAGTTTCACTAAAAACGTCTCTCTTTTGGTTGCCAAAAGCCGCAGTGACACCCTGGTAAAATGCTGAGCCTGCAGCCAAACCGACTGAAACAGCAGCACTGAGAGGGCATGAACTTCACGCAGATTAGAGCTGGGAAAAACCCCTTAGGCCTTACTCATCTAGTCCGTAGCCAGGGAACCAGTGCAGGATTGCTCCCTGCAGTGCATCCTCCAGGCTTGTACTAATTGTCCCAAGGTGGGGCTTCCTTTACTCCCGCTGGGAGACTTTCCCACCGTTTAATTCCTCCCATTCCCCATTCATCTCATTAGGGTGTTGACTTGGAAGCCATTTAAATACCAGGGCTTGACCATGTCAGTACCAGAAGTACCCAGGCACAGTGCTTATCCAGCAGGGCTGGATGGTCCACACTCTGACCTCCCATCCCCGGAAAGGATGTTGCTAGGAATAAAGCTATGGATTATATTGAGGATGACAGAGTTGGAAAATCAAGGTGAGCAGGGCTGGGTGCCTGAAGGACCAGGCCATCCTCTGTAGCTGCTGGCAGTGCCCTCCAGCCAATGCTATAGAAGATAAATTCCTTTCTTCTGCAACCCCTTTCAAGGTACGTCTACACTGCAGACTTCTTTGGGGGGCACACTGAGTACATACACACATGCGCCGCTAGCACAGGTCTGAAGAGCTCTGTGGCCAGTGAGACAGCTTAGGCAAGTAAAGACATGCCATAAGGGTGTGGGTAGGTACGTGACTACACACCCTACACGGCTCTCTGCTCACCCTAATTTTTAGCAGTGCCGTGTCCTGCTCTGCAGCCTCTCTCCCTGCCAGAGCATTTCCTCCCTGCAGTGAAAGGCTCTGGCAGCAAGGAACTGCTGAAGCTTTTCCGCACTGCCTCCACCAGAGCCTTTCACTGACACAGGTAACTCTACACCGGAGCGTGGACGCAGCTTGCTTTTCACTGCGGCGAGTTGCTACACATCCCTTGGTGCTGCTGCCCGTGGTGTGTGGTATAAACAATCTCAGAAGATGATTTTGAAGAGCTTTACAAAACTAACATTCAACCTCATAACATTACTAGGAGGTAAGTAAAATAAATGCTACACACAGGCCATTTTGCCCCCCAGTGAAATGCAACCAGTTCTTGGGAGGAACACAGCCACTGTTTAAACATCCTCATATCAGACTATGCCAGGAAGCGAAGAATATTGTATCAAAATGAAACTGCAGTGGCAATGGATGTCGAGCGAATGAGATTGCTGGAGTTGGCATTAGGCCGAACTCCGGAGCTAACGTTCCTACTCCTACACAAAACACTGTAGGATCTTCAACAACGGCAAAGGATCAGGACTTGGGTTTTATGTCTCAACCAAAAGAGAGAGAAAGGGAACTCTCAGGACGATCAAAACTGGGGCTAAGGAGTGAACACTTTTGACTCTGATGATAATGGGAAATTATTTCCTTTATTTTAATTCACACGTGGACATAGCATTTCCTGGCTGGTTGGCACGCTCTTACATAAGGGAATACTCCAAAGTTTACTAGCAGAGAGCTCTCTCTAATATTTACCATCCGTTTGCTCTCCATATGTTTTGGGGACGATGCCACCGTGAAAACCATGCTTTGCTTTCAAGCCAGTGCGTTACTTGCCATTGGCCACTATCACATCTTTGCTCTGGGAGATCCGCATTCTGCCAACACGCAGACCTTGGACTGGAATAGCCAGAGGGCATAAGAAAGCAAGACCTCTACTCCCCATCTCACCACTTTAAAAGATGCAGTATGTTTTCCAAGAAGTGCATGTGGAGAGTTAGCCAGGAGATTCCTTTGGCTAAATTCCCATGTAGTGCTTTATACATATGTTCTTGCTTGTCCATTCACTCTCTGTAGGATCACCACAGGGATTTTCACACCCAGAAACCATGTTATGCCATTACCATGAATAACGGCCTTTCAGCTCTTTTGCAGCAGGCGAAAAACACTGTGCCCGGCTGAGCTGAGACGCATTCGCTCTCTCTTACATTTATACAGTGCATTCCATTCCCCAGGATCCCACACGGCTTCATAACAAACAGAGCAGAATCCATTCACTTCACACATCACTGCCGCTCATTGGCCATTATTTGTTCCATTTATTCAGTCAATTTCATATACTGTTCAAATTATTCAGTGTTTCCCCATTTACAAATATATTCATAAATGATTAGTTATAATCACTCGTATTACAGTAGCACCGAGACTGCGGCCCCATTGTGCGGGGTGCTGTACAGACACACAGTGCAGGACTGTCTCTACCTCAAAGCGTGTTCAGTCACAAAGACAAGGCAGTCAGAGGTGGAAGATGAAACGGAAGCACGGACAAGTGAGATGACTTATATAAGGTGTCACAGCTGGTTAGCAGCAGAGCTCAGAACAGACCCCAGGCCCCCAGTCCAGTATCCTACCCACTGGACCATGTGGTCATCCCAAATCAAAGTAGCAATCTGATGAACTTCATTATTTTTTTCAAAATTAAACCCTGCTGTACTCCCCCCCTCCCCTTATTTGCCCATCTCTACCTATCACTGAAGGGCAGCCACCTCTGAGGTGGGATGTGGTGGCCAGCGTAGCAGCACAGAACAGTTTGGGAGGGAATGTGAAAAACAACAGGACCCAATTGAAATGGCAGCGTCAATGACCGAAGCTGGAATGTGCCCGTGATAGCAGGGTTCAAACCCCCAGTGCTTGTGAAGTTTGCCGTAGGATCTTTAAGGATGGGACCACGTTCAATGTCTTGCCAGTACAGTGCCCCCTAGTGCTATGCCAGGGCACTTGTTCAGTGGTGATGGAGGGAAGAGCACCACCTACTGAATTCCTTCCTGCCACACCTCGGTTCTCCTGGGCGGTCTCTCGGCTAAGTATGGACCAGGTCCAGTCTCTTGGAGGCCATGAGAGCTGGAAAGCTCAGAGCCCTACAGGGCAGATCAAAATCTGCATTAGTGTATAGGTCATTTTAGCATGCTGCTCGATGGCTTAGGGGCCCACTATTTGCTGGGAATCAAGAACAATGAGCTCTTCTTAACAGCCTCTAAACGTGGACATTTCTTCCCAGCACACCAGCGCACTGTTCAAAATACCTCCAGGGGACAGCGTTCTGCGCTGGCATATTCACAAGGCTCTCACCCCTAAACGTGGACATTTCTTCCCAGCACGCCAGCGCACTGTTCAAAATACCTCCAGGGGACAGCGTTCTGCGCTGGCATATTCACAAGGCTCTCACCCCTAAACGTGGACATTTCTTCCCAGCACGCCAGCGCACTGTTCAAAATACCTCCAGGGGACGGCGCTCTGCGCTGACATATTCGCAAGGCTCTCACCCCTGCTCTTCTGCTTCCCATCTGCGAATGACACTCATGTCTTTTGTCACCTACTGGGGTAACCCCAATGGAAGGTGACCTTTGTGGCCAAGGAACTGCCTATGTTTACTTTAGCAAGTTAAGTCCCCACTGCCCCAAATAACCCTCCACCTCTCCAGTTATAAATCTCGACGCTAATAATTGCATTAAGGTATGCTGATTGGCGCCTTTTCCAGTATACACTTTATAAAGAAAACAAACCGCATGTCACCAATTCCAAGGTTGGGTCCCGGGCTCAGGTTTCTAATGATTTTTCCAAGCCATTCTTAGCTTGGCTGTGCTAGGCTATGACACCACGCTTGGCCACCTTTCCACAGCACTGCAGACCTGCCCTGGCCCTCTGTCCGTGCACCTGTCAATCCACTTAGCCTGGGACCACAGGGCAGGGAGAAGGCCAGGGAAGTGGGGCCAGTTCTGAAGTTCTGTGCACTCTGATCTGCAGAGCAAAGCCCTGCTCGCTTTCCAGCTGAGGACGGTGGGGTATGGAGAAGCCCCTTTGGGAGGGGAAGAGCGATGTGAGATGTTCTGCTCTTGCCCGGGGTATTAAAGCCAGATAAAATGTAAGGATTGGGTTACAGTAAACCTGCTTGCTGCCCCGCACATGTCAGTTGAGGTGAAGAGGAGGACTGGGTTTAGGATGGCAAGGGAACAACGTCATTCCGTAGGTCATCTGATCCCTTCCACCTGTCAGTGCGACTAATTATACGCACAGCGTATAAAGAGAAGACGATCTGGTCATTCTCAGAAGAGTTACGTGGAGATTCCAAAAAACCAGAGACCTCCCCAAAAAGTTGCTGGGAAGTGGGGGAAGAGACACAAATACAAAGGGGCTAAAACACCCACTCGGGTCTCGGAGGGGACGAGGATGCATCTGGTACCAATCCGGGGGGGCTCCGGCAGTATAATCACCAGGGACTGCATGTGGAGGTACGACCTGAACCAAAACCTTGCCTCTAAAGCAGGGGCGAGCAAACTTTTTGGCCTGAGGACCAAATCTGGGTGGGGAAATTGCATGCAGGGCCATGAATGTAGGGCTGGGGCAGGGGGTTGGGGTACGGAAGGGAGTGCGGGATGTGTGGGAAGGGGCTCAGGGCAGGGGGTTGGGGTGCAGCAGGGGGCTCAGGGCAGGGGGTTGGGGTGTGGGCTGCAGGAGAGGTTTAGGGTGCGGGCTCCGGCTTGGCACCACTTACCTGGAGCGGTTCTGGGGTGGCAGCGACATGCACCAGGACCAGGGCAGGCTCCCTGCCTACCTGCCCTGGCCCCACGCTGCTCCCAGAAGTGGTCGGCACCGCGTCCCTGCGGCCCCTGGGGGAGGGGGGAGCAGAGCGCTCCGTGCGCTGCCCTCACCTGTGGGTACCTCCCCCGAAGTTCCCATTGGCTGCAGTTCCCCGTTCCTGGCCAATGGGAGGTGCGGGGGGCAGTGCTGGCAGGCGAGGGCAGTGCGCAGAGCCCTCTGCCCCCCCACCCCCCAGGGGCTGCAGGGATGTGATGCCAGCCACTTAGGATGACCAGACAGCAAATGTGAAAAATCGGGACAGGGGGTCTGTGGGGGGTAATAGGAGCCTATATAAGAAAAAGACCCCAAAATCGGGACTGCCCCTATAAAATCAGGACATCTGGTCACCCTACGGCCGCTTCTGGGAGCGGTGCGGGGCCCGCGGCGCTACAGGGGTGGCAATTCTGCAGGCTGGATCCAAAGCCCTGATGGGCCGAATCGAGCCCACGGGCCGTAGTTCGCCCACCCCTGCTCTAAAGACTTCCACAGGCTGGGGGGTATCAGCTCAGACCCAGCTCAAGTTGTAGGTTAGAATTTTCCCTAGTACATTTCATGCCCAGTCTGCTGAGGCCAACTAGATACAGCTCCCTGCGGAGCTGGTCGGGAAGGTCATTGGTCAGCCACATGGAGCTCCCTCGCCCTTCGAGAGGGCGCCTTCTGCTTCTGTCGCATCCCCACCCTGGGCCCACAGTGCGGCACAGCTGGGACACCGCCTCCACACTGGAGACCAGTGAACTCTGGGCGAAATGCAAGGTCTTGCTCACTATGCACAAAGCCTTAAATGGTCTAGAGCACAGCTGTCTCAGAGACCGTCTGCTCCTTCCTCTGCCCTGCACCGGAGCATTGAAACAAACCCTCCCAAGGAAGAACCTGGAGGGGGCCAGCTGCTCTTGATGGCCAGTTCTTATTTATCCTGGGAACCCCCTTCTACCTGGAATTTGTTGAAGTTCAAGACCTCTACACCAAATCCTCACATAGCCACTGGCTTAGTTTCCCCCATCACCTCTGGCCACATCCTTCTTGATTTGTCCATTTTAGACTCCTTGTGCCAATGGGGTGGGGGTGAGGGGTTTACATGTTATTAGCTCCTTATGTATGGGAATGATTGATGCCTTAATATAACCCATGTACAATGTGCCCAGAGGCAGTGGTGATGGTCGCCATTCAAATGGCTGAAACAAATAAATACAATACTGATAAAATAGCTGAGTTGACCCTGCCACTATGTACTCACAGTGTATCTGGCATTTGTAGTGGGCTCAGAACGGCACTATGGCCCAGCATAAGCGTGTGGGGAGGTGTCAGACAGAGATAAGGGCAGCACGGTTTGTAATAGTTTTGGTTATTCCTTCCTCAACCCCCCCAAAACCGGATCTGGCTGAAATACACAGTGCCCCCAAGTTCACGGGGTCCCAGCTGGTCTGTCCCCCAGGACTGAGATGTATTAGTCGCATTGATTTTGTGCACCCTGTATTAAGCCTTGGGTTTCCCTGTGCATATTCCCCAAAAGGGGCCACAACAGAACCAGGTGTTTCGAGACAGTACGGATCTGAGCGCCCTGGCCAGCTGTCCTGCCCTTTAACAGCAGGGAGAGCGTGTGGGAAGCAGAACAAGGTATGTTTGGTTTCAGTGAGCGTTTGCTCCTCGCTTTAGTTTAAGCAGGAAATTTGGGGCCTCCCAGCTTGTCATTTCCCCAGGGGCTACCCGCTCCCGGGACCCTCCCAGAACAGTGATTCCACCCACAGAAACCAGGGGAGCCTTCCCAGGTGCCTGACATGATTCCCCCACCTCTGCAATGTGGACTCTAGATTTGCTTTCCTTGTTGACTGTGGTATCACCAGCTTCTTCCCACCCTCTACAGCCCCTTCAGCTGCCCAACCCCACCCTCCTCCTCCCCCCCCATTTCCCTCTTCACCTTCCTCCAACTCAGTGTCCCGCTCCCTTCTCTTCCTCCCACAATCCTTTCCTTGTCCCAACTCCATAGTAAGATGTCTGGGGTAAATGTGTCTAAAATGTGTTACACAAGCCATGGAGTACCAAGCCCTGATTATTAAGTCACTTTGCTCGTAGGTTATGTCCTGTTCCCCCATCCTGCATCTGTCTCTAGACCATATGCTCTTGGGGGGCGGGGGGGGATCACGTCGTCCTGTATGTTTGCACAATGCGCCTGGCACAACAGGACCCCAATCCTGAGTGGAGACACTGAGTGCTACCATAATAAAAGTTCCCTGTGTCTTTAAATCGAAAACTGGGTGCCTCGAGTGCTTTTAAAAGCCACACCAAACATCCCCGAAGCTTTTCTGAGCTGTTACAGGTAGAACCATCTCCAAGTTACAGGATTAACTGGCTGGATTGATGTCAGGCGGTTTTAATGTACCTCTTACCCACAACTTCCTAGCGCTAAGTGGCTGTTGGGAAGCGATCATTGGAGGTGGAGGGGCTGCTTTCTGAAGTCGTTCTGAATTGACAGCTAGTAAATAGCTTTTTTCATGGCTTTTTTATAATTGGGTGCAGATGGAAGCAGCCTTAAAAATTCCAGCTCCCTGTCGTTAAAACCTGGAAGACAATACATCTGAACATCGTACAGTCTGTGGAATAATAATGGAGAAATTTATCCAACACATGGAGCATTGTTTGTGCCTTTTCATCTTCAGCTGCAAAGAGCAAAAACCTAGTTTTTTACTTTCTATTTTATACTTTCTTCCTGACACGGCGCTGAAAAACCAACCCCTGGGAGATGTTAAAGGCTCCCTGTTAGAGCCCCCAGCCAGCTCTATCCTTGGTGCCCAGCTACAACAGACTGCGTTAATTACCTTCATTATTTATAACCACCCCTCTTTACAGCACCGGGAGTGCTCAACTCCCGAGGATGTAGGAGTAATAAGGTGCGATGCATGCTTTAATATTTCCATTTTACAGTGCAACCCCCAGTTGCCTTTTTTTGAAAGCAACTAATTAGTTACCACTGGGACCCACGTAATCACCTAATACAGGGCAGTGGAGCTGGGTTTGTGCTGGGAAAAGTAACAAGCAGGGCTCCATTTTACCCAGTACGAAGCAAGTGAAACTGAAACTCACTCCGTTGAGCCTGGGGGGTGTTGCAAGACTAGGGCACAACAGGATTACATTTCTGAGGGCATTTCAACATCAACACAACTCTTCGGCTTTGTTGAAATCTAACCCTTATATGAAGGGTACCTTTGGGGCTTACTTGTCTTTTTTAAGTTGGTACAAAAACAAGGAACCAAAGAAAAATGTGAAACCCAAGAAGATCTTTGGGGAAGGGTCTGTCTTTTTAGAGTGTATGTGTGTGTGCGCGCACACGTGTGTATCCACACACACGGTGTCTGTACAGCTCCGAGCACAACAGGACCCTGATCCCTGCTTGGGGCCTTTTGGTGCCACCTTAATACAAATAAGTAATAATACAGATGCTGTTCATCTCTCTGTCGTACGCCTGTGCTTTAACCTGTGACAGAGTCCTGTTCCATAGCCGTGGCCTAGGTGATTGCCTGGATTCCAGTAGTAACCAAATAGGTCTGTTGTTCTGAAGTAACTGAGTTTCCAGAGATGTTGAGCTTCAACCAGAGTTAATGGCAGCTGCATTGCACAGCATCTCTGTACAATCAGGTCAGATATCAACTATGGCTGTCAAGCAATTAAAAAAATGAATCGCAATTCATCGCGCTGTTAATCAATAATAGAATGCCATTTATTTCAGTATTTTTGGATGTTCTTTACATTTTCAGATATATTGATTTCAATTACAACAAAGTGTACAGTGCTCACTTTACATTTATTTTTGATTACAAATAATTGCACTGTAAAAAAATCCAAAAGAAATAGTATTTTTCAATTCACCTCATCCAAGCACTGTAGTGCAATCTCTTTATCCTGAAAGTTGAACTTACAAATGTAGAATTATGTACAAAAAACCTGCATTCAAAAATAAAACAATGTAAAATTTTAGAGCCTACAAGACCACTCCGTCCTACTTCAGCCAATCGCTCAGACAAGCAAGTTTGGTTACATTCGCAGGAGATAATGCTGCCTGCTTCTTGTTTACCATGTCACCTGAAAGCGAGAACAGGCATTCTCCTGGCACTGTTGTAGCCGGTGTCGCAAGATATTTACGTGCCAGATACGCTAAAGATTCATATGTCCCTTCATGCTTCAACCACCAATCCAGAGGACATGCATCCACGTTGATGACGGGTTCTGCTCAATAACGATCCAAAGCAGTGCGGACCGATGCATGATCATTTTCATCATCCGAGTCAGATCCCACCAGTAGAAAGTTGATTTTCTTTTTTGGTGGTTCAAATTAGTGGAGATATTCTATCTCCTAGAACTGGAAGGGACCTTGGAAAGATCATCGAGTCCAGCCCCCTGCCTTCACTAGCAGGACCAAGTACTGATTTTTGCCCCAGATCCCTAAGTGGCCCCCTCAAGGATTGAACTCACAACCCTGAGTTTAGCAGGCCAATGCTCAAACCACTGAGCTAACCCTCCCCAAGGTTCTGGTAGCAGCAGAATTCAGGTTCTGTAGCACCAGAGTGTTGCTCTTTTAAGACTTCTGAAAACTCCACACCTCATCCCTCAGATTTTGGAAGGCACTTCAGATTCTTAAACCTTGGGTCAAGTGCTGTAGCTATCTTTAAAAATCTCACATTGATTCCTTCTTTGCGTTTTGTCAAATCTGCAGTGATGGTGTTCTTAAAATGAACAGTCATCATCCAAGACTGCTATAACATGAAATATATGGCAGAATGCAGGTAAAACAGAACAGGAGACATACAATTCTCCCCCAGGAGTTCAGTCACAAATTTATTAACACATGATTTTTTTTAGCAAGCGTCATCAGCATGGAAGCGTGTCCTCTGGAATGGTGGCCGAAGCATATGAATGTTTAGCATATCTGGCATGGAAATACCTTGCAATGCCGGCTACAAAGTGCCATACAAACGCCTGTTCTCACTTTCAGGTGACATTGTAAATAAGAAGCAGTCAGCATTAGCTCCTGTAAATATAAACAAACTTGTTTGTTTTAGTGATTGGCTGAACAGAAAGTAGGACTGAGTGGACTTGTAGACTCTAAAGTTTTACATTGTTTTGTTTTTGAGTGCAGTTATGTAACAAAAAATTACACTTATAAATTGCACTTTCACAAAAAAGAGATTGCACTAAAATACTTGTATGAGGTGAATAAAAAATACTATTTCTTTTGTTTATCATTTTTACAGCGCAAATATTTGAAATAAAAAATAATATACACTCTGTATTCTGTGTTGTAACTGAACATAAGAACGGCCATACTGCGTCAGACCAAAGGTTCATCTAGCCCAGTATCCTGTCTTCCGACAGCGACCAATGCCAGGTACCCCAGGGGGATTGAACAGAACAGGGAATCATCAGGTGATCCATTTCCTGAGGCTAGGGACACCATCCCTGCCCATCCTGGCTAATAGCCATTGATGCACCTATCCACCATGAAGGTATCTAGTTCTTTTTTGAACCATGTTATAAATCTTGGCCTTCACAACATCCTCTGGCAAAGAGTTCCACAGGTTGACTGTGCGCTGTGTGAAGAAATACTTCCTTTTGTTGACTAAGTACTTTAGCATTCTGTTTACCACAGGGAATCTTTTGCTCGTTGGATTAGATGGTTCCCTTGATGTTGTACACATCAAACGTATGTTGGCAAAGCACTAAGCGTCCTGAGTTAAATTGACAAAGGCAAATACACTCCAGTCAAGCTGCCACTCATCCTCCAGCTCCCCTGGGCTCCGCGTAGGTATCTTCTGGTGATAAAACAGCATATGATATTAAAGACCTCCTGAGCTGCAATAGGCACAGGGAAGTTGCCTCATCCTCCCTGTTATCTTTTGGTGCTATTTTAAAACTCCCAAAGAGCAACGGAAGTTGGAGATGGAAGACACCTAGCAGCTTTCCCTGGGGAATGGAGCAGGACTTCTCCTCACAGTATGATCTCCAGGGCTTTGTCCAGTCTAGATGTAGGTGGCCCAAGCAATGGAGCTTTCATCTGTTTTGTTATTCTAGTGTCTCCCTGGTAACAAATCTTTCCTGATGTTCAGTACTTGTATGACTATTTCCTCCCGTTGCCCCTTGTATTGCTCTGCGTCCCTCTTGCTTAAGCCTCTTTGGCATCTGTGTTTTGCTGACTCTTACGTACGATATTTGTGCTAATAGAGCATCTGCAGGGCACAGTGTCCCCTAGCCCGGTCTCACTGCTGAAGAACACACTGTACAGCTTGGTGCATGGGCATCGGGTTGCTGCTATTGATCTAGGATGGCTTTTCCTCTAGTATTGCTTTTCATCTCCATGGCTTGTCTGCCAGGGACACTTCCCAGAAAACGATGCCTATTCCCGGCCAGATCTCAGCCAGACAAGGCCCCAAAGTGAGAAGCAATGAGTGAGAGAGACCCAAAACAAGGGACACCCAAATAATTATTTACACAGGAAATAAAGTGCCGGGGAATCCCTCTCCTCTAGCGTCAACAACTCTTTCTGTAACATCAGCTTCATGATTCTAAATAAAGTTCAACGGTAAGTGTGGAAATAGCAAATCTGTGTGGCACATGGATGACTCTGAGGCTAAATTGCATGATGTCCCTTGAACAACCGGATACTTGGGAGTCACTCTATCCATTCCCAAGCAAACATGAATCTTTGGAAGTGGGGAGGGAAAAAATGATTTCTTCAAGATTTTGGAAACAAACTGATCAGTGACATGGAAGTTCAATAAAACTCACAGGGGGTGGGGGGTGGGGAGAGGAAGAGGGAGAATGATAACAGCCTTTGGATGAACTGCCCAACTACGACTATTTCAACCTGGATCAGCCGATTTTATACTATGTCCCTTAAATTCCTCTGTAGCTGGAATGTTCCATATAGTAAAACTGTGTCCAAGATGATTATTCATTTAACCTCTTCTGCGTATGCACATGACACATACAGGATATGTTAAGAGCAAGAGCCAAAACGTCATCATATAGCGTTTACATCATACCTTCTTGGCTGGGAATACTTTCCAGGCTAATTCTACGGCTTCGATCCAAATCCCCGGCAGGTTTCAACTGCTTTGTTTCTAATGGGCAAGGGTCACAATCTGGATCTTTCTTTGCTTGGTTTTGGTCAGATTAATATTTCTCTGTCAGTCCAGGCGGCTGTCTAGATACCCCTTTCCAAGGGTCCCGCTATACTTTAAGCAGCACATCCACAAACACAAAAAAGGACAGAGGCACACCAACGACAACATCCACTCCTAATTCTAAAGCACTCTGCACACGTTAGATATTGTACAACGAATGCTAAGGATGTAAGACGGAAAGGAGAAACCAGTCAGAATGAACCCCCACTCTGGTGGGATGTAACTGATGACATTCAGCAAGAAACCCAGTGCAGGAATGATTGCATGAACTGGTTTGTTGCCTCCCTTTATTCAGCACACATCTCTTCAGCAACACTGTTTCTGCGGGAGCAATTCTGGTACGTTCGCCCAACATGCCGTACAATTGTGGTGGTACCAGTGCACTCTGGAATCCCTGAAGTACCCATTGGTAACACTCAGCACCCATGTTGGGAACAGGGACTCATTTCTATGCACGTGGCTTGGGATAGAGTCGGGAGGATCAGCTGAACAGCTGCTGCTACATCACTTACAGTTTCCTCCTCACAATGGGAAGAAACCATCCCAGACTGCACTGGTTGAGCCAAATACCTTTTCCCAGGTGGTACAAGGAACTGCTCAAGCAATGCTCGTGAAATAGCTGGGATGGTGGTTTTGACGCGTCACGCAGCCAATGTTTTCTGCAATGTCTTTTCGTTTAGTTCGACAGGGCTGATGGGACACAAAAGTTGAAGAATGGGAAGGAGGCTGAACTGAGTGATAACAACCTCTTTTGCAAAGCGTTTTGAAATCTATTGCCCAGAAGTGCTATAGCAATATTATTATTAACCTCAGACCTAATGCCACAAAATTCATGGGTCAACCATATTAGTGTCCGTCTCTCCACAGATACTAAGTAGTTAAGGTAGATATCAAGAACCTTTTGTCACACTAGCACATCCCTGGGTACTAAGCAGCTGTGATTCAGAGACTACCCTTACTCTGAAAAGTATTTGTAGACAGTCAGAACTTTTACATTTTAGTGTTTCTATCAGTGTGTGTGAAGCACCATTTCCTAGAGGGATACTACAATGCTGGAAGAGAAAAAAATAATAATCACAGACTGCTGTTTTTATCAAACTAGCCCAAGCTATTAAGTGGTTCAAGTTTGCCCTGATAGGCAACATCTTTAATGTAAGCAGCTGAATGTTGTAGAAGATACTACAGTTAAATTAGAGTAGCAATAGGAACACTCATTATACCATTACAACATATGGAAAATAAGATGCAACTGAAACCCACAAAGACTTCTGCAGAGATACAAAGATAAGATTGGATGTACAAGAAATCTGATTAGTCTTTAAAACTCTTATATAGTTTACTAAGCATTTTAAATGAAAAGCTTTCATTGCCAATACTGAGGTTTCTCTGTTACTATCAGTAATACAATTGTTGTGGTTGTTTTAATTTTGTACAGTTGAGAATCAGTCTGGTGCTCAAAAGGGAATGACTGGCACAGTTTACAAGAGCTAAGCATAGTGCAAGCAGGGACTGTGTACGCCCTTCCACACAATTCTATCGGTGTCCCACAATCCTGCCCACCACAGCCTCTGCTAGTTCCGTTCTGTGACAGTTCTCCTAGCGCACCTCTGTTCTGAGCTGCAATACGTTCCGTCTCTCATGAGCGAAGACAGCCAGTCAGTCTAAATTATGCCCAATACTGTAGCCGTAAGGCTAAGAGGTGGACAAACTCCCAGTAGGATGAAACCCTAAGCTCTTTCTGAGTGTTGTGTCCTAAACCAGTATTTTAACCCACCCAGAGGTGACAGTCTGTGCATTTCCCTCTGATGTTCCCAGGACAACACAGAATCATTCACTCTCTATAGCAAGCCAACAGGTGCACAAGTGGACACGTCAAACCTAGCATCATTAACATTCTTGATCTTGAGAGCTGACATTTGTAAGCACTAAGCAGCCTACTCCTTTTAAAAAAAACATATAGAATTTACTTACGAATCAGTTCGTTGACTGAAGATATCTGCTACACATTGTAGGAAAAACAAATTAAGCTGGCTACTATAGTACCCAGAAAACATCTGTTAACCAAAGCCAAAATTAAAGATAAACAAAATTAAGTTGCCTTTGTAATTGATTTTCATACAGCTGCACTGGACTATAAAAGAGCTATCAAAGGCAGCGCTATCCATCAGTTACTTCTGAACAACTTGCAAATGCAGGGCCTCAGCCTCCAATGGTATCCCTAGGAAAGTACTGCTAATCTTCAGAAATTGTTGGTAAGAACAGCATAACTTGTCATCAGTCCAACTCCTCTACTCTGCAACTTTCAGGGGAAGTGCTTCCTACCTAAGATCAAAGGGAAATGATTTAAAGGCACATCTTCATGGGGAGCTTTTACAATATTTCTAACGATTGGATGGCCAAGAGGAGTAATAATAATAATAGGATTCAGAGCCTCTTGGATCCTGGCCACTGGCTATAATCCAACCCAGGCCCCTAATCACCAAAAATCATTATTCCCTCTGACAGCTGCTCGGTGGCCTACGAGTTAGTGGGACTTACTCCAGTTCCTAGTGGACTAGAGCATTAATTTGTCCCTTTGGTGGCAATCTCGGCAAACAGGCCAAGGACTAAATTATTCTTTTATAGCCACTCAATATGCTGATGGATTGACTGCTAGGAGAGAGAGACACAAGGATATGGCCTACAAGTGCATCTGGGGCATCACGGGAAACATACAGGAAACAGGAACATGCTACAGAGATCTTACAATCTCAGCGATGGACATGAAGGGAACAGCACATAGTAGGAAAGAGAATGGCCAGGAAGGGTTACACAGATACAGTGACCTAGTTGCTCACCAGGCATGCACGTTTCAGTGGGTTCATTTTTTTTTAAAGCGATCACTATAGGTGATGCTGCAGAAGTGGGTTGTTAGGTGTGCTAGGAAGAGGTGAGAGAGGAAGGGTGGGCCATACATAAGGACCAGCATGGAATCAAAAGAACTGAATTCTCCTCTCCCCCGTCAAGGTGGACCGTCGCAGTCAGGGTGACTGTTTGTAGTGGGGTATTGCTTGCACAGCTTTTGTCTGGGGTGTGCCTGTACTATGGATAAGTGAAGGATGTCAGATCCCACAGCTGACAATCTGGCAGCTTCACTGTACTGATTTTAAAAAAGTTTAGGCTTAATGAAGAACAGGCACAGTGACCTGCTACAAATCTCTCTCAGTAAATTCATTATTCACCCTCACCCCAGGCACAAGTACCAAGCTTCTAGAGACGGTCCCAGTATGACAAAGCATTCCCAGATCATGTTTAGTAAAGTTTCTGAGCAGTCTTACTGGCTGTATCACAAACTAACGTCCAGCCCCCCCAAGACCCAAAGTGTGTAACAAAGCCCTACAGAAATAACAAGGGGAAGAAAATAATGCAGAGAGTTTACAATGATGAGCAATTCTTTTCGTGTGTGTAAGTAACATCTCTATAGCCACGTTCAACACTTTTGACGACAGTCCTCAACTTGAGGCAACGTCACCCGGTATAAGTGGGAAAGAGATTATTTTGAATCTTAAATGGCTCTTCACCCCTCGCCCGGGGGTCAGTCATCCACGACACTTTGGGTATGTCCACACTGCAATAAAAGGCCCGCGGCACAGCCACACCTGGCCGGAGTCAGCTGACTTGGGCTCACGTTGAGGGGCTATAAATTGCAGCGTAGACATTGGGGCTCAGGCTCGAACCCTCTGAAATGACGTTTTAGGGCCGGGTCTCAGAGCTTAATGTCTAGACTCCTATTTTAGCCTGCAGCCTGAGCTCCAAGAGCCTGACTCAAATGACCTGGGCTCTGAGACTCGGAGCCACAGATTTTTTATTGGCGTGCAGGTGTATCCTTTAAGGCGACAGTTCTAATCACTCTTGTGGAAGTGTAACACAGAGATTACCTCCATAGACGAGGCAACTCACAGAGATATGGATCCCAGAATGCCTAGCCGCCAAGGCTCAAAAGAGGCAGACAGTTCGACTGTTTGTTTTTTAATTCTTACAGGAGCATAGTGGATTTGAGCCCAATTTCCGGATCCATTGGGTGACAGCCAGCTAGGGAATGGCCAGATTAGTGCATCAGAGTGGTACGAGCCCCTTGCAATCCTGATTATCCTGAAAGATTTTTGCCAGGAAAGGAGAGAGAAGGAATGTGTAACTGAGCAGTGGAATAAGTAGCACAAGGCCTACTCCTCCTCCTCACCCCTTGACAAGGGCACCCACTAAATTGATTTACAACATCAATGAATACCATTCCAAGCTATCTTGCTTCCAGACTGTTGTAATGTCAGGAGGTCTATGGATTCACTTTACAAGAGAAATGCTTCTGTGACCCTCCTTTGCTACTGCTACACAACCCTCCCAGACCTCCCAAACACTAGCTTCCAGAAGATAACAGCTCTTAGCTGGTGAAAGACGCAAGCACACCCTATCCTGCCGTGGCTTTTTCTGCACCAAAGAAGGGCAGAACTAGGAAGCCACTATGATGGGCATCATAGAAAACAAGCAAACTTGGAAATGGTCAAGAAATACGAAATCCAGGTGAAGCTCCGCACTTAATCCCCTCTGCGCACACACTTTGCTCAGACTTGCTGCATGAACAACGATAGCACTTCAGACGCCCCCTGTAACACACAAGCACCGAGGGACTTATTTTCAATTGAATTTGGCATCATTCCGCATCCCAGCTGTAAAGAGCTCTGAAATACCTGCTAGCAGGAAGTCTGGGCTACAGCACAGAGCTCTCTACACATTTCTTGGAGAAAGCAGCAACAAGATCCTACAGGAAAACTATTCTCCTCACTGATCCTCAGTTACACCTTGATCCACAGACGTTGCAGAGCAGGCGAGGGATGTGCCAAATGATTCACTAGAGCAGGCGAGGGATGTGCCAAATGATTCACTAGAGCAGGCGAGGGATGTGCTGGCCGCGGTTTCTCACCACCCCCATTGGCCCGGGATGGCGAACCGCGGCCAGTGGGGGCCGCGATCGGCCGAACCTGCCGCGTCAGCAGGTAAATAAACTGGCCCGGCCCGGCAGGGTGCTTACCCTAGCGAGCCGAACGTTGCCGACCCCTGCACTAGATAGTTATAGGTTTCAGAGTAGCAGCCGTGTTAGTCTGTATCCACCAAAAGCAAAGGAGTACTCGTGGCACTTTAGAGACTAACAAATGTATTTGAGCATAGGCTCTCGTGGGCTACAGCCCACTTCATCGGATGCATAGAATGGAACATACAGTCAGAAGATATATATACATACAGAGAACATGAAAAGGTGGAAGTTGCCAGACCAACTCTAAGAGGTAATTAATTAAGATGAGCTATTGTCAGCAGGAGAAAAAAAGCTTTTGTAGTGACATTCAAGAGGGCCCATTTCAGACAGTTGACAAGAAGGTGTGAGGATACTTAACATGGGGAAATAGAGTCAATGACCCAGCCAGTTAAGCGTTTTATGGTCTCATCAAATATCCCAAGTGCCACAGGGAAAGGAACATGACCGCCATCCCCACACCAGCAGGAAGTCAAGAAATCCCACATATACAGCACAAACTCTTCCCTAAGGGAAGCACATTTGCAGGAACATTAATGCTCGCTGTGCAGTCTCTCTCTCTCTCACACACACCCCCGCCCCCCAATTGTTTTCTTTGTAACTCTAAGCCCCAGCCTGTCAAAATGCTAGCACTAGCCGTTAACCTGGAGCAAGACACCAGAGAGCGGTGTGCACTTTCCTTCCCACTTTACCAACACCTCCAAACCCTGGAGCCTCAGGCAGAGCCCTCTGAAATAACTACAACTTCCGGGAAATCAAACGGTTCCTGGGAAGAGCTCTGGCTTCTGCTGCTAGGGAGCATGGGAGGAGGGAAAGAGCTCTTGCTTTCCCATTAACCAAAAGGGCAGAGGCAGAGATCTTCGGGCTGGCATAGCCTTCTGGGGGTGGGGATGATCAGGAATGGTGCACACCACCACAAGGGTCATCAGAGTTGGTGGTAAAAGAGAACAGCAAGAAACAGCAGCAACTAATTATTTAAAACAGATTTCTAATTAGCATCTTATTAATTAATAGCAATTTGTTGTTATTCATTATACCTGCGGCGTTTCTATCATCCAAACATCTCAAAGTGCTTTACCAACAATAATTAGACAGGTCTCCTGATGCTCTTGGAATAAGATGGGGATGACTTCACCCATCTCCAAGATGGAATATGACAGATGTGTAACAGAGCCCAACAATAACAATACTTTAGGACAGGAAGTGAAAAATAATGTATCCAAACGAAACTGCAGGAGGAAATTAGGGATGGAGAATGTAATTACAGAGCTGGAATTTGGCCAGGAACTCCTCTGTTCTTGCAAAAAAGTACCATGGGAACTTAAATGAGCCCACATGCTCAGGGCCTTGGCTTTATGTCTCAAGAAAAAGATGTCTCTGCCAGTAGCAAAGAGCATGCTAGCAGCAGGCTGAGGAATTAACTCCGAACCGATGCAGAGGAAAGAGAGCCACCTATTGAAAAAGGAACACAACTTCCCTGCAGAACATTGGTGTTCCTTGGTGATCTCCCATCGAAGATGGTGATAAAGCACAGCACTGCTTAGCTTGTGGAATCTCAAGAAATTATAGGACAGAGTGGAATACCTGTAAGCCACAGAAATGAGTGAATACAAAGGAAATTTATACTAATGGAGCGCTATCCGACAATGTTGTTGGCCGACTGTTATAACACAAAGACCAAAGAGGCACAATGCTTCCAGTTAGCTGACAGCAGAGGACATCAAAATGGGGTGGGACAATGTAACCCACAACCATCTTCATCCTGCCACCCAAAGAGACTGGGGTTCCCAGAATGCAGTGCTCCATCTTGAGCCAAACAGTGGTTATTTGTTTAAAAATTCACCGTTCAGGCATATTACTGGTAGCTGCGGCTAATTAAGCTAGGGCTGATTTTCCTGGAAGCGGAGTGATTTTAAATTTAGTGTGTTAGACGCATCTGATAAATGTTATTAAGAGTCTGTGAAATTTCCAATCAAACAGGAAAACTGTGCTAAGACTTGATGGAACTAGATGGATACAAAAGAGAATGAGGTTTGAGCCCCAACGAAAGTCACCTATTGAAATTGTTTGCAGAGAATAAAGCAGTTTGCTGCTAAACCATAAAACATTGCATCTGGGGATGTGGATGGTTCTCTTTAGAAGTGGTAGTTCCCAGAACAGACTAATTAGGAAGCACTGGTTAACTAAACTTTATTGGCCAATGGTGATCTGTTATAGTTTTATGTAAATAAAATCCTGTATAGGAATGTGAGACCCATCCCTTGGGTGACTCCTTTCAGAACCCAAAGTTTCTAAATTTAAATGCAAACATCTATCGCTGGCCTCTGATATAAACTCAAACTAGACCTTTTTTAAAAGGTGATTGTGGACGTTGCTGGTGTGGCAGGTTTCCTCTCGGAACAAGACCTAAAATCACCTGACTGGGTAAAAAGCTTTAAAGAGCTGCATTTGTAGATCAACCTGCTCCACCTCAATCCAGACCTGCAGAGCGAAGGCTACGTTTGTCCTGGACACTCCACACAGCGCTGCCAAGGCATTTCAATACCGACTTGCAGTAGCTTTGCTATTCCGCTGCCCTCTGGCTATCTCAGGGTCTCACCACTACACTTCCAGTCTCTGCTGGTCACAATGGGACTCAAACCTGTGCTTAGTGTGACAGCACAGAGCTACTAGACAGGCCAGGTGCAAGAACGAACGAGCTTGGAGATTTTCATCAAACTCCAGCATGGTTTGCCAGTTAGCATCTTCTACCACTGTAGAATTTGCCTCAGGGTTAGGCTCTGCCAACAGTATCGGATGAGCAGTGGCAATCTGTTTTAAATAGTGTTCTTGTTCTGGACAGGAAGATCTCCACTTCACCATGCTGTATTCCAATGCACTTCCCCATGTGTTTTCACAGGAGCCTGGTTGTTTAATCTCACCATGTCTCAGCGTTTAACAGTTCCGGAGGGGGAACAATGTACCCACAGGCTTCAAAGCAGCTGATGGAAACAATATGAAGATAGGTATTTAATGCACCACACTTGCTAACCTACACCACGGGGGAGTGGGGGGAGAGCTTATTTAATAAAAACAGCTTTACAAATGCAGCAGTTGAGGGAGGCAAAATTTAACCCACTTGTCTTTGCTCTGATGTGCTGTGGGGGGGTGGGGTGACTGACCACAGAAAAGCACATCAACAACCCAGGATCCAAACTCCCAGCCCTATAGATTTTCCCCCAATCACTGTGTGTTTTGGATGTGTTGCATTTAGATCAGTGGTTCTCAACCTGCGGCCCAATTAGCACCCAGCTGCGGCCCAGCTCAGCTACGTGCTAAAGCATGGCCCGCATGCTGGGGTCCGCCAGGGTCCCGGCTGCCCAGTGTGGAGGGGTCTGGGGCAGCCGGCCGGCAGCGCACAGCGGGGGTCCAGTCTGCCGCTGCCCTGCCCAGGTAACGCATTGTGGGCTGCACGTATAATAAGTTGAGAACCACTGGCTTAGATTGTAAACTTCTCTGATACTGGGTCTTATTTCAGGGGTCCACAAATATGTTGCTGTCCATTCAGCACAGAGGTTGTCTCACAGGTCCCTCCCTACCGCTTCACAAGGGTGAAGATCCCCCTCCCGACACACACCCACAGCAGCCCATTCACCACTGCGTAATAGCTCCTTTGCACCTGCAGCCCCACCTGGAAAGTTCATTTCAGGCAAATACTTAGTGCATGTGAGACAGCTTTTAATGCGATACAATGGGGGGCACAACGAGGAGAGTCAGCGCCATCCGACTCGCACGCTCTCTGGACCACCGGCAAGTCATCCTTGGAGCACAGTTTGAGAACTGCTGTCTTCTTCTAGTCCAGCCATGGCACAGCTCTATTTAAACCACATCTAGGGGTGAAAGTGAGGCGGTACGGGTCAGCCGGCAAGGACCCGCACCGGCCCGTATCCAGTCCACATTAAAGTTCTGCCGAGGCAGCTCTTTAATGTCCCTGCCCCCTTTGCCTCCCCCGTTGGCGGCCCTGCTGGTAGGGTCCGTACTGGCAGGGCCGCCAATGTATGTGTGCGTGTGGGGGAGAGGGGTGTGGGGGCAGGCGGAGCAAAGGGAGCAGCTGCCCCGGGGGCAGCGATTTAAAAGGGCCCGGGGCTCCAGACGCCGCTACCGCAGCAGTGGTGTCCAGAGCCCCGGGCCCTTTAAATCACCACAGGAGCCCTGGGCAGCGTGGACCAGGTGGCCTGGAAGGACTGGCTAGGGGTGCTGACCCCCAGCCCCACCCCTTCCACCTGAAGCCCCGCGCCCCTTCTGGGGGCCGGAACCGCCCCAGTCCCATACCAGTAAGTGTCCTGAGTTACTTTCACCCCTGACCACATTCGTCCATAGACACACACATTTATAAACATATCACTTAAGATTAGTCATCCAAGGCCAGACCCTCAGTGTGGGTAAGTAAATATAGTTCCATCCAGACTGATTTACACCACCGGAGGATATGGGTCTCAGTATATGTAGCACACAATCCAGCATCTAACTACTACAGTGACTAGCGTTCCATAAACACCTACGACCGATCTGCTGGAACAGCGCCGTCTGGTTCTAGTTTAGACTGCACGTTCCTCTGATCAAGGCTGGAGTCTCTCTCTATGGCTGCACAGCGCCAGGCATACAGAGCAATGCTAGGCTAGAATAATAATGGTGCCTGCTGGAGTGGCAGCAGTGGATACGGACGTCCTGACTAGCCTGCCATAACCGGACATGTAAGACTCGAGCTGGAGGCCAGGAAGACGTTCATGTCCAGGGCTCGGATAATGGGACAGCCCGTGTGTGGATCAGCTCCATTCACACGTCTGTCAGAACAGCTGCCGAGGGAAGGCTTTCAGCCCTATCAATGGAAATGTTCAGAAAGAGATTAGGTGGCGCCCAGAGGGGGTGGGTGAAGAGCAGGGCCTTTCATACACATTCATCACTGGCGAATATTCTCACGAGAGAGGTCTTCTTGTGGCAACCTCGCCACCCAACCCCTAAGCCTACATGTAGGCAACAAGAGTGCTTGGTTATGACGTAATGAAGGGGCAGCATTAAGCAGCGACTATTCTGGGTTTTTAGCTATGCCTCGTTTCTTATTTATCTTTAACAGCATGTCAGCTGTTTACTCTCTCGGGTACCTTTATTAATCCATATATTAGCCTTGTGGTCTGCAGCCCTCCTGCGCTCAGATCTCCAGGTCACTGAGCTGTTCCCCATGTGTCTCCTGCCCTCTCTCATCTGGGTCTCATCTCAGTGCCCAGGTTGAGCATGGCTGAACTGACATGCAACAACCCACAAAACCAGGCAGGGAAGGGCTTTTGGCTTCTTTGGTTAAAATAGTCTCTGGAAACTCTAAAGAAAGCCCGGGACCAGGCTGTATCTAGCAAAAAGCATCTCTGCCTGCAGAGCGATGGACTCTTCCCCACTGAGCCAGAAGCAGTTTCACAGTGAAGTTCAGACTGAATGACATATGGACTATAGCTTGAAAATCTCTAAGGAATGACACGCTATGGATTGGACATGCCCTGCGAGGTCTTTTCCAGCCCTGTGCGTGTAAAGGGGTCATGGAACAATTGTTTCCTGCTCCCCTGTCATTCTTCTCTGAAGCACTGGGTAGAAGCAACTGTCAGAGAGACAAGATATGACTGGATGGATCAACCCTGGTGCTATGTAGCAATTCCTATGTTCCTGAGAGCCAGCGAAAGCCAGCACGTTCCTGATGATGGGAGAGAATGTGAACCATGGCAGAGAGTTTACCATGGAATGTGAACCATGGCAGAGAGTTTACCATGGAACATTATCACATCATAAAAAGTTCCCGTCCAGATGTGGATTCACATGGTGCTAATTGCCAGGAGCAGCTCACTGGGAATCCTCAAATCCTGGAGCAAGGGAGTCGGTGAGTGTTACATTCTTTTTCTCGTATGCAGACTTCGGGGCTCGATGGCCAGGTTCCGTAAGCAGAGGACAGCCTCTCTATCAAGGGAGGCTAGGTGTTGTAAGCTGCTCTACAGATGTCGAGTTGGGCACTCTTCCACCGTGTGAGTTATTGCCTGCAAAGCTGGACCATAGTAGCAGCATGGAGAGGAAACTGGGCCAATCCAGTGCGTAGTTGTGGCAACTTCGGAGAAGCCAGAGCCTCATGAGCCTAATCAAAGGTGGACAATCACGTGGACAAGGAGGCAGTGCAGTGATGGACTCCTGAATGTACTTAGTGTGTTAGACTCTTTCCCAGCGATGCTTCCAATCTATACAAAGGTTGTTTTCAGCCCCTTGGAGCTGCTGAGCGTCCATGCAGGGGAAAGGGCCAGAAGCGGCACTTGTCCAGGACTACGTGAGCTGCTGTAGCAAAAGGGTGGAGAGCGCAGCCGTGATGTCCCACCCCTGTCCGCACGAGTGGGATTCCTCCTTTGGATACGAGCAGACCTACGAACTGGCACTGCATGTTTCCTGTCCAAGAACGGGGCATTGGTCAACAGGAAATGTGACAGTTTGGTTCCATCTGTCACAGCTCTCCAGGCAGATGGAACAGTAATGGCATCTCCTCAAAGGTCTGGTGGAGTTCTGGGAGCTAGCGCGTACAAACTGGAGGTTGGTGTAGAATTCAAGGAGCCACTAATAATACAGGTTGCCAAATCCAGCTGTGACGACACACTGAGTGTGGCAACTGAGCCCCAAACCACAGAGCAGCCACAGCTGGAGCAAACAGCGGGGCCAATACAGATTTGTGAAAGACCGAAGGGTCTGCTCGCTGGGCGGTTCCTGCTAGTTTTCGTATCAAGGCAGTACGGAAAGAGATCTTCATTTTCAAGTATTCCAGGGGAGGCTGATATGTCAGGCTACAGTTGAGGTTTACTCCCAAGTATACGACAGCTGTTTGGAACTGCAGTAACTGTCCTTGTACATGTACCAAGAGGGGACGACTGGCAAGAGCGTTACATGAGGACTGGAGTTATGCAATCATGAACGGGCTGGGAGACATGTGTGCGTGAGCTGCACAACAGTGAATGGTGGAGATTTGCAGAGGTGAGTGGGCAGGAAGGATCCACAAGACAATCTCTCCACTAAGCTGCTGTGCAGACTCTGACCTTTCTGCACTTTATCAGCAAACTGTCGGTGACAGATGAGAGGCAGAGATGGAAGGGAAGACCACACAGTACCGGCCTCGTATTTCATTTATTTTTCACGTGGCGGGGGCAGCCCAGGGAAGGAAATGAGTACTGACCCTGGTATAGTGGCAGTTTAAAGTAGGATTGCAGAAACCTACTAGAAACCCGCTGGAACTGGTACAAGACCCCCAGCAGGAGCCAGCAATCTGCATACTCTTGCCCACCCCCCGTAAAGTTTACCCAGGCAGCAAATTAGCTTTTGAAGGGATTGGGGGTGGGAAGGGAGTCAAACGTTGAGAAAGGGTGGTCACGTTACAGACTGATTCTGGCAGGGGTGGAAACAGAGAAAGGAAGAGCTGGTGTCTCCACGGTCTAGCCATACAACTGTGCTTGGCACCAAGCTTGATAGCGTACACAAAGATAGCTCAGGAAGGGTGCATACAGAGTGAACGAACATGCACCTGAAGGGATGGAATCAATCAGATGCCATATTGCCAACCTTAACCATTCAAAAATCATAAGATGGACCCACAAAATCATGAGATTGATTTATGAGATTTTTTTTTAAATAATCTGGGTTCTTTGTATTTGCCTTCTAGTTTTTGAGCCTGTAGGGTTCATGTTTTCAAACTTTTCTGTACAATTACGAAGACTAGAAACTTACGTTTTTTTAAAAAAGGGAACCTGAGATTCTCACATATTCACAGGACTCCAGGAGTTGGGGCTTTAAGTAAAACACAACATATTGCAATATTTGCAATAAAATCATGAGAGCTGGCAACATGTTTTACAAATTCATTTCTGCTCTTATGAAGCCAACGAACACATCAGTATTCACACAGTGAACCGTGCACGTAGGTACTTACCCATGGCACATATACAGATCAGTTTTAGCTATAACTGCCTTCAGCCACCAGAATGGGAGGGTTTGTCTTAATATTATATGGACCTGTTCTCAGGTGCCAACGTTTCTAAGGGTAGAAGAATGCTTTACAAAACTTTATATGACTAGACATTTTTTCATGACTTCAAAAATCCAATTAATACTATTTGTATTTTTAAATTTCAACATTCCCTTGCCTCATGCTAGTATATGGGATCCAGGAAGGAAGATGGACTGGAAACAGGAAGTGAAAGTTATCAATCTAGCTTCATTCCCCAAGCCTAGTAAAGGGTAAGAAAAGTGAACAGGAGGGTGTGGTGCTTAATGATTAGAGCAGAGAACTTGGAATTAAGATTCACGAGTTTTAGTCCCAGCCCTGACAGACTCACCATTTGCCCAAAGGTTACCTGGGCGAATAAAGACTCCCCTTCAGGCTGACCCATGGAAAGCCATGTTGAGTCCATCGTTCCTGGAAGCTGCTCTTTGTATGCATGTCAGTTTTAATGTCTAGCCTTTTCTATTTGGTTTTGCAACTGCGCACAACTCAGAAGCAACCTCAGAAGCTTCCATGATGTTCTGTTAACATCATGACCCTCATTAGGTCCTGATCCTTCAACCTGATTTACGCCCATGTAGAGTCCCACTGAAGTCAACTGGGCTTAGCATGGGTGTTGGAGGCTGTCTATGAAGATTTGATTTAACACCTCAAACACCCATGTGCAATATTTTTTTATTTCAGTCACCAGACCCTTTCTCCAGAGTCCATTCTGCAATACACGGACAGACTTGCATTCTGCTTTGAATGGCATTTCACTCTCTCAGGACTCAGCAAAAACTTCACTGTAGTCCATTATTTTCAGGCATCCAGCACTCTGGCATCTGGCTTCTTGCTTTGGTGTTTAATTTAATTGTTCCCAATAGAGAGAAATAGCACTCAACCTCCAACCCCCTGCTCCACAGAAACCTGTCATGGGAAAACCCTCCTGAAGCTATGACCCATAGTCAAACAAATAGCTGACCGAAAAGATATGCCTTTTGCCATGCTGAGAAGGCCGGTAAATACAGACTCTGATCTCCAGTCCTCCAGAGCACACCTCTAAGAATCACTCAGCTAATGCCAGCTATCATGATGGGGCATGCAGAGAGAGGCAGTCTAGTTTCTAAGGTAGGACAGCGTGTAATATGGAGAAGGTCTCAATAATATCACAAAGCGTAGAGTTAAGATACATGCAGCATAGTATTTATAGCTGATTGTACTATCAGATAGAAGAGCTCCTATCACCAAAGGTGCTGGAACTAGGGGTTCTGAGGAGGTGGCAGCACCCCCGACTTGGTTTCCATCATATACAGGTGTCACAGTTTGGTTCAATGACTCTCAGCACCCCCACTATGCATATTGTTCCAGCACCATGAAATCAGAAGAGAAAAGTATGTACAATTATACTTTCACTGACTGCTTAGCCACCATGATATTTGTTTCTGTGCTCCCCTTTACTAAGTTACACCTACGCCCTAGCATGGGTCTTTCCACCACCACGACTTAATGCCTTTGCTTTGTTAACTCAAGGATAGAGAAATTGGCTAGGAACCCTGAGATCCAGGTTCTAGACTCCCTACTAATTCCATCCTGTATATTATTAATGGTGTGTATAATGCTGCCTTATTAAAGACTTGTGTGTCCATTTGTATAAGAATTGTTCCATCTTTAACAGATCAGATGACTTCTAATCTCTACGATTTACACGACTACAAATGGGAAAACATGTTGGCAATTTGGGAAAGAAAGATTAGGGCTCCCTCATCCCATCTCATTTCTTAGCAGTTACTGTTTAAGTCATAGGGCACAGATACTGTAAAACAACTGGCATAATTTTCATTAAAAGCTCATACGTGTATGTACCGTGTGCAGCCCAAAGCTAACCTGGGAGATGAGCAAAGGTTGAGCTTATCATCCTGAGTGTTCTGGAAGAAATTCTGAAAAGTACTTACGACGAGACACTGGAAACAGCGTGCAATAAATTATAAATAATAATGGATATTTTTATGGGCATCTAATAAAAATCAGAAGTGGAACTTCTTCAGTGAAACACTGTGAGGTACACATGAGGGCAGGGAAGAGCAGGAGAAGCAGCTTAGAACCTCGGTACCCAAACAGCTAATTTTCTAATCACTGAACATCCTTTTTTACCTTTATTTTTACATGATGCTACATCGACCCCAACCCCACTTCCTTGCCTTGTCCTTTTACAGGTAAAATTGCAGACGGTTGGGCTATGCTGCAGCTCGGACACAGAACGAGAAGCGATTTACTCTCAGCCTAAATTATTCAAAAGAAAAGGGACTGCGCATCTTTAACAAGCCATCATTTTATGAAGCAAGGTTAACATTTTTACTTGATTCAGTAGAATATTATAAACTCTCTCAGGTCCATTTGAGGACGTTCTTCTTGGAGCAAAAGAAACAGACTCAGCACTTTTTATATTATTTAGAGAATAAAATTAACCCTCAATGGCCCAAGCTGGTATTACTCCTCCCCAGTTAAATATGGCACGCTCAGCAATTTCCCCCCCATATATAATTACAGGCTGCTATCCATCATCTGTAGGAGAATGCTTTTCTGACACTCCAAAAGTGACGCGGTAAGCACTTTTACTAATAGAATAAATATTCTAAATATCTCTTTTATATTTTCATTTAAATTGGAATATTTTAAAATAATTGTACACATAGTGCCTGGATGGCTAGTACTGCGTTTAGAGGGAGATTGCCAGATTACTTTATTTCACCTGGGAGGGAACGTTTACTCTTCACCCAGTCCCCTCCCTGTACTGCTACAAAATGTAATTAGGCCAAAAGGTTAATTTATTAGCATTTTTCTCCTCTGCTGCTGCTATTCCACTCACCTTAGAGCTCTTCCTTTTCGCTTTTCTTCCTCCCTTTTGATGGTTCTGCTTTGCAGTTCTCTCTCCTAGGGAATCTGTATATTTCATGCTGCTTTAGCAAATCCATCAGGCACAATCCTATGTCACAGCAGAACCGCCACATGGTCTGTGACAGTGCATGTGCCTGCTCCATTCATGGGGAAACAGTAGCTCCCTCCCCTCACTGCAGAATCTGAGGACTTGTTGCTCCAACTCTGCCTCTTTACTCCCCACAACAAAATGTATCTCTACCCACCCTCAAGAGAAAAGCCCACAGCCGCAATTATGGGGTTATGCCCTGGGAGCAAATTTACTGGAGCCTTCGTCCCTATGGGGCTGGACTCCACTGCTGCAGAAACAATCCCAGAGCAGAGCAGCACATTTCTGGATTGTAGCCTTGTTTGCAAGAATTGTAACCTCGACCAAAGGCCTCCTCAGGCTCCATTTCAGAGCAGCGCATGCCCAGATATACAATGGTTAAGTCCCCAATGGATGGTAGCCTAAAATGTAAGGGGGGAAAACTTCTAAGACCAACAAGTGTGCAAAACTGTGCCTAGGCAAACACTTATTCACGTGTATCTATGAAATGCAATAAAATAAGGTCATCCTGCTGGGATGGCACCCTGAGGTTTGGCAGACCCAATATCAACAAATTATTACTTCATTAGTAGTTTGTTTTTCAGCCGAAGAGCCAGTGCAAAGCACTGTTTGCAAAGTTCCTGTCAGGTTTAAATATGGTGTCCAGGTTCTCTAACTAGGAGAGGTTGGCTTTTCCCTGAACTTCATACTTGATAGCATATACACCTCCTTTTTCATGAACGAAAGCAGCTGTGGCAAGAGAAAAAGCCCTTTTGGAGGCACTTATCGGACATCTTTTCTCTATCAAAGGCTTCCAAAACATGTCCTATTATGGGAAATTTCATGGACAGGAGTAGACGACTTTTCTTGGCAGCCTAGGTGAACAGAAGCTAACTGAATACGTGTAGGATTCTGCAGGACAGAATGACATAGTGCAGACAGTGGTGAAATGGCCTGTCAGAAAACCCACCGCAGTAGCCTACGCTACAACCGAACAGGCAAACGGTTCAGATTCATAGTGAAAGGGCATAACGAAGCGGGGGCTGGATGTTTTTCAGAATCTTTGCCGTTTTCAGACAAAGACATTGTTTATTCTGTTTGAAAATTAACTGCCCAATTCTTTATGAACTATGACTTCCTGCTTCCAGAGCAGGGAGGGTTCTCACATGACAACATCCTTGGAAAGCATTGTCTTGCCTAAAAGGGTTTGAGATGAGAACAAGAGGACAAGAAATGTCGGTTCATATCCTCGCTCACCACAGCGGTAAGAGATGGGAGATGAAAGGGAAACTGTTATATTAAAAGGTGAAGCAAAGCCCGCAGAATTAATGTGAGCAGATTGAAGGGAACCTTAAACAAAGAAAGGAGATCTCTAGCAGATACATCTAGCTCTCGAGTTAGAAAGCCATAAGGGTTCAGTACTGCAGGAGACACCCTGCAACGTTCTACAAGGCTGGAGCTTGTGAAAATGTCTCCAATCCCACAAAGCGTGGGTTTGAAAAGCAATATGACTGAATGGATGGGAAAGGAATCACCACCAACCTGCCTTTCCCATCCAACAAACCTGCAACAGCTACAGGCAACGTTCTAAATGAGAGGGCTCTCTCTGAAAGACACATTTGTTTTCTGTCTAATGAACGTTGAACCTCAAACAGTGGCAAATCTAGGGTCTAGAAATGCAGCTGGAAATTTCACAAGATCAGGCTCTCACCAGAATTTCAAGGACAGAAATATCATAGAAACGACCTCTTCTCTTAGCATGTCATATTTCTATTTCTTGCCCCAGCTGAAGCTAGCAAGTGCAAACACAAGCATACCAAATTCTAAACAGAAGATGTTCCCTGAATAATTCTGAACTTCAAAAATAGTTTGGGGCAAGTTCTGGACAAATGATCAGGTCTGGTCTTACTTGAGTCAAAGTGTTCATCCTTGTTTGTCTGCCCCCTCCAGGCCAAAGTGCTAAATACCCAATGGGAAAGCCGTGAGCCATGTTAAAAGTGAAAACACGAATCTCTTGATCACACAGATATGATGTTACCTCATTGTGGCATCAGTTTGAAGTCTATAACCTTTTAACAAATTAATACCTTATAGTTACTGAATGTGTGAGAGAATGTTGGTCTATTTCAGTACTTCCCAAGCCACGGTCCATGGACCACGAGTTATTCAGAGTTCTAGCTGGTCACATGGTACTGGCTCTCCTTATTTTCATTTGCTGTATCACTTTAAGACCATCTATAGACATATTCAATACTTCCCTGATATTAAATTTGCCGCAATTGCAGAAGTTGCCTTAGGAATGTTATAGGATCAGAGGGGAGGCAGTCTCCTAAAAATTATGTGATGACAATGGGAAGGGGGCACTGGCCTGTGAGATGTTGGATGGGAGGAGCTGGAGTCCATGAGAGATGCTCTCTATTACAGCATGGATTAGACCACGAAAATGGTTGGGATCCCCTAGACTATAACAGCCATTATCTGGCAGGAGACTTTAGACTTCTAGAGGATTGAGTACTGAGCTCATTGGTTTTATCACAGCTCATTCAGAAAGCTTTGATCACCCTGTTTAAAATTCATACATTCAGTTGTGACACTTCTATCACAACCATTTGATTTTCTACAGCTTCCTCTGATTGATTTTTAATTTCTATTTCCATTAATCAAAATGTATCAAAGTTCAGAGTGTTCAGACCTTTAGGTAAGACTGAAGATCACATGCATTTGTGAATGATCTTATAATTATTACTTTGTTAACAATAATTAGTTAGTTTTACACTGTCACTCTCATACTAGAAACCTGACTTAAATTCCTTTCTATTTTTGCATCTGTAAATAGCTGCTGGTAAATTTTGCAGGTGCAAATTCATTTGCAAATAACATAAGTTAAAAGTATTCGTGTCCGCATCTGTGCCTGCAATTAACACAGTAAATACAGTGTCGCTTCACAAGCACCTGCGAAATTGGACTCGGTTATTTGCTAGCACAAAGTGGAGGCCAAGGTAAGATGCCTTTTAAAAAGTTATTTGTGTAACTGAGCCATGTAATTGCAAAGACCCCATTGAAAATCACTGCAGCTTTTAGCCAAAGCAGCAGTAGAATGAACAGAACTACGTAGTAGTATGTAAAGCCACGTGTCTTGGCACAGTGGGGAAAGGGAAATACTGCGTTCAACCAAGCCACGTAACGGCCGCACAGAAAAGAAAGCTCTATAAAGCTGTGAAGCAGACAAAGTTCCTGGTGACTAGTCTAACCAACAGCACAATTTGGGTGAAGAGGAGCTATGCAGGCACAGAATCTGAAGAACAGAGCTCTCCCGTGCATTCCTGCGAGCACAGGTTTCCCTGTAGACCAGGCGGGGCATCTCAGTGACTCACACTGTCTCCAGTCCAGCCCTTTGAGCAGGTTTTGGGAGGTGGAGGGAGAGGCATTTCTGCTAAGCTCTGGCTTTACCAAGTGAATCTTCGCAGCCTTGCCAAGGACAGCATGTGGGGAACAGAGGCGACGCAGGCTCTAAGTAACTGAGAAATTAAGCAGACTTTGGACCTCTGGGTAGCATACTCCTTAAGCAGCAGAGAGAGACCATGGAAGGTCTCAGCGTGAAAAGATGTCAGACCAAGCTCAACTTTTATTTCTATTGCATGCTGCCCAAATCACTCCTTTTTAGACGGAAGTTTCTGAGACTTCTCCATGTCTCTCTCCAGGATGACCATGTTCCTTTATGCTGCTGCTCTTCCTACGCATAGGGTCATCAGCTGAAGTGTCAGGAGCTTGGGGACAGCTTTGCACATCCACTCTAGATATCTATGAAGCCCACTAGGGACCTCACTATGTCAATCTGATTAACATAGGAGGCATCCGGACAGGATGGTTATGGCCACCAGGACAAAACTGGCAGACAGATGGCTAGAAATGCAAGTTAAATTTCCCAAGTCCTATGATGTTTCACAACACTGAGTTTTCAACGAGGAAGGGTGGCCTCAAAGAGACAGGGCTTCAGGTCTCACCTCTGCCACAGACCTCCTGTGTGTGCCCTAGGCATAGAGGTTCTCTCTCTGTCACAGAGAAGGAATAAAACCTCCCTTTTCCCACCCCTTGTCTGTGTTATCTACTTAGATTGTCAGCTCTTCAGGGCAGGGACTGTCTCTTACTATACATACAGCACCTTGCACAGCGTGACACCGATCTCAGCTGGGCCTTTAGGTGCAACGGTAATACTATACAACCGACAACAAACAGCACTAAGTGTTGGAAGTTTTGCAGAACCTCTGAAGAATTCCACCCTGGTGGCTCTGATAGGAGAATACACTGATGGCACCATACTGCAGCCCCTTTGCTTCTTTTCTCTGTGTGTGAGGAAACAGCCCTTTTGCCCATAAACCTTTGGAAATGCACAGGGCTGCTGTTCATCATGTCCAGGTGTTCCACAGCTTTCAGCTCTACTACTCCCCTCGGTGTCATAACCAGCATGAAAAACAGCTTCTGGGTTACCAATACACCTACCTTCCCTCCTGCAGGGACTCAGCACCGCCTAGCAATCACAGCAGTCAACTGAAACCGAGAAAGATGCACTGAGAGCCAGTCACCTCTTTACCTTTTCGCCCAGGGGGCAGTAGCCTTTGAGGAAATCCTGGCACACTTCAGCTTTCCTGGACACGTAGACATGGCTGTAGGGGCAGTCGCTGTTGTTGCAGATTCCTTTCAGGAAGTATAAGCACACTGGCATCTGCAAGGGTAGAAGACGATCAAACGGTTACCCCTCCCGCGTAGATTAGGAGCCGTTCCAACACCCAGAACTGAAATAAAACCATGACATGCATAAAATTAAGATATGCCTTTTGCCAGCCACTGATCCCGGGGGTATTTTTAGATCCTCTATCGGTCTCTTGCAACAGAGCTCTCTGACATTACATGGTCCCAGTGTATAAAGGCGGGGGCACACACACTGCTTTAGCATCCTTCAGGCTAGCTCCGAATGGGGTGGAATTAATGAAATTGCAATCGTGGTGAAAAGTGCCCCTTTACAACATAGTGAAGTGATGGGGGAGTCGCTAATAACTCAAACGTCACTGGCAGGGCCTTACGGGCACAAGCTCCGTGTCAGACTGAACTTCCTTTGCCTCCATAAAGCTGCCAACACTCCTGAGTAACCTTGAATTGGAGAGAAGCAGGTTGCTGCTCTCCAAATTCTTGCAATGTTTTTAAGCAGAAGTCTCACTGTCCGGGGCTTACACTTCATTTTCAGGGAACACAGAGTCCGGCATTCCCTGGAGATGGAACTTCAGGAATCTCAGACAGCGTGGTCCTAAAACAGAGGTTCTCAACCCAAGGGTCATGACTCCCCGAGGGTTGAAACAGAGGCGTCTCACCTTGATCTTTCCCGTTGCTAATCAGGAATGAGGGGGTGGGCTAGAAGGGAAAGGGCCCCATCAAGGGGTCCCGGGATGGAGAAGGTTGAGAATCACTAACACATTTTAAATTTTTCTTTCACCAGCAACTGTCTTGCTTCAAACCCAGATTTCAGAACCGTTTTCCCTAGGTGTGTGACCTGTGGTGACCTAGGCCACGGGAAGTCTTTGTCTTGGCTAGAAAAGGAAGAGGATACACACTATCATCATAGGACCTAATCACATCAGCCATACCATCAGGGGCTCGTTCACCTGCACATCTACCAATGTGATCTATGCCATCATGTGCCAGCAATGCCCCTCTGCCATGTACATTGGCCAAACCGGACAGTCTCTACGCAAAAGAATTAATGGACACAAATCTGACATCAGGAATCAAAATACTCAAAAACCAGTGGGAGAACACTTTAACCTGTCTGGTCATTCAGTGACAGACCTGCGGGTGGCTATATTACAACAGAAAAACTTCAAAAACAGACTCCAAAGAGAGACTGCAGAGCTAGAATTGATATGCAAACTAGACACAATCAACTCCGGTTTGAATAAGGACTGGGAATGGCTGAGCCATTACAAACGTTGACTCTATCTCCCCTTGTAAGTACTCTCACACTTCTTATCACACTGTCTGTACTCGGCTAGCTTGATTATCACTTCAAAAGTTTTTTTTCTCTTAATTAATTGGCCTCTCAGAGTTGGTAAGACAACTCCCACCTGTTTATGCTCTCTGTATGTGTATATATAGATCTCCTCATTATATGTTCCATTCTATATGCATCCGAAGAAGTGGGCTGTAGTCCACGAAAGCTTATGCTCTAATAAATTTGTTAGTCTCTAAGGTGCCACAAGTACTCCTGTTCTTCTTTTTACACTATAGTGTATGTTTCTTTACTTTAAAAGGCGACCATGGAGCAGAATGCCATGGGGAACACTGAAAGGAAAAGGACCGGTCTGATTCTTTCCCCAGGGCTCTCTCATTCTGCAGTGACATACAAGTGTGTTAGACAACCGGTGCCTCAGATCTGCAGGCAGCTCTCAACAGAATGCACATTCCGGAAGTCATTCTTTACAGTCGTTTTGCGATACTACAAGCAAAGTGAAACAGTGAGAAATCAAGGATCCTTATGGTTATGCCTCAAACCACAAACTTTCCCTTCACACAGCTGTTATAATTAAAAACAAATTACCAGCCTGCTGTGATATTTCAGATTTTTCAGTCAGCGGCTACTGCATTCAACTTCCAAAATTGACTAGCCAGTTACAAATCTGTACGTTAGCCCATAAGAGAATGTAGCCCTTTGGATCTGTGCCGAGCCCCTATTCGCAGATGGCAACGTGCAGTTTCCGAAGCTGCTGTTCTGGTCCATTTGTCCTCCTCTCTTCGTGCTTTGCTCTTCATTCCTGATCCCCCTCGCCCCACAGACACACACTGCTCACCTAAATTCAAAATTTACTTACTGCACGGCAGCATATCAAGCCCCCAGTTCATGGCTATCATCTTATTCCTGCAGGTTCAAATATCCCCAACCCAATATTTACAATTCTGCAATAACTGCAGCTGATGTTCTATGGAAAAGTCCATTTCCCTGAAGGACAGATTAGGGTTTTCACTAAATGGGCTCACTTGAGTGAGACACACAGAGAGGGGTGGGGGTTGGGGAAGCAGAAAGGAAAGAAAACAAAAGGGAAGAGTTTATTTTTAATTGTCTTTTAACTGCAGACATTAACATAAAGGACAAGGCTCTAGGGCTGTCTTTTTTGTTGGTGGTGGTGGTGACCGTAAATGATTCCTTTAATGTAGTTTTTGATATAGAACCCAAATTAGCTCTAATAAAAAGGGATAATAAAGCCGGCTCTTATACAAAAATAAACTCCTCCTAGCTGTCAAGCCTGAACCATTATCAAGAGGAAGCCACATTCTCATTTCAATTAACCTTGTTTGCACCCCACTACGTCCACGCAAATAACAATAACATTAATTCAAGGCACTGGTGCGGGGCCTCCATATTAGACAGCTTTGAATATGTACATGCTTTGGAGCTGGCAGCTAATGAACCCGAAACTCAACGTGAATTTCCAAATTGCTCACAACAGAGTTTTGAAGCTCTATTAGGGAGAAAAATGCTGATTCTTTTCAAGTTCCTCAAGGGGAAAAGCTGTTGTAACAGCAGCATGCCTCTGCCCAAGTCCTAGCCTCTCGCTAACCTTCATTCGCAAACCCATTCATTCACACTTACTGTTCTCCCTAAATCATCAGGAAGAGGCAGGGCCTGCTTCTCCACACAGCCCCACCCCACAACCCAACAGCAATTTCAGATCCACTCTTGGCCAAGCTGGCTTTGTTCTGGATGCCTGCTCCTCAAAGGGGCTGCGGCCGAACCGGCATCCCGCACCTTTACCTGCCCTCCTGTCAATACCTGCCTCGCTTTCTCTGCCATTGATACGGTAACAGCAGCTTTGCTTTTCAGACTGTACGCAGGGTACCAGTGCAAATGAAACTGATCTCCCTCAAGGTCTACTTAATCCTGCCTCAACACCGGGGATGGACTAGGTGCCTCAACGCAGGGGATGGACTAGGTGCCTCAACACCGGGGATGGACTAGGTGCTTCAACGCAGGGGATGGACCTCTGGAGGTCCCTTCCAGCCCTACATTTCTAGGATTCTCCCCTTACCAGGACAGCAAAATACCAAACTCGTCCTAATCTCTGCTTTGGACAGCCCCATGTCGTGCCTGCCATGTGATCTAGGCTAGAGGGAGTATAGCTTATGACCGGGGAGAAGAATCTGCTATAACCCAGGGACCAATTGGTGCCAACTGGCAGAGGGCATGGAGGGTTTTACAGGGATATATACATAATAGTTCACCAAAGAGTGGCACGAAAGGTCTCTACCGAGAGCCAGTAGCCCATTATACTCATTACAAAACGTACATATGGATATGATTTCTAAAGTTATGTATCTATCATGAAAATTATGTTCTTAAGATCATGGAGTCAAGGCCCGTCACCAGGAGGTGACATATCTCAGACAGGTTCCTTTCCAGCAGGAGATGCCAGACACTGATCTCCCTGTCCGATCATATGTGTATTATCTGCCTCCCAGTGGAGGCCTATTTGCATACTGAGCCAGGTGCCTGTCAAAAAGCTGTGAAATCTAGAAGAGAAAATCTATAGGAAGAAACAAAACAGTGGGGGAGGGAAGTGCCCTGTTTACAAATGAAGACAAAGGATGGGACTTGTATATCTTGGAACGCAAAGGAACACACTGGGTCCTTCGCCTAGGAGGTAAGCTGTCCGTGTGTCTGTCTCATAGAAGGATCCATACCAAGCCTGGCTGTAAAAGGCTCCAAGGACTTAGGGTGAGCACTATTCTATAAGACATGAGTCTAGCTTATAGAATGTGTGTTATGATTTTATTTCATATGTAGCCATTTGTTTCCAATACATCTCCTTGGTATTACTTGAATTTATTTCATATGTAGCCATTTGTTTCCAATACATCTCCTTGGTATTACTTGAATCTCTGCTTTGCTAAATAAACGTATTCCTGTTTTCACCATAAACATTGTGACGTTACACTCCATAATATTCATGGAAAGATTGTTATGATATGAATATGGCATAACTAAGATATGTTTTGTGCAAGATGGGTCATGTGAGATATCACTGGAAAGGTTATGATTTACTGAATGTGATTATCCAGTTTGTATGCATGCATCATTTCTGTATCTAAAGGTAGGAATATTGACTATGTAACAATTACAACTGTGTGTGTACTTGGGAAACACCCACCAGACAACAGGCATCAGCCTTGATGGGCTATTAAGGAAGAAACCATAAGACTTTGAAGATACTAATATCTCTCCTTCCTGAGAAGCTGGTACATTGCTTTGACACTACAAGGTCAGGTGGTCATGTCACCTGGTACTAATCACCATCTTGGACTTCTAGGGATTTTCCACTAAAAGGGGGGGAGAGTTGAGTCCAGGCTGGAGAAGGGATCTGGTCTGTGAATACGGTGTCTGAAGATTTAAGCTGCAAGCAGGGTAGCTAACCTTCACAAATTTCTGCATCCCGCTCAGAAGCAACATTTAGGGTGAGAAATTACTTCCTGAAACCAGTCTCTAAGATCTTAAGCTTAGTATGCATGTTTTGTTTTATTTGCTTAGTAATCTGCTTTGTTCTGTCTGCTATCCCTTATAGGCACTTAAGATCTGCCTTTTGTAGTTAATATCTATCATGAACGTTAATTTCTTGAGATCAAGGCATCAAGGCCTGGCTTTGTTTATTATAAAACCCAGTTTGTGCAATTTATAACTGGGGGGGGGGGGGGGGGGGCAAGAAGTTGTGCATATCTTCCTCCATATTGAGGGAGGGGGCAAATTTATGAGCTTACGTTGTATAGATTTCTCTACAGCGCAGGACATTATTATTTTGGGTACTTTCCAGAGGGGAGCTGCACTTGAGTGCTGGGTGATTTCCTAGCTGAGTCTTCTCATAGAGAGCTGCCTGCAGTCAGTCAGTCAGTGAGTGCGTGCGCTGCCAGAGGCCGGAGAGCCTGATTCAGCAAAACAGGGAGAGGGAGCCCAAGCTAGTGGAGCAGGCAGGCTCAGTGAAACCCCAGTACATCAGGTGGCATCCCAGATTGGGGGTCCAACCAGTCACAAACATATCTAAGTGCTGCATGTTAAGCGCAGTGGTGATCTGAGGCAGAACTAGTAAGCTGGGGTGCACTGTTTCTTTCGAAGCGGCGAATCTGTGAACGCTGTGAGCGTCTAGCACACCAGGGGCTGGATGCTCCAGGGAGATGCTCGGAGCGCTCAGGGGTTGGAGTGTGCCAATTGCTAACCGGTAGAGAGAGCAGGGCTGGTAAGGCCTAGAGGGGAGTGCTTGTATTGCCCGTGGCTAGTGGAGCTGGGGAGTTGACCGCTGACAGGCAAGCACAGACAAGGCTTCCTCGTACCCAGGGCAGGTGGTAGTGAGGTGCTTCCCAGCCCTGGATGTCCCTGAAGCGTCACACCTGCCCACCATGAGGCACAAAGGGCTGGACAAATTTTGAGCAGAAGGTTAATAAAAATGGTCCTGGTTATTTGTTCTGTAGAGGCCAGTCACTGTGCACCACATGACGTGTCAGAAGAGAGGGTCTAATTACCTATCTAGGAACTTCCACGGCCGTATTATCAGAGCATCTCACAATAATTAATGGAGCAACTTTTGCTACACCCCTGTGTGGTACAGAAGGTCGTCCCCCTTTTACAGATGGGGAACAGAGGCACAAAGCAGATGAAGTGATTTGCCCCAGGTCACACAGGAAGTCTGTGCCACAGCCACAAACTGAACCCAGGTATCCTGAATCCCAGCCCCATGGCCTAACCACTAGCCCATTCTTCCACCACTGGGTAAGGCCCCCAAGGAGATTTCACGTTACCTCAGACCAATACGGAACAACGGCTCACATGTGAAAATGAGCAGGGCTATTCTGGTGGGGCCCTGAGCGTCTCGCTCCCACACAGAAAAACAAAAGGTAAATCAGAGTAAAATAAAGGGACCGGCTGCAAAATCCCATGCACCATTCACAGCCATTAGACTGCTTATTATCTAGTAACCAACCAACAATGCACTAAGGTGCTTTCAACAGAACAGCTTCTCCCACATAAAGGCTACAAGCAGAGCAACCGCTCCATTGTCCCGAGAATATCGTGCCCATGTGCACGTTCCACTAGGGGCTTCCACAGCTGCAGTAACTTTTCCACTGACTAGCCCGTCAGCTGCAGCAAAGGACCAACGGGCGCTTCCTTACAACGCGCCGCAGCATCCACCGATCACGCTGACCTAGAGCTGCCACGGAGACGTCAGCAGGCGAAGGAATGCTCCGCTCACCTTGCCAAACTGGGGGATTTTCAAGGGCGGAAGCAGCCTGGATTTGTGTGCCTGTTTTCCTGCAAAGCTACATGAGCTTTACGCACATAGAGCTCTAACAAGCTATAAAATCCATGTGCTCAAACACCAGAGTACTGGGCATGTTAGAAAAACCTACTGTGCCCAGACAATGCCTGGGCATGCTCCCTCTACGCACGCACGCTCCTGCGTAGCAATATTAATGACAGATATTTTGGAGCATTGACAAGCCTGAGTTACAGTAAACCACATTAACTGCCCTCATCCTTGTGCTCTTTTTACACTCACTCGTGCTAAGGGGAACCATCACAGGAGACGTACTGCTCCCATGTGAGCTGGTGGGAAAGGTGCATGTGGGAGCATCAGTGGCTGAGAGTGGTGGGTTAGTGATTTCTGGATCACTACCAGTAACAGCCGCAAACTAGGTGGCGCAACAGGGAGGAGGTGAGGCTTTAACACGTGAAGGTGCAAAATGGACATAGTGGCACCGCGAACAGCTGATTTAAGCAGCACAATCTAAACTGGGTATTTCCCAGCCTGTCTGAGGCACTGTACATTTCTGTAAGGGTGCGGGAGGACCACCAACCCCGCAGGAGAGGGCAAGATGGACAGCTGTAAACGCTGGAACCGCTGGCTAAAGCACGATAGGACTATGAAGCTTACCAAGCAGAGGGTACCAGCAAGTGTTGTGTATGTTCAGAGCACAGATATTTAGGGGTGGACTGATGGGGGCGGGGGCAGCGAGAGGGAAAGAATCTTATTACCCTACAATTTAGGAAGATTTACACTGATTTCCTGGCAATTTACTCTACAAGAATCTACCCAGTGATCAACCCCAGATCTGATATGGATGGAGACTGGTACCTCTTCACCCACACTCTGCTTTGAAGTTAACAATGCCAAGAGAAAGTCACAAAAGCTCAGCTCGAATAGTTAAAACAATAAATAACCACCCAAAACTGCTCATTTGAAGAGCAAGTGGAATTTGCCCTGCCTGGCAAATTCCAAGCAGCAGAAAACCACTTTCCTTCCTTTGCTGAATGAATTCACCTGTCTCTCTCTTTGGATTGGTGTGTGATAAATGAGGCTAACATCACCTTTGCTAGTAATCACACAGGTTAACAGGAAGCTACAGAAGTGAATGCCGGAGTCGCCTCTTGCTTTGGGGAGCCTGCTCCCTGAAGCCATAAATCACAGTGAATGGGCTCTGCACTCAGCAAAGAAGGCTGTTTCTCTTCCAGCCCACACTGACTACAAGATGGCAACCGGGGACCTTTGAACCGTTTAAGGGAGACTAATGCTGGGGACAGTCACTTTCCCCCTTTGGTAGCACAATGGACATTTTGGGAAATGCACTTACAATATTGGTTTTTCAGATGTACAGGAAACCCTGCATGCTCTTCTATGTCCAAGGCTCACTGCTATGACAGTTACTGCTTCTGGGTGGAGAGACGGCTTTGCTGACAAAACTATCCCTGGTAAAGGAAACCTACAGGTGGACAGAGTCCAACAGAAGCCTACAATCCTGTTCTTCTATCAGGGCACTGTTTTGTGGGAATGATCTTGCCACCTTTCCTCACACAAACGCCCTTTGAAGTCATTCTGCTCTCTAACACCTGAATACGATTTATCTCTAAATCAAAAAATGCCAGCTACCCAGCACACGGGGAGGGGTGTGAAATCCCAAATGTATGTAATAAAAACCGCTTGTGATACCCTGCATGACACACAGGGACAGGACTCTTGCCAGGGGCATATTAAGGCTCTGAATCAGGAAAGCGTCATCATTCAGGACAGCACTTAGGTACATTCTTAACTTTAAGCATCATTATTATGCTTTAAATTGTGGTGGCCCCACTCAGGATCAGGGCCCGTCGTGCTGGGAGCTGTACGAACACAGGACACAGTCCCTTCCCTGGAGTCAGAGAGAATAAGCCTGTGCTCCAGTGCTGTCTGGAACAGGGATGGCTAAGGCAGGCCTCTAGAGGAAACAGAGGGGTGCTGGGAAAGGTGAGGAAGTGGTCAGGAAGCCAGGAGGAAGAGACTGGGTAAGGTAAGGACTGTGGACTTTCCCAGCTGACACAGCTTAAGCTTTATGCTTGCTTGGGGAGGGGAGTTTGGGCCGGGCTGCAGACAGCCCCAGGTCCTGAGTCTCAGTAGGCCAGGATAGCGAAAATGCCCTGCACAGGATTGTGTGCACCTTAAAGTGACCATGCAGTATTTTCTCTCTTTTCCGGTGTCACCCCCATCCCATTCCCGCGGCCTATAGCCCATGTGGCATTGTCCCGAGCTATTTTCACATCTCCACCCAGAAAGGTCCAATAATTTTAACCTGTGTTTAGAAATAAAATCTGGCCTGCTCCTGACTGAAGGCATGGATTGGGGGTGAGTGGGCAGGACAGAGCGGGACATGTGGGGGAGGCAGGGATGGTGAAGTGGGCTGCGGATGAGAGGCACACAGACTGGAGGTGAGGGACTGCATGGCATGGTTCTATGCTATCTACTCTAGGAATGGGAGATTCTCACCCTTGCCCTTTAATAAGTGCAAACAGGCAGCAAAAGGTCAAGCTGTTATTTTAGGGGCACCCTTAAGATTGGGTGGAGGGAACGGGGTAGCTCTGGGGAACTGGCTGATCATTTCCAGCCATTTCACTCTAAGGGGTTTCTCTGAGGTTGGACACGTTCAGTAATGCTGCCTGGGGTGTTCACAGGACTCCACTGAAACACTTGCAACAGTCACTTAAAAAAAAAAGAATAATAAGGCTGCTTGTTTTAACCCTCACTGTCCCAGTGTTCCTGAGAGCCCAGAGACAAGCGCTCGGTCAGGGCGGGCATGTAGTAGAAGGGGGAAAATGCTAAGGAAATGTTACAGCTTCAGGCTTACAATGTAGCAGAGATTTTAGGTGTGATTAGATACGAGAAATGCCTTCACAACATGCCTCTAAGCACTGCAGGATATAGACACCCACACAAGCATGACTACAGATCTGGATAGTTCTACTCAATACACTAGTGCTAATACACTGCCTGACTGGATCAACCCCAGGTCCCTCTAGTCCACTGTCCGGTCTCTCAGCCATCGGCACCAGATACTTCAAATGAAGCTGTCAGGAACCCGCAATAGCAAATGTGGGATAAACGGCCCCTCACATTCGGGCTCTTTCTGATCTCTAATAGTTGGAGACTGGGTCAGGCTCTGAAGCATGAAGTGTAATTTCCTTCCAAAACGGTTGTTAGCTTTAACTGTAACAACGGATATTATTGATCTCCACATAAGCATCCAATCCCTTTCTGAATCTTGCTAAGTTCTTGGTCTCAACAACGACTTCCACAGTCCAGTTACACAGTGTATAAAAAAAAAATCACTTTTTATCATTTCTGAATTCCCCATCTTTTGAAGTCATCAAATCTCTCCTTGATCTTGTGTTCTGAGACAGGGAGGACAGACGTTCCTGATCTGCACTCTCTAGACCAGAGATGGGCAAACTGCGGCCCGCGGGCTGGACCCTCCTGCCCAGCCCTTGAGCTCCCGGCCAGGGAGGCTAGCCCCTGGCCCCTCCCTTGCTGTCCGCCCTCCCCCACAGCCTCAGCTTCTTGTGCCACCAGTGCTCTGGGCGGCGGGGCTGCGAGCTCCCGCCGGGCAGCATGGCTGAAGAACCACCAGCCTGCTCCGGTGCTTTAGACTGTGTGGTGGCGTGGCTGGCTCCAGCCGGGCAGCGCAGCTGCCAGCCCTGGTGCTCTGAGTGGCATGATAAGGGGACGGGGAGAGGGGGGTTGGATAAGGGGCAGGGGACCCTGGGGGGCAGTCAGGGGACAGGGAGAATGGGGCGGTTGGATGGGGTGGAGATTCTGGTGGGGGTGGTCAGGGGATGGAGAACAGGGGGGTTGGATAGACATGGGAGTCCCGGGGGGCATGTCGAGGGTAGGGATGTGGATAGGGGTCGGGACAGTCAGGAGACAGGGAGCAGGGGGGTTGGATGGGGCAGGGGGTCCCGGGAGGGGGCAGTCTGGGGACAAGGAGGGCAGGGGATGGATGGGTCAGAGGTTCTGAGGGGGGCAGTCAGGGGGCAGAAAGTGGGAGGGAGCAGGGGCCAGGCTGTTTGGGGAGGCACAGCCTTCCCTACCGGGCCCTCCATACAGTTTCGGAACCCCGATGTGGCCCTCAGGCCAAAAAGTTTGCCCACCCCTGCTCTAGACAGTACACAGTTTTACATACTGATGATTAAATGACTGCTCTACAAGTGCTGTGTGCACAAAAAGCCCCACATGGCACTTTGGCAAATAATTCAGAATACGAGTCAGATGGCCTTCAGGATAACTTCGGAGCTACCCATCAACCACAGCCAGAGAGAAAGAGAAACAAGTAAACTGCACCCAGAGATGAGAGCTGTTGAAAATGGTTCTGTTTCGAACACTGGTTAGACATGAGGGGCTGATGGTTAAATCCTCTGGCGGTATCGCTGGGTTAGTTAAAGCTCTATGTAATACATTGTGATTACATAAATGGCATAGAATCATAGAATATCAGAGTTGGAAGGGACCTCAAGAGGTCATCTAGTCCAACCCCCTGCTCAAAGCAGGACCAATCCCCAACTAAATCATCCCAGCCAGGGCTTTGTCAAGCCGGGCCTTAAAAACCTCCAAGGAAGGAGACTCCACCACCTCCCTAGGTAACGCATTCCAGTGTTTCACCACCCTCCTAGTGAAATAGTTTTTCCTGATATCCAACCTGGACCTCCCCCACTGCAACTTGAGACCATTGCTCCTTGTTCTGTCGAACATGATGGACTATGAATGAAACAGAGAGACATTCAACCAACAGGGAATGGACAAAGGAGAGACCAGAAGGTGGCATCTCCAGGGTGAGTTATGATGGTATCTTTGGATGATCTGTGGGACAAGCAACAAAAGCAATGCTTCCTGATCTGACAGCTCTCAGGTGCTTTGATTCCTGTAGTTAAAGTTGCACTAAAGCTGCTTTAGGCAAAACACATGCCAGAATTATACCCAGTGGGGCTGGAACAATTACTGAGTGACATGATGGAGGGGGGAGGCATAGTGTTTTGGATTTTTGGGGAGGGATCTTTTCCCTTTCACACCCCAGCCTCTTGCACCTCCACCACTAGAGCGGAACATGAAAACCAAACTGCTTCTGATACCGTGATCCCTGCTGCGGTGGGACCATGGGTTCCTAGGGGAATAAACCCTTCTGGCTCGGACATTAGCACCTCTAGTTTTTGTTCTGACTCTCTGTCAAGGGCTTGAGAACTTCTCTCTCATTCATACAGGCCCTGACTCAGCAAACCACTTAAGTGTGTGCTTAACAGGGGCAAAGTCCATCACGCCTCAGCAAAGAACCCAAGCATGTAAGTTAAGCACATTCTTAAGTCCCAGGGTTTCATTTAGGCATGTGCTTACGTGCTTTGCTGGATTGGGACCTCAGAAGTTACTTCCAATTTGAAGTCCTATCCAGCGAATGAAGATTAACCTGCTAAATTATCAGCCAATAATCGCTAAAAGAAAATCTAATTATCTCTCAACCTTAGTCTGTGTAATAAAACGAAAGAGCTCCGAACACTTCCAAGCAGAGTGAAAATGATGAAATTAAAAATCATTCTGCCAGACAGTTTCATTGTCTAGCTTTTCTTTAAAAAAGTTAATTTATGTCTCCAAACTACAGTACGTTCCAACATTCTCTCGGTCTGACCCCAGCTGTGGAGTGATTTAGAATGAAGCAGAGTCTTAAAGAGATGGCAAATGCTCCGACTCCGTGTGCTTGCGTTCTGATCTCAAGAGCTTAAATACCCCTTAACCAGACACGTAACCAGCACTGCAAACAGCCGCAGGTGCTCTAGTCTCAAATTCGCTGCTTAATGCACTAATATACTGATTCACCAAGTTGGTTTAAGAGGCACACTCTTCTCTCATTATAAGCTGGGACCCCGTAATGAGCCTGAACAGCTTGGCAAGCAAACTGCAAATGAACTCAATTTGAAACACTCTATAGCATAGACTTCCCTACATCCAGCAGAAGTGTTGCTTCCTTAGGTCAACTCTCTCATAAAGCTGGAATGTGCTCATTAGAAAACCATACAGACCTTATCTTTAGAAACTTTGTGTGAAAATGAACATGTCCCATCAGTCTTCTTGCATGTGCCACGGAGAAATCTGCCAAAGAACCGGAAAGGGGTTTAGAGACAGATCCGGAGTATTACAAATAGTTCACAGAAACACGCTATTTTAAACACAGAGACTATCCCCGGACTCACCATTTCATACTTGTACTAGCCTGAGGCACAGTTCAAGTGAACATTACATAACTGCTCCATACATTTCCTATTAAAGCCCATTTCACACATTAAACCGGTACTTATCTTTCCCCCTAAAAGAGCAAGTGATGGCTCACGAAAGATTTCTAGACAACTAAGTTACAGATCAGTAACCAGAGGGACAGGAGGTACAGACTACAGATGGAGTGTTTGAAACCCTGCGGTTATCAGGAGGATTATTTATACCTTGGCAGTGCCCAAAGGATCCAGTCACACTGGGGCGTCATTTTGCCAGGTACTGAACAGAAACAAAGGAAGGCCTGGTCCCCCGTCAGGGGTGTTTAAGGTCTGGATTCAAAGACGGGGAGGGGGGTGAGAGGGGGGATCAGATATGAACTCGGATGAAGATCAGAGCTCAAGATTCTGAAAACAAGCCCCTAAAATATGTGTAGGCATTTAGAGCCAGAGTCTTCCGATGAATCAGTATTTAGATACCACAGCGATAGCGGATTTTTAAATTCAGATAGACACATTCAGACCCAACTCTGTCAGTTACTGGAATCCTCCAAATACAGTCTCCAGATGCGATGCCCCTCAGAGTTACAGAGCACTGCTTGTGACACTATGACTGAAACGACATTTATTGCAGCAGGGAGCGTGCCTTCATCTCGGTAAAGCACGGTGTAAGTTTATGGATGTGCTCCAAATGATTTCTAGCAGCAGGAGTGGGGATCTGAAGAGGCATTTTCTTAAAGGAGAAATGATTTAAGATGACTTTTTAAAAGAATAATATCATAACATTAACAGTTGGGTAAGAAATGATGCTAGCAAAATTGTTCATTTTTCAAACATTTTACAGCAATAGGGCAAGTAAGATGAGCTGGGAACAGTCTTCAGTGCTTCTCTGTAATAAAGTAATATCCCTTCCCGGCTACACAGCATCTCAACCTGTAACATCCCACCGAACATTCCAGATTGCAACCGACACACACAATTCAGTTCAATTCAATGAGGTTTTATTGGCATGACAAGCTCCACAAGTGTTGCCACAGAGAATGACTCCTCAGGTCAGTGGTAAGTCAGATCCACACAGGTCTGATCCCCTGCATCCATTGGCTATTACTCTCCACTCCTGGCATGTTGCTACAAAAGGATATGTAAGGAGACGGCATCCTCTGGAGAGGAACATCACAGTGTGCAGCAGCGTTCAAAATTACACAGTTTAAATAATCTGCCATATGCTACTGGAGACTGCCGCCTGTCTTTGGAGGAAAAAATAATGGATTTACTGGAGGTTTTACATGAAGTCAGACTAACCCTGGGGAAGACGCTGCCCGGACCATGGCTTAAATGTTCAACAAGCACAGTACAGACACTCCCCGGGTTACGCAAGACCCGACATACGCAAATTCGACCTTATGCAAAAAGTTCCATAAGGCATAAATAAAATTTTCGAGTTGCGGAAAATAGTGTACGGGAAGGCACAGTAACTGTAGTGCGGTGTGCGGAGGAATACAGCGGTAGCATCTCCTACAAGGGAAGGCTTTGCGCTCTCACAGCCTCTCAGTCTCATGTTATTTCAGTGGTACTGTATTTCTGTTATTTCACCCCATCATTCAAATCACGCCCGTCTCCTCCTCTCCTTCCTCATCTACCAATTAAACCCATTGTCATCCACCACCAAAATGCAGCCTTAAGCGTGTCAGGGTAACAATAGGATTAAGGTAAATGCAATCTTTTTGTTGTCATGGTTTGTTTTTTATACTTGCACAATATACGTTTCCGACTTACGTCAAATTCGGGTTATGCAAGGCTTTCGGGAACGGAACGATGGTGTAAGTTGGGGAGCGTCTGTACTGGCATAGGTGGGAAGTGGAGTATAAAATAGGTGCACCACAGACCCCTGGTTAAAAAAATGTTTCATGTCTTTATTTCAGACCTGCTACCCCAGCATCTAACGCCACATGGCTCATTTGCTGGCACCCAGAATCGTAGGGCTCAATCCTGCAAGGCGCTGAGTGCCTTAATAATGTCACAGGATTGGGCCCCAGGAGGAGGCATGGGGACCGCCGGTCTGCAATACGTTACTTGTCTAATCAGTCATTTGTAAAATCGTTTTTTTCGGTGGAGCGTGTAGGACAATAAGCAAGGCTGGAGTCAACACAACCACCGTGTGACAGAAAGCAAACCACTAACGCCAAACCTTCACTCTAACCTTAGCAGCAGAAATCTGTAGCAGCTTTGGATGTGTGAGCACACAGCTGCAACGAGGTCTGTTGGTGCTGTGTGATGAGCAGGGGAGGTCAGAGTTGGAAGCAGAAGCGATGTCTGCATGTGGATCACTGACAGAGATGTCCAGGTGGCCTGGAATGCTGGGAACTTTTCCCTTAGCTTGGCATTCCCCTGTTCTGAAAGGCCTGGGCCAGTGGATGGGTCCTGAAGCAACTTTAACTGTTTGTTACCTGGGATTAGCTATAAAACAATGTCCGACTGCAGCACAGTCTCTTTCCCATCTCAGAGGCATTTTCAAAACTTCCCCCCTCAAGACTCAGAGTCATGTAGTGGTTTGTTCAGAGGGCCTAGCCCACAGTGAGGGGTGCTAGGAAATGTGTTTGCTCAGTTCCAGGAAAACAGACTGGGCTGAAAGCAGGAAGGTGGTTGCAACAGAGTCCAAATATCTTACGTCTTCACATGCTCCATCAAAGGGAAAACCTAACCTGAGAGGCAGAGAAGCTCACGCCTGTTACATGTCAAACCAGAAGCTCTTCCTCCTTTACTGAATTCTAGATACGCTCCCCAGGAGAGGTGTTTTATAATCGATCTTCTTAAAGCCATTCATATAGAATAAACAAGGGAAGGGAGGAAGAAGAGGATAGACTTTTGTAAAGTGCAGGCTAACAAGTCCTGCAGTTAAAACCCCACACTGCTCTGACGTCTATGTCACCAGCCCAGTTCGCCTAGCGGTGGCATGGACATGTTGAACAGGATTGGTGAAAGAACTTACCCTTCTGGAACTACTCCCCGCTGTGGCCTTGCGTAAACCATTTACTCTCTGCCTCACTTTCCCCAGCCACCAAACAGAGACAATATTTGGCCTCATAGAGGTGAGAAGAATCAGTGCTTGTCAGTAAGTTCTAAGCTTTACTATTAAATTTAAGGGATGTAGAACTTCACACTAGCCAGCATACATGTTGATTTAACATTAATGCTGATTCTTAGACAGGCTACACGAGTTACTACCTTTGATCTTTTGCCATAGAAAAACAACGTAATTATTATGGAAATATGATCTAGATGAAATTACAAAAGGTGGGTGCACAACTCGTTGAAAGACTGTACTCAAAGAGTAGTTATCAATGGCTCAATGTCAAACTGGGGTTGGGGAGGGTAATATCTAGTGGGGTCCTGCAGGGGTTTGTCCTGGGTCTGGTATTATTCAATATTTTTCTCTAATAACCTGGATAATGGAGTGGAGAGTACACTTATAAAATGTGTGGATGACATCAATCTGGGAGAGGTTTCAAACACTTTGGAGTATAGGGTTAGAATTCAAAACAACCTTGATAAATTATAAAAGTGGTTTGAAATCAACCAGATGAAATTAACTAAAGACAAGTGCAAAGTACTTTTCACTTAGGAAGGAAAAATCAAATACACAATTACAAAATGGGGAATGACTGGCTAGGCACTGGTACTAATGAAATAGACCTGGGGGTTATAACGGATCACAAATGGAACGTGAGTCAGCAATGTTAAGCAGTTGTGGAAAAGGTAGTACCATTCTGGGGGGTTGTGACTCTATGCACCCGCGTATTCACACCCTACGCACTATGGTAATAATCTTTGTACAAAATATGCCATGTGAGGCATCATTTGAAAACTAATATGTCACCGACCATTAATATTGATTAACCATTGATACGGTCTCCCACAGTATACTTGCCAGCAAGTTAAAGTAGTATGGATTGGATGAATGGACTATAAGGTGGATAGAAAGCTGGCTAAATCATCGGGCTCAACGGGTAGTGATCAATGGCTCCATGTCTAGTTGGCAGCCAGAATCAAGCGGAGTGCCCCAAAGGTCGGTTTTGTTCAATATCTTCATTAATGATCTGGAGGATGGCATGGACTGCATTCTCAGCAAGTTTGCAGATGACACTAAACTGGGAGGAGTGGTAGATACACTGGAGGATAGGGATAGGATACAGAGGGACCTAGACAAATTAGAGGATTGGGCCAAAAGAAATCTGATGAGGTTCAACAAGGACAAGTGCAGAGTCCTGCACTTAGGACAGAAGAATCTCATGCACTGCTACAGACTAGGGACCGAGTGGCTAGGCAGCAGTTCTGCAGAAAAGGACCTGGGGTTACAGTGGACGAGAAGCTGGATATGAGTCAACAGTGTGCCCTTGTTGCCAAGAAGGCTAACGGCATTTTGGGCTGTATAAGTAGGGGCATTGCCAGCAGATTGAGGGATGTGATCGTTCCCCTCTATTCGGCTTTGGTGAGGCCTCATCTGGAGAACTGTGTCCAGTTTTGGGCCCCATATTATAAGGATGTGGAAAAATTGGAAAGAGTCCAGCGGAGGGCAACAAAAATGATTAAGGGGCTGGAGCACATGACTTATGAGGAGAGGCTGAGGGAACTGGGATTATTTAGTCTGCAGAAGAGAAGAATGAGGGGGGATTTGATAGCTGCTTTCAACTACCTGAAAGGGGTTCCAAAGAGGAAGGATTTAGACTGCTCTCAGTGGTACCAGATGACAGAACAAGGAGTAATGGTCTCAAGTTGCAGTGGGGGTGGTTTAGGTTGGATATTAGGAAAAACTTTTTCACTAGGAGGGCGGTGAAGCACTGGAATGGGTTACCTAGGGAGGTGGTGGAATCTCCTTCCTTAGAGGTTTTTAAGGTCAGGCTTGACAAAGCCCTGGCTGGGATGATTTAGTTGGGGATTGGTCCTGCTTTGAGCAGGGGATTGGACTAGGTGACTTCCTGAGGTCCCTTCCAACTCTGATAGTCTATGATTCTATGATATTCTTGTGTGATGTATGTACTTGGTGTGTATCAAGACTTATGGATATATGCTGGAATTATTACTAGTGTGTGTTTAAACCAGGCACGTCAGTGTGGATGGTAATCGTCCTGCTCTACTTTGCCCTGGTGAGGCTTCAGCAGGAGTACTGTGTCCAGTTCTGGAAAACACACTTCAAGAAAGATGTGCACAAATCAGAGAGAATCCAGAGGAGAGCAACAAGAATGCAAAAAAAGTTTAGAAAACCTGACCTAAGGAGGAAAAGTTAAAAACCTGAGCACATTTAATTTTAACAAAGAAGACTGAGGCAGGGTCCTGATAACAGTCATCAAATATGTTAAGGACTGTTATAAAAAGGAAGGTGATCAGTTGCTCTCCATGTCCACTGAAGGTAGAACAAGAAGTAATCGGTTTAATCTGCAGCAAGGGAGATTTAAGTTAGATATTAGGAAAAACTTTCTAACTATAAGGATAATTAAGCTCTGGGGCTGGCTTCCATGGGAGGTTGTGGAATCACCATCACTGGAGGTTTTTAAGAACAGGTTGGACAAGCACCTGTCCGGGATGGTCTAAGTTTACTTGGTCCTGCCTCAGCACAGGGGGCTGGACTTGATGACTTCTTGAGGTCCCTTCCAACCCAACGTTGCTATGATTCTCAGAAATCTGTGTGTTTGTGGTTCCTGTTAAAAACTTACCAAAGACTGTTCTGGCATCCTTTGGGATGAAAAGCAATCTCCGGATTTAAGGCCATCATTACATTTAGTAAAGCAAATCTCTCTCCCTCTCTCTCACTCACACGCGCCCCGGTTCAAATAATGTTTTACTGGCATGACACGCACTTTGAAGATGTAAAATGCTATGCTAGTTCAAAGTATTGCTACTGTTTGGTCTGTTTCACTAAAATGTGTGACAGAGGCAAGGACAGACTGCAGGTGAGTTCTGTGTCCAACCATATTGAGATGAAGCACAAGTATGCGCTTGTGACGAGAAAAGTTACGTGTTCATGTGCCCACCTGGTGCAGACAGCTACTTTTTCCGGATCATGGATGTAGGGACAGCTCTCCCCACGGTTACATTTGCCAAAGCGGTTGTAGTACATACAATACTCCTTCTTCACTTTCTTCTGCTTGGCCTGACGAATGATGGCTAAACTCCGCTGAACAGCTCGGCTAAATGGAGGAAGAAAGAGATATTTAGATAACATTCCTAACTTCAAGGTAGCATCCTTACAACATACTGGGAAGTTTTCTTTCCATCAAACACAAGAGTCTAGGGTAAATGTTTCAAAAGCACCTATGTGACTCAGAAGCCCAATCCAACTTTCAAAAGTGATTTAAACACGTAGGGGCCCCAGTCTCATTGAATTTCAATGCACTTCAGGTTCCTAAGTCACTTAGGTGCTTTGAAAATTTTACCCAGTATTTCTAAAAAATTGCACTATGAAGTCTATGTTGCAGGATGCATCTGGGATAGGGGAAGAGTTGACTGCAGCTTTGAAGAACTACAACATATTTTTACAAACACTACATAGCACAGATCACAGCTAGTCTTGCTCTTTGCGTATACAACACAGCATGTGAATAATAATTAAGGTCCCGATTTAGAGGGCATTTCAGCACATGCCTAACTTTAAGCATGAGAGATGTTCCACCAAGTTCTCATGTGCTTAAAAGTAGGCACGTATTTAAGGGCCTCAATGAATTGGGACCTACATGTTCCTTGTAGGAGCACACGGTAACACCAAATATCAAATACCCACTACCTGCAGATACCAGAGGAAACTACCAAGTATTTCAAAGGTTGCTTAGCCCACATTTTGTGACAGTTGAAGCCCGTGATAAACTTCCAGCTGAGGAGACAGAAATATCCATGTACCGGAAAAGCTTTGTTATCCGGCATGTTGGGAGAATGGGGGGTTCCAGTTAGTCAAAAATTCCAGTTAACTAAGAGTTATATTTACCAATGGAGGGAGGGAGTTTGGGTGCGGGGTTCAGGCTCGAGGCAGGGGATTGGGGAGCAGGAAGGGGCTCGGGGTGCCGGATCTGGGCAGTGCTCACCTCGGGCAGCTCCTCACAAGCTGCGACATGTCCCTGCTGCTCCTAGGCAGAGGCACAGCCAGACGGCTCTGCACGCTGCCTCCACCCACAGGCACTGCCCCTGCAGCTCCCACTGGCTGTGGTTCCCAGCCAATGGGAGCTGTGGAGCCGGCGCTCAGGGCGGGATAGGGGCAGCGCACAGAGCCCCCATGACTGTTACTCCACCTAGGAGCAGCAGGGACATGTCGCCGCTTCCGGGGAGCCACGCGGAGCCAGGGAGGGAGACTGCCGTCTCTGAGCCGACCGGACTTTTAATGGAGATATCAGAAATGCTGATTTCTAGAGCTTTATGGTTGGTAAAGTGCCGGATAACACAGCTTTACTGTAGTTACCCGGTGACTACAGAGTTCCCATGTTCCAGGAGATCAGTAGGTCCAGGGGATGCATCGAGATCTGTCTCTGGTAAAATAGAGTGAGAGGGCTGATGTTTGATTCCTCTGCGTGCAGCTAATTACGTGGAAGAAAAGAGCTGAAGAAAGCTTTTAGAGGGCACAATACGTCTGATGGGTGCACACAAAACTAAACTCCTCCAATTCTCTTCCCATTTTGCATGTGTTGCTTCTTCAGCGATCAGGGATAACCATATCCCTCCCAAGTCTTGACTTCCCAGTCCCACTGGGTGCCAGAGTATGTACTAGGCTGATGACACTGATATCCCCCAGGATCAGCATTGACATAAGGAGTCTACTTGGGGAAAATACATTTTTAGTCAATATTTACTTGCTGTCTAGCGTTCTCTGAAGTTAAACTCTCCCCCACCCCCACCCACTCCCTGTTGCAGCAGAAGAGGAGCAGTCAACTTTTCAGCTGCAAATGGCTGTCCTCAAAACGCGTCTTGGAAAAACATGTGTCAAGGCAGACTAGCAGTTGTAGATTTGTTGCACTGTTCGCCAAGGAAGGCAAGTGACGGTTTGGCTTTAGGAGCATCCAAAAAGAGAGAATTCTTTAGTGAGACTCTGGTCGGAAAGTGATTATTTAAAAACAGCTCTTTCTTGCTCAATAGATCTCCATAATGTGTATCTAGCCAGAGCTGCTGAATTTACTGACCTAAATAAGTGACTGTTTCCTTTTCTTCCAATGAGACCTGCCCAGTCACAGCGCAGTTGGTGAGCTGGATTCTATTGTTGGCTAAATTCTGATGGCAGATTTTTTTTTCATAGTAGTGACGCACAATCAAGAAAAGAACCCAGCTTGACTCTCCGATCCCAGGGGAAGCTTTTTAGGCGGACTAAAAAGCCACTCTTTAATTTTCACACTGAGGAAATTTATTCCGGACTCATCAAGACACAAGTAAGGAATCCCACAATGCCTTTTTCCAGAGTAATTTTTCAGAGGATAATCTCTCTTACGCAGCATATACCTAACAGTCAGACACCTGATGGACTATCCAACAGAGTGCTGAAAACTACTGGTGCATCACTCGCCTTCTAGAAAGGTCACAACAAGATGCAGCCAGGAATTATGCAAGGAATTATACAACGGAAATCAACACAACTCTAGAGCAATTTTAATCTATTATAAGCAAAAAGAGCATTGCCTGTAGTTAAAAATGCTTAAATAATCTATGAAAGACTGCGTGTCTGTTGCACAAAGGAAAGGACAGGCACAACCAAGGTCATCAGGACATTACATGGCTGGAATAGGCAATCTCGTTCCCTTTACACTTTGCTTTCTGATTGCCAAGGCTGATGACCTGCAGTTCACTGGTAGCAACAGCACACGTATTGGCACCCTGATCAACAGGTTCCACCAACACAAGCAACATGGCTTGGAAAAGCCACCCAACTCCTTCATTAGGGAGCTGGAGAGAAAGGGGGGAGCATAGACATTGACAATGCTAAAGCAAACTAGGCTGCATTCAATAGCCACCCAGGACATAAGAACGGCCAACGACTGGGTCAGACCAAAGGTCCATCTAGCCCAGTATCCTGTCTGCCGACAGTGGCCAGTGCCAGGTGCCCTAGAAGGAATGAACAGAACAGACTCAGAAGTGATCCATCCCGTTGCCCATTCCCAGCTTCTGGAAAACAGAGGTTAGGGACACCATCCCTGCCCATCCTGGCTAATAGCTTATGCTCCTTTCTATTTTCCTCACTAGGATTTAACGTCCACTTTTTAAAGGATGCCTTTTTGCCTCTCACTACTACTTTTACTTTGTTGTTTAGCCACAGTGGCTCTTTTTTGGTTCTCTTATGATGTTTTTTAATTTGGGGTCTACGTTTAAGGTGAGCCTCTATTATGGTGTCTTTCAAAAGTTTCCATGCAGCTTGCAGGGATTTCACTTTTGGCACTGTACCCTTTAATTTCTGTTTAACTAACTTCATTTTTGTGTAGTTCCCCTTTCTGAAATGAAATGCTACAGTGTTGGGCCGCTGTGGTGTTTTCCCTGCCACAGGGATGTTAAATTTAATTATATTATGGTCACTATTACCAAGCAGTCCAGCTATATTCACCTCTTGGACCTGATCCTGTGCTCCACTTAGGACTAAATCAAGAATTGCCTCTCCCCTTGTGGGTTCCAGGACCAGCTGCTCCAAGAACAGTCATTTAAGGTGTCAAGAAACCTTATCTCTTCATCCCGTCCTGAGGTGTCATATATCCAGTCAATATGGGGAGAACTGAAATCCCCCATTATTATTGAGCTTTTTATTTTAAATAGCCTCTCTAATCTCCCTGAGCATTTCACAGTGACTATCACCATCCTGGTCAGGTGGTCAGTAATAGAGCCCGACTGCTACAGTCTGACTATATGATGACTATTGAAATATTCAAGACAGATACAGCTGTCCCATGAGAACACCCAACCTGGACCTCAAGGAAAGTCATTGTGAAAGGGGTTATTCAGAAGGGGCAGACGTGTAACTTTGCATTCTGTGCCCAGGAGTTGGGTCTCAGCACAGGACACTGCCACTAGGAAACATGCAAGCTTCCAAAATAGAAACCACGTCATTTTGTCTCATTTATTGCAACCTCATAGCAGACGGCAGGAGAAAACCAGCAGCTTAGCAACCAGAAGCCCCATCCACTAAAGGGCCAGTGAAACAGCTGGATATCAGGCTTCTTGCACCAATATGTGCGTACATCACGGGCACCCTGCGAAAGGGGATCTTGCCATTCGTTCTTGGGAGTACAGACCTTGCAATGTATCGGCTCGTAGCTGATCTGTGCAGACAGCTGGGAGGAGAATAACCGAGGCTGCTGGCTGTACAATCCAACCGTGCTGTTCAGAGAGAGAAAGAAACACAGACACACTCATTACAATTCATTCAGAGCCAAGAATTTAGCTGGAATTCACGAGACACTCAATCTCTTATTGATTAACATACAGGAGGTGGCATGCAAAGTTCACACAGGGGTGAATACGCTCTTTGTGGGCTTGGATGCTGCTGGTGCCTCAGGAGATTCCACAGCAAGAGAGAAGGAAACTGGGAGAGGGCTGGGTTGGCACTGGAACAAAAATGCTTTGGACCTTCAGCTTGGTGTGAAGGAGCATCGCCAAATCCTCCTCTGAGGAGCAGGTAGGGTATCAAATCGACTCAAAGGACACACAGTCCTGATCAGGTAAGCCCCTCCCTGCCTGTGTAAGGGGCACCAGTGCCTGAGGGCCCCACTATTGCAGCTCAATGATTAAGTACCCAGGTAAATCACAGCAAGTGACCTGTGCTACCAAGGAAGGCAAAACCCCCACAAGGTCCCTGCCAATCTGACCTCGGGCAAAATTCCTTCCTAACCCCACACAGGGCCTTGAGCATGTAAGCAAGAACCAGGCAGCCACGTGCCTGAGAGTCAGAATGCCTGGTGCCGCTTCAGAGCCCTCTAAATCCCTGTTGTAGCAGCTGTGGGGATGCCCCACGCTCCCTCACGTTCAGACTGACTGACTTGTGTACATGTACACACATAATTAAATTGCCCTTGACTGGCATATGAAAGAGGGAATTAAAATCAAATAAAAAAAGGCCTGTATCTTGGAGTTCCAGGTGGTAAGAGTGCAGCGCAGTCACTCACCTGCCAGCCCGAGTGTGTTACCGAGTGAGCGAGTGGAATTTGATAGCGTGTCAATGAGCTCTCCCATTGCTCGAGCTGTCACTCGGCCCGCCGGTGACGGCACAGCCCCATCTGTTCCGTGTGCAAATAAAACGCTGGCGCAGTCGCAATCCAGGAGTGGGTGTCACATGCCTGTCTATCAGAGGCATCAAACATCCCAGCCACAGGGCGAAAATGAAAGCAGTCAGTCACTGCGAACATCTGGCCGGCTAACAGACTGATACAATTTGCCGACAACTGGATTTGGTTTTGCCGCAATCTAACAGAATAGGAACCGGACGCTTAAGTTGCAGCTGCATTTATTTTGCATCTTTTTTTTTTTTTTTAAACTTTACTTTCTGTTCGTTTCCCCCTTCCCCCTTCTGCAGAGCCTGCCTCGCTGTGGGAGTTTTGACAAGAACAGCCAGGCACCTTTTCAAATAGTTTTCAGTGTTAAAAAATGCACATAAACTAGCTTGCTTGAAAAGAGGCACTAAAACCAAAACATGTCGGAGTGGAAAGGTGCTAAAAAGTTCAAGCAAATCTGTACTGAACCTAAAGAGCAGAAGGTGTTTAGCATTTTGCAGAACTTTCACTTCTTGGGGAATTAAAAAAAGAAATCCATGTTTAACTAAACGAATAAATAAATAAAACGCCTCCTGACTTTCTAGTTTAATCGGGATCCCTGCGCGAGGCTCCTGAATGTGTGTACATGGCACAAACCCTAGCATGAAGCTGAGCCTACATAATGAACTGTATTTTATTCCCTGCCACAGCAATGCAGTCCCCGGAGAAGGGACACTTAGAGCAGAACAAATACAGCTCACACGCTCCTTTTGAAGTTACTTGTACATTTCAATGAGAGCAGTACTTGGAATCTGCCATGGGTATGTCTACACTGCAATTAAAAACCCACGGCGGGTGTGTGCCAGCTGACTCCAGCTTGGGGGCTGTTTAACTGTGGTAGACGTTCAGGCAAGCTCTAGGAGCCTCCCACCTCACTGGGTCCTAGAGCCTGTGCTCCAGCCCAAGCCCGGACGTCTGCCCCGCTATTTAACAGCCCCTTAGCCCGAGCCTTGTGACCCTGAGTCAGCTGGCACAGGCCGGCCGTAGGTGTCTAACTGCAGCGTTACGTAGCTATATCCTAAGATTAGGGCCATGAATTCAGCAAAGCCCTTAAACAACTACTTACTTTTACACTGACGTTTAGATGCTTTGCTGAAGAAGGGTGGGCTTTCAGAGCATGCTTGAGTGCTTTGCTGAATGGGTGGCTAGAGCTTGTGCTGTATCTTAGGGTACTCCTACACTGCAACTGAAGGTGTAACTGGAGTGAGAGTGTGTTACCCATGTTAGATTAAATCTAGCTAGCATGAAGACATGGACCCCAGGGAGGGCTAGCTGCCCAACTATGTATCCAGAGTCCCTGGCACTTGTACTAATGCTGTCACCTCCGCCAGCTAGATTAAAGCTATATTTTAAAGCCAGTATCATTACACCTTCAACTGCAGTGTAGGCCTACCCTGGGTTCCAAATGCAGTAGGAGACACCACAGTTTTTAGAGGAACAGTCTCTTGATTTCATGAGCCCTGTTTGCAGAAAGGATCTTTACCAATGACTGTGGTTTTGGTGATAGTTTCATAGAATGGCAGAAGTCAGAGGTGGAAAAGATTAACCGGGTGCATCTATCTGCTCAGACACCAGCTGTCCGTGCAGACGAGTCCCTATCACATGCGCCAGTGTTTTATATTATGGTTGGTTGTCTCTCCTCTCCAAGAGAGGTGGGAAGCCCACTTACAGCTTTCATTTTTCTTTCCCCTTTCCTCACCTGCATAATACTATCTGCTAATGCAGTGTTATTGCTCTGCACTTCTATAGCACCTTGGATCCAGTCATCGCAAGGGGTTTTACAAACACCACAGAAGCGTCAAACTAAGAAACTTTATCATCCCTATTTTACAGAAAAGGAAAACTGAGGTACAAAGAGGGGTTAAATATCTTGCCTCAAGGTTAGACAGTGAGTTAACAGGAGAGCCAGGAATAAAACTCGGGAATCCTGGCTTCCAGACCCTGACTCTAACCACCAGAGGCAGGTCTGTCCAGTTGGTCTGATTCCACCAAGGCCGCATGCTGAGCCCAGCCCCAGGTTGGGAAAGGCAGATCATCTGCAACCAGCGAACATCTTGTGAGGCCTCCAGCATTTGACTCGACAAACCTGATGCTGGGGGAAAGACAGTGGCCAGCTCTGAAGGGACAGTCCAGTGCTGACACATAGCAGCTGCGGATGCAAGCGTCTCTTAGCAGGGAGACAGTTTACATTGTAAGAACTGACTTTACGGAGACAAATGGGATTCCACCAGACAAAGCACTGGGCCTGGTGGTGCAGCGCCATAGACTGAGCTGCTAAGTGACAAGCCGAGGATGTGGAACGAACTTGTGCCCTGGGCCATGGAGTGATCTAGAAGGGGAGGTCAGGCTGCCAGGCTCTTCATCGCCTGCTGTCAGCCAATCTGCGGAGCCACTCTCCTCTTGGCTCTCTCAATCTCCCCCCTTACCTCTCTCAGGCTCAGCTTAATACGAGTGCGAAGGAGGCGATTGTGTAGGGACCTTCAGCTAGGCAGAGGCAAAACCGATCTCAGCTCAGCCGCTGGGCTCTTAAGTAAAATCACGTTTATCAAACAGGAGGACAAATCCAACTTATGCTGAGTTTTACCAGCCAGGCCCAAGGAATTGGGGGGGTTCTCTTATTTGGGGAATTAAGGCCCATTCGTGGGACGAATAATGGTAAATTTGAGCACTTCCCTTTGCGCACAACCACATAAGCCTACTGGAAGCTTGCACACATAGAATAGCCACTTGAATGTTCCTCATCAATAATAAAGAATACAGGGCACTTACAGAATGTCTTTCATCCAAGAACCTCCAAACACCCTCAGAGTGGGTATTGATTGATGATCTCATTTTATGGGTGGGGATACTGAGGTACACTGAGATGAGGCGAATGGCAAATAAGTGGCTCAGTTGGGACTAGAACCTAAGTTTCCTGATCTAACATTAGAGTCAGACATTTTAAAGCCAGACGGGACCATCAAGATCATCTAGTCCATTGGTTCTCAACCCGCAGCCCGCGGTCCACTTGCGGCCCAATCAGTGCATGTCTGCGGCCCATGTGACCTCCTCATGGCCATACAGGTAGTATATATATTGTGTGGATGTGGCCTACATAATACACAGAGAGCTGCATACGCGGCCCACAATGGGAAATAGGTTGAAAACCACTGATTTAGTCTGACCTTCTGCATAGCACAGACAAAGAACGTCACCCAGGGCCGGCTCCAGGCACCAGCCCAGCAAGCAGGTGCTTGGGGCAGCCAAGGGGAAGGGGCGGCACGTCGGGCTGTTCGGCGCAATTCGGAGGCGGGTCCCTCTAGGAGGGAAGCACCTGCCGCCGAATTCCCGTCGAAGAAGAAAGCAGCGCGGTGGAGCTGCCACCGGAGTGCCGCCAATCGCAATTGCGGCTTTTTTTGTTTGGTTTTCCCCGCTGCTTGGGGCAACAAAAACCTTGGAGCCGGTCCTGACATCACCCAGTGATTCCTGCATCCAGCCGAATAAGTTATGGTTGAGCTGAAGCAGATATTTTCAAAGGACACCCAGTAGCTGGATTTAAAGTCAGTAAGTCATGGAAAATCTACCCCTTTCTTTGAGAAGCTGCACCAGTGGTTCATGACCTAGACTGTTAAATCACTTCCCGTTTAAATCTGTCTACATTAATCTTCCAGCGACGTGCTCTCGTGATGTCTGGTAGATATCAGCTCCCTCTTCCCTGCATAGGTGCTCACAACCTGGGATCAAGAATCACCTAGTAACTTTCTCTTCGATCAGCTAAGCAGATCGTGCTCCTGAGAGTCTCACTGCAAGGCCTGCTCTTCAGAGCTTGAAGGATTTTTTGTAGCTCTTCCCTGAGCTCTCTCCGGTTTTTCAACATCCTTTTTAAAGTGTGGACACCAGAACTGGCCAAAGTGATCTCACCAATGCTGCATAAAACGCCTCCATTTGATTCTCATCTGTAATCGCATGCAAATGTAGACTGTTAGTTGCATATGCATTTCTGTGCTTGCAAACCTGCTTGCTGTTTGAAGTAATTTGACCCACCAAGTCTTTGCCAAGAGTCACTATGAAAAGATAGAGCTAACAAGTTCCATGTAGCTGATTTTAAATGTCTATATGCAAAAAAATCCATCTATGGACTAATGCTATTTACACAACTTTTGTATTCTTCGAACATGCGGTCTGGCAAGGAGCCACGCCATTATATGGACATTTAAAACTGTCAAGAGATTAAGGATTAAAAACGTGCTACGATGCATGAACAATGCATATTTCCCCTTAAGGGATTTTACTACAAATAACTAACATCCGAAACACAGAGTTACAACAACCCAGAGTCATTCTTGTCTATTGCAAAAGTTAGAAAAATGTGTGGCTGGAATTTTTAACTGATAGAACAAAAACCAATAGACCGATAGCTGGAACAGAAATCGCTTCATAGTGCTACTTGCATTTCAGAAACCTGCCTAATTATTTACTCAAACTGAACCTGCTCTGAAAACTATTTAAAAACTGCCTAAATATTTACACAGTTGGAAACAGTCCATTGCTTACTTAATGCTCTTGGTTAAAAAAACTGATTCATTATGTATTAGCCTTTTAACATTTAACAGTCTGGAAGTGGGTTTAATACACTGGGCATTTACCCAGGACAAATGTTTTCAATCTCAATTTTTTGAAGTGTTTCCCTTGTGCAAAAAGAATTTTAAAACACATGCAACATATTTTGCAAATCTTAAAAAAAAAAAAAAAAAAAGGACAGGTCAGGGATACAATCTGTGGCCACAATCCTGCAAGTGGATCCATCTACCTAACAACCGAATCTCAAATCTGATTACTGTCTTTAGAGCCGTTTATCACAGAATCACTGAAACGTTGGGTTGGAAGCAAGGAATTGGAGAAATCAAATTTTTAAATTGCTCCGCTCCAGGCAAAAATCTACTGGTCAACGCTCCGCTCCAAAGCCCTGTCTGGAAGGGACCTCAAGACGTCATCTAGTCCAGTGGTTCTCAACCAAGGGTCTGGGGGCCGCAAACAGGTTTCAGGTGGTCCGCCAAGCAGGACCAACGTTAGACTCACTGGGGCCCAGGGCAGAAAGCCAAAGTCCAACTGCATGGGGCTGAAGCCTGGGGCACTGAGCCCTGAGCCACCTGGGGCTGTAGCAGAAGCCTGAACAACTTAGCCTCATGGGGCCCCTGTGGCGTGGTGGCCCCGGCAATTGCCCTGCTTGCTACCCCCTAACCCCGGCCCTGGCTTTTATCTGCAGAAAGCCAGTTGTTGTGGCACAGGTGGGCCGTGGAGTTTTGAGGCATGTCTTGGGGGGTTTCAGAAAGAAAAGGGTTGAAAACCCCTGATCTAGTCCACCTCCTCATGCCGAGGCAGGATTAAGCATACCTAGGTCACCCCTGGCAGGTGTTTGTCTAGGCAACTGTAAAGGGGTCTGACAAATCCTGAGCACCTGCCCCCTGGAAATTAAGCCCTTTAAAAGTATCTCAAGTCAGTCAATCAAAAAGTGAGGCAGTTAAAAAAAAATCACAAAGTTTGGGCTGCTAATATTTAGTATTTACAAGCCACTTTTCATCTTCAAAGCACTTCAATTATTAATGGACACTACCAACACCGCTGCAAGGGATAGATTATGCCTATTTCGCAGATGGGAAAACTGAGGGAGAAAGGTTAAGAACCTTGTCTAAGGCCATAGCGGGAGTCAGTGCAAGACCAAATATTACAACTCAGCAGTTCCTGGTTCCCAAAGCTCTGCTCAGAAAGGGTGCCCCAGGTAAGCCATCGTCACGGCAGAGTATACACAGCGCGGCACGATCCAGCCGCTTCAGTGGCATCAACACAGCAGGTGCAGGGAGCAGGGGCCGGGTTAATTTAGTAAACAGTGGTAATGACTCAAGTCGTTACTTTCTTGATTCTTCTCACTACTCCTGCTAAAAGAACCTGCTAATGCTGGTGATCACGGTGCAAACACTTACACAGAGCTCGCCCTCACCTACTCAGATGTTTCTGAAAGATTCTGAAGTCATAAACCCTCCTCAATTTGGGGGGGAGAGGGGGAAGGGGGAGAAACCCAAAGGTGGCTCAGTGCTGATGGTCAGAGTGTGACAGAAACAGGGTGGAGACTGGACTAGCCCTGACATGTCTCCTTCCCATCCAACGCATTGTGTGAGTGATGAAATCAGAGCTGGCCTTGCAACATTTCTGCCTATTGAGCTGTATTAGAACCAGAGATGGGAAACAGGTTCCTTCAAGTTTTAGGAACACAAAGCTGTAGTGATGGGTTTAGATCCAGGGAAAAGACTCGGGCTCCCAGGTGTAATTATTTATACAAATAAATAATAAGAAGATCAGATTCCGATTTGGGCCTCTCTCTAAATGACATGCGCCTCTCAGAGAGTTGGGAGCCACGAGCTGATTCAACAATTGGTCTAACTTCAAATCCAGGAGTAAATACCGCTCTTGGATTCATAGATTCTAGGACTGGAAGGGACCTCGAGAGGTCATCGAGTCCAGTTCCCTGCCCGCATGGCAGGACCAAATACTGTCTAGACCATCCCTGATAGACATTTATCTAACCTACATGGTTACCATGATCTGCATGGTAAGTCACGCATGCCAGATTCTGCTTTCCCCCATAACCTGGAACGCTCCTGATGTACCGATGGAAACAGATGCATATAAACACGCCTTCCCAGGCGTACGTTCAGAAGGCAGCAGTGAGCACAAGGGGAAAAAAAAAAAGCCTGCTGCAGATTGCATCGAGGAACTGCACGTTAAGGAGTTCTGAACGGATTACACGCAGCACAGCCGCAGTGGGCTTGGTATTTGATATCTTGCATAAGGGGCTACTGTTTCTCTTTTTTCTAAATTAACGATTTTGTCCATCTGAGGCACATCATCTGTAAGAAAATACACAGCCCATGTAAAGGGACTGTTCCTCTTAATACATCATCTGTCCCTGACACTGCCTGCTCTGGCAGTTCTCAGCGTTAGCAAGCAAGTGCGCTGAAAAGTGATTGTTGTACCTAACTCAGCTGCGAGACTCCGCGCGTCTCTCCGGAGGGAACAGGAGCTGTCATGTTCATTAAATGCATGATTACAGCTATGATTAATAGTGGGGTCAAGAGCCTAACGACTTTTCTTTCAATCCTTTGAATGAATCATCAGCCAAACTGCACAGTAGCCTTGTCCTATCAATCCAGCCACTCGAGGCTTTTCTACGGGGTCTATCACAAAACATCTGAACTTTTGGGTAATTTTTTTTAAAAGGACAAAGAAGTCTGGATTTATCTCTGCTTAAGCTGTTCTGCAACCACAAAACGTATTTACAACCAGTGGGCTCCAAGGCAGTGTTTCTCCTCCAACACCATCACATCAATGCCGACCTTTGCTCTTAAGGTCATCCCAGCAACTGTGTCACAAATAAAGCTGACCAACAATCAAGAGATCCTTCATCTATTACCCTCATCTCCATAGCCCCTGGGGAGGGGCACTGGATAATTTCACAGACAGCCTCATGGTAAGTCACGCATGCCAGATTCAGCCTCATGGGGGCTGTCTGGGAGAAAATGTTCAGTGTCTTACAAAATGTGTTGGCTAGAGAGCTGTATGCAGAACCTTCTTAGGGGCTGATCTGAGACTGTGGAATGAACTTCCCCAGGAACTAAAGGCCCATCACAAACCTCACCACACCAAGTCCCAAAATAAGACACTCCACTGCACATGCTGCTTCTCCTGGGGCAAGACTAAGAGAACAAAAAACATGTGACATATGCAGTCACATTGCTTAACACACTACTGGAAGGCACTCAGATACTACGGTGATGAGCGCAGTATAGGAACTGATATTGAATAGATCGGAATAGACGGAAGGTCAATTAACACGTCGCTTCAGGAGTCTGTGGCAATCAGATTAAAAATGGGGGAGGTATTTCAATGTCATCTTAATGTTTTTATGATTCATATATAATCTTTGAAAGTGATTCATATATATATATATACACACACACTGGATGTACATTGAATATTTTCCTTTGCACCAATATTAGCTGTAATTATTGTATGGTGTTAGCTTGGTTAATTATCAGTCCAATTATTTAGGAAGGAAAGAATGCCAGCATCCAAGCTGTGAAGGACACTTTGTATACGCTAATGCTATATATATAGGGAAATCAGATTTTCCATAGAAAAAGCGTGAGAGGAGCCGATGGAGGACTGACTGAGTCAGGGATGCCTAGCACTGGAGAAGGGTACCATACAAAGTTAACATTCCCATTTACCAAAAAAGATTGGGAGAGTCCCTCGATAGGAGCACTTCAAGAAAGCACAGCTGGTCACCACATGTAGTTGCAGCAGAGATCAAGGAGCGAATGGGCCACAGACGGAACTTGGCAGAATGCTCCAGGCCAGAGTGGAGGCCGAGTGGCCGGAGTAAAGGCCCCACCCTGCCAGTTCTGTGGAGAGAGGAATTTGGTGCCCAGGGCTGTCGTTTTCTACAATGTTTCACCAGCAGAAAAGCTATTTTATTTGTATAAATCACCACAAAGACAGTGAAATTAACGTCCGCACAGGTGATCACAGCTGACGGATGCTCCCTCGGATGGGCTTCTCCTTGGATTACCTTAATGGGTTTTTCCAAGGCTTCCATCATTTTGCCCACTTCTAAAGGGAAAGGGCTTTTGATGCAGCTCCCACCAAACAGCACTGCTTTCATCCGTTCCCCGTACGGTACTTCTGCACCATTAAACGCAATTTGTTCTGCTAAACCTGTTTAATGCAGGACCTTGGCACCCAGGAAGAATATTCTTTTAACCACAATGATTCCTTTAATAGGTCACATGATCATTGTTCCTTTCTCTTCTGCCGCACAGGCAGCCCTACTCCTCGTGCAGCGAACGAGTCAGTGCAGAGGGCTCTGGCTTTATTGCTGAACAAAAAGTTTTGAGGTTGGTGCCGAGGAAATTTATTTCTTTAATTATTATTCATTTAAGTGGGTTCCACCGTTTCAGATGATCAGCACTAGCGGCTGCTGAGGGTGATTTATTTTACTCACCAGACAGCGAGAGGCCTCATTCCCTACAAGGTAATGACAAAACAAGGTAGAAGGTACCATTAAAGCCAAGCAGCCACACTTTCCTCCTTGCTGACCTAAGTGAGCTGCATACAGAGTCCTAAGAGGAGCACGAATGTCCTTGATACAAACTACATCCCGGAGCATTTTGTTATTACGGAAACACGCCTGAGATTAAGTTAATAAAAAAACCACTTGTTTGTTTCCAGGTTATTAATAATATGGCTCTGGAAATCTCTGCAAGGAACCCCCAAACCACCCAAAATGCTCAGGATTTCAGGGCAAACTCCAAATTGGGCCGCATGCAGCCAGAAGATTATTATTTATGATGCACTACAAAACTGCAGGTGCTTTCTAGACAATTAGGTGACCAGGTCTCTGCCCGCAAGAGCTTGCAATAAGGGTTCTGTCTCTAGTACATCTCATCACATTGGAATAAGATGGTGAGACGTCAAGTTGGCTGGCAGGATGCTTAGCACAGTGTACCACTCAGCATAGACCAGAGCAAGTCGGGTTCAGCCCTGAGTCAGCAAACCCTGATTAAACCCTTCTGGGATCAATTCAAAGCACAACTGCAGGCTTGGGAGGCAAGGCTGAGCCCAGCAGAAGCGGTGCCAAAGATGTCTGCATGAGGCTCTGCAGAGCGAAATCGCTGAAGGGCGAACGGGTCTCACTATTTTCAGCTCTTCCTAGTGTATTTAGGAGCTTGTAACAAAGCCTCTTTCCTCACTCCGACACCAGCACAATTCATCAGGCTTCTCCCCGAAACTGAAATGTATAAGAAATTAAAGGGTTTTCTTGCTTTCTGCCCGGTACCCAGCCTCCTGCAGGTATGAGAGAGCCTATGCAGTACGTACAATGGCTGTGGCTAGGAAGAGATGCAGACACCTGTTTATATTACCAGCTCAAGGGCAGAGCTGGAAAGGCCTCCATGCACAGAGTTCCCATTGACTTCAACTGGGGATCTGCTAGCAGTACCGCACCCTTACAAGTTAGCCATTTCTTGCAGCCTTCAGGGTGGCTGGACGCCTACCTTGTGGTACTAGAGACAGATGAGCACTGAAAGGCAAATCATATTGGACTACAATTCTTTTGTGAGATGGCTCAGAGTTAACAACAAAAACATTCTGCCTTTACATAGCACTCTACATCCATTTAGCCCTCCCATAATACCCCCATCCCCGGAGGTATTATCCCCATTTTACAGAAAGAGAGGCAGAGAAGTTAGTAAATTGCCCCAAACTAGAGGTAGTCAGCATCTGAGATGGGATTAGAACAAGGAATCGTGAGCTCACTGATCAACTGTGCTGTCTCTGTGACTGAGGGGCTGGCATCGTTCCTGGGCTCAGAAAATCAGTAAGAGCAAAAATTCAGGTATCACACTAAAAGGCACAATCGGGGCTAGGGCAATATTTAACAGGAGCAGACATGGAGCCCACAATTCATTTGCGGAAAGTGTCTCTGCATGTCAGAGCAGCAACTAATGGAGCTTAAGAAGAAGAAAGGAAAGGGGGCAAGTTGTGGCGAAAGCACTTCAGCTTTTTAAACCTTTTTTTCTTTTTCTTTTTTTTTTTTTAAAACAAATTAAACTCGAAGGGCTGGCCTGAAGCCAAGGAGCGAACTAGAGAATGGATTGTTCACACAAGCCCTCGGTGACATCATCAGCTTGGTTGTGGTGCTGAGCACTTTATCATCTGCGCAAATGTGGCAAGTGCATTTCTGTGGCACTCAGCACTTCTAAAATGAGTTGGTAAACAACCAGCAGATAGTGCACTTTCTTCAAGTGCATTCTTCCCTGCTACGGAAGCTGACAGCTTGGCTCAGAATTTTTTCTCTTCCCCTTCCTTTCACCCGAGTATGGAGTTCCCCTGCTGGGTTTAAAATCATGTTTATTATTATTAGTCGTCCTCCTCTGGCACCATCCAGCTGAGGATCTCAAAGTGCTCTGCAAATGGTAATGAGTCTTGACTCGTTAATGCTACTGGGGGGGGAGGGAAGTATCGTCATCCTCCTTTCCTGTATGGGGAAACTGAGGCCCACAGAGGGGAAGTGGCAGGCCCAGTGTGATGCAGCGAACCCGTGGAAGGGCTGGGAATCTATCTAGGTATTTACCCAGCACTTGTGTACTATCAGAACATATCCAAGAATTTATAAATAATACATTTTCCCTCTCTCCTCTTTCCCAAAGTGTGGGAGAAATCGCCTTGTTGCCAAATTCTCGTGATTTTACTCTGAGTCTCGTGATATTTTCTGTTTTTCTTAAAACTCCAGCTCTTGGAATCCTCTCATGATGGTAGAATCTCAGCCTTCATTAAAATGAAAAAGATAACTTTCTAGCCTTCGTGATTACAGAGAAAAGCTTGACATTCAAAAGGCAAATAAAAAGAACAAATTAAAAACAAAAACCAAGAACTCATGACTTTTCTAGTCCTGACTCTGGATTTTGGACTATTTAGGGTGGGCTGTACTGAAACAGCCTGGGGGAAGATGCTGAAGGACTAGAAACCATATCTTCTGACTCCCAGGCTTGGAAATCTATGCCAAATGTTCACCTTTAGAAAACTCTGCGAGACATCTATAGAGGAGATAAGAAAGGTTTTAAATCTTGCACGGTTGGCCAAGAGGAGGTTCTGGCATGGCCCAGAGGCCAAATCCAGACAATTGACTTCTGTGTCTTTAGTACACAGGTCAGGCCCACGGACTAAACATCCCAGCCTGCAAATCTGCATCCTGAGCAACATGGAAATGGAACACTGCATGCTGGGACTGCAATCCCCATCCTCTGCCCTTCGGTATTGCAGACAAAAAGGGCTGCAATCTGTTCCCAGACAGGTCAATTAGGTGCGGCCCTCAAGCTGCTATATCTACTACATGCTCCACTGGGTATAGTCCGAGTGCTCCAAAACCATCACAACTCTACCATCTTGTTTTGCTCTGACTCCTTCCTTTCGCTAAGCTCCCTCTAGTGTTCTCGTGTATGTACTGCGTATATTCCCTCTGGCTCTATTCAATTAGCATTAACTACAACAAAAGGGGCCATTTCTCATTAACCACATTCTGCCTCTAATTGCTCTTTAAACAAAACTGCAAGCACTGGCCATTGCTTCAGTTCGCCTCCTGAATTTGTAGTAGGGTTGGGTGGGGACTCACTCAATCGTATCTAACAAAGGGCATCAAGTGGGTAAATATGGACAGGGGGACTTTACAAGGATGAGACCCAGAAACTAAACAGTGCATGGAGGAGAGCCTGAAATCAGCTTTCCTGCCACAGATGCCTCTGTGCACCTTCAATTCCATCATGTTACCAATAGCTTTAACTGTAACCAGGAGCAGTTCTTTAATAGATTGGGGTCAGGGCTGCTTTCCGGACAAAGTCAAACCTTAATTTTGTTTCTGCTGCTTTCAATCTTGTACCGGGGTTGTTCTTTTTTCCTTTAGAATTTATGAAAAAAACAAAGGGTACTTTTCCAGGACCTCTTCCCCATTTCCACAATGGGACATGGAAATTCCTTAAGTGCCTCAATTTTGTTTTGTAAGATGTGGAAAGAGCAGAGGCAAGGTTCTTTGTGAGCAAATACAACTTATCAGTCTGTCCAATTAGAGACTAGCTACATCTAGCTGCAAAATATGTGGGTGTAGATTATTTTAACCTGCTGCCCAGTTCATACTCCTTGATTTCAATTCTGTTTCTGAAACAATCTCTGTACCCACCACTTTGAGGTGAGAATGCTACTTATCTCATAGAACTGGAAGGGACCCTGAAAGGTCATCAAGTCCAGCCCCCTGCCTTCACTAGCAGGACCAAGTACTGCTACTAATGAAATGAAATTTAATTGTCAAGAGGACCCCAAGGTTAGAGGTTCGTTCGTTTCTGACTGGCATGCCTCCAACACGCACTGGGTGCCACAGAGTGACCCTGTAACCAGGTCAGCATTTTTATTTGCTTGTTTTCCCCCCTGAACCGTTTAACTCAATGGTCTAACCATGCTACATCCATGTTCTGATCTGTGCTGGCAGATGGATCTTGTAAGAGAATTTTGCTAAGCAAACAAAAAAGAAAGCTGAGAGTGATGTGTGTGGTAAGTGCATACACACACACTGAGCGTGGTCATTGAATCCACTCCCTTTATAGGCATATCCTATCTTAGTTCAAAGGAAAATCACATTTGTTGAGAAAGAACATTAAAATGCCACTACAGTCAGATGAGGGTCTATCATAAAAATTGCACTTTCCATACAGCCTGGAGATCAGATCTGTTGACTAACAGACTTGATCTGATCACTTTCCCACACATTCTTTTTGATAAGTTTTCACTTCACCTAGGCCTGCTGAACCACCACCACTATGGGATAAGACGGTCTAGTCTGGTTTGTATATTAGCAAAAAAAATGGTTATGGATGTTCCAATTACAGATATTTTGACTAACAGCAATAATGCATGAGCCAGAAAGAACCCAGCTTGGCTTTCAGATCCCAGGCTGAATTTGCAGTTGGTAATGGAGCCAACAGTGCATTAAAGTTTATCATGATTCTGTTCATAATAGTTCCAAAATGCTTCCTAAACTGCTCAACTCTTCCACTGATTCCAGGACAGGAAATCTGGAATAACTTACCAAACCAGACAAAGGAAAGAAACTTTCAAGATATATCCTAGGCTGTAGGTGAGTCTATTAAGATTTCAGGACAAATGCAAAGATAACTATACTATCTTCATATGGTATTTCTGTGACAATCAGAACCACAGTACTGTATCTGAGGGTTATCACTACTTTGCATGGTCAGAACTCTGCACCAGTGGATTTTGAGAATGGGAAATTATGAAAGTTGAATGGAAAGTTAGAAGGGTGAGAAATGATGGCCTGATGGTTAAGATACAGGACTGGGAGGCACAACTCTGCCACCAACTTCCTCTATGACCTTACTCACACTTTGGCTAAAGTTTTCAAATGTGGGCACTTAATGTGAGGCTTCCAAATTCATAGATATGTCAGCACCTACATCAATGGCCTGATTTTCAAGGGTGCTGAGTGCTTGCCGACTTGAAAGGGAGAGCGTGGAGAAGGGTAGTTAATTAGGGTTACCATATCTCATAAATAAAAAAAGAGGACCCTTCACGGGCCCTGGCCCCGCCCATTTCCCCACCCCTAGCCCTGCCCCAACTCCGCCCCCTCCTCCCTCCCACTCCCAGCCAGGGGGAAAGGGCTGCCCCAGCGCTACCGGCTTCAGGGTTTGCCGGGCAGCCCCCAGACCCTGCGCCCCCGGCCGGCCCCTCCCCAGCGCAGCTGGAGCCCGGGAGGGGAAGCGCCCAGCCGGGGGCGCAGGGTCTGGAGGCTGCCCGGCAAACCGTGAAGCCGGTAGCGCTCGGGCTTTGGGCAGCCCCTATGCCTCCGGACCCTGCGCCCCCAGCCGGGCACTTCCCCTCCCGGGCTCCGGCGGCGCAGGGTCTGGAGGCACGGGGGCTGCCCGAAGCCGGTAGCGCTCGGGCAGCCCGGCTCTTAAACAGAGCCGAAGAGTCGGGGAGGAGCAGAGCCCCCGTGGCTGGAGGGGCTGAAGTCAGCGGGACTGTATGGATGTAAGAGCAAAATCTGGCCCTGGTTCAGCGGTAGTGGAAGGGTGCGATCTAATGGCCATTTTTAGCTGTGCAGACCAGTCCTTTTCTTGCCTGTGTGCATTCAGTTCAGGTTTCAGCATAAAGAAACCTACATACCCACCCCTCCTCCGCTCTCCTGCCCAAAAAGTGCATGGCACAAAGTTTACCACTTCATGGGAATGAGGTGGATTGCAGACAAGCAGCAGTAAAACTCCTGGTTTCCCTCTCACTTAGGGAGACAGATGACTTGCTTTATCACTTCTGGCAGCCTTGTGATTGGCCACTGAGATTGTATAGGGCTGGAATAGACGCACCCCAAGACCAAATTCTAACCTGCTACAGCGGTTAAAGTAGGCATTTGGCCTGGACGGCAGAAGCGAATTGGAATGGTCCAGCTGCCTGGGGGGAAAAGGTTGGCAGAGCACATAACGAGATAGTCTGAACAAAGCGGACTAAATAATACTCAGTAACTCTTGTCTGTTGCTGTCATACAGTGGTGGCAGACGACAAGATGGAATGAAAGGATCACAGTGTGGCAACAGCGCATACAAAGGGAGGGACTCCTGGATAAAGCAGTAGCCTGCCTGGTTTGTTTAGCATTAACTAGCTACTGAAATTCAATATTTGGCTTCTTGTCTGAGGCGAACATTGAGAGAACACGGCCTTGAACGCGAGACCTGTGGCACCCGCTCCCAGAGCATATCGCACAAAGTAACTCCTTCTCCCTTCTGCTCTTTAGATTTCAGCGTCTGCTCGTTAGAAGCTACTCTGGCGCATAGCACAAGATTAGTGGCCCATCTGATTTGCAAATAGGGACATGTCAGGATTTTATCATAACTCTAATTGTTGCCATGACTGGAGGAGACGAAAAACTGACCCAATACATTCGGACGAAGAGCAGAATCACAAGGCAAAATTATAACCCACCTTAAGTAAATTCCAAGCTATTAAATTGTCACGAGTGTTTCCCATCTCCTTGCTAGCCCAAAATACACTGTTTTGCACTGAAGGGGAACTGAAAAGCTCTCTTTTAAATATACCTTTTAAAGTGCTTAAATAAATACGATTTTGCAGCCTGACAGCCCCACCTGTCCCGAAGGAAGGAATTCTGATATTCTATTCAATGGAATTCACCCTTTCCAAGCAGGAGATAATGTGGCTACATTCCAAAGGAGGGCTGAAAAGTCACACAAAGAGACCGAGCTATAGGGGTATAAACTGAATGGTTCAAATGGCAGGGGTAAAAAGGGCCATTCAGAACAGAAGGGATTCAAAACGAAGGGACCTTTACTAGTACTGAATTCCCCCAAATCAGAGATCACCCAGTCACCACAGCACTCACTGTACAGTAACTCCTCACTTAAAGTCGTCCCAGTTAACATTGTTTCTTTGTTTCGGTGCTGATCAATTAGGGAACATCTCATTTAAAGTTGTGCAATGCTCCCTGATAACGTTGTTTGGCAGCCGCCTGCTTTGTCCACTGCGTGCAGGAAGAGCAGCCCGCTGCGGGGGCTTGGAACCAGGGGGGACCGGTAGCCCCCCATCAGCTCCCCGCTCCCCTCAGTTCCCTGTGCAGCAGCCACCCAGCAGGCTACCAATTGCCAGCAGTTCAGCTGTCCCTCCCTCCACTGCCATGTACTGCTCCTGCCCTCTGCCTTGGAGCTGCTCCAGGGAGCCTCCTGCTTGCCGGGTAGGGGAGGAGGGGAAGATGAGGACTAATGTCAGGGTGCCTCCCTCCCCCGTACTCCTGCCCCCCTCTTACCCCTTCTCCACATAGAGCAGGGGGGGGGACACGACAGGGGGCAGGACAGAGAGCTTGCTGGCCGCAGCTGCTGTCTCAACTTCCTGATCTTTTTAAAGGCAATGTACTTAGAGTGGGGTCAGCGTACTTAAAGGGGCAATGCGCGTCTCTCTCTCTCCCCCACACACAGGGTGTGTGTGTCTCTCTCTGCCATGCTGTCTCCCCTCCCTCCATTCCTGATGCCTTGTAGAGTGAGAGGCTACATTAACAACCAGGTGTTAACCCTTGAGGGCTCAGCTAGTTCAACGTTTAACAGTAAGGCATTCCCTGGAAATATCCCACCCTCTTCCACCCTCTGACTTCACCACCTCAACCAAGCTTCACAATCAGCATTGCTGTGTACAGTATTAAACTGTCTGTTTAAAACTTATACTGTGTGTGTATATGTACACACACACACACACACACACACACACACACACACACACACACTACTGTGTAATTTTTTGTCTGGTGACAAAGATTTCCCTTTGGTCTGTGGTTTGGTCCACCTGCTTCCCCGTTCACAAAGTTCCCCCGTACCTTTTCCCACACACAAAGGGAAGCAAAGTGATGGGTCAACAGCTTACAGGTGGGATCAAGTGCTTTTAAAACAAACAAGAACCTGGGTGTGTGGGTGCAGAGACAGCAGCAGGGAGGACACTGTACAGTACCTGCCTGCGTAGCCAGCCACGGGGCGGGTCTCTGTCCTGAACAGGCCTAAGTTGTGAAAATGCCAGCGACAGCTTCCTTCCCAAACTGCTGGCCAGACTTCTTTTAATGCTCTCAGAAGGCAGATTACCTGGAAACGATGCTTCATCAACTTTCCACCCCTCTGACCTCCTCAGCAGCAGCATCTCTGGCATTATCTGCACACTTCATTTCCCATCGGCAGGGCCTGGGAAGCTAATCCCTGGTTTAAGCTAAATCTCCGCCCTCTTCACCTACGGAGATGATGTGCCGTAAGCATTTCTCATCGCCGCGGTTACTTCTCCAGCCTAGCCCTAATTTCCCACTCTCAATTTCCTCTCGCTCACATTTACCGCCTGCATGTAAGCTGGGGGAGAGGGGGAGGTGTTTACGCTTTGTTGCGATGTTGCCATTTGCTCTTAATTTCGGCCCATTTTTAAAAACTTTCCGAGGCTGCTCAGTTCTTCTGCTGACAGGATTTTTGTGCCTATTCAAGGCTCTCTCACTCGCTCCCTCTCTAATCCTGTTCTTTATGGGTTTGTTTAACTGCACTGCCTGCCAGCGTCCCTTTTAAATATTTCATTTGCCTTGGGCTTTTGCTCTCTTTTGGGTTGTTTTCAAGGGGGGAAAGAGGGAAATTAGATGTAGATTGATTTTTTCCTGAGTTAATTTGGACAATAATCGATTCCAAAGATTTTCCTTCACCTCATCCTGCACTTCTGTGAAGTCAGGGGTTGTGGGCGCGCTGCCGAAATGCCACTTTCCGATACGGTGAGAGAAGCATTTCAGTTCTGTTTACACTGTAATCAGCAGGCCCCAGGTGCTCACCAACTTCTTGTTTATCATACCTCAGGTATTTCCGTTGACCAAGAGAAGGGAGAGGAAAAACCCTCCTAAAATGATGGGATGTTCCCCCAACTATGCCAGGCAACAGAGCTGTATGAGATCCTCTGGGAACGTCTCCCCTTTAACTGATTCCACTCTAGTTATCCCAATCAGTGTCTGGACAGTTGAGAGGTCCTCCCCCTCAGTAGCCTAGGCCTTTCAAATAAGCTTACTGTATCCACGTTCACATGTGCTGAGCTTTCTTTTTAACCTGTCAATCTCCCAGTGTTTTAAATTATATTTAAAATTAAATCCTCATCTTTGTATCAAATCATAAAATCATAGAATATTAGGGTTGGAAGAGACCTCAGGAGGTCATCTAGTCCAATCCCCTGCTCAAAGCAGTACCAACACCAACTAAATCATCCCAGCCAGGGCTTTGTCAAACCTGACCTTAAAAACCTTTAAGGATGGAGATTCCACCACCTCCCTAGGTAACCCATATCCAACCTAAACCTCCCCCCACTGCAACTTGAGACCATTGCTCCTTGTTCTGTCATCTGCCACCACCGAGAACAGCCGAGCTCCATCCTCTTTGGAATCCCCCTTCAGGTAGTTGAAGGCTGCTATCAAATCTCCCCTCATTCTTCTCTTCTGTAAACTAAATAATCCCAGTTCCCTCAGCCTCTCCTCGTAAATCATGTGCCCCAGCCCCCTAATAATTTTCGTTGCCCTCCGCTGGACTCTCTCCAATTTGTCCACATCCCTTCTGTAGTGGGGGGACCAAGTCAGATCCAAGTATAGTAACATTAATTTATACATCCACCCTCCATCTCTCCAAAACTCAACCCTCTCCCACCAAAAACTCTACATACTAACCATTTGACTTATTTATTATAGTTAGCACGGCAGAATGGTTCAGCGGTTAGGGCACTAGCTTTAGACTTGGCTGCGCCGCTGTAAGGTCTCCCGTGTAGCTGCTCTCCCGTCGGCATAATTCAACCACCTCCAATGAGAGGCAGTAACTATGTCAGCAGGAGAGCGTCTCCCGCCAACATAGCGCTGTCGTTCAGGGGTGTTTTTTCACACCCCTGGCAGACAAAAGCGCCAGTGTAGACATAGGCTTAGTGTCTCTGTGCCTCAGTTCCACGCCTGTACAATGAGAAGGGAACTTCACAACACCTCAGTGAGGTTGTGAAGATAAATACATTACAGGCTGTGAGCGGCTCCGGTATTACAGTGATGGGGCCACATAAATACTTGAGAGAGACAACCAGATTATCCTGTTTTTCCTTTACGACAGTGGTTACAGAATAAACACCTGCCGAGCACAGACAGAAATGGAGGAAAATGCACAACAGGACCTGGATTGCTTAAGAGAAGTACATAAGACTAGCTGTCAAATACAACTGGGATAGGAACACAGGCCATTCTAGACTAGGATACTGGTCAATCTAGGTTTGTCATTTTACCTCCAGCAGTAACCAGCAGCTGACACTTCTATAACAAAAGCGATGAAGACGTGACACCAATGTTATTGGGACAAATATCTCTAGAAGCAATTAACAGCCACGGCTGATCTACTTAGATCAGTATTAAGTTTAATTTGGTGAACCCAACAGATGTCTTTGGGCTGGATGAGCCATTTACAGGAAGCACTATCTTAGGTAGCTATAGGGTGCCCATCAGAGTAGTATCTCGGCACCTCTGAGTTCAGGCAGTCTTCCCTTTGTCTGGTAAAGCGGCTATGGGTAGGGCTGTCGAGCAGGCTATGGGAGGGTGGCAACCAAATGATAGGTCAGGCACACACTCCTGCAGGATTCTGATGCGTTTGGGAAGAGTTAAAATAGTCACACCGAGTAGCAGAAAGAGTGTCCGGGGAGAAGCAGCAGTTGTGGGAACACTGCCAGGCTGGCGAGCTTTAATACAAAGTGGTGATACATTTCTGTAAGCCTCACCTTGCTCTTACCATCTCATAGCCCCGTTCAGGAACATCTGTATTTCTCATTCAATCAGACTAAAGGACACAGTATCCGTGGCCTGCGTGGCTGCATTAGTTCGCTTCTCTCCCACTTCGATTTCGGGTTTTTACTGGCCCCTTGGTGGCTGGGACCCTTCACGAGCAAGCGGGGGACACAAGCGCAGTGGAATGTGCCACACAATGGAGTTGGAGAGATGCGACTGCGGACACATGTTGCTCAGTTTGTCTCACCGGGAATTCACACACACAGATATGCAAACTCTCAGCACAGAACACAGAGGCTTTATCATCACCTACCTGTTCTACCGTGGAGCTTGTGACTCGGGTCGCCACCCCTGACTGGGGAGCTGGAGGTTTTGGAGAGCTTATTGGCTGACACCCTGTACATCACGCCTCCTATACAGCAAAAGCCTTTGTTCCTCCATCTCGGCTGCAGCTGCTGGGATTTGCCGCCTAGGGGTGACTGGCGCATTGGGTTTAATACCAGAGATCTGCAAAGACAAAGAAAGGCCACAAATGGGAGAAGAGGTGAGCTTTGTATCCAGAAAGCTGTCCAATGAAGCTTCACTTTGCTTCAGATTTCATGGACAAACCTACAGATGGAGGGAGTCTCCTGGGGATGGGATCCAGCCCCACCTAGGGCCACTTGCTGTGCTAGCTGGATCCTTCCTGCTCATGCTCCGTACTACCAGAATAATGGAGAGCTCTAAATAACGAGAGGAATTTTTTTGTATTTTTATTTTTTATATGGAGATATACGTCTCTCATAGAACTGGAAGGGACCCCGAAAGATCATTGAGTCCAGCCCCCTGCCTTCACTAGCAGGACCAAGTACTGATTTTTGCCCCAGATCCCTAAGTGGCCCCCTCAAGGATTGAACTCACAACCCAGGGTTTAGCAGGCCAATGCTCAAACCACTGAGCTATCCCTCCCCAGGGGCTCTCTTCTCCTGCAGCCCGGAGGAGAATCATAGGTTCCCCCATGCCTCTTGTTTAACATCTATTGACTACTCCCTTTAAGGCCCTTCCGCTCCTCAGCTCATGACACAGTACATCTTCATTCCCCCTTCCCTACAGGGCTGAGCGGCCCCATCCTCCCCAAGCCGGAACAGAAGTTTGGGGGAAGTGCTGCTGGGAAGAGAACTCTGGGTCTTGAAGCTGGCTGAGGGGCACTAGGGAACATCAAATGGTTTCTCAGGGCACCCTGGCTTTGGTTGACCCAGCCCTGTTCATTGGCCCTAAATATTGCTGACTGATACCGTGGACCTCCAACGCTGAACCCAAAGTACAGCTAAAACCTGGGCTGTGTCCGTGTCTATTAGTGCATGACAGCATATCGCACAGCAAGGTTTCTGTGCGCCTTCTAAATACAGAGCCGACTTTACTGCTCCCAAAATACATGCATGTGGGCACAGCCATCCCAGTGAAACTGGAGCACTCAGCTGCCCAGTGGTTGTCCCTAGCCCTGGCTCATGGAAGAGCCATAGCTGCAGGAAAACCAAGCTCAATGGTTCATTTAAAGCCAGAAGTTGGCTCTCTCTGAGAAGCCCCCTTTTCCAGGTTGTCCCTGTTTTGCACCAGTGCCAGAGAAGATGCCCTCTCTGCAGAATCTCCCCGAGAAAGGACGCCCTTCCTAGCCAGATGGAAGTGTTGGGGCAGCCCAGATGGGGCCGGCAGCCCAAGACCCATCTGCAATCATAAGTAGCTGGCAACAGATGTAGGCCTGGAACTCCACGGACAGGTGGGACAAACAGTGACTGGATTGTGCCCCACTACTGCAGCTGAACAGAGTCTAACCAAACTTACTGGAGCCCTAAAGCTGTAGGAAAGTGATCCATAAACAGTGGCCCTTCAGCACCTCCTTAGGGCCTTACAAGTGGTTCTTGCAGGGCCTGCAAGTCTAATCAGTGCTCTGCCTAACACCAGGCACAGACACTGACCTGCCTAGGGCCTACGTGGCAGAGAGCGGAGACTGGGAACCCAATGACATGGTAGCACGGACAGCTACTGGGATCAACTTCCCAACCCCTTTCCCCTCTGCTGTAAGAGCAGATCTTGCAGCCAGTGAGAGGGATGAGAATGGAGTGACACCCCTTACTTCCCAGCACTCAGAGGGAGAAAGGTTAGCACAATCACATGGCCCTGGTGCTTTTAGGACACTGGGATACGATTAATCTAGGGCCTGTAGACAGCTGCATGAGATGAACAGCAGCTGATAAAGGCTGTGAACTAACACCTTAGTACCAACTCTACCCTCCCTGTGCTCATTCACTGCAGGAAACCCTTCCAGTTGACAGACTGACTTTTCCTATGTAATGCCAGCTTGCATTCAATCTGTGTAAAGCCGTGCACCTCATTTTTGTACAGATGCTGTTATGCACACAGAGCTGTTGCGGCCAAATCAAATCCACTCAAATATCAAGTCCTCTTAACCATTTACCACTAATCCAAACAGTAATTTGTTTATGCAAATTACAGCTCTAATTTTGTATTAGTACAATTTATGCTCCTAATGCTATTAACAGAACGTATATAAACCGCGCATTACTGAAGACTATCTGTAAATTAAGGCCTGGCATCCTATCAGCAGAACGCAAGCCCTGGGAGCATTACCTTTAAATGAAGATGTGCTGCAAAGAAAGAGAGAAGTGTAAAATGTAATCGTTACATTTATTAGTGCTTAGTTTGACAGTCTATTCATTTAATATGGCTGTTGCCATTGGCTACCAACCTTACATATCTGCTTGCGAGTTTCCACAGACGCAGGGCGGGAGAAACCTTAGAATGAACGGTTATGCTGCGGCAATCTGCAATCGGATTCTTTGGCAAGCCCTTCAATGTGCCTTTGGGACGTACTCGCCTTATTAAAGGTCTAAAAATCTGTGTTTATAGCAAGGGACTCACATGAAATGGAGAAAGGAACTTCCCTATCATCCTTGTACAGTGAAGTTAGCATTTCTAATGGGGCTACAAAGAGCATAAGCCCAACGGTGGGATCTCTGACTGAACAGACAGGTGTGTGTGGATTGGATCGTGATGCAGAATGAAAGAGAGCGGCACCTGATTTCCTCCTGGATTCTCTCCATGGAGCTTCTCACCTCTGCCATCTGTGATACAGTGAGAAGGAGGACAGCCCAATGGTTAGAGCAGTAGCCTGGGAACTGGTTCAAGACCCTGCTCCACCACAGACTTGCTGTGTGACCTTGGAGAAGTCACGATCATTCTTTGCCTCGGTTCCCTGTGTGTAAAATGGGGATAAATGCGCTTCCCCCCCTACAGTGGTGGTGTGAAGATAAATGCATTAAGATTATGAGGCACTCCATTACTATGGAAAAGGAGGCAATTTAAGTACCCCCGATAATAAGCCTGACTATGGTAGGTCACAGCCTAGTGATCAGCCTGCAGATGGGAAACAACCCCTATCTTTTGCATTTCAGAAGTTTGTCAGCTTGGTTCCAATCTGTTTTCTCGGCTCATCCATCCCAAAAATCAACGTGAAAGTAATTTTCTCTCTAGAGAGATCTAGCTCCACTGGTCTGTGGGGAACAGGATTCTTTAGAGATTAGAGGTGCTTGGTTTGCATGACGTTTGGTTCTTAAGAAACCTCTCTAGTGTCACTAGGAGATCAATGCAGAGCCTGAAATTCACAAGGCCTGGCAGGAGTGAACCTCATCTCCTCACCTCGGAGCCGCACTACACTGCAACGTGTGCTATGTGGCATGCCCCTGGTGGGGCATTTGGAAGCGTCAGCTAGTGCAGGATGGAGCTACTCTCCTTTTAGGCAGGGGAGATAGGACACAGCATAATAATCGCATGTTAATCCCATGCTCTTCCTGGTGCAATTCAAGACTTTGATCAGCCTCTAAAAGGCACATAGTGCCTGTCTCAGGAACCACCTCTCCTTCCCCTGAATCCCATCATGGCAGGGGTAAACAGCCAAGGCTTGCTTTGTTGGTTCCCAGATTGGAATCCCAAGGACCTGCGGTAAAGGCCTCTCAGTGGCAGGGCTTCAACTGTCAAATTCGCCCACAGCACAGACATATCAGAGCCAGAGATTTATCTTCAAGGTGCAGCTACTTTGTGTGGGCCCTAGCAAAATTATGAGTATCAGCACCCCCTGGAAATTAGTCTCCCAGCTGGTTAGCTCCTCATAAGAACGGCCATACTGGGTCAGACCAAAGGTCCATCTAGCCCGGTATCTTGTCTGCCGACAGTGGCCAATGCCAGGTGCCCCAGAGGGAGTGAACCTAACAGGTAATGATCAAGTGATCTCTCTCCTGCCATCCATCTCCACCCTCTGACAAACAGAGGCTAGGGACACCATTCCTTACCCATCCTGGCTAATAGCCATTAATGGACTTACCCTCCATGAATTTATCCAGTTCCCTTTAAATGCTGTTCTACACTGTTAAACACTCGGTCTGGTCTAAGGGAACCAAACTAGATGTTTTGAGAGGATGCACAGCGTTCTAGTGTATATACATTAAGAATGGATCCTGATACCTTAGTGATGGACACCTTATTACGTTAACACACAAATAATACATGTTAAACAAATAATAAAGTTTTCATAATCATAAAGCAATATCAACACTCCCTGGGCAAGAGAGACCACCTGAACTACACACCTCCACTTCCTTCACTCTAACAGCTCCATATTTTAATCTGGAGAGACGCGCTGTCAAGTGGGCCTATATGCTGATCATTCTTACATTCCCATTTTGCATTAGTCTTGAGCTGTGGACCACAGCCACTGACAGATCTGTATTCATGCAGGGGCTCAGAATACAAAAACAACACCACACATTTTGAGTCATGGCATCTACATAACACCTCCACTTACGCTGCCTACTTTCCCCATCCAGGAAATATTAAAGATAACCATGTTGCACAAAATGAAATGAGTCCAGAGCTAGATGCTTTTTATACGGCATTTGTAGCTGGTAGACTAACTTCCTCACTGCAAAACCACAGGTTCTTTGAAGTCACACACCTTTTGCATGGGGCACTGGACACTCAAAGCTAAAGTGAAGGTTTGAATTTACAGGAGAAGGGTGATTTGGGGGCTTAAGAATTGAAAGGGGTATGTGGGGTCTATTCCCAGTCCTGCCCCAAACTATGTGACCTTGCAGGCATCGTTTAAACTCCGTGCCTCAGTTTCCCTCATCTGTACCAACAAGAAGGCTGAGTGGCTTAAATGTTGTAATGCTTGTAAAGCGCTTTGAGATCCTTCTATGAAAAGCACAATAGATGCTCAAAGCATCTCTCTCATGTACCTATAAAAACACACACCTTCAAAGAGCACAAACCTCTTTCAGAGCTACACAATGGCTTGCATAGACAGGCTTGTACCTAAGGTATCAATTAGTTTGTTGTACTTTGAGGGCTCTTTGCTTCGATTTGCATTAGATTGCAGGGTTTTACTAGGAAGATCCTTAATACAGACACCTGCATTCAGTATTGTTCTAAATAGAGACTCAGTAAACCTCTCTCTGGAAAACATGCCCAGAAAAGGCCTCATTAAAGCTATCCATCCTAAAGTGGTTGGTGCAGTTAGTTTCCTTTAAATAAAGTATGCTCGCTAAAAGGTAAATGCTGCCTGGTTTCACTAGCTGTGATAGTTGTAATTTGCTACAGCTGTGATTAAAACGAACCACCACAGACAAACAGCTTTTTAACAGAACGTGGAGTTACTTCCTCCTGAGCTAAAACCAAACCCAAGTGTAAAAACTAATCAAATATCGGAACCTTCAAGTTAGCAAATATTGTTTGAAGGTACTTAAGCTGCTTTCCCACAACTTAATTGGAAGTCGTGTATAATAGCAAAGATCCTTACAAGAAAATTCCACCCAAGAGATCTGCCTACAAGAAACTAAGAACTACACACTTGACACTAGAAAAGGAATTTTGTGACTGTATGTTGTTAGAAACAGAGTATTTGCTTGCTCAGAGAGCTAGGGATGTATCCATAATCCCTATACACAAGCAGCATGGTGGGAATGGTTAGCGATATGGGATGTATTTACTTCGATTTCTACATATAAAACATCAAAGAATGCCTATAAAACATCATTGATCGAGACACAAGGCCCGGCTATTACAAAATTTCTTTTAGTCTCTGATAGGAGAAAAAACCCACATGCTCATTTAAATTTCCATCTCCGGCTTGCCAGCAGAGATGCACGGAATTCAGTGAAGCTGATGCAGTGCTCAGGGCATACAGACACTGCTGTGTTAATACCTTACATCTATCATGTTGCAAAGCACACTAAGAGAAGCTTACTGAAAGTTACGCTTATTTTTCTCCCCGTGTTAGCAGCCAATTGTGTGTATGCAAACTGCTGAAGTGAAAGCTGTCCCTGTCAAGATACTAGGTAATGTATATACGCCAAGCCACTTCCTGCCAGTTGGAACTGAATGCTGAAAGCATATTCATCTCGGTGGAATCACTTGTGGCCCCTGTCTTTGCTTTTCTGACAAGTAACTTGGTTAATTTAGCAGCTCAACGATCACTGAACTGTGTTGTACACTGCTTGGTGTCTGAAAAGCTAACATCCACTTACACACAATACAACATGGGTGTGTGAGAGAGAACTACAGGGGAACAGAGTCCTGGCTACACTGGGAGTAAAATCCTTTTACCTCCAAAACGTTCATTCAGCTCACGAAAAAAAAGTGTTTGTACCTCATCTGTATTTGGAAGATCAACATCCTGAATACAAAGCCAAGAGCTGCCGCACTTCCGTCCGCATGGTTATGTGCGCACAGCGATCGGGTTGGGTTTAAAGCACTTTTAGCCCATCAGTTCAATTCTCTAGAATAAATGCAGCGTCAGTGACAGGAGCACGATTTCTGTCTCCTACTTGGCCTTATTCACACAGGCTGGCTAAGCTACGTTTAAGTGGAGCTCATTTAAAACTGGGTTAAGTGACAGTTTTAGGGGCTTGCGCTCAATGCAGTTCAAACCATGCTACCAACAACCAGCCTAAGCCCAGTTGTTGCTCCCAGAGTTCCAGCAGTTTCCCTGACTATTCTGGACAATGATTTTCTCTTCATCACACTTACAAGCTATTAAATGTTTACAAATTACAGTGGTCCCTGTTCAAAAGACACCATTTGCCCAATAGTTACCACTCCATGAAAAACACCACAGGTTTCCCTTTTATCTGAGCAGAGAATAACTGTACAGTACCTGCTGGCAAATACTAACTTCTTCATAGCAACCACTGCAGTTTATAAATATTTAATTCTTTATAAAGAGAAAGCAGTAGTCAGCGCCCAGAACATCCGAGGGAACCAGGCTAGCATCTTGGGAGCAACAACCCTACTTAAATGCTATGGATAGTGTCATAGTTTGGAGAGTTCCTCAGTGTGCTTTGCCTTTCTTAACTAGCAGGCAGAGTTTGGAATGTAAGCGTCAGAACCACCGACGGGCCATCTAAGCTTCAGAACCACCGACGGGCCATCTAAGTTGACTTCCCCCAGTTGGAGATGTTCCACCACAGTGACATCTGGAGGGCTTCTGAAGAGAACACCAGGCCAAAGACAATCACACATCACATGAGAGATCCCAGAACAGGATAACAGCCCTGTTCCTCATTCTGCCTTCCGAACCACTAGCCAGACTGCTGGAATCTTGGCAAAAAATTGAACTAACTTGAAAGGATGAAGGCGCGGTATGTTTAAGTGGAACTTCACAGGCAGACCATGCACTTGCATTGTTCCCCTTGTGGGACTGAAGCCTAAGTGTGGGGCCCATTCAAATTCAGCTAGGAGAAAATCTCTGGGACTGGTAGCTGAGCGTGTCAGATTCTGCTGGGGTTGAGAGATCCTGGAATTGACTAAGCTTCATAGCCAATTGACCAAATAATATTTCAAATGCTACAGGAATCTTTATCTTTCTTCTGAGATTAGAGACTCAGAGCTGCACTTAAGAGTGTGGTGGGAGTGGCATAATAACAGATAGGCCAGACAGAGAGGCCTTTATACTACATTCTTAGCTCCTCCATTTCGGAATATAACATGGGTTCTCCCAAGTCCCTAGCAGTGAAATCTCAGCAGCACTCCAAACACACACACACACACACACACACACACACACACACACACGTTAGCGTACATGCTGTGTTTGCATACCCACAGATTGTGCTAACAATGTGGGTGAAACACATCTGAAGACACTATGGGGACAAGATACATACAGTCGAAGTCTAACCTGAGGGCATGACAGTGTTGTTGGCCGAGGGAAGCTTTGTGCCACAGCAGTGACTGTTGGAATCATCTCTGCCTTTGTTCCCATTCTCTCTGTGCCAGGAAGACTCTGAATAGTGACTTCTCTGAACACGGCTTCCACTTGTGCCCTATGCCCACAGCCCCAGGACCCTAGGAAGACCGGGTCACCTACCAGCTAGGGCTTATGACCTGAAACATGTTTATTTCTAGAAAAGTCAAAGTTAATGGGGGAAAAAACTCCCAAATGGAGTTGTAATCCGCTCCAATAACCTTTAGAGCTGTTTCCCCCGCTGGAGACAGAAAGACTGAGGGAAAGGCGCCAGGAAGTTACATTACTGCTTCAGCAGTTTTATTATCTGTCTTCACCCTGCTTGCAAAAGATACAGACCAGACTGGTGCAGGGAATGCTACAGAATACCTACGGTACATGGAGGTGGGGGGTGGGAGAGCAGAAGACTGAATACATTCTCTGCCTGAATTCACCTTACCGCACGTAGAGCACTAGGCATTGGAACCCTGATAACCTATGGTTACACAAACGTGGGGGAGTTATTTTTAATTTCTGCATTTCACGCTGCACCAGGAGGTTAATTCCTTCGCCTTTCACCCTCAGGAATCCTAGGTTTCTATTTGGCTTGGGTTACCAGTCAAATGAGTCTGGAGGATTCAATCTAGGCTCCAGTGGACACGTGTCTGCAACAGAATTTTACACAATCAGGTCTTTTCTTAGGTAGAGGGCTGTCTAAGATCACAGGTTTGTGTGCAAGGAGGCCTGAATCTCGCTGTGAGAGATTGGAACGGGAAGCTCAGACACTGCCTACCTCTGCTCAGCTCTGGCCCCAACTAGCTTATTTTCGGGTGGCATAAGATATCCAGAAATTGACTGGGAAAGATCCATTATGCGCCATGTACCAGAGGAAAAAAGACAATAATTATGTGAATTTGCTGAGCACATATAAGCCATTCCCATACAGAAGGGAGAGGGTGTTGCCTAGAACTTAATTGTCCCAATCATGCCTTTATAAAAGCCGCCTTCCATTCCTACAGCAGGCTCTACAGATTTAAGCTGGATTCATTGGTCTTCCAAATGGGTATTTAGCTCTGGCAGTAATGTTCGGCTTGTCTCTCCTACACCTGCTTAAAGTGACATTCGCCTCACCCGGCTAAAAGTCTGAGCAAAAGGCAGAGACAGGGGCAGCATGGGGTGAGTGGGGGCGTGAAGGAAGGAAGACACATCTAAAGAAGGGCAGGGTGCCTCTAAAAACAGCGTGTAGCTTTTAATTCGCAGCAGCGTCACAGCACTCTACTCAATTGTTACCCTAATGGAAAGGATGGCCTTTGGAAACTAACTGTATTGAGAAGAGAGGATAAAATTAATGAGATAATAGCTGGGCCAAGGACCTGAAGAATACGCCGGCCCTCAACATGAGGGGCTTGTAATTCCTTTTCTACAACACAAGCTCTCAGATCTAAAGACTTTTCCCATCCGTCCAGCAGGCCTGCTCCGGCAGGAAATTTCATTAACTCTGGAAAATAGGAAAGGTATTAAGCGTGGATAATGAAGGCCAGAGAGGGAACAGTGCCTTAAGATAGTCTTCTTTCTAGCCTTTGTAATGGGAGGCATGAACTTTCCCTTCAAATCCATTTCTAATCCATTTGAAATACTACAGCAAATTATCTTCCCTTCAGCCCGAAAGCGGCCAGCCAATTTACTCCGAATAGAAGTGACAATGCAACAGAATTTATCGCCATAACCTTGACTACACAAGGTTGAGGGTTGTCTTTCCCCCACTCCTGCGTAGGGGAGGATGGGGGAGGGGAGAATACAATTTTAAATGAAAACAGGGGGAAGAGGGACACTACAAAAATATATGTTTAAAAACAGTGTAGCAGCTGTCAAAGATCAGCTGCCAATAGCAGTGAGAGCTTCAAAAGCAGAATCCCATGGTCTGTGTTAACAATGGTCAGAGCCCAAGTCTTGCTCTAGGAAAAGGTTTGATTCCTTGAGAGTTCGGCAATGATTGTGTCTGGGCTTTCCCCTTTAAATCCACTGACTACTCAACAGTAATAACTTCACTAGTGACCTGAGATTTTAGTCGGTCCCATCATAAATCACACACTTGGCCAAGTTTGATTTTCTTTCTTCCATTTTCTCTACTTAAAACACTTAAGTGTCTGTATTTTTCCTCGCTTGTTTTCTGTAAGATTGAATTCTTGCAAATATACTTTCTCTTCCAACAGACCAGAAAGATTCAGGTGTCAGTCCAGGCTAGCGGGAAAGCAAAGGACTCAGCAAGACAATGTAGCGTTAAGCCCCACTAAAGGCTGGTCAGCTAATCGGATTGCTTGGCCCAATGAACCGTCCAAACTATTTACTTGTAAACAAAACAAACTTGGTTGAAAAGAGCTAAGACTGGACCCAAAAACAATGTTAAACTTTCATTGCAAAAATACTCCTTCATAAAAAACATTATTCCAAATATCCGATCAAACAAGGGATACAGCCTTTTCCTCACTGCCAAACTTCACTGCCCACTATTACTACCTATTTAAAAAACAGTTTTTGGTTTGGGAAATTCCTGGGTTTTCTGAATGAACATCACCAATTAAATTAGGTTGGTGTGTAAGTTGCATATGAAAGGAATCCTGCTCCAAGAAACCTTACAAGGCCCATTCAAAGCAGAGCTCCCCTGCTACAGACTCCTCCCCATAAGGCCCTCCCATCTATGCTCTATATATAATCCCACAATTGAGGAAGACAGCTGTGCTGGTTAACAAAATGACCTGGTTTATAGAGGGAGTGAAGGCAGCTATTAAAAAAATAAATAAAAATAACAAATGGAAAATAGGGGAAGTTGATATATCGGAATACAAATCAAAAGCTAGGAATTGTAGAAAATTGATAAGGGAGGCCAAGGAACCCAAGGAGAAATCTATGGCCAGCAGGGTTAAGGACAATAAGGAGTTTTTAAAAACATATTAGGAACAAAAAGAATCCGGACAATAGTATTGGTCCATTACTAGATGGAAATGGTAGAATTATCAATAATAATGCAGAAAAGGCAGAAGTGTTCAATAAATATTTTTGTTCTGTATTTGAAAGGAAAAACAGATGATATAGTCTCACTATATGGTGATGACAACACTCGTTCCATTCTACTAGTATCTCCGGAGAATGTTAAACAGAAGCTACTAAAGTCAGACATTTTAAAATCAGCATGTCGAGATAGCCAGCTCTTTTAAAACGCTTAGATGCAAGCTGAGGATCTAATTGGACCATTAATGTTGATTTTCAATAAGTCTTGGAGCACTGTGGCAGTTCTAGAAGACTGGAAGAAAGCTAATGATGTGTTAATTTTTAAAAAGGGTAAATGGGATGACCCAGGCAATTATAGGCCTGTCTGCCTGACATCCATCCCAGGCAAGATAATGGAACAGTTGATACAGGACTTGATTAATAAAGAATTAAAGGAAAGTAATATAACTAATGCACATCAACATGGGTTTATGGAAAATAGATCCTGTCAAACTAACTTGGTATCTTTTTTTGATGAGATTAAAAGTTTGGTTGGTAAAGCTAACAGTATTGATGCAACGTACTTAGACTTCTATAAGACATTTGACTTGGTACCACACATTTTGATTAAAAAAATGAAAATGATATAAAATGACACTGCACACATTAAATTGATTAAAAACTGGCTAACTGATCGGTCTCAAAATGTCATTTCAAATGGGGAATCATCATCATCAAGCAGGTGTGTTTTCACAGGGATCCCACAGGGATCGATTCTTGGTCCTATGCTATTTAACATTGTTATGAATGACCAGGAAGAAAACATAAAATCATCACTGATAAGGTTTGAAGATGACACCAAGTGGGGGAGTGATAAATAATGAAGAGAATAAGTCACTGATACAGAGCTCTGGGTCGCTTGGCAAACTGGGTGCAAGCAAACAGTAAGCATTTTAATACAGTTAAATGTACAGGTATACATCTAGGAATGTCGGCCATATTTACAGGATGGGAGACTCTATCCTGGGAAGCAGTGACTCTGGAAAAGATTTGGAGGTCACGGTTGATTATGAGATGAACATGAGCTCCCAATGTGATGCTGTAGCCAAAAGAGCTAAGGCATAAACAGAGGAATCGCAAGTAAGAGCAGAGAGGTTATTTCACTTCAGAATTTGGCACTGGTGTGACTGCTGCTATAATACTGTATTCAGTTCTGGTGCCCACAATGCAAGACGCATGCTGATAAATTGGAGTGTTCAGAGAAGAGACACGAGAGTGATGAAAGGATTAGAAAACCTGCCTTATAGTGATAGACTCAAGGAGCTCAATCTATTTAGCTTCACAAAGAAACAATTAAGAGGTGACTTGATCACAGTCTGTTAGTATCTATATGGGGAACAAATATTTAATAACGGGATCTTCGATCTAGCAGAGGAGGGTCTAACATGATCTAATAGCTGGAAGCTGAAGCTAGAGAAATTCGGATGGGAAATAAGGCACAAGTAATGAACCATTGGAACAGTTTACCAAGGGTCGTGGTAGATCCTCCATCACTGGCAATGTTTAAGTCAAGCGTGGATGTTTTCTGAAAGATCTACTTTAGGAATGATTTGGGGCAGTGCTATGGCTGGTGTTATTCAAGAGGTGTGATTAAGTGACTATAATGGTCCCTCTTCTGGCCTTCGAATCTCTGAATTTCCTCCCCAACCAATCAACACTGAGTTCAGCTCTTCCTCTAGCCCAGGGGTGGGCAAACTATGGCCCGCGGGCCAGATCTGGCCCCTCAGGGCTTTGGATCCAGCCTGTGGTGCCACCGGCACCACGTCCCTGCTGCCCCTGGGCAGGGGCGCACAGGGCTCCGTGCGTTGCCCTTGCCTCCAGACACCGCCCCCGGCAGCTCCCATTGGCCAGGAATGGGGAACCACGGCCAATGGGAACTTTGGGGGAGGTACCTGGAGGCGTGGCAAGGGCAGTGCACACAGAGCCCTCCGCCCCACCTCCCCTAGGGGCCACAGTGCTTCCTGGAGCGGCGTGGGGCCGGGGCCAGGGACAGGGCAGGGAGCCTGCCCTGGCCCCAGTGTGTGCCGCTGCCACCCCCTGAGCTGCCTGAGGTAAGCGGGGGGTCGGAGCCCGAACCCCGCCTGCACCCCACCCCTCAATTACCTTCCCTAAGCCCCCTGCCTGCACCTCACACCCCAACTCCCTGCCTTGAGCCCCCTTGTACACCCCACCCAGTACACCCTCCCTGCACCCCAACCCCCTGCCGAGCCCCCTCCCGCAGCCTGCACCCCAACACCTCCTGCCCTGAGCTCCCTCCTGCACTTCGCACCCCTCCTGCACACCAACGCCCTTCCCTGAACCCCCTCATGTGCCCCGCACCCCTCCTCTGTGCCAATCCCTTGCCCTGAGCCCCTTCCTGCACACCGCACCCACACCCCACACCCCCTCCTGCACCCCAACCCCCTGCCCTGAGCCCCCTGCTGCACCCTGCACCCCTCCTGCACCCCAACCTCCTGCCCTGAGCCCCCTCCTGCACTCCGCACCCCTCCTACACCCCAACCCCCTTCCCTGAGCCCCCTCATATACCCTGCACCCTTCCTCTGCCCCAATCCCTTGCCCTGAGCCCCTTCCTGCACACCGCACCCCCTTCCACACCCCCTCCTGCACCCCAACCTCCTGCCCTGAGCCCCCTCCTGCACTCCGCACCCCTCCTACACCCCAACCCCCTTCCCTGAGCCCCCTCATATACCCTGCACCCCTCCTCTGCGCCAATCCCTTGCCCTGAGCCCCTTCCTGCACACCACACCCACTCCCCCTCCCGAACCCCAACCCCCTGCCCCGGCCATGCATACTATGTCCCCACCCAGATGTGGCCCTCGGCCCAGAAAGTTTGCCCACCCCTGCTCTAGCCCCTCTACTGCTTCAGGCTGCATGTACACAAAGGCCTCATGACATCGCCAGAAGCAGACATCCGCACTCTGACGCCTATGGGTCCCCTCTTGGGGTACTGAGGAGTACGAGCACCAAGGAGGAAGAGGAATTATTTAGGGATGATCCTTGGAGTCTCACTAGGGGTACTGGATTAAATTAAGACGGGGGGAAATTAGAATAAACAACAGGGAAAACTTCCTCAGAGTGAGAGTGATCAGATCAGACTATGCAACAGTCTCCCAAGGGAAAGGGTGGACGCTGCAGTACCTGAGGCACCCAAAACTCGAGTGGAAAATGCATCTGGAGATGTACAGTAGAGAACAAACCTGCAGCAGCCCCTGGAGACGGGCTAGCTGCCACCTGGCTAGTTTCCTTCCACCTCTCACATCTACAAGCACGGTAAGGCGACGGATATGAAGCAGTGGAGGCGTCCCAGACAGGGCTTGGTCTCCAGGAGGGACCTTGCAGGGAGAACGTGGTAGGCCTGCAATGCCAAGTTCCCTGTGCAGGGAGGAGAGGAAAGTCTGAAAGTAGGAGAGGAGGAGACTGGGGAGCACAGTAAAGGGATGGAGAGATGGGGGCTTGGAGAGGAAGAATGCTTCTAGGCTCTGAGAGCAAGAGATTTTGGGGCAGGGACACTGACATTTTGGTGGGGACCCCTGACTAGCAGCCCTCAGTGTTTGGGGGGCACCCTTACTGGCAGCGTCAGTATGGAGGCCAAGGATGAACGGGCCACACTTCCCGAACTCCCTTCTCACCCGGAGGGTTAGTTCCCCCAACGGAGGCTCATGATACAGCATGTGGGGAGCCGGCACCGCTGCTGCTAAGGCTGAGTCCACTCTGGAGGCGTTAGCCTTCATGGCTGTCGATCTGGCACCGATCACCAGCACACAATTCACTTTGGAAAAGAGAAGAGCAGAGCTGCTGGGGAGGGTGGTCCCTAAAAGCCCTCCCAGAGCAGCACCGGCAGCTTTCTTGTTAACCACACGTAGCCTCACAGGGATTGGAAAGGGAGCTCTTTTTAGAGAGTAAACGGCTCAGACGGCTCACAGCCCCTCACCCTGTTATGCAGCAGCCAAGGGGATTTGGTAAGTCTATTCAGCAGTTGTGTGTGGAGCAAACCAGCATTTCAGCAGAAAGTTTTCCCTCGGTGGCCATTTGACTAACGACTGGTTTTTTTCCTGAAGACTCTGCAACAGACGCTTTGCTCTCCCAAGTTACCAAAGTAGGTTTGTACCCTTTTCTGTAAGGCCCTCAGCTGCAAATTTACTCTCTCTGGCAGAGACTAGAAAAGTGGGTCCCCCATTTCAATGGAATCTGTTCCAAGCACCCCCTTTAAGGCACGTACAACCCCCAGCTGCTAGCAGTAGAGCGGTTTAACACTAACCGGGAACTCCAGCCGCAAGAGCAGAACCACTGGGATCAATTGTAAATAATACAAATTGCCTTTGAAGCATCTAATATTTTCTTCATATTTTTAAAACCTTTCATAGATTTCCTGTGTTCTCCTTGCCAATATTTATAATTGAAGCTATCTAAAGAGTTTTCTCCTTCGCAGCTCAACCTATTACTTAATCTTGCAATCAAAACTATCGTAGTCATTTTTATGGCTGACTGTTATATAACAAACACTTGATTATACCTGCAATGCAGATTTGGGGGGAGGAGTGGGTTGGGCAGCGGGATGGTGGTTCCACATTATCCACATGAAATATGACATCTCCTCCTTTTTCTACATGCTGGGGAAGTTCCCTTCTCAAACAGGTACAACTGGAAACAGCCAGGTAATAAAACAACAACTCTCCCCATATTGACTGGGTACGTGTCACCTCAGGACGGGATGAAGAGATAAAGTTTCTTGACACCTTAAATGACTGTTCTTGGAGCAGCTGGTCCTGGAACCCACAAGGGGAGAGGCAATTCTTGATTTAGTCCTAAGTGCAGCACAGGATCAGGTCCAAGAGGTGAATATAGCTGGACTGCTTGGTAATAGTGACCGTAATATAATTAAATTTAACATCCCTGTGGCAGGGAAAACATCACAGCAGCCCAACACTGTTGCCTTTAATTTCAGAAGGGGAGACGACACAAAAATGAAGAAGGATGCAAAAATGTTGCATCTGAAGAAGTGAGGTTCTTACTCACGAAAGCTTATGCTCCCAGTACTTCTGTCAGTCTCAAAGGTGCCACAGGACCCTCTGTTGCTTTTTAAAAATGAAGAAGTTAGGTAAAGAGAAATTAAAAGGCACAGCAGTGTACCACTGTGCAAACTGCATGGAAACTTTTTAAATACACCATAATAGAGGCTCAATTAAAATGTATACCCCAAATTAAAAAACATAGTAAGAGAATCACAAAAGTGCCACTATGGCTAAACAAAGTAAAAGAAGCAGTGAGAGACAAAAAGGCATCCTTTAAAAAATGGAAGTTAAATCCTAGTGAGGAAAATAAAAAGGAGTATGAACTCTGGCAAATGAAGTGTAAAAATATAATTGGAAAGGCCAAAAAAGAATTTGAAGTACAGTTAGCCAAAGACTCAAAAAGTAATATCAATTTATTTTTTAAATATATCAGAAGTAGGAAGCCTGCTAAACAACCAGTGGGGCCGCTGGATGATCAAGATGCTAAAGGCGCACTCAAGGACGATAAGGCCACTGAAAAGAAACTAAATGAATTCTTTGCATCGATCTTCATGGCTGAGGATGTGAGGGAAATTCCCAAACCTGAGCCATTCTTTTTAGGTGACAAATCTGAGGAACTGTCCCAGATTGAGGTGTCATTAGAGGAGGTTTTGGAACAAATTGATAAACTAAACTATAAGTCACTGGGACCAGATGGTATTCACCCAAGAGTTCTGAAGGAACTCAAATGTGAAATTGCAGAACTACTAACTGGAGGATAGCTAATGTGATGCCAGTTTTTAAAAAGGGCTCCAGAAGTGATCCCAGCAATTACAGGCTGGTAAGTCTAATTTCAATACCGGGCAAACTGGCTGAAACTATAGTAAAGAACAAAATTGTCAGACACATAGATTAACATAATTTGTTGGGGAATAGTCAAGATGTTTTTTGTAAAGGGAAATCATGCCTCACCAATCTACTATCATTTAAACCAGTTTATGTACCAGATGACAGGAGGATAGTTAATGTGAGGCCAATTTTTACAAGAGGTTCCAGAGGAGATCCCAGCAATTACAGGCTGGTAAGCCTAACTTCAGTACCAGCCATGAAACCATAATAAAGAACAAAATTGTCAGACAGATGGATTAACATGATTTGTTGGGGAACAGTCAACATGGTTTTTGTAAAGGGAAAATCATGCCCCACCAATCTACTAGAATTCTTTCAGGGGGGTCAACAAGCATGTGGACAAGGAGGATCCAGTGGATATAGTGTACTTAGATTTTCAGAAAGCCTTTGACAAGGTCCCTCATCAAAGGCTATTAAGCAAAGTAAGCTGTTATGGGATAAGAGGGAAGATCCCCTCATGGATTGGTAACTAGTTAAAACAAAGGGTAGGAATAAAAGGTCAGTTTTCAGAATGGAGAGTGGTAAATAGTGGTGTCCTGCAGGGGTCTGTACTGGGACCAGACCTAGTCAACATATTCATAAATGATCTGGGAAAAGGGGTAAACAGTGAGGTGGCAAAATTTGCAGATAACTATCTTGAGTAGTTTGGTAAGTTCCAAAGTAGACTGAGAAGAGCTACAAAATGGATCTCACAAAACTGGGTGACTGGGCAACAAAATGGCAGATGAAATTCAATGTTGATAAATGCAAAGTAATGCACATTGGAAAACCATACATATAAAATGATGGGGTCTAAATTAGCTGTTACCATTCAAGAAAGAGATCTTGCAGTCATTGTGGGTAGTTCTCTGAAAACATCCACTCGCTGTGCAGCGGCCGTCAAAAAGGCGGACAGAATGTTGGGAATCATTAAGAAAGGGAGAGATAATAGGACAGAAAATATCATGTTGCCTCTAGAATCATAGAAGATTAGGGTTGGAAGAGACCTCAGGAGGTCATCTAGTCAAACCCCCTGCTCAAAGCAGGACCAACACCAACTAAATCATCCCAGCCAGGGCTTTGTCAAGCCGGGCCTTAAAAACCTCTAAGGTTGGAGATTCCACCACCTCCCCTAGGTAACCCATTCCAGTGCTTCACCACCCTCCTAGTGAAACAATGTTTCATAATACAAATATATAAATATAAATATATAAATCCATGGTATGTCCACATCTTGAATACTGTGTGCAGATGTGGTCACCTCATCTCTAAAAAGATATATTGGAATTGGAAAAGGTTCAGAAAAGGGCAACAAAAATGATTAGGGGTATAGAACGGCTGCCATGTGAGGAGAGATTAATAAAACTGGGACTTTTCAGCTTGGAAAAGAGATAGAATCATAGAATATCAGGGTTGGAAGGGACCTCAGGAGGTCATCTAGTCCAACCCACTGCTCAAAGCAGGACCAATCTCCAGACAGATTTTTGCCCCAGAACCCTAAATGGTCCCCTCAAGGATTGAACTCACAACCCTGGGTTTAGCAGGCCAATGCTCAAACCAACGAGCTATCCCTCCACTCAAATGACTAAGGGGGGATATGATAGAGGTTTATAAAAACATGACTAGTGTGGAGAAAGTAAATAAAGAAGTATTATTTACTCCTTCTCATAACACAAGAACCAGGGGTCACTAAATGAAATTAATAGGCAGCAGGTTTAACACAAACAAAAGGAAGTATTCTTCCACACAACATACAGTCAACCTGTGGAATTCTTTGCCAGAGGCTGTTGTGAAGGCCAAGACTATAACAAAGTTAAAAAAAACAAAAAACAAACAAAAACTAGATAAATTCATGGAGGATAGGTCCATCAATGGCTATTACCCAGGATGGGCAGGGATGGTGTCCCTAGCCTCTGTTTACCAGAAGCTGGGAATGGGCGACAGGGGATGGATCACTTGATGATTACCTGTTCTGTTCATTCCCTCTGGGGCACCTGGCATTGGCCACTGTCGGCAGACAGGATACTGGGCTAAACGGACCTTTGGTCTGACCCAATATGGCCGTTCTTAAGTTCTCTGCACTTTGCACTATTTTTACAGTGCCTTCCATCTGAAGACCTCAAAGTTCCTCACACAAAATAGTTAAGTCACAACACCACTCCAAGGTAGGTTGATGTCATTAGACATATTTTACAGACAGCGTAGAGAGGTTACATAAATTGCACTAGGTCACAAACAGCTGCGGAGATTAAATTAGAACGCAGGAATCCCAACTCTCCTGCTCAACGGGCCATTGGACCACACTTCATCCCAATAAAAAGAGAGGCCAATAAATCCATTCATATACAGGCATTTACACAGAGTATTCCTAGGTGGATCGAGCAACCCGGCCCCCCATGGAAGGAACAAGGTCACTAGGTGGGCCTTGGAACATCTCTGCTGACTTTCACTACATTCAGATATTTGATATGTCATGCAGGGTTAGAAACTCCAAAGTCACATTAAAATTACTGTGATGTTAAACTGACTGGGAAGATTTGTATTTTAAAAGCCCAGATTGAAAAAAAATCTCTGAATCTTTCCAAGTATTTCCTAGTTTAAAAGTTGTTTGCACATAAACAAAATGGTTATCCCAAACAGCTTCCCTCTTTCTTACTTATTTACCCAAAATGAAGTTACAAACCCCCGACCAAGGCATCAATATTCCATTGCCCCATCAGCACTTAGATTATGGCAACAACTGAATCCAAGGCCCTCGGTCTAAAAAATGAAATAAAAATACAGCACAACTATGGGCTACGATGACGAAACGTGACCCTCAATCCAGTGTCCCCTCTGTATGGCAGGGTCTGACTGTGGGGGGAAGCAGGGACGTCACATTCAGCTCCACCCCCCACTAACGCTCTTCCTTTCCCCCTGGGTTGCTGGCCGTGAGCTATAATCCAGCTGCTCTGTTCCCACCGGATTAATTTCAAGTTCTCTCTTGAATGCGTTTCAGCGCCACAACCGCTTTTCCCTTTAATTCCTCTATTGCTCCTGAGAAAAATCACAGCGCAGAGTTTAAACCGCAGTTGGCAGCGTCGCTGTGTGCGGAGATCTCAAAAGCACACTCCAGCTGGAGAGCGTGCCTGTCGCCTCTACCGTTTTCTGGTGGAGATGCTACATGCCATAGCACTGACACGGTGCTTAAAGCACGCGAAGCACTTTAGAAAGCAGAGATAAGACATGGCCCCTTCCCCAAAGAGCTCACTGTGCAACTGTGGACACACCCCAAATCACTCTGATCGAGGCCTTGGGGTCAATTCCCTTTGTTTGCTTGCAACTCCACTGATCATTAGGAATACAAATACCTTCTTATACAAGACTGCATAGAGCCTGGCTGCACAAACAGCATTGTGTACAAAATGCTGTGCAGGGAAGCCAGGTGAAATAGTTTTCAATTACTACACAGTGTCCCACTGCGCCTGAGACCCTCCACAGTCACTGGGGGAGGGACAGAATGTGCCCCTCGATGAGCAGCTAGTCACATTTCAATAGCATTTGAAAATACCAGGGTGGGACTGTTAAGAAGCTGGTGGGGTTCCTGAAGTCTCCATCTGGGGGGTGCCAGGGAGGGCTAGTACAGCAAGTTGAGTTTACATGGTTTAGTCCAAGTAAGGGAGAATTTACAAAGTATTGATCATAACTAGCCCCACCCAGCGAATTGCTGACTTCAACTTGACGCTGCCCTAGATACTCATCATGTGAATCTTGTCCATATTACTCTGTTCCATCTCACACACCCTCCCTCCCTGCATAGCGATATCTCTTGGTGCTCAGAGTCCTTTGTGCCTGGTTAAGGAGAAGCACTGAGATTCCCCAAAGTGAGGCTCTTCCCATCATTCTCCACCAGCAGGATGGAGGTTGCAGCATCAGCTGTATATGTGTGGGGAGTGCTAAGCATTCCGGGTGGGGGCAGAGCTCCAAAAAGAGACATGAGGATCCACAGGGGGGAACTTTATGCTTTTTAAGCCCCTCTAAAAAACGAACTATGACAGGCTCCGGAACAAAGTCTAGGCTAAGAGAAGTGGCTTCCAGCAAGCTCAGTATAGGTAAGCACTGTGCCAACCTTCCCCACAGCGCTCTAATCAATGGACCCCAAACCCATAAGCAAACCTAGGTTGCTTTGAAAGAAAGCAGGCAATTGCATCGAATTGTATGAGTCTGTGCAAGGGTTCCATGAGGCGAGAGTACAGGGATTACAGCAAAACCAAATTCACTCTGATTTCTGCTCCCAGCCAGGACTTCACCCCCTTGTCTGCTGAGGTGTGGTGCATCAGCTCATTACATTCCCAAGCTTCCGGACAATGGGAACAGAAGTGCCAAGAACCTTTGCCAGGTGATTAGGTAACAAACTCTTTATGTGAACTACTGTTGCCCTATTACAAATAAGTCACTCAGAGCTTGTCTAAACACAAGTTTGCACCAGTTTTAATTAAACCTCTTTAGCTTGCCTACATCAATTTTACAGCTCCCTCTATGTAAGCCAGGTGTAAACTGATTTAATAGTGTCCATACACAAAGCTGCTCGGAATTAACAATCAATCAGTTTAAAAAATCACGTCTTCAGTTCAACCTGCGCAATGATGTGTGTAGATCAGGCCTGAGATTACTAATTTAGCATGGTGAACAATATTTTACCACATGCAAGACCTGTCATCCTATGTTACACTCCCTTTTCCTTCTCCACTGTAGGAAAAGAATGTCAGACATGCTCCGGAAAGATTTTAACCTGAGGCTGCGTGTCTGTTCGCAGTATCATTTATTGGTCAATAATAGCCAAAGAGTATAAGGGAGCTTAATAGCTTGAGCAGCAAAATAAATTGAAAGGAGCTGATAACCTTTAATGTCCCATGTCATGTTCAACCTCCTCACTACCATGGTTCTTTTACATCCCCTGTAACCGCGACCTGACATAACATGAATTTGGATATAACGCAGTAAAGCAGTGCTCCGGTGGAGGGGGGGGGGGGGGGCTGCACGCTCCAGCGGATCAAAGCAAGTTCGATATAACGCGGTTTCACCTATAACGCGGTAAGATTTTTTGGCTCCAGAGGACAGCGTTATATTGGGGTAGTGGAGTATTTCCAACTGTTATGCCAGACAGCTGTGTGTCAACAGGCCTTTGACAATCCCTGCAATTTTCCTGTGCCCCCAGCTGCATCCCATGCAGATTGAACTGTATGTTTGGGGAATTTACAGGAATGCTCCAGATTGCCTTAAAGATCAAAACAAAGGCCCCTCTCTGATTTACAGATGTATTAAATCTGTTGGAAGCTGCTTTCTAAAAAAAAACTCTACATGCTGTCTACTGGATAAAATTCTGGACTGGGAGTCAGGACTCCCAAGTTCTTTTCTCAGCTCTGCCATTCACTTTGTGACCTTGGCAAGTCACCTTACCCCTTCTCTGCCTCAGTTTCCCCTTATGTAAAGTGGGGATATAATGCTCACACAAATGCCACAGGATGCTGGATCTATTGCCGTCTATGGTATTTGTACAGCCCCTATTACCACAGTATCTGAACATGTCACAATCTCATGTAAAAGACGGTCTTTGTCTCACAGTGCTTACAATCTAAGAGACAACAGGTAGCTACAGACACACACAGGGGAGAACAAGGAAACAATGAGACAATACTGGTCAGCATGATAAACCGTGGTCTCAGAACACCAGTTACCTAACTATTGCCAATGAGTGGGAGAGGAGAGACGAAGGCAAGATGGGTAATGGAAGACACTTGGGGGGGGGGGGGGGGGAGAGACTGCTGCTTATCTAGTCAAACCCATGAAGGCAGGTGAGAGGTCGACAGGCAAGCAAACCCAACAGAGGGCTGTACAGTTCTGGTTGTGAATTCTGTGTACTTGATACACTAATCTCAGACATCACCTGCCAGCTGACCCAGAACTACCCTCTCTGAACTCCTCCATCAGGGAGGACTTTGCAAGTCAAAATAACAAACCTGTATGTCAGCAGTGATACCCTGTCCTGAGGCGATCTTAAATCCCAATCTTTGCAAGAGGCTGCAGCAAAGGGAAATGAAAGAACCAAGCATCATAGAGTTAATATTTCTGCGATGGAATACTGCTCCACAGTAAGTTTTCAGGCAAACAGAAACCACTGTTAGAGTCAAAGCAGAGTATTTTAGAAGGATATTGACACAGGGGTTTAATAACAAGGGAGTTTTCTCCTCTTAATTTGAAAGCATTGTGAATATCAGTTATTTAATTGCAATGATCTTGTCGAATACAACCTGAATTGGGCAACCAAACTCCAGTGCCAGGCACAATTTACTGATTGTCAGTTGTTAAAGTCATGGAGCTAGCTTAAGATCATTCTTTGCACCAAATAGAACAGGGCCTATGTACCTCCCTAAGCCTTTCAAACAAGGACGGAGTGGGATTTCAATGATGCTCAGGGCTTGTGCTGGCCCCTCAGCACAGAGGCAAATTTCACCCCCAAGCGAGTCGCTTTAAACGTCTCAGATACATGATCATTTTTCCCTCAACATGCGCTGCAGCATTAGCAGATTTACCTGTGCTGAGGCTCCCCTCTGAGCTAGAACAAGGAAAAATGAGAGAAAATGTTCTACAAAGCCTACTGAATTTCTCTGAGGATTTCTTGTCTCTCTCTCTCACTCTCTCTTCTAGCAAGATTGACGGATACCCTGGTGAAATCACAGTCCCATGGGCAGTCCCCAGTTGTCCTTAGCTTTCTTAGCTTAGGGTAGAAACCCTTTAATACTTTATGAGCCCTCTAGCGGCCCTTGTTGTCTTCTGTGTTTCAGAGGCCACCAGCAGAACCCTGCCAGAGCACCCCGCCCCTCGCCGCAGTTGTGTGGTTCCTTCAAATTACATATGCTGTGTAAAGAGAAAATGACAACAGATATCATCACCTTCCTCTCCAGACTGAATAGTTCTTCCAGTTCTTCAGTTGCCCTTTCTAGACATCGGTGGCAAAGCCTCAGGACTATTTTGTCGCTCAGTGTTTTCTATAGAACCCATCACCACGGTATCTCAGTGCTTCTTCTATTCCTTCTCACTTTAATGGACTAAAAAAAAAAAAAGTCCTTCCTCTGAGCCTCCCCTGCAATGGGAGGGAGCCTGCAATACCCTGCCAAATGTATCCGTAGAACACCATTGCTCTCTGCAGGATGCCATTTCTACCTGTAATTAATATTTCATCATTGCTCTTGAAAGCAAACAGCTGCTGTGATCTCAATCACGCATCTTCTTGTGGCTCTTGCTTTCCTCAGGGGTAACGGGGATCATGTCAACCCTCTTATTTTCAGCTTTCCTCTGTGATCTTGCACAACTTGGTTTATTCGACACCCCGTGACCAGAGCGTCTCAGACCCAAGATGCTTTATGTTCACGCTTTACTTGCCTTCTTAGCATACAGCTTGCTTGCTGCAACTTTAGCTTCACACGCGTCCCCTTCATGGAGCCTCTCACCAAGAGCTTATTCTCATGTCCCCCTCACCCAGAGTTTGGAAGCTATTGTATGTCTAGCGACTAAACCGCAGAGATTTAGTGTTGCATCCGCTATTTGCGCCTGCTTAATCTCATCTTCCATGTGGGCAACGCTGGCTGGGTATGCCATGGCCTTTTGATTAAGTTCTCCTCTATGCCTTCATCTCCTCTTGCTTTGACTATAGTGATTCCCTTCTCTGGAGCTTCCCAAAGTCCCATGTGCAGAACCCAGCTGCTCCATCATGTCACACATACAAAAATGTATGATCACATCCCAGCCTCAAACCACTGTGTGAACTCCCCATTCATTTCAGGATCCAATTCAAAATTATACCCCTTGTCTTTAAAATACCCTGGGATCCCCACTCTCTGCTGTCCATGAACACTCTGACCCCACTGTTTGGAGTCAGGGAAATGTTTTTTTAAAATGGTTCACAGTTTACTTAAGTCTTCTAATCAATTGTAAGTCTTAACACTTTAAAAAGCTTCCCCGCCATTGCAATAGTGGTTGAGAGAAAAAGATGGAAAGACTCCAGCAGCTATGACTGGCTAGACTAAATCATTTTCAAGGTAGGTCAACTTCTAGCCTAAAACCCATGACAATGTCCCATTCAACTGCTTAAGCCAAGATTTAGAATGGAAATGATGACAGCTCCCAAATATGTAGCTTTGCAAAGGCCAAGTTCTAATACTACAGCAGATCAGTTATTATGCTAGGAAGGCCAGGGGAGTAACATCCCCTTTAATTAGCTTTCTTTTACCCCCATTAGCTCAGCTCAGAAGTTGATTATGGTTTATTTCAGGTTTCATTAAATGGATCTTTTCCGACCCATGCTGCAGTCAGGTGCTATTGGCTTCGGAGCATTTCTGAAATACACTCTGCTCCATGTGAGTGTCTGCTCTGAGAACCACAAGAAACCGCCTCTTTGGATCGATCTGCTACTTGGGAATAGAAGTTTGTTTCTTTTTAAGCAGCACGTTCACTCACTCAGGTTAGTAATACAGAGTCAGAAGAAAAGTGAAAGCAAAGAAATGTCTACGTTCTTCCACAATGACACATAAATGACATTTATCCACCAACCAATGCCAGAGGCTAGCAAACTATGGGTATGTCTACACTGGCAGAGTTACAGCACCAGCAGTTACAGCGCTGCTCAGAGAGCGCTGAAGGGAAACCGCTGTTGTGTGTTCACACTGTCACCTGCCTGCACAATAGCGTGTTCACTCTTGCGGCACTTGCAGTGGTATTCAGAGCAGTGCACTCTGGGCAGCTATCCAACAGAGCATTTCTCACTCTCCTGCCGCTAAGAGTTGTGGGAAGGCGGAGGGGGTCGCGTGCCATCCTGGGTCCTGTCCCAATGCCCCATGATGCATTGCTTCACATCCCAGCAATCCCTGTGCTTCTGTCCACATTTGGCGCCATCTTTCAATGGTTTGTGTACTGCACGCTCTGCCTCTTCCGTCTGACCACTGCACACATCGCTGAGCAAACAGGAAGGGGACTGTCAAAATTCCCAAGGAATTTAAGGGGTGGAGGCTCACGGTTGCTCACCTGAGGGCAGGGCAGTAGAGTTCAAACCTATGACCAGAGAGGCGAGAACAGGCATTGTGGGACACCTCCTGGAGGCCAACCGCAGCACTGTAATTGACCAGGGTGACACTGGCACTGCAACGCTGTAGCAGAAGCTGTACGTCTCTTGTTGGTGTGGTGTTCTACAGCGCTGTAACTGCGAGTTTCTGCGCACTAGGTGGCTTGGCAGTGTGTACACCTCGGGAGTTACAGCGCGGAAAACTGCTTTACTGCGCAGAAACTTGCCAGTGTAGACAAGGCCTATATTTCAGTCCTCTGGATGTGTTCCAACTGGGGTAGCTCATGAAACAGAATTTGTATTTTGCTGCTTCCCTTCTAATCTACTGATATGTAAAATGAGCCGGGGATTTTGACAGGTGTAAGTCTCCTTTTGTAAAGTGCTATGTCAGTGCTAAGTGTTATTACCACCTTGATGGAGTACGCATCCAAACCAGCTCGACAATACATTGTGGGAAAACAGATGCTCATGTGATTTTGCATCAATGCGTATTGTGATGTTCAAGCTACACTCACCACTTTGCAAAGCCTAATTGAAAACTACCTTTTAAAATCCTAAACAGCAAGATAAATCCAATAAACTAGAGTGCTATGACAGAACCTATTTTGACACTGTATCCATGGCAGTTGCGTAACCCTGGAAATGATTACAAGTATCGGTTATGATGTCTGAAGTAACCAATCCAAATGATTTGCATGTAACCCCATCTTTGAGAAACAACTGCAAATGGTCTCCGAAATAATCAGCCAAAGACAAAGGGATACCCTAAATCAATGTTTTCCCCTCTTCTCCAGTTTCCTAACATGACTCAGCATGTTCATTTTCTCCACAAGTGAATTCTTTTTGAATGCCATTCTCCCCATAACCTAAAAAATATGTAACTTAAATGTATTCATTAAGAGAAATAAATAATATTTTAACAGGCCAGCAGTTTTTGCCTATAACCCACACCCTACTGTGGTAGGTGTTGATCCTGCTATGAAAGGGTTAAGAGCGTTCTGGGAACTCATGTAAAAAGGGACTCATTACCACACTCAGATAGGAGGTAGTTGAAAGTGGCTGCCTGATGAGAGAGGATCCAGTGTGTGGGCTGAGCAGTCCTTAGGGATGGACCTAGGAATCACCAAGCCTGGGAATAAGGTTTGAGGCTGAACTGTAATAACAAGGAAATTAACACAGTCAAACCCCAGTAAGCAGTAAGTTTTTAATTCTTCTAATCAGTGTGAGGACTTTGCTTTAGAGGAGGCTGGCAAAGATACCTGTTCACAAACACTTTGGTTTCCTATAGCACCTTCCATCTAATGATGGCAAAGCAATTTATAAACATTAATTAATTAAACCTCATCCCCTCTGTGAGGCAGGGTAAGTACTATTCCTATTCTACAGACACGAAACAAACAGAAAGGTTAAGGTCAACATTTTCAAATCGTCTATTAAACATTGGTGCCCAAATTCTGACTTCTTGGGTCCTTGTTGAGAATGGTGACCAGCCCTCTGTGGAGAAAGAAGTGGTTCGGAACTATTTAGAAAAAACTGGACGAGCACAAGTCCATGGGGCCGGATGCGCTGCATCCGAGGGTGCTAAAGGAGTTGGCGGATGTGATTGCAGAGCCATTGGCCATTATCTTTGAAAACTCATGGCGATCAGGGGAGGTCCCGGATGACTGGAAAAAAGCTAATGTAGTGCCCATCTTTAAAAAAAGGGAAGGAGGAGGATCCGGGGAACTACAGGCCAGTCAGCCTCACCTCAGTCCCTGGAAAAATCAAGGAGCAGGTCCTCAAGGAATCAATTCTGAAGCACTTAGAGGAGAGGAAAGTGATCAGGAATAGTCAGCATGGATTGACCAAGGGCAAGTCATGCCTGACTAACCTAATTGCCTTCTATGAGGTGATAACTGGGTCTGTGGATGAGGGGAAAGCAGTGGATGTGTTATTCCTTGACTTTAGCAAAGCTTTTGATACGGTCTCCCACAGTAGTCTTGCCATCAAGTTAAAGAAGTATGGGCTGGATGAATGGACTATAAGGTGGATAGAAAGCTGGCTAGATTGTCGGGCTCAACGGGTAGTGATCAACGGATCCATGTCTAGTTGGCAGCCGGTTTCAAGCAGAGTGCCCCTAAGGGTCGGTCCTGGGGCCGGTTTTGTTCAATATCTTCATTAATGATCTGGAGGATGGCATGGACTACACTCTCAGCAAGTTTGTAGATGACACTAAACTGGGAGGAGTGGTAGATATGCTGGAGGGTAGGGATAGGATACAGAGGGACCTAGACAAATTAGGGGATTGGGCCAAAAGAAACCTGATGAGGTTCAACAAGGACAAGTGCAGAGTCCTGCACTTAGGACGGAAGAATCCCATTCACTGTTACGGACTAGGGACCGAGTGGCTAGGCAGCAGTTCTGCAGAAAAGGACCGAGGGGTTACAGTGGACGAGAAGCTGGATATGAGTCAACAGTGTGCCCTTGCTGCCAAGAAGGCTAACGGCATTTTGGGCTGTATAAGTAGGGGCACTGCCAGCAGATCAAGGAACGTGATCGTTCCCCTCCATTCGACATTGGTGAGACCTCACCTGGAGTACTGTGTCCAGTTTTGGGCCCCACACTACAAGAAGGATGTGGAAAAATGGGTCCATAAAGACATAAAGAGTCCAGTGGAGGGCAACAAAAATGATTAAGGGGCTGGAGCACATGAGTTATGAGGAGAGGCTGAGGGAACTGGGATTGTTTAGACTGCAGAAGAGAAGAATGAGGGGGGATTTGATAGCTGCTTTCAACTACCTGAAAGGGGGTTCCAAAGAGGATGGATCTAGACTGTTCTCAGTGGTACCAGATGACAGAACAAGGAGTAATGGTCTCAAGTTGCAGTTAGGGAGGTTTAGGTTAGATATTAGGAAACACTATTTCACTAGGAGGGTGGTGAAGCACTGGAATGGGTTACCCTAGGGAGGTGGTGGAATCTCCTTCCTTAGAGGTTTTTAAGGTCAGGCTTGACAAAGCCCTGGCTGGGATTAGGTCCTGCTTTGAGCAGGGGGTTGGACTAGATGACCTCCTGAGGTCCCTTCCAACCCTGATATTCTATGATTCTATGTTATCAGAGGTGCTTAGCACCTGCAGTTCCCAGTTACTTAGAGTAAGATCCAATATGTCTCAAGTTGGGCACCCAAAAACGGAGGCACTCAAAATACATGCCGTAGCAATTTGCCCAAGGTCACATAAGGCAAATCCAGAAACAGAACCTGTATCTCCTGACTCCTTGTCCTGTGCTTTAACCACTTACACATACACTTTGGTTAGAGAAAAATAGATCCTGCCACTTGTGTAGCTTATCTTTTTACCGCTTGCAACCTTCAGTTATTCTTTCACTGTCTCACGTGTCAGAAAACTGTAACTATCTCTGCTTTATCAGCCTGGCTCTCCTAGGTCTTCACATAAACTTTGCTTTTTTCTCTGTAAATCACATCCGTTTTGGTGTTGACATCAGGCAGTAATATACAATTTTTAATTAAAGTTTGATGACTACTTTGGATATGCAAAGTGCTCTATAAACACTAATATGATTCCCCAAGAAAGCTGGGACAATTGCTCTATGTCTTAAATTCCTAGGAATCTCACGCTTCTGTCCCAGATTTAGTTCTCCAAATTCACACGTGGTCAGTCCTTATACCAAATCCATCACTGCACTATCTGAGCATCTGATACAAGGAAGCCTAAAGTTGAAACTGTATCAACAGAGCTGGGTTGGGGAAAGCTTGTGCAATGCTGTCTTGCCCTGTTCCTGGCTCCTTACCCTATATACTGACAGGTTTCAGAGTAGCAGCCATGTTAGTCTGTATCTGCAAAAAGAAGAACAGGAGTACTTGTGGCACCTTAGAGACTAACACATTTATTAGCGCATAAGCTTTTGTGGGCTACAGCATCTGAAGAAGTGGGCTGTAGCCCACGAAAGCTTATGCTCTAATAAATTTGTTAGTCTCTAAGGTGCCACAAGTACTCCTTTTCTTTCTACCCTATACGGTTACCTTTACATTAACCAAGATCTAAAAAAAATAGAGAGAGTTTAGGCTCCACTTCAGAAGGAAAGAAAGAGAAAGAAAGATATAGTATCCTCGAAAGAGAATTGCACGCTTCTGAGGGCTTCATTCCTCGTTGGCTAGATACTTAAAGCAAGTTAGTCTGCTTGGTTTCTCTATACGCTGTAATGTATAAAAATGATTCAAAGGCACCCATCAAGGGGTAGTGTATTGGTTGGCAATACTAATTGCACTGCCTACATTACAAATGATATTGCTCCATTATTAAAGGGTCGGGACAATTTTATGTGCTCGCATCTATTCAATTGGTATTTCGATCAATGGATGCATTACAAGCTTTCCCTTTAAGAGCCTAATAAACAACAAGACGGAAAGTAAAATTCTCCATAATATGACACTTTTAAAAATCCATTTCAGCTGGAGCTATTGGTACTTTGCAACGCAGGCTGCAAACCAACCAACCACAAAGAGATAGGGGTTGCTCTTAAAGTTAGAGAGTTCAGAATGTAACTCTGCAGAGCTGCTTCCAAGGGTTACGCTGAATATTCCCCTATGAGGGAACAAAACTCAATTAACAGAACACAGCAATAAGGGAAATGTTTGCCACCCCAAAGAGAATGAAGTGAAGATTCCCACTGACTTCAGCGGAAAGAGGAATGGGGTCTCAATTCAAATATTATTTGTATTATGGGAGCGCCTAGGAGCCGCCGCCATGGATCATCTCCCATTGTGCCAGGCGCTGTACAAACGAGGAACAAGACAGGCCCTGCCTCAAAGAACTCACAATCTAAGATAACTCCTAAATTTGAAAATGCAGACAAGCATCATATAGTTAACAAACTGCATCACTCCCGTAAAATTGGCTGGCACAATTACTACAGAACACATCTCAAATCCGACTAGTGCTCTGAAGTGAACGCAGCAATCAGTGCCAAGTCAATATGCCACAGGGCAGAGGTATTTCCTGGAATGCACTCATCTTGGCACTGCTTGGATCACACTGTTTTGGGTTTTTTCAGGGAGCGGGGTTTGTATTTTTACAGAATCGCTTTTTTTAAAAGTCTGAACTTAATTAAGCAACACAATAGATGAGCTGCGACAACCACTGTCTAATGAAGTTTGTTTATGCACATACAATCCATTTCACTGAGGTCAGGAGAATAGTTCAGCTGATCCCAACCAGCATGAAAATAGCGGACTTGGATTTTCGGATCAGGACTCAAGCTTTTTTTTGACTGCATCAACGCAAGCAAACCAACAGTTAGTCTTTAGGGGACACTTTCCAATTCCCCAGTGCTTCTACCACCTCCAAGAACCATTAAAAAAATTAGAGCACTCACAAAAGCAAGAACCTGCAGAGAAGAAGTGGCCAATAGGCATGTTGCAGCTGAATCAGTCATTTACTGGCTGTATTGGGAACCTTTCTGCATAATTTCTGCCAGTGGGGTTGCTCTTTAAGGGAAGACTTCACGGGTGCCTGCAACTTCTACATCAACTAGCAGGATGTTTCCTTGTACCTCTCGCTACTGGAACTCTAAACTCTGAGGCCTGCTTATCGGGGCCCTTGAAAAGCACCCGCTGCAGTGGTACAGGCTGTTCAGAACATTCCCAAGGTCTTTAGATGACGCTTTGTTAAAGCCACCGCTCACACATTACTAATATGTAGAGCCCTGGTAGAAACAAAGAGAAGCAACGTCATCCTTCTGAATGATTTAGGGATGTATTTTATCAGGGGCTTTCTGGCGACAACAGAAACTACAAGAGCAAAGTGATGTAGTGACTGTGACGTTCCCTGTGAAATAGAAGTCTGCAAAAGCCTGCTGTGTTAGGGCTACATCAGGTACTCATGCAATTTAAGGGAAATACACCACTTCCCCAATATAACGCTGTCCTCGGGAGCCAAAAAATCTTACCACGTTATAGGTGAAACCATGTTATATCAAACTTGCTTTGATCCGCCAGAGCGCACAGCCCCGCCCCCCTGGAGCGCTGCTTTACTGCATTATATCCGAATTTGTCTTATATTGGGTCACGTTATATTGAGGTAGAGGTGTAGTTCTAATGAGGCCAACTGATCATACAAGCATTCTGCTTAGCACGCCCAAGACGAAACCCCCCCTACACCCCACTTCCAGCATCTCAGGGCTGCTAAGCTATTGTGTGTTTTAACACACACACAAAAATCCTAAATAAACCTGAAATCCACAGGTATTCTGTGATTCAAATTAAATTAATTCTTCAGCCTTCCCTGAGGATGACTCATATAGAGCTGTCTCCCCCTGCTGGAAGAGAATGAGAGCAACTCGATTAAAAAACAAAGGACACAGCAAAGCTTTACAAACTAAAGGAATTCACGATTGTGGTGTCCGGCCCAGTGCACGGATACGATGGATGGTGGAAAGATTCGGTCTTGGTAACGTAGGCTTTAATTTGCAGTTACAGCCATATCTATAGCATAATTAAACCACATCTCAGGTTATAAAATTCCACATAATGGCAGATGTGCAAGGAAGAAAGTGATAAGTATTTTAGCTAAAGAGGATCCCGAAGCAAAACTCCACATCCCGACACCCCTGAAATCATGGATCCAAATCTACACTTTACTTCTTAGATCAACCCTAAACTCATAACTCTTCCTGCAGGGACCTTGCTAGCTCCAAACAAACACACACTCGACCTCATACAGCACGACGAGTAGTGGCTGAGCAATCCTTAAACGTTTACTGGTAAAAAGCACTTTGATACTACACTGAAAACCTTAAGGTAGATAGGAAAAGACCCAAGCAACTCTTCAGAAAGGGAAGTGCACAACCAAAGCAGAAGTGTGCAGATTTCTTACCTTCCCCTCCTTGTACGTTGAAACTTTGTTGGGCATGTCAGAGAGGGCTCGACCGTGCAACTGCTTTTATGGGGTCTCTGAGGAATCTGAATTAGCAGCACCATCAGATCTGCCAGAAGCCAACCTTCAGTGCCACATCTGAGAGACCATTAGTCAGTCAGCTGGCAGTCAGTGGTGCATGGGGCACTGAAATTGGGGCGGCACGAGAAGCACCATGGGGAATGCAGAAAAACAAACCCACATGGACAAGAGCTGAGACTGGAGGATGAACAATTGAGTGAAGGGAGAAAGGGGCTGCGCGTCAGTCACGGCTGCCTCCAGAGAGAAATCCCTCAGAGAGAGTTAACAATCGCCGCATCATTTGTGGTAATGCTTAATAGATTGCAGGGCTGTGTCACACTACAGACAGCACTGAATCTAATTAGCATGAGGTCTTCTCCAGAAGGCCCCTTGTGTTTGCTTTCTCTCAGCCTGCAGTGGAAAGGAAGGACAGTATTTAATGCTTGCCTAACGAAACAGGTGCAACACTTCAATCCAGCTCCAAGGGAAGAGAAACAGCTGTCACACGGCAAGCGTGCCTTGTGCGCACCACAGTGACGGGGAGCATGCAGTCACACTGACATGAAATTCACATGGGCACCACTGCCTTCTGTGCCACTATCCAAGGGAGAAAGGAAATGCTTGTCTGGTATAAAGATTCCAGATTAGCCGAGCCTGTTCCAAGAAAAGCCCAAGATTCCAAGCTGAGGGCATTTAGGAGCCTTTTATACCGAGTCAGTGAGTTGCAAAAGTCCACGGTTGTCATAACCCCTGGAGCCGAACCGGCTCTGCGGCAGCCACGCTCCAACCGGCAGCCTGCTGATGCTTGCTTATCTGGGACCCAGGAAGCCCAGCCCCAGTTTGAGGCTCTACCCCGGCAGTCCTATTGGCAGAGTCCCAGAACAGCTGACTGGCCTGCTGATCCTACATAAGCCAGCAGCAGGAACAGAAAGCTGGCCAACCAAGTGGGCTCCACCCTGTTCTGGACCGTGTGCCTTGCGCTTCCTGCCCCTGCTCCCCCGGCTGGATTTCCAGGTATCCTGACCCAGCGACGCTACCTGTGTTCCTCACTAGGATTCCTCTTTTGGGTGAGGTCCTGACTGCTAGCTGTCATTAGAAATCCTGTGACACTTTGCCCAAGAGTAGGGGTGTTAAATCGGGTGGTCCTGGCCCAGTTGCTAGACGAATACTTGGCGTTTATCTAGCTTTCGATATGTTCACAGCACCGTAGAAACATTAATCCTCACAAGAGCCCTTATGGGTACAAGCCGCAATTTTTCAGATAGGAAACTGAGGCACAAAGGTTACAATGCTTCTGTTTTTTTCAAACCTCATCAGATTAAATAACTTTTTCTCCCTTGCCCAGATCTCTTGATTTCTCCATCCCGCTGCTATTTTTCTTGTTTGTTTATAGGTTTTCATAGGGCGTTTTTTTAATGTGGTGTATGGGCACATCATAAACACTAATGAATTTTATTCTCATACCACTGTGAAGTAAGGGAGTGTTATGCCCATTTTACAGGATTGCAAGTTTAGATCCAGAGAGATTAAATGACTTGCCCAGGGACACAAAGGAAGCTGGTGGTAGAACTGGGCCCCAGTCCCTTGCCTCAACTACAAGACCATGGTTTTGTCCCCTTTCAATGCTATAAGCATTATGGGATGCAGTTTGCATGCAAGAAGCTGTATAAAGAAAGTCGTACAGTGCTGTATATAAATAGGCCAAGACTGCATATAAGGAAACACACACATTCCTTTTACACTACAACCCAACTTCTCTGGGTTCAGTTCTAAGTGCTCCCAAAAAAGGAGGTTATGAAGCAATTGCAAGACACAATTTAATTAAGCTCCATCAAGGTGTAATTCAATTAGTTTCCTTTACCTTCCTAGACTCAAGCATCTATCTTAATTTAGTCCATCAAGCAAAACTAAATCACTTCCCATTGGGGGAATAAAAACCACACTTCCCCACATGTGACCAGTTGCATGCATGCAAGCCAGGGTTCCAGTGAAGATTTCCCTTTGTGCCATTAGAAAGCATCTTGCAAACAGCAGTGCACTTCTCCCCTCTTCCATCTCCCCACCCCCAAACAATCGTGTTCAAGATGTATGCGATCGGAGAGTCATAAAAGAGCACAGCCTCCACCAGCCCAGGGAGGGGAAAAAATGAAATGCATTATTGCAACAGCAGAGCAATTACCTTCCTTTCTGTATCCTTTTGAAATCAATATTTAGCCACTAAAACTGATTAGGCCAAGTCTGGTGGTGCCCCAGAACAGATGACACAAGTTGGTAAAGGTGCAGTTCAGAAGATCGCTCCTCTCTATGCAGATCAGCTTGGGTCCTTCATCATAAAACAGGGCTGGTAAAGGCACAACCCCATGTGAATGGGTGGGCTGAGGTGAGGGAGGGGCTGAAGGAGGAGGGAGAATGGAGACTGAGGAGACAGTGAGATGGTTATAATTTATACTCTCCTGCCTATACTTTATGGCTTTCTTAATTCAGCTCCTGCTACTATTAATGTAGTTAATGTTGAGATTATATCTATTTTCTAGCGTCAGGCGGTGATTTATTCAAGCCATTTTTCCGGTACTGGCTCCCACGCTGTTAAATCAAGCGACTTGCCAATTAAGTGCTGACTGGGGAAGTGGATGCAATCTTAACAGATATCTAACCACAAATTAAACTGGGGGTTTCTTACCCTTTGTGGTGTGCGGGGCCAGACCGCTGAACCCTGCTGAGTTGGAAGAAAAAAAATAAAACGAAGCGAAGAACTAACAACAACAAAAAGAGTCTGCTTCCTCCAAAGGCCCAGCGGTAGAGCATCCTACCCCAAACCGGCCCAGGTGGGCTTTCCCCATTCAGATGGAGGAGATCACTACAGACCCAGCTGCATACTGGTGGTCATTAAAGGTTCGATGCAATCTGGACGGTAAAGCCTCCAAGCTAGGCTGAGCAGTGATGTCCCCTCATTGTCATGCAATCTGTAGCATTCCTATAGATGCTTGGGCCTCTTCCAGGCTCCTGTCAGCAAATCACTAACTCATCTCCTCAGCAGCAGGTGATGCTTGCTCTGAAAATGTTAGTCATACAAGCCTCGACTGCCCGGTGCCTTTTGGTGAGCCCACTGCTGGCAACTGACAGATTAAAAAGAGCCAACGCTCAGCAACACAAGCTCAGGGAAGACGTTTTTAAAAAATACAAAGACTATTTTGGAGAGGCCCCCTGTCCAGCACCATACTGAGCCCTTAGGAGCAGAGATCCTTCCTCGCTGCTTCTGGAGCGCTCTGGTCGGCACAAAACTTCCAGATCGTTCTCAGCAGACATACTCTACGCGTTCACAAATGAGAAAACCATTACGAGGTTTTCAATGAGCATTGAAGAAGCTGGACTGCTTGCCCAGGGATTTATTTTTTACAACAAAATTTAAAATATCCCTTGAATGTCCTAATGTCCTAAATGATTATATGAAGTTAGGAGTAACCAGAGTGTCTACAGATGTAGTAGATAGCTCAACATATTACCTGGCTAGGGTTGATGACACTACAATGGAACTGCAGGGGCCATTGCACTGTCTCAGGGCTCATCTACCCTCAGAAATTTACCAGAATGGTTATTCTGGAATAGTTATACAGGTATAAGTTCCTGTGTGGACACTCTTATTCTGGAATAGCTATTTTGGTAAATTTCCAAGGGTAGATGAGCCCTGAGCTACTGCCCTTACGAGGAGATGTTTGTAACTGGAAGATGGGAATTCTAGGGCACTTTTCAAAAAAGTAGGAGATACCCCCCTGCTGTCCTAGCTGGCCTGGATATTAATGATATTTACCCACTTGTGTAATGTGCTTTGAGACCCATGGATGAACGTTACAATAATTATTACTAATAATTCAGAATAGCTGACTGGGATAGAAGGAATTCAGGATAGAATAGGTAAAGGTTTTCATGTTCTTACAGCCCTAAGTGGGGCATGGTTTTTAAAAAGTCAAAGAAACAAAGTTAGAAGAGAATGCCATGTCATACAGGTCACCAACAGAAACCTCTCAGAACCACCCACAGTGATAGTATCTATCCCAAAAGGCTTAATCAGATGGCAAGACTTCGGTGTCTGCACCAGGGATTTTCAAGAGGATCTAAAGAAGTTAAGTGTCCAAATCCCACTGATTTCTAATAGCCCCTTTGAAAAACCCAACCCACAGTGGTTATGAAGAGAACGTTGATGAGAAAAAAGCACATTTAGGAAGGCAGTACACTTAAAATAAGTTTGTGAGTTAGCTGTGGTGGCATCAGTGTTAGTGTGTTTTATATGCCATATGTAAAGATCTATTCAATTTCATCCTCATTGTATGCAGAACTTGAACATTACTCAGCTGAGTACCTGTGTTATCATGACCCCTGAAACCATGTCTAATTAACTTACATTGCCACAATCTTCACATCACCACCACTTAATCCATTCTGGGTCTCCACCCTCCATCCTGTCCCTGAATAAATTAATCAATCAATTCTGGGATCCTCCCCACTGAATTCATAGTCTGGCCCCCTGCCTCACTGCAAGTCTCTTCTGCTGCTGCTAATCACAGGGCTGCTGTCCTGGACACACAAGAGGTCCTAGTCCTCTAGTCACTCTGTCCTCCCACCTTAATATCCTGTCACTTTGTTCCTTCCTCCTCCTCCTCTCCTGTCCTCCTTACAAAAGGAGCTAACTCTCCAGCCATTCTGTTAGAATTATAGAATATTAGGGTTGGAAGAGACCTCAGGAGGTATCTAGTCCAACACCCTGCTCAAAGCAGGACCAACACCAACTAAATCATCTCAGCCAGGGCTTTGTTAAGCCGGACCTTAAAAACTTCTAAGGATGGAGATTCCACCACCTCCTTAGGGAACCCATTCCAGTGCTTCACCACCCTCCTAGTGAAATAGTGTTTCCTAATATCCAACCTAGACCTCCCCCACTGCAACTTGAGACCATTGCTCCTTATTCTGTCATATGCCACCACTGAGAACAGCCGAGCTCCATCCTCTTTGGAACCCTCCCTTCAGGTAGTTGAAGGCTGCTATCAAATCTCCCCTCACTCTTCTCTTCTGCAGACTAAACAATCCCAGTTCCCTCAGCCTCTCCTCATAAGTCATGTGCTCCAGCCCCCTAATCATTGCCGTTGCCTTTCTGTAGTGGGGGGACCAAAACTGGACACAATACTCCAGGTGTGGTCTCACCAGTGCCGATGCATCCCTCCCCCTCATCACTTCAACCTTGTCCACTCCCTGCCTTCCCATTCTCTCCACAGAAGGAGGCAGCACACGCTCTGGCCTCTCACCCGACCAAAATTCCCACGTACCCTGAGCAAACAGGCGAGGGTGTTCTCAAGCCTTAAGAATGTGGAGCATGGTGATGGTTTGTAGGAGACCCCAGGCATTTATGTGGCAATGTCTGATTAGAGAACCCAGAGTCAAATCCTGGCTATTTCGAAAGTATGAGAAGAAACGATGAGGTGGGCTGGGGTGTGGGAGCAGTAACAGGTCACAGAGCCTTTCACCTCTAGATTACTAGTTTTGATCCAAGCCAGCCCTTGCTACTAGTGACCAAAAGGAGAAACCACCAAGTGGTTGTCCACTGGCCTATGGCACATGAGCTGGTGATTTCAACGCACTCCCTTGTGGGCTGCACCCAATCAACATACACCACCCAACAATCAGAGGCAGCCTCAGCAGTGGGCACAAGGACTGAATCTATCCTCCCACTAGAGGAGGGCTGAAATACAGTGATGAGCATGAAGCAAGCTTAAATTATCACTAGAGTTATCTATGGGAAAGATCTATTAAGGTGTCTCGCTCATATTCCATGGCCATTGCCTGTGATATGTCCGTTCTGTGGGTCGAGGGGTCCTTAATACAGTGCCTTTCACCAGAACCATTCCCCACCCCCCCACACACACTCTCCCCTGACAGCACCTCAAGTTCCTCAATATTTTGAGCTAATCTTTCCCAGAATGCTGTTATCCAAATTCCATTTATCCCAAAATGCTACTTCTCCGAATCCAGAATGCGTGACCCCTCTGCAAACACTTTGGATTCAGATAACTACGAGAGCAATTTACAGCAACGTGTCTAATTTGTGCTACACCAGTGCAATGTACCCACTCCAAATGTGGTGTTCTGTGGCTTCTGCATCATGTCCAGGGCAAACGGCAACCCGTGTAACGAGCTGTATCCACAGCTGCCCCTCTAGTGAGCTCTGCTCTCCCATCACCGAGCCCTGTCGCTCAGCTCAAAACAAATGCCTGGCCTCCCGAAAGTTTCAGCTGTCCCCAGGGCCATTTGGATGAATAGGAATGGGCTGTATTTAAGAGGAAGGTCGTAAAAAGGCTTCTTAAAATGACCTTCAAATAATTTTTTAAAAGATTCACTCCACTTCAGCAATATTCATCAAGCAGCCTGCTTTGGGGCAGAGGCATATTTAGCAAAGTCTTAGTTAAAAATTAAGAAGTGAAAATCAATTGCAAGACATATGCTCTGATTTCACCGCACCTATCTCCCACTGCTAACACCAAAGGAATTTGGGGAAAGTGATTTGTATGTCACTTTTAATGCAATGGTCTCTACTGCTTTCCAATGAATTGATAAGCAGGGCCACGAAAAGTGAATCGTATTTTGGTCAAGATTAGGTCAGCAAGCTTGAAATACGCAAGTAGTCTAACATTCTATTGATTACCTTAAACATGGTTTACTACTATCCTTAAAACTAGAGTAAAATGGTATTTAAAACAGTGTTTAATTATGTAAGCTGGCTAGATAGCAGTGTGTATAACAAGTTCTGTTCTATCTTTTAGCAGGATTTTTTTGGTAAAGTCTCTTCTGGGTTCTTTTCAGCTATGTCATTACTTATTTTTGGTTAAATGCCAACAGTGTGTTCACTGCTGTGCAAAACACAAAGTGAAGAAAGTCCTTGCCTCAAAGAATCTGAAACATAATAATTCATGTGTCACTCTGGACTCTTAGCCAAACACTCTATTCCAATTGACAACATATTTTAAATCACATATTAATATTGATTCAATTAATGCAGCTCTGGCTAAATCCAATTGATCATCCCTAAGCCTTGTGGTCATAAAAATATTCCTAGTTGCATGTAAAAGAAACAGAGAATGGGAAACCAATTTGAATTCCCCCCTGCCCTCATATTTGTCAAAATATTTTGCCCCAGACAGATGGTTTCTTCCTCAATTAACACTTTCTGTGTTCGCTATCAAACTGATTAGATCAAAAGGCTGACAAATCTCAACTGCTATATTATAGGGATAATTGTCCAGGTCAAATCCATCAGTGTCACCAATAAATTTAAGTATCAGGGGGTGCATCTGAAGAAGTGAGGTTTTTTACCCACGAAAGCTTATGCTCAAATAAATCTGTTAGTCTTTAAGGTGCCACCAGACTCCTTGTTGTTTTCAAGAAATTTAAATGGTTTTTAAAACGCATATCTGCTCCTTCTGAAATTCTTTCAAAAAACCAAGCACAAATTAAGGGGGACAAAGGATAATCAAGATGATCTAACAGCCACTAGAAACCTACGTACCTAGAAACTGCTATGTACATTGGCCAAACTGGACAGTCACTACGCAAGAGGATAAATGGACACAAGTCAGATATCAGGAATGGCAATATACAAAAACCTGTAGGAGAACACTTCAACCTCCCTGGCCACACAATAGCAGATGTAAAGGTAGCCATCTTACAGCAAAAAAAATTCAGGACCAGACTCCAAAGAGAAACTGCTGAGGTCCAGTTCATTTGCAAATTTGACACCATCAGATCAGGATTAAACAAAGACTGTGAATGGCTAGCCAACTACAGAAGCAGTTTCTCCTCCCTTGGTGTTCAGACCTCAACTGCTAGCAGAGCACCTCACCCTCCCTGATTGAACTAACCTCGTTATCTCCAGACTGATTTATACCTGCCTCTGGAAATTTCCATTACTTGCATCTGAAGAAGTGAGGGGGGTTCTTACCCACGAAAGCTTATGCTCCCAATACATCTGTTAGTCTTAAAGGTGCCACAGGACCCTCTGTGCTTTTTACAGATTCAGACTAACACGGCTACCCCTCTGATACTAGAAACCTTTGCTATCCAAAGGAGCCTCTAACATTACCCATATTGTGCCAATGGCATTTAAAATGTAATGCAAAGACATCCAATGAGTGACACAATGGAAAATAGAGAAGGGAGCTTAAAATACTGTAGAATTAATTCCTTTGACATGTATAAAGTTTTCAAGAACCCTCAGTTCCATGATTCAGCACTTCTGATTGGTAATTCACAATAATGAACAGTGAGTACAACAGGTCTGTGGATGAGAAACAGAAATCTGGATCTCAAATGAACACCCACTGGCACTTCATCATCAAGCACAGTGGAGACGTACATAAGCCCCACCTGAAGCATTTGGAACGGTGATTAAGAATCCCCTAGGCACCAATTTAAAAGGGGCCTGGCTCCCTAGATTTTCACATTCATAACACAAGATTTTATATACACTATAAAATGTAAATATCTGACAAGGAAGTTAGAAACAAGACTTTAGTTAGCAGGTCAGTGGAAAAAAGGAACATAAGGGGCACATACACACATCATCATCATAATTCATAATTAAAATCATAATTCTGAATCCAGATTGGCTTAACAAGGGCTCACATGATCACAGTTTTGCCATATCCCAGGTGGCTCAATTGTCATTCAGGAAGTATTGACATTTCTCCAACAGGTTTAGAGATGACCACATAGTAAAGAAATGAAGTGCTATAAACTCAAAGAGCAGGTCACTTTTCCCATTGCCGAACTCCACACAAACCCTGGTCCTTGCAGGCATTCCTATGAAGAAAGTTCCTCCCATCCAGCTTCCCCACGCTAAGAAAAATATTCAGAAAGCTTCATGTCATGCCTCAGCCCTGACTTTAGGCACCCAAGTTTGAAAGTGTTGGCCTAAATCTCCTCGTCACTGATCCGAACAACCCCTGAACCTTGATCGCCTCTCCAGCACTACACAGCCAAGCACGGTCAGAAGGCTCCAGAAGACTTTAAAAGGAACAAGTGCTTTGGAAACATTCCATTAAAAATGGCTAATGTCTCTACCTTGAGGAAATTAGCATACAGCTGGAATGAACAGAATCAGTCCTTCACAATGCTCTGCAGACGACTCTGGTTCAATTTTTTTTTGAGTACTAGCTCACTGGGTCGACTAGGGACAGGAGAGCTGGGGAAGCAGCATGAGACCAGACGGGGTGTGAATGCAAGGGCCTCATGTGGTTTAACAGTTGAGTGATACTGAGAGGCATTGAAGAGGGTCTTGCTCTTCCAGGAGGGTGCACCAGGATACCTGGAGGATGGATGGGGTGTGAAACAGGTGGAAATGCTAGGTCCCATAGGACTCCAAGGAACCCCTCCACCACACAGGAAATGGCATTCACACACTCTTTGACTACACACCAGCCCCTGGTGTCATCTCAGAAATATTCTGAATGCTTATTTAACTCCATTTCCCAGCTAGATACACTTCTACAGCCTCAGCACAATGTTGAAGCAGCACTTCAGGAGTTGATTGAACTGGTTTCACGTAGTGATTTGTCATGAAAATTTTGATCGCCGGTATGTGGCCTGCAGCAAACAAGAACTCCACTGCTAAAGATGCCGTTATACGATTTCTAATTATGCCGGTCAGATTTCTCTCTCTCTTTTTGTGCCTCCTCTCTTGTTCCCCTTGACACCTGTAAACAGGACCCTTTAGTTCATGCAAAATCCTGGGACTCAACGGAGGGAGAAGCCTACGTTATCTCCCTTCTAACTGTGCCATGGCAAGCCAGCTCTATTTATCCTGCCTGTCATTCACATGCTCCACCGCGGCTGAAGAATCGAAAGAAGAGACCTACATGTCTCAGACCGAAAAATAAAAAATCCTTTGAAAGTGGTTCCAAATTAAGAGCTGCATCCATGCTGTCAAGCCCCTGCTAGCTAAGTCTACAGCACCTTCCGTGCAAAACTGTAGCTCAGCCCATTTATTAGAATGATGAAAGCAAAGGGATCTAAAAATTGCACTCCTTCCTTAATGAGCAGCCAAAGAGATCGGTAAGCATAATTTCAGAGGCTAGTAATATTTTATATAATCGCCGAGTGGTTTAAATTGAAAACCCCCAACTGAATCAATATTTACTGCATTGAAACGAAATGAATAGTAATAAGTCACTAAGCTCCCTGTCCTGTTTCATAAAATAAAAAATTATAAAAATGAGCACAGGCGCAAAGAGACTATCACATTAACTTTTACAGCACTTGGGGAGTCGTAACCGACTATTCTCATCAAATAAAATTTTAAAAAACCTGCCGGAGGAAGCCTGGCTTCAGCACTGCCAACAGAGACGCAAAGTAGGGAGCTAAGAGTTTAAAAATACAGGCAGAGATTTCTCCCGCCAGCCCACACTCCACTCTCTCAGCATGGCTACCTCTGTCCCCAGCCACCCAGAACAAGAAAGGGCACAGCTAGACAGGCTTCCTGCCCACGCCTGCACTCCTTTGGCTCCCCACTCCACAGACACACACTCTGGGCTGGTCTACACGGGAAAGGCGACAGCGGCACCACTGTAGCGCGTCAGTGTAGACATTACCTATGCTGAGGGGAGGGTTTCTCCCATTGGAGTAGGTAAAAATCAACTCCCAGAGAGGCGGTAGCTCAATCGATGGAAGATTTCTGCCGCTGACCTAGCGCGGTCTACACCAGAGATTCGGTCGGCTTAATTACGCCATGCAGGGGTGTGGATTCACATCCCTGAGCTACACAGTTAAGACGACTTAATTTTCTAGTGGAGACCAGGCCAGACAGACACACATCCTAGGCTTCCTGGGTTCTCTGCTGTTTCACAGGATATAGTTCAACACAGTATAGGTTCACTATTATTTTCATGGCGTGAGTTTTGTACTTCCAGTGTCCAATCAGGGTAAATTGATTCCTACCTAGTTGCGTGCAGATGCTAGCATTCCGCAGATGGAGACACTGGCTATTCAAAGCATTTCTCTCAGATCCAAACTTCTGGAACATTCTGGACATTATTATATCTGCAATGTCTATTACAGTCAAGGAAAAGGCCCAGCTCCTGCTTCCAACTGCAGATCAAACTTTCCAGAGAGGGAACGATACACTCATTGGGCTGAAGTTTCTCAATCCAGAATTTTTTTTTTCTGGATGGTTTGGTAAGCGTCTGTTCAAGCCTTTCGGTTACCCCGGAATGTTGGTTTTCTACAGTTTGAAAAAACTCATTCATAAGCTTGTCCGAATACCCCACCCCTTTACAGTGCAATGGTAGGGAATGCAGCCAGGACATGGCTGGAGTGCTGCACCCTGAAAGAAATACTTAGATTGAGAGAGCTTAGTGGCGGGACAATAACGTCGTGTGTGTCTGGGCAGCAACCAGTATATGGAGGGACTGCCGGGATACAAAAACAAAGGTGTGCTGATGTTCAGTGACTGCATGTTCAATATAGACATTCAGCGGGCTCTAATAATCACGTTTCCCATGGTGTGAGCATTTTATTTATTTTTTTAAGTTTGGAGCCTTTATTTTGAACACTCTGGAAATTAAATGCAGTGCCAGAGTCAAGGTTATTATAAAACACATTTCTACAGCACCTTTGATTCATGAAACTCAAAGCAATTTACAAACACCTCCATGGAGTAGGAAAGTGTTCACCCCACTTTACCAGCACAGAGAAGTTAAGTGATTTACTGAAGGACACCCAGGTTAGTGGCTGGGCACAGCTGGTAATGGAATCCAGGAGGCCCAGCTCCAAGTCCCCTGATTACATTTCCCCTTTTTAAATGCACAAACCCCCTAGGAAATTCAAAAAAAGAAGAACAGGAGTACTTGTGGCACCTTAGAGACTAACAAATTTATTAGAGCATAAGCTTTCGTGGACTACAGCCCACTTCTTCAGATGCATCCGAAGAAGTGGGCTGTAGTCCACGAAAGCTTATGCTCTAATAAATTTGTTAGTCTCTAAGGTGCCACAAGTACTCCTGTTCTTCTTTTTGCGGATACAGACTAACACGGCTGCTACTCTGAAACCTAGGAAATTCAGTTATGGATCCCACAGCAACTCTAACATAGTCTCTTTGACAAAGACAACAACATACACAGTTCTCCATACATCTGAGGAAGTGGGTCACAGCCCACGAAAGCTTATGTTCTAATAAATTTGTTAGTCTTTAAGGTGCCACAAGACTCCTCGTTAGTTCTACAAAATACTCCCTCTCTTTCCAGAAGGGTCTGAGATACTAGTGATTGAAGGACAGAGTGGTTTGTGTGCACTGAAAAATCGCCATGTTGTACTGTGACTTTTTCCAGGACGTCTTGTTTCTTCTGGTCATTTATTCTCCTTCCCTCAAAACATCTTCAGCTGCTTTCCTGACTTCTCATTCTTCTTGTCCACTTTTACGGCAAAGCTTCAAACCCATCCAATCTCACCAACAACAATGGAAAGGGCTTTTAAAAAAAAAAATGAAACATTCCACAGAAGTTGCTGTTTGTTCTGTGAGCAGTTCCAACTGGGTGGAAACAAACCCCTGTAACCTTGTGTGAGGACAGCAGTTAACTTTGAATGTTGTGCTTGGGCAAATCACCGTGCATATCAGCTGTTTCTGTGGGTAAGCGTAGTTCTGTTTGAAATGTAATTGGTTGGCTGATTTATGGGCAGAAGGGGTCTAGGATTTGTTGAGTGGTTTCCTCATTGAAATCAATAGGGAAGTGTTCCTGACTGTGATCCCAAGAGCCGCTCAGTGCCAACTGGCAGAGAGCCCACACTTTTCTGTAACACCTAGCAGGCCTGACATACTCACTACACCTAACGCATTGCTGTCATGGTATTTCTTTGTAAAGTGTCATGTGAAATATCAAATGAAAGCTGGTGACACTCTAGTCATGAATATCATTGTGTGATGTATATACAGATGGTATGTCAAGATTTACATATGTGTGCTGAAAATATGTTCTTAAAATATGTTTTGGGGACAGAGTTGATAAACATGTTTGTCCTAGAGACACAAAGTGGGTGAGGTAATATCTGTTATTGCACCAGCTTCTGTTGGTGAAAGAGACATGCTTTTGGGCTTATATTGAGCTCTTCCTCGGGTCTGCAAAAGATACTCAGCATGTCACAGCTAAATACAAGGTGGAAAAGATAAGGAGTTAACACATATTGCAAGAGATTATTTAAGGTGAAATTGGCAGTTATCACCCCTAAATCATAGGGTTCGTGGATTACAGATTGTTGGAATGAGTCATAATTCCAGTGACTTTATTAAGTCTGATTTTGTGTGTCTAGCAGAAGTATGAAATTCAAGTTCCCAGGGTCATCTTTTGAAGGTGTTATGTAAACTTCCTTTGAGGACAAGGACTGAGAGGTCAGATATGGAGTGATAGTTTTGTGAAAAGTGTTCACCCACGGGTGATATGCTGTTTTTGTCTTATTTTTCCATGCAAGTTCATTTGATAGCACAGTGATTGTCTGGTTTCACCCGCACAGTTGTTACTGGAGTATTTAGTGCACTGGATGAGATACACCACATGTTGCAATAGGCACATGTAGGAACCATGGATCTTGAAAAGTGTATTGTGGGGGGTGTTGATACTCTCAGCAATGGAGATATATCTACAGGTTTTGTATCTGTTGTTCTGGCAGGCTCTGATGTTGCTTTGAGTTGGTGGGTCCTGGTCTGTGGAGAGCTTGCTTCTGATGATGAGGTTGGCTAGGTTGGGGGCTTGTTATAAGGCCAGAAGAGGGAGGGCTGGGAAAGATTTTTTTCAGGAGGAGATCCCCATGGAGCATAAGTTGTAATTGCTTAATGAGACCTTGTACGGGTTCTAGTGTGGGGTAGTAGGTGACAACTAGGGGGTGTGTTGTTGGAGGGTTTTTCCCCCTTGTATTGAAGCAGGTTCTCTCAAAATATTTGGGTAGCCCTTTCCATGATGCAATCTACGTCTCTGGTGGAGTGTCCTTGTTTGGGAAAGGCAGTTTTAACTGTGTTAAAGAGTGTATCCTGGACTTTCTCGCCAGAGCATATTCTGTGGTATCCAAGGGTTTAGCTATAGATAACAGATTTCTTGGTGTGTTTGGGGTGGTTACTGGATCTGTGAAGGTAAGGATGGTGATCTGTGGGTTTCTTGTATGTAGTTGTCTGTAGGGTTCCATTACTGAAGCGGACTGTGGTGTCCAGGAAGTTGATGCTGGTGTGGGAGCGCTCTAGAGAGAGTTTGATGGATGGGTAGTGGTTGTTGAAGTTGTGATGGAACTCTACAAGGGAGTTTAAGTCATCTGCCCAGAGGATGAAAATATCATCAATGAATCTCAGGTATTTCATTGGTTTCGTGGTGCACTTGTCCAGAAATTCTTCCTCGATGTGGCCCATGAAGAGGTTGGCATATTGGGGAGCCATCCTAATACCCATGTCTGTTCCCATGGTTTTTACAAAGTGTTTGTTGTTGAATGTAAAATTGTTATAGGAGAGGATTAAATGGATCCATTTAGCAATGTGTTTGTCTCTTGCAACTTGCGTTAACTCCATATCAGTTCCACCTTGCATTTAATGGTGATACTCTGAGTACATTTCTCAGACACAAAGAAGAGCTCTGTGTAAACTCAAAAGCTTGTCTCATTCACCAACAAAAGGTGGTTCAGTAAAAAATATTACACCTCACCCATCTTGTCTCTAATATCCTAGGACCCACATGGTTACTACACTGCTAACAAGTTTGTCCTAGACAAAGGAATGTTGATTTGCCTGTTTGTCTGGGTCTCTAATGTAAATTGAGCATGGTGATGCCAGAGGCAATGGGCAGTTCATTTGCAACTGAGTTAAATACCAGTTATCAGGAGGATAAGGAAAAAGCATGGCATCATCACACCAGAGGACACATCACAATGTGAACCCCAGGCGGCCATCTTGACTTGAGACAAAGATAATGAACTCTGGGGAATATATGGAGAAGCAAAAGGATATCTTGTTATCCATCACTGAGGGAACAAAGAAGTTAGAGCTCTTTGCATCTGAGAAGCAGCTGTAGGTAAGAAAACTGCTTTAGACAAAGCTTGGAGCCTGCTCTGGTTAGAAGTAGTCTCTCAGAAGCGTATTATACTTATATTTTATTTGTGACCATTTTCTGTTTCTATTATTTCTGCTTGGTGTCACTCTAATCTCTGTTCTTTATCCATAAAGGTATTCATGCTTTATTACCAATTAATTGCAGGGCTGTGATAGGAAAGTGAGGTGAGCATCCTCAGCTGAGCCAACAAGCTGGTGTATATTCTGTCTCTCTGGAGACAGCGGACTTGGTATATCTGTGGGCATCAGTGACGGGCTGGATGATGCAGGGAGATGCTTCTGGGGAGTTTGGGAACTGAAGTTCAGCCATGGTTAGACCGGCAGAGTCCTAAGGGATTTGTCTGGCTGGCTAACAGACTGGGGCAGCGGGGAGCTGCCACACAGTATAGCACCAATAAATCCCTCTTGATAAGGCAGAAGGATAACAGGATGGTTTACAATCCTGCATGTCCTCAGAAAACAACACACTGTCCATCTCAGTTAAGAATGCAGCCTCCACAGAGCAAATGTCAAGCCATGCAAAGCCATAGAACTGCTGCCATTTCCACATTTCCTCCTCAAATTATTAATATAGTCTTTTAAAAATAGGTTTAAAATGAATATTTAAGATCTCTTTAGATTATAAGATGATTTAAAATTTCAAGTAGGGACTATCTTCTTTTATGTCCTGTACAGCCCTGAGCGCACTGTTCATGCTTAACAGAGAATAAAATATTTACCCATACAAATTTTGATGAAAAAAATATTGGCGTTTCCTTTAGGGTCCCCCACTTGAAGATTCCCTCCCCTCTCTGTTTCCGGTCTAGAGAATGAGAGCCTCTTTCAGTTACTTATATTTGAATTCACTGGGTTTTAATTTGATAAATGATTATGAAGTTCAGGTGTTGTTCCACAGCAAGTGAAATTATTTGTTCTCAAAATGGTCTGCAGCTTGGAAACTGCCAGCGCTTTTGGACAAGCAGCTACTGCACTTGTGCCAAGTTCAACCCTTGTGCTCTTTTTTCACTTTCCCATATTTAACAGCTGTGACCTTTAAGACCTTCCTATGTCTATCTGTAAATCCCTTCTTCACACAAGCCTGGTGGACAGTGCAAGACACAGATGCTGCAGGGGTCAGCTAGCACTCCGGGGGCCCCAGTCAGATATCAGGAGTACAAAGGGAGCAGAGAAGATGCTGACCACAGATGTTCTTCCAATACACGGCAGTCCCACGGTAACTTACTTCACGGAGGCCTCTCACCAGCTCACTGAAGTTCGGCTATTAGCCAAATGGAAATGAAACAGCGTGCCAAGTTTAGCCTGGATTCTGTAAATCTCGTGCAAATCAACCTACCAGTACTGAGGAATCACTGATTAACGACAGACCACCACCCCATCCGTGACATCCCACTCAGCACATTTCAAAGCCATGCTGGGGATCCTGCCTCAAGGGAATGCCATTTACCAACCCAGTGGAGACCATGTGCATTGTGGAATCTGTGTGGGTGGCAACAGTTCCGGCCTCCTCCCCTCTAGGAGCACCACATACCGGCTGGTTAAAGAAGAGATCTGGATGTTAGTCCTAGGACAAGTCCCATTGTTAACATGGGTAGTCAGGGTGGGAACAGAAGACTATAGCTATATAGAGGTAAATCAGTTGCCGCCTGCACACACGCACACACGCACACACGCGCACACGCGCACACCGCAAGTTTGTTTGATAAGTGACTAAGAAAAGGACTACTCCTTATGCAAGACAATTGTTACCAGTTTAGAGGTTCGTGGTATCTGAGGTTAGCAGCACATACAATATGTTGTACAAGTTTCTTTTTTGGCTTTCTTTGATGTAACACAATCAAACATAAAAGCCAGAGAGATTTCCTCTAGTAGGAAAGAAGGCCTATAAGTCATACCACAAATTGCAAAGCTTCACCACACTGCTCTAGAGGGCAAGAACTTCCATAGTGGCAGGCAGAGAATTTGCATCTAAAAAAAATAAAATACTTTACCAAGGCAAGGATTAAAAACCACAGAGGAGTGCAGCCATAAGGAGTGGATACAGATACCTCCTGAAACGACTGAGCCAGACATCTTTATGATACCTCAAGGTGGTACTTATTCAATACTAAACAAGTAAATTCTGATCATCTCAAAAGCAGCTGAAGTAAATAAATTCACAGTGACTGAGGAAGCCGATTACATTGTTCCTCAAAAAAAAAAAATCGAGGAGGGGGGAAAAGGCAAGCCAGAGGCTGATTAGCACACACAAGACTCCAGCCAGGCTATGGAGGTACAGTGTACTGAGCGATACAAGGTTCCTCTTGATTATTGGGACTCTGGTATTAAGCAGATATTAAGAGGCAAATATAGCCCACCACAAATCCAAAAGGTCTACTGTGTTTCCCAGTTGACTCACCTTACTGCCAATTCCTCTCTTTTTCATAATACAGAAATGTACGAGTCATTACTTGGAAAAAATATTCCACATTGAAAAGCCCAACATTTGTTAAAATCCAACTTAAAGCGTTTGTTCCTGGTCCAAAGGGCATAAACGGTTTGCCCTAAAACATAGGATCAAATGCTAAATCCTGATCTTCTGCCCTGAGGCCGCTGTGCCTGATGTAAAGAACCTCCTATGATTCATTTACAGTAGCATTCACTCTGTTACAGCTACTTTCCAAACACTGAAGAAAGCATGCCTGGCCAGAGGTGCTCACAATCTAAGAACAGACGAGGAGACAGGTGAAAGAAAAGGAAATGGGAACAACATCCCATTTATATACAAATCTACTTTCCTATCTCCTAGAACTGGAAGGGACCTTGAAAGGTCATCGAGTCCAGCCTCCTGCCTTCACTAGCAGGACCAAGTACTTATTTTGCCCCAGATCCCTAAGTGGCCCCCTCAAGGATTGAACTCACAACCCTGGGTTTAGCAGACCAATGCTCAAACCTACTTGATTCATTATAGTTGGTTTTGGAGCGGGACTTAACTGTGAACCAGGCAGGGCCTTGTGGATAAGATGCGGGAAGTTGCACCATCCATAGGGGGTTACATGGAAGGAGTTATGGAAGTGACCATGTGAGAAGCCAACAGACAGACAGACAGACAAACAACTGGGAGCAACTGAACAGCAAAATTTTAACCCTCATCATTTTGGTCCAAGCAGAGATACCATAATACAGAGGAAGAGATTTCCCCTGATGCGTTAATCAACGTATTTCAGTCTGAACACAAGACTGATCAGCATAAAACAAGCGACTGTCACATGTGCCTACGAAGAAGGGAGGACATCACCCTTCTCTTGTCAAGAAGAGTTTATACTAGGAATAACTTTGACATTAGCTAACCAGCATTTGCAACAGATAAGAGGTCTTATTTATGAGGGTGATAAGTCATGCTGCTGCGTCTCCTGGAAGACACCAGCAAGCTGGGGGGCTTCTTCACCTGTGAGTTGCACCTGCCTTCCTCCAAGCCATATTGGTGCACAGATTTCAACCCTTAATGCATTCATGCCAAAGTCAACGATGAATGTCGGCTTGTTACAGTGCAACATTTCAAATCCCTCTGTGGATGGCAATTAGCTACTCAGAGCATGGGTAGACCAATGGTCTAAAGCTTGGGTCATTATTAGGGCCATATTGGTCCAATGCATAGGACATGGGGGCTGGGACTCAAAGACCCGAGTTCTGGTCCTGGCTCACTTTGGGCAAGTCACTTCCACTCCCACCCTTTCGTCCATCTTGTCTACTTAGACCGTAAGCTCTTTGGGGAAGGATCTGTCTCCTACAGCACAGTGCCCAGTGAAAGGGAGTCCCAATCCTGGTTGGGGTCTCTAGATACTACTACAATACAAATAATGATACTGGAATAACCTACTGCACTGTCAAAAGTTATTATAGACACACATGTGATTTCAGTCTTCTCCAAGCTCCTACTAGAATTGTGCCAGCGCATCCTTCGGAAAGTTGCTTTGTCGTGTCTTTATTGACAGAGATCTGTGGATGGAAACTAAGATCCTAGTCTGCAATGCATTAGTCATCCCCACTCTTCTTTGTGGGTGTGAGACATGGGTGGCCCTAAGTGTCTGGAGTGGTACCAACAGAGCGGCCTATCAGATTGCAAGATCGTTGCACCAACACCAGCATTCTTTCTGCAGTTAACATCACCAGTGTTGAGGTGAAGATTATGAAACATCAACTTTGTTGGGCTGGTCATTGTGTGTGGATGGCTGATACGCATCTTTCGAAGCAAGTCCTCTTTTCTCAACTTAGTCATGGTAAGACCACCTGCGGAAGACAGAGGAAACGTACGAGGATGCCCTGAAAGTACATCTTAAGAAGGGAGGCATTGACCTCATGAATTGGGAAGAGCTGGCTGGCAACAGTCTGCAATGGTGTCACACCATGCGTCATACACCCAGCCTCAGCCCATTTTGAAGGGAATCAGCTCGCTCAAGAGGCTGAGAAACAGCAGAGGAAGGAACGTGTCCAGCATCCTGGCCAGCAGTTGTGCTCTCTCCAAGCAACCACCTGTCACATATGCAGAAAAACCTGTAGAGCACGGATGGGACTCCTCGGCAATCTCAAGTCTCATCAATGACTTTTCCCCCGGCAGACATCAGCCTCGTATGGAGGGACAGCGAACTACGATGACTAGATTTCTACCCTAAAGAAAGCTACTCCCTCACCACTCATTGTTATCGATCAGTTAAGCTGTCTGTGATTCCTTCATGCTGAAATGCCCGAATGAATGTTAACTATCAGTTACAGAATGTTATAAGCCTTGTGTCTTTAAAAGAAAACTGAGCTCTGAACAGGGTGACCTCCCCAGGCAAAACAATGAACATGCCAAAGCATGGTCAGTAAGGCCAGCACCACAGCTAGACAGCCTTGGAGAAGAGAGGAGGCTTACTTGGGGATATAAGAGGCAAATCAGAATGGGACAGCAGTAACTGATATCATGCTGACATCCGCAGCGCTAGCACAATTATGAGTTAATCTGGCGACAGACTACCCCAGGAAACACCACTTCTTTTTGGCAGAACGCGTTCTATGAGAATAAGCCAGACGCAATGAAATCTGAAATGTGCACTAGGGCTGAGAGAGGTAAGTAAAGCCAGGGGACCACAGATGCCACCAAGGATGGGTCTCTGACAAACTGCTCTGCAGGAAGGGTCAGAGGAGAAAAGGCATTCTCCACAAACGCAAGGTATTCTTTGTTCACTGGAGCTAACCCTAAACTAGGCCTAACAAGATGGGCTTTTGCAGAGTGTCTGGTCAGACATGCTATGCAAACCATTTCGGTTTTAACTTGATCTTTTCTCTCTAGTCTTAATTAATTTCAATATTAATTAGGCCACTTGGGTCTTAGCTCGTTTGGGAATTTCACACCTACTCGGATTCTCAGTCAAAAGGGCATTAACCAGAGACCTCACTCATAAGGTGTGTTGCTATCAGGTCCAATGGATGCGCAGGAAACACCATCATGGATGAGAACCCAGATTAAAAGGCACAAGCTCCTCCAAGAGCAAGTTAGTACTGCTAGAGCTGTCCGCATCCTGTGGCTCAGTCTGAACCCTGACTGCAAAGCGTCTGGGATGGTGGTGGGGAGCAGGCGCTATTGGTGTATAACCATTGCCACAGTTCCAGTGAGTTTCCTCAAGAAAAAGGGCCGATTACCTGCCGTTCTTCCCAGAACTACTCGCCATCCCTCAAAGCATCAGTCACGCAGTTTTTCCGACCAAAAGGTTTTTTATCCAGATTCTTCTCTTTCTTAATAGCCTCTGAAATAACTCTGCTTTCATTTGTCTCCTGATTAATCAAACTGGGAAGAAATGCTCCACCAGCTTTCATCTTCTACATTCAATTTGTTTTCAATGTAATTTAGAAGCCTTTGGTTTGCACCGACCCAAGCTACCGGTCAGAAGCAGCACAGTACCCCTATGACGAGAGACATTCCTTTTTGTTTCCAGGCCTAGGCCATTTCAGAATCGCTCTTTTACATCCGCAAATCCAGGAGTATTTCCAGGGGTTTTATAACATTTTTCTCATGCCAGGAAGAAACAGATGGATCCATCTTTCAGCCTGAAAGAGGACTAAATGTTTGTCTAGCCTGGAAAGAATTAATCCGTTGAAAATTAAGCCCAAGTACTTGCCAAGTGGTCCGACCTTACTGCCCCCAGAAACTGGTTAGCTCTTTTTCGAGGCCCGAGACTTCCCCTGTCACTCATCTGTAACATGTTGGCAACGCAGCGAGGTACAGCCCAGATGCTAGCAACAGTTGGATATGGCTCAGTGCAACAGACCATGGTGGGGCTTAGAGGAAGGTACCACTATTTAGCTGCATTTGGTAGCTAATACAAACTGATTAGGGTCACTGCTGGAGGGCATTGATCTGCCATTCAGCTGTGTTCGTTTTATTGCAGTATGTTAGGACTTTTTACCAACTTCCACACCAGCAATTGGTGCCAAACTTCTGGAACTGATCAATTGAAAGCCAGAGAAATTACTGCATTGTAGCAAAAACCACTTGAAAAAAACTTGCCATTGTTAATTTCCCAGTCTGGAGTAGAAATTAAATACATCACTCATTCCACTGTCATTGTCAGGTTAAAAATCAGGTTTAAAATAAAATGTCCCTTAACTTTGTAAATATCCAGGATTGAAACAAAATATTCTCAAGCTTCTTATACTGTTAGGTAGGATTATTATATTTATATAACTGCTTCCAGAGGTTAAAAACACCTTTTCAAAAGCGTTTAATACACAAAAACAATATGTGCAATTTTGCAATCTCTATTCCCATTTAGGTCACATCATCTAAAAATGCTCAATTGCACTGGGAGTCTGGCTTTCAGAGGGTGGATGCTGTCACCATATTAGAAGTATATTTCCAAAGGCATAGATGCCATCTGGGTGATTGGGAGGGGACAGAAGCCTAGGAGGAAGCGTCTGCCTTGACAAAGTCCATTTCATCTCTGATTTCCTGTACAGGGAAAAATAAATAAGGCTATAGATTCATAGATTCATAGATTCTAGGACTGGAAGGGACCTCGAGAGGTCATCAAGTCCAGTCCACTGCCCGCATGGCAGGACCAAATACTGTCTAGACCATCCCTGATAGACATTTATCTAACCTACTCTTAAATATCTCCAGAGCTACTCTTAAATATCTCCAGCTATGTTTTAGTCACGGGTATTTTTAGTAAAACTCATGGACAGGTCACAGGCAGTAAACAAAAATTCACAGTTCATGACCTGACCATGACTTGTACTATATGTACCCAGACTAAATCAGGGTGGGATGGGTGGCCCGGGGGTGCCACAGGTGCTGGGGGAGTGGACGGCCCAGGTGCGGCCTGGGACCCCTGATGGTGCTGGGGGCAGCTGACAGGCTGCCCACCTGGCTCTGTGCCTCCCCGGAAGCAGCAACATCCCCATCCCACTGTTCCTAGGCGGAGGCGTGGCCAGGCAGCTCTGCATGCTCCCTCCACCCGAGCACCAGCTCCACAGCTCCCATTGCCTGGGAACCGCGGCCAATGGGAGCTGTGGGGGCGTTGCCTGCGACCAGAGGCAGCACACAGAGCCAGGAGCTGAGGGAGAGACAGACATATCCCCACTTCCAGGGAGCGCCCCCGAGGGAAGTGCTGCCCAAAGCCCGTGCCCCAGCCCTGAGCCCCCCACACAAACTCCTACTGCCGGTGACTTCTGTGACCTCTGTGACAAACTCGCAGCATTAAAAATAAAACACCCCGGGACTGGATGTGGACCGAAAAGAGGAAGGATGGTCTTGTCACGAAGGCAGTGGATTAGGATTCGGGAACTCTGGGTGCAATTCCTGGCTCAGCCACAGATCCTGTGTGACCCCGAGCAAGCCACTTGAACTTTGTGCCTCAGTTTCTCATCTGTAAAATGGGGATAACAATATTTCCTTTCTCCTGCACTTTGTTGGCCTTGTCTACTTTGAGTGTGAACTCTCCAGGGTATAGCCCATTGCTTTGTGTGTGTGTCTGTATGGCATCCAGTACAATGGGGCCCCTTTCTCAGGTGAGATCTCTAGGCAATACTGCAACACAAATTCCCGTCTATCACAGATACAGATGGCTACAGAAAACTGCATGTGTGATGGAGAACTCAGAACAAGGACAGAAAGTAGCCTAGGGACCTGGGAAGCTGAGGTGGGAAATCTTGTTCTCAGTTTTTTCCTTCTATAAAATAGAATTCTAGCCTACGTCTACAGGGACTTGCCATTATCAGGGAGGGAGGAAGGAACATTTATTCAAATTAAAAAAAGGAAATCTACAAGGGGAGAACAGAGATGGAACATGAGGCAACATCGTGGCAGTTTGGTAAAAATGAGCTATCACCATATGATTGACAGGCTGCAGCTATTGTAAGTGACCGGGGAACATAAAATAAAGAAACAACGGTCTTTTCAACTGCCTTATTTTTCTACCCTTGGATGGCTACAGTGGCATCACAAGCTAATGAGAGGGTGCAGAAGTATAGACTGCTACAGGTATATTACATCCCACCATGAAATATTAAGGTGTATGAAAAATTTTATCTGTATGGCACTATGGCCTCTTAGAAAACACCCTGGGTGTGGGGAGAGTGTTGGAGCTTCCATCATCTCCCACAGAGATCTGGAAATCTACAAATCTCACCTGCCTATTACTGGAGATAGGAATTTAATGATTTAAATTAATCAGTTTTACTTGTGGGCTAGCCTTTGCACAGTATTTCCACATGAGACTCTCTAATGAATAAGGACAAGGACCAGCTCCATGTCACCCACACACTGCACAGAGAAAGTCAGTAGAGGTTCTTCAGGGCAGAACCCCTGCACTTAAAACACTGCACCAGTGCATCTGCACCAGTGTAGCGCTTCTGTGAAGACACAACCTACACCGATAGGAGGGCTTCTCCCATCAGCATAGTTAATCCACCTCCCCGAGAAGCTACGTCAAGGGAGAATTCTCCTATCGACTCACCGCTGTGTACACAGAGTGGGTCAGTATAACTAATTTTTCATATCTCTGAGTGACATACTCATACCAACCTGATTTCTTAGGGGAGACCTGGCCTCAGACCTATTCCAAAGGGCACGAGCAGCCACTTTCACTGCTAAAAACAAGGCCCCAACTTTTCAAAACTCCCTCACTAATTATGGGTGCCTCTCTTTTGGGGTACCCAATGAGCCTGATTTTCAGAGGTGCAGAGTATCCCTTTACTCCAGTTGCCAGAAGCTGGGAATGGGTAACTAGGGATGGATCACTTGATGGTTACCTGTTCTGTTCGTTCCCTCTGGGGCACCTGGCATTGGTCACTGTCGGCAGACAGGATACTGGGCTGCATGGACCATTGATCTGACCCAGCGTGGACGTTCTTATGTTCTTAAGTCAATGGAAGCTGCAGAAGCTCTGCACTTCTGAAAACAGAACCTTTGGAATTTGACGTTGGTTGCCCAAAACCAGAGGCCGATTTCAAAAGTTCAGGCCAGGATGACTAGGACACTCTCCTGGGTGAGCTCACGCATGAGGGCTGCATAGGCAGGAATTTGGAGAGGCAGGTTCACACCTCAGCCACATCAATTTTTAAATCCTACGGAAGTCTCCTTGTTTAAGAAGATTCTATCGATTGTCTTCTATGTTTGGTGGTGATTTCCCTGGAATCTGCCTGTTAGTTGTCTTGTTAAACATATTCTGTGTAGGTATTTCCAATGCCTCAGTGGAGTATCTTCGGCACAGAATCACGTTCAACCTATAAAACTAGAATACTTATTTGAGGGGGTATTTTCACAAAGACCTGCCGCAATAGAGATACCGCTGTCATATCCTGACCCTGGGGAAAGAGGAGACACAGCGGAGATGGCACTGTGCTTCGTAGCAATTGGCCACTGGATCAGGAATGTACAATAATGAATAAAGGATACCACCACCACCCCGTCCCAGACACCTGCCCAGTCTGGCTTTTCCTTACTCTTCGGGAACACTCGTATAGTTTGCCACACCAATAATGTTCCACTGGACTGACCTGCATTGCATTGAGAGAGATTTTCCTGCCTCTTTTTTTAAACTTTCGGGTTATTGTTTTTCTTTGTTCCTTTTCTCTGTTAGACTGGTATCAGAGGGGTAGCCGTGTTAGTCTGGATCTGTAAAAAGCAACAGAGGGTCCTGTGGCACCTTTCAGGACTCTCTGTTTCTGTTAGTCTGGTCGGTCAAGTGGCCCATACGCTAACATGTAAGATCCACTGCCACCAAGAATTAAACTTAGAAAGCGTCATCTATATGTGCAGAACTCCATAACACTCCATTGACAAGCCTGCTCGACTACATAATCATTAACAGGCTGGTGAAAGGTTTTCACCTGAAGTCGTTTGATAGATGAATCAGTCCAACAGGCAATTAGTTACCTTCTCTTCTCCACTTCACCATACACTGCTGTATACTCCAATTTCCTCTCACATGCAATGAATCAGCAATGGGACTGTATTAGACATGAGGCTGCTTTTCTTGTCCACCACAGAAGAGGGTCAATCAGAAAGTTTAACTAGCATGCCTCTGATCCTTCAGTAGTGCCGATTTCTTCTGTCCAATGTGAGAGGTTTGCATAATTCCTTGTACCTATGCATCATGTGATTACTGGGTACTTAATACACTTTACGTAATGAGTTCACCTCATTAGACGTGTCCTATAAAAATCTAACACAAATATTGAAGGAGAAATGTCTATTCTAGACGGGCAGTAAACCTTTGTCTGAAAAAAGACAAGAAAAGGTTTTACCCAGTAACTCTCTCTCTTATTGTTGGACCAAAGCCTGGGCTCAGCCTCTGCTGCCTATCTGCCCCCCCTCCGCCCAGAACTCCTGCCCCATCCAACCCCCCCTGTCCCCTGACGGCCGCCGGAACTCCTGCCCCATCCAACCCCCGCGTTCCCTGACGGCCGCCGGAACTCCTGCCCCATCCAACCCCCCCTGTTCCCTGACGGCCGCCGGAACTCCTGCCCCATCCAACCCCCCCTGTCCCCTGACCGCCGCCGGAACCCCTGCCCCATCCAACCCCCCCTGTCCCCTGACGGCCGCCGGAACTCCTGCCCCATCCACACACCCCTGTTCTCTGACGGCCGCCGGAACTCCTGCCCCATCCAACCCCCCCTGTTCCCTGACGGCCGCCGGAACCCCTGCCCCATCCAACCCCCCCTGTTCCCTGACGGCCGCCGGAACTCCTGCCCCATCCACACACCCCCGTTCCCTGACGGCCGCCGGAACCCCTGCCCCATCCAACCCCCCCGTTCCCTGACGGCCGCCGGAACCCCTGCCCCATCCAACCCCCCCTGTTCCCTGACGGCCGCCGGAACCCCTGCCCCATCCAACCCCCCCTGTTCCCTGACGGCCGCCGGAACTCCTGCCCCATCCACACACCCCTGCTCCCTGTCCCCTGACGGCCGCCGGAACTCCTGCCCCATCCAACCCCCCCGTTCCCTGACGGCCGCCGGAACTCCTGCCCCATCCAACCCCCCCTGTCCCCTGACGGCCGCCGGAACCCCTGCCCCATCCAACCCCCCCTGTCCCCTGACGGCCGCCGGAACCCCTGCCCCATCCAACCCCCCCTGTTCCCTGACGGCCGCCGGAACCCCTGCCCCATCCAACCCCCCCTGTTCCCTGACGGCCGCCGGAACCCCTGCCCCATCCAACCCCCCCTGTTCCCTGACGGCCGCCGGAACCCCTGCCCCATCCAACCCCCCCTGTTCCCTGACGGCCGCCGGAACCCCTGCCCCATCCAACCCCCCCTGTTCCCTGACGGCCGCCGGAACCCCTGCCCCATCCAACCCCCCTGTCCCCTGACGGCCGCCGGAACCCCTGCCCCATCCAACCCCCCCTGTCCCCTGACGGCCGCCGGAACCCCTGCCCCATCCAACCCCCCTGTCCCCTGACGGCCGCCGGAACCCCTGCCCCATCCAACCCCCCCTGTTCCCTGACGGCCGCCGGAACCTCTGCCCGACTGCCCCATCCAACCCCGTCTCCTTCCTCACTGCCACCCCCGGGCCCCCTGCCCCTGACTGCCCCCCTTCGCCCCATCCAACCCCCTCCTTTCTGACTGCCCCCCCAGGACCCTTACCCCCATTCAACCACCCCTTCTCCCTGTCCCCTGCCCCCGGGCCCCCTGCCCGACTGCCCCCTGTTGCCCCATCCAACCCCCTCTCTCCTTCCTGACTGCCCCCCCCGGGACCTCTGCCCCCATTCAATCCCCCTGTTCCCTGCCCTCTGACCGCCCCAACCCCTATCCACACCCTCGCCCCCTGACCAGCCCCCGGACTCCCCTGCCCTCTATCCAACCACCCCCTGCTCCCTGCCCCCTTACTGCACTGCCTGGAGCTCCGGTGGCTGGCAGCGCTACAGCCGCACTGCCCAACTGGAACCAGCCACGACGACGCCACCACGCACCTCAGAGCACCGGGTCAGGCCAGGCTCTGCAGCTGCACTGCCCCAGGAGCTCACAGCCCCACCGCCTGGTTCGAGCGAGCTGAGGCTGCGGGGGTGGGGGGACAGCAGGGGAGGGGCCGGGGGCTAGCCTCCCGGGCCAGGAGCTTGGGGACTGGGCAGGAAGGTCCCGCAGGCTGGATGTGGCCTGTGGGCCATAGTTTGCCCACTTCTGTACTAGATGCTGTAGATACACATAGTAAAAGACTACATAGTAAAATGCCTACACTCTGAACAGACAATACAGATGTAGAGAGGGAAGGAGGGGAAACTGAGGCAGAGAGCAGGGAAGTGAGTTGCCAGAGGTCACCCAGTAGGGCAGTGGCAGAGCAAAGACTAGAATCCAGATCTCCCATCTCCAAATCTGGTGCTCTGTCTTCTGGGTCACGCCTAGGGTTGCCAACTCTGACTGAAGCTATTCCAGGAGATTATTTTTCCCAACATGATGTAATGTCATTTTCTTAAAATATCCTATTAAAATCTCCTGAATTGCTTTCAATAGTCACCGGGAGATGGATGCCGATTCCGGGAGACTGCAGGCCAATCCTGGAGGGTTGGCAACCCTAGTCACTTTGCCCACTCTGCTTCCCCCGCCATCCTTGTACCTTCAGAACACTCCACCCCACAAACACACACGTGTTTGTAGTGGATGTTTACAGTAACAAACATTCACACAAGAAACTGAAACAGCTGACATAGCAGAGGGTTCTGCATTAACCAGATTACAGACTGGTTGGGTCTCTCCATTCATTTCCATCCGCCCTGCTACCTAGAGAGTGAAGGTCAGTGTCGCGGCAGAAGAAAGCCAGAGCTAGACTGGGATTTTGCATGGAGGGATGGTCTCAATGGAAGCTCGGCCAGTTGGAGAAGAGCCTAGTGGAGGACACTGCCTCTTACGTACCTTTCATTGATGAGACAACTGTGTTTTGCTGGGGTTTAAGTGTCTCCGTTTAAAGTCTGCCCAACCAGTACCAAACAAAAAGGCACTATTTTGATTTCAAAGGTGTGCTATGCTCTCCATTTTTATAATCGTGCAACTCAGCCAAAAACTTACTACTCAGCTGGGTAGTAAGTTTTGTCTAGCTCTCTACAAACAGGCCAAAACATTTTCATGGGTGCCTCATGTTAGGAATCTGAATGAATATTTAAGCAGCACAATATGCCTGATTTTCAGAGGAGCTGCAAACCTGCAGGTCCTATCGGCTAGCATGGAAAAAGTCAGGCAGCTTATTTAGGTGCACACTTAAGCACCCACAACATTTTAAAATCAGGCCCATATAAACACATTACATAATGGGAGGCCTTGGGATATTAGTTTTATCCTCATTAAATTAAGAGAAAACTGTGAATCCTCCCTGTGCTGAGGCCAAGGCAGTTGAAGTAGGTCCATCTTCTTCCTCATTAACAGAAACATACAGATACGACACAGTATGTGATGCACACACAAGATGTCCATTTCCTTAAACCTGAAGCGAATTCTTTCTTGGAAGCTTTACAAACCAGGACCTGGTCCTTTAGCACCTCCACCAACCACTCTCCCCTGCATGGAACGCTCTAGAGAAGGACGTACATGGAAGGAATGAGCCAAGATTAACACAATACCTTGTCAACTAAATAACCCATAATTGCCTCCCCAGATTTGAAACTGACAGTTTTATTTTTAATAGAATCAATTCAAAAATCTACTACTCCATTAACCAAAATTAAAAAAAGAAAATCCCATTATTCTTAAGTATTTTCATATGCATTTAAAGCTGGCAGTTAACCTCTGAATCCCATTTTTATTTTGTTTTCATTAGTTCCTCCAAAGTAGAGCTCAATTAGTATGACTGTCTCTTAAAGGAGGAGGAAATTGGGAGGGGGAGGTTCTTCTCACCCCAGGCAGACCAGAATTAGTGCATACCAGCAGCCTGGAGGCCAAGGACAAAGCATCATCACAAACCAGTGTTAAAGAGAGAGCAAGAAGGCATTTTATGCAAGGCCTGGGGGTACATGTGGGAAATTAGGATTTCAACCAGCACGGATAACCATGTTTCCCCTCACTTCTTTCTTGGATAGAAACAATCCAAAATACGTAAATGCAGGGGAAAGATGCACATTCCTTTCTTCTCTCAGTCCCCCCTATTTGCTCTGTGAAAAGGTGGGTAATGCTCACAGCTGATTGTTTCAGGAACTGGGGTGGGAGTGGGTCAAGGAGAACGTCACCAGAGACTGGATATTTGTGGCCTGAAAGATCCCATGCTGCCATTTTTCAACATCCCACACTGCACAGTAAACGTGCAGGAGTCCAACACTTGGCAGCATTATTATAAAGTGTCTCATTCTCGGGGAGGGGGAGCACTGAGCATATGAAAGATTAATGCACAGCTTTGCCAAAAAGAGTCTACATTGTTTTTTAAAGCCTCTAACTAGTAGCTAACAGAAAATGGATTATGTTAGGCCGGATGTCAGGACTTCTCAGAAACAATAAGGGGTTGTGTATCTCATACCATCCTCATTAAAAAGATTAAAAAGTACTTCCTATAGAAAAAAATCATATTTTTAAACTGGAGCCATAGTTTCCCCCGGCCTATAATGTCTCCAATCTCAGCAGATGAATTTTACTGTAATGAGATGTCATTTTTGAGAATGGTTTAACATCCCTTCAAAAAAATCTTATCCCTAAACCTCATAAAACCACGTAGAGATTATTAAAAGAAAATTTACCACCCAGACAAAAAAAAATAAAACAAAATAGAACCCGCCAATTCGCAGAATCCATGACACGGCCATTTTTAAATGTGATGGAAAAGGCTTTCCAAGTTATCTGCTTAAACACAGGGTTTCTGTTTACTTCTCACTTTCATGTCAAATGAATTTGGGAAGAAAAAATTGACAGGAACTTTAAGGACATTAGTCACATTTCAAGTCCCTTTCAGATTAATACACTGAAAGCTTGTGGGTTGGGGGGATGGGGGAGAACGAGAGGAGGGGATAAGAACTGGGGTAATAACTGCATATCTTGATAAAATAAAATTAACTCCTAATCCTCCAACTTTTGATCGCACAGTTCTGCGGTCCAAATACAGACCAAAGTCAGGAGGGGAGTCACAGTAAGAAAGGTAAAGGCCAGCACAAGTTTCCAAAAGGAGAGAACCATACGCATCTCTCTCAATTGATAAGCACATTAAATTAACCAAATTCACTCTAATTCTTCCAAGTCAAATGCTTTGTAGACGACTGATCATCATAAAATGCCAGCGCTGCTGCTGCTGTTTCTGGTGGACACAGGAATTCAGGTATGCAATTGGCTCTGTCCCACTGAAATTATATGGGGATCTCAGATTAGCCAAGGCGAGGGTGTGCTTCATGGCTGGCAAGGATTTAACCAAGTAGAACAAAAATAATATTCCAAGTGATCCACCACTCAGCCTCTCGATAACGTCCCTGGAAGCAGCTTCTGATCATTCAGACAGACAGTCTATAAAAACCTACATGAAAGACATTATTAATCTTGTTCAAAACTGACAAAACCCAGGAGAATCCAGAGAAAAGAAGCTTCAACTTGCTCATCTCATTGTCGCCGAGTAAACACTACACATGCACACTTTAAAAAAAAATACACCACATGTTAGCCACAGGGCGGGCTGATTATCACTGTGGACTGGCACATGGGAGTCCAGTGGCAGATTTGCTGGTCTGGGCTTTCACTTCCCGCTCAAGCAAAGACTTGCATCCTGCAGAGAGCTGTCAAGGACCAAGGGGAAGAGACAGACCTCTACTGAGGACAAATACGAAGAAATCGCCTCACAATATATGCAACTTCATTCGAGGCTTCCTGCCCACCAGCACACTCCATGATTATCAATGTTAACCCCTGTTAACACTTCGCTACCTTTCCTCTGCCACTGTGGAAACGGCACATTGGACTCTGCTGTACCAGAGCAATACGGATCCCATCTATCCGTGGTGCATTATGGTCCAGAATCACAACTCTCAACAGTTGCAATCCAGGACCCTGAGAATCGCCCCCCCAGACTTGTAAATTCAGCGTGATTTAACGCGCCCGTCCCTTATCAACGTGTTTCACTGCATCAGGATTAAAGTTCCTCTCTAAAGTGACAAAGTGGGAGTAATATAGAGCAGTGCTTGAAACTCCCCCCCCAAGAATTCAGGAGGAAACATGTTCTCAGCTTTCTCTTTTCCTTTCCTGTCATGCAGTGTCTAAACATGCATCTTTGTGCAGCTGAGATGGTGTGGACAAGAGATGCCAGATGTATTTACGTAGCAGAGAGCATCAGTTTAAACAAACAGCAAGTTTTAAAAACTGAGAAGGATCTCTTTTCCATGCTGTGCTCTGTATAACTCACAGAAACGTTTGCAGACAAGGGGCCACTTTAACTAGCTTCTCCAGAAGGTGCATTTGAGAAAATACTCAAGAGCAGAAACTAGCTAGCAACAGAAAGAAATAATTACTTGTAATTGATCTGCCTCTAGCTGATTCTTCTCCTTGATATTTCTTGAGCCATTCTGGTTGTGAATGGAGAGAAAAAATGATACTGCACCTGGAGCGCGCTTAACGCATAATTGTCAGTAATGGCAGCTCAGAGCCCTTATCACCCACATTGATCCAAATCAGAACGCCACACACACGAGCTGAAACGCCCCATCACGCCGCTTCCAACGCATTACACAAAAAGCACAGAAAATGAACTTGGGAACATGCTTCCACCTAATTCCATTCGCTAAGCTTATCACAAATTAGAATTCTCAGCCTGTGCTACCAAGTCAGTTTACAAGCCAACCGCATGGTACACATCCCAGGGTAACAACGCAGATGAAGGATGGGGATTCAGCCATGACAGAGAAGAACAGGATTAAACCATGTTCTCAGTAAGCTAGGGCTATGGAACAGCTTCCATATGAGGACTTTTCAGCTTGGACAAGAGACGACTAACGGGGGATATGATTGAGGTCTATAAAATCATGACTGGTGTGGAGAAAGTGAATAAGGAAGCATTATTTACTCCTTCTCATAACACAAGAACTAGGGGTCACCCAATGAAATTAATAGGCAGCAGAATTAAAACAAAGAAAAGGGAGTATTTCTTCACACAACGCACAGTGGACCTGTGGAACTCATTGCCAGAGGATGTTGTGAAGGCCAAGACTATAAAGGGCTCAAAAAAGAACTAGATAAGTTAATGGAGGATAGATCCATCAATAGCTATTAGCCAAGATGGGCAGGGATGGTGTCCCTAGCCTCTGTTTGCCAGAAGCTGGGAATGGGCGACAGGGGATGGATCACTTGATGATTCCCTGTTCTGTTCATTCCCTCTGGGGCACCTGGCACTGGCCACTGTCAGAGACAGGATACTGGGCTAGATGGACCTTTGGTCTGACCCAGTATGGCTGTGTTTATGTTCTTATGTACTAACATCCCCTACGGCATTCATTTGGAAATATGTTTTTCCCCTGTGGAGCCAGCCAGTTCATCACAGAGAGGTTACACATGGAGACATCCACTGCAGTGCAGGATGATCTACCTCCCAGCCAACACAGCATGCTCTGCTAGACAGCGTATCTGTTGCTGGTCTGTTAAGTCTAGTTTTAAAACATGTCCCAAGTGATGAGGCTTCCACCACTTCCCTGAGGCAGACTATTCCCCAGCCTCACAGATCTCATTTTAAGAAATTTAGGCTGATATTCAGCATACATTTAAATGTAATCTCATTGCTCCTGTTAAACCTGTGGTACCTCACCCACCTGACACCCATCCCAACTAGCACATTGTAGTTTATCCCCCTTTGTTTATGGTCCTTCTGCCAGTTTTCAAGTCAAACGATAATGCTGGTAGCTAAGCCAATTTTAGTTAATACTGAGAATATTATTTTCTGAGTCTCAATAACAAAGGCTTTCCTAAAATCTGAATATATTACCACCCACTGCTTTCCCTTCCTTTATTAAGTTTTGTCATTCTACCAAAAGAGCAACAAAGTTTACCTGTAAAGATCTATTCTTTATAAACTAATGCTGCTTATTTGTTCCAATTCCATTCTCTTCCAATCATGTAATGGTTCTCACACTCGACATCCATACACTTATTTTAGGAACACAGCAATTTCCAGTCTGGATCAAACCAATGGTGCATAGATTATTATTGTTTATGACAACAGCCAGTACCAAATCCTTCTGACGAAGGGGGTAAGAATCCCTATAATCGACTATTCCAAAATAAGCTGCTAATGGGGGAGGTTTCTTCTTAACCCCCTATCACTTTAGTGGTTACTTAGGCTCTGAAGCAGGAGGATGTATATTGCTCATAAACATACATTTAAGATAACTGTGGGTGTTCTCAAAATCCATATGTTTAATCCTCTTTAAGATCTTACAGGATTTGAAACTCAATCTCGTGTCAATGAGTTCCACAGGTTAAGTATGTATTGTGCTAAAAAGCATTACTTTTGATAGTTTTAAATGTACAGCCCTTCATTTCACTGGATGTCCCAATTTTATTGCAGAGAGAATTTAGATTTATGGGACATTAGCTGACAGGATTACTTTTCTTTTCCGTTTTCAGGACCAAATTTGCTTTTCTTTTGCTACCTCTGCAGTTTTGCCTGAGTTCTCAAAAATAATTGTCAATGTGTGGTAAATTCAGATGTGAATTCCCATAATACTCTAGAAGCCTTAACAGATGCACTGACTTGTGTTTAAAATTCGTATTCCTTTAGCACAGTGGTGCGTAAACTTTTCCAGTCACACCCCCGCTACCATTAACGGAATCTGTCTGCGCGCCCCCACCCTCCATTACTGCACAGCCAAGGCCCCCTCAGCATCAGAGCTTGGGCTGAAAGTGGAGCTGGGGCTGGAACCAGGGATGGGGGCAGAGAGGGAATGAGGGCAGAGTTGGGCTGGGGGCAGAGTGGAGCAGGAACAGAGCTGGAAGCTCCCTCCCTACCCCTGTGAGAGCTGGCCTGGGACCCACCGCATGCCCCCCCCCAACATGTTTTATAAGGTTCTCCCCACTTCCTAGCAGCCCTAACTACTTTTCTTTATTTTATTTTTTTTGCAGAAGACATTTTTAAAAGTACATTGTCTCAGCCATTTGCGTCTTGATAAATAGTTCATTATACTTCATCCCATCCACCAGTGGTCTCCTAAGAGTGCCAAGACTAATTCACCAGTAATTCCAGGCTACTCTGGGGATCAGAGCGTAACCCAATGCTGGCAGTGCACATCAAGGAAAATCTTACCTTTAATGACAAAAAGTAGGATAGGGCCTAAAGTATGTCCAATGCGGTGCCACTGGAGCTGCCCTTTCTCTGTAATTGTGCGGTTACACAAAACTAACCAACTGTGGGTTTTTATGGCAAATTAACTCAGCCAACAAGCAGTTAGAAATCTAGAATAGTCTTACGTGCTTTTCAGACTTTTACCCAAGTGACTCAGGTGCTTACGTTCCACTGACTTTTAATGATATTTAGGCTCCTAAGTCACTTAGGTGCTTTTGAAAATGTTACCTCTTGCAGCTAAATCACAGGATTGGTAGTTGGGAAAGTTGAGCTCTTCTCCTAAACTCCGTCACAGATGCACTGTATGATCTTGGGCTTAACTTAAGTTAACTTAACTTAACCCCTCTGTGCCTCAGTTTCCTCATCAATAAAATCTGGCTAATCCTGAGCTTTCTTGCAGAAAGGTTGGAAGGACAAATTCATTAATGTTTGCTATGCAAAGCAAGTTCCTCAGATAGAAGGCATTATAGAAGACACAGTGTATTACCTATCAAGGAAGACAAGTAAAAGCACATAACAGGGATGTGAGGATTGAGTTTTAGGTTTTAAAATGTTCATAAATTAACATGCAATTTAGGTGTGGCCTTTGTGTTCAAAGCAAGACAGCACCACCACCCACGCTCTTATCTAGCACCTTTCATCGGTAGATCTCAAAGCACTTTAAAAGGAGGTTGGTGTCATCCCCATTCTATGGCTGAAAAAACTGAGGCAGAGAGGGGAAGTGACATGCCCAAGGTCACCCTGCAGGCCAGTGGCAGAGCCAAGAATAGAACCCAGGTCTCCTGAGAGCCAGTCCAGTGCTCTACCCAGTAGGCAACACTGACCCCTAGTGGTTCTCCATTCTGCAAAAGTTAGAAAGAGCTATCAGCATGAGAAAGCAGTGTAGACACGCAGCAACAGAACGCACGAGTCCCAGTGTCTTGAAACACAAGAATTCAACTCACCTGAGTCTCAGTTGCTTGAGGGTTGAGCTAGCAACTAATATTCCAAGAGCTAACATGCATGTCCCAGCTGACAGAGGGGGAAAAAATACAACTTGCCCAACAAAACAATGACTTTGTTACCATTTAATCTCCAGTGTCTTGTGAGTGTTCCGCTCACCCCTCTCTGGAAGTGTGAAATAGCCCTTTACTTCCATTACAGCAAAGGATAAACTGACCTTTTAAATAGGGCGGTAACAACAATTTCAAGAAGCCAAACTACTATTTCACTCCTCTGAAGAAGCTCGTAACAGGACTGGAGAAACGTCAGCAAAAAGTAGATCAAGTGGTGAGGAAAATCTCAAAAGACAAACACCACGCTGCCAAGATCCAAACGAGCACAGGGGTAATGCTGGAAATATGGGAGCCTTTCAGACTGCTACCCTGGGGGCATTGCAAGAAGTTAGCTGGAGTAAGATCACCACCGTTTTCTAGCAAAGCACAGCAGTGGTGTCGCTGGGGAAGCCGCACAGCCGCAGAACTGCCCGGCCCCATAACCGCCAGGCGGCCTACATTAGAATTATTATTTTGCATTACTGAGGCTCCGCTCCTGCCCTGCCCCTTCCCACCGTTCGCTCCTCTTACCCCCTCCCCCATAGCTCGCTGCTCTTTCCCTCTCCCGCCCTCCCTGCATGGGTCAGGAGGGACTCGCCTGCGGAGCTGGGAGCTGCAGCCGCCGGATGCAGGGAGGAGGCGGCCCTGACTGAGTAGAGGCTGCCGCGGGCGAGGACTCAGCACCTCCCCTCCTCCAGTAACCAGACTTTGGGTGTCCAGTCAGTAAAGCTAACCGGACGCTGTCAGGTCCCCTCTTCAACCAGACTTTCCGGTCGAAAACTGGGCACTGGTCGCCCTACAGACACCAGAAGGGGAGGACATACATTATAAAGATGACACGGTTACTCAGTTTAAGACAGGATAGGACTAGGTGGAAACATGCATTTTTTGTAGGCACAGCTGCACATGTGGGACCTGAACGGAGCGAGGGAGGCAGCTGGCTGACTAGATTTCGGAAGGGCATCCCAAGCACGGTGGAATAAAAAAAGCACAGTGACACGAGAGAGAGAGAGCTAAACAAGCTAGGGAGGATGGTATCATTTGCAGATCTAAAGCTTCGAGCGCCAGCCCCCTGGGATTGCAAGGGCTACCAGAGCTAGAGAGGCAGTGCCTTATCGCTCAAGCACATCTCTGACTTCATTAGTCACAGTCACAATGAATTATGATGTCACAAACCCTGGATAAATCACACAGGAGAAGGCAGCTGGGTACTAGGAGAAATCTACCAACAAATATACTGACAGGCAGCAATGAAATGATAATGATACCCAGGACATTAAGAGCACGTTACACTCATGAACCACTGTGGGGGGAAAACTAATCAATCCTCAACACTCCGTAAGGTAGCTCCGTATCAATCATCAACCCCATTTCATAGATAGGTAAACTGAAGCACTGAGGTGAAGGCTTGTTATAGGCTAAAGGGAGTCCCTGTGCGAAGGCAGGACTAGAAATCAGAGCAGTGCTCAGTCCACTGGACCACACTGCTTTTCTTCAGAGAATGGAATGGCAGAGGGAAAAAATACAATTTAATCCTATGGTGACAAATAGTCTCTCTCCCTAGCTATATTTGTTTGCATGCAGCACTGGTTCTTTAACACTGGTCTCCAAGGTGAACTTCAAAGCTTTCCAAAGCAAACTGCTTGAGCGCCCTAATAAGTGACCAGGTATCTATGCAGACAAATTATACACATGTGTAAAGAACAGAGTTGCAAAGCAGGTGCCCCTTCCCTTACCTGCCAAGTCCTGAGTTCTAAGCTCTGCCTGTCGCCTACAAGGTAGTACCAGCTGATAATGGCAAGGCAGGCTGCAAGCCATGACTAACACTCAGGCTACGTCTACACTACGGAGAGGAATCGATATCAGATATGCAAATTCAGCTACGGGAATAGCGTAGCTGAATTCGACGTATATGATCCGACTTACCCCGCTGTGAGGACGGCAGTAAATCGATTGCCGCAGCTCCCCTGTCGACGGCGTTTACTCCTACCAGGGCTGGTGGAGTACGCGCGCCGATCCAGGCGGGTAGTGAAGACAAGCCCTTAGTGTGCTAAGATAAGCTTGTTTTATAGCTACCTCATTTCTCCACCTCCCTCCCCAATTCCCATTTGCTTGTTTCACCCACGTGTTGTGTTCTGTTGTAGCCTAGTCTGAAAGCTCTTTGGGACAAGTTCTACTTTTCCTTAAGTGTGTGGACAGCAAATAGCAAAAACAGTTATAGAATCATAGAAATGTTGGGCTGGAAGGGACCTCGAGAGGTCACCAAGTCCATCCCTCAGCACTGTGGCAGGACCATGTAAACCTAGATCATCCCTGACAGGTGTTTGTCTAACCTGTTCTTAAACCCTCCGATGACAGGAATTGTACATAGCTCTATAGAACCACAACTGTATTATATTATAACACCTAAGTTTAAGGACTCCTAAAAACTTTCTTTGACACGATGCCTACAAAAAAATTGACAACAGACAATCAGACTGATCAATAGCATGTGTCTGTTTTCTTGTACTCCCTGTCTGTATCCACCTGTTGTCTCGTCTTATAAGGTACAATGTAAGCTCTTTGGGGCAGGAGTTGTCTTTTTGTTCGGTGTCTGTACAGAGCATGGGAACCCTGCTCCTTGACTGGCTCCGGAGCACTCCTGCAATACAAATGAATGTCAGCAGCAGAATGGAGCACTCCAATAATAATTATGGCTCCACATTTCATCAATTGCTGTGCCTAGCACAAGCAGCCACTACAGCCCAAGTATGCAGAAAAACGTTTTGCCTGTGGGTTAGGGTTAAGATTATAGATTCATAGCTTCCAAGGCCAGGAGGGACAACTGTGATCAGCAAGTCTGACCTCCCATACAACACTGGCCTTAGAACATCTCCAAAACAATTCCTGTTTGAAATAGAGCAGATCTTTTTTTAAAAATCCAGTCTTGACTGAAAAGCCACCAATGATGGAGAATCCAGCACAGCCCTTAGTAAATTGTTCCAGCGGTTAGTTGCCCTCACTGTTCAAAACTGACAGCTTATTTCCAGGCTCAATTTGTCTCGCTTCAACTTCCAGCCATTGGAGTGTGTTAGACCTTCCTCTGCTAGACGGAAGAGCCCATTGTCAGATAGTTAGAAAGTTTTTCCTAATATCTAACCTAAATCCTCCTGGCTGCAGATTAACAATCCTTGGTATATTTGAAGATCTCTCAGATCCCCCTCAGTCTTCTTTTCTCCAGACAGGCACAAAAGATTTCAGGGAAGGAGGGGGGTAGACAAGGGAAAGAGATCCTGTTTTTAATGACAAGGAGCATTTCCACATTGTTATCTCTACCCACCAGACAGTCGCAAGCAAGGTGCACTCCTGCCTGACACTCCACTGGCCCCCTCTCCAGTAAGGAAATCTGTGTCCTCTCTGGTAGGTTCCACAATACTGCTGCATCCTCAAATGAGGAGAAAGGCTCCCTCCTCCTCCGAACAAGTATGGAAAAGCTGAAAGGTCTCCTGTTATTCTCAGGGCAGAATCAGAGACGTCCCCAGCAAGTCACCTAATATCAATCAGGCTATGAACCAGAGTGAAAGCAGGACCTCCCTGAAAGCAGAGCAGCTGGCAAACAAATAACCCCAAAGAACGAGTTACCTCAAGTATCTGTTAATATGGACTTATGAGTTTAGAGCATCCCTGACATCACCACAGTTCTTCAAGCTCATCTATGGTCAGAGGAGGACCTGGACAGAGTTACTATGTCCCTGCATGATTCACACAACCACCACATGTGATGGGAAAAATGAAATTTAAGACAGAAACCACAGCCTTTCCAAAACTCACCCTGCAGAGCAGGAAGAGATTAGTGGGAGGAGTGAAAGGAGAATCAATAAATCTTAATCTCATTCACAATGATCTGGAGCTCTTATTAAGTAAATTAATTTAAGTTAATTTAACTCGATCATGACTCCTGATCACAGTGATTTAGTGAGGGGGAAATTGCATTAGGAAAGGCCATGCTCACTAGATAGAAGAACGGAAGAAAATTAGATCCACTTAGCAATGTGAATTAATATGGAAATAGCAGGTGTAAATTTAACCTTATCGAGAGAGTGAAAATTATCTTCATAAATTTGTAGAAATAGCCCCCAAGTTGCTTATAAATCTATTTAAAACAAAAATATTACAAAAAGTGCAGTAAAATTAATTTAAAATATACTCCCATCTATCGCCTGCAGAAAAGTCAGCGGCAGGGCAAAGTTTAATGCAATCTAGCAATGAGGGGAGAAAGCAACCAATCACTGAGGAATTAGCAGTGGGTGCCTGTGGCCGGGCAACAGCAGCACCCCCCGCCCCCTGCCCACGATCCTGAGAGACACATTTGTCTTCTGTCTCTGGCCAACCGCTTCATGGGATTTGCCTGCATTGGAGCGAACGCCAGAGACCCCACCCCGTGCTGCAAACCGCAGGGTGGTTTCCCCTGAAGATGCACAGCAATACTCTTTGCAGAGTCAAGCTTTACAGAGCGTTCGGTGAGTCAGACATGTGGCCCCACCAGAAGTCCATTAAAGTGCCATATAAATCAAAGGGATTACGGCAGAACTGAAGGGCCGTTCCCATCCCATGCAGGCCCTGAACGATCTGAATTTTGATAGCTGGGACTTCCCCGTCCCTACGTGCTGCAAGTGCAGCGGCCGCGTGCACCCAGTGCTGCATTTAGAGCTATACTTTACAGCACCGTGGCTCAGGGCCAAACAGACATTAAAGAAATGTTTACAGTTCTCGGTACCATATCAAAGGGTAAAACTAAAAGGTTAATAAATCACCGCTGCTTAGCCACTCGACAAACAAGCTGCAACTTCATCTGAAGGAGGGCAGTGCGTGCATGTGCTAAATCTAACCACTGTCACCAACACAAAAAGTTGGCCATTATCCTAGCACAAGTACCCCCTGGCCTCCACTTACTGCTATGCAGCAGCAGTCAGACACACCTGAGATCCCTTTGCCTCAAGCTGGGCTTATCCCCAGCATCATTGCGCTCATATTCGGCTGTATTATTGAGTATTCAACTGTTATTTAATATTTACAGTAGCACCTCATGGTCCAAGTCAGTCTCGGGGCCCCATTGACCTAGGAGCTTTACAAACACATGGTCCGGGCCCCATAGAGCTTACAATTCACTAAACCAAGTAACACACAATGGGGGGCATGGAGGGGGCAGAGAGAGTATATTCCACGCAGAGAAAAACAATGCCAGTCATCATCACTTGCATCATCACTAGCAAACAGGGCAGCAGCGGGGAGATTTTTCAGTGGTTCTGAATTAGACCTCCTTCAAAATGAGCCACTTTTTAAGAGTGGGGAAAGATTAAATGTGACTGAAAAGAGGTCGTTGGACCATCGAAACTAGAGATAGATGAGATCCACTCACTTAATCCAGATCTCAATCTTCCTCCAAATAGTGAAGGATGACTCCCGGCTGGAGACGTCTCCAGTGCTTCATCCAGTCCACTTTTTAACAACCCGAACGTCAGATCTTCCCTCCTCCTTCCCCTGAGACAGTAGCTCACAGTCTAATAGATCATTTTTTTGTTCCACATCCAGGAGAATGTAATGGACATTGGAGTATAAGACAAATGTCAGAACTACAGAAAAAGCGTTTGCCATGTCCTGACCAGACGGTCCGTATGATGGATCGCACACAACGAAGGTAATAGCAAGACTGAATCAGAGATTTATCACTTCTTTAAAATATAATTGTTTTAATTTGCTGATGGCACTTTATTGAGATCTGTATGAAACAGCCATAAGATCTAAGCCACACAATTTAATGAAGTCCAAGATTAATAAGTATAAGATGATTCTACAAGTGGAAGCTCTCATCCAATCAAACCAGAACGATCAGATTACTTCTCTATAAAATGACGGCTCTGTTGAGTAAGACCGATGGTGTGACTCTGTGATCTCTGGTCTTAATCACTGTCTCTAGCCCCGCTCCTCCCCCATTTTAAACCACAAGTCCCCTCCTCTCAGTCAGATGCTCAATCAATTAGATGTTCAGATTGCATGGTAATGAGGAGTGTATGAGAACCTGAACAGAATCAAATCAAGGAGGGACTTGTCTCTCCATCATTATGGTTGAAGCTAGCTTCCCATTCTAAGCCTCGTTTTGTCCCATCTCAATAACATCACTGATATTAAACTTACCCATTTCAAATTTGACAGGGCTCATCTTACCAAAGAGCAGAAGCTTTTTTTTTTTTCCCCCTGCAAAATTTGGTACAAATACAAGTAACCTTCCTCTTTCTTTAGGGTTGCGTCTCCTAATCCTGAATTGGTCTCGTGAGTCAGATTCGCATATCAAGCTTTGTGCAACACGACAATGCTCCATACAAACAGTGCTGGACCACCACACAACACCCCCAAGTTGCACTGACTCAAAGTGATTTCAGAACCCTGATTAACCAACAAGTAGCGCTTACAGGATGCAAATCCCCCCCACCTCCGTTGATAAAATTGGGACAATTATGAAATCTAATGGTGCCACCCTCTTTCCAGGCCCCAGTTAGAGAAACATTAAGTGCAGAGACACTGAAGTGGCAGTTTTGTCCAGACCCTTCACAGAATATTTATGGTCACAAAAAAAGTAGAAACAAAAATCAATCTTTGCTCGGGCTTTCAGATAACTGGGCAGTAACAGGGAGAATGGTCATTTTAACAAGACTGGCTGTACCACATAAAGAAGGAAGCAACTGTTTCAACCAAAGTAGGTTCCCCTTAATGGATTTAAATAAAAGAGCAAGATTCACTCAATACTGCTTGTTCAGGATGAAAAGATACACTCTCCAGATATACCTAACTCGAGATAGGAGGGAGGCAACTTCCAGGCTGATGGGGATGTAATTGCTTTGGTTGGGGCAAGTTTCCTGGCTTATCACCATTCACTCTAGGGCAGTGGTTCCCAAACTTTAACAACCTGTGAACCCCTTTCACTAAAAGGTCAAGTCTCGCGAACCCCCTCCTAAAAATGAATATTTCCAGGGATTTTCTCCTTTACCCGAGTATAAATTACACTGGTCTACAATTTTTGAGAAGTCGTCTGCTTCAGAGATAAAATGTGCTATTTACTATGTATTTTGATGTGCTGAATTCAAATATGACAATTAAAACAGGGGCCCACCTCTTGTCCTGATCTCCAGTTTTGCAGCCAAAATAAAGGTGATAGCCTTTCTTAACCATAGTGGTTATACTGCGCTTTTGTGATGCAAAAGTCACTTCACCACAAACATAGCAGAAGTTATCTGCACTGTTCACACAAGTATGAGGCATCTCTGCTCACTTTGGCTAAACAGAAATGTGTCCCTTTGCAAAATCAAACACTGACAAATAAGAGAGCATGACACTGTATGATTTCTAGAGCTGATATAGGGCAATTTGTTCAGCAGAGTGATGTAAGCTTCGTTATGATTGCATCATCCATGACTTCTAGGAATAACATGATGCAATTCATATCATGTATGACGCAATACCAGCTTCAGATTGCATCATTCATTGTTTTGCCTAAAAAGCAAGTACTGTCCAAACCCAGTCACAGATTTATTCATAGATCCAGCCAAAGATGTATGTAGTCATTTCTGGTTTAAATTGAGATCCCTTCCCTTTATAACTTACTTATCCTCCGCCATTCCCAAGTCAAGGATCGTATATACTGACCCAATAGCATATCTTGAAAACTAGAGCCAATCAACAATTTTAAGCATCATTTTCGTTCTCAGTGACCCAGAATTAGTAAAGTTTGACTACTTTTATTTCAGAAGCATTTTGGCTGTAGAGCAGGGTTATAAAAGCAGTGATCTTGGAAATATAAAATTTGTTTTTATGACATGCTTATTACAAACTATTTATTATTCTTATTTGTCATTACAGTATTTTTATTACATTATGAAAACAGCAACACTCTTCCAAGATCTCACTTCCGTAGCTTGTATCATTTTGAATAAGCCTGTTATAAGACAAGGGTCCTATGCTTCATCAAGGAGTATCAGATGGGAAACAGTGCGAAGGTATTTAAGAAGCCAACTCAAAGCATTCCTCCTACACAAGCATTCAGGTCTTGAGCAGTCCAGGCAAACAAAATAGGCAAACAACGCATGTTACAACAAAGCTTAAACTTGTTCTTCATAATAATTTTAAAAACAATACTAGCTGCCTATTTAATTTTAAAAACAGCAACAAATATCCACCTCCCTTTCCATTTCTTATAAGGAGTCTTGAAGTTTAAATCTCCTCAGTGTGATAGATATGCTTGCTTTGATCTGCTTAGCTCTTGGAAGTCCAGGGGCTCCGGGCTGCTGGCCCGCAGCTGCCCAGGGTCCCTAGGGACAGCTCTGTCCGCCACTAGGGAATTTTTTCCTAGAACCCCCTGTAACATTTCGTGAACCCCACCTTGGGAACCACTGCTCTAGGGTCATGTAGCCATTGCAAACAAACCCCTGCAGATGCACAGAATGATCTGACAAATTGCAGTGTGAATAACAGTTATAGTGGACAACACAGTAAAGAACTCCTTGCTAGTGGCGACAGCTCCAGACAGAAGCGATCAGTTTAATCCCAAAACAATGAAGCATCTGGACTTAATTTAGTAAGCAATTTACATTTAACACTGGAAAAAACCTGAAAATAATTTATCCTGAACAGTTTGCTTGGCCACTATTTCCCTGTCCTCTCGGTTATGATTAAATGGCATTTTATTACTCTGCTCCTCCCTCTCTGTGAAGCTACTGCCAGAACCAGTGTCTGCAGCCATGACACTGATGAGAACTTGACAGATTTGATATTATGATTTCAGGGCAGAATCAAACCGAAGATGAGCTATCAGGACTAAACCTTCACTTACATGCAAATATCTACCATTGTAACTACCAACAACAAATTATGAACCTGTGAAATGCAAAGAAATTTAAGGCCTGCTTTACACTACAGAGTTGGGTTGGCTCAACTACGAAAGTTTCACGCCCTTTGTGATGTAGTTAAACCTACCTAAGCCCTGGTGTAGACACTGCTAGGTTGGTGTAACAATTCTTCCATCGAACTAGCTATCACCTCTCAGAAAGGTGGATTTCGTACAGTAAAGGAAAAATCCTTTCCGTCGCTGCAATAAGTGTCTACACTACTCCAGGTGTGCACTGCAGAGTTTCTAGTACAGACATACATTAGGCTAAAAATCTCAGGGTATTTGCAAGTTCGCAGTATACAAGCCCCTCTTCAAAACACCAATAAGAGATGTTCTAATTGGGCCAACCTAGAAGTAGCACAAGGATTGATTTGACTGTGTGATTTACTATCGCGGAATGACAGTCATGGGTATTTGTGGATTCTATATAGAAGATAAAATATGAACATATGATGATATCTTGATGGAAAAGCAATGGGGGCGGGAGGGGGGGGGGGGAGAAAGAGCAGGAAGAACCAGTATTTGGTCTGTTTGTGAACACAGAAAGTTGGTACATCTGGTTCATAAAAGGAAGGTGAATTGGAGGAGGGTCCATGGCTCAGTAGATACCTTCCATGAAGTGCAAGAGTAATTTGTAGACTAGTATGGACAATAGGGCATGTTCCCTGGGGGAGAGTGTGACCTCAGGACCTCTTGATGCCAACTGACAGAGGACACCAAGGTGCATGGTGTACAGGGATCCCATGGGTTCACCAAAAGGGGTCATTGTAAGGGTCTCTACTGAAAGCCTGTGTCACACTGGTTATTTAATCACCGAGAGATGTATGTACGGAAAATGTGTGAGGAGTTGTGTATGTATGCTGAAAATTATGTTTTCTAGGCCTTGTAGTTAAAGGCAGGTCACTCCAAGGTAGCGTGTCATGAGACAAACTTCTCCAGACAGGAGACGGGAGAAGCATCTCCCTGGTGAACCACTATATATTGTGAATCTCATAACAGAAGTCTATTAGCATTCTAATAGATTAGCATAGGCAGAAATGTTACCTGGATGTCACAAGTCGCCTTGTCTTCCAGCTGGGAACAGGAATGCTGAAGGATGACGACGAACTTGAAGGTGAAGCCACATTCTTCTTCACTATCCTATAGCGAGTCTGTACTACTTTATTAGCCACAGGGCTCCTTACAAGGTGCAAGCTGGACCCTGGAAGAAAGTAAGCAAAAGAACAACCTGAAAAGTTCTCATCCTTAGGATGCATGTGATTAAGGGTGGGAAGGAGGCAAGCCACCTACATAACCAGTTCATACTATGCAGAGAAGAGTGGCTTCTAGCTAAGACTAAGGAGAGCTTGTTAGCACTTCAACTACTTATGATCCCCAATTTGGTCAGAAAGTAATGCCCCCCCAAGTGTGCCCATACACACACGTGCACATGTACGGCACAAGCAATCAGATGTATTATGGGGGTGTTCATGTTTTTCTGTCCAAGGTAGGAACTGGACAAAATGGAACATTGTCTGTTGTAATTACTACATACTGACTGTGTCAACCCTCATTAAGCTCACATAGTCCATAAGCAGGAGCTAGACTAAGAGGTTCTAAGTTTCAGTAGGTCATTAATACACAAGTCTGAAGGATACGACTAGATAGCCAGATCTGTTTGAGAGAGGAGAAGTGATCGGTCCAGTTTGACAGGCAGAAGATATTTTCATCTTTGGTTATATCATTGCAGACTATTGACTGAAGCAGGCATTTCCCCACTGCATCTTAAAGAGTACAAATATTCCAGCCTTCCTACTGCACAATGGTCTTTTGAGACATTTCAAACACATTTAGAAAACACACCTTATCCCTGACATCTACATTCTGAATAGATTTATGTATTTAATCATTTCCATTTTCATAATATTTTGCAAGATGATCTATACGTCAGTTTTTAATGCAGAATGCTTCATGCAATTAACAGTTATATGTTTGACTCTGTTTTTCCTCTCCTTGATAGTTAGCAATTTTTTTTTTCACAGCTTTAAGGAATGCGTCTAATTGCCTGACTTTTATAACATACAGCTATAACTGCTCAGATAATTAAAGCTGACACTACATGCTGAGACTAAATCCTCTGGTTTTATAACTGATTTAAAGGGCTGGCTGTTTTTTTTTTTTTTGGAGATCTTCTAATTAAAATTATTGCAAGATGGAGAGGGGAAAACCAGACCCCACTTTTGTGTTTGCCCAATGTGTCCCTTGTTGGGAGAGGTGGGACTAGTGCTGCCCACAAGCTAAAATTTAGCATGTGGTAATAACAAGGGTGCTAGGGGCACAGAGCTACCACTGCAAGTGTACAACCACATTCCAGCAGTCGCATCAGTGCTAAGTACTACCATAGGCAGAACAGGTTTTGAGAATGTGATGGCAATAACTCCTGTGCCCTCTTGCACCAGAGCTAAAATACAGGTACTCATATTTCTAGTTCATTCAGAAGCTGGGTCCAAGAGCTAATTCAAATTCAGCAACTCGGTACCTCTGTTAGGATCTGGAGGGTAGAATAGCAGCATGAATCTCCCATCCCAAATTCAGACAGCAGTAAAAAATCTTTAACACATGGGATACGCAAGAGAAGGCTCGATAGTGCAAAATGTCACTGGAGATCTTAATAATAAAAATGAAGATAGCAACTTTCCCCCTGAATTATAATGGAAAAAAGATGATCACAACCGAAGAGAGCAATATTTAGGAATACCGAGATCGTCAACTCTGCCTGTTAAACGTTGTGCACACTCACGGCGCTACACAAATACTGTCGTCATTCTATACAATTGTGACAATCTGACAAGGGCTCAGTGTAAATAAATCAAGGCAAATCTGGCAGCACATTTCCCATACTGAAGCATATACAATTAGGACAATAATTTTAATCTACCATTTTCCCTTCCACTACCTGCAGCTTTTACAGTTATATTGTAGGTTTTACATTAAAAAATATTCAAATTAGGGCTGTCAATTAATCACAGTTAACTCATGCGATTAATTCAAAAAAATTAATCGCAATCAATCGCTGTTTTATTCGCGCTGCTAAGCAATAGAATGCCAATTGAAATTTATTAAATATTTTGGATGTTTTTCTACATTTTCAGATATATTGTATTCTGTATTGTAATTGAAATCAAAGTGTATATTATTTATTATTACAAATATCTGGCACCTTAAAAAATGATAAATAGTATTTTTCAATTCACCTCATACAAGTACTGTAGAGCAATCTCTTTGTTGTGACAGTGCAATTTATAAATGTAGATTTTTTTTTGTTACATAACTGCACTCAAAAACAAAATGTAAAACTTCAGAGCCTACAAGTCCACTCAGTCCTGCTTCTTGTTCAGCCAATTGCTAAAACAAACAAGTTAGTTTACAATTACAGGAGATATTGTAAATAAGAGGGTAGCGTTATCACTAGAAAGTGAGAAAAGGTATTTGCATGGCACTTTTGTAGCCGGCATTGCAAGGCATTTACATGCCAGATATGCTAAACATTTGTATGCCCCTTCATGCTTCGGCCACAATTCCAGAGGACATGCTTGCATGCTGATGACGCTCGTTAAAAAAATAATGTGTAAATTAAATTTGTGACTGAACTCCTTGGGGGAGAATTGTATGTCTCCTGTTGTGTTTCACCGAGGTTCTGCCATGTATTTCATGTTATAGCTGTCTCGGATGATGATCCAGAACATGTTCGTTTTAAGAACACTTTCACAGCAGATTTGACAAAATGCAAACAAGGGTACCAATGTGAGATTTCTAAGGATAGATACAGCTGAAAATACAGTCCACCTTGAGAGAATGCTTAAAGAACTGAATGCGAAAAGTAGTCAAGTCGGATTAATAAATGAACCAGTCGAAAACGAGATATATGAGATCAGATGTTCTGCCAAGAACCCAAATAACTCTTGGAGGAGAGCAGATCCAAGAGGTCGACAAATACGTTTATTTGGGCCAGGAAGTCAACATGCGCCACGATCAGAAAGGCGAACTGTCGCGCAGAAAAAAAGCTGGATGGTGCGCATTCAACGACATCAGGGACATCCTCCAAGGAAAGATCAGCAAAACAACTCGTGCAAATCTTTTTAACTCGTCCGTGCTTCCAGCAATGCTATATGGCAGTGAAACATGGTCGCGGACGAAGACTGAAGAACATCAACTGTCTGTCACACAGAGGGCGATGGAACGAACATTTTTGGGCATTTCGCTCCGCGATCGCATCCCCAATGAAATAATTAGGCAGCAGTCTGGAGTCCGAGATGATGTTGTCGAAAGCAGGCTCAGCAAAATGCGGTGGGCGAGACACGTGGCCCGACTCAGTGACAACAGATGGACTGCAGCTATATCGGAGTGGTATCCGCGAGAACTGAAATGGCCACGCGGTCGGCCTCCAAAGAGGTGGGGTGATTTCTTAACAAGGAGATATGGACAAACATGGCGAAGGATGGCCAGAGCGAGAGAAGACAATATATGGAGATATACTGGAAGGGACCTCGAAAGGTCATCGAGTCCAGCCCCCTGCCTTCACTAGCAGGACCAAGTACTGATTTTTGCCCCAGATCCCTAAGTGGCCCCCTCAAGGATTGAACTCACAACCCTGGGTTTAGCAGGCCAATGCTCAAACCACTGAGCTATCCCTCCCCCTGAAGATTGGAAGACGTGTTGTGATCAGTCTTAACTGATGAAGGACCGACAGTCTACGCAGTCTACGCAGATACAGCACTCAACCCAAGGTTTAAGAATCTGAAGTGCCTTCCAAAATCTGAGAGAGATGACGTGTGGAGCATGCTTTCAGATGTCTTAAAAGACCAACAGTCCGATGCAGAAACTACAAAACCCAAACCACTAAAAAAGAAAATCAACCTTCTGCTGGTGGCATCTGACTGAGATGATGAAATGAACATGCGTTCGTCCGCACTGCTTTGGATCGTTATCGAGCAGAACCCGTCATCAGCATGGACACGTCTTCTGGAATGGTGGTTGAAGCATGAAGGGACATATGAATCTTTAGCGCATCTGGCACATAAACATCTTGTGATGCCGGCTACAACAGTGCCATGCGAACACCTGTTCTCACTTTCAGGTGACATTGTAAACAAGATGTGGGCAGTATTATCTCCTGCAAATTGTAACCACACTTGTTTGTCTGAGTGATTGGCTGAAGAAGGACTGAATGGACTTGTAGGTTCTAAAGTTATACATGGTTTTATTTTTGAATGCAATTATTTTTTGTACAAAATTCTACATTTGTAAGTTCAACTTTCATGATAAAGGAATTGCACTACAGTACTTGGATGAGGTGAACTGAAAAATACTATTTCTTTTGTTTTTTACAGTGCAAATACTTGTAATCAAAATAACTATAAAGTGACCACTGTATGCTGTATATTCTCTGTTGTAACTGAAATCACTATATTTGAAAATGTAGAAAACATCTAAAAATATGTAAATACATGGTATTCTATTACTGATTAATCGCGCGATTAATTCTTTTAATCGCTTGACAGCCCAAATTCAAATGGTTAAAATCAGACCAAACAATACTTCTCAAATACAGCAAATGCAGTGGTTCAAGCATGCAAGTAGGAAGTCCTTTGAGAGGACTGCATGATTGAGCTTCTGATGCAAACCAGCTCATTTTGGCAAGGACATGGATATTGGGTCCAAAGACTACGGGTTTTGGTATATGTTTGTACAGTGCTGAGCACAAAGGGGCCTTGATTCCTTACTGAGGCCCTTACTTGCTACCACAATGTAAATAATTAATAATAAATGCACTGAAATAATCTTATGTACTGTTATGTCAATAAATAGCCTCAGCACAAAACACATTATAATGCTTTTTAGGGTGGCGGGATTCTGCTGTAGGGAGATCTACAGATCTAATGCAGTCTGCAATTATCAGCAAGCATTAATAAAAATAGCAGTGCTATACAGTATATTAAATACCAAACAGGGTACATTAAGTTAATGTTAAGTATTAAATACCCACAAAAGCCAGGAAGTTAAAGCCAGCAGCTTAAAGAGCTACTGGTGCCTTTTAGTAAAAAATTCTGCTTAAACAAACTCCCCACAGATCTATAAATCAAATCAAATATTCCCAATACTTTTCTTCCTTCTCTCTTAATTAACAATTATTTACATTAAAAAATGTTCTTTGTTTCCGAGATATTCCAGCCCCTTGTTCCCCACATAGAAGTCTATGGTTTTGACAAGCATTTCCAAATCAACCAGTTCTAAAAGATAACCAGTAGGGAATAGGAAGTAACAGGCTGCAGGCAGTGGGGAAATCTAAGGCCCTGTCTACACTTGGGACATTTAAAAAAAAATTTCCCATCGCTGCAGACACCAGTTCAGTTCTACCAAATTAGCTATCTTGGGAGTGCCAGTGGAAACAGTTCCCATCGGTGTTTTCAGCACTCTCTCATCTCACCTTGATCACAGTGGGTCTAATTGACATGATGTAGCTAAATTAGTGTTAGCAAAGTCCTGCAGTTACAAAATTTCCCTAATGTAGACAAGACCTATGAAAGAAAGATCCTGTTGTGTTGCAAATCTTCCTAGCACTAAAGGCTTTGAAAGGGGATCGACTGAAAATGTAGAACAGAAACGGGACAGTTTCTCATCTAAACAGAATGTTTATCAAAGTTTCCCCACACTGAACTTGTTAAAAACGATTGTAAGCTCCCCAGAGTAGTGACTGCATCATCCTGTGTGTCTGTAAAGCTGGTTTGAGACCTATTATAATATAATTTCTAATATTATTGAGCCATGGCCAAGTTAGATTGTTTTGTTCATGGACATCTATTTAATTTAGTTATTTTGATTTAAATAACTAAAAAACACCTATCCAAGACTTTGGATGCGCTAATGGACCATTAACAATATCTCAGCAACATTAACATGATCAATTCAACAGGCGCTCAAGCCAGCCACCTACAAAAACTCTTTTCCACCCCTTCATTATCTAAGACGTATACCCTCAATCTTTTCCAAAGCCCTATCTAACAGATCTAAACTATCCCCTGATCTGGCCTATTTCAGACCAAGTGCGGGGGAGCAAACTCCAGATTCCTCACAGAGAGCTTTAGTGATGCCAGGCCTTCATATGTTTTGCTATCCTCTAGCAGAAAGTCCAGAGTTGGAACTAAAAACTAAATGACTCCACTTCTCTGAATGGCCTCAAACAAAGCCATTCACAATTCATATGAGGACATGTTTCTGGCCAAGCATCTATAATATCACAGAGGTTCACACTGGAAAGCAGTTCTGCCTCTCCCCCTTTAGAAGGGGAATATAATGGTAGGGCTGACCCACTCCACACATTTCATATCCATAGATTTAATAGGACTACACTTAACATTTCAGTAAAGCTTTTTATGGATCTTAAAAGTCACGAAGCTATTTTACACAGAAGTCATGCAGAAAAGCAGTGGCAAAAATGTGAAGAGAGCCCAGGAGTCCCTGGCTCCCTGTTTCTCCTTGCCAAACATTAGACTACATCTTATTTCTAAACTTTCACACGTGTTTCCTTGCATGTAGAATCACAGAATCATAGGGTTGGACGAGACCTCGGGAGGTCATCTAGTCCAACCCCCTGCTCAAAGCAGGACCAATCCCCAACTAAATCATCCCAGCCAGGGCTTTGTCAAGCCGGGCCTTAAAAACCTCTAAGGATGGAGATTCCACCACCTCCCTAGGTAACCCATTCCAGTGCTTCACCACCCTCCTAGTGAAATAGTGTTTCCTAATACACAACCTAGACCTCCCCCACTGCAACTTGAGACCATTGCTTCTTGTTCTGTCATCTGCCACCACTGAGAACAGCCGAGCTCCATCCTCTTTGGAACCCCCCTTCAGATAGTTGAAGGCTGCTATCAAATCCCCCCTCATTCTTCTCTTCTGCAGACTAAACAAGTGCAGTTCCCTCAGCTTCTCCTCGTAAGTCATGTGCCCCAGCTCCCTAATCATTTTCGTTGCCCTCTGCTGGACTATCTCCAATTTGTCCACATCCTTTCTGTAGTGGCGAGCCCAAAACTGGACGCAATACTCCAGATGTGTGGCCTCACCAGTGCCAAATAGAGGGGAATAATCACTTCCCTCGATCTGCTGGCAATGCTCCTACTAATACAGCCCAATATGCTGTTAGCCTTCTTGGCAACAAGGGCACACCATTGACTCATATGCAGCTTCTCATCCACTGTAATCCCCAGGTCCTTCTCTGCAGAACTGCTGCTTAGCCAGTCGGTCCCCAGCCTGTAGCGGTGCATGGGATTCTTCCTTCCTAAGTGCAGAACTCTGCACTTGTCCTCGTTGAACCTCATCAGATTTCTTTTGGCCCAATCCTCCAATTTGTCTAGGTCACTCTGGACCCTATACCTACCCTCCAGATTATCTAGCTCCCCCCAGCTTAGTGTTATCTCTGAACTTGCTGAGGGCGCAATCTATCCCATCGTCCAGATCATTAATAAAGATGTTGAACAAAACCGGCCCCAGGTCCGACCCCTGGGGCACTCCGTTTGATACCGGCTGCCAACTAGACATCGAGCTGTTGATCACTTGCCATCGAGCCCGACAATCTAGCCAGCTTTCTATCCACCTTATAGTCCATTCATCCAATCCATACTTTTTTAATTTGCTGGCAAGAATACTGTGTATTACTGTGTAATATGTACAGATCCCTGTAGGAATTTGCCTAAGCATGCTACTTGCATATTTGAAATATTAGCTGACTCTTTACCTATGTTCTGACCTTATACAATTATTTAAGTTGGGAATTTGTCAAATACATTAAAGTTATTTTTTTTTTCGTTTTGGCACCTTTACAAGCTCTCGTAGCTGCTAATCAATCAGACAACCAATCAAACTCTTGCCTGACATCCCTCACTGCCTTGCACTTACAAGTGAGGTAAGAAATAGAAGTCCCAAATTGTGGTGGCTTTCAGTTCCCCCTCCCCACCATTCCCAAAACACAGACAGACCGGCGCCTGGCAAACTCTATTCCACAGCGGTAATTGGATGTTGCATTCATACAGTAGCTGCTCTTCTGATACTGGTGTGCGCGAGTCTCTGGCATTAACCACGTTCTGAAAGAGACTCTCCGAAGCAGCTCAGTTTTCTATTATTACTTGCTAGCTGAGGGGTTTTGTGTAGATAATCATGTTATTTAGATAGGATGTTGGTTTAATTCCCTTCATTACAGGCTCCCAGGGTTGTAATTTTTTTTCGCCGCATGATGTATTCCCTGTGGCACATTTCACTCAAATCAAACACTTTACGCTTTTATTACAAACAATACCCCAGCGCCTCCCGTTATCAGCCCAGCACACACACGCACGCTCCTTGCAGAGATCCAGAGGTCAGTTCTAATGACTAATCGATCTCATTAGCTTTCCTAATTAAAAACTTTACTACCGCAATGGAAGACAAACTACAAAAAAACTGCTTGCATCATATTTGAATGGGATATGAGCACCATTTATCAGCCAGGGCTCACAGCTCATGCACACCAGAGTGCTCCGTGCATTGCTGAGATGGTGGTTTTACTCCGAGACATGCCTCCCCCGTGAACAATTCACACCAACCACACCCAAGGAGAAGAGGAAAGGAGGAAGGAAAAAACCTGGTTTGGAAACTTAGACACCTTATGGCTGACCTTCACAATGGCACCTTATTGCCATAAAAGTCTTAAAGCGATACTTATGTATGCATCCTTCCCAAGGTTCCTTATGAGCTGATGGAGTCAAAGAACCAAAGCGTGCCTCTCTTTCGACTCAGCCTTTTAGGAAGACGTTTGAACACTGTAACATCAAGGTGGCAAACCTCTCTGGTTAAGCTTCACAATAATATACTTTGCACTTACACAGCACATTCTAAGTGTGTCTGTGCATTCACTCAGACACACAACACTCATGAGAGCTAGGGAAGCATGATCCCCATTTTACAGATGGGAAATCTGAGGTGGGGGGGAGAGAGAATAAACATCCTTTCCTAGCATCACATAGGGAGTCTGTGGTAGAGCCAGGAACAGAACTCAAACTCCTAGTTCTTTGCCTTAACAATGGGATCATTCTCAAGGCTAGTGTTCATCTTCCATCGGCTTCAACCATCAGTGATTTTCATTTGTTTTCATTTTTCCTCCCCCCAAATTAATGAATAGCTAAAATGAACGTTCAAAGTGAGGGGAGAGGCTAAGTTTTTTATACAAAGTGACAAAATAGGATTGTTTCCCTAAAACCAGAATTCCTTAGAATGGATTTGTATGTCCACATGTTCACATGTACATGCGTTCATCTTGAGATCTTACATCCCCTCCAAATCGGGTGAACATGGAAAAAGACTACCTCCTTCTTATTTATATAGCACCCTTTATCTCAAAGGCTCCAACCACTTACATTTTACTTCTCCATAGCTACCATAGAAATCAGAAGCGGGAAAGACATTAACCAGTCTAGTCTGTCTCCCAGCCAAAGCAGGATTCTCCTCTACATTTTTCAGCAATTTCTCCAACACAATTTTCAATGAACCAAAAAATGAGACTTCCATCTCTTCCTTGGGGAGAATGTGCCCTCGTCTGCTGGATCTCGCTGTTGGGCTGAGGAGCCAGGAAAACTTCCTAAATTCTCTGCTGCATAATTTCTTATGCCTACAATCACACAGGAGCTGTACTGACAGAAAGGCAGCACGTATAACCAGATGATGATAACTCACCACCCTTTGTTTATTTCTGCAGATCTTTGTTCAGTTTACTACGTTATTTCTCTAGAGATAGAATATCGTTGGCACATGCCCAGAGTACCAATAATCAAGCATGGTAAGTAGAGAAAGACAGTAAACTAGCAGCCATTGTTGGGATAGATTAGCTAATCATCTAAACTGGTAGGGTAAATCCTATGTTCCTAAAAGTGAGAGGAATAAAGTACCCGAATGATCAAGGTACAGTGCAAGGATAAAGTCTGGGAGCTGGGATTCCCAGAGACAACAGATTTCAATTCCTTTGTAAAGGAAAAATGCAAGGACCAAGAAGTGGGCCAGTCGGGCTCTGTAAGATGCTCCAACATCTGAGGGTCACGAGGATCCACACTGGAAACAGAGAGGGACTGTGGACCCCTTGTGGGGTCACAAGGGGCCATTAAGACTTGCAGCGAGAGAGCCACAGGAGCTGCCATCAAGACAGTCAGGAAGGGTAGGCACCAAACTGAACCCCGAAGTCAGTGGAAAATGGGCAACAGCAGAAGTGATGTGTTTATTTTCCGTTACTTGGAACTCAGTTCAGGGTAGGGGAGCCCTCGAGGGCAATGAATGCCAGGGTTAGAAAATGAACAGCAAAGGTGGTACGGCTACAGCCATTCAGGGCTTTAGGGGAATCGCTGGAAAGAAGGATGAGTTAGCATTAGCCTAACAGGCTTCTACAAATCTATCAGGGAAGACAGGCGGGTGAAAAAGCAGGAGGCAGATGAAACCAACAATAATTCTAGTGTGGCTGAGCCCCAGAGCCGCCTGTTTCAAAGGCAGCCTGTTAACAAGAAAGCTAAAGGGGGGCAAGTATAATATACCATAGATACCGATCCTGGCTCTGATTCTGCTTCCACTGAATTCCTTAGTGCAGGATCAGGGCCACAAATCAAATAAGGGAATAATTGAAAATCTTTACTGAATGTGTATTGTAGAGGTCACCTGGGGGGGTAACCACGAGAGCGAAGTTTACATTGAGACTGTGATGGTAAAAAACACACAGAATCACAGCCATAAACAGCACAGGAACGCTCGTGTCCGTTTTTAGTAAAACAACAAAGAGTCTGGTGGCACCTTAAAGACTAACAGATTTATTTGGGCATAAGCTTTCGTGAGTAAAAACCTCACTTCTTCGGATGCATAGAGTGAAAGCTACAGATGCAGGCATTATATACAGACACATGGAGAGCAGGGAGTTACTTCACAAGTGGCGAACCAGTGTTGACAAGGCCAATTCAATCAGGGTGGATGTAGTCCACTCCCAATAATAGATGAGGAGGTGTCAATTCCAGGAGAGGAAAAGCTGCTTCTGTAGTGAGCCAGCCACTCCCAATCCCTATTCAAGCCCAGATTAATGGTGTTGAATTTGCAAATGAATTTTAGTTCTGCTGTTTCTCTTTGAAGTCTGTTTCTGAAGTTTTTTTGTTCAATGACAGTGACTTTTAAATCTGTGATAGAATGACCAGGGAGATTGAAGTGTTCACTTACTGGCTTGTGTATGTTACCATTCCTGATGTCCGATTTGTGTCCATTTATTCTTTTGCGGAGGGACTGTCCGGTTTGGCCAATGTACATGGCAGAGGGGCATTGCTGGCACATGATGGCATATATGACATTAGTGGATGTGCAGGTGAATGAGCCCCTGATGGTGTGGCTGATGTGGTTGGGTCCTCTGATGCTGTTGCCAGAGTAGATATGGGGACAGAGTAGGCAACGAGGTTTGCTACAGGGATAGGTTCCTGGGTTGGTGTTTCTGTGGTGTGGTGTGTAGTTGCTGGTGAGTATTTGCTTCAGGTTGGGAGGTTGTCTGTAAGCAAGGACTGGCCTGCCTCCCAAGGTCTGTGAGAGTGAGGGATCATTTTCCAGGATAGGTTGTAGGTCGTGGATAATGCGCTGGAGAGGTTTTAGCTGGGGGCTGTATGTGATGGCCAGTGGTGTTCTGTTATTGTCCTTGTTGGGCCTGTCCTGTAGTAGGTGATTTCTGGGTACCCGTCTTGCTCTGTCAATCTGTTTCCTCACTTCCCCAGGTGGGTATTGTAGTTTTACGAATGCTCCGTTTTTAGTGTGGAGCAGGCCTCAATGTGTGATATAAACCCAATTTAGTTAAATCAGTGCAGCTGTGTGTGCGAACCTTCCTCCAACAGGCATAAGCAGAGTTACACCAGTATAACTGCACCCACACTAGGGCTTTTTCCAGCGTAGCTACATTGGTAAAAATCACCCCCTTAAATGACAGAACTAGGTAGGCCAGGCTTTGTACCAATTTCAGAGTATCCACACTAGGAAGGTTCACTGATTGAGTTAAATTTGTGCACAAATTGTGTGTAGATAAGACCTTGGTCTATTTCTCTAGCTGTAGGGACACACTGTACTCCTCCTTCATTTCAATAAGAACATAACGGCCATACTCGGTCAGACCAAAGGTCCATCCAGCCCAGTAGCCTGTCTGCAGACAGTGGCCAATGTCAGGAGTGAACCTAACAGGTAATGATCAAGTGATCTACGAACTATCCACTTCAAAATCCTAATTAGGGCTGCTGAAATGTTAACATTGTTATGCATGTCTAACACATCTCAGGACTTGTCTATATGGTGCGGTTAAGTGCTCTCTGGGGGTGTGATTTCTAAAGCCCTCTAATGTGCTTTGCATGAACTGGTCCACGCAGACCAGGCTGGTGCACTTTAATGTAGTATTGTTTCAAACAGCACTAAATTAAAGTGCACTGTTTGAGGCAGAGACTGCTACAGCGAGATTCAAACCTGCGACCCCCTGCATTCTGAAACCACTGCTTTAACCTGTTGAGCTACGAAGTTAGACCCCAGTTCCCCTCAGCAGAGGGAGGAGGTTGTTTAAGGCTGAGGAGTGCCACATGACCAAGGAAGGAGCGACGAGCCACCAGTGAGGAGAGATTGAACCAGGGACTGCTTTTCAGACCCTAGCGAGATTCAAACCTACGACCCTGGTATTGCGAGACCACTGTTCTAACCCCCTGAGCTATGGAACCCAGCTGCAGATCACCTCACCACAGGGAGGAGGTTGGTTTAGGCTGAGGAGCGTTGAGCCAACGAGGAAGGAGAGTGTTAAACAGAGACTGCTACCCACGCCCCAGCAAGATTGGAACCTACGACCCCTAAACCAGTGAGCACAGGCGGGACTTACACGGACCAATTAATGCACCACACATTAGGGCGCTTTAGAAATCAACCCCCTGTAGAATGTATTACCCTACCGTGCAGACGAGCCCTCAAATTCATTGTGTTTGTTCCCCCAGTGCTGCTCCCAGGCTGAGTTCTCTGCTCCCCTGGTACCCAAAATAGACCTTTCTTATCATGCTCCTCCTAGTGAAGGCAATTGGGGTTTCTTTCCATGCTGGACATTTTTTCTCCTTACTATAGTTATTTAATATTATTATTGTAGCACTCATTGTGCTAGCCACTGTACAAATACATCTGGAGATACTTTCTCTGTACCAAACAGACCACAACATAAGACAATAAATGATTAATAAAATGTGGGGGAGAGGAATACAATCAGATATAATTGTAATGTTTCAAATCCTTACCCCCCGCCACCAATAATAATCAATATATAAAGTACCAACTCTGCCCCTAACCCCATTAGTGACTGGCTGATTTCCTAAGTGGCACAGGTGGGTCTTGGGCACACATTTCCCAGGTTACCCTGCTTTACAGCAATCACAATTGTGGTGTCTTAGGTGGAGCCCAAAGTGGGCACACACAGTTCCTTTCTTTAGCTGCTGTCCATATCATCTGGCACAGGATTGTGGGGGAGAAGGGGACCTTTGGCAAGACTAAGTTTACTCCCAGGTATCAAGCATGAGGAGTGGGCACCCAAGTCCAGGTTTTACCTAGAAACTCCCACTTGACTGTCTGCTGTTACATAATCATTTCAGCAGAACCTGCTTGCCTGGCATTCTCAACGGCTCCATAGATCACATATATTCTCATTTGCAAGCACACCTGCAAAACAGGTTAAGAAGTTGTCCCACACTGTACAGCTGGTAAATGCAATGTTAATGATCTGCAGAACTCTGCATTATTGAGGCAGAAGACTCAGCAGGATTTTCCACAATTTGGCAGCAAAAGGAGCTAATGAAAGTTCAGGCTGCATGCAAAAGGCATCAAGCCACAGAACAAGCAACCGATAGTCCCTTTTTATAAGGTCCCACTGAGGCCATGCCTAGAATCCTACGTTCAGCTCTGGGCAACTCAATACCAGAAAGAGGTACATAAACGGAAAGGAATTCAGAGAACAGCAGCAAAAATATTATATAAAGGGCTTAAAAGTTTGCTATATTAGAGGAAAGCAAATGAATAACCAGTAGATACCACTCGGCTAAGCAACAATTAAACAGAGATAAGGTAACTGTCTAACCACAAGAAGAGGAATTATTTACGGTTGTGCAAGTGGTTACAACTACGAGGAATGGGATGAAACTGAGCAAAGGCAACTTTATGGCTGAATACAAGGAACAATTTCTTACCTGAAGAATAGTCCCATGGGGAAGCAGTGGACGCCTTATTGCTTGGGTCACAAGAGATTAGACGGGACAAAGCAGCAGACAACATATTATAGGGAACAATCCTGGGTTGGTCAAAGGGCTGTTAACTTAATGTGTGTCCACACTTCTCAGACGCACTGCTGCAGGGTTTGTTTGCAGTGTAGACACACCTGGATTGACTCTACAGTCTGTCTCTCTGATCTCTATAACCTGAAATTACCTGAAGAATTCTATTGGCTTTGCAACCAGACAGCCTTGAAAGAAAACGATTCACAAAGGCGAGTGTGCTGAACATTGTTCAGTATGTGAGGTACAAAATGAAGAACAGGGAAGGATCTTTCACAATTTTAACCAGTTTTCCTCCTTTCCGTTTTCCAGCACCCATGGACATCGGCATTGGGGGCAGAAATGAACTGTCCAACATGAGCATTACAGGGCAGAGGGAAATGTACTCATCAGAGCTGCAAGCTGGAGACTTGCTAAATATTGAAGAGCCTGGTACTAACGCTCAGACTGCCAGGGACTCTCCCTCTGCATCTTCAAAACAGGCACTTAGCTCTTCAGGCTTAGACGCCTCCAGAATTTGCTATCTAGTCAAGAATTGCCTCATAAGGGATCTCAAACAATTTCCCCAGATGTGCCACAAATTGAATAAGAGACTGTTCTGCACAGTGAATACTACGATGGAAAATTGTTATTTATACTGATTTTTGCATAATATATGAGGGACCCCGCAGAGAGGCACACATGTGATACTGATCCTTTGAATTGCATAATGTAAGATTATGTCAGAGAGCTGATGTTTAAATGATCTGCGATGCTGAGCTGTACTCCTGGAAAAATGGTGACAAATGTTTCCCTAGGAGGCACAGGCCTGCTTTCTGAGAAGGTTGGAAATGCAGACTGAGACAGCTAATATCTGGTACTTTAAAAGCCAGAACTCTTATAGCCACTCAGTCAACTTTTTTATTAGCCTACCATACTTAGAAATATTCGTTCCAGATGAAAATCTGCCTGACAAAACCTCAGGCCAGGAGCCACCTTTACCTTTACTACCAGCTTTCCAAAACCTCCCAAATACTAATGACAACTTCTCCATTGCCAAATGAGTTTTTTGCTCATCTCACACTGGTAGGGGCAGGAACGATCAGTGGCATAGTTCTATCAGCGTGTGCCAAGAGCTTACCTTCGGAGGCTACTTTCAGTTTGGGGAGGTCTGGCAACTCACCAACTACAGTTGAAGCTGATATCATCCGATGCCTGACAGGATGGGCCAGTGGTAAGGGTGGTAGCCTGGGACCAAGAAAGCCAGATTCAGTTCTCTGCTCCACCACAGATTCTTTTTGACCTTCAGCAAGTCACTTAGTCTCTCTCTGCCTCGGTTCCTCCTGTAAATTGGGGGGATAACAGGACTTTCCTACCTCACTGGGGCAATTGAAAGCAAGAGTGAGATTTAAGCTCCCATGCTGTTCCCTGTGTGGAAGGCAGAGCGTACAAAGGAAGGTCATAAGGAGCTTCAGAACAACCTGGGCTGCTGCTCTAAATGTCTGCGCTTCCATCACTGGCTCGTGCGTGATCGAACACCGAATAAGTGAAAACCCACAGAGGTAGAGACAGACACGGCATACTCAGAGAAAAGATAATGATCTTCTGCAGCTATCTGGAGTATTTACCAGTGATACCAAGGGTTTCTCTCTATTAAATGTAACTTCCTCCTTAACCAACTGGTATTCAGTTCCCCAAAGGTCTAAACTACTGACCTGGGTTGGCAACAACATGGCAAAGTGCAGAAATCAGCCTAAAATCCCCACTCGGTGAGGATACAACACAGCTACCGTCTAGAAATTAACCTGGATACTGTCTGTTACAGGAGCATGGGCTCTTCTGAAGAGACGTGCTCTAGCGGTATCAGCGCAGGTCTGGGAACTAGGAACTCTGGAGTTCTAATCCCAGCTCTGATGTGGATTTCCACTCTCTCTACCTTCACAGACTTAGTTTTCCCAACTGTAAAATGGGGCTGAACCTCAACTCCCTCCTTGCTATCAGTTCCATGATGATTAGTGTTGGTGAAGCACTTTAATGATGGAAAGAGTGAAGTATTTGTCTTTAAAATATCCATTAAAGCTTTTTATACAATTGCTTTATTTCAAAATGTTAAACTATTTATAGAAATTGAGAGTCTAAGGACTTTTAAGAAGAAACAACATTTCTATATGTTCTCATTTAGAACTCTCTCTCCCTCTCAAGTGTAAACAACGTAGATTTTAGGACCTGCTGGTTTATAGGAGTATATGAAAAACATCATTCTGCTCTCCATTAACAGCCGCAGCTGAAATTGATGAGAGAGGACTACACCACCACTCATAGCTGCTAGCTGTTCCTGGCTCTTGTTTTCGTGGCAACGGGCAGGCACTGCATTATCAGACACCACTGACACTGGGTTAGTTTTGTTTTTAAGCCATGCTTGGGAACAGGTTTGGCACTCAGAAATTACAGCTGAGAGCTGAAAAGGGGTAGGAGCTACAAACAGCACCTGGGAACTGCTGAGTAACTCCATTGTGTGGGCGCCCTCATTCTCCCCAGATAGGTGGGTGTACCACAGCTGTGTTGTGTGTGTATGGTCTGCAAGAGCCCTTATAAAGATCACCATCTATTACTTTTTGAGCAGCCAAGTATCTGCTCAATAAAATAATCTGATCCTGCCGTTTTGTGAAGTAAAGTGGGATTGTGTCTTGGCTATCAAAGTTATAGGTGGATGGAACTAAAGGGGCACACTGTCTCCTATAGAATGCTCCTTTCTCAGAAGTGCAATGCATCTGGCTGTGAATAGGCACAGACAGCAGACACCAGCACAAGTTTTCTGGACTCTGTTTCCACAGTGATCAACGCAGCTCCAAGACCACATGTAAGGTCACATCACAAAGCCACACAGGAGATCACATGCCCAGGAACATGTGGCCCTCTGGGGTGTGAAGTAACAGGACAGGGAAGCAACCGGGGAGAAAAGAACTAGAAGAACAATACAAAAATGAGAAGGGGGGGAAGAGGGACAAGGGGGAGAGGGAAAAAGACAAAAGGAGAGAGCAGAAACTGAGCCTGGGAAGCTCAAAAGAGAAGAGAGGTGTATGTGAGGGTGCCCATCCTCAAATCCATTGCAAACGGGGTTTTGACAATTAAAAAGCCAAACATCATCGGTACACACAATAATGGGACTACGTCTTATGGCATTAGGAGTGTCCTTGCATTTCCAGACTTGGTGTCAGATCCACAAAATTCCTCGTTGGACCATTCAAGGGTTGTTGATCATATGTAACCTAACAACAGGGACTAATTTACACATTAACTTGATTCAAGGTTATCAGAGCTCCTATCCCAACCAACTACAAATTCTCTTGGTGATTCACTTTTACCCAAAAAACACCTGCAAAACATAAGCGCTGTGCTGCAGAGCTCAAATGTCTTTTGTTCTGGTTACCAAGTTGGCCACGTCCCTGGAGTTAACAAAAGGATTTGGGATTACTGTAATACTGTTACGGATTCAGTGTGAAAGCAGATACCCAGTATTATGGGATGATTATCACGGAGTATGTTCAATATGTTCACACAGAATGGCACAGCAAGAGGTTAATTATATTGCTACTGGAATCTGCTTCTAAAAGGACCATCTTTCGGTTTAAGAGGGGAATTTAATTTTCACACTCATTCAGTTCTGAGCTCTTTCAAGAGAGACTGCTACTTATGCCAGAGTGTAATCGATAGTTTAAGATCACAAACTGCTGTTTAATGGGAAATAAATCCAAATGATTAAACGTACTTTACCTGTGACTCGGAAGCAGGATTGCTGTTCAGACTCTAGATCCACAAAGAACAATACTGGCATTGGCTTTGCAACTCACACGTCTTATTGGGCTTCACAGACCCTCCAACGTTTGCCTAGCAAGGCAATCCATTTCAGAGGGAGACATTTGGGGAATTAGTACCAGAATCTGCTTCACTAATTCCTTACGTTGAATGGACCCAGGCAGATGAAGCTAGCATAACTTATTAGGAATGACAATGCAGTGGCAAGACAGCACTGGGGTCTAGCAAGCTCCAAGAGAAATACCCATTTTTGTAGCGAAGATATTAAATCCACGTAAATTGTTAACAGGAAGTGCATCTAGCTGTTAAGTAGCAAATATAAGTTAAGTTTTGCAAATGGATTTCCTGAGCTTCTAAAGAAAGGAAACAGGATTTCTGTCTCCAGGACACCTTGTGGCAAGGAAACCTTTTCCCGAAGTTCAGGGGCAAACCAAGCTATCAACGGCTCATCAAGCAATAATTTATTAAAAGCTGAGAATGCCGGAGCTGGTAGCACCTTCTAACTCACCGGAAAACTATTGGAGGAGGAGGAGACCACAATAAAAACAATAATATATGGAGATATACCTATCTCATAGAACTGGAAGGGACCTCGAAAGGTCATCGAGTCCAGCCCCCTGCCTTCACTAGCAGGACCAAGTACTGATTTTTGCCCCAGATCCCTAAGTGGCCCGCTCAAGGATTGAACTTACAACCCTGGGTTTACCAGGCCAATGCTCAAACCACTGAGCTATCCCTCCCCACAATGGAGAACTACACGACACTATCTCTAGGCAGAGAGTGGCAACTGTGATGGCTCTTCAGACAACCACGTACAATAGCTAACTCATCTCTCATATTCCACCAAAGCGAAACAAAACTATATTGCTCACTACCAACTCTGGCTGGACATGAACCAGTGAGCAAGAGGTGAAAATCTCAGGATAAGTGCTAATAGATTCAGCCAAGGCAGGGACAGAAGGGCACATTTTATTCTTTCAGAAGCTTTTTAAAATACAGATCTGTTGCAAGATAATCAAAGCAAAGTCCTGGCCCCAAATAAGGATGTGCAAAGTCTGTCCTATAACAAGTGTTACCATCACACACATAAGACTATGGTCTCACACCTTGCAAGGCCCATCTCCCCTTGCTTTGGGGATGGTAGAGAGAAAAATTAACTTTCAGGACTTGCTGAGCTGTTTAAGAAAAGTCTATTATCTTAATTTTAGGACACTGCATTTTTTTTATACTAGTAATATTGCCTGCCTTTTCCTCCTCAAGTTCAAAGCATACTGGTAATGATGTCCATCTTCCTGAAATAAGTGCAACATGCTTAAAAGTATTTATCGCCGAGTTTAAACAAACTGGAGAACAAATAATCACATTTTCCTAGCTGCAGGGCACAGACTAAGCAATAACACTTCTCAAAAACAGCTTCAATTAGGGGCTTTTCATTTAGATGTTTTTGGCAACAAATTGGTTTGAAGCCTGGAATTAAAACAGGACAGTGGTGGTGGAGTAAAATCCCAATATAAAAGGGCATTAGAATGAAATTTCATTGCAATTCTTACCAGATAACTGTGAGGATTCTAATCTTCCCAGATGACATCACTCACTTCCCCCGACTCTCTGCTCATTTCAGGATCCATCTGAAAACCGGCCTTAGTTTAAAAAGCCTGTTAGCTTTCTTAGTTTGCCACATCGTTCTTCTCCTCTCTTGACTACATGCCTAACTCTGGCCTGTTGTTTCTCCAGCTCCTCTCCACTCACTGTTGGTGCAAATACCCTCCACAGAATTCTCCTGCCATCTTACTGTAGTCATTTCATCAGCCCTCCGCCCCATTTCAATTCCCAGCTGAAAAAGAAAGTCTCCTCTCCTTGTCAAGGGCAGCATGTTTGCATAATTTTTGGTGGTGCCCAGAACAGGTCCCAGTCCTGCCCCCCTGCCCCTGCCTTGTAAGCCAATATATATTTTTTAAAAATAAATATAAAAATGTGAGGGCTCTGGGGTGCGACTGGTGATGAGGGATGTGGGAGGGGCTCAGGCAGAGGGTTGGGGTGCAGGGGTGAGGGTTGTGAATGAGAGGTTTGGGGTGTTGAAGGGGGCTCAGGGCTAGAGCAGAGGGTTGGGGTGAGGGGTTCATGAGGCAAGAGGGGGCTCAGGGCTGAGGCAGAGGGTTAGGATGCAGGAGGATGAGGGCTCTGGCTGGGGATGAGGGGTTCACGGTGCAGGAGGGGGCTTAGGGCTAGGGCATAGGGTTGGGGTGCAGGGGGTGAGGGCTCTGGCTGGGGGTGCGGGCTCTGAGGTGGGGCAGGGCCAGGGATGAGGAGTTTGGGGTGCAGGCAGGCTGCCCCGGGGCTGGGGCCAGAGAGGAGGACTCCCCGCAGCCCTCTATCCGCCGGCAGCAGCAAGCTCTGGGGGAGGGGTCCCTTCTGCCCCCCCGGCAGCACACTCACCTCGCACCACTGTCACTGCATGTGCTCTTAGGGCCCTGCTCAGGTCCAGGAACTCCCTCGCCTCCCCTGTGGTGAGTGTCGAGGGGGGGAGAGGGGCTGCCATCACATGTGCACCTCCTCCCCTGCTGCTGCCCCTCACCATAGCCTCACTGGGGGTGGGGGATGGGGATGCCCCTTGCCCAGCGTGGGACAGGAGCAGTGACTGCAGGCGTGGGGGGTCCCCCCGTGCTGGTGGGGGGTCCCACGAGAAAAGGGTCCCGCCGAGGAGGAAGGGCAGGGGCAGGGTCAGCCTGCCCTCGCTCTAGCTGATGGGGAGCACTAGGACCCTGCGGTGGCAGTTGATGGCAGCAGAGCAAAGCACAGCGTGGAGCTGCAGAGGGCAGCCACTGGCTTGAGGCAGGGATGCTCTGGGGCCAGGGGGAGGCATGCGGAGGCAGCAAGTGGGGGCTGGGGGAAACTTGGGGGCAGCGTGCAGGGGCGGCAGGCTGGGCCGGGGGAGAGACCCGGCCCAAACATTGGTGGAGCCGGGCCTTCAGGCCCTGAATATTGCCGGAGCCCAGGCACCACAGGCCCATATAACTCACCGCCCCTGCTCCTTGTCTCTCTACTTCTCTCTCACTAGCATCAACGGTGGGGGGGAGGGGTGTCAAATTTCTGTCTGAAACTCTTACACCCACTATAGATACTAGTAACACCTGAGTTCACTAGAAATGAAAGTCGTTAGTAAAAATATGTTCAATTTGTTCAGTGTTCTCTTTGTGCATTTGACAGCTCTGTGTCAGTTTCACTATTCTGTATGGCCAGTTAGTCAGTTACTCGCTTGCTTTAAAAAAAAAACCGTAAACATAAGCATTGAATCCTATTGTATGATTTGTAGTACTGCAGTGCATAGGGAGTCTCAGTCACAGACCAGACCCCTATTTGCTGCATGAACGCAGAACAAAAAGTCTAACTAGCTTACAAACTAAATAGAAGACAAGACAACATATGGGTACAGAGAGATGGGGAGTACAAATAAACAATGAGATAATATTGGTCAGCGGTGATCTCTGCGCACCAGCAGCCTAATCGTTGTCAAGTTTTTTGAACCTTATATTATTTTAAAGAGTTTGGGGTTTTTTTAAGTCAGAGTAACTAGACAGTTCTGTAGAGTGATCTGGACATAAGCAAAAGTGGTATCAACCAAATGCTCTGACAAACTTTGGGAGACAGTTTGCATAAGAACAGCCAAACTGGGTCAGACCAATGGTCCATCTAGCCCAGTATCCTGTCTTCTGACAGTCGCCAATGCCAGGTGCCCCAGAGGGAATGAACAGAACAGGGAATCATCAAGTGATCCATCCCCTGTCGCCCATTCCCAGCTTCTGGCAAACAGAGGCTAGGGACACCATTCCTGCCCATTCTGGCTAATAGCCATTGATGGACCAATCCTCCATGAATTTATCTAGTTGGTTTTTTTTAACCCTGTTATAGTTTCGGCCTTCACAACATCCTCTGGCAAACAGTTCCACAGGTTGATTGTGCATTGCATGAATAAATACTTCCTTTTGTTTGTTTTAAACCTGCTGCCTATTGGGTGACCCCTACTTGTGTTGTTATGTAAATAACACTTCCCTATGTACTTTCTCCATGCCAGGCATGATTTTATAGCCTTCTATCATATCCCCCCTTCATTGTCTCTTTTCCAAGTTGAAAAGTCTCAGTTTTATTAATCTCTCCTCATACAGAAGCTGTTCCAGACACCTAATAATTTTTGTTGCCTTTTTCTGTAACTTTTCCAATTCCAACATATCTTTTTTGAGATGGGGCAACCAGATCTGCATGCAGTATTCAAGGTGTGGGCATACCACGGATTTATATAGAGGCAATATGATATTTTCTGTCTTATCTATCCATTTCTTAATGATTCCCAACATTGTTAGCTTTTTTGACTGCCTCTGCACATTGAGTGGGATGTTTTCAGAGAACTATCCACAATAACTCTAAGATCTCTTTCTTGAGTGGTAACAGCTAATTTAGACGATTATGTTTGCATGAAGGAAACTATACAAAAAAAGCAGTGATATATAAATAAGGGTACTTTGGAGTATATCCTGCTCACAAGAGCTAACAACTCCACATCTACTGTACCTCAAATATTCACTGCAGAATGCAGCCATATCGGAAACATCTCTAGCCATCAATATAAGGAATCACAGTGCTAATGCAGGCTAATAGAATAATGCTCGGGAGCAGAATAAAAAGAATGTCATTACAATGCCTGCATTTGGACTATTAAAAACCAAGACAGCGTGTTAGACAGTAACAAAGCTCTTGGTACAGTGTAAAGCAAGCAATAGTCTCTCTCTCCTTACTACTATTCAAACTCAAAACCAAAGGCTTGGAGCAGCCTCCCCAAGAACTGGACAGGTACATTGGAACCAGGCAGCTCCATGACTATTAGGAATGGATGAATGGATGGCTGGAACGGATCTAGAGAAGCGGAGTGACAGCACTTTGAGGAAGAGAGAAGAGTCTGTGAAGAAAAGTTGACAGGAAGCAGTGTAAAGTATGGGAAAAGGAAAGGGAATGTGGTTTGAATGAGGGAAATAATAGACATCAATGGAGCCAGAACAGTAAGAAACTTACCTGAAAGAATAATACAGCAAGTACAACCTGAGCAACCAGCAGTCTCTAGCAAGTGTTTGAACAGCAATGCTGGCAGGTTTGTCCTTGGTGAAGGATAAACCCACAAGCTATTTTCCCCCTTGTTGTCTCTGAAGGCTAATAGTTCAGGAGAAGGCGATTCAAAGGTATCTATGAAGGGCTGCTAATGCCTTAACAGGAAACTGTGGGGAGTACAGGTCTTCCTAAAATGAGCAGGATTGCATATTCCCTTTGTATAAAATTCAGGAGGGACACACTACCATCTCCCCTCAGTCTGGTTCCCCCCTTCTCTGCACCATAAAATTCCCTGAAAGAAAGGAGTAAAGTACTTTCAATGCATCTCCCATTTATTCTGTGGGGAGAAGGAGAGTTTAAGGGTGGCTTTTTAATGTGCTTGCCCACTCTAATTGGGACATTTCAACAGCATTCAGCACATCAAATGTATATAGTATCACCATGTCTGGTCAAACGTACCCCTACCTTGCACACACCACTAGGGATGGCACACTCGAGAACTACCTCAACAAACTAGTGTTCAGAAGATGCAACTCAAAGTAGATCAAAGCAAAAACAAGACAAGGGTTTCCCAGAAAGAACTAGTCCTGCGCCACTTGCTAGATCAGCATACTACATTGTTTAACCCAGCTACTCAATAGCATTCTTCTGCTAGCTACAGACCATCTCCGTGAAAGAACCTGTATGTACATTTTCACTATGAGGAAGTTAGTAAGAGATTTAATTAATCTGTCTTTCAGATCTACCTATCTATCTTTCTGATTAATCCACCCATCTGTTTAATGTACCCAGCCTCCTCTGCAATCAACTTTCCCCATCTGCCTGTGTTCTGTCTACATGTATAGTACAATATAGACATCTGCCTGTGGAATCTACCATTTCAAGTTTGTCTGCCACTGGAGAGCTACCAGTTCTGGTATTTCAGCAAACTAACTGTGTAATAGCCCATGTGCTCCTATGGACATGGTATCTCAGAAAGGGGAAAGAGGGAACATATGAAGAAAGTTTCCAACACACAGAGAGAATAGCACCCATCTTACATTAGTTCACAGTGCATGTTTACTTCCTTTCTGACCTGAAAAACTGTAGCTCGGTATGACGGGTTGGGTCACAGAAACCCCCTTGCGACTGCCACCTGATGTGCTGAGACTACCTCTGAGCCCATTTTCCCTGGCAGCTTGGGACTTCAATACCCTGTCTTGTTGATCCAGACATGCTAGCCTGCTACAAACACAGACCCGGGTCTGAACCATGCCCCCCAAAAGCTGCAGGCTTAACTGAAAACAGCTTAAGAAGTACTCCTGTCTCCAGCACCCAGATACCCAGTTCCCAATGGGGTCCAAACCCCAAATAAATCTGTTTTACTCTGTATAAAGCTTATACAGGGTAAACACAAACTGTCCGCCCTCTATAACACTGAGAGAGCGAGAGATGCAAAGCTATATGCTTCCCCAGGAATTAATTACTTACTCTGGGTCAATTAATAAGCAAAAGGTGATTTTATTAAGTATAAAAAGTAGGCTTTAAGTTGTTCCAAGTAATAACAGACAAAATAACAGACAAAACAAAAGCACGCAAGTCTAAGCCTAATACAGTAGGAAACTAAATACAGATGAAATCTCACTCTCAAAGATGTTTCAATAAGCTTCTTTCACAGACTAGACTTCCTTCTAGTCTGGGCCCAATCCTTTCCCCTGGTACAGTCCTTGTTCCAGCTCAGGTGGTAGCTAGGGGATTTCTCATGACTGCAGCCCTCTGTGTTCTGTTCAACCCCCTTATATAGCTTTGGAATAAGGCGGGAATCTTTTGTCTCTCTGGGTCCCCACCCCTCCTCCTAAATGGAAAAGCACCAGGTTTAAGATGGATTCCAGTACCAGATGACATGGTCATATGTCCCGGGAGACCCCAAGCCTTCATTCCTCCCAGCCTGACTCACAGGAAGGCTTTCAAGTAAACAGAGTCATCTCTATTCAGTAGCCCTAGTTCAGGAGTAGGCAACCTTTCCGAAGCGGTGTGCCGAGTCTTCATTTATTCACTCTAATTTAAGGTTTCGCGTGCCAGTAATACATTTTAATGTTTTTAGAAGGTCTCTTTCTATAAGTCTATAATATATAACTAAACTATTGTTGTATGTAAAGTAAATAAGGTTTTAAAAATGTTTAAGAAGCTTCATTTAAAATTAAATTAAAATGCAGACCCCCCCGGACCAGTGACCAGAACCCAGGCAGTGTGAGTGCCACTGAAAATCAGCTCGTGTGCTGCCTTCGGCACGCGTGCCATAGGTTGCCTACCCCTGTCCTAGTTGATGGGAGCCATCAAGATTCCAAACCACCATTAATGGCCCACACTTTGCATAATTACAATAGGACCTCAGAATTATATTTTATATTCCTAGTTTCAGATACAAGAATGATACATTCATACAAATCGGATGATCACACTCCATAGATTATAAGCTTTGTAATGATACCTTACAAGAGACCTTTTGCATGAAGCATATTCCAGTAACATTATGTTCACACTCATTAGCATATTTTCATAAAATCATATGGAGTGCAACATCACATCGGGCATCTCAGTCCTTCCTATTCTCTGGTTGTGGCACATGACAGTCTAGACTCCTGAGGACTGTAATACTTTGGTCCAATTTCAGCTGTTGGGTTGTGTGTGTGGGTGCTGGTGGCCTCTGATACCCAGGAGGTCAGACTAGATGATCTGGCGGTCTCTTCTGACTTAAACTATGACTCACAGTGCCAAATCCTCAGCTGGTGTAAGTCAGTGTAGCTCCCTGACTTGGGTGGAGCTGCACCAATATATACCAGCCAAGGATCTGGCCCATAAAGCAGGTTTCAGAATGAAAAAGTTGGAGACCTGCTGCTTTAGCATAATAATCAATATTCCTCTAGTCATCTGAGCACCATGTCACTGGACTGCACCATTGGGGAATTTTTTCATCATACTCAATTAGGCATGTAAATCTTGCACATATTTCTGAAGATTCGTGATGTATGTCTTTTGGTCCTCGAAGGGCTAACACTGATTTAATACACACAGATCTTTACAGATGATTGGTGGCCCATTACACACCAATCGTCAGCACATTATACATCACACATTGCACTACCGTGCATGTTTCTTTGCTTATTATCACTTCTAGTCATCCATTCCCACTGCTCTTCTGGTTCATACAGCCTAGATGAGTTTCCTTCTCTAGTCACAGTGGCAGTTATTCTGGAAATATTCCTGTCACTCACCTACAGGTAAACTCAAATATTGCAGCAGCAGTAAGGCAAGCTATCCTCAGAAAGGCCCTGTTAACAGCACACTGTTACCAGGAATGCACTTTTCTTGCAATAACAGTTTAACTTTAGTGCAGAAGGAACCCACAGTGCTTTAAAACTGATTTACAAACAAATAAAGTCACTTGAATGCAGAAGCACACAACAGCACTACACAGCAGTTTAGGTCAAGCAGCAAAGACTTTTATCCAATTAAACTAGAGCGAAGAGAATGTGATTGTCTGAATTCCAACTGCAGCAGGATTCCTAACCCTTCCCAAAAGTGCCATGGAATCTTTAATGATTGCAAGTGATCAGGAACTCTGATTGCTTTTCTCATTAAAAAAAGCATTTCCACCAGAAGAACGTCCTCTAGCTCCATGCCAAGTACCTGATCAAAAGGGACTCAGAGAGGAGTCCCACCTTCTGAATCATCTATGTTATTTCCTGCCATACCGAGCTTTTCTAGCGAAAGCTCCAATGTAGGCATAACTTTAGTGCCAATACCTAAAATCCAGCTGATTCAAAAATGCAACAGAAACCAAGGGTATGTCTTCACTGCCAAGTGAAGGGGTGATTGTGACACACCAAGAGCGCATCTGCACTAGCTTTAATCTAGCTAGCATGGGTAACAATAGGAATGAAGATGCAGCACAAGCTTGTACCCACAAGGAACCCTGGTACAGACTCAGGTTGCTAGCTCATGCAGAAGCCCGCACGGTCACATCTTCACTACTTCTGTTACCTGTGCTAGCTAAATTAAAGCTAATCCCGGTAAGCTACCGTCAATTGCAGCGAAGACCTACCCTAAAACAGAGGCTCTCAACCTTTCCAGACTACTGTCCCCTTTTCAGGAGTCAGATTTGTCTTGCATACCCCAAGTTTCACCTCACTTAAAAAACTACTTGCTGACAAACCAGACCTAAAAATACAAAAAGTGTCATATCACACTAGTACTAAAAAATGGCTTTACTTTCTCCTTTTTACCATACAATTATAAAATAAATGAATCGGAACATAAATATTGTACTTCCATTTCAGTGTATAGTATATAGAGCAGTATAAACAATTTGCTGTCTGAATGAAATTTTAGTTTGTACTGACGTCGCCAGTGCTTTTTATATAGCCTGTTGTAAAACTAGGCAAATCTCTAGATGAGTTGATGGACCCCCTGGAAGACCTCGGAGTACCCCCAAGGGTACATGTCCCCCTGGTTGAGAATCACTTCCCTAAGAGACAAAATGGCCCTTTCAAGCACTAAAAAACATCATTACTGAGTCACAGATTCCAAGGCCAGAAGGGACCATTGTGATCTAGTCTGACCTCCTGTACATCACAGGCCACAGAACTGCTCCCAAATCATTCCTAGAGCAGAGCTTGTAGAAAAAACATCCAATCTTGATTTAAAAATGGCCAGTGATAGAGAATCCACCACCACCCATGGGAAATTGATCCAATGGTTAATTATCTTCACTGTTTAAAATGTACGCTTTATTTACAGTCTGAATTGGTCTCGCTTCAACTTCCAACCATTGGATTATGTTAGACCTTCCTCAGCTAGACTGAAGAGACCACTATCAAATATTTGTTCCCCAGGTAGGTACTTACAGACTGATCTAGTCACCCTTTAACCTTCCCTTTGTTAAGAGACATAGATTGAGCTCCTTGACTCGATTGCTATAAAGCAGGTTTTCAAATCATTTAATCGTTCTGGGGGCTCTTCTCTGAACCCTCTCCAATTTATCAGCATCCTTCTTGAGGTGTGGACCCCAGAACTGGACACAGGATTCCAGCCCTACCAGTGCCAAATAGAGCAGTAAAATAACTCTACTCCTATTGAAGATTTCACACTTTATGCATCCAAAGATCACATGAGCCCTTTTGGCTCAACATCACACGGGGAGCTCATGTTCAGTTGATTAGCCACCCCCCCAAAATCTTTATTCAGAGTCACTCTTTCCCGGGATAGACTCTTCCATCCTGTAAGTACGGCCTACGTTCTCTGTTCCTAGATGTATACATTTTCATTTTAATACACATTTTGCTTGTTTGCACCCAGCTTAAAACTCCCTCACTGCCTCTCTCTGCAAACAAGGGAGAAGATCACACATACTCCCACTCGGGGGGGGGGGGGGGGGACACTGAGGACCCATAATCCCAACTCCACTGGTAGCAGCTGTAACATGACAGGATGCATGTTTTACCACCCGTTTAGATGGCATGGTGTGACATTAGACAACATGGTGATAAAAATGGCTGAGTCCTGCCTACACTGCAGCTTCCATTTATGCTTCTGCCAGTGGAGAACTACAGGTCCCAAGTCTCCTGGATACGCTGGACCAACACAACAGGAAGGATCAGATAAACTAGTGTCTCATGGATGGATAAGGAGAGATTGTGTGTTTTCCACTCCTTTGCTGCGATTACTAGGAGGTGGTCACAGTTAATACACAGAACACGCATTTCTCTAATAAAGCCCCCATTAAAGAGAGTGAATGGGTCTCTGGAGCATTGGGCCTTGTTCAAACACAACCCTTATTATTATAACAAGGGGGGGGTCCCCCCCTTCCTTCAGTGAATGATTATTAATGTGTTTCCAGGAATCCAGTCCATTTCTCTAAATGAGAACAGCGATGGCAGCCGAGGCAGAATGAAGCTTGATAAATGCCCCCCTTCCCCCACTCACCCGGCAGGAGCTGCCAGGGTTCTCGTTCTAACAAGCGTCAGATGTAAGATGACTGGAATAACAAAGTATGAATTTTTATGAGTCTAATAAATCACTCCACTTTTCCTGCTCTTGATCGTTTTCACCAATTCAAACACTTGAAAAACCCTGGCTATAATCAAATGGGTTCATGGATCTTGCATTAGAGATTGGCCATGAGTGGGGGCGTGGGGAGAGGTCTTCCCTCCGCCCCCCCGCCGCTCTCCAATTGCCGCCTTTGGAAACAAAAAATACACCTGTCAGATGCAAAATTAATCTGCATTTATACTTTGTTTTTTTTTTTCTTTTTTTATATAATGATCAAAAATTTGAATCCATTAGGGATTCCCCACCCCCAAAACCGCATATCAAATTGAAGGCCAGACTATTTTTTCCCCAGCCTTTAACTTTCCTAGCTATCCATTTAAAAGACCCTGCACAGACTCATGCATCAGCAGAAAAACTTGTATAAACTCCTACAAATGGAAGAAAACTTTGCAGCCACTGTTCGAGCCACATCACAAGAGGGCAGGTTTGCAAAGTTCTTTTCATTCTCCCCTTCCCCCCCTCCGAATTCCTGAATAAAAACATTGATGCTATGAACTGGCTATGACAGTATCTAGAAAGAGTAACAAAAAGGGGTCTAATTTTGCCCCAAATTTGCTGGGAGTGTACACATGCAAACACACTTGGCAGAGAAAAATACTCAAAAGGAACACAGAGTCCAAACCTTGACTGGTATGGTGTAAACTGAAAGAAATCAGGACTCTGCTCCGTGCCAAAGAATTTTTAAAATATCCACTGCACACAGTGGAAGAATGGGAGGGCACCAAAATAGAGAGACAATGCTGTAATGCATCTTAAGCATGAGAGAATGCATCCCTCTAGCTGTCAAGTGGCCTTTGGTACCTCAAGATCAAATATGGGTTAGAACTGTAACATGCAACTCCAGGAAGCTTTGAAACAAATCAAACGGCATCCTCTGAACAGGTGCAATTCCCCCAGCACACCAGACAGAGTGAGTGTGTGTGTGGGGGGAGGGGGGGTATGGCCCAGTCCTGTTGTGAATAGGGAGAAGCAGAAGTCCTGCAGTTTGGTAGCTTTATGTCCCAAAGAAAGTTGGTCAAATTGGCTGGGAAACCTGTTTTTTGTCGTCATCATCTGCCTGCACTTTAATCCACCCAATCTGTTTTCCTGCACACTGCTTTTCATTTGCTTTTCCAGCACAGCACTGAATCAGGAAGGGAATTCATCTTTGACAAACATTTACCGATTATCAAATCACAACTGCAGCCACAGACAGGGGCAATAAGTCACTTTAAGCAGCCGTCCGTATTGCAGTCTGAAGAGTTTGGGCAGCTTCGTGATGACAAATAACTCCTGTCAAAACCGCATGTTCCCTTGCGCTCAGAATCTTTGTTCTCTGTTGTTCCACACTACCTGGTGTTTAATGACAACACTGTCAGACTAAGACGAAGCCTCTGCACTGCGGACTGTCAAAGCCCTATTAGAGGAAAGATTGAGACCCTACTCTTCTTAAACTCACTCAAGCAACACAACCCGCTAGTTTTTATAATTATTGTACGAGAGCCATCGATCGCATGCTGACACCTAACCTAGCTGGATGAAATGGGAGTAGTTTGCTGGGTGACAGTTGCTATAGATTATTGTGGGTGGCTTTTTTGTGGGTTTTTTCTTCCCCCCTTTTATCCATTGCTCTACAAAGCCGAAAATGGATAGGAAGGAAGACAAAAATGTGCACAGCTTCCCCCAAAGACATTTTTCCATCCCAGCCCTCTGCGCCCAAGTTGCCTTCATAGACTTTCAAAGTTGGGACTCCTAAGAACAAAGTAAGAGGGAGCTGAGTTCTGCCCTCCCCCCCCAGTCAATTAACTCCATGGCATCAAGGCAATGGCAGGATCGTCACGAGTGCTTAACATACCGTTAACATCCTCATATTGGAGCTCCCTAGTTAGATACATTAGGGAGCTCTGAATTTGCAGGCAACGTGGAGCTAAGCCATATGGTCACCATAAAGAACCCCTGGGTAAATTTCAGCACCAGGTATTCCTGGCCTGCATAAAAAGGGACAACGTCTATTTGCAGGGTTCTGTATTGCACAGAAGATGCTGGCTCAGGGCACTTTTATCAGCTATGTGCTCCTTCCACTTTCCCCAAGTGATCACTGGAATGGATGCTCCACTGGAGTGATGTTCTAACCTGAACGTTGAGCCAAACGCGGTCATCAAGAGGAGGAGGAACTGAATGTCTCAGCTGCTCCATTGTGAAGGAAGGAGGAATTAAATACCCGCCCAATGTATGCTGTAAAGCTAGGAACAGAGCGCGCGGATATCAAACGTTCACACAGAGCACAGAGAAAGAGAAAACAGTGCTGGGAGAGTTCAAGTGTGGAAAGCCCGAAAAGTAACGCTCCAGAAACAAAAAGGTAGAAGGAAGGTGGGCTGGTGGAGAAGGGGATAAAGGAATCGAACCCTCATTGTGCATCTGCTGATGTAGCCCCAGAGGAAGTCCAGGGTTGTTACTTTCAACTAGTTTGAACCCTGCTTTATACAGTATGCAGCAAAAATTAAAGCCACTGCCACACCATCTCTACTGGTCATGCTGTAACACAGGGGTTCTCAACCTTTTTCTTTCCGAGGCCCCCCCAACATGCTATAGAAACTCCATGGCCCACTTGTGCCACAATCACTGGTTCTCTGCATATAAAAGCCAGGGCCTGCATTAGAGCTTAGCAAGCAGGACAATTGCATGGGGCCCCCACGAAGCTACATCGCTCAGGCTTCGGCTTCAGCCCCATGCGGTGGGGCTCAAGGCCCCGGGCTTCAGCCCCATGCGGTGGGGCTTTGGCTTTCTGCCCTGGGCCATAGCAAGTCTAACACTGGCCCTGCTTGGCTGACCCCCTGAAACCTGCTTGCAGCCCCCCAGGGGGCCCCGGACCCCTGGTTGAGAACCACTGCTGTAACAGTCACGTCTTCCTGCCACCACAGTGACTGTGTCTGCATTAGCAGCCTTCTGGAAACCCTCCCACTGATGCACCCCCATTGATGGTAGTCAGTGTACACAGGCACCCACATTTCAATCTCTGTTCTCTCTGGGGGGAGGGACAGCTCAGTGGTTTGAGCATTGGCCTGCTAAACCCAGGGGTGTGAGTTCAATCCTTGAGGGGGCCACTTAGGGATCTGGGGCAAAATCAGTACCTGGTCCTGCTAGTGAAGGCAGGGGGCTGGACTCGATGACCATTCAAGGTCCCTTCCAGTTCTAGGAGATAGGATATCTCCATTTATTATTTATAATTAAACCCGCTCAGAACATATCTAGATGACTTGGTGGCCAATGTGCCAGTGCCTGCTTGAGCCATTACCTCAGCGCTCACCACTGCTTCCATCCAGGGAGCTGCGCTGGGGGAGGTTGCTCAGGAAAGGGGAGCATAAGCAAGGCTAAGGTGAACATAAGAATGACCCGCACTGGGTCAGACCAATGGTCCATTTAGCCCAGTAGCCTGTCTGCCGACAGTGGCCAATGCCAGGTGCTTCAAAAGGGAATGAATGGAAGAGGGCAGAATGTAGCCCTAGATATGAGAGAAGGAGACCTGAGAAGATTTAACTTTAAACTCAAACCTTTAGACTTTCCTCATTCAGACACAAAGGCTCCCCCCACTGATTTTAGCAATGAGCTCTGCTGGAGCCAAAAAGGCACTGCTAGAGCGGGCATTGACAAGGCTCTGTCTAATCTCTACTCCACTTAAAGGGCTACTTTATGCACTCCGCTTTCCCATCTAAAAATACAGGCAACGGCTAGGATCCAGATACTCCTGAGGGCTGGGAGGTTTAATTTCATTTTAAATGCTTGTTAACCTTGTCTGCTTCCATTTAACATGGGCTCTACAGTCGTCATTTCAAAGTCTTTTCATTTTACTTGCAGAGAACTAAATTTTGGTTTGGCAGCACATAGAAACAAATCCTTCCACCAGAATGAAAAGGTCTAGTCCAATACGAACTCTCCACTTCGGTTTGTGGATGATACGCTGAATTCTCAGTTGTATAAAGGAAATCTGAACCATGGGGGGGGAGGAGAGCTACTCTGAAACAATGAAAATAGAGGTAAGGAAGGAATTCCAATACGGAAAGCGGCACGTTTCAGAGCATGAAGCAGACTACGCAGCTTATATCCCCTCCGCTAAAAGCGCAGACCAAGATGGAACATTTGTCAAAATAATTGTGCTCTCCTACAGCACTGTGTAAGGTGATGAGTCATTGCCGTGCTAGGCTCCAGCCAATCCACGAGCCAGGAACGGGTCTGGTGACTCTCAACGAAGGTACATAAGCCTCACAGGCGGAACAGCAGCTCAGTCTGTTCCATGTCACTCCAGTGCTTGGAACTCTCTCCTGTCTGATCGTGGCAACGGATTCCCCAAGCCTTAGCCCGCTCCAGCCCTGCTCTTGCTCCCTCCCTGTTCCTGCTCTCACTCTGGCCTCACCCCAACCCTGCATTGGACTGCTGATTCCAGCTCTGACCCCTGGCTCCAACCACTAGACCCAACCATCCCTATAACGGTTTCTGACACAACGGGAGCAAGGACTTAACTCTTCTTTGGAGCTCAGCAGCCCACTGTATAGAACTCCTAATAACTCCCATACTGGGAGTTGTGTGACAGGTCAAGCTGTCTCTTGGGGACAAGGAAAAGACCTTGGGAGACAACCAGCCAATGCTTTGTGACTAAACTTGTCTAGTTTGCCCAGTGTGCGTTTTGATAGGGCCCTCAGAGCAGAGCTCTGGAAGAAGGATGGATAAGAGCTGTCCTCCACTACAGCATGAGGAGGACGAAGGGTTCCCAGTTTCGAGGGAGTTGACCAGAGAACTGGTCCCAGTGTAAGTGTAACCTTTTACCTGAAAATGGGAGGGCTGAGTTTGTGGGACAGAGTGAGTTAGCTCTGGAAGACTGAGAGTGGAGGAGTAAGCCACTTAGGGCTCCGAGAGAGGAAAGCCCTGGCTTTGTCACACCTTACAAACTCCTGAACATGCTGCAAACAAGGTGATCAAATACCATCCACTTGGTTCCAGGTGGAGAAAAGAATACAGCTGAGTAGGTGCTGACTCACAGGGAAGTCAAAGGGAAAGCAGGTAGAGACCCTGAAGAGTTCGTTCCCCTCAGTAACGGCTTTGAAACTCCAACAAAGCCCCTGTATGGGGAACAAAGGAAGAAACCCCTCCATATTGTGTCTCTGTCTTTGGGGTACATTGTCCAAAGTGCTACACTTCGCCCTTGGGATCGCTGGTCTCTACAGGCTGTTTTTTCTTCTGAAGTTTTAATAAACACCTTGGTTTTCAAAAAAAATCCTCCCATCTCTTGGCCTTACTCTATTCCACCACTGCACTGGTGGGCAAAGTGATCCCGGCACTTTGCTTCAGCAGGGTGACACCTTGAGCATCTACACAGTGAGGGATTGAAAAACATGAAGCTTTTATTCAACCAAAGAAAAATGATTCATAGACGCCAGCAGGCACTCTGCTGTTTCAAGGCGGCCTCAAGTTGGAAAAGAATCCAGTACCACAAAGCCTAGAATGTAATGTAATATGTCACCCCTTGGTGCTCAGTACAGCTCGCCTCAGATTTCTGCATCTCTCCCCCATAGTTGGATGCAGTGTTGTTGTAGCCGGGTTGGTCCCAGGATATCAGAGAGACAAGGTGGGTGAGGTAATATCTTTTATTGGACCAACTTCTGTTGGTGAGAGTGCTTAGTCTACATGGAGCTAAAGAAGAGCTCTGTAAGCACGAAAGCTTCTCTCTCTCACCAACAGAAGCGGTCCAATAAAATATATCACCTCACCCACCTTTATCTCTCTCTCCCATAGTCTGTTAATTTTACTTGACAATTTATACCTCCTCCACACCGGAGATGTTCCCAGATTGACTTAACTGGATTAAATCCAGGATTTGAGGGCTCTAGTTTCACGGCAGTGTTCCATGTACCTACTCGCTGCAATATTGAGTGGTTCACACAAACAATACACTCTGGTTGTATTTACTTCTCTTCAGCTCCATAAAAATCATGGATATCATCAGGTTAAACTTATTTTTAAAATAAAATTTCCTTACTTCTCTATACTGAATGATGACTACTTCAGGTTACTAAGAGTGAAAAATGTCTCCATCTAAATTAACAGCCCAGGATCAGTGCATGTGGCTTACTTCTTGTATTTCACTGTTTGGACAGTACAGACCAGTCAGTTTCATGCCAGTATCATAGTGATTTCCTCACCCAGGAGGGCCTTCTCTACCCTAAGAAAATAAGGACCCAGAATTCCACAACCATTGCAGCTCCAAGTTCACCACAGACTAGAGGACACAGAGGCAGAAACACTTGAGTCCTGCCCATGCTACCACCTCCACAGGACAATTACAAGTCCTAAGCGTGCTAGCGTAGACAAAGCCTGGCATAATGCTGTGGGGTTGAGTTGGAAACACTGCAGGGCAAGGTTTGAATGCAAACGAACAGTTCTCTTTGGAAAAAAAATTAAATCATGAGAACACTGTTATTGAGCCTCGGTGCTGTCAAATTCTGCGTTTGCAACACTTACATTAGGGGCCTATTAGTTCTGTAATTGTGCTATGTTGAAAAGAAGACCAGAGGACTGCAGCCATACAAGGCGGCAAATCTTCACTGACTACCGAGACTGCTCACCTGAGCTGTCCCTTATTTAAAAAAAACAAAAAAACCCCACCCAAAATAAGCACCATGCAACTAGTATACAAGACTCCTTATGCACAGAATTTTGACCCCAACCTCTTCAGGGTACAGCATGCTAGCATAACACTACAAAGAGGACACACACCTGGTCAAACTATCTACTTGATGGCTTCTAACTATGGAAGCCAATGGTAAGTTAGAGAAGCAGCAAGAAGGCAAGATCAAGCCAAAAAGTCTGCTGGTACCCAATTAGCATCCTAGCTGCTTGAGTCTGATAACAAAGAGAAGCGTGAGCTAGCAGAATGAAGGGAAAAGTTTCCATCTCCAACCGACAGTGAATGTTGTTTTATCCGAGGAGTCAATAATCCAATCTTTACAATACAATTGAGAGCACTTTGTGTTTAGATTTAAATCCACACAGTCCAATCCAGTGGCTCTTTTCCGTCCTTCCTGACAGCACACTCTGAAGGGAGCGATTCTTGTTCTACAACTGAAACACCATGCTGGTTCTGCCGCCAATAAACACCTAATTTTCTAAACCATGAGTGACAGGAGAGCAGAATGCTCCCCTTGTACCTTTCTCAGGATTACCAAATGAAGTCAGTGTGGGAAAGGAGGAGAGGAGCGAGAAATCTCACTTATCTTGCCTCCAAGTTTGACAAGCAATTCTAGACAGTGGTGGTAATATTTGATAAATTCTCATTTTCCCTTCTAGGCTGTCAGGTAATCTTTTTATTGACAGTGCTACAGGAGTTTTTCTGTAGTCTCAGGGAAAGGGCTTACACTCCTGCTTGTTATTAAATCAAATACACATTTCTAATGGAGAAACAACCACCATCCACCCACCCAGAAAATAAAAACCCATGGATATCAGCTTCCAACTACGCACTTGAAAATTATACACTGCACAAACTTTATAGAGAGAATACTTACCACCGTGGTACCTTGGTGTATGGTTGGGGCTCCAGGCTACATTTGGGGCCCCTAGGTGCTACCACAGTACAAATAATAAATTATGGGAATAGCCTCTGTTTCTTATTCTCAGTCTGTTTTTCCATTACCTAAGCAATTGGGCTTCTACCACTTCCTTGGGGAGATGATTCCACAGTTAACAAATCTCAATGTCAGGAAAATTTTCTGTGACTTAATGTTGCCCTATTATTCTTAAATACACCCACTTGAGGACTCCAGGGGCGCTGTGCAACATGATGGAGCAGATCCCTGGAGCGCCAGAGCCATCCACTAATGTCCCATTTCCATCTCTAATCCAGGGCCCTGACCAACTCCTCTCCTTCCTGCCAATAAAGGCACAGTTACCTCAAAACTCTGGAATATCAGCAGACAAAAGTTTCCGTCTACGGAGAGCTCTACAAGTAGCCAAAAATCAAGGAGAACGGAGGCCTCTCCGCCGCCTGCATAAGATGGCTGTTGATGAGGACACCATCTATAATGGCCCGGCTGGAGAAAATTGCTGTAGACACAGTAGATCTCAAAGCCACAGTAAACTGACTGTTACATCAATTAACTCTGCCCAGGTATAGTGAAGACTCAAGACTTTTCTTCTCTTAAACCTAAAGTGGCAGACCTCGAGGGAAGGTTTTGCCTCAATAATCTGAGAAGTATAGGATTTCCAGAAGGAGTAGAGAAAGGCAACCCCCTAGCATTTGTTCCCCAGCTCCTTTCAGAAGTGCTCAGCCTGCCAGATGATTTTCAATTTGAGTTTGAGAGAGCACATCGGTCCCTGGCTCCTAAACTAGCCTCAAATGCCAAACCTTGCACCCTGATTATCAAATGTCTCAGATTTACTTTAAAATAAAATATTATGCAGCTAATCTGTGAAAAAAAAGAAATGTTTTGGGGATGCCCCAGAAAGGTAATGATTTTTCAAATGTTTGCAAAAAATATGGTTGAACAGAGATCAGCCCTTAGAAGAACAAGGGAATTGTCAAACAGCGAGGGCTCAAATATTTTATAGACGTATCCAGCTCAGTTTCATGTCAAGACTGGTAAGGAAGTGGATCTGTTCCAAAAGCCACAAGAAGCCGAACTCTTTTTTATGTAGCCTGCAGTGACTTGAGAACCTGTTCTGTTTTAGACTAAGTTTACTTCTCATTTGTTTAGGTCTCCCTTACTCGCACTCATGAACTTATCCAGTTATCAGGACTTGCTTGGGTTCGCTCTTCTGCTCCAAGGTGATACTTTATTAACTTTTGGGACATGTATATCAATTCTCATCACATGGCTGCATGTGAAGTACCCCAGCAGAGAAGTCAAGGGAACACCTCATCCCAAACCGATCACATGGGAGAGAACTGACTTGGGAAAGGATTTATTTAAATTGCGCATTAGCAATATCAGGTGTCTTTACTCCTATTTGTGTTGGGAAACTAATGAAACATTTGACAATATCCCTAACTGGACAGATCAACAGGAACTATTTATGATTGTAAAAGGCCTTCGTGTTAGCTCAGCACCCATGCACACTGAAGAGACCGCCTGGAGGTGGTGCCGCTCTTTGTTTCTCTGTAGAAATTTGAGAGCTCCAATACCACTGTTTTAAAATTGGTGCCAGTGGGAGACCTGGCTGTGTCACCACGTCTAACTGCTGGGGATCTTCAACACCCGGCCGCTTGACATCCCATGTGCTGGAAGCACGAGAGGTGGCTCTCCTCCCTGCAAGTGGTCATGGAAACGACCAAGGTATTTGTATCCCTATGGCCACCAACAGAGCAGAGAAGGCCAACGCATGTTGCTGAACTACGTGGACAATGATTTCTGCCCTCCCCATCACCTCCTACTTCTTCCTTGTCACCCTGTCTCTGCTTGTCCCTCTCCAATATCCCCAGCCTTCCTCTCCTGCTATGTCTACCCTCCGTCCCACTTCCCCAATCTCTTTCCCTGGCTGTCCCATCCCCCTTTGCCCTAAATCTCTCCCCCACACACAACTTCTTCAGCCCCTTCCCCCACCCTAACACCTTCTATAAGCTCAAATGCCGAGTACATGAACATAACGTACAACATTCTCTGGGGCAGTGATTTACAATTTGTGAGAGCAGTTTGATTTCTCCCATTGGCCACGTTTAGTTAATATGAGGAAGGGAAACGGAACATTTGGTGGCAAACTAAAAGTGTGAGGGGCCATTCTTCACTTTTATTAGATCCCAATTCCAAAATTTTTATTGAAAAAAAAAAAAAATGGCTGTTCCTGGAGACAAACAAATCCTTAGTAGATGCCCCAAAAGCCACAATCCCACAGCTGAGGAAGAAGGATGTGCTGGTTAAAAAAAAAACAAAAAAAAAAACCACACCTGGGTTTAAAGGGAAAGTGAAGGCAGCTGTAAAAAAAAAATTAAAATAATATACAAACAGAAGAAAGGGGAAATTTATAGTAATGAATATAAATCAGACATTAGGAATTGTAGACAACTGATAAAGGAAGCTGAGAAGCACATGGAGAAATTTATGGACAGCAGAGTTAAGGTCAATAAGGAGGGTTTTTTTTAATACATTAGGAACAAGAAGAATCCTGACAATGTTAATGGTCCATTACTAGATGGAAATGGTAGAATTATCAATAATAATGCAGAAAAGGTAGAATTGGTCAATAAATATTTTTGTTATATATTTGGGCAGGCAGGGAAAACAGATGATACAGTCTCATCAGATGGTGATAACACACTTTCCAGTCCACTGGTAACTCTGGAGGAGGTTAAACAGAAGCTACTAAAGCTAGAAATTTTAAGGTCAGCAGATCCAGATAACTTGCATCAAAGAGTTTTTAAAGAGCTGGCTAAGGAGCTTGCTGGACAGTTAATCTTGATATTAAAAAGTCTTGATGCACAGGGCACTGGAAGAAAGCTAATGTTCCAATTTTTAAAAATGGTAAATGGTATGACCTGAGTAATTATAGGCCTGTCGGCCTGAAAACTGAAATAAGACATAAATTTTTAACTGGGAAGATAATTAAACATTGGAACAATTTACCAAGCATCATAGTGGTTTCTCCATCACTATTGATTTTTAAATCAAGATTGTAGTTTTTCTAAAAGTTCTGTTCTAGGAATTATTTTGGGGAAGTTTTGTGGCCTGTGTTATACAGGAAGTCATACGACTTGCTAATGGGGGGGGGGGAGCTATAATTTGGAACAACTGGCTAAGCAAGGGCGTCAAAGGGATGTCCAAGTTAGCAAGGGAACGAGCACCTTGTCTCATTTCTAACACTAAGCAACTACATGACCTGACAGCATCAGTGGAGTGGCGGTACTCACAACTGAAATATTTGCTAGTGATCATCAAGTCTGACCTCCCGCATAACACGAACAAAAAAACTCCCCAAACTCTTCCTAGAGCAAATCTTTTAGAAAAACAGCCAATCTGGATTTTAAATGGACTATGAAGGAGAATCCTCCATGACCCTTGGTAAATTGTTCCAATGGTTAATTACCCTCACTGTTAAAAATGTACATCTTATTTCCAGTCTGAATTTGTCTACCTTCAACCTCCAGCCACTGGACCATGTTACAGAGGTCACACACAGAAGCACAAGGTGTCATGAACTCTCAAAACCAAGGAAAGACATTAAAGTGCAGAAATGCTACCAAGAAAGCCAGTAACAAGGACAAGCAGCTTGGATTCTACATAAAACTCCTACTACTCTACTTCATATTCAAATAAGGTTTTGGAGCCTCTTGTCCTTGAGAATCCATTTAAACACAGAAGGATTCCGCACCAAGGTTTGGCTGGCTGGTTTTTGGCTGTCAGCTGTAATTTTTGCAAGTCTAAGCTCCAATCTAAAAGAACAAAAGCGGAAGGGAATCACTGATAGCTGTAATGACAACCCCATCAGTGATTAAGGCTGGGATTTTCTAAAGCATTTAAGGGAATTAGGTGCCTAAAGCCCACTGAAAAGTGCTCTTAGGCACTTCAAAACATCCCACCCTTAGAGTTTAAGCACCAACAGTCCATTTGAAAAGCTAGAAGAGAAACATGGCTGCAGATGTAGATCACTCTATGAACTTCATACCCTCATATCTCTATGTCTGTACTTTGTCCCATCAACCTTTTACCCTCAATTGGGGATATTGCAGATTATGTATTCCTCATGCCACCTGATCTTAAACCAAACTTTGCACCCTCGATAATCTGTATGTTATTCCCTGATAACCAGAAACTTCTATGCTCAAACTCTGTTCACAATTTTTTTTTTTAACATCTTAATAAAATTTTAAAATCCAAACACGCTGACACCCTGGATGAGCAGAACTCCACAGCAGCTCCAAGAGTGACACTTTACACAGTCAAACCAACCTGCTACTGTTACCAATCCTCCTCTCCTGCAACTGTGCACAGCACAGTTTGTTTGGGGTGAATCTGGCCTCTCTGCCTTCAGAGCCTCTTGCAAAAATCAGCTCCTTTCTCCTGTACATGCCGGTATGGTGGTGGTATTGTCAACCTTACCCTCCTGCCCTCTTACTGCTTGTTATGCTCCCTCCCTCCATCTTGTATAAGCTCTTCAGGGCAGGGACCATATATCTACCAACAAGTTTGCACTAGGTCCTATATAATGAGGCACTATTGATTACTTTATTAGTCCAGCCCTGCTTGAGAGAGTGCGTACACACATCAGATTTACCCATGCTCTGCAAAAACTCTGCTAAAAGCTCAGTCACCACATGAAGGCTTCCCCTTCCAGACAGGGAATGTAATGGAAAATCCCATATAGAAAGACCATGCAAGTTCCCCAAACATCTGCTAATCTTCCTTCTCTTTCACCCCATCCCCCACAAATCTTTTCACATCAAGCTGCTGTCCTTCAAAGGATGTAGAACAATACCGTTACAACCAGCATGCCATTTTACATAGGGCCCACATCACTCCCTGGTGGGTCTGTCAAATGGTATCGCTCACGTCAATGTTACTCCTGGGTTTTATGGTCATATAGGAAAAAATGTTAAAGCCATGACACCAATCACCACCTTCAAGTCACAATTCTGTTATAAATACTGTCCTTCCACCCCCACAGGACAAATTCTCCAGGTTCCCATTTCCTTCCCCCAGGCAATATAGCCTCATGATTCTCAATGGAGCCCCTTCTTTATTTTTGCTTCCTCCATCCCCTCTTAGCGCTCAGTAGTTCACCTGGCCTTAATTATCCCTACATAGCCACCATTCCGAGCCACACCTTACTTTCCACCCTCTCCAGTGGTGTCAGCTTTCAGTGCTTGGCTGATGCCTCGTCATGGGTTACTTTAGTTGAATACAGCTATGTAGGGCCCTACCAAATTGACAGCCATGAAAAACACATCACGGACTGTGAAATCTGGTCTTCTCCCCGTGCAATCTGCTGTTGTGTGTGCTTGTACCCTATAGGACTCAGATTTCACAGGGGAGACCAGCATTTCTCAAATTGGGGGTCCTTACCCCCAAAAGGGAGTTGCAGAGGAGGTCACAAGGTTATTTTAGGGGGGTCATAGTATTGCCACCCTTACTTCTGTGCTGCCTTCAGAGCTGGGCAACCAGAGAGCAGCAGCTGCAGACTGAGGGCCCACTTCTGCAGGCAGCTGCACAGAAGGGTGGCAATACCAGACCATGCCACCCTTACTTCTGTGCTGCTGCCGGCGGTGGCTCTGCCTTCAGAGCTGGGCTCCTGGTCCGCAGCCGCCGCTCTCCAGCTGCCCCGCTCTGGGCAGCAGCAGCACAGAAGTAAGGGTAGCAGTACCGCAGGCCCCCACCCCCCACAATAACCTTGTGACCCTCTCACAACTCCTTTTTGGGTCAAGACCCCTACAATTACAACATTGTGAAATTTCCGATTTCAATAGCTAAAATCATGAAATGTATTAATTTGAAAATCCTATGACTGTGAAAATTGACCAAAATGGACTGTGAATTTGATAGGGCCCTACAGATATGCCAGAGATTTAAGATGGCTGGCTTGAGCGGTCAGCTCTCCTCCCCGAGGGGTACCAAGTTATTAAAGCAAGTTTGTCGCATCTGCATCCTGTTCTGGTTGGGAGTGCGGATGCTTTTGATTAAAGCTCTGTAATTTTGTTTTCTAATCATACTAGGATGCCAATGAAATCGTGCTCTGAACAATTTATATAAAATTCATAAATATCGGCATGCAGAAGCCAAGTTTCTGGTTAAAGCTATAGTCCTCTCACAGTAGGTTCACTGTGGCAGTTTTTTAGCTGGCCTGTTCTGCTCATCCACAACATCGCTAGCATCTATCAAAAATACAGCTGCATATTTAATATTTTTCCTGCATCGTGTAATTCTTATTCTAGCCCTCTATTTAGGGAATTACACTCGTTAGCACCACAGGATAAGATCTTCTGCAGCATGTTTCGTTGGACTCAGCATAGGACCCCCAAACTCTAATCCTATCTCTGACGTTGACTCAGGGTGTAGCATTGGGAAAAATCACTTTGGTGTTGATTCAGCAAGGTACTTAAGCACATGCCTAACTTTAAGCCTGGGATCAGTCTGACTGAAGTCAACAGAACTACTCAACATGTGATAAGTTAGGTACAAACTTAAGCACCTTGCTGAATTGGGGCCTTAACTGTGTGTGTCTGGTGTTCTCGCCAGTAAAAATGGATTACTACTACTCGTCCTCCTCACAGGTTGTGGCAGGATTAATTAAAGCTTGGGCAGCCTTTTGAAGATAATGGAGTATTTTGTAATCTAATAATACTCAGCACTAATTGCTTCAATTCTCTCTTCCTTGCATAATCTACTCTGCGATTATTTTCCACCTCGTGCTCTTTCATCTATTTCTGATTAATTGCCAGTTATTCCATCAGCGGAGTAGCCAAATATACCGCTGCCGAGTACGTGGTCCATAGCTGGCGAAACTCTTCTGTACAATATTCATATCTATTTTTAAGCTAGTCTGAAAGAGTCTCTCTTTGCAAGCTACTTATCAAACAATCTGCTGTTGGTTTTAGTATTTCAGCACCTTTTCGGACAGTACCAGGATACAAGGGAAATGTACTTCGCAAATTACTTTCTAATATACATCTCAACATAGCACCAAATACTGCAATAAAGGTCACCTAATTGATCAATGTTCCAAAACAGAAAATAGGCGGGATATTAACAGAAAACATCGGGTAAGATAAGCATAAAGTGAGGAGATCTGAGACACTTTTTTGTTTCCTCTGATGTTCCATGATTCAGTGGGCTCTTGTTTAAAAGGTTAAAACAGTCTCAGGAAAACCCTGAGAAGATTAGCTCCAAAAAGAACTAGATGTTTACAGCAAACTCCCTGCACCCGCCATAACAGTAATCCTCAATGCTAGAGAGATTCCATACATGACAAGTAGAGGAGTGGGAATAGCTGAAGTCTGTGTCTGACTCCCTCAATGTTGTTAATTCCTGCATAAATGTAATGTTAATTATCATAAGAATTATCCATTGGTTCCTGCTAGGATAAGATGCCTGATAGGTCTATGGTCTGATCTGGGGTGGCAAATTCTGTGCTCCTTTGTGGGGGTTCCAGACTAGGAAAACACATTCCAGGTGAAGCTCGAATTGGCTGAACGTTGTAGGAAAGCTTGCAGAGCATTACTGTCATTGCTATTACAATACCACAACGGGGCCCAGTCCTCTGAGCGCTAGGTGCTGTACTAGAACGTTCCCCACTCTGAAATCTCATTTGTGTCAAGATGCAGTAAGTGGATGAAATGAACAAACTAAAGGAATGGGGGAAGGAAGATAATGTTAACGAGGATAGGAAATGTAGTTAATGTTTTTAATACAAGTTATATGATCCATACTTTCCCTTTTCCTCTGTAGGATTCATACTTGCTTCGGGGGCAGGGGGGATTCACAGCAAATACCACCAGACAACTAGCCTCATTTCTCTCTCATTGTGTTATATCTAAAACTTAGATTATAAACTCCTTGGAGAAGAGACCATTTTTTTTAGGTCTTCTATGAAGCATCTATCAGAATTTTAGGCACTATAAAATAATAGTAGGTGACTGCATTAATGGATGTTAGAACTGGGATCTGACCCAGGATTCCAACCAAGGCTGTATTATCTATCAAACACTGAGAACTCAAGTCACTTTACAACTATGCCATTACAGGGAGAAGGGGGAGAAAACTAAGGGAAAGGAACTATGAACTTAAAAGACTACCCAGGTGAGCTTTCTAATCAATCATTCTCACTACAAACTATTACATTTCAAGTCAATGTTGGTGCCTGGGCTAGCTGAGCAGAAATCTTTCTAGATCAAACTGCACATGCACACGTAAGAACAACACGTCTGAAAATCCAACTTAGATTAAATGATTTCACTAACCACCCTTCTCCTTTTCCCCATAGGTTAACTAATGTTATTTATGAGTTATGTCTATGGACAACCAGAGAGAAAGGAACGGGGAGAAGTTGTGTTATGGAAAGCTGTGGACCGAGGTCCCTTCCAGCCCTACATTTCTAGGATTCCAGTGTCTACTCAGCACTTTGGAGCAAGCCTCCCAGCCCAGGTCGACAGATAGAGGTAGCAGGGCTCGCGCTAGTGCTTGAAAAATAACTATCATCAGCGCTCTGAAACTGCGGCTCAGGCGCTGACGCCCACCCCCTCCCTCAGCTTCAGAGCCACAACTTCAAAGTGCTGTTTATACGGCTAATTTTAGAGCGCCAGCATGAGCCCTGCTACCCACGTCTGTCAACCCAAGCTGGGAGGCTTGCCCCAAAATGCCATGTAGACTTACTCTAAGACAGTGGCTCTCAAACGTTAGCAACCCAAGGACCCCCATTTTCATTAAAAAAATTTTGTGGACCCCCCCCCAGGCCCAGGCCCCTCTCCACCTCTTCTCCCCCAAGGCCACACCCCACCTCTTCCCGCCCCCTCTCCATCCCTGCCTCTCTTGTTCCCCGCCTCTTTCCGCCCCCCACTCCCGCTCCTCCCCCTCCCTCCTGCGTGCCGGGGAACAGCTGTTCTGCAGTGTGCCGGGAGCACTGGGAGGGAGATGGAGAAGTTGATCAGCAGGGCCAGCAGCCCTAGACACGATTCTGCCATCTCCCTCTGAGCGCGCCCCATCCCCGCTCCTCTCCCTCCCTTCCACACCTCCTGCACACCACTGAACAGCTGTTCCCCAGTGTGCAGAAGGCGCTAGGAGGGAGGGGGAGAAGTTGATCAGCAGGGCCAGCGGATCCCCTGCAGTACCCTCAGGGACCCCCAGAGGTCCGCGGACCCCAGTTTGAGAAACACTGCTCTAACATTCTATAGCAACACGGCCTAGAAGAATAAAACATACGAGAAAGCCCGCATGCAAACCGGACGTCAAAAGGACAGCAGACATGGAGTTCAACAGCTTCAAAGCATGCCCAGTGGGATACGCAAGGCAGATACATGACTTTAGCTGTAAAATAAAGTGACGAATTAGAAACTACTCTGTTCACCTACGCAGCTCTAGTACTCCACACACGTCTCGCAGCTCCTCTCTGAATCTCACCAGTATCTTCCACCGCTGCTATAAAAGCACCTATAGAGTCCTCTTCCTTCAAGAATCTCAGCGCACTTTACAAAGATTTAGCCTCAACTCCCTTGTAGGCCCAATCCACGGGTAGGGAAACAAATATTGTGATTCGACCCAAGTCACTGAGGAATTCAATCGCAGAGCCAGCAACAGAACCCAGGAGTCCAACTCTATGGGAAGCCCCGCTTTTTCCCTTTACGCGACCTAGCAGCACAGCGGTGAAGCTGCAACTGGTAAATCCCTCTTCAGTTTGTTCTATAGACTGAGGCCGATAGTGGCAGCGGCAGTCAGTCGTGTGGAGGGAAAGTATGTCATTTACCAAAAGAGAAAAAATAAAGGCAATTCGGACACGCTTGTTTTATCTTCTTTAAAAAGGTGGATACTGGAGATGACCAAATACAATGTGAAATCTGATCTTCTCCAGACAGCAGAGCAACATGACAAAATAACGCAATGTTCTGTGCTGAGCTAGGATCTCCTTGCTAGGCACTTGGCTGGCATCCATGTTTACGACACAGGGCAAACGAAACAGGCAGCCTCTTGTTTTGGGGGGTACTATTATTCTTTCCTATTAGTTACACTAGCTAATGGTCTATTAATATCGAAAACCAGGGGCAGCCACAGGGCCACCTTACACGCCTTGTTGCGGGCACAGCAGCGGCAGCTTCAAAGCAAACGGCGCATAATAGCCTCGTCCCACTCCAGCACCCTCCGATATGCCAGTGCCAGTCCCTCCCGAAGCAGCTCTTTGGGGCATAGTGGCTGTACACGAGGCAGCATGAAACAGATTTCCTAATGTTTCACACTCTAGGAGCTCCTTCAGCATGTGCTCGCTATGTAATCCTCATAAACTGCTTCCAAAAACAGCTGCAACTCTCCTTAATTAGTCTCTGTGGGCAACAGGCATTAATGACTTCAGCCTGATGCCTAACTATTTTGGTTTAGGTTCCCCACCCCCCCAAGCTCCTCTACACACACTTAACGATAGCCTGGTTGGGTAACATAACCTTTTGTCAATGTCACTGCTCGAGAAGTTAAGTTAAAAAGCATTTAACCAGCTGTACCCTTCAGCCACGGGCCCAGCAGAGCAAGGCGTGGAAGCTGCAGTTACTTGCAGGTCTTGGCTGAGCTTATGAAATTACCCCAGCAATGTGATTCCTACGGTCCCACTTCTACCTGTGAGAGAGAAGGTGTTAAGAAAAGTTACTACAGCACTGGAAACTGACACACGCTTTCCAAGGTAAACCCCATTCCCTGCCCTATAAAGTGATTTCCATTTGAGTCAAGCACACACAGACAAACTACGGCACAAGCAGGATCCACCTGTTTGACAGATTTTTAAACAGCAGTAAGCTACCATGGTGGGTCTAGATTTGACTGAGTCTTAGAACAACCCTGTTTTCAAAGGTTTCAGAGTAACAGCCGTGTTAGTCTGTATCCGCACTATCAGAGGCTCGTTCACCCGCACATCTACCAATGTGATATATGCCATCATGTGCCAGCAATGCCCCTTTGCCGTGGACATTGGCCAAACCGGACAGTCTCTACGCAAAAGAATAAATGGACACAAATCAGATGTCAAGAATTATAACATTCAAAAACCAGTTGGAGAACACTTCAATCTCCCTGGCCACTCGATTACAGACGTAAAAGTTGCAATATTACAACAAAAAACCTTCAAAAACAGACTCCAACGAGAGACTGCTGAATTGGAATTAATTTGCAAATTGGACACCATTAAATTAGGCTTGAATAAAGACTGGGAGTGGATGGGCCATTACACAAAGTAAAACTATTTCCCCATGCTTATCCCACCCCCCCTCCCCCCTACAGTTCCTCACATCTTCTTGTCAATTGCTGGAAATGGGCCATTTTCATTACCACTACAAACAGTTCTTTTTCTCTTCTGCTGATAAAAGCTCACCTTAACTGATCACTCTCCTTATAGTTTGTGTGGTAACACCCATTGTTTCATGGGGTGTGTGTGTGTGTGTGTCTACTGTATTTTCCACTGCATGCATCCAATGAAGTGGGCTGTAGTCCACGAAAGCTTATGCTCAAATACATTTGTTAGTCTCTAAGGTGCCACAAGCACTCCTGTTCTTTTTAATGTTTTCAAAGACAACTTTAACATAGTGCGGCATGGAGAGAAGAGAGGTCTTTTAGCCTGAAAGCAGTTCAAGCAGCATTAAAACTGCCCCAGAGACCTAAAATACTCTCCATCTCCCCCTGCAAGGGTCCTGTGTCTTTGCCTGAAGGCTCCTTTCAACTACATTCCTTTCCAAGAATCACAGCTCCTTCCCATGTGTGAATGGGGCTCAAGGGTCTGAACAGTAGGTAATGGAGGAGATGTTAGCCCATCAAACCATTTTCGTGACTCAGCAGTTTGGGGGAAGCTTTCAGCAAGAACAGTTTGGAATAGTGGATTGTATATTAAAAACCAGAGCAGCATCCCCATCCTTGTACATTCCCCAGGCCTCATACCAGGAGCCAACTTTTGACACAAAGGAACCAATCATAACAAATCTATCAAGTCGACACAGAGCTCTGGGGAACAACTGCTCTGCCACTAGGAAAAGAAGCTCAGGGTCTGTGCAGCAGTTGCAGGGACTGTAGCATGCAGGAGATAGGAAGCAGCAGTAATTCACTGTAAAATCCAGATTCCCTACACAGCCTGAGAACTGAAAAACTAGTGCTAATTTTAAGTCCTTCACCAGCATTATTTCATTCAAGGCAGAAGGCAACAAAGCACCACATGAAAACCCTTCCCTGGCAAGTGGAGACCCTACATTAATGCCAGCTTGCAGATAGACAAAGCTCAGTTTGGCTCCCATGGCAATGTTATCAGACTCCATTAGTGTAGTTTCTCTCCACTACGACCCTATTGTAGAGAAATGGCCTGCAGCCATACAGCTCTGACTTTTGATCCAATCAGATTTTGTAAGGTAAGTCATGTCAAGGCCTGGTCAGTATTTGGATAGGAGACCTAAAAGGGATTTCACGTTTCTGCAGGAAGTGGTGTTGCTACATTAGGTGGCGTGCTTCCGAGTCTGTACCAAAGCAATGCCACAGAGTGGTTCTGAAGGTGTTGTGTTTCTGAAGGTGCCACCTTCTGGAGGTGTAAAACTTGAGGTCCCGACCACTTGTGGGCATTCAGGATCCAAGAGACCTTTTTGCCAAAGTTAATGGCCAACTCAGGTAGCTAGTCTGGCCATCTAAATTCCCCAGAAAGTACTATATGCCTGTAAGAATATCAGAGAAAATACAATCAAGTTGTTTTTTCTTACAAACTCAGCAAAAACTTTTAGAAATTCTTCCAGGGGTCTCTCCTCCTTTTGATATATGTGCACAACTCCCAGAAGCACCTGTGAGCGTTCCCTAGATATCTACCAGCCCTTGCGGGAGAGAAATGAATCTGGTATTATTGCTACTGAGAATTGACAGAGCCATGTCACTTCTTGATGTGACGGAGGGAGGGGGGAGGGAAGGATAACTGATCATGAGACAAACTCCACTTCTAACCCTCTCTCTATCCCCCATCCTTTCCATACCTACAGCAATCAGATGCCACCCATACATTCTCACCACCCCTTCCAGCAACAGCGGGATCACATTGCTGCAAGGCACACAAGACAATGGGGAGGAGAAACAGAGGAGCAGGGTGGGGGAGGGCTGCCCAACTCCAGATGGAGCACTGCACCATGGGACCCATCATCTCCACTGGCTGCACCAACATATTAAAGACAAGGGCCAACACATGATCTGTTATGCAGAGCCCTCAGGCTCCTGACAGTTGTCAAAGCAGCCCTCAGGTGGACAAACCATGGGTGACCTTGTTATTACTAGATTACTTATTACTTAATTTACAACCCTGCTTCCTGATACAAGTCTGATTCCCTCTCGGCTCCCATCACCTATCTCAAGAGTACCACGCTAGCTTGCCTTCCTTAAAGTGTGTTAATGACATACATACACTGAAAAGCTGGCGGTTAGCAGACACATATAACTCAGCCCTTCCCCACTGATTTTGAAATTAAATTAAATGAATAGGCATCAGGTTTAAAACAAAGAAAAGGAAGTATTTCTTCACACAATGCACAGTCAACCTGTGGAACTCCTTGCCCGAGGATGTTGTGAAGGCCAAGACTAACAGGGTTCAAAAAAGTACTAGATAAATTCATGGAGGATAGGTCCATCAGTGGCTATTATCCAGGATGGGCAGGGATGCAAAACCATGCTCTGAAGCGTCCCTAGCCTCTGTTTGCCAGAAGCTGGGAGTGGATGACAGGGGATAGATCACTTGAAGATTACTTGTTCTGTTCATTCCCTCTAAAGCAGTGGTTCTCAAATAGGGCCGCCGCTTGTTCAGGGAAAGCCCCTGGCGGGCCGGTTTGTTTACCTGCCGCGTCCTCAGGTTCAGCCGATCGCAGCTCCCAGTGGCCGCGGTTTGCCGCTCCAGACCAATGGGAGCTGCAGGAAGCGGCGCAGGCCGAGGGACGTTCTGGCTGCCACCCCCATTGGCCTGGAGCAGCGAACCATGGCCATTGGGAGCTGCGATCGGCCGAACCTGCGGACGCGGCAGGTAAACAGGGAAAGCCCCTGGCAGGCCGGGCCGGTTTGAACAAGTGGTGGCCCTAGTTTGAGGACCACTGCTCTAAAGCACCTGTTGGAAGACAGGATACTAGGCTGGATGGACCATTGGTCTGACCCAGTGTGGCCATTCTTATGTTCTTATGATGAACACAGATGATTTTGGATGTACAATACAACTAAACTGGGCGGCTATTTATAATAATACCCCATCTTTGATTTTTCATATCTATAAAATGTGGAAAAACATGGCAGCCTAAGAGAACGCAGACCAATAAAGCTGAAGCAGATTATCAATATTTAGCTACATGGAAATTTATAACAACCTAGGAAGCAATTTCTAATGCAACGTTCAGTAATTTGCATTACATATGATATTAAACAATAGAAATATTTACCACTGACAAAAGCTCTCTCTCCTCTCCAGTGTATTTCTCTCTCTAAAAAGGCATTAAGAGTACAAACCAACACAAAGCAGGTAGCAACAATTTCCTGAAAGTTCAGCCCCAACTGAGACATTTTGTAAATTTTAATATTTCATATTGCAAATATTAAAAAGTATATTCTTTTAAGAGGTACCCTATGGAAAAGCTTTAGTCTAGCAGCATTTATTACTGTAGAATGTAAATAGTATACACTGCACACACACTAACCCAATCTTCCTTTGGTTGGAAGGGACTCCTTTCGAGGTTATCGATTCTTCTAAGAGCCACTGTGATCTACTTGTCTAAGCACGGGCCCAGGAATTAGGGACTCGTGTTCCAATCCCAGTTCTAGCAGCAACTCCCAGTGTGACCTGGGTGAGTCACAATCTCTCTCCCATCTGTAAAACTGGGGTAACAGTTCCCTCCCTGTAGGATTACTTATTTGCATAGTACTTTGAAGAGGACTAGCAGGACATAACCGTATTATTATGGTCAAGGCAGCTGGCATAGCTTGCATCAAGAACCCTGCTACGCTCAGCATTTGCAAGACTGTGTCCTATCTGAATTCACACCACTAAATTCTGCATTCTCTTGTCCTTTGAAAGAGGATTTTTTCATGATCGCGGGTTTTGTTGATCACTTACAATGGTGAACACTGGGGCAACCACACCAACACAGCCCTTAAAAGCGAAACAGCTGCTAGAGCAGGGGTAGTCAATAGGCGGACGGGAGCCAAATCCGGACTGCCAGATGCTTTTAACCAGACCCTGAAATATTTTTATTGACTTATTATTATCATCATTTTTTATTATTTTCTCTGGAGTCTGGACCTTGACTATACCTTCACCAAAAATTTGCTCCTTGACCCAAAAAAATGGATTACCACTATGCTAGAGAGTCTACTGTCATCATAAGGCCAACTAAAATGCTCCAAAGGCATCTCAATAAAAGAATTGAGGCTCTCGGAGCCTCCCCAACTTCGTTTCCTGACAGCCTGCACAAAGGGGTCTCCAAAACTGTTTGGTGCACAGGGAGGATGAATGTGGAGACAGTATATTTAGAGAACTCCTATTGTAGGCAAATAACCTTGTATCCATAAATCTGTGCCCACGAGTGCCTTCTCCTGGAGACCAGTGAATGGCAATTACCGCAGATGTGGGCTGAGTACTCCAAGATAATGAGATGGAATGACCATACAACTATGGGGGGAGGGATAGCTCAGTGGTTTGAGCATTGGCCTGCTAAACCCAGGGTTATGAGTTCAATCCTTGAGGGGGCCATTTAGGGGTCTGGGGATTAAAGGCACAAAATGAGCTCAAACTAGCTACGGGAATAAAAGGAAACAAGAAGACTTTTTATCAATACATTAGAAGCAAGAGGAAGACCAAAGACAGGGTAGGCCCACTGCTTAGTGAAGAGGGAGAAACAGTAACAGGAAACTTGGAAATGGCAGAGATGCTTAATGACTTCTTTGTTTCGGTCTTCACCGAGAAGTCTGAAGGAATGCCTAACATAGTGAATACTAATGGGAAGGGGGTAGGTTTAGCGGATAAAATAAAAAAAGAACAAGTTAAAAATCACTTAGAAAAGTTAGATGCCTGCAAGTCACCCGGGCCTGATGAAATGCATCCTAGAATACTCAAGGAGCTAATAGAGGAGGTATCTGAGCCTCTAGCTATTATCTTTGGAAAGTCATGGGAGACGGGAGAGATTCCAGAAGACTGGAAAAGGGCAAATATAGTGCCCATCTATAAAAAGGGAAATAAAAACAACCCAGGTAACTACAGACCAGTTAGTTTAACTTCTGTGCCAGGGAAGATAATGGAGCAAGTAATTAAGGAAATCATCTGCCAACACTTGGAAGGTGGTAAGGTGATAGGGAATAGCCAGCATGGATTTGTGAAGAACAAATCATGTCAAACCAATCTGATAGCTTTCTTTGATAGGATAACGAGCCTTGTGGATAAGGGTGAAGCGGTGGATGTGGTATACCTAGACTTTAGTAAGGCATTTGATACGGTCTCGCATGATATTCTTATCGATAAACTAGGCAAATACAATTTAGATGGGGCTACTATAAGGTGGGTGCATAACTGGCTGGATAACCGTACTCAGAGAGTTGTTATTAATGGTTCCCAATCCTGCTGGAAAGGCGTAACGAGTGGGGTACCGCAGGGGTCTGTTTTGGGACCGGCTCTGTTCAATATCTTCATCAACGACTTAGATATTGGCATAGAAAGTACGCTTATTAAGTTTGCGGATGATACCAAACTGGGAGGGATTGCAACTACTTTGGAGGACAGGGTCATAATTCAAAATGATCTGGACAAATTGGAGAAATGGTCTGAGTTAAACAGGATGAAGTTTAACAAAGACAAATGCAAAGTGCTCCACTTAGGAAGGAAAAATCAATTTCACACATACAGAATGGGAAAAGACTGTCTAGGAAGGAGTACGGCAGAAAGGGATCTAGGGGTTATAGTGGACCACAAGCTAAATATGAGTCAACAGTGTGATGCTGTTGCAAAAAAAGCAAACCTGATTCTGGGATGCATTAACAGGTGTGTTGTGAGCAAGACACGAGAAGTCATTCTTCCGCTCTACTCTGCTCTGGTTAGGCCTCAGCTGGAGTATTGTGTCCAGTTCTGGGCGCCACATTTTAAAAAAGATGTGGAGAAATTGGAAAGGGTCCAGAGAAGAGCAACAAGAATGATTAAAGGTCTTGAGAACATGACCTATGAAGGAAGGCTGAAAGAACTGGGTTTGTTTAGTTTGGAAAAGAGAAGACTGAGAGGGGACATGATAGCAGTTTTCAGGTATCTAAAAGGGTGTCATAAGGAGGAGGGAGAGAACTTGTTCACCTTAGCCTCTAAGGATAGAACCAGAAACAATGGGTTTAAACTGCAGCAAGGGAGGTCTAGGTTGGACATTAGGAAAAAGTTCCTAACTGTCAGGGTGGTTAAACACTGGAACAAATTGCCTAGGGAGGTTGTGGAATCTCCGTCTCTGGAGATATTTAAGAGTAGGTTAGATAAATGTCTATTAGGGATGGTCTAGGCAGTATTTGGTCCTGCCATGCGGGCAGGGGACTGGACTCGATGACCTCTCGAGGTCCCTTCCAGTCCTAGAATCTATGAATCAGCCCATTTCCCATCCTGAAAGAACACTGCAGCAATCTGTTATGCGTAAGAGAGATGCTGCTCAGAGGTGACTCTCCAGCATGGCCCTCTTCCCCAACACTCAAAAGCAAGGATCTCTGCAGAATCCTCGGAGAAAACAGAGCATTCTTCCAATCTATGCACAATAATACCCAGTCTACGCACTGTGTCAAGAAGGAAATGTTAAAAGAGGGGATCAGAAATAAGGGCCTGAAGCTTCCTCACCCATCTGGCAGAGGTAAGCCACCAAAAGGCAGCACTGAGGGACAGTTACTTAAGGATCTGAAGTTTCAAAGGGAGGAAACTTTGGATTCAAAGGGCAGGCCGAGGAAATGAAAACAGAGGGGGTTCGAATGACACCAGAGCCCCCTGCTGGCTACAAGGAAAGACTGGCCCCGAAGTACCCTACTGCTTTCCAACGCTCCCGGGTCTGCACAGCACAATGCCTGATGGACAGCAGGGATTCATGGAAGCAGTTCTGAAGGAAGGAGTCCAGTCTTTGCTATGCCGGGATATTTTCTCCAATTCCTGAATTCAACAAGTTCAGTCATCTGCCTTATTGCAGTGTCCAATTTTTTTCCCTATTGTTTCAAGCTTTAAACAAAGGCAGAGGGATGAGAGAACCATGTAGATAAAGGATCTGTGGTTTTAACTCGGCAGCGTGGCTCCTAGCCCTAGAAACAGACATGTATTTTGTAGCTTACAGTGACTCTCTGAAATAATTCTGTCCATCTGCAGGGCAACATGTGTGAAAGTAGTTGGCATTAGGTTTCAGTACAGCCATGTAAGTTCACAAACCGTACGGCTATTAATACTCCAAGGCATCCTCTCCTGCTGGGAGGGGTTAAACACTAGAGCATTAACATGTCATGCCACTTGTGCTTCCAGATTTGTAGCAACTGTGCAAGCAGCCTGTACTAGGGACTGCAGTGTCCCTTTTTTAAGGGACAATGGCCACATCTCAGTTCTCCTGCTCCTTTTCTGCCAGCAGCTAGCTAGGTACTACCCTGCCCTCAATAACTTGGAGAGCGCCCCTCAGTCCAAACCTCCTTGTCACTAGCAGTGTACAATATCCATTAACGTGTAACCGAGGCATTATAATCCAATAAACCCTGGCACGAAGAACCTGTGTATGCTTGGTTAGGAGCGGTTATTCTCGACTGTCCAAATGGGACACTTGACTTTTGTGGCCAATTTTTAAAATGTCCTGGTTTTGGAATCTTTATCACTAGGTTCAAATACATTTAAAACTCACAGGAACACACACACACACACACACACACACACACACACACACACACACACACCCCCACCCCCACCACCACCGCAAATCAGAAACTTATCATACTATAAGTATCATATGCATCCGAAGAAGTGGGCTGTAGTCCACGAAAGCTTATGCTCTAATAAATTTGTTAGTCTCTAAGGTGCCACAAGTACTCCTGTTCTTCTTTTTGCGGATACAGACTAACACGGCTGTTACTCTGAAACTTATCATACTAGTTCTCCCCAGCCATTCGCAAATATGCATCTAGCCAAGAAAACAAGAGACATTGGCCATCTGGAGACAGCCAAGTCAATTTGACTGGCATTTTCTCTCCTCATGTGGCTCTCAGGGAAAAGCGGCCTGGTCTACACTTAAGCATTGGGTCAACATACCTACAGCGCTCAGGGATGTGAAAAATTCACACCCTGTAGCACCGTTACTATGCCAGCCTAAACACCGGCATAGATGCAGCTAGTTCAACAGAAGAATGCTTCCATCAACCCAGCTACTGGAGCTCTGGGAAGCGGAGATCCTACAGCGATGGAAAAAACCCTTCCGTCACTGTAGGAAGCGTCTCTGTGGCATCATTACTGTGCCAATGTAGCACCCATAGCATAGACATGGCCTAATACTATGTCCCTCCATAATACTTTTCATAAGAGTGTCTCAAAATGATTTCTGTACATTATTTTTCGATACCCTCTAAGAGGTTTCTATAAAGGTGAAGAGATTTGCCCAAGACCATACACGGAGTCTGTGGCAGAGCCAGGAATAGGCCCTAGGGATCCTGGAACTATTTAACTACCTTTCTTCTGTAGAGACTACTTCCGACCTTTCTTCTAATGGTCTACATGGAGGACAGCAGACCGGATGTTTCAAAAGACTGCCTGTAGGGACTCACCAGCACAGTGATTTAACGCACTGCCTCTCACTTATGTTGGCCCTGTTTCATAACCCAAACGCAGTCACCAGTAAAAAGGAGGGTTTTCTTTTGTTTCAGTTGTTTTGGTTTTGTTTCATTTTGGTGGGGCCTCATCTCAATCTCTTCCACAGCACAAAACTATGAAACTACTTGCAACCGTCAATCAAGAGTAACAGTCACCACTCATAAGGTTCATGACAAGTATACGAGATTGGGCTCCCGCTCAGGAGGGCGGGGCTTGGACAAAACTGCCTGCAAGCCTGCAGCTGGAACCATACTGTAGGTCAGGGCTGAGATGCATTGGCAGAGCTGTAGAGAAATGCCTATGCACTATACACACCGCAGAGCTGTTGATCCTTCCCTGTCATGACCACTAAACCACTTTCTCCAGATTAAATACACGTTTTTCAATCAATAACTGCACTAGCGTCCTACACAGCACCAAGGCTGCAGCAAGCACATGGCGGAATGTGATCACAGGTCAGGCACGTTGCCTCCATATATTTGAATTCAGCGATTACAAGGGGCACATCATTATGCTGGGTGAATCAGTAGTAAGAACAACATTAGCCATGCAGACACACGGACAGTGACAAACAGGATAGTAAATAGTTGAGAATGTGTCTCCTTATCCATCCCACTCAATGGTTGCACTTGCGGAAAAAGGTCAGGAATAAAAACCTAGCATTTTACCCTTTAAACTCCGATTCAGCAAAGCACTTAAGCACATTCTAAAAATCTCACTGAAGACAGTAAGTGCTTTGCTGACTAGGAATGAAAAAGCAGACGCTCAGGTGGCTTCCTGAATCAGGGCCTTAACACAAAAAGTGTGATGAAACCACAGGCGCAATCTAGAATCCTGCCATCCCAGTGTATAGCTAGGAAAGGATGTTCTAACGTGTTCAAACACCAACTCTTCCTCAGCTGCGTAAGCCAAGAGGAAGAGGGAGGGAGTGGGAGGGGGGGAAAAAACACCGTGCAAAGCCCTTCTCAAACCACCCCAACAATTTCCCGGCTCTGGTGAGACTCCCGCCACCTATTAGGGAGTGTGAGAGGATGACAGATTACTGAATCTTTAGATTAATTGCTCTGCAAAGTGAGATGGTCGTGTTTGGCGCCCGACGTCAGCACATCCCATCAATCTCCGCAGCGGAGTGCTACTGTCGGGAGGTTAATCCCCTCCCCTCTCTCTTCTCCAGGCAGGGAGTTCATTTCCACTTCATTACTTCACAATGTAGTGAACCGATGAGTGTCTTACTTACCAGCTATGCTACACAGACACACTGCATTATTTACTACACAGACAGCAGTACCATACACAGACACAGTGCTCTCACGGGGTGCCCACACTTTGCTGAACCGAGAGCTGAACCAGCAGTCTGATGGGGGCTCAAAGGCTGCACATAATCTGCATAGAGCACAGCAAATTATGCCCATCCTTTTCTCTTTAATGCAGAGGGGGCCTGAAGGGAGGAGAGGCCCCACCCCAGCATGCAATGCTCCATCTTGTTCAATCCTTGAGGGGGCCATTTAGGGATCTGGGGCAAAAATCCATCTGGGGATTGTTCCTGCGTTGAGCAGGGGGTTGGACTAGATGACCTCCTGAGGTCCCTTCCAACTCTGACAGAATCATAGACTATCTACCCATATTTAAAAACGGGCCCAAATAAAGCTCCTGGGCAACATACTGAACAGTCCTGCGCTGGCAGGATGATGCACAAGATGACCCAAAGAGGTCTAATTTCTGAACTCCCTCACTCTCCTTCTTGATTAAGGGACCTTCCCCATTTTAGGTTCTCAACTTTCCACCTAAAGTAAGCGTCACTGATTGCAGAAATACCGAATGATTTAACTAATGTTGCAGAATACATTTTACTGTCACCGATTTGATAACCACATTCACCTGTGAACTTCTGGTACCACCCACTGCTACAAGTTATCCCTAAAATCTTTTCCCCAGTTTATTTACTCTGTGCCTTTGAAAGGACTTTGCCTATAGTCAGTTTCATTGCTCTGTTGAAAGTCAGGGGAATTGCTGTGTGGTTCACTAACATGAGACATTGCTCTCAGGACCCTGTATGGAGATGTTACTATTAAGAACAGGAGCAAAGCTGAAACCAAAGAGGCCCCAGGCGGGCATGTGTACACAGAAAGCTGTGACCGGGGAAAACGGCCGGGCCAACCACGTTTAGGATGGTTTTCTCAAGCCTACCCACTCTCTTCTGTAGGAAAGACACTTATAAATATCAGCAGAGGAGAAAAAACATTAACGTGTTTTAGAATCATAGAAATGTAGAACTGGAAGGGACCTCGAGCGGCCATCAAATACAACCCCCAGCACTGAGACAGGATCATGTAAACCAAGACCATCCCTGCCAGATGTTTGTCTAACCTGTTCTTAAAACCCTCCAATGACAGGATTTGTACATAGTTATACAGAATCACAGTGGAAGTGATTTTTTAAAATTGAGGGCATTTGATTCTATCAGAATTTAATCCCATGCTTTTAAAGTCACAGTATCCTTCAGAGAGAGCTTTACTCCAGATGTGTGTCCTTGAGGGGAAGGGACTGTGCCTCCCATTCCCATGTTGTTCTTCCCTTACATTTCATCATTGCTCTGCAGTCCCCCTTCAGCACAAGGTGTAGAAGGGTAACAAAGAACAGGGCTCTTTCCAGCAGCATCATTACTGCTGTGTAATTACAGAAACCGAAAGCAAGATGTCTGTGCATCCAGGTTTATCTACACTATCCCTGTATGCCATTGATTGGCGTGTGGGAATTGCAGCATGAAACTGTATTTGTTTGGCTAAGAGACAAATTTAGATAGAAGCCGGAACAATGCCAGCCCTTCACTAGCCAGCTAACTTGGTAAAAGCCACTAAATATCCCAGCATACAGATAGCAGCTTGCCATCTGAATGCAAGGCTCTGTAGCTGTGAGGAGACACAGCAATGAAGTACCCGACTGACTAGCATGTGTACACTTAAACAGTAGATCCTTTTCCTGAGTTTGTTCTTCAACCACTGAAGATACCTATTTCAGATTCTGGCAGGGGTTTTCTGGCTCCTTCTCTTCTGCCTGATCTAGTGATCAAACCAGAAATACCTAAACCCAGAGACAACAGAAAGAAGGGAGTGAAAAATTTAAATGTCACCTTTTGGACTGTGGAGATTCAGAACGTTGGGCTTGCTTTAAGAAAGTCATAAAATAAGAATTATGAGTGACCCCCATTGGACTATTAGGAATCAGTTCAGCAGAATTCAGTGTATTATGCAAAATGTAACAAACCCCAAAATAAACAGTCTAATTTTAATACAAAGATCAGATATACCAGGGCAGAAGCTAATTATGGGAGCACTGTAAACAGGGTTTACTCAGAAAGGTTTTCAACACATCTGCAGCAGCTTTGGAGGCATGTGGCTCACACAACTACTACCACGCATAGTAGCTTTATGCAACAAGCCGCGTTAACCGTAAAAGCAATAAAACTATGTTTAAAATAAAACCCCACTCCACCACACTGCCCAAATCTGTCAGTGTGACCTTACAGCTATTTAAACACCAACAAAGGGTCAGACAGGCACTGGCCAACCCAGGAACATGTTCTCAGCTTACCAGAAGCAGAAGGTTGCACCTGATTTGCATTGAAAGGAAGACAGACTACGAGTACCAACATGCCGTGCTCCACTTTGACTTCCAAGTACACTGCTCAAATCAAGGTGGAGTGTTACTTGCTGGGACCTTTATGTTAGAGATGGGGGCAGCCACACACATTTCAAAGTCATGGGTTAAAGTGGCATACACAATATTGTTTGTTATTACTGCTGTTAAACCCCTTGCACACAGGCTCACAACATTTGGGATGGTTATAGCCACTATTTCTTGTCTGCATACATAAGTCTAAGTTTTAAAACACTGACCTTTCTCCACCTCATCCCATTTAAACAACTGTAATAGTTCCAGAAAATAAGCTTGTTTTGGTGAGGGCAGGGGAGGAAGAGGGAGCAAGTTACTTACAGCAACTGATTTCATTGCTGCTTTCCATCTCCATTTCCTCATGAGTCCCAGATCTTAAAGCACAAGTAAAAATAATGTCGGTTAGAACAGTTTCAGAGTAACAGCCGTGTTAGTCTGTATCCGCAAAAAGAAGAACAGGAGTACTTGTGGCACCTTAGAGACTAACAAATTTATTAGAGCATAAGCTTTCGTGGACTACAGCCCACTTCTTCGGATGCATATAGAATGGAACATATATTGAGGATATATATATACACACATACAGAGAGCATGAACAGGTGGGAGTTGTCTTACCAACTCTGAGAGGCCAATTAATTAAGAGAAAAAAAACTTTTGAAGTGATAATCAAGCTAGCCGAGTACAGACAGTGTCTCCCCTTGTAAGTACTCTCACACTTCTTATCACACTGTGTATATATATCTCCTCATTATATGTTCCATTCTATATGCATCCGAAGAAGTGGGCTGTAGTCCACGAAAGCTTATGCTCTAATAAATTTGTTAGTCTCTAAGGTGCCACAAGTACTTCTGTTCTTCTTTTTGGTTAGAACAGTGGTTCTCAACCAGGGATACGTGTACCCCTGGGAGTACTCAGAGAGTCTCCATGGGGTACATCAGCTCATCAAGATATCTGCCTCGTTTTACAACAAGCTACATAAAAAGCACTAGTGAAGTCAGTACAAACTAACATTTCATACAATGACTGGTTTATACGGCTCTATATACTACACACTGAAATGTAAGTACAATATTTATATTCCAATTGATTTATTTTAGAATTCGATGGTAAAAATAAGAAGTATTTTTATATCTGGTTTTGTAAGCAAGCAGTTTTTAAGTGAGCTGAAACTGGGGGTACAGAAGAGAAATCAGACTTCTGAAAGAGGTACAGTAGTCTGGAAAGACTGAGAGCCACTGGGTTAGAACATCTCAAAAGAAAAAGTGAAACCGGTTAGTCGCAATGTCCTAAAACGTACTGCTGATGGGCAAAAGGCCATGGGTTTTTGGCTAGGCCATTATTCCTTGCTAAACATGTTTATATTTTGCTGTTTCTTTTAGTCCTCGTTTAATTTACCTACAGCCCTTTTCTGAGGAACCTCCTCTCTGTGGCCGCAAGCATGTTTTACAAGGCATACACCAGGCCCTAGCAAAAATACAGGCATGTTATGCCCCCTAGAGGGCATTTTAGGGGATTGACTGAAGCTGCTGTTACACACTGATCAGGGAACATCTATACCAGAGGAAGGCACAATACAGCTTCAATGCCAGAGGAACTGCTCCACGCTTGAACTCCAGTATTTAATCATTTCACTGCTGAAGTGGAGATGGCAAGACAGAGGAGAAAAGTGCCACGTGCCATTCACTGCCACAGACTGCAGACTCCTCCCCACCCCCGGAATACATTTAAAAGGTAAAAAAGAAATAGGGAATTTGCAACAACAACAAAAAATACTATTCAGCTTAATAAAGAATTGAGTTTCCTGCCTGGAACAGGCTGTGTGAAAATATCATGCAGTTGGTACATGTTTCCACAGCTTAACTACATTCCCAGTCAGGAGATATAATTAGTCAATTAAGGCCTGATCCAGAGCTAACTGAAATCACTGGAAGGACTTGTGACAGGTTGGATCACAGAAACCCCTTGGGAGCTGCCACCCTATGTGCAAAGACTACCCCTGCTTCTGTTTTTCCTGCCAGCTCAGGACTCCAGCACCCTGTCTTGTTGAGCCAGACACTCCCGTCTGCTTCAACACAGACCCAGGGTCTGAATGACTTGTCCCAAAGCTGCAGGTTTACCTGAAAACAGCTCACAGAAGTGTGCTTGTCTTTAGCACTCAGATGCCCAACTCCCAATGGGGTCTAAACCCAAATAAATCCGTTTTACCCTGCATAAAGCTTATGCAGGGCAAACCCAGAAATTGTTCGCCCTCTATAACACGAATAGAGAGATATGCACAGTTGTTTGCTCCCCCAGGTATTAATACATACTCTGAGTAAATTACTAAATAAAAAGTGATTTTATTAAATACAGAAAATAGGATTTAAGTGGTTCCAAGTAGTAACAGACAGAACAAAGTAAGTCACCAAGCAAAATAAAATAAAATGTGCAAATCTATGTCTAATCAAACTAAATACAGATACGTTCCTCACCAGTTCCAGAATGCTCCCTTTTACAGGCTAATCTCCTTTTAGCCTGGGTCCAGCAATCACTCACACCCCCTGTAGTTACTGTCCTTTGTTTCAGTTTCCTTCCAGTATCCTGGGGGGGTGTGTGTGTGGAGAGGCTCCTTCTTTAGCCAGCTGAAGACAAAAATGGAGGGGTCTCCCACGGGTTTAAATAGACTCTCTCTCGTGGGTGGAGACCCCCTTCCTTCCTCCTATGCAAAGTCCAGCTCCAAGATGGAGTTCTGGAGTCACCTGGGCAAGTCACATGTCCCTGCATGACTCAGTCTTTACAGGCTGAAGCCATTGTCCACATGGTATCTTGCATGTCTCCAGGAAGACTTCTTACGTGGATTGGTATCAGAGGGGTAGCCATGTTAGTCTGAATCTGTAAAAAGCAACAGAGGGTCCTGTGGCACCTTTAAGACTAACAGAAGTATTGGGAGAAAAGCTTTCGTGGGTAAGAACCTCACTTCTTGCATCTGAAGAAGTGAGGTTCTTACCCACGAAAGCTTATGCTCCCAATACATCTGTTAGTCTTAAAGGTGCCACAGGACCTTCTGTTGCTTTTTATGTGGATTGGAGCATTCCAAGACGCATTGTTCTCTAAGTGTTTCCTGATCAGGTACTTAACCTGGCGAATTCCTTCCTAAAGAAGAACAGGAGTACTTGTGGCACCTTAGAGACTAACATGGCTGCTACTCTGAAACCTTCCTAAAGAAGCTGACCAAATGCCTCCCAAAGCTTACTTAGAAACCAAGCCAGCATACAGCCCATATTCTTAACCTCAAGTAGAAAATGATCTATATGTACAAATAGGATGAATAGATATAGTAGACCATAACCTTTACGGAGATATGTTACATGGCACAGGCAGCACAGAACATATTCCAGTTATGTCCTACATACATTTATAAGCACCCCCTCCCCATAAAGCCTTATGGAGTACACTGTCACAGGACTCCCATTGATTTCAAGAGGCTTTGATCCAGGGCCTTGATGAAGTTACTGGGACATTTCTTGTGATCAATTCGGATACCAGCACACTGTTTTTGCACCAACCCAATCCCAAAATGCTTTGAGTTAAAGAAGAAAGCTACATTTAAAAGGAAAAACTGATGAGGAGGGAAAGAGAAATTAAGAGCCAAAGGAGAAGAGATTCTTGCAGCTGAGACCTGAAAACAGATGGAAAATCAATGAGGCAGAGACGTAACATACACAGAGGCTTCTCCTGACTGAAGGAGCTGCCAAGGTGAAGGCTCTTGTCCCCATAGTGAGAAGGAATAGAGCACCAGTTAATGCTAAACGGCCGAGAGAGAAGGGGTGTGAGGCAGACTGGAGCAGGTCCATGGAGGGCTATGAAAAACAAGGATGGTAATTTCGGATCCTGCAAAGGATAGGAGTCAGCGAGAGTGCTGGAGGACTGGGGTGATATGGTGGCTTCTCTTTGGGCATGTCAGCCTGTAAGGGGCAGCACTCTGCACAGACAGTCTGAAGAGACAAAGAAGTTGCAATAATTACCTTTCCCTTCTGACTGTCTCAAACACACCCACTTACAATGGCACTTGGGGAAGGTTAGGAATACTCCGCTTCCCAAATGACTGGATGGACTGAGGGCATCTTAGTGCATTTAGTCCTACACACAAAGCTGCATGTGTCCTTTGTGCTTAGCTCGGGGAGGCTAGGGGGAGGTACATACAGATAAGATTGGCTTTAGTTAATCACAGGCTTACTAGAATACTGGTTTCTTAACCAAGTGTGGCTGATCGGACACCTGGATTTTTGCAGCCCTTTTGCATTCCCTGGAGTAGAAAGAAAAACATTTGTTTGCTTCCCCACAAGCTGCAGCCTGTCACAAGCTGCCATGCTAAGCAGCGAGATCACTTACAGATGGACTGTCACGCTAGCAGAGCACCCACCTCAATCCCAAACCATACAGAGCATTTCCTGGAGCCACAGGCTGGGAAAAAGCAGCAAAAGGGACACAAAAAGAGATGTCATGTTTTTAAATCCCCTTTGCTTTGCTAAAACCAAGGTAATCCAGAGCGGTTATAAATTATGACAAGAAACATTGTGGGAGGGATATTCAATGTCATGTTTCAGGGCTTCAAACCTATCGAACTACTGGAGACCAGAAAAAAACCGAATGTTGGGGAGTAGATTACCCCACATCTGCCTATTGGAGTTTCTTACACATTCCTCTCAAGCATGTGGTGCTGGCCACTGTCAGAGACAGGATCCTGCAGAGATGAAACGGAGGTCTGATCTAGTCTGGCAGTTCCTATGTTCCACAGATGAAGGATCAAAAGGAAACAGAGCTACAGGCCAGGCCGACAGTCTAGCAGCACCTCTGGACAAAATCCAAATTCTGGTCCCAAGCTCTCCAGGCTAGAAGTGTTCTAGAGAGAGCATGTTTAAGCCAAGCAGATGCGCCTGTTCACCAGGATTACTCCGACCCCCCTCCTCTTTGGTTAAGTAACCTATCCAAGTCCTTAGGCCCCCCGCCACTTTCCTTCATCACCTCAATGCGATTCAGGTCCCTTTGAGCCTGGACGCATGTACTACATCGAAGCACAGAGAAATCCTATGTTTTGGAGGAAAGATACTTCAAACCCCAAATGCTGATGGAAATCACACTGTTGAACACGTCAGAATCATCTCCGCCTGTGTCAGTAATGATGGTACTGCTCTTCTGCAATATGGCCACTATAGTTTCCATGTAGGAAACTACAGACCGCTGCAGCCAGAGGGCCTCATTCAACGTCCACTGAAGTCAATGGAAAGTCCCTCATTAATTGCAAAGTGCTCTGGATCAGGCCCACGGAGAAGTTGAAACTTACAGGTATTAGTGGTATTTGGATATCTGTCCTTTTAATATTAGATAAATATACATTTAGGAAACGTCTACACCGTCTACATTGCAAAGACAGTGGTAAGTAAGAACTGTATGTCCTGCGGCAGACAAACCCTGGCAGAGAGTTGTCAAGTAGGCCCTTGCATTGGGCGTGTAGAAGGAAAAGGCATCTGTTTGGTGCATTTCTTCCAGCCCTAAGTGTAAGTGACTGATTGAAAAGTGGTGCTGAGGAAAATGTGAGGGGAGTGAATCTAGTGGCAAGAGTCAGAGACTGGGAAACAAGATGCCTGGATTCTATTCCCAGTTCTGTCACCAGCTATTGATCTAGGTGTTTATATTGCACTCATCAGCCTGATATCATAGAATCATAGAAGATCAGGGTTGGAAGGGACCTCAAGAGGTCATCTAGTCCAACCCCCTGCTCAAAGCAGGACCAATTCCCAACTAAATCATCCCAGCCAGGGCTTTGTCAAGCCGGGCCTTAAAAACCTCCAAGGAAGGAGACTCCACCACCTCCCTAGGTAACCCATTCCAGTGCTTCACCACCCTCCTAGTGAAATAGTTTTTCCTAATATCCAACCTGGACCTCCCCCACTGCAACTTGAGACCATTGCTCCTTGTTCTGTCATCTGCCACCGCTGAGAACAGCCGAGCTCCATCCTCTTTGGAACCCCCCTTCAGGTAGTTGAAGGCTGCTATCAAATCCCCCCTCATTCTTCTCTTCTGGAGACTAAACAATCCCAGTTCCCTCAGCCTCTCCTCATAAGTCATGTGCTCCAGACCCCTAATCATTTTTGTTGCCCTCCGTTGGACTCTTTCCAATTTTTCCACATCCTTCTTGTAGTGTGGGGCCCAAAACTGGACACAGTATTCCAGATGAGGCCTCACCAATGTCGAATAATGTCGATATCTGAGTGCCTTGCACATTATGACTTACTGGGTGATGTAAGGCAAGTCATTTAGTTTTTCTTTATGGTGCCTCAGTTTCTACATCTATACAATGGAGGAAGTACTTGCCTGACTCAAAAGGAAGGCTTAACGTGGGTCTCTAGATGCTACCTGTCAGCCATGAAGTGGCTGCAAAGAAGCGAGCAGTGACCCTTAACCTAATCCCCCAAACAAATCCACCACACCACAAAAAAAGGCTGCTTTAACACTAAGGGCTGGTCTACACTTTGGGGGGGGGGGGGGGGGGGGAGTGTCGATGTAAGATACGCAACTTCAGCTACGGGAATAGTGTAGCTGAAGTCGACGTATCTTATTTCGACTTACCTCGGGTCCTCACGGCACAGGATTGACGGCCGCGGCTCCCCCGTCAATTCCGCTACCACCGCTCGCCCTGGTGGAGTTCCGGAATTGACGGTGAGCACGTTCGGGGATCGATATATCGCTTCTAGATGAGACACGATATATCGATCCCCGATAGATCGATTACTACCTGCCAATTCGGCGGGTAGTCTGGACATACCCTAACTGGCAGCTAACTCCCTCAAAGGAGACATTCCATTATCTGTTTATTAGAATGAACTCACACAGAAAAATGATAAAAGACAAACACCTTATCACTCATGAGCGAACACCTGTCACAGAACAATCACTCTATATCTGACCACTCAGGAAACCTGCACAACACCTTCAGAAGATGAGCCTGGGGACGCAAACTCCTAATTCTGCTAGACACCAAACATTATGTACTTAATAAAGACACTAGATTTATGGCTCATTATAACAATCTGTAATCCACTAATCCTCCTTTGTCCTATGATCCTAGCTAAATATGTTAACAATCCACTTCACCTTGAATGGTCTCTTGCAGCATGTTAATTCCTTATCTGTTCCACCTTGCCTTCAGCTGAGGGCTCATCTACACTTCAAATGTTGCAGCTGTAGTACTTCAGTGAAGACACTACCCCTGCCCAGGAGGGCTTTGCCTTTCAGCGTAGGTACTCCACTTCCCCAAGACGCAGTAGCGACACTGATGGGAGAATTCTCAACCTAGCGCAGTTCTGCATGAGGGATTAGGTCGGTCTAGCTGCATCTCTCGGGGGGGTGGATTTTTCACACCCCGAAGCGATGCAGCTATACCAAAGTAAATTCCTAGTGTACATCAGGCCTGAGTATCTTTTCCAGAGCTGAAGAGCTCTGTGTAAGCTCAAAAGCTTGTGTCTCTCACCAACAGAAGCTGGTCCAATAGAAGATATTACCTCACCCACCTTGTCTCTCTCTTAGGAGTTTGAAAAGTTCCTGCGCTAAGGACAGAAGTTAAGCACTTGCACGGCCTGAACCTCAGGGAAAGCTGTGCGACGTGGAGATCTGTTACAGTGGGCACAGCAGAGAACAGCCCTGCACCGGTAACGAGCATGGGCTGAATGGGACATTAGAGGACTTTCTCCATCTCGGATTCCTATGAATCCATGAAGAAAAGTGAGCCACAGTACGAGCCCAGCTGAGACAGGATTGTACCCATCCATGTTTCATGGAGGTTACAGTGAAAGGAAAAGAAAGGCACTGCAGAACACTTTCATATTTCTCACGACACAGCCACTCAGTTACTTCTATGGCTAAGTGTCCTTCAAACCATATAATAGGATTGATACGCAGGACAGTTCGTGACAGTAGGGTACACACAGAGGGACTAGTCAATAATAAAGTGGACATGCAGCTATTAAAACAAAACAAAATTACCAAGTGAAGCTGGCAGACAAACTCATTTTTAAGGCAACATGATTCCCTGCTGTTCTCAAGAGCCCCAAACCCGAAGACACAAAACAGCAACCCTGTATGCGATTGGGTGCTTTCTAATTTATGGTAATTGCATCTGACGAGACATTTTCATGTGCAAATTCCATCAATTCTATGCACTCAAACCAAATCTTAAAATTGGAAAGGCACCTGTGTACAGAGGGAGAATCTCACGGAGGCTAAGGCAAGGAGGCCAAGCCAGGGCCAGCATGCCTGTCATGAATGGGATGCCACGCCGGATGCTTCTGAAGGGGCTTTGGCTCTCTTGAGCCAAAAGGGGTAAAGATAGCTCTTGCACACCAGAATAAACCTGCAGCTAAGGTTTCTCTTTCAACGCTGTGCTTTCTCCCCTCTCTTTTCCCCAGATAAACCCACCTTGGGTTTTTGGCTTGTAGCACAGAAATGGAAAGTTTGAAAAGCAAATTGCAAAGGGGATAGGGTTACTCAGAGATCGGGGAGGGAGCAATGGCCTGCTCACAGCTGCCATTCTCTAGCTTTCTCACAGGCAGTTAATTGGTAATTTTCATCACTCTTGCTGTAAACATTTGCTGTTTTATATGGACACAAGAAATGGGAAAAGGAAGAGACAGAAAAGTAGACAGCCTGCGCAGATGCTTTTACTTAGGGTTTTAGCTCAAATGTTTTTAAGATTCAGAGAAGTCACCTTCCCAGAAGTAACATCTAACAGCCCATCATCATCCAAAACACCTCCCTAAGAACCAGGAGTTCTGGACATTCCTCAGTTATTTTCCACTAGCCCATTCAACAAACTAATTCATTGATCACAGCTGGACAGGCTTGAATATTTCCCAACAAACTGAGCCGGTGCTTGATACACACCTTACCAGCTAAGTACTTGCAATTACACACAACAATCCACACTCTGTTCTATCATACTGGCTAAGTCAAGTGGGTCAAACCGCAGTATTTGGACTTCGCTTCAGGAAGTGGCTGGAGTCACTTCCAGGAGGAAAAGCAAAGAAACTTTCAGTGGTTTCTCTGATGACTGTGAATTAAAGGCTGAATAAGACCCAAGTTAGCAGTAACCAGAGAGAATGGTGCTTTCAAAGGACAATGAAGTCACTGAGGGGCAAAGCAATGCTAGGTTTGGTTCTGAATTTCTTGTGAACCCAAAACTCCCAACAAAATCAACAGCCCGCTCAGTGGGAAACAGGCTCTTTACTCCACTATGGAGAGTAGTTTTTTGTTTGACTGGATGGTTGGTTTTCTATAGACAGTTGTTCTACCACATAATAAAACTGACAAAGAGAGTCCACAATATCTATCCTCTGTAGAAAGCGCCCGACTCTTTGAATACAACCTGCAAATACACACAAGTCAGTGTTCATTATCTACGCGGTTGCACATTTTTTTGGTTTGAGCATTTAAGAAACTAACCTCACCCTAAACAAAAGGTGAAATTAAAGCCAGAGAGAGCAGAGTTTTAAAGCCCAGGATTGCAAGCCAGGAATTCAAGTTCTAATTCTGGCTCTACCCTGACTCCATGCTTGACCGCAAGTAACCTCTCTGCCTCGGTTCCCCCCACCTGTAAAATGAGGATGAAAACACTCACCTATTTGGTAAAATATACCTCTTGATTAAAGGCTTAATAAAGTAGCAGTGCCTTAACACAAATGTAGCTTCTTAATTGATACATGTATATGAAAAACTATATTAAGGTTATCTATGTGATTGTATCCTTCACCCCCTACCCTTCGGATCTCACTTGCCACGTTAGATTGTCAACTCTTCACAGCAAGGACTGTATCCTACTTTGTGTTCATACAGCACCAACACAATGGGGGTCCAACCCTAACTGCAGGTACTTAATGTTAAGCTTCTAAAAATCCATACTTAGGCACCTAATAAGTGATCTGATTTTCTCAAGTACCCAGAAGTTTACACGCAAGTCAGTCAATGTAGATTTTACGAAAACCCCACTGGAAGTGTCATCTGTTATTTCTATATGCGCTTTATCTTTGCTGAACAACATGACGGTTGTGTGCAACAGATTCTGTCTCCTTCACACCCATCCTGCTGCTGTTGCTTGGTTCATTCAGAGATTTCAAGATCGAGCATAGGACTCATTACAATTCAGCCCCATGGAAGAGACCGCAAGTGACAAGACATTTATAAGAATAGTGGCCAGAGACCCTGACCAGAACTGGGACCCCATAGTACTAAACACTGAACCCATAATAAGAGAGATTTCCTGTTCTGAAAAGCTTACAATCAAAACAGAGAAAAAAGACGGGGGAGCAGAGAGGGGGGGAAGGGAAGGGATCAGACATATCAGCAGAGTGAATCTACAAATGTTCTTTTAGTTCAACAAGTTTTTTTTTCCTGTTTATTCTAATTTGGGGGTGAGTTTTTGTTGTTGTTTATATTATACATATGTGCTTTAGTGCATGATAGGGCAGGGGTGGGATGCATGGAACCGTGGCCTCATTGGTTAGGTCTTCACTGCAGCTGGGAGCAAGCTTCCCGGCGTGGGTAACAGACCCATGCTATCAGGGCTTCAACGGGCATGCCTAAAACAGCTGCATGGGTGCTGCTGCTCGGGCAGGTGCAGGAACGACACGACAGCGGCAGTTCCCCCAATACCGCAGGTGTGTAGATGATACCTGGAGAGATTCAGTGTGAAAGTGCTTTTTACCCCAAAGGATCCCTGAACGCTTTGTAAACGACCGAGGGGGGAAAGCAGCAGCTATTCAACAGCACCAATTGCATGGGACAACAGTTAGTAGGCCCGTTTGTTCTGAGGAGACATTCTGTGAGTTTGCCACAGATTTTTGGAACTAACCAACCAAACGCTGGAACACTTCACAGAACAAGTTAGCTGAGGCACTTACAGGGTTGCCACCTACAAGGCCCAGAAAACCCGGTCACTGGCCGACACCACCACCCCAAAAAAATAGGCACTGGCCACCCCCCGCCCAGCAAAAGTGGTTCCAGTACCAACTCTAACTGCTACAATATTTTAGAGAACCATGTTACACCAAAATAACAGTGCAATGTGTTATTGTGTTATTTTTCTTTCCTTACCTGGACAGCAGAGGTGTGAATTTAGAGCGTTCTAATGTGTACCAAGTGAAAAAACAAACAGCACATTAAGTCTTTTAACCAGCAAGATAATACAAAACCCAGCCGGGCCAGTTAAAAACCAGGCAGGCAGCAACCCTACGGTGAGGAAAGCTTCTATCTCTAGAACTTGTATGGCCCTTATTACAATTGTACCTGAGCGCCTCATAATTAATGTCTTTATCCTCCTCACACTGCTATGAACTCTGCAAGAGCTGTTATCCCCATGTTAGAGATGGAGAACTGAGGTGCCTAGTAGGATTTATGAAAGCGCCTAGGTGCCTAACTCCCACTGATTTCAACCTTTCAAAATCTGGCCCCACGTGACTTGCCCATGGTCACACAGACTTCTGTGGCTGAGCAAGGAATTAAATCTGGCTCTCCCAAATGCCAGGCTGGCATCCTAATCACTGGAACATCCATCCTTTCCCTGCGGTGGCTGCCAGTCTCCCCCTTGTTCTGTGGATAAGCAGACTACTTTAATCTCCGGTGCTGCTACCCCCGCACCTTTTGGCAGCACGACATCATTTGGTCTACTTAATAAGTAAATAGCAATAACAACTCAGAGAAGATCTCCGAGAGCATAACAAAGGCGGGTGCTCGTTATCTCCACATTTAGATGGAGTTCTTCTGGGCAGGAACCATGGCCACATGTAGTTTTGTGAAGCTCCTAGCACCGTTGAAGCAATACTGCCTATATCATTTACAGTTGAGGCTTCAAGGGGCAATGTGACACACAAAGTTACACACTGAGCAAGTGGCAGAACTGGATTAACAACCCACTTCTCCTGACTCCTAGCCCCGTGTTCAGTGCAAAGCAAACTGTAACCTTAATAGTGTTTCTGACACAGTCCCCAATGAGGCACCAAACAAATGCAGAAGTAGGTACGGGCCCTGGCCCAAGAAGTAGACACTCTACAGCGCCAGGAGTTACACATTACTAACCAGCAGCTCATTACACCGCACACGAGAGAAGATACTTTTTCCACTCTGCAGTACCTGCAGGGCCTCGTTCATGTCAATGTCACTTGAAGTCAAGGCAGAAATAAGACCCTTGAAAGTTACGTTTATTACTTTCCTTTTTAGGCACAAAATAGTAACAGTTTTACAAGAGAGTGGTTGTTTTACAGACCCCCTAACAACTATGGTATAACAGCCAGTTCCATTTGTTTCAAGGGGCAAATGTTTCCAGGGAGGAGTTAAAAGGTGGACAGAATGGTGAATGAGGGCAAAAAGCATCCTAGAACAAATGAAGACAATGACCTCCACTAAAAAGGGGTAAATACTCCTGTCACAAAACATGACACTCTGTCCCATAATGCCGCTTAGCAGCAAATCCCACAAGCAGAATTTGGGGAAAAGCAGAAGGACCTAATCCACAGGAAGGAAATGCTCATATAAGGAACAGAAGGGAAGATATTACATGAACACAATTCTATGTTCACTAAGCTTTCAATGCGGCATACTTAGGCATTCTATATTAAAAGGACCCTGAGCTGCTTGGCTATTCAGTGGGACAAAGGCAGGAAAAACCCAAGTGTGAACAACTGTCACTCTGGAAGTGGAGCCCAACTACTGTAATCAGAGTTAGATCTGAACCAAAATCCTGGCTGTAAACACCCTCCAACTCTGAAGAAGACTGAAGAGATCTGGATCCAAACTTTGCAGGTTGGAAACAACTCTCGTGCCTTGAGGGGGGTGAGGAAGGTAAGAGGAATGAGCGGTGATGGTCTTCTGTGTGGATACATCTCCCCACATTTACTAATAAGTTATCAGGTCCAGCATGGAACCTTGTTCCTCCATAAACCAAAAATTCTCACGATCCAAATATGAACAAAAAGATACTGGATCTCCAAGTGAACAAAACTCCAAGCCTTAAACACAGTGCGAAAGTCCAACAAGTGAAATCTCATATTGGTTCTGTCCCTCAGCTCTCGATATATTTTATAACAGAAGAACTCGAATGGAGAACCTAGCCAGTTCCTGGGATGAAGTGCCCTGCTCCTTGGAAGAAGCAGCTCTTCAGAAATCTCAGCTATCTTAGCTCATTTGTTACAATTTGCATTTCGTTCTTTAGAAATATTATGTATTATTTGTATTACTGTAGCGCCGGGGTCTGGAGCCTCAGTCACAGACCAGGACATGATTATGCTAGGCACTGTCCATAGAACAAAAAGACTGTAACTAGGTAATCTCCTCACTTCCTTAATAATGCAACAACTGCAAGGATAATGGTGGACTAGTTAATTCAGAGTTTTGTCTAGATCAGTGCTGTGGGGGCCTTACACAAAAGCATATTCTGAAAGTCTGGCACTCCACTGTTACGCCACAACTGATGCAACTCGACTAATGACAGCAAAGGCAGGAGTGCTAGTTTGGAGACACTACTGATGTTTCAAACACTGTGTTGTCTAGACCCGTTTGAAGCAGTGTTCAGCAACATGGGCTGCAAAGCCAGTGGATAGTTGACATGAGAGCTACAGCTGTTGCTAACAGCGGTGCACAGATTTTAAGGGAAACACTTGTGATACAGACTAACACGGCTACCACTCTGAAACCCATCTCTGGAAAGAGCGCCGCTTTGTCCCTTGAAACAAAGAGCAGGGAGGCCTGGAAAAGAGACATTTTTAACTACCAAAAAACTCTGAATTCACCATGGCAGAACTACTGCTTCCCAATTCCAAATTTAGGAATTAAAAAGCTTGGGTCTGCTTCCGATGATGGCATCCCCTGTGCCCAATGCTTCTTCATACTAACCGTACTTGGCCCTTCTGTATTATCTCTCATGGGAGGATCCTAGAGCACTTAAACTCACACCAACAATCAGGGTAATTATCCCCATTTTTCAGAGGAATGAACTGAGGCACAAAGAAGTAACTTGCTCTAGATGACAGAGCAAGTCAGTGGCAGAGAGAAGAGGGCAATGGACCCGCTGAGTCTCGGCCCCCATTCCCTTCTCTCACTAGCAGACCATACACTCTGACTAGAGGACCTGGTCCATCATTGGAACTCTGAGTAGTTTGAACTTTGGGGCCCAAGCTAACTATAGTCAATTTCAATTAAACTAGTCTCTGCCAACCTTCCCTTCCCAGCATCTGCTATAAACAGCCCTTGTGTGCGCACATCCGGATACATTTGTAAATCACCCAATAACCTAGCGTAATTCCAACTGGGGCATTTGGGGTTCCCTTTCTATCTGTTCTGCTCTTTTTCATGGGATACGGTTCCTGATCGCTGATCAAACCCGAGGTACTGGTAACCTGACCAGCTCTAGAACACAATTCATCTGCCCCCTTCAGTGTGCAAGGTTCAGCTCTCAGGGCTGGTCTTGTATAAAGAATATATTCATAATTATGGAGGTAGGCTTGATAGCTCAGATATACATGGGAAGCCATTCTGAGGTGCTGAATGATTTAAAACATAATTTACCCCCGTCCATTCCCCTCGGTGAAGGGTGCCACCTGTTAGTGTTTAGAGCATGAGAAAATACCAAGGAATGAGCAGAATCCAAAGACATGCAGCTCCACTCCACCAACTGCAGTAAGAAAGAACCTGCTAATGACTCCTCACTTGCTACAGGGATTATGTCATAGCTCAAATTGTATTCTCAAGGAATGGAGTTACCACATTCCCACATTCCTGAGAAATGTGCTTGGTTCAGAGGGAGCTTCCCAGCAAGGAAGACAAGCTCAACAACCACAGCATCACAACAGCACTGGGCCACATGGCACACAGAACCCCTCGGTATGTGAGGTTTGCAATAAATGGTTGTCACGTGGCACCAATGGCGGCTGACAGCATTAAGGAACCCTTGGCCTTTCCTCTGCTTTCATCACCCCTTCGATAAGGTGTATTTGATACACTCGGGCAGGACAATGCCAGACCCAGAATATCAATGCAATCTGAACTGTGCTCATCAACTGCGTCAGCTGGGTGCCTAGGGCTGTGGCATAGCTTCCCCCCCCTCCCTTGGCACATCATCCCATTATGTCAACTGTCTCATTTAGCTTCCAATCCCATTGACCTCAGGGGGCACTGCAGGTGCTCAACAGCTATGAAAACCAGAAGCTCCTCAGAGCAGGAACCGTTATCTAAGGCTACAAAGCAAAAAGCTCAAACTTAAACAACAACAATATGCATCTGACGAAGTGGGGATTCACCCACGAAAGCTCATGCTCCAATACGTCTGTTAGTCTATAAGGTGCCACAGGACTCTTTGCTGCTTTTACAGATCCAGACTAACATGGCTACCCCTCTGATACTTAACAATAATATAGTTTTCAGACAGGAAATAAAGGTGTGATTTTTTGACAGTTAGGGTAATTAACCACTGGGACAATTTACAGAGGGTTGTGGTGGATTCTCCATCACTGACAATTTTTAAATCAAGATCGGCTGTCTTTCTAAAAGATCTGCTCTAGGAATTATGTTGGGGAAGCTCTAAGACCTCAGACTAGATGATCACAATGTTCCCTTCTGGCCCTGGAATCTATGAATCCATGAACAATTAACATGAGGCAGAGACCAAGCATGAATCATTAAAGTTATCCGCAGAAAGAGTTGTAATGGAAAGCATAAGGCAGCCTCAGTATAACTATTGCAACTTCTCCACCTATAATTATGGGATCTTAGCAATTTTCTTCTTAGCAATAACCTCCTAATAGACAGTCAACCACAATGTAGCAGCACGGCTATTCATTTCTTTTATCACATTCTTTAAACGGTTCCAATTTCTAGGGAGCAGGGCTGTGACTTAATTCTTATTAAGCAAGCATGGACAACATTCAGCCATGACAAGGGTTCACCACTTTGGGAATTTAACAGCCGCCCCTCAGTTCTTCTTAGCTGTTTGAAAGTGTTGGCATATGGATATGCATCAAGTGCATGCTACTGCATAGAAATGCTTGCAAAGCATTGCCCTCTTGTATTTAGGTAGAGATTGGAAATAATCCCTTATTATTATACTCAGCTGATTAATAAATAATACTTTCCTGTGTAACAGGGCAGCTTGCCACTTACAAGTCTGGAGGGTCCGGGGCTGGCCAACCCTGATTACTGGCTAGGCACACCTGGGTTGGATTAGGCGATTCCACTATACAAGCAGCAGGAAGCTGCAATGGAGGGGGGTTGTTTTGAGAGAAAGAGAAAAGGAGCTGCTGAGACTGTCAGGGAGAGGAAACCCAGCAGTAAGTTTTAGAAAAGACTCCCTGGGGGCACAGCCTAAGACCCGGCAGGGTAATGGCTCTGGTGTTATTTTCAGTTTTTGGTTTGCTACATGGAAAACAGAGAACTAAAAAAAACCTGGACAGAAGGGCCTGAGAGCCTGTTTTGGTGTGAAAGTCACTGAAAAGCCCTGAGGAAGGGGGCGGGGGGGTGGGGGCTTGTTAGCAGGACATTTAAGAGTAGGTTAGATAATGTCTATCAGGGATGGTCTAGACAGTATTTGGTCCTGCCATGCGGGCAGGGGACTGGACTTGATGACCTCTCGAGGTCCCTTCCAGTCCTAGAATCTATGAATCTCAGGGGGTCCTGAAGAGGGGAAACAGAGGCAGGGTGCTGCAAAACCACTTTTGGCCACAAGGGGGCACTCAGGAAACAGCTGGCTCTGTTACACCCTACCTTATGGGGGTATGCGTATTACCATTTGTGACCCCCATAGATATTGCGGTGATGAGAGCCACAAAAAACTCCATAAACAAAGAACGAGGCGTGGTTGTTTCCCCTTTCTTTTTCTACAAGGGAATGGGACTGACCAAGTTCCTCGAATCAGTCGACATTATGATCAGGGAGCAAACTGGGAGGAGAGTTTTGAAGGGTTTTGTTAAGATATTACTTCCCATTTTATGGTAAATAAAGTACTCAAATGAAAAAAATGTATAAAACTGAAATAAATTGTACTGTCCAAATTAAATATTTCTACGAAGTTTGCAAGAAAATAGGACTGAAAATATGATTTAGGCTTTTTTTTTTTTTTTTTTTAAAAACAACAACAAAACTTAGCACATAAGAACGGCCATACTGGGTCAGACCAAAGGTCCATCCAGCCCAGTATCCTGTCTACCGACAGTGGCCAATGCCAGGTGCCCCAGAGGGAGTGAACCTAACAGGTAATGATCAAGTGATCTCTCTCCTGCCATCCATCTCCACCCTCTGACAAACAGAGGCTAGGGACACCATTCCTTACCCATCCTGGCCAATAGCCATTAATGGACTTAACCACCATGAATTTATCCAGTTCCCTTTTAAATGCTGTAATAGTCCTAACCTTCCCAACCTCCTCAGGCAAGGAGTTCTACAGGTTGACTGTGCGCTTTGTGAAGAAGAACTTCCTTGTATTTATTTTAAACCTGCTGCCCGTTAATTTCTAGCACTTCTAAAATAGACGCATGGTTGCACTGCCAGGACTCTTGGCTGCTCAAGAATATCTCCTGTCAACGCCTGCATCCCAGGCATGCGTATAGGGTGAAATAATCATCCTAGAGGAACACAAATATGCTCCGATCCAGTAAGTATTTCAAGCCATAACCCACAAGCAATGGAAGCACCCTAAAAGTGGGGGGTACACACTACAGGCACCTGAACCATGCCCCCCATACCATACTGCCCCCTAAGGTCACATACCGCCCCTTCCCCCTGAATCCCCGTCCTTGAACCGGCCCTTCCCAAGACCCTGCCCCCCCCAGTCGCTCATCTCCACCCCCTCCATCACTTGCCCTTATGGCCAGTAAAAAGTGGAAGGGCATAGTCTTCCCACTTTTAAAAGTGATGGGATCATGGCCCTCTGGCCCCCTGCCATAACCAGTGAACACGGAGTAGAGTTAGGACTGCTCCAGTATGCCAGGTAAGCAAGTTTCCCCAAACTTAGAGAAAGGAAAAAGAAAAGAAAGCAGAGAGATTTGAAAGGGTGACTAAGAAAGCCACTACAAAATCATCCAGCCCCGAGCAAAACTCAAGGTCTTCATTGACCTGGCAGAGAATCAACAATGCACAAGCACAGGAAAATAACCTGTGAGGTTCAGGGACTTTTGGGGCTCCCCACCTTTCCTGCTGTATATTCTGAAATCTAAATCACTCCATAGTACCAATTTAAACCGTGTTGAGGAATCAAGCAGTACAGGTTGCTTCCAGGTGGCAATTTTGAAAACAGGCGACAGCTACGTTGGCTGGTGGCCTCAGACGTGGCTGTGATTTAATAGCTCAGAACGAGCTGCATCAGATGCACGGTAACAGTTCCCAGAGGCACAGCATGCATGTGCTCCTGTGCTAGCAAAACATGCTTACTTATTCAGGGGCATGGACGAACTGGACAGTTTTCTTACAAATAATCCCAAAAATATTTGTAGAATTCTCAAAGTACGCCATCTTTGGGAAAGAGTTTCAGGCGGGCGTGTTTAAACATTGTAGAAAATTAGCCCCAGAGAAAAAAGACTTCCTGGGTATAGCGAATTGCTTATATACGCAGAGGTAAGCAGCCAAACATTGGGAGAAAGGGACAAAAGGACACTGGCAACAAAGCTGGGGATTGCTCTGGGGAAAACACATGTGGATTGAATGGTGGAGGGAGGATGAGGAGATGAATTTTAGTGCTTTTTTTTTAAAAGAATGTGTAACCTAGATGACATCGCTAGGTTATCATCAGGATGATTTAGTTGGGGATTGGTCCTGTTTTGAGCTGGGAGTTGGACTAGATGACCTCCTGAGGTCCATTCCAACCCTGATATTCTATCTCCCAATCACCATCTTGATCACTCAGCTTGTCTATTGTATTCTTCTCCCCACCCCATCTCACCCTTCAGCTTCTTTTCTGTTTGGAAAGTTCCTGTCACAATCTGAGCACTACTACAGTGCAATTAAACACAGGCAGAGAAAACCAGAAAGCTTGTAGCTGAAGGTCTTGGGAGATAGTTTTCATCAAATACAGGGCTAATTACATTTTAAACAACCAGAGGCATTTTTCCCTCTAAGCAAGTGGTTCTCAGACTGTGGGTCAGGACTCCAAAGCGGGTCGCTACCCCTTTTTAATGGGGTCGCCATGGTTGACATTAGGCTTGCTAGGGCCCGGGGCTTTGGCTTTGCTTGGGGGGCAGGGCTTCGGTGGACTAAGGCTTCGGTCCCCACTCCTGGGGTTGTGTAGTAATTTTTGTTGTCAGAAAGGGAGTGCAGTGCAATGAACCCCTGCTCTAAGCTCTATGGTCTTATCTACAAGGGAAAGTTTTACCAGTCATCCTGATACAGTTACACAGGTCTAAGCCCATTGTGGGAGGGCTCAGTCCAATATAAGAGTGGCTTTTGGGGTTTTGCTTAAACCCTTTCCCAAGTGATTTAAGCTAAACCACTTATGAGTGTGCACTATGTGGGGGGAGGAGATAATACAGTAGAATTATATTGGTTAAGGCCCACCTTAGGTTATACCCAGAAAGTTTTCCTATGTAGGCAAAACCTACACCAGTGGTCCCCAACCTTTTTTTATCTGGCAGGCGCCAGACGACGAGCCACGGAGGACCACGGCGGCGGACAAGCATCCGCCAAAATGCTGCCGACAAGTGGCAACGTCAATAGGAGTCGCCGATGAAATGCCACCGACAAGCAGCGTCATCCAGAGGCATCGTTGCCGAAATGCCACCAAAAATCGGCGGCGACGCCTCTGGATGACGCTGCTTCTTGGTGGCATTTTGGCTGATGCTCATCCGCCGGCCAGTATGCGGGCGCACTTATGCATGGCACCCACAGGCACCGCGTTGGGGACCCCTGACCTACACCTAGGTCTGGTCTACACACAGCTTTTGTACCAGTATAACTACTTCAATTAGAAGTGTAGTGCCTTTTTTAATACTGGAAGTGATATCAGCTCACTTCCTAACGTGGACGCAGTTAGATTGGTGCAATACACCAGTAGAGTTTATTCCCCCTCCAATACAGGACTAGCTCAGCTGGTATATAGCACCTTTATAAGGCTATATCTAAGTCCACCTGGGGGATAATTGCTTTGACTATCCGCAAATAGTTTAAGCAGTACAACAATTTATACTTGTTTTTAAACTTTTGGTTAGGCCCTTGAACTTCCATTTTAAATTTTCCTCCTTTCTTTCAAAGGAATTATTTTGCTTGGTTGTGAAAAGTTTCAACAATTTAATCAGCACCCTATTCTCCAGAATGCTTTAACATTAAGAGGTGTGAACTGCTCCCACTTATCTTAATGGAAGCTAACTTTACAGCCCAATTATAACTACACCTCTACCTCGATATAATGCTGTCCTCCGGAGCCAAAAAAACCTTACCGTGTTATAGGTGAAACCGCGTTATATTGAACTTGATTTGATCCGCCAGAGCGCACAGCCCCTCCCTGCCGGAGCGGTGCTTTACCGCGTTATATCTGAATTCGTGTTATATTGGGTGGCGTTATATCGGGGTAGAGGTGTACTTACATACCAGCACTGATAACCAGATCAACTGGTGGTCACCATACCATACCAGAAATCCAATCCAAGCATTTTTCCAGCATAGTAGTCACACCCCAACATCCCACTAATTTGAAATGTAAGACTGCAAAAGCTTTGAATATGCAAATAGCTACATATGCAACAATTCTTTCCATTATTTAGATAACAGACTTGCTATTGTACTTAAAAATTAGGTGAATACTAACAGAAGCTGTTGACATATGCTTTTTCATCCACAGATCTCAGAGCACTTTATTCTTCTCCTTTTACAGATGGGGAAACTGAGTCACCGAGTGGTTAAACTGACTTGCCCCAATATCATACACTGAATCAGTGCCAGAGTTGGGAATGTTAATAATCAGGTCTCCTGACTCCCAGCCCACTGCTCCATACGCAAGTATTTTTTCTATTATTCAAGTAACTGAAATGCTTGTTACCATCCTTTAAAATTAGCTTTAGCTGTAACTGCATCAGTCAGAATGTGCTAGATTCCTCTGATGTGATTCACAGGATTTTCTACAAAACTTGGTCCAGCGGGAGTTATGGCTGTTTGGTTTTAATCAACTAGAGACGTATTTGAATGACAATCCTTGCGTCTTCCAGGCATACTGGGTATTAAAATTGAAGAGTACTGCCAAGTGAAACAGAGGATCTCTCCAAGCCATCAGAAATCCCAGATTTGGGAGTGCACGGTGGGAGTGGAATGCTTGCATTTCTCTATTGTCCCGGAGCATGGCTCATCCAAGGGCTTGTATGAATCCCCACTTGACCCCGTTCTATTTTACTAGAAAAGTTTTTAAAACTTCCTGTGTCTGAGTGCACTGAAAATAAAAATTGCATCCGGCATTTTTCACTCAGCCGCCACATCAAATTATGCTCTCCAGGCCATGTGTCGGGTGCTATCTACTGTCTATTTTAATAGCAGGAGAGTCAGACTTCCGACCCCCATCCCACCAGTGACCTGAATGCAGGGGAGCAGATTTATTTATTGTTTATTTCTTGCAGGGTTGCCATTCTCTCCAATGTTGTTACATTCCTTCGGTATGTTAATTAATACACTGCAATTCTATAGCACCTTGCAGCTGAGATTTCAAAGCAGTTGGCAACGATCAAGACACGCCCTCTTCAAGAGCAAAGCACTGAGCAACCTTAATTCCCACCGTCTTCAGCAGAAAGCACCTCATAGAAGTGCCCAGCGCCATGCAGGACTGAATCTAAAGTGAAGCAGGGGATTGTTATTTGTACTCCAGTAGCACCCAGGAAGCCCCATCAAGGGTCCGAGCGCCACTGGGCTAGGCACTGCACAGACAAACAATGGAGTGAGAACCGCACAACACTGAGCTCTCCTCAACGCTTAGATGGATGGCTGGAAGGATGGATACCCTCTGAAGAAACAAAGTGGATGAATTATTTTTATCCAGGGAGTTTACTATACAAGATATAATAGCATACAGCTCATTCATCTCATCTTCCAAGGGGTAGTTTACATCACATCTAACCCCCCCAGAGATCCAGAATACCAACTTGTTCATTTTTCCTCTCTTCCTCTGAGACACTCTCTCTTTCTTTTTATTACTCTTATTTAAGCTTCAGGTACACACTTAAGTAACCCATCAAAAAGCACTAAGGAACACATGAAGTAAGCAGTATTGTGTGAACATCACTTATCTTTCATGTATGAAGAGCATTCTTTATCCTACCAGTATGGTAAGAGCGAACTTTTGTTTGCAACTGATGTCTGTTACTGCACATGGATTCACTTCAATTTCTTAACGTTTAAAAAGGGGGGACAATCTGTCAATATTAGAGGCCACTGACTGGGTTAATGAGAAGTTTTATACAAGGTATTGGCAAGTCCACTTTTGCTTTGGACTCGGAAGTCCGTGCGGCTTCATTAAGTCACCAAGCCACTCTGCTCACATGAATATTTAAAACAACAAAAAGGGACAGCATTAGGCATCCAAACAGCCCAGGATGCACACTGAGCTCTTTAAGGAGATGGGACAGGAGTATGCAGGAAGTATCAGCATGCTGCCTTTGGGATAAGAGGCACAGCCCTCTCCTACACCATCTCATTTTAGCACAGAACGAAGTAGCAGTCTCACTGAGCAGGGCTGTTCAATGCGTGGGGCTACTCATGCAGTGGGAAGGCAATAGCCGTATTGAATCACAATTAAGGGAGATATAATTTTCAAGTATTTAAGGAACATAAACACAAATGAGAAAGAGGGAGGCATGCAGGGGTGCAAGATCAGGAATAATGGGATTAAACATTTCCCCAACTGTGAGGTCTATTATGCCACAGAAAAATCTCTAAGGGAAATGTGGAAAGTCAAATCTCTCCAGGCATCTAATTATTAGATTGGACAAATCACTGGAGGGTAAAATCTTGCGTTTGACAGAGGAAAGAACTGGATGACCTAATGGGCCGTTCCCATTCCTATGTGAGAGAAATGTGGCCCAGAATATCCAGAAGAATAACTGTCCTCATCCATTCATGCATACGCACAGATTTAAGATTTAGCTGGGGTCAGAAAAGAGACTACAGGAAAAAACGGCCCCTTCTTCCTTTACTAGCCTGGCCCATCAGTATCAGAGTGACAACTTCAGTCTTCTTTTAAACCTCGTTTTACTCCTCTTTGGCTCAGCAGAGACAACACTACCGGAGAGCGAACTGAAGTTTATTCTGGTCCACATATCAAAAGAAATATTAGCCAAGTTCTAAGTGCAGGTTCATATTTTCCCTTAATTACATTTGCGCAACCCACTTGAAGGCAACAGGGTTGTACAGTCATAAACAAGCACAGAATTTGATCTGTAGACTCTCTGGCTAAGATCTTTTTTTTTTTTAACGGATGCTTAAATTTAGACTCCTAAATAAGTGGTCTGATTTTCAGAAGAACTGCACACTCAGCAGCTCCCATTGATTTCACTGGGAGCTGTCAATGCTCAGCATGTTTGAAAAATCAGGTTATCATCGGCCTGATCCAAACCCCACTGATGCCTACAGCAAGACTCATTCCCTTCAATGGGCTTTGGATCAGGCCCAAATTTAGGGAGATGTTTAAATATGGCCTTGAGAGCCTAATTTTTGGCACCCATTTTTAAAAATCTTGGCCTTTATTACTAGTGATGCATGAGCCAGAAAGAACCCAGCTTGACTTTCTGATCCCAGAGGGAGCCTGCAAAGCTGGTAGCTAAGGGGAGAGGAAAACAGTTTTACTTGTAAGCTGAAAAAAAGTGACCTGGAGTCCTCAAGATGCAATAAATATATACAGTTAAAAAAAAAAAAAAAAACCTTTAAGACCAGCTTCCCCAGCAAACACTACCACAATACCTGAAAAATCTGTTGTCACATACACATGTAACCACCGCAGTGCACTTCTCAAAGGAACAATGTTGTGTGCTACATGTTCCTGAACACAGCCTGCTCCTTAGCATATTGCTAGTGAGACTTTGAGTTCATACTCAGTAACACAGATGGACTGTGCTTTGCACAGGCCATACTGTTCAAAGAATCATAGAATATTAGGGTTGGAAGAGACCTCAGGAGGTATCTAGTCTGACCCCCGGCTCAAAGCAGGACCAACATCAACTGTTGCCTATAAGCAGCCGGACAAAAGTCTTATAAGTTTTTCTAATACACGTGTGTCTGTCTCCAAGAGATGGATATTACTAAAGTCAAGGATCGACACCTGCAGCTGCCCATCCCGAACAGGGATGGACATCTTTTCAAGGATCTCTGGGAATGTGAAATCTGCACAACTGAAGACAGAACAAGGAGGCAAGAAATCACCACTGAAGTGGTAAGGTACAATTTTTAAAAGCATCTAAGTCCCACTGAAAATCAGTGAGGTTTAGGGTTCCTACATCTCTTAGGTACTCTTGAAAAAATTACAGGTAACTTCTCTCTGGCAGGTTTCAGAGTAGCAGCCATGTTAGTCTGTATCCGTAAAAAGAACAGGAGTACTTGTGGCACCTTAGAGACTAACAAATTTATTAGAGCATAAGCTTTCGTGGACTACAGCCCACTTCTTCGGTATGCATCCGAAGAAGTGGGCTGTAGTCCACGAAAGCTTATGCTCTAGTAAATTTGTTAGTCTCTAAGGTGCCACAAGTACTCCTGTTCTTTTCTCTCTGGCAGGATACCAACAGCCTCCTGAACAGATGCAAGTTTGCCCACAATGCTCGCTGTTCTGAAAAGAAAACATTGCAACTTGCTTGGATGGAATGGCAAGAAAGGGCATGTGCTTAGGACCCTCCACCCAGAAGTCTTTAAGACAAAAAGTAGGAGCCTAGAATCAGCAGTTCTGGAAGCCAGAAGTAGCTATAACTGGGAACAACTGACGTCATAAGGAGGCACAATGTTGTGATAAAACAGAAATTGACCCTTTCACCTTGTACTGAGATAACCACCTTCTATAACAGGAGTAGCAAAACTTACTGACCCTCCGAGCCGCATACAATAAACTTCAGAAGTTCAAAAGCCGCAAGACGTGCGCAACCTGCCCCGCGGAACAGTGCCTTCTGCCCTGACACCCCTCTGCAGGGCTAAAGCCCTTAAACTTCCCTCCCTGCAGTGCAGAAGCCCCTTGTCCCAACACTCTGCCGCAGGGCAGAAGCCCTGAGCTCCCCCCGCCCAGTCCGGTAGGCAGAGAATGGGGAGGTACGTGGGGGGCTCTGCAAGCCGCACTTTAACTGAAAACGAGCCACAGTTTGGCCACCCCCGTTCTATAAGAGCCCACGAGAAGAGATGACATAAAACAAGCTGCCCGCCTTAATATGTGTTTAAAACAAAAGAACACGTCAGGCTTCAGATTTACTGCTTGTCACTAGTGGGGGTTTAACATCTTGATTTCATATTGAAATTCTTCATTGTATTTTATTACTGGGTTTTGCCTATTTATGTTGCCACTTACAATGTTCAGGAGAGAATTAGAGGGATCCATTCAAAAAGGTCTTGAAGTACAGGCATTAAACGACCCTACAGCTGGACACTGCCAAGTCTGATGACTGTTAACACTGGCATCAAGACAAGGAAATCTCTGGCCTGAGACAAGGCAAGAAAGCACCACAGTCTGCTTACTGGAGAGGCAAAGCAAGATTCCAGCAAGATCGTGGAGACTGGAAAGAGTATCATCCCAGAAGCCTGTGGATTCCATAAACAGAGCCAGAAGGGTACCCAGAAGTTACCTGCTACAGGACAGGCCCAACAAAGAAAGTAACAGAACGCCACTAGCCGTCACCTACAGCCCCCAACTAAAACCTTTCTAGCGCATCGTCAAGGATCTACAAACTATCCTGAAGGATGATCCCTCACTCTCACAGACCTTGGGAGACAGGCCAGTCATCACTTACAGACAGCCCCCCAACCTGAAACAAATACTCACCAGCAACTACACACCACACAACAAAAACACTAACCCAGGAACCATTCCCTGCAACAAACCCCGCTGCCAACTCTGTCCACATATTTATTCTAGGGACACCATCATAGAACCTAACCACATCAGGGGCTCGTTCACCTGCACATCTACCAATGTGATATATGCCATCATGTGCCAGCAATGCCCCTCTGCCATGTACATTGGCCAAACCGGAGAGTCTCTACGCAAAAGAATAAATGGGCACAAATCAGACATCAAGAATTGTAACATTCAAAAACCAGTCAGAGAACACTTCAATCTCCCTGGCCACTCAACAACAGATTCTTCAACAACAAAAACTTCAAAAACAGACTTCAATGAGAAACTGCAGAACTGGAATTAATTTGCAGACTGGACACCATCAAATTAGGCCTGAATAAAGACTGGGAGTGGATGGGTCACTACAAAAAGTAATTTTCCCTCTCTTGATATTCACCCCTTCTTGTCAACTGTTGAGAATAGGCCACTTCCACCTTAATTGAATTGGCCTCATTAGCACTGACCCCCCACTTGGTAAGGCAACTCCCATCTTTTCACGTGCTGTGCTATATATACTGCTCACTGAATTTTTCACTCCATGCATCTGGTGAGGTGGATTTTAGCCCACGAAAGCTTATGCCCAAATAAATTTGTTAGTCTCCAAGGTGCCACAAAGACTCCTCATTTCTGCTGATACAGACTAACACGGCTACCCCTTTGAAACCAATAAACTCCTATCTCGCCCCTTCACCTTAGGTACCACACGGTTCTTTATATAGCCTGGTTTTCATCTCAAGTTCTCCCCAAAGGGCATTTTACAAATTAAGCACAATGATCAGCCTAAGGGCTTGTCTAAGTGAACAATTAGACTGTGGCAAGCTGGGGTGTGAATTGACCCCACACTAGCCTGCCACAGATTAATTGTCCATGTGCACCCTGCTGACACACATTACCAGTTCATTATAGTGCTTTGAGCTAGTCCTGTTTCAAAAAGGACTAGCTCAAAGCACCCGAAGGAACTATTAAGGCACACCAGCAGGGTGCACACGGACAGGTAAAGGATGGCAGGCTAGTGCGGGATGGATTCACACCCCAGTTTGCCATGGTCTAGTTGCTCCTGTAGACAAACCCCACATCACCTTTGAAATATTTACCTAGGATATTTAGCAGTTCAAACATAACTCCAACAGCTAAGGTCTCTAAGGTACCACAAGGACTCCTCGTTCTTTTTGCTGATACAGACTAACATGGCTACCACCCTGAAACCTAAATATCTTAAGAATATATTCAGGCTTTGTCTACACTAGCACTTTTGTCAGCCTGTCCCAGTGCCCTGCCTATTGGAGAGGCTACGAGGCTGGAAGATAGGCTGGCTAATGCAGCACACATGGGTATGGCTCATGAGGAGGGACTGTTCCTATACGCCAGAATAATCTTTGCTTTTTCAAGATAACAGAAAAGTCAGGAATGCCATTTGACATATACCTGGCGGCCTGTGCGTGAAATAAAGCCCAGCATCCAAAGCAGAAGAGACAGCACAATTTTGACAAATTAAGCACAGAGACAACCAAGACCTGAGTGAGCCAGGAGAACAATCCCCCTGACCACTAGAAATGGCCCCTCTAGCATAGAGCTGAGACACATTAGCAGAGGGAAGCCTTCACGGTCCCTGCCTATGTTGTACCTCTTGTATCTTTGGGGCTGTCAATCAAGCATCATTCAGCAGCACTAAAGACACAGAGAACAGGAAAGTGAGCTTCCGGCCATATATACGAGATGAGATTTTAGCCCTATTACAAAACTATGAGAGACTGACACACTGGCTCCCTTAGCTGCGACAGGCCGAACAGCCTGCGACTCGTCACTGCAAGATTAAGTGCTACACAAAATTCTTCCACTGTTCATCTTGCCACAACAAACAGCAGTGAAGGCAGACACAAACTCAAGGCAAGTGCTCTGAACTTTCAGCTTTTGACTTCCTTCCCCTTTGCTTGTCTGTTCCTAATCTATATGCGGACACCGTTATTCCAGAATGAGCGTGTCCACACATGGAGTTAGTCAGGAATAGCTCCATGTGTAGACAAGCTTTACTCTCCACGTTATCTATGCAGAAAAGGACTGCTGGGAACTGTATACATTGACAGCTGTTTGTCTAGGACAGCCAGGCACAGGCTGTAAAGTGATAAACAAGGATATCTAGTTTAAGCCACTTTTCAACAAAGCTTCTTCACCAGTGTGATGCACAAGTGATGGCATGTCACACACGCCCTCCTCTGCCCTGAAATAAAAGTGGTGACAGAGGGCAGAGTCACTGCCCCCCGCCCTCAAAATCTGGAGACAGAGCGGGGGAGGAATTATTCAAACACAGATCACTTTACTAATACTGTACGTGTTGACCGCAACTACTCCCTGTCCCTCTATGCCTCAGCCAAATGTTACTGTAGGGCAACTGCTGCACAGTACAGCTATCCCCGCCTCCTCTCTATTAGCCGTCTCTTTCCAGCACTCCCCCTACTGGGCCATGCGGTTCACTTGGGAGGAGGTGGGTTTTCTAAACAAAGAAGTTAAATCCATAGCACTGTTGCTTCCTGAGCGCCGACAATATGTAGTAAGTCTGTGCTGTTCACACTGAGCAGTACTTGGACTCGCTAATCGCAGCAGCACCCAAAGACCTGATCAGGAAGGTGACCCAACTGTGCTGGATGTTATACGAACACACACAAAGAGACAATCCCTGCCCTCCAGAGACCCAAAGGCAGATTCCAGCCCTTGCAGAGTAAATGATTAAGGTGAGGGGGATGAGTAAAGGAAGAGGCAAAAGGAAGTAAGTGCAAGGGGGACATTGAGGAGATGGAGAGATACATGGGGAAGATAAGAAGGATTAATAATTACCTCCCAATACTAATTCATGCCCATGTCACTTCCACCAGCCTTGTTGGAACGAGTAATATCAGGAGCTACCAATCAGCGCGAGTCCTTCAATCACACATGAGTTTTCCACATTCTCCGTGGGGCTCTACAATGGTCCTTATCCTCTGGTCCCACACAGACTATGAAACCACACTGGTGGCAGTGCAGTGTTACTAGCAGGCACTGGCCTGTTTTACTACCCTCCCTGACACCAGGAACCAGGCAAAACTCAACTTCTCCAGCCAAAGGAGGAACAAAACTGATGGATTCCAAAAGCTTCAATCCCATCCAGTTATCTCCACCCAGAAGGAAAGCTGCCACAAGGAGAAACTCTGTGCATGTGAAATGGAAAGCGATAGGCAGATTTTCAGTGCTCCTACAGGGATTCAGGAAGAAAACCAACTTCCAGGGCATGGAAAGGATTTATCCATTTAAACTCAGACTCATAGACTTTAAGGTCAGAAGGGACCATTATGATCATCTAGTCTGACCTCCCGCATGATGCAGGCCACAAAAGCTGACACACCCACTCCTGGAATAATTCTCTCCCTTGACTCAACTGTTGAAGTCCCCAAATCATGATTTAAAGACTTCAAGTCGCAGAGAATCCTCCAGCAAGCGACCCCTGCCCCATGCTGCGGAGGAAGGCGAAAAACCTCCAGGGCCTCTGCCAATCTACCCTGGAGGAAAATTCCTTCCCGACCCCAAATATGGCGATCAGCTGAACCCCGAGCATGCGGGCAAGATTCTCCAGCCAGACCCTCCGGAAAAAGTTCTCTGTAGTAACTTTTAATATCCCATCATTGACCATTGTTACTAATTACCAGCGATGGCACGTTATTGACCTATTGACTAAAATCACGTTATCCCATCAAACCATCCCCTCCATAAACTTATCGAGCTTAATCTTAAAGCCAGAGAGGTATTTCGCCCCCACTGTTTCCCTCGGAAGGCTGTTCCAGAACTTCACCCCTCTGATGGTTAGAAACCTTCGTCTAATTTCAAGCCTAAACTTCCCGACAGCCAGTTTATATCTATTTGTTCTCGTGTCCACATTAGTACTGAGCTGAAATAATTCCTCTCCCTCTCTGGTATTTATCCCTCTGATATATTTAAAGAGAGCAATCATATCCCCCCTCAGCCTTTTTTTGGTTAAAAGAGTCTCCTTTCATACGACAGGTTTTCCATTCCTCGGATCATCCTAGTGGCCCTTCTCTGTACCCGTTCCAGTTTGAATTCATCCTTTTTAAACATGGGAGACCAGAACTGCACACAGTACTCCAAATGAGGTCTCACCAGTGCCTTGTATAACGGAACCAGCACCTCCTTATCCCTACTAGAAATACCTGGACCTGAAGAAAATGTGGCTCCCCACTTGGACCGTCAAGGAAGGGGAAAAAAAAAAAAAAAATTCAGGGCACACTACACGCCTCCCATCTCATTTGGTTTTCCTAGGAGGGGTGATTTGAGGGAGTAAGAGTGGCCAATGGTAAATCATTTTAATATTTATAAGGCAATCCTGAATCATGACTGAGCTGTTTGTATTACTGATATATCACCAAGTGGTTCTGGACAGTGAAGTCTGTTTGGATGAAGGATGTTTCCCCTTACTGCAACTTCTAATATCTGTGTAAACAGAGAAGTGCTCTTTATAAATCAAAATAAGTAGAGATTACACTAAGATGTGCTATCAAGTGCAAATCGGTTTTTTGGGGGGGTTTTTTTGCAAATATTTGCATGTGTTGCACAAACAGTGTGGCTACTCAGGTGCTTTAACACCAGCTGGGTTTGCACGAAAACACCAAAAGCAAAAGCTTCAAGAGAGAAATGATGTGAACTCCTTACATTTAAAAGCTTCAGTTTCCTCTGAATTAAGGTTCTTTGGAATCTTATCTTTACATCTCAAAGCTAAACCAAAACACACACACCACACAAAATCATCTCTGTTCAAACTACCACTCTCGTTGTTGGCCACCCATATTTGTTCCACATCATCCCTGCACTGGACTCTTTAGATTGTCAACTCTTCAAGACAAGGATTTTGTTAACTGCCTGGCACATTCTACTGACTGTAACGTGCAATTTACATTTATGGCGCTGCATGAGTAATGCCACAGAATGACAAATCATCCGAAAGAGCAAAACCTAACCATAGTGGTCCTACCAACAGGCAACTGTGCTAAGTGAAACGCAGAGAGAGATACTGATCTGTTAAGCAAAATTTGGGATATCAGGAACTGGGCTCCTGAATCAATAACGTCCCTGAAGATGCAAGAACACTCTTGTTCACAGTGATTGTGGAAATGTGTGGTGAGCCTGGGCCAGCAAATTGGACCCAAGCCACCCTCAAGGCTAGTAAAATTTTGCAGGTGGATTTGCGTCCACTGTGCTTTTGGGCCAGGTCTACTGTAGCCATTTTTACCAGTATAGCAATATCGGTGAGTGGTGTGATTATTTTTAAGCATACTTCTATATCAGCAACAGCTCCTGTGGTGATGCAGTTATAGCAGAATGAAATTGTTTTTGCCATCACAGCTTATTTTTCTTTGGGAACTGGTATAAGCTATATCAGCAAAAGCACTCTTTTGTAAGTATACACTGCATCCACACTAGGAGCGTTATTGCTATACTGACAAACCTTTTCTAGTGTAGACTAGGCCTTAGACAGTCATCTCTGGGTATGTCTACAGTGTAAATCCAGGGCTTGAACTCAGGCTCAAGCCTAATCCCCTTCCATCTACACACAAATCACACTAAGCCAGGGTTTGGAAGCAGGGTCCCCAGGACCCCATGGGAGTGGAGGGGCCGAGCCCGAGTCAAGAGGGAACCCAGGGTTCAAGCCTTACTGCTCTGCAGCATAGTTGCAGCCCCACTGCACTTGTTCTCTGGGTGTCTGCCAAAAGTATCCCACAAGTCAACTTTCTTTGTCCTCTGGACAGTCCAGTTTTCCCACATTGCACCATGAACAAAGGGCTAGAGCGGCCACAGTTTGGGAGGGTGCTAGGAAGTCTGGGATAAGGGTGGTTGGACTCAGGTGTGCATAATGCAGTGTAGACGCTAGAGTCGCAGGTTGGGACCCAGGGTTCAACAATTCCTAACCTGGGGCTACAGATAAATGTAGATACTCAAGCCCTCGGTTAACAAACCCAGGGTCTATAAACCCAAGTTCTACTAACCCTGGGCTTACAATGCAGTGTAGACACACCCTCTGAGGGCAAACTGCCATCATCCTTCAAGTGAGCAATTGTTCTGACACTGCTCAAGAAACCATCTCTAGCTACTGAGAATCTTTGTAATTATTGCCTTCTCATTCTTTGGAAAAGATTATTGAAGGGGTTTTGGTGAAGCATTTCTGGTGTTTTCAGACTGCCTTGACCCCTTTTGGAGATGGTTCAGAACTGGGTATGGTACAGAGTCTGCACTTATCCTGTTGGTCAGTGACCTTTTCACAGCGATGGACACAAGTTGGATATCCATGTTAGTTGGCTTGGATACCAACCAGCCATGTGGTACTGCTGACTTGCCTGCAGAACCTAGTGAAGTTCATCCCAGAGAAGATGGAGGGATCCTGGGGTTGAAAGGGAAACACTCAAGAACATGGCAGAGGAAGTATGTGCTCTCTCTCCTGAGTATAGTTAGCTGTCTTGGGCTCTTGTGGGATCCTCACCTCCTTTTGGATTTTCAGGTAATAGCAACCAGCAGGAGAGCTTTTTATCTCCATCTGCATTTGGCTACATGGTCAAGACATTTCCATCACTGTCTGCCAAATTGTTTGAATGCAGTGGGATCCTTATAGGGATACCCTTGAAGGCCACACAAACTACAGCAGTGCAAGATGCAGCTGCCTGCTTACAAACAGAGTACCACATAAGGTGCACATTACACTCATGGTTTGCAGATTGTATTGGCTTCCAATTTGTATCGTTTCCCCCAGGATTCAGTTTCAGTATGTTGAGGGGGGGATTTAATCTAGAATCCTTTGCGATTATGGACTGGATGGTCATGTCTCCCTTAGTAAGGCTGAAGCGTGAACAAATGTATAGCAGAGCCTAGTTCCATGGGCCATTAGAAGACGGTTTTTGGAGCTCAAATATTTGATATAAAGAGTATTTTTTACAGAACTCAGTGCCAAGCTTGTCGCAACTTTTCCACTTTGGAACATTCTACCAGACTGAGCTGCAGGGTCCTTGCACTGTGGTGCACCAAATTATTCACTCCTTTTCACACATCTCTCTGGAGCAGTGGTTCCCAAACTGGGGTTCGCAGAATGTTACAGGGGGTTCACCAGAAAAATTTCACTAATGGCGGACAGAGGACCCCGGGCACTGGAGACAGCAGGTGGGACCCGGTTGCAGGGCAGACATCCTGAGTCTCAGAGAGAGCGGGGCCGGGCAGTTGGGGCAAGGCAGCCCGAGCCCTGCCCCTGTCAGTGGGGGAGCCGGCAGCCCGAACCCCAGCGCTCTGCGCGGGGCTGGCAGCCCGAGCCCCAGGGAGAGCGGGGCCGGGCAGTAGGGGCTGGCAGCCCGAGCCTCGCCCCCGTCAGCGGGGGAGCCGACAGCCCGAGCCCCAGGAATTTGCCAAATCTCATCTAAAGCCAGAACCACGGCCCTCCTTGTTACCACCAGCCACAACCTCACCCGAAACTAGAGGTGTGTGAAAAATACCAAGCATTTTTCACAGAAAGTTTTGAATTTTTTTCCACATTTTTCAAAATTTCCCAAGAAAAATTTACAAAAATCTGAAATGGAAAAATGGTCAATTTTCAAAAAAACTGTTTTCATGAAACATTTTCTGATTTTTGAAAACCAAAAATGAATTTATTTTTATTCGAAACCATTTTTTTTTAAACAAAAGCCAAAAAAACATTTTACAGAAACATTTTTGGTTTCTGGTTTTTCTATGTTCATTTAAAAAAAGTTTCAATTAAAAATATTTTTCAGAGGTTCATAGATTCCGGGGCCCGGCCGTTGGGGCATCCATCACACTGAGGAAATTTAAACTTAAATCCCTGAAAATATTCATTTTTACGAGGGGGTTCACGAGATTCCACAATTTAGTGAAAGGGGTTCGCAGGCTGTTAAAGTTTGGGAACCACTGCTCTGGAGAGAAGATCTTGACTTTATCACTATTAGGTTAGCTTTAGCCATTATGTATATAGCACTGTGTGTGTACATGACACTTGAGCCATAACAACCCTGATCATTTTTGTTTCTCCTCTCCATCCCTGGATTGCCTCATATGCTTGTCCTTCTTGGCAAGGATGACCAGACAAGACAGCGTTCTGAATCAATCAACAGCACTCTTGAATGACCTGGAGTGGTCACTGTGGAACAAAGCATTCCATCCCCAAACACCAAATTCCCATTTAAGCACACAAAAAAGCACGCTAAAAATATCAACATTTTATTTGCTGGCAGACATCTCTTCTGTCTTGTGATTGTCTATTTATTATTTACATTGTGGGATGTTAATAAAAACCATCTATGACTGTCCAGAAGTTATTTACATACCAATAAGTCCTTCTGTCCCATTTTAGAGAGATTTATATTCCAATTTTCCACAGGTGTAATATGTCCTTTGTGCTTCTTTCTTTGCTGAAAATGAGAGTTAGTTTGACAATTTTTTTCAGGTTAACAGTAATGACAAAATACAGACGGGGGCTCTGCAAGCTGCCTCTTGCACAGCGTTTCCAGTACACCTCAGTCTGACCTGCAAAACCTCTGGTTACTCCAGTCCTGGGGCTCTCTGTTGGCATGAGTGCCAGACTGAGTAGTGGGGTTTGAAACCATGAATGAATATCCTCTTGAGAGAAGGGGTGAAATCCCAGCCCCACTAGGTCAATGATAAGACACACATTGATTTAAATAAGGTTGGGATTTCACCCTCTGTTTTAAAAATACCACATTTCTTTCATTTTTAACCCAGGTCAGATTTGAACCAAGGTCTTCAGAAAGCACAGAAATGAGAGTGACAGAAAGAAAATCTATTAAATTGACATTTTTGGCTACGTTTCCCTAGTCAATGCAGGATTATTCCCTAAAGTACTTATTCCAGAGCTTTGCCCCACCTAGTGAAGATACCCCACCTAGATGGGATTTCTATCATTTCCTTTGGACGACTATTCTCAGATCTCACGGTCATGCCAGATATTCTTCCTGATTATCTTAATTTTACCCCATTACTCATATCCTCTTGCAACACCCTAAACAATTCCCCTCCATCTTTGGAATTTTCTATCCTTCAAATGTGTGTGGTCGAGAACAACTAAATACCCCTGAACTTCAGGAAAGTTTATCTCCAGACCAAACACAGTGACTCCAGGCCATCTCTAATCTGTGAGCTACTATGTCCCCTCTCGTTTATCACTTTCGACTATACACAGAACCTCAGCGTTATGGACACCTCGGGAATGGAGGTTGTTCGTAACTCTGGAAAAAAATGGTTATTAACCTTTCCATAACTGTGATTCTTCAAGATGTGTTGCTCATGTCCATACCAATATAGATGTGCATGCAGGGTGGATAAAAATCAATTTTTTTTAATCAAAAATATTGTTTTTTTTTAAATAGGTTTTTTCCTCAAAAAGCATTTTATAAAAAAAATCCGACTTAGAGATAGTTTTAATTAAGATACATTATAGCTCAAAGATATCTCATCATGGAATAGGAATTATAAATTCTAATTCTATAGTATGAGACAATATATTCATTAAGAAAAGTTTTGTAAATGAGTTCCAATAGCTCATGGATTAGGGACCCAATTATATGGGGTTCCAGGGGCTTCTGTATAGATTATTTAGGTTAATCTTTCTATCTACCCAATGGGACTCAGTGCTCAGTCTAGAAGATACCATCAGAGATGCTTAGTTTTGCAGTTCTCAAACTGTGGATGTGTGTCTCCAGAGAGAACATGCTTGTTAACAGCAAAAATGTTTTTAAATAAACAACATATACAGGTGGGAAATAACAGACCTCAACCCTACTGTCAATCCCTTACCTCTCTCTAAAAGTGCAAAGTTTCAAAAAGTTCAATGAATAGAAGATTATTGGGGGAGGAATAGATCTGGACAAGGAGACAAATTCTGGAGATAAATGTGAGAACGGAGGGACAGGCAGTAGAAACGAAAGTGAAACTGTCTGAGCAGCATATTACAGAAGTGTTCAGGTCTTTCTCAGTGTGGCCTTCATTGATTTGAGATCTACCATACCATTCTCTCACTAGAAGGTAGGGTTACCATACGTCCGGATTTTCCCGGACATGTCCGGCTTTTGGGGGCTCAAATCCCCGTCCGGGGGGAAATCCCCCAAAGCCGGGCATGTCCGGGAAAATCGGGAGGCTCGGCCGGGGCCTCTTTGTGCGGGGCCGGGGGCATGGTGCCCGGCCGGGAGCCGGGCCGGGGGCCAGGCCGGGCCAGGGTCGCAGTGCCGGGCCGGTCCGGGCCCGTGGAGCCGGGCCGGGGTCGGGGAGCCGGGAGCCGGGCCGGGGTCGGGGAGCCGGGAGCCGGGCCGCGGGGTCGGGGAGCGGGGTCGGGGAGCGGGGAGCCGGGAGCCGGGCCGGGGTCGGGGAGCCGGGCCGCGGGGCTGGGAGCCGGGGGGTGCGCCGGGGGTGGTCGGCCAGGGCCCGAGCCGACCCAGGCTGGAGCCGCCGGGGGCCAGCCTGGGCCGCGCCTCCTTCTCCCTCCCCCCCCCCTTCCCTTCCCTTACCTGCTTCAGGCTTCAAGCAGGGGAGGGGGCGGAGACTTTGGGAGGGGGCGGAGTTGGGGCGGGGGCGTGGGCGGGGCTGGGGCCGGGCCCCCCGGGAGTGTCCTCCATTAGGAGGCACAAAATATGGTAACCCTACTAGAAGGGAAAACCTATAATGGCAGCAGGCTGTAAAAGCAGGGCTGGCTCCAGGGTGTTTGAGGCCCCAAGGGGGTGGGGGGGGGAGAGCCGCTATCGCCATCAGCGGCACTTCAGCAGCAGCTCCACCGCGCTGCTTTCTCGTTCGGCGGCACTTCGGCAGCAGGTCCTTCCCTCCAAGGGACTGAGGGACCCGCCGCTGAAAAGCTGACAAAGAGCCGGACATGCCGCCCCTTCCCCTTGGCCGCCCCAAGCACCTGCTTGTTGCGCTGGTGCCTGGAGCGGGCCCTGCGTAAAAGAGACCCAGCCTGGGAATATTTTAATGAAGTTCCTCTACCTGTGGGTAAGAAAGGCAAGCGTGCAAAATGAAAACAGTGCAACAAAGAAATGCAAGGCCTGGTTGCCCAAATGAAACAACATCATGAGAAGTGTTTCTTCTCAGGAGGAAGCTGCGTTGAAATTGATGAAAGGAACATGTCTGAACATGCAGGATCTTCAGGTTGGTAAACTTTTTTATTTCATACTTCTTTCTTAAGGACTGCCTGTCTTCCTTCTGGACTCTTCTTGAATTCTCATGTTTGAGCAAAAAATATAGTAGTTACTTTATGGTACTATCATTTTAGATGCAGTTGTGATAAAAAATAAATAGCTGAAATAGGCAGATCTTCCTTTTACAATTTCACCTTTAAAGTAGTTCTGAGTGTCAGTGAATGCAATGAGTAATACTAAATGAGCAGTATGGAAATAATAATAACTGCATTGACTTATTTTGTTTAGGAGAATCCATTCTCAACGTACAGAATTCTTTTCAGAGTAACAGCCGTGTTAGTCTGTATCCGCAAAAAGAAGAACAGGAGTACTTGTGGCACCTTAGAGACTAACAAATTTATTAGAGCATAAGCTTTCGTGGACTACAGCCCACTTCTTCGGATGCATATAGAATGGAACATATAATGAGGAGATATATATACACACATACAGAGAGCATAAACAGGTGGGAGTTGTCTTACTAACTCTGAGAGGCCAATTAATTAAGAGAAAAAAAAAAAAAAAAACTTTTGAAGTGATAATCAAGCTAGCCGAGTACAGACAGTGTGATAAGAAGTGTGAGAGTACTTACAAGGGGAGATAGTCAACGTTTGTAATGGCTCAGCCATTCCCAGTCCTTATTCAAACCGGAGTTAATTGTGTCTAGTTTGCATATCAATTCTAGCTCTGCAGTCTCTCTTTGGAGTCTGTTTTTGAAGTTTTTCTGTTGTAATATAGCCACCCGCAGGTCTGTCACTGAATGACCAGACAGGTTAAAGTGTTCTCCCACTGGTTTTTGAGTATTTTGATTCCTGATGTCAGATTTGTGTCCATTAATTCTTTTGCGTAGAGACTGTCCGGTTTGGCCAATGTACATGGCAGAGGGGCATTGCTGGCACATGATGGCATAGATCACATTGGTAGATGTGCAGGTGAACGAGCCCCTGATGGTATGGCTGATGTGATTAGGTCCTATGATGATGTCACTTGAATAGATATGTGGACAGAGTTGGCATCGGGGTTTGTTACAAGGATAGGTTCCTGGGTTAGTGGTTTTGTTCAGTGATGTGTGGTTGCTGGTGAGTATTTGCTTTAGGTTGGGGGGTTGTCTGTAAGCGAGGACAGGTCTGTCTCCCAAGATCTGTGAGAGTAAAGGATCATCTTTCAGGATAGGTTGTAGATCTCTGATGATGCGCTGGAGAGGTTTTAGTTGGGGGCTGAAGGTGACAGCTAGTGGTGTTCTGTTATTTTCTTTGTTGGGCCTGTCTTGTAAGAGGTGACTTCTGGGTACTCGTCTGGCTCTGTCAATCTGTTTTTTCACTTCAGCAGGTGGGTATTGTAGTTTTAAGAATGCTTGATAGAGATCTTGTAGGTGCTTGTCTCTATCCGAGGGATTGGAGCAAATGCGGTTATATCTTAGAGCTTGGCTGTAGACAATGGATCGTGTGGTGTGTCCTGGATGGAAGCTGGAGGCATGTAGGTAAGTGTAGCGGTCAGTAGGTTTCCGGTATAGGGTGGTATTGATGTGACCATCGCTTATTAGCACAGTAGTGTCCAGGAAATGGACCGCTTGTGTGGATTGATCTAGGCTGAGGTTGATGGTGGGATGGAAATTATTGAAATCATGGTGAAATTCCTCAAGGGCTTCTTTTCCATGGGTCCAGATGATGAAGATGTCATCAATGTAGCGCAAGTAGAGTAGGGGCGTTAGGGGACGAGAGCTAAGGAAGCGTTGTTCTAAGTCAGCCATAAAAATGTTGGCATATTGTGGGGCCATGCGGGTACCCATAGCAGTGCCGCTGACTTGAAGGTATATATTGTCCCCAAATGTGAAATAGTTGTGGGTGACAGACCTGCGGGTGGCTATATTACAACAGAAAAACTTCAAAAACAGACTCCAAAGAGAGACTGCAGAGCTAGAATTGATATGCAAACTAGACACAATTAACTCCGGTTTGAATAAGGACTGGGAATGGCTGAGCCATTACAAACGTTGACTATCTCCCCTTGTAAGTACTCTCACACTTCTTATCACACTGTCTGTACTCGGCTAGCTTGATTATCACTTCAAACGTTTTTTTTTTTTTTTTCTCTTAATTAATTGGCCTCTCAGAGTTAGTAAGACAACTCCCACCTGTTTATGCTCTCTGTATGTGTGTATATATATCTCCTCATTATATGTTCCATTCTATATGCATCCGAAGAAGTGGGCTGTAGTCCACGAAAGCTTATGCTCTAATAAATTTGTTAGTCTCTAAGGTGCCACAAGTACTCCTGTTCTTCTTTGTACAGAATTCTGAAGACTATCCACCTTCAAGATCACCATCATTTTCTATAGGTTTCAGAGTAGTGGCCGTGTTTGTCTGTATCCGCAAAAAGAACAGGAGTACTTGTGGCACAGAGTTATCTGCCAATGATAGTGTTTCAGTCACATCACCACAGTATATCACCTCTAGCAAAAAGGAAAAAAATATCCCCATCATCCAGAAACAATCACAGATAAGTCTGTGATAAGAACCAGCAGATTACAAAGAGGTAATGGATGAAAAAATTGCCCAGTTTGTTTATGCAACAAACTCTCCTTTCCATATGATTGAGAACCCACACTTCATTAACATGGTTTAGTCATTAAGACCAGGATACAGTCCACCCAACAGAGCAGATGTCGCAGGCAAATTGTTGGATAAAGTGTATGAAAGAGAAATTAAGCAGTGTGCAAAAGGTCTAGAGGGTGAAATTGTTAACCTGAGTCTTGATGGGTGGAACAATGTCCACAATGATCCTGTTGTATGTGCTTGTGTGACAACAGAAGAAGGGAATGTCTTCCTTATCGAAACAACTGATACATCAGGAAATGCACACACAGCAGAATACTTACAAGAAGTAGCAGTAAAAGCTATAACAAACTGTGGAAAAAAATTCAAATGTCTAGTATGCAACTTGGTCACAGACAATGCTGCAAATGTATCCAAGATGAAAAGAAATTATTTAGAAGAGAGTGAAGAGATTCATAGCAGAGATGGTGAGCTTTGTAGTTGCAAAGAGTTCTTTCAGAAATTGTTCACAGGTTATAGTCCAATGTCCAAATCACATATTCAGGTCATACCAGCATAACTGGGACCTCAGTCTTGCGACTCAGACTTCCCCCAATGAAGCCTAAGCAGATCTGAGATGACAGAATCAGGACCCAAGGATCTCTTATACAATTTCATGTCCCCTTTGACAAGTTGGGATTTTCTCGGGGAACAAAAGGTCATTAGGATAACTTTGAAGGAGGTCCATTACCAGTACTTAGCTATATGAATTAACATAAGGCCATTTGCTTGTTCCTCCACCATTCACAGTACATTTCAAACAGAGATGGAGCAAAGAGTCCTGCGGCACCTTATAGACTAAGGGTATGTCTTCACTACCCGCCGTATCGGCAGATAGCAATCGATTTATCCGGGATCGATATATCGCGTCTCGTTAAGACGCGATATATCGATCCCCGAACGCGCTCAGCGTCGACTCCGGAACTCCACCAGAGCAAGCGGCGGTAGCGCAGTCGACGGGGGAGCCACGGCCATCGATCCCGCGCCATCTGGACCCCAGGCAATTCGATCCAAGATGCTTCGACTTCAGCTACGCTATTTGCGTAGCTGAAGTTGCGTATCTTGGATCGATCCCCCCCAGTGTAGACCAGCCCAAACAGACGTATTGGAGCATGGCTACCCCTTTGATACTTTCAAACAGAGATGAATACTGAGATATCCCATGTTTACAATTCATTTAAATGGTAGGATGTTAGTTCAGAGATCAAAAGATCAGAATACAGCATAGACAGGAACTGTTGATTACATCGTTGACCCTACTCATACATACCCTGTTTCCCCGAAAATAAGACAGTGTCTTATATTAATTTTTGCTCCCAAAGATGCGCTATTTTCAGGGGATGTCTTATTTTTCAGAAATGAAAAATGCCTTATTATCGGTGGATGCCTTATTATCGGGGAGGTCTTATTATCGGGGGGATGCCTTATATTACAACGAGAGGCAAAACTGTAAGTAGGCCTTATTTTCGGAGGATGTCTTATTTTCGGGGAAACAGGGTATGTAAATACACAAAAACACAAACATTATCTCCCCACGTGTCTTTTGAGGGTTATTTATTTTGCAGGATGTTTAACCCTTTCTAGCTTCTAGAGTCACAATGACCCTCTTCCAAGCACTTTAAACAGCTCTCGTGACGGTCACTGACTGGCATGTGCTTGCAGCACATCTGCACATACTGTTTGAAACCCTGGGACCGAGGCATGCCCCGGGGCCCGGGTGGGAGAGCCCCGCAAGATGGGTGCTTACCGACTTATCACAATACTTATGCAAACAAATTATTTACACTTATCTACAATTTATTTACAGGAAGACCTCTACGGGAATCACTTGCTGAGCAAGAGATTGGAGCGTTCCAGCGACCGCCACGGATGGAAAGAAGGAACTGAGGAAGGGGCAGGCCGGCAGGTGCCTATATACCGCGCCATGGAGGCACCACTCCAGGGATCAGAGCTGACCCGACGGGTACCACTTGGGGAAAAAAGTCCTCCAGCGACTGTGCACGCAATGCATGCACACCTATACTGGAATGGACATGAGTAAGCACTCGAAGAAAATGTTCGTAACTCAACAAAACATTACGGTTGTTCTTTCAAAAGTTTATAACTGAACACTGACTTAATACAACTTTGAAACTTTACTATTGTAAGGACCGAGACATTTTTCTGCAGCCATATTAGGAGAGCAACAGCCATGAGCCAAGAAGCAGAAAGTCACATCCTATCTGAGGCTTTGTCTCCACCACGCAGTTTTTAGCAACACATCTGTGCTGCTACAGCCATGCCGCTAAAAGGCGCACAGTGTAGCTTGTGTTTGTCAGCGGGAGACAGCTCTCCCGCCGACAAAAAACTTCCACCCCCAACAAGCGGCAGTAGCAGAGCGCGCTCCTGCCGACAAAGCACTGTTCACACCGGTGCTTTTCATCGGCAAAACTTTTGTTATTCAGGGAGGAGGGGTGTTTTTCACACCCCTGAATGACAAAAGTTTTGTCCTTCAGTTTCCAGTGTAGATAAAGTCTAAATTACATAAAACAATGCAATATTGGGCTGTTAAGGAGATTCTGTCCTAATAGCACCCAGCATCACCAGATAAAGAAACAGATCTTAAGACGTTTAAAGAAAACTTTGTTTGACAGCATTCTGTCTGGCAAGGAATCACTTAACAGTTGTGGGTGTGAAATATCTACTTCGTTGCTGTTTTGCTTTTATGGTGCCCACTTCTCCATTGTTTATCTGTATGGTTTCTGTCTGATTCTTTGTTTCTGTTTGTTGCATAATTAATTTTACAAGATTTAATCAACTAAGGTGGTGGGACAGGACTGGATAAGGAATTATTTCGCAATATGTTAGGATTGGTCAAAGAATTATTTTGTAATATTTTTAGTAAAATGATTGGTTAAGGTAAAGCTAAGCAGGACTCAAGTTTCATGATATAAACTGAGGTCCAAGAAGGAGACCAGCTGGGAAGGAAAAAGAAAAAGAATAAGAAGGAAAGACCTGAAAGAAGAACTCACCCCCAAAGACAGCCTAAAGTCAGAACAGGAGTACTTGTGGCAACCTAACACGGCTGCTACTCCGAAACCTAAAGTCAGAGCTGCTAAGAATCCTCTCCACCACTGTGACGTGCAGCAACCAGAACCCAGACGAGACTGATCTTGCCTGATCAACAGGGAAAGTCCACCTGCATGATCAGGATTGGTAAGTACAGCTTTGTATGCTTAGCGCAAGGGAGGCCAACCCGTGGCTCCGGAGCCACATGCAACTCTTCAGAAGTTAACATGCGGCTCCTTGTATAGGCACCAACTCCGGGCTGGAGCTACAGGGGCCAACTTTCCAGTGTGCCGGGGGGTGCTCAACTCCTGGCTCTGCCACAAGCCCTGCCCCCACTCCACCCCTTCCCAACCCCTCCCCATAGCCTGCAGAGCCCTCGCTCCTCCCCACAGAGCCTCCTGCACGCCACAAAACGGCTGGTCGGGAGGTGTGGGGGGAGAGAGGGAGGCGCTGATCGGTGGGCAGGAGGTGCTGGGAGCGGGGTCGGGGGGAGAAAGCTGATGGGGGTCTGCTGACATATTACTGTGGCTCTTTGGCAATGTATACTGATAAATTCTGACCCCTTCTCAGGCTCAGGTTGGCCACCCTGGCTTAGCGTGTGTATTCTGCTTGGCGATTGTTAATAAATAGAGGAGAAGGATCCTGCAACCCCATAGAAGAGTACGCCCTGAGCCCTAGGAACGGGGTAAGGGTAGCGGTGCCTAAATCAACGGGTTACGCCTTGAGCCCTAGGAGCAGGATAAAGGTGGGAGCCCCCGGAGTGTGCGGGTAACACTGTGCAGAAGAAAAAAGCTGCCTTTAACCATCTTAATTTAAATGAAACAAGGACAGAAAGAGTTTCCTTACCTTGTCAAATCTGTTTTTAACTCCCCTCCCCCCTCTTTTTTTTTTTTGAGTAGTTTACATTTAAACACAGCACCGTACTGTATTTGCTTTGCTTTGCTTTTTTTTGTCTCTGCTGTTGCCTAATTGCGTACTTCCAAATGAGGTGTGTGGTTGACCGATCAGTTCATAACTCTGGTGTTCTATTGTACTTTAGTTCGAAAAGCGAGTGCATTAATCTCAACTTTATGTAGGATAAAATTAAAATACAGTCATGTCAGGAAAGAAACAGCTGCCATTTTGGAAGTAAATAGTATACGCCATTCATACAAAAAAACCCAAAACTTTGTTTTTTTCCCCCACATTGATTGTTCTAAAAAAAATTAATTAGGACAGCTCTAACAATACATAAAATTGCTAGCCTCTCTTTTCATAATTTATGCAAGATTAAAGTATCGCTGTGGTTGCCTTTTCCACTGTCTAATTCAGCATTTTCTTTTTTCCTTATGAAAGCAAGACTCTAGATTTAACTGCTCTAATGCCCTTTTACAGTGTTTGGTGTAGTAAAATGTAACAGCCAGTACAGTACAGCAGCAAAGAAATGATGGATCGCAGCAGCCTAAAGGAGGGGGCTGGTAAAACGCCCCTGTTAATGTTCAGATGATGGTGTAAATCCCATTTCACCTATTTCACACACACGGATATTCCTGATGGAACTATCCTTGCCATGTCAAATACCCTTTTGGTTTTTCTCATTGATAACACAGATGCTGGTACACAAAGCACAATTCTTTTCTAACAGTTCAGCAAACAGCTGCAGGGCAATGAAAACATTTCAAAGTCATTGTCACTAGATTAAGCTCACCAGTCGGTGGGGAGACCCAGCCAAGAGAAACATCATTTGGGGAGAGGTTGACTTTTGGAGTTGTTCAGTTCTTGGGGTGGGGGGGATAGTCAAAATTATCCCATAGTGCAGTGGTCCCCAAACTTTTTACCTCAGGCCCCCACCTTACCTCTGACTGCACCTCCTTCCCCGGAATCAGGGCCGCAGCTCCAAGAGGTGGGGACACGGACGGGGTAAGAGGGCCGTCGCTGGGGGTGGGAGTGGAGCCTCGGCTGGGGCTAGGGCTACCAACGGTCTAATCACACAAACCCAAACATCCTTGCCCTGCCCCCTTCCCCAAGGCCCCGCTCCTTCTCCGAGACCCCCACCCTCCTCACTCAATCCCCTCTCCCTCAATCTCTCTCCCCCACCCTCACTCACTTTCACCAGGCTGGGGCAGGGGATTGGGGTGAAGGGGGGGTGCATGCTCTGGGCTGGGGCCGAGGGCTTCGGAGTGTGGAAGGGGGCTCCAGGATGAGCCTGGGGCAGGAGGGAGTACGAGGTGCAAATTCTGGGAGGGAGTTTGGGTGCAGGAGGGGGCTCCAGGCAGGGGTGCAGGAGAGGGAAGCGGGGTGCAGGTTCTGGACAGGAAGCACTTACCTCAGGCAGCTCCCAGTCCACGGCGCAGCAGGGATAAACCAGGCTCCTTGCCTTCCCTGGCTCCGTGCCACTCCCGAAAGCGGCTGGCACGTCCCTGCAGCCCCTGGGGGAGTGTGGGGAGAGGGGGCTCTGTGCGCTGCCCACACCCACAAGCGCCACCCCTGCAGTTCCCATTGGCCGCAGTTCCTGGCCAATGGGACTGTGGAGTCAGCGCTTGTGGCGGAGGTAGTGCACGGAGACTCCCTCTCTTCCCCCCCACCCTCCCTCTGGTGCCACAGGGATGTTATGTGCACGCCACTTTTGGGAGCGGCGTGCAGCCAGGGCAGGCAGGGAGCCTGCCTTAGCCCCGCTGCACCTCCAGACTTTCAGTGCCTAAAATCTCCCGGTTTGGCTTCAGTAGCCTCTGGGAGATAGGGCCCGATTCCAGGAGACTCCCGGTGAAACCGGGATGGTTGGCAACCCAAGCCGGGGCCCCGGGCACAGGGCCAGGAACAGAACTTGGTGGTGCTCCCTCCCAACCCCCTGTAGGGACTGGCCTGGACCCCAGCTGCAGCCCCCCGAACTTCCCTCCACATCCCCCTAAGGGGGTGCGCCCCACAGTTTGGGGACCTCGGCCATAAAGTATTTGGGCCCTTTGATCTGAGGGCCTCACTTTCAGCCTGACAACCAAACTGGAAAACTCAGAGGTGAAGATAGCAAGCGATTGTCTGATGCATATTGTACAATATATTCAGATAACCCAGGTGAGATAGCCATCAAGAAATAGCAGCCCAATTGCTGAGAGGGCTATTGCCACAGTTTTTGCTGGCTATTGGTTGCACATTCTTGACCTGGTTCCTAACTCAGATGCTTCCCTGCCACTCCACAAAACATGAGCATATTCTCCTACAAACAGCAGCAGCTTTTAAATCCAAGGATGGCAGTATGCTGGTCGCCCCTTTGAATCGTCTAATAACTATCTACACTTCTGTCTTTTGTACGGACTTCCACAAATACTACACATGGGTCCTGACTAGTTTGAGTTATCTGTTCACTAAGGTAGCCTCACAAGACAGCTCCATTTTCAGGAGGGACCCAAGAGCACAGAGACAATAGAGTCTTACAACAGCACACTTCAACACGATTCAACACTATATAATGTTGTAGGACAAAACTGACACATGCAAACTTGAAGGTCTGTTTGTACTAACTGGCATAAGAAGTCCCTTAAAACCAGACTTTTCACAGGTAGCAGCACCATTCATAAGGACAACTGAAATACACTTATTTCTCTATCACCGCAAATAAAACAGAGCCTCAAAACAACAAAATAGGTGGGATAACATGGTGCATGAGGTTGCATGCAATAACTACTGTATTTAGGAAGCACATACTAGGTGCATTTGTGCATCTGTTACATATTCAAGGAATTTTACTACTGATTTAGATAGCACTATAGATTCTACACAGCCCTGTACAAGTCAATGAAGGGCTCAGTTACAATACACTGCTCCAATGATTCATATGCAAGAAACTCCAGTGAGCTCAGGTCACTGAGGAAATCGACACAGGAGGGGAGTTTACAAAAGAAACAGATTTTAGGAAACGTTTTGGAGAACAAGAGGAAGGAGGAGGGCACAGAGCACACAGTGGTTGCCCCGTGGAAAACTTTCCAGGTTTTACAAGCCCACTGTCGGTTGGGATGGGACTGGGGGAATTCTGCAAGTGCTGTGAAGAATATCCATGAAGTATACACATTACCCGTAAAGTGCAGTCATGCACCTCATTACAGAGGCTGCCAGTAACCGGGGACCCAGCTGCAACATCACCGGTTCCCTTGCCTGTTACACGAACATACATGTTGGTTTTCAATCGGCAGGAAACAGGAAGATGAAACAAAAAGGAGAGGGGAAAGAAAATAGTAAAGGAAACACAAGAAGGGGAGAAATTAGTTTGCAAACTCCAGGAGCGGTGTGATTTTTTGTTATTGGTTTTTTAAACATACCCAGCTATAAAACATTTGAAAAGGCAACTAGACCAGTGTTCTTTTAAAGACAACTGCACAAACTGAAGAGACTATATAAGGGGTCTAACAGACAGTGAGGCTCAGACACTCTGCACAATGTAGAGCCGGAGGAATTAATCAGCATGAACAATTCAGCCACGGTTCAGGTTTGTGAACAGTTCCCGAGGTCTGCAAATGTATTTGTTAAACATAATTATATACTGGATGCTGCAGATGAGCAAATTTCACCTTCCAGGGTGTTTGTAAAAGTTATTTTAATAACAGCTTCACTAGAAGTCGTCGTAGCCTTCTCTCGCTATCAGCGCAAGCTATAATGTACATTAATTTGATTAGTACTTTGCCGGTCAGGATTACATTCGCAAAACTTCATTTTAAAACAGAACTGCAAGACCCCCTGTTTGTCTGGCTGCCACTGCTGACCAGAATTACACTGTGCAATTCCAACACGTGGCTATGCTATGCAGAGTTACAAGTTACAGGCGTTAGCTAAGAAGTGGTGAAATGCAAGCCCCCGCAGGACAAATGAGACGCACACATTGATGTGATAAGGGCTTGTGCTCGGTTTTGATTTGGGGGGAGGGTTTCTATTTTGGTTCCACACTGGGCAGTGCCTGCAAGGTTCAAAATCTTAGTAAAGCTTCCCCCTACCCCACCCCCACCCCAGGGGCTTCAAAATATCAAAGGTCACAGCCAACAAAAGGACGTCATACATCTCCAAAGCCAAATATTTTTCCCATTAACCTATAAATACATATTTACCAAAGACCTGCTTACTACTAATAGAATATAAACTCATCCCAATCATACAGTTCTGTGGCTGGCAAAGGGGGCAGGGGATTCTTTGACACCAGGAAGAGGAGCAATCCCACATTGAAATAGTGGTGGAAGAAAGTCACTGAGCTAGAAAACAAAGGGAAGGAAAAATATACATGGGGATTAAGGATGAACTGGAGTAATGCTCCATAAAGGGCAAGTTATCTTTTTACACTTCCTCTTTCTCTCCCCCAACCCCCATTCACATGAAGTCCATCCCCACTCATTCACCCCAACCTCATGTGAATTTTTCTGCTCAAAGGGTTTAGGCTGGGATTTTCCAGGAAACCCAAGGGAATCAGATGCCTAAATTCCAATAAATTCAATGGGAATTGGGCACCTAACTCCCTGAAGTTATTGAACCACTGGTGAAAATGCAGCTGACTCAGTGATGCTCACCCATTTAGGAACACAGGCTTCCAGTAATAGAAAACCAAAAGCCTGTTTCAGAGAGTTATCAGAAAACAGCATCCCGGCTGCTGGCTGTTTGTAGTTTAGGAATAGCCACCTGTAAATGCCAGGGAAACCCAAAACCGTTACTAATACTGACATAACTGATGCTGGGGATACAGCCAAGTATGTGAACTTTAACCAGTTACTGCAAGGGACAAACACTTAGCCAGCTCCTCCCCTCTCATCAGGTCCCAGAGCCTGGGCTCCAACCCGAGCTAGAACGTCTACATTGCTATTTTTAGCCCCATAGCATGAGCCCCACAAGTCAACCCAAGTCAGCTGACCCAGGCTCTGAGACTCGCTGGCGTTGCAGGGGGAGGGGTTGCACTGTAGACATACCCAAGGACAAGCCAGTGAAAGTCAGAGGAGAGATTTGAGAACATAATGATTTATGAGTAAGGTCAATCCACATAGTATCTGACGGCATGGTTGGTAATGATATTAACCCTGCTGGCTTCAAACAGCAAACCTGTTCACTCTTCAGAGCAGCTCCAGGAAGCATCTAGTCACTCAGGCAAGACTAATGATGGAGCACACCAAATAAAGACATCAGGAACTCACAGGGGTCCCAGCTAGTTTTACACATGTTGCCAGGGTCTCGTTTGAGGACAAAGATCATAACCTTGGACTTAACTGGTAACATTTTACTGAGACAGGGCACCGGCCTCACTCATTGGTAACTTGATCAGGGATGTCACTTCACCAAAAAAAAAAAAAAAACACACACACACACACAAAAATTTGTACAATAAATTGATGGGGAGAAAAATTAGAGCAAGCAACAACAAAAAAGGTGTTCTATAAAGAAATATAAAGTGTTAAAGGGACAGGGGTTAGAAATCCTGTTAGAGCTACTTGTTACTAATTCCACCTTCCAGTACAGTGTGAAGATTTTAAAAACCTTTTCAAAGCTGCCAAAGAGAAATGTATACCTAATTCCCAATATAATGAATGGCAATTGAGTGCATGTCCAAATCCCACCCTTAAACGGACCAGTCACTCCTCACACCTGGTTGACATTTTGCACTTCACTGTGCTTGGATAATGAATATTCGTCAGTTTCCCTTTTGTCCACAGTCAGTTTCTAGGAGTCCCACTCCCTTGTTCTAATGCACTAGCTCAGTGCTACATTGTTTGGGTTGATAAAGAGTGCAGAGGAATTTGTTTTCCTAATACATTTAAGTTCCATTAAAATTAAATAGGTGTAGAACCACTCTGATGGATATCAGGTCAAAACAAAACTTTTTTTCCTCTTTCTTTCTTTTTTTTTTTTAAACAAAAAACTTGGCAGTGTCCCTTTAAAGAACAGATGTTTTCTCTTTTGGTTAATGACTCTTAGAGAGCTCAGTTTTAATTTTTGTAATAGCTGACAGAGCATTGAGAACAAGCTGGTAACAGGAATGGTTTGGTTCGCACAGACAGCCAAGCTAGTTCTGTAGTTTGTGAAATTTAGAGAGCTATACGCAGGAAGCAGAGCATTTTTAGAATGGGAGAGGCCTGAAATCCTGGAATCTTGGCAGTACAACGAGGCAGTGCAGCTAGTGGACTGAGCATATATGGGATATTCCCATATTCTAACCCCAGGTTTGCCACTGACTTCTTTGCCTTGGGCAGGTCGCTGTTTTAGTCCTCCATCTATCTTAGATATGTTTAAGGCTCCCATTATCTTGACACTTGCAAAACAGGAATGTTAAATAAATAAATTAAATTAATGGAGATATCCTATCTCCTAGAACTGGAAGGGACCTTGAAAGGTCATCGAGTCCAGCCCCCTGCCTTCACTAGCAGGACCAAGTACAGATTTTGCCCTAGATCCCTAAGTGGCCCCCTCAAGGATTGAACTCACAACCCTGGGTTTAGCAGGCCAATGCTCAAACCACTGAGCTATCCCTCCCCCCACTATAATTAATATTTCCCCCTACTATATCATCTCAAAGGAATCTTGTAAGGATTAGACTCATAGACTTGTAAGGTCAGAAGGGACCATTATGATCTTCTAGTCTGACCTCCTGCACAACGCAGGCCACAGAATCTCACCCACCCACTCCTGTAATAAACACCTAACCTATGTCTGAGCTATTGAAGTCCTCAAATCGTGGTTTAAAGACTTCAAGGTGCAAGAATCCTCCAGCAAGTGACCCATGCCGCACGCTGCAGAGGAAGGTGAAAAACGCCCAGGGCCTCTGCCAATCTCCCCTGGAGGAAAATTCCTTCCTGACCCCAAATATGGCGATCAGCTAAACCCTGAGCATGTGGGCAAGACTCACCAGCCAGACACCCAGGAAAGAATTCTCTGTAGTAACTCAGATCCCACCCCATCTAACATCCCATCACAGGCCATTGGGCATATTTACCGCTAATAGTAAAAGATCAATTAATTGCCAAAATTAGGCTATCCCATCATACCATCCTTTAGTTTATGTCTGTAAAGTGCTCTGAACATGTGAAGTGCTGAGTAACAGTATTATTCACACACCAGTACAATTCCATGCTGCTCTCCAAATTAAAGGAACACAGTGAAGTAAAAGATGATTCTCCTAGACACAGCTGAAGAGACACCTTTCACAGTACAGGCTTTTGTGTAGCAATCACAAGGACCTGCAATCTAGCTGGAAAAAAAACATTAATAGCCCCTTTAAACAAAATTATCTCCTCAACATCCATATTTGCTACACTTTCCCATGTGTCACCCATAAACTGCTAAATAAAAACTAGTTTAATATGTAGGTTGGATTGTCATTCACTATGGGCAGAGGAGGTACATTAGCCGTTGAGTTCAGGAGATTTGGATTAGGTCACTACCAAAATGAGCTTGATTATCTCAGCCTCGTCCCTTTGAGGATATTTCTCTCCATCTGCAAATCCCTTAATGCTTTGCCATAACTGATCCTCTATGCTCAGAGGCCAGGACTAGAAGAGCAGGAGGTGCTGCAGGTCAGCACCAAGCAGCACTTGCAGAGCTGAATGGGGAGAACCAGTCCCGGGGAAAGTGAATTGGTCTGACTCCTGAGTAATAGACTTAACTCAAATTTCGCAAAACAAACCCATGACCACAGATCACTGTCTGTAAAGAATGAAATTCTGCAATGCTCCTGCTAATTGTGAGGGGATCAAACTAAGCAATAAAGTCACCATTGTAAATGTACATAAATTAGATTACATAGATAGATAGATTCTCAATCGGGTGCTTCTTTTCCAAGGTATAAATATTTGTCTTAACCATGGAGATTTGGGATCATAAGCATTTGGTGCCGAAGGAAGGGAAGAGATGAACCATTTTGAAGCAAGGTGCATATGCTGGCTGTAAAGTACAATGGGAAGAGATAGGTGTAAGTCACACGCACACCCCACCTAAGCAGACAGCAAGTACAGTGACAGCCATACAAGCAACATCCAAACAAACAACTCAGTTCAGCCCGTTGCTCCTTGACACAAAACCTGCTAAGAGGATAGGGGTACACTGTGTTGAAGCGATGGGCTACTTTTTTTATATGCTGAGTTTGCATGAAGTTATCCATCATGGCAAAAGACAGACACATTATTATTTAAAAACTCGCTCACAATGCTACCTAAGCAGTGTTCCCAAGGGGGATTTTCTCACAGCTTTTAGACATTACACCTCCAAGTAGCTGTGGCCATGTGTGAACGAACCCAGGCACCGAGGAATCCTGCATAGGAGGGGACGTTATAAAGGGGAAAGAGACACAGAAGAGCCTCTCACTGGAATCTCTGTAATATTCTGTAATCCCCACAGGCAAGAGAGGCAGACTGCACTGCTGCTGAACAATGCAGTTTTGAATTCAATTAAAGTGATTATCTATTGTGCCAAATAAATTGTGTACAGCATATATCCTCCAGCATTTTACACCTTCAGGCTCATTATTTTCTCACTGTTTCCTCCTGTTTATGCACTTTCAAATTAAATTGCTGATAATATGCGCCAAAATAAAAAATGAGCGCACCTTGTCTGAAGAAAATTGATTCTCCTTTTTCCTGAACCAGGCGATTGCCAGGTTTTATATACTCTGTTCCTGGCGATCATTAGTAATTCAATTTTCTTTTTATTAGCCCCCTTATCTGCTGAGCAATATAGTGGCAGAGCTGACCTCTTTCACACGGGTAAATGTTTAAAATCTTTTCCCTGATTAATTTTGCCAGTTAAGGAAAAGAGGAGAAATGGCCCGGCTCTTAGCCATCACAATGAATAAAGCTTAATGTTGATTGTGATGGAATTTCTAATGCCAAGGAAATTGATTGAACGCAGCAATTACACTGCAATAGTAACTCAAGGGAAATGGGATAGTTTTCTCCTGGCCATAGCCTTTTGGTTATTTAAAACAATCCAATTTGCAAGGATAATTATATATTAGTGTTTTATCTGCCACTTGAAATGAACATGGGAGTTTTGATACTGGCCCAGCATTAGCAGGTTATTGCTGCAAATTACTTGATATCTGCTTTCTTTCACATAAAGAGGAAATTAGGCAATCAATTACCAGAAAAAGGTGGACTACGGAGAATACAAGGGGCAAGACTGCCCTCTGCAGGTCAGAGGGGGGAGACATCACGTGAGCCTTTGCCAAAAAAGAGGCAGAGCTACCTTGCTTTCCAGCAAGTCCTGTAATTTATAATCCTGTTTTGATGTGTATATACACACACACTACATGTGGGTCTGCCAGGAAGTGTTCAGAGTCGTGGCTGATAAACACATGGGAGCCCGCTTTGACATTTACATGGCTGCCACTTCTCCAGCAGAAAAGAAATGTTAATTTGACAAGATTAATTCTATTTATTAATAGAAAATAAACCACAGAAACAAGATGACTGCGCAATTGCACTGCATGCCTGAGCAGAGCTGAATGCCAGTGGGAAAGGAGCATTACCCAAAGGTAGAAGAGCTGGAGCGACCAATGAAAGCAGCAGCATTGATTTTACAGGGGTGAGAAAAGGTTCACAACTCAAACCACTTGACTGGTTTTACCCTCCTTTCATTAAAGGACAGAGCTCATGAAGGACCTGATCCTGCAAGATGCTGAGCACCCTCAAATGCCACTGATGCCAACTAGAGTTGGGACTGCTCAACACCTGGCAGGACTGGCCCTGTAATTAAGACTACCTGGTAGAAGGGCATTAGCTTGTCCTAGGGGGGTCTGAACACTTCGGGAACTGCACTGTACAACTGACAACCCTTTGTACAGTAGTAGCGGGGATGTATTATGCGTCTGTCAGTCAGATGTTACCAAAAAGTTTTGTTTAAAAAAAAAAAAAATGAAGACTGTCTGAAAACAGCATAGTTATAAAACTACAATCCGCACCATCTTGTCCTCTTCAGAATAAACAGATTTCCAGTTTGCTGAAGACCAAACACGTCTTATCTACGCCCATCAGAATACAGCTTGTCAACAGCACTCCAAGGAGCTGCAGGTATCAGACTGCACCAACCTACAGTTTGCTACTTTATTATTTTAACTGTTTGTTGTAAAAAGTCACTGCAATGGAACAATGATGCAGGATAAACATCTGCAGCTGAGACAGTAATAGCTACGAAGTGTCCTAAATGGCAGAAAATTTACTTTTAAAAAACAGCGTGGGAGTCCCCTGCCCATCATGCTGACAGGTATTGCCTCATTGTTGCCTTGTGCTCCCATCTGTCTGTATCCACCTGTTGTCTCATGCTTAGACTGTAAACTCTTTGGGGCAGGGACAGTCATTTTGTTCGATGTTTCTACAGCCTTTAGCACAATGGGGTTCTGGTCCATGACCAGAGCTCCTAGACAATATGTTAATACAAATAATTATTATGATTTTCTCTCTGTGGTGTCTACATGCAATGAGTTTAGCTCAGATGACAAAAGATGCTGCTTTTCAATTTATAACTGGTGGAAACTCCACACAGGATGCAGAAAGCAAGTTGGGCTTCCTCTGCTTTGTACAAAAATTCTGCACCTAAATTAAAATAAATAAATATAAATTAATGGAGATATCCTATCTCCTAGAACTGGAAGGGACCTTGAAAGGTCATCGAGTCCAGCTCCCTGCCTTCACTAGCAGGACCAAGTACTGATTTTGCCCCAGATCCCTAACTGGCCCCCTCAAGGACTGAACTCACAACCCTTGATTTAGCAGGCCAATGCTCAAACCACTGAGCTATCCCTCCCCCCTAAGAGTTTGCTTAGTGATTCACCTGCCAGAATTGAATCAAGATCATTCTCCCATAGTTATTCACAGACAAATAATGTTGGGAACTTATAGCGCAAATTAAAAGCGCATTTCAAATCAAGGCAAACCATATATACACAATTTTAAAAACTTGTATTAAAAAATACAGAAGTGACAGCATTAACAATATTTTTGCACTTGTACAGCCCTTTTCATCTATAGAAAACAGCTGTAGAGTTAAACAGATACGCTCCCAGTCAAGGTCCAACACAAGACCCAATGAACTCAGTAGGAGTCTTTCCATTAACTTCATCAAGCTTCCAATCAGGTCAAAAGCAAGCATTTACAAGGCCCATAAAAGCTTGTAATCAGGGCATGCCAATTATCTACAGATTCTCTTTTTTCACCCCTCATCCTAAAATAAATATATAAATAAAATGATCGATCCTAGGAAATTAAATGTAAAAAACCACACTCACATTAATGGAACAAGTGCAAGATTAAGCACTGAAGGGTCAAAAAAATCCAGAAAATTAAGACTGCTCTAGAAACATTAATTCTGCCACACTTCATAAATGGAATAGTCTCTCTTCCTATTTCCCTTGGTAGGTATGTTTTACCCTTTGTTATGAACACAATCCAATGGCTGAAAATTAAAACTAGACAAATTTAGACTAAAAATAAGGCATACATTTTTAACAGTGATTAATTAACCATTGGAACAATTTACCAAGGGTTGTGAAGAATTCTCCTTCGCTGGCAATTTTCAAATCAAGACTGGATGTTTTTCCAAAAGATCGGCGCTAGGAATTATTTTGGGGAAGTTCTATGGCCTGTGCCATACAGGAGGGCAGACTAAATGATCACAGTGGTCTTTTCTGGCCTTGGAATCTAGGACTACATACCGCCACAGGGATGAGTGTGGTATTATAAAACCTCGATAAACAGGCCATAAACTATACCACAGAGGCATCATGGCTGTATTAACCTTGTCAGAGCAACTTAAATTTGGGGAATTTTCTTAATTACTGAGCACTTGTTAAATGTTCCATTCAGAGTAATATATTACAGTTAATTTATAACAGATGTGGAATTTATGCTAAAGTCTAGTTTGGATAATCTAATGGCCAGACGCCATCATTCTGTGACAATGTTCCATTTTCTCCCTTGCATCGTCATTAGCTCGTAAATTGAAAATGCTGGATGCAAGGCAATTACTGCTTCGTCCCACAGAAGCATCATTATTATTTATTTTACTATAGAGCCTAGGAGCCCTAATCAAGGACCAGGACCCCATTGCGCTAGGCACTGTACCAGCGTCCCACTGAGTCAACGCTTAGAGGAAACACCAATCCAGGACCAAATTTTAACCTCTGCATCCCACAATCCATCACACAACCTCTCAAATGAGATTTCTGTCTGTATAGAACTGTGTGTGTAAGAGTCTATTGTGTCCATGCGTCCAATTGCACTACACTATTACAGCCCCCTCCCTGCAACACATGAGGCTGGGGGTACGCTCCACAGAGCATTGCTGTTTAGGGACCAGATCCACCTCCCAGTAAGCACAAAAGACCTCTGATAAATTCAATGAGAGCTGGATCATGCCCTAGACATGACATGTGATACTAATATTAACGCAAAGGAACGTTTACACTTCAATTTTGTAATCCTATAATTTTATCAGTTGCTGAAGGAATCAGGTATCAGGGTTTCATTGTGGACTTTCCAGATGCTATAAAATGTGCTGACTTTCCTGTCTAACACGTGTGCCCCTGCTCACCCACACTCACCACCTGCTCTCAGTGGCAGAGGGCTAGGCGGAATTAGTTCCCCCATCCCTAGACCTGTGCATGACAGAAGTTCTGGTTGAATTGGGGTCCCATTGGGTGAGATTGGTAGTAGTCCCATTTAGGAAGAGGGAGAATTAGGGGGTCAAATGGGGATAACAGCTGTGTAACTTGTTTGGGATAGGAGTGACCTGATAGGTTTCATTGAGGAACTTGCATCTGGAGGTGGGAGAGGATAGCGGTTGCTTTTTGACCCTGTCATGGGATCTGCTACTCAAGCCCCACGAGGAGGCACCCACTCTTCCTTGTGTAACAGAGCTGGCAGGAGAATTCCATGGGCCAAATTCTAACACTGCTCTGTCCATCAGGGTCTCTGTGAATCTGAGAAAGGAGAAGTGGGGACAGGCCATGCTTTCAGCCTCTGAACCCAAGTGCATGAACCACCCCACCTGAAAGATCTGCATCTGAGCTTGTGCTCCTAATGGGAATTTAGAAATCCTGATGGTATATGGACAACACCATTCTTCCCAGAACTCCTGACCAAGCTTTCCAACCCAGCCCAAGACATATTGTTCCACAAAATGTCAACACCCTTGCAGTCCATGTCTCCAATGCTTGACACTGGATTTCATGGTTTCCATGAAAATCATGCAAGCATCCTGGGAGGTTTCTGGCTCAACTCACGTGTGCGCAAGCTCTGGAACGGACCTTCATGTCGGAGCCCAAATGGTCTCCCAGCCTGGCCTTCAATCAGGGTTTCACACTGCAGTTCAGAGGCTGCGTATCAGCCTCACGAGAAAGGAAGTCGGAGGAAAGGAATTGCCTAAGGTCACTACACAGCAATCGCACCTAGGTGGTCCAGGATCATCACGGACAGCTCCACAGAGAGCCAAGTCTGGTTCTCCTGATCAAAAGAGTCATCAACGCCCAGCGGCCTGAGAATATTGGGACGAAAGTGGAATGATTTAGCACTTCTCACCCAATAATCTCTTAGAACTTCATAAAACTCTGCATGGCAAGTATCATCCCTATGTCGCTAACGCACAAGAGAGGTGAAATAACTTGCCCGAAGTCACTAAGTCTATGGCACAGTCAGGTACAGAACCCAGGAGCCCTCACTCCCAGTCTCCTGCTGTATAACCAAAAGAAGTGGGCAGTAGCCCACGAAAGCTTATGTTCTAATAAATTTGTTAGTCTCTAAGGTGCCACAAGTACTCCTGTTCTTTTTGCGGATACAGACTAACACGGCTGCTACTCTGAAACCTGCTGTATAATCATTAGATCACAGAAAAACTAGAAGATACCGACAATTATACATTTACTTTTTAATATATATTCTGGCAATATACTTTGGACAATATCTGCGCCTGAGTTGCTCTAGTCAAGTTAGAGACTGTTTTGATAGCAGTAGTAGTACCGTATTTTCTTTACTCTCATTTCAAGATGTGGGATTGTGCCCTGGCTGTACACAAACCCAGTCAGACAGAACACAACCCTTGTTGCTGGAACAGCATGGCATCCGCTGTCCCACTAGGGAAACACGAATGGTGCTATCTGCATTAGATGTCCACATTAGTGCTTGTTCGTCTGATGCCAATTACCAGAATTAGAAGCCAAAAAAGCTTAATAAAGGTGTGATGGCTAACACCTGCAACCACCGCATCTCAGGCTGTTATCTCACAAACGAATCAATCACACTTGGTACTTGATGGGAGATCTTCCTACTCCAGCCCAATAAAGAATGCAAGAACAGCCATACTGGGTCAGACCAATGGACCATCTAGTTCCATATCCTGTCTTCCAACAGTGGCCAGTGCCAGGTGCTCCAGAGGGAATGAACAGAACAGGGCAATTTCAAGCAATCCATCCTCTGTCATCCAGTCCCATGTGGTTGGAGGCTGAGACACACCTGGAGCATGGGCTTGCGTCCCTGACCATCCTAGCTAATAGTCACTGACGGACCTATTCTCCATGAACTTTTTGGACCCAGTTATACTTATAAAAGAAATTCTACAGTGCTGAAGGAAGTGCTGGTGTAGTCTCATTTTTGGTTGATTTTTTAAGAACAAGTACAAAAAGGTGAAACACTTACAGCTTGTATATGTTTCTGAACACTGCGCGCTTCACAGGGTCTCCAATAGAATTAGGCAATTATGCAGTTCCACAACTCATCAAAGCTGCACGACTAGACAATACAAAACCAGACACTCAGAGGGGGGACCTGATAATCTTCAAATATGTTACGGGCTGTTGAAAAGAGGACGGGGATCAATTGTTCTCCATGTCCACTGAAGATTGGACAAGTAGTAATGGGCTTAATCTGCAGCAAGGAAGATTTAGCTTAGATACTAGGAAAAAACTAAAAAAGTAGTTAAGCTCTGGAATATGCTTCCAAGGGAAGCTGTAGAATCCCCATCACAGTCCAGCCTGTTTTTACAAAACTCCAAACACTTGCCAAGGATGGTTGCGGTTCATTTGGTCCTGCCACAGGAGGACCAAATGAACTGGACTTGATCACTTCTCGAGTTCCCTTCCAGCCCTACATTTCTATAATTAAATTTCTATGCTACACAGACATAACACATTAAATTCATTTCCAAGATATCCCAGCAGAGTACGAGGGGGCAGTGTGTCACCGGAGACATCAATTTTCAAATGAGATGAAATCAGAGCCCTAATTGCTTGTGAACATTAAAGATCTCATGTCACTTTTAATAAGAATAGGGGTGTTGCTCCTAGGGTCCTAGCCAAATTTCAAATAAGGTGACTACATTCTACCAATAGTTAACTTGAAATTTCACCTGGCTACAGGATTCTTCCTCGCTTCCTGTGCTACACAGGTAGGTCAAGTTACTGCATCTTGACACAGAGCGCCTGCCCCACTAACTGCCAAATCTCACCATACACAGCAGGTGATCAAACCAGAGACACACCAACTTACAAAACAGAGATCTGCACAACGTCCATGTGCATGAGGTCAAATCCTCTAGCAGCTAGATCTAGCGTAAGAGGTGCTTTACAGCTAAATGCTGCTCTACCTAGGGGGCAGTACTCCATTCCACAAACAAACATTAATTCTTTTAACAACCCTTTGAGAATGTTTAAATTAACCTATTAATTTCAACCAACTCACACATACATGCTTTACCCCTGCAGAGATGCAGCTGTTATGCTCACAGTTCCTAACCACGATGCAGTTATCAGGTAGATTTTTCCTTGCTGAGATGAGCATCTCATGAGAGACACACCGTTTTTTCCCTAGTGGAAAAACCGCGATTATACAATCTTACAGCTGTACCTTACAAACAACGCTTCTGCCACCTCCTCCTTTGAGTCCTTCTTCAAACATACTTTCTCTGTGAAACCTATAAACTCTAGCCCACTCAAAGACACAATTGGTTTAACCTTTAAACAATGATTTTTTAACTCTCCTGACCATTCAGCGAGTTCTCTGTGTTCTGAGTGTCTGTTTAGATTGCAAGATCTTCCACGGAACAGTCCTTGCCCTTTCCTGATCTAGAGAGTGACAAGGTGACGGTGGTGGAGGAGAAAGAAGGACACAACCGAAATAAACAGACATTGACCAGTCACCATTCAGGTTCTTTTCACACCAATAAGGTTTCTTAACCATGGGGAATGTGGGCCCATCAACAGTTCATATACGTTCAGAGACAGGGAATTGATCCTACACGTGCAGAAGATGACTCAGTGCTGCACACAGATCTATACACAGTGGAAGTTACTTTACACCACCACCCACAACACGATTGAAAACAATCATTTGCCCAGTAAAAGCTGGTCTTTAACTGAGGGTACAGCAAACCCATCTTAGAAGCAAAGGGAAGCTTTAGAGTGGTTGTCAATTAGAGGTGATCCTGAGGGGAGGTTTCACGGTGCACGTGGGGGCAAGATGGGGGAATGCAAGGCTCTAGAGAAATGGGACCCAGTGAGGAAGTCCTGAGATGGAGTGAAGGCCCCATCCCACGCTGTCTTTTCTTCTCAACACTAACCCTACAACAGTGATCAGCAGGTTTACTCCAGAGGAATGAGCAACTCATTTCCTACTTCCAAAAACCTACTCCTAAAACTGTCCGCCCTCATGCAATATTCCAGCTCTATCCTCACACGTCCAAGCTCTTACCTTCTTTGGCTGGGATGTGCATTCTCGAGGCTGGCAGTCGGCATAGCCGGTGATTGGTGATCTGCACCAGCTCCTTGGGCAGGGTTCTCTTCAGTGGTGCAGGTCTTCCCCGCAGGGAGTTTCTTTTCCTGAGAGAGTAGTGGCTTTTCGGGGGCATTGTGGGGAAGGAGTTGCTCTTCTTATCCGTTGGGGAACTGCACAGAATGCAACACAGGGAGTTTAAAAAGGGATCACAAAGGTATCAAACAGCAACTCCCCGCCCCCAGCTATCTGTGCTCTCCTTTCTCCACTAACGCAGCGAGACAGTAGCACAGCTGGGATTGGACTCCCGGTCCGATACCTAATCCATTGAACTATGGTGCTTCTCTAGGTAAGAGCAATGGAAATATGCTGATGGATAATGCCAGGTGAAAGGGCAAATTTAACCAATTGCTGGGAAAGCATGAAGAGAGACGGCGCTCTTTGACATCTCAACTCACATCTAGGTATCCCCCATCACTCCCAGTCTCTCCCCTACTATAGCTGTTGGAGGAGGAGGATGTTCTTAAGAGGGCTGAGAAGATCAGGCCAAGCCAGGCAAAAGAAATAAGCAAGCAGATCCCAAACTCTCCTCATCTCATCCCACGGACCCCATCTCCTCAGCACCACTCATGTGGAGACATCCTCACCTCTCGCCAGGAGACAATGCCAAGGCACGGTGGGGAGATTAGTAGAAGATGGACGAAAAGAGCGTCTTGGACATGGGAGTAAGGGCCAGATGCCCGCAGATTCTAACCTAAGCTCTGTCACTGGCATGTTATTGCGTGGCCCTGGACAAATCAGTGAAACCAAAATTTTCAAGTTCATTCTGGGCATCTCTAGTTTATTGATGCAGTTCCTGCTACACAGCAACACAAAGCACACCCTTCCCATGACAATGCCTGCACAGTGCTTTCACAGTCACTAGCTTAAGAAGTGAGATACAGCTTGGTCCTGATCTCAAGTCTGTTGCCATTAGACCAGTGCGTCTCAAAGCTGGTCCGCTGCTTGTTCACGGAAAGCCCCCGGCAGTCTGGGCCGGTTTGTTTACCTGCCGCGTCTGCAGGTTCGGCCCATCGCAGCTCCCACTGGCCGCGGTTCGCCGCTCCAGGCCAATGGGGGTTGCGGAAAGCAGCGCGGGCCGAGCAAGGGATGTGCTGACCGCTGCTTCCCGCAGCCCCCATTGGCTGGAGCAGCGAACCGCGGCCAGTGGGAGCTACGATCAGCCGAACTTGCGGACGTGGCAGGTAAACAAACCGGCACAAACCGCCGGGGGCTTTCCCTGAACAATTTCAATCTATGGGAAATTATAAAAGCACCTGCAAAAATTCTTAAAAAGAGAGACAAGGCAAGCCCAGGCCCAAGGGATGGTATCATGCTAGACATGTTATGGGATTAACAACAATCCCATGGTACTTTTTGTACAAATAGACTTTTGCCCTGGTATCCCTTCTCCCCACTGTAATGCGGAGTGTTGTACACAGATCAGCTGCTGCCTGCTTCTCCAGAGGCATCGGCATATAAAACGTGTAAACACTTTGGGGTGAGAGGCATGATAAAACAATTAATTAAAATCATTCCTTCTCCCCTCCTCATCCCCTACATCTAATTAAGTCATAGCCTGACACTGAAACCTCTTTCCTTACTAAAACGAGGAGTCCTTGTGGCACCTTAGAGACTAACAAATTTATTTGGGCATAAGCTTTCGTGGGCTAGAACCCACTTCGTCAGATGCATGGAGTGGAAAATACAGTAGACAGGTATATATACACAGTACATGAAAAGATGGGAGTTGCCTTACCAAGTGGGGGGGTCAGTGCTAACAAGGCCAATTCAATTAGTGTGGATGTGGCCCATTCCCAACAGTTGACAAGAAGGTGCGAGTACAAAAAATAATCCTCTGTTGATACTCGCACCTTCTTATCAATGGTTGCGAATGGGCCACATCCACCCTGATTGAATTGGCCTCATTAGCACTGACCCCCGACTTGGTAAGGTACCTCTGGGTATGGAAATTGTATGGGGCAGGCCATGAATGCTCATGAAATTGGGGGTTGGGGTGTGGGAGGGGGTGAGGGCTCCAGCTGGGGGTTCAGGCTCTGGGGTGGGGCTGGGGATGAGGGGTTGGGGATGCAGGAGGTTGCTCCGGGCTGGGACAGAGGGGTTTGGAGGCAGGAGGGGAATCAGGGCTGGGGCAGGGGGTTGGGGCACAGGAGGGGGTCGGGATGCAGGTTCCAGGCAGCGCTTACCTCAAGCAGCTCCCAGAAGCAGCAGCATGTCCTCCCTCCGGCTCCTATGCGGAGGCGTAGCCAGGCAGCTCTGCATGCTGCCCCGTCCGCAGGCACCGCCCCTGTAGCTCCCATTGACCGTGGTTCCCGGCCAATGGAAGCTGCGGGGGCGGTGCTTGGGGTAGGGGCAGCATGTGGAGCCCCAGGCTGACCCTATGCATAGGAGCCAGAGGGGGGACATGCTGCTGCTTCCAGGAGCCACGCGGAGTGGGGCAAGCCCCGGAGCCCGCTCCCCAGCAAGAGCTCAGGGGCCGGATTAAAACGTCTGAAGGCCAGGATGTGGCCCCTGGGCCGTAGTTTGCCCACCCCTGGACTAACACGGCTACCCCTCCGAAACTTGTTTCCTTACTGACTTCTTTTCCCCCACTGAATACTAGCTTATTATTGTAGGTCTCTAATAAGAGCTGTGGGCAATATATATATTTGGAGGGGGATACAGCTGGGGAAAAAGGAAAGGAACCAGCAGTTGTTTGTGGGAAATAAAGCAGTTAAAGTTTAAGGACTCTCACCTCTCAAAAGCAGAATATTTCATGCTGATCTGAAAGTCCCGTGTTTGGAAAGGAAGCAGCAAGTATTTCTTTGTACTGCGATAGCACCTAGCAAGCCCAGTCCTGGACCAGGACCCCACTGGGCTACACACTGTACACAGAACACAAAGAGGGTCCCTGTTCCACAGAGTTTACAATGTAAATAATTGAGTATTTGCTCCCATTGAAGTCCATGGCAAGACTCCTATGGACTTCAATGAAAGTAGGAACTGGCCCCGGGGGGAGTGCAAAGAAGGCTAGTACCAGCTACAGAACTTCAGACACAACTAGTAACTTACCAGCAACTCCCCTTTCTCCTGATGATTTTGGTCCGGCTCTTCACTTTATAAGTGGAAAGTGCAGCATCATTGAAAGATGACTTCAACCCACCATGACCGATGGATGCGTTGCTTAGAGTCTGAAGGCCAAGGTCGGCTCTGGAAACCTGGGAGACTCCAGCCTCCTTTCGTCCCTCAGACTGCCACCTGAACACTGACTTAGAAGGTGGCTGTAGGCTGGATGCTTTCCATTTGTATTTACTAGGAGAGGCATCCAGCTTCAAATGCACTCCGGATTTCTTCTGCTTTGCTCCCAAGTCCCCCTTTGGCAGTGGCTTAACAGTTCTCTCTGCTCCCACAGAAAGCTTCCTAGTGCTTTCAGAAGCTCTAGGGCTGGTCCATCTCTTTACAGCACGAGGGCATTTACTAGGATTTGCTACCCACGTATAGTTGGTTTTCCTGAACTTAGAAGCTTTACTGGAGACTGGCGTTGAGGCAGCTCTTTGGAAACTGGGTAGCTTGTGTGGTATTGCAAACTGGCTCTTCACTGGGTTTATCCCAACCTCTGGAGTCACAGAGCTTGTGTGTGCCTCAGATTTTCCAAGGGTCTTTGGCTCCTTCAAAGTATCTCTTCCTGCCGTGACTTGCTCTGAACTACAGTGAGCTGGAACGTGTGCTACTGGCTTCTTCCAGGCTACCAGCCAGCCTGATTCTCGATCAGGAAGAGCTGAAGGCTGTTGAGGCTTGGATTTTAATGCTATGGCACTTTCACTGATAACGTCACGTAACTCAGGGGCACTTTTAGCCAGTTTCGCAGTCCGAAGTTTGCCCAGTTCCTTCGCATAAGCTGGGCTTGCGTCATCTCTGCCTCCAGCAACAGCAGGCTGGTGCAACAAACTCTGGGAGACAGAGAGAGACGTTTCTTTGTCCTCTTTTTGAGCAACACTTTGAAAGCTAGAACTTTCATGAACCTTTTCATTTCCTTTTGGAGCAGCTACGGCTGCTTTCATCCCAGAGGAACTCTGCTGGGATCCCAACTCACTAACGTTTCTATTGTCCAAGGCTGAGCTAGTCCTCTGTGGCACTTTGACTCCTATGACTATACCACCTGTTGCTAAGCCCACTTGCCTTTCCGAGCCTGTTCCCTGTGGCCCAGGAGGCTGGCTATTCCTTTGACTCACAAAAGCCTGAAGTGCGTTAGCAGATGCACTGCTTCCAGGATGATGTGTTGGTGCAGGCGGTCTGTTTACAAGGGAGTATTTTTTCCTCCAGGAGTTACCTTGAGGTGATTGGAAATCCCTTGGAGCTTGCTGAGAATATCTTGCGGAGAATGCTCCCTGACTATTGAAGGCAGTCTGCCTGGGATTCCTCCACCTTGGAGTCCTGGAGGGCGGGGGCACTGGAGCATTTCCATGGATGTTTTTATGGTCATTTATGAGACCTGAAGAAAGCAAAACCACCTCTGTTAGTTGCATCTTTCACAACAGTCTTGCAACAGCAAGTTATGCAAATTGATTGTCTTCACATTGCACTGAAAACACCTGTTCTACATGAGCTCTCATGCTCGGTAGGTTTCAGACATCATCACGAATGCTGGAAGAAAAGCTGAGCTATGTAATGATTACAGATTTCTTATTGTGGATCTTTACATAGCAATCGAATACTGCATCATCCCACTTTCTGGCCACGTTTAGTTCCTCTTATATGCACCAGTCTTGAATCTACTACTCTGATCATTGTTCCTGTAGATCACTCATGGTGAGGGTGGCAGTAGGAGGGAGGACAGACAAGAAGGGGAGAAAACTTACTGCTTATTTCTTTTATAGGTATCTTTTTAGCTCTCACCATTGCATCTCTGAGCCCCTTTATAGTTGAGATTGCCTAGCAACCCTAACCTGATCCTGCTCATATACAGCACAATATAGTCCCCTATCGAGGTAATTATTTTTTGGTCTAGGAAAGGAAGGGTAGACTTATTATTAAAGCAAGAGACTAAGAGTCAGGAGCCTTGGGATCTAATCCCATCTCCACCACTGATTAACAACGCAAGTGAGTCACTTGGGCAAATCACGTCATGTCTCTGTGCCTCAATTTCCCTATTAACAATAATATGGATGAATATGCTTCCAGGGGTAGAGGGATTGCGAGACTTGTAAAATATCAATATTTATAAAGCACTTTGGGATCTTCAGATGAAAGGGGTTAACAAAGGACTATATCTGAGCCCCGCATCATTACGAGGGATCTCTGTGTGCTTTAGTGAAGAAAACAAGCTTTTCCTGCTGCCAAAAACTAGACCACATAGCTGCAGAAAGGCAACATAAGCTGACCTGCCAGCTAAACTCCCTGCCCACAAACTGCTCCATTGATGTTGAAATGTATTTCAAAATCCAGCAGCAACAAGACACACATCAAAACAGAAATAAAATCTCATGACTTTTTCTGCTGCTCTTCATTCCACCCCCCAGAACCACACTTGGTCTGTATTACATCTAATAAAATTATGAGATCCCCAGAGCAAGGACCGAGTCATCTTACTTGTGTGTACAGCTCCATGCATGCCTGTGGTGGTGTAAAATTACTCATATGAGACCAGGTGTATCTGGTTGTGTCCAACTCAGACAGTATTGGTATGTCTACACTGCAAAGAAAAATGTGTGTTGCAGTGTCTCAGAGCCTGGGACTAACAACAACAGTGTATATGTTCAGGCTTGGGCTGGAGCCCAGGCCCTGAGATCCACCCTCCTCACTGGGTTTCAGAGCCCAGGTGGGACCATTGACACTGCTATTTTTAGTCCTGTAGTACGTGCCCAAGCTGGCCTGGGCTCTAAGACTCACTGCCACGGGGTTTGGGTTTTTTTGTTGTCTAGAGATACCCTCGGTCAAAGATAAGAGCCCTGACAGAGGGGAGATTTGCAAGTGGATTTGCAGGACCCAAGGTGGGGTTTCTAGCACTGCAAATCAGAAAAATCAACCTTGCAACCCACAAAGCAGGGCATCCCTCAGCGCAGGCACAGGATCTCAGCTGGCGTCTTTCCCCAGGAACTAGACAAGGTCACACAAACAGGTCCCAGCCTCTCTGCAAAGGACCTGAGAGACTGGGGGAGCCTTTTAGGGATCCCAGGGGAGGCAAGGAAGGTGCCCAGTCTTGGCCCCACAGCTCAGACTAAGGGGCCACACGACCCAATCCCAGCAGCCGGGACAAGGCGCTCGGGGGAAAGGAGTGTCGAGGCAGGTCAGCTCCCTCCCGTTCCTGCAGCTATCGGGGGTAGCTGGGCCCCCCGCACCGCCGCGGGGGAGGGGAGGGGAGGGGGACAGGACTGAGGTGCGGCGGGGTAGTAGACTGGGGAGGTAGTAAGAGGACCGGGGGGGGGGGGTAACCGGACCGGGGGGCGGCGCGACAGCAGCAGAGAAGGTAACGAAGCCGGGGGGGCGGGGGGAGGTGGCGTAGCGGCGGTAACGGGCCCCGGGGGCGGCCCTACCGGGAGTGAATAACGGGCCCACGGGGGGGTGGGGGGGGTAACGGGCCCGCGAAGGGGGGGCGCGGCGGGGGGTTAAAGGGCCGCCCTCAGGCCCACCAGCCCGGGGAAGGACGCTGGACCCAGCGATTCGGACCCGTCCCCGCGCGGCCGAGCGCCCCTCACCCTGCAGCAGGCGGATCTGACGCCGCAGTTGCTCCTTCTCCTCCATCCCCGCCGCTGAGCCGCCCCCGGCTACGTCATCGCCCTGCGCCCCGGCACCGGACAGCCTCCCTCTGGAAACGTCACCAGCCCGCGACGCCCGTTCACCGGTCACGTGAGGGAGCCTGATCACGTGACGCCGGAGACTGCGGCATGCCGTTCCCTTGGCAACTGGGAGGGGGAGGAGAGGTTACCCCGCCCACGGCCCCGGGAGCGGGACCAGGCGGATCTCCTGGAGTCGGACCGCGCTGCTCCACCTGGCACCTGCCCCCTCCGCGCCAGCCCCAACGGGCCCAACCCAGCTCCCCGTCCCCGAGAGACAGGAAAACCGGCCCCCGCCCCGCATCGTTGTCACCCCCCCGGCGTCCCCTCAGCCCCAGCGGCATGAGCCTCCCCGCACCGCCACTGCCCTGACCCTCCTAGGCTCCCCGCTCCACCCTGACGCTCCCCTTCTAGGCACCTCCCAGGTGTCCCCACCACCACCCTGACTCTCCCACAGCCCTGCCCCTCCTCTCCTTCCCCCCACCCGCCCGCAGGCAACCCAGGCCCGCAGCCCTGCCTGACCCTCCTCTTCCCCTCCCAGGCAACCCAGCCCCACTGCCCTGACCATCCTCTTCCCCTCCCAGACAACCCAACCCCGCGGCCCTGACCATCCTCTTCCCCTCCCAGACAACCCAACCCCGCGGCCCTGCCCCTCCTCTCCCTCCCCCCACCCCCCCCCCGCAGCCCTGATCCTCCTCTTCCCCTCCCCCCACCCCCCCCCACTGCCCTGACCCTCCTCTTCCCCTCCCAGACAACCCATCCCCACTGCCCTGACCCTCCTGCCCCCCCCCCCGGCAACCCATCCCCACAGCCCTGACCCTCCTCTCCCTCCCCCCACCCGCCCGCAGGCAACCCAGCCCCGCAGCCCTGACCGACCCTCCTCTTCCCCTCCCAGGCAACCCAACCCCGCGGCCCTGACCCTCCTCTTCCCCTCCCAGGCAACCCAGCCCCGCGGCCCTGACCACCCTCTTCCCCTCCCAGACAACCCAACCCCGCGGCCCTGACCATCCTCTTCCCCTCCCAGACAACCCAGCCCCGCGGCCCTGACCCTCCTCTTCCCCTCCCAGGCAACCCAGCCCCACTGCCCTGACCCTCCTCTTCCCCTCCCAGACAACCCAACCCCGCGGCCCTGACCATCCTCTTCCCCTCCCAGACAACCCAGCCCCGCGGCCCTGACCATCCTCTTCCCCTACCAGGCAACCCAACCCCGCGGCCCTGACCATCCTCTTCCCCTCCCAGACAACCCAGCCCCACTGCCCTGACCCTCCTCTTCCCCTCCCAGACAACCCAACCCCACTGCCCTGACCCTCCTCTTCCCCTCCCAGGCAACCCAACCCGCGGCCCTGACCATCCTCTTCCCCTCCCAGACAACCCAGCCCCGCGGCCCTGACCATCCTCTTCCCCTCCCAGACAACCCAGCCCCGCGACCCTGACCCTCCTCTTCCCCTCCCAGGCAACCCAACCCCGCGGCCCTGACCCTCCTCTTCCCCTACCAGGCAACCCAGCCCCGCGACCCTGACCATCCTCTTCCCCTACCAGGCAACCCAGCCCCGCGGCCCTGACCCTCCTCTTCCCCTCCCAGACAACCCAGCCCCACTGCCCTGACCATCCTCTTCCCCTCCCAGGCAACCCAGCCCCGCGGCCCTGACCCTCCTCTTCCCCTCCCAGACAACCCAACCCCGCGGCCCTGACCCTCCTCTTCCCCTCCCAGACAACCCAGCCCCACTGCCCTGACCATCCTCTTCCCCTCCCAGACAACCCAACCCCGCGGCCCTGCCTGACCCTCCTGTTCCCCTCCCAGGCAACCCAGCCCCACTGCCCTGACCATCCTCTTCCCCTCCCAGACAACCCAGCCCCGCGGCCCTGACCATCCTCTTCCCCTCCCAGACAACCCAGCCCCACTGCCCTGACCATCCTCTTCCCCTCCCAGACAACCCAACCCCGCGGCCCTGACCATCCTCTTCCCCTCCCAGACAACCCAGCCCCGCAGCCCTGACCCTCCTCTTGTCCTCCCAGGCACCCTCACCAGCCTGCACCTCCCAGGTGTCCCCACCACCACCCTGACTCTCCCACGGCCTTGACCCTCCTCTTGTCCTCCCAGGCACCCTCACCAGCCTGCACCTCCCAGGTGTCCCCACCACCACCCTGACTCTCCCACGGCCTTGACCCTCCTCTTCCCTTCCCAGGTGCCCTCACCAGCCTGCACCTCCCAGGTGTCCCCACCACCAGGCTGACTCTCCTTTTCTCTTCCCAGGTATCCTCCCACCCCCATGACCCTGGCCCTCCTTCTCCTCCCAGGCCGTCCACCCCCACAGCCCTGACTCTCCTCTTCCCTTTCCAACTGTCTTCATACCCCCTGACCCTCTCCCACTCATCCCGGGCATCCCACCACCCTGGCTCTACTTGCCCTACCAGGCATCCCTCCACCTCCTCTTCTCCTCTCCGGCACCCACAACCATCACCACCATCTGCTGTGCCAGCAGCGCTTCCAGCCATGTGACATGCACCTGCTTCTGGCGGTTAGAAGATTGGCACACTTAAAGTGAAAACAACCCAGCACGCTGCAATAAAAAAGCTAAGGCAGTAGAAAAACTGGCCAAGTGGCAATTGCTAACATGGAAAAGTAATATAGGATAATATCTATGTATTTGTAGCTGTCTTTTAATGCAAATGATCATTGCAGCTGCGCCCTGAATGGCTATGAGTGAGGCAAGGGTGCATTTGTCAAGGCCAAAAAGAAGGAATGGGTAAGGAATGGTGTTCCTAGCCTCTGTTTGTCAGAGGGTGGAGATGGATAGCAGGAGAGAAATTGCTTGATCATTACCTGGCATTGGCCACTCTTGGCAGATAGGATACTGGGCTGGATGGACCTTTGGTCTGACCCAGTATGGCCGTTCTTATGTTCTTAAGGATGTTTCAGTAATGAAGGTACAAGATGATGAGAGTTTTAGCTGTGTGGATGGCTGGGAAAGGCCTCGTCTTAGAGATGTTATGAAAGAAGAATCAGCAAGTATTAGACATAGCCTGGATATGAAAACCTGGAGAGATGTTCAGGTTGAAGATAATGCCCAGGTTACAGGCCTGAGTGACCGGCAGGATGGTAGTGGTGTTCACAGTGATCAAGAAGGGAAGTAGTGGGGTGAGCTGGGAATAAGAGCTTTTTTTTTAACCATGTTAAACATGAGGTGATGGCTAGACATTCACGAGGAGATGCCAGAGAGACCGGCTGACATTTTAGTTTGGACAGAAGAAGGCAGGTCTGATGAAGAGCGGTAGATCTGGGAGTCATCAGCATAAAGATGGTAGTTTAATTTCTGTTTATGAATGAGACTACCCAGAGATGAGGTGTAGAGGGAGAAGAGAGAGGGACCGAGGACAGAGCCCTGTGGGATTCCCCTACAGAAAGTTTGAGGGCAGAATGTGGAGGATCCTCTGAAGGACACACTGAAGGAGCTGAAGCTATGGCTGAAGTTGTCCTGCTTTGAGCAAGGTTGCGTAACATGGCAGTTGAACTACAGGAAGCCAATCTATACAAGAGCTCCTTATGTTGCTACCACTGATGGTAGCGACAGTGGAAAATGTTTACCTTTTAATTGTAATGCATTCAAAAATGTCACTACATAAAGACATTCTGCAGCTTAACAAATGGGGCAAGTGGGAAGATTTTTAGAGCCCTCCCCTGAAAGGTAGGAACAGTGTATAGGATAGGCTTTGTCAACTAGGTTAAAAAAAAAACCTGACTTGAAGAGGTAGAAGAGCCTGTGGTATGTGAACATACCGCTCAGTGTTGGTGTGTTGTTGAATGTGGATTTTCTCCAAAGAAAATGTTGTCTGCTGTTAATAACCCATCAGTTTTGAAAAAGCCTCTTATTGGCACTTGAGTAACTTTATTCACTGTGCTGTGAGCCCAAAGCGTTAGTGAGTTGGCTGGGTTTGCACTGGTTGCGCTGTCTGGACGGGGGGCCCTGGCGCGGCACAGGAGCCTGGAGCTCGGGGCAGGGGGGACAGGACTCTGCGGGTGGGGCCGTGCGGCACAGCCTGGCGGGGGACATCTGCAGAGCAGGCTCGGCAGGAGAGACTCTCCTGGGACTGCGGGGGGACAGGGGTATCCACACCCCCGGGAAGCCCACAGGAGTCCTGAACCGGGCCCTGGGGTTAATCTGGGGGGGAAACGAGAGGAGCCAAGGGGGGCGTGGCCAGAGGAGGAGCCAAGGGGGGTGCCTTTTTTATGTTTGCTCCCCCTACGCTTAGAACCTGGCTATGCCACTGACAAGGTACTGAGCTCAGTACAGGAGTAATTGGATGAAATTCTCTAGCCTGTGTCATACAGGAGGTCAGACTAGATCAGTGCTTCCCAAGGTGGGGTTTGTGGAATGTTACTGGGGGTTCTCGGAAAAAAATCCCTAATGGCGGACAGAGCTGTCCCTAGGGACCCCGGACAGCACAGGGCCAGCAGCCTGAAGCCCCTGGACTTCCAACTTCAACCAATTTGCCTGGCTTACCGCCCTGTAATTGCCAGGATCATCTCCGGAGCCTTTTTAAAAAATTGGCATCACATTAGCCATCCTCCAGTCATTTGATATGGAAGCTGATTTAAGTGAGAGTTTACATATCACAGTTAGTAGTTCTGCAATTTCATCCTTCACAACTCCTGGATGACTGACCTAGGGGTTACCAAATGAAATTAATAGGCAGCAGGATTAAAACAAACAAAAGGAAGTATTTCTTCACACAATGCACAGTCAACCTGTGGAACTGTTTGCTAGAGGATGTTGTGAAGGCCAAGAATATAACAGGGTTAAAAAAAGAACTAGATAAATTCATGGAGGATAGGTCCATCCATGGCTATTAGCCAGGATGGGCAGGGATTGTTACCCGAGATTCTTTCAACCCAAAGCTCTTGGTAACTTTACTCTGTGTGAGGAGGTGTCAGGAAATAAATCGGGGAGACACGGCCGTCCGACCTGTAGATGGCTGGCACAAACAGGACAACACAAGTGTGTTTTCACTTAAAGCTAAACTTTACTAGTCTCAAGCACTTATACATGTCCGCAACAAGATTAGTAAAACACCCCCAATACTTGATAATTACCAAAGCTGAGTGTAGCTCTTGAGTGACACAGCGGCAGCCCGTCTGCCGCTGGGGAACACGAGATGTATCCAGAGGGAGAGACCAGTCCCCAAACAAGTCCCACCTATCTCAAGCTTTTCCCCCCTTATTTATACATTAGTAATACAATGACATGTCCCTTAAAGAAAACTTGTCAAGTAAGCAGTTTCAAGCAAGAGGCTCCTTCTGATTATTGATTAACCAGGTGTGGGTTTTTCCAGAGTCTGCAGCTCTGAGACCCCAATAGACATTTCCTGCTCTTTTAAAATGCATGTATCAGCAACTTCAACACAATTCTTACTAGGAAGGATGCAGAGTCAAGCTGCCCCTTCCGTGGCACCCCAAAACCCCCTCCTGCCTTGGTCAAGCTGAGTTTGCTGATTGGCCAATTTACAGCTTGCTGACTAGGTTGCTTTTTAACAATAAGCCATAGTGGTTTTAGGCACTTTACTGGTTTGCCAAAGTCTCCCCGTACAGGATGGTGTCTCTAGCCTCTGTTTGCCCGAAGCTGGGAATGGCAATAGAGGATGGATCACTCAATGATTACCTGTTCTGTTCATTCCTTCTGGGGCACCTGGCATTGGCCACTGTCGGAAGACAGAACACTGGGCTAGATGGAACTTTGGTCTGACCCAGTATGGCCATTCTTATGTTCTTATGAATACCATCTGGTCCTGGTGACTTATTATGGTTTAATTTATCTGTTGTTTCAAAACCTCCTCTAATGACACTTCAATCTGGAACAGTTCCTCCAATTTGTCACCTAAAAAGAATGGCTCAGGTGTGGGAATCTCCCTCTCATCCTCTGCAGTGAAGAGCGATGCAAAGAATTCCTTTAGCTTTTCCATAAAGGCCTAGTTTTCCTTGAATGCTCTTTCAGCCCCTCAATTGCCCAGTGACCCCACTGATTGATTGGTAGGCTTCCTGCTTCTGATGTAATTAAAAAAAAATTGCTGGTAGAATGTTTGTCTTTTGCTAGTTACTTTTCAGATTTTTTTGCCTGCCTGATTATACTTTTACACTTGACTTGCCAGAATTTATGTTCCTTTCTATTTTCCCCAGCAGGATTTGACTTCCAATTTTTAAAAGATGTCTTTTTGTCTCTAACTACCTCCTTTACTCTGTTGCTTAGCCATGGTGCCATTTTTTTGGTCTTCTCACTGGTTTTCATTATTTGGAGTATATGTTTAGTTTGAGCCTCTATTCTGGTATTTTTAAAAAAGTTTCCATGAAGTGTGCAGGTATTTCACTCTTGTGATTGTTCCTTTTCATTTCTGTTTAACTAGACTACTAATTTTTGGGTAGTTCCCCTTTTTGAAGTTGAAAGGGACAATTTCTTGGTTAGGACAACTGGGACCCCAAAACGGGTGGGCTAAAGACAGTGAACCAGCTGATGGACCCAATAACCAGGCAGAGAAACCTCCACAGTGCCAGGGGCATTAGCCCAGCAAGAGAGGTGTGATGCCACACGTGGTCATGAGGGAGTGCCTAGCAGTGAGTGAACTAAGTAATGAATCTAAGATAGATAGCGTATACCTAACAGATGTCTCCTATTGTTGGGGGCAAATTACAGACCCAAGGGATGCTGCACCATTAAAATAAACTCCTTTTTCCCTTTGCTGGGTTAATGCCAATTGCCAAACATTCAGCAGTCTTGCTAGATGTGTGTTAAAAAAACACATTTGGAAAACCACAAAGTATTCCTGACACTTGTTCTTTGATAATTACACTGCAGTTGCATGACACTTGTTTGTGAGTCTAATTTAATTAAAGAAACAGTAAAAAGCAAATACAAGCTTTTGATGCTGGGTTGGCAGGGCGTCTGTACGTGAGAACATGCCCCAGGGAGGATGGCACGCTTAAGAGAAATTAAATTGTCTCATTCTGCCTAGAACAAACCTTGTGCTAATCCCTCTAATGGGTTTAAACGTCACTAGAACTATGTATTTTGTGACAAGCATGCAATAGGACCCAATTAAATTACTCACACATTTGAAATCATAGCTTTATCAGCTTTGGTTTAGTCAGGAGTCTCTTGGTGGCTTACGGGAAACTTGCTGAGAAGAGCTAAAATGTTCAACTTAGTTAAGCGCTGAACCAGCAGATTGCAGAGAACTGATGATAGCGTGAGTGGGAGTAGCTAGCATTTCCTGCTGGCTACTCACCGAATTTGGCTTCCAAAGGAGAATGCACAGGGATCTTCTAGGAACCTTTTACCTTTCAGTATTACCTATAATAAGCATCACCCTCACAGTTGTTTTGCACCAACCTAGAGCCCTACTATTAATAGCAATAAGAGCATAATTGTTTCACTACATAGCAAATACCAATTAATGACCAGATTTATCTAGGTATTTATACCAGGTGCATCACTATAGTGTCTGTGCACCATATATATTTGCAAAATCCAGCAGGTGTCTAAGTCTTTAGTTGTGGCACTTCTTTTTGCAGTTGGAAAGGTAGAAAGGTTTTCTTTATGTCATGGGAAAGCCTTGCTTAAGAGAAGTGTTTTGCATTGGGATTGAAGGGAGTCGTGGAATCTGTGGTCATTCTCATTTCCTGTAAAAGGAAGATCTATGGACACTAAGCAGGCTCTGCCTCCCACTCTGACCAGTCTCAATTGTCATTCATAGCTCCACAGTCTGTGAAGAACGCAGCTATGGGGAACGGTCCTGGTCATGGAGAGAAAGGCAGTTCCCTGCACGATGTGGGCCCAATCTACTGAGTGTTTTGAATTTGATCTGCAATCCAGTGGGAGCCAGGGTAGCTACTGGAGCAATGCGGGGCTAATGGAGCTCATGTTGACCTGTATTGACTAGGAAATGAACTGCAGCATGCAGAATGAGACAGAGGTTTTTCAAGGCCTGTGTTTTCATTCCCAGGTACAGTGTGTTGCAGTAACCTAGCCTGGAAGATAGGAATACATGAGTCACTGCGGCCAAACCTGCACTTATCTGGATGAGATGCAGTCTCCTGGCCAGCTAGAGATGGAAGAAGGTATTTATAATAGCTGTTGCTAGTAATGATCCAACCAGAAGATAAAATTTGGAGATGAATCCTGGTCACATGCCACCTGAGGCACGTCGCGCATACGCTAAGAAGAAGTAGGATAAGAACATATTTTAAATACTCAGAGTGCTCAGAACTACAATGGCTGGCTCAATATAAAACACTAGTAAGATAAGGAAGGTGGCGAGGATGGATTTGAAGGCGGAGAGTGAGGCTGCATGGTACATGGGATGAGGAAGGAGCTTCCAAGGAAAAGAACCAGTGTCACTGTTGGCAGAGAGCTGTCTGGGGGAGGAAATGAAGGGAGGGCCGAACTGCAACATGTTGGCAGAACATTGAGTGCAATGTGGGAATGGTACTGTAAGAGATGAGACAAGATGTAGGCTGGGCTGGGGTGGAGTTGTGCAAGATCATGAAAGTGAGGATGAGGCATCAGGGTATGATAAGGAAAGAGACAGAAGCCAATTCAAAGCTTCAGGAGGAGGTGAGATATGGCTGGGCCAACCAACGGGAAAGGAAGATAGCAACATGCTAGATATGGGGATATGATGTGAGATATGATTTGAGATATAGGGATATGATGTGAGAACTGGGGAGGGCAGCGAAAAGGAGGAAGTTGAAGTAGGCAAGGCAAGAAGTGTTCGGGTACATAAGAACGGCCGTACTGGGTCAGACCAAAGGTCCATCTAGCCCAGTATCCTGTCTACCGACAGTGGCCAATGCCAGGTGCCCCAGAGGGAGTGGACCTAACAGGCAATGATCAAGTGATCTCTCTCCTGCCATCCATCTCCATCCTCTGACAAACAGAGGCTAGGGACATCATTCCTTACCCATCCTAGCTAATAGCCATTAATGGACTTAACCACCATGAATTTATCCAGTTCTCTTTTAAATGCTGTTATAGTCCTAGCCTTCACAACCTCGTCAGGTAGGGTATGGATGGAGACATACACAGGTGAAGTGACTTGCTTATGGTCATGCAGCAAGTCAGTGGTAGATCCCGGAATAGAACCCAGCTCTGAGGTCTCCTAGTGCTGGATCTCAAACAGCCTTCCTCCCTGTAGGAACAAATCAATACTAGTTAGAGGTGTCTAACCCTGACAGTGCTATCAGGCCATGCAGCAAGCTCTTGGGAGGCAGCATGTTCCAGTGAATAGGGCACTAGAGTGGGAATCAGGAGACTAGAATTCTAGTTCCAATTCTACCACTAACTTGCTTCGTGTCATTTGGCAAGTCACTTCATGTTTCAGTTCTCATGTTCCTCCTTTGTCTCTGTCTATATACTGGGACTGTCTTTGCCGTGTACCACAATGGGGCCCTGATCTCGGCTGGGGATGCTCATGTTACTGTTATTTATTAGCATCGCAGTAACTCAATAATATACTTGGTCCCCAGACTGAGAAAGGAGCCCTGAAGAGCCTGACATTTATTTACTACTAAAAAAAAGTTGCATCTGTTCTGAAAACTTTTGCTATTCTTACTTTTAAAAAATATTACTCCCAAGGGCAACTGAACTTTAGAATTGTATTTTTGCTGATAACAGCAAGACTCAGGAGTACCTGCCTGAGGGAGGGAGATGTCTCTTGGGTTATATAGAAAATGGAGAGAAAAATGTCAGTTACAGGAAAAGAAGCTGCAGCGTAATCCTAAAGGAAGAGCCACTTTCATTTATCAAATGAGCATCACTTTTCTATTATAATTCCTGCTGCTTGGCCTCATTCTTGCCTGGGTTTAGTGCCATCACTCTTCTGGGAACAGCATTGTACACAGACCTATACAAATGAGTTTGGGAGGGAAACACTAGGAGGAAATGGGAGAACTACTTCAAAACCATTTTGGTGACCTTCCTGTAATTCACAGGGACAATGATTATTTTTAGAAGTTTTTAAAGGAGAAAGGGATCTAAAAGACAACGCCTTTGAGAGCTCTTCAGTTCTCATCAGCTAAGCGAGGTTGGTCTAAGTCAGTACTGAGATGGCAGCTATCCAAAGAGGGACTTCAGGAAATAGTGGGAACATAAAGTCATAACTCTGCTAGACAACAAAAAACATGGACTTCACAGGGACACTGATTTTATGGCTCATTGCACCAATTTGTAACACGCCATATTGCCTGCTGCCCTTAATGGCTCACTTCAAACTCTTTATACATAAAAGCCTAACCCCACATGGTCCACTTCATTTCAAGTGACCACCGCGCACGTTACCCCTTCTGCTTAACAATCTGTCCCAACCTGTGTTTAGCTCAGACACTCTGCTTCCTTCTCCACACAGAAGGAAGAGCTGTGTGTAGCTTGAAAGCTTGTACTGTCCACTTTGTCTGTCGCATAGTAACTCACTGACATAAGTGCTAATGAATGTAAGAGGAACAAAGGAGTTAGCCTATGTAAAACATGACACCCTGAAATTAGTGGGGTTTGGATGTACAGATAAGGAAAAGGGGCTGAAACCATTATGCATAAGCATAAAGTACGGGGATGTCAGAGTAATATACTAGAAAAGTTGAGTCCTAGTCTATGCATCTTGTGGGAAAGAGAAGCCAGGATGACAGCCACTGGTGGTGATGATGACAATGATTGACACCTCAGGGTCATAGAATCATAGAATATTAGGGTTGGAAGAGACCTCAGGAGGTCATCTAGTCCAACCCCCTGCTCAGAGCAGGACCAACACCAACTAAATCATCCCAGCCAAGGCTTTGTCAAGCCGGGCCTTAAAAACCTCTAAGAATGGAGATTCCACCACCTCCCTAGGTAACCCATTCCAGTGCCTCACCACCCTCCTAGTGAAATAGTGTTTCCTAATATACAACCTAGACCTCCCCCACTGCAACTTGAGACCATTGCTCCTTGTTCTGTCATCCGCCACCACTGAGAACAGCCGAGCTCCATCCTCTTTGGAACCCCCCTTCAGGTAGTTGAAGGCTGCTATCAAATCCCCCCTCACTCTTCTCTTCTGTAGACAAAATAACCCCATTTCCCTCAGCTTCTCCTCGTAAGACATGTGCCCCAGCCCCCTAATAATTTTCATTGCCCTCTGCTGGACTCTCTCCAATTTGTCCACATCCCTTCTGTAGTGGGGGCCCCAAAACTGGATACAATACTCCAGATATGGCCTCACCAGTGCCGAATAGAGGGGAATAATCACTTTCCTTGATCTGCTGGCAATGCTCCTACTAATACAGCCCAATATGCCGTTGGCCTTCTTGGCAACGAGGGCACACTGCTGACTCATATCCAGCTTCTCGTCCACTGTAATCCCCAGGTCCTTTTCTGCAAGACTGCTGCTTAGCCAGTTGGTCCCCAGCCTGTAGCAGTGCATGGGATTCTTCCTTCCTAAGTGCAGGACTCTGCACTTGTCCTTGTTGAACCTCATCAGGTTTCTTTTGGCCCAATCCTCCAATTTGTCCAGATCACTCTGGACCCTGTCCCCACCCTCCAGCGTATCTACCTCTCCCCTCAGCTTAGTGTCATCCACGAACTTGCTGAGGGTGAAATTCATCCCATCATCCAGATCATTGATAAAGATGTTGAACAAACCTGGCCCCAGGACCGACCCCTGGGGCACTCCGCTTGATACCAGCTGCCAACTAGACATTGAGCCGTTGATCACTATAAGTGTAAGTGATGCCAGGATTAGGACTACACATGCTGTGTTACCCCTTTCTTTCCTGCTGTGTTATAGTATTTGTGATATAGTTTATCTGTTCAGTAACATTGTTAATAAAAGGACACTCAAGAACTTGTAAGTACATCAGTTGTAGTCATGGTCCCTCATGTGCTTCTGGAGTCTCTGAAGCTGGTGATGCTCATGCAACTAATCCTGCTACTGTAGTTGTGTGATGTTCCGGATCTTGAACCCAGGCTTGGGAGTCCCTAGACAGCTGCTGCATCCTGGCCTCCACCCAATGTCTACCGAAACTTGATGGGCTGAGACGCTACTAGGGCTATTACCCCAGCCAAGGCACCACCCACATGAACTCTGATTGGAAGATCACCCGGCTCCACCGATTGGTCCAACTATGCTATTTAAACAAGAAAGAGGAACCGGAATTTTGTCTGAGCAACAAGGTGGTTTTCTGCTGTGGCTGCACTGGACCCTGTGTGTGCCTGTATTCTGCACCCAACTCTGTTCATGATTCCTGCTTGCCTCCTGCCTCACCCCTGCCTGCGCTCCTGTTCCCACCATCCTCCTGCTTTATGCCTCATTTTTGTCTATCCTCCTGCCCTTGCACCTCGCTTCCAATCCTCAGTGACCAGTCCTGACTCCGGCCTCCAACTTCTGACTCTGGTTTGACCCTTGTCTTTGGCATTTGGTATCTGATCTCGGCTCTGACCAACAGCTTCAATTCCTGGTTCTGACTCTGGCTTGACCCCTGGCTCTGGTAACTGGCAGTTGACTCTGGTGCTGACCCTCGGCTTTGTTCCGCAGCTGGGATGCTGCTCCACCCACTAGACCTGACTGCTGCTCTGACTATTAGGCAAGGCCACCTACATCCCGGTCCATAACAAGTTGTGTCGGAAGCTGAATTTTTAACCCAGGTGACTGTGATCTAATATAAAAACCAATCTATCAATAATCAATATATTCATCCAGAAATTAATAGACTACAGTGGTCTGCTAAGGGGAAAAAGCCTCCAGGAATCTTTCTTTAAAGAATATGTCTGCAAGTGGGAATGCTTATGGGAATGCCTCTGTAGCCAAAACCTCTCTCCTTGAGCTTGTGAAGCAAATGAGACCCAAACAGCCCAGAGCTGGACTAAGCCTTCCTATTAGTCTAGGCCCAACAAGATCCTTTTTAAAACTGAACCAAGCTACTTCCTTGTTTATGCTGTACACGGCCTCACTCCATTTCACAGGGCTCCTTTAAACAAAGATGATTCCAAGCTGAGCAAAACCAAGAGCTTGTATATGCAGTAACATCTGAACTCCAGCTAAAACACCCCCTGGTTGAAGAGCAAATTGGCACAGTCTCCTTCCCACCCTCTCCCCATAGTATTTCTCACTGACCTACCGGGGCAGAGAATTCCACAGGTTAATGACACACTGCATCAAAATTTATTTTTCTTTGTTGAGAGAGAAGCTATAAGTCCAATTTTCTGCCTGGAGGTAAGATCTGTGTTCACCTCTCAGGAGCTCTGCCAGTTTTTTCTAATGCTGGGGGAACAAGTTCTTCTACAGAGAGCGTGGGATTTTTTTTTCCTCTTTGTGTGCTTTCCAATGCAGGCCCAGAGGCATGGAAGCCTCCAGTAAGGAGTCTCTTGTTTTATTCTTACTCTTTTTGAATTAATTCTCACGCAATCTTTGAATCTTGGAGTTCCAGCCATCTCTTTCTTTTAAAGGGGCTGTCCTCGTACAAAGGTTTCTCTCTGTTCTGGTTGGTCACGCAGCAGAATAGCCTCCTCAGTGAGATCAGGACACTTGTCACAGCCAGATTCTCAGAGACTTGCTTCACTTGCTGGATAGAGACAGAAGCAACACTGCAGACTGAGGGCTCAGGGTCACGCAGCGAATCACTGAGAGCTGAAACAAGGAGCAGGTCAGGCACTGACCCGTGATCACCCACAGAGATATGCAAATACGCAGTCAGAGACCGTGAACTTAGATACACAAATATGCTACCCATGTGATCAGAAACAGCTGTGCCTAGAGGAATACCTTAAATGTGCAAATTTGTTACCCAAACATCCAGAAACAGACAGGCACACACTCGGGTTAAACACATACCCTGAAACAGTCGTGCACAGACACATGACCAGTTAGATGCACACACCCAGGTATATTAATTTGCTTGATTCAAAGGGCAGGATCCTCACTTACCACTGAGCAGGGAGGACATATCTCCTACACTCATGCAGCTAGCATCCATGTGATGGACAATGAACCCTAGAGAGATGGTTAAAATAATTAGCCTCTCACTTCTCCCAACCTCCAGTGGGAGCTTCTACTGCTTAGGCCTATCCCCAAATTGAGGTGTTTTCACAACATCTTATCAAGTCATCGGAGGAGTTCACAAGCTCCTAGGAGGCCCAAATCTGGAGCATGCCTGAAGGGCTATTTTGCAAAGGAGGGGATAGCTCCTAAAAGTGGGCAAATGGGACACCCGGGCAAATATTTGGTCAAATGCAAAAATTAATTTTCTTTCAGTTGCATTGGTGAATGTCAGAGGATCTGTGATCACTCAAGCTTAGCTAGGGCAAATACTAGCAGAAAGCAAATTGTATCTCAAATAATGGCCACAAACTATTTTCCAATTAAAAAGAACAGGAGTACTTGTGGCACCTTAGAGACTAACAAATTTATTAGAGCATAAGCTTTCGTGGACTACAGCCCACTTCTTCGGAAGCTGTAGTCCACGAAAGCTTATGCTCTAATAAATTTGTTAGCCTCTAAGGTGCCACAAGTACTCCTGTTCTTTTTGCGGATACAGACTAACACAGCTGCTACTCTGAAACCTATTTTCCAATTGTATGCTTGATTATAACTTCTTGAATTCTTCCGTTGACCTCCCGGGCAGATGGGTTAACTATGCCAATGGGAAATCCCTCCCATCAGCACAGGCAGTGTCTACACTGAAGCGCTACAGCGAGGTAGCTTCACTCCTGTAGCATTTTAAGTGTAGACAAGCCCAAAGTTCCAGTTACATTAGTTTGGTGAGTTACAGCTGAACAAGTATATCTATTCAATTGTAACACTTGCAGTTTGCACAATCAGCTCCCCAAGAATTAGTCCGTTGAAGCTATTTCCAAATCCTTTTGAATCCTAAATACACTGGAGAATTTCACAATGTGGTCAAAGATCAAAAAAGCAAAATGTGCCTAATAAATAATTATCTGTGAATGATTAACTCAGCTCTGTTATTTGCACTGTTCTATAGCAGTCATTCCAGGAATAGCATAGTGGCGGGGTTAGAGAAATTCTGATGAGAGCATGGCGCATGAAAGGGCTGTAACTTGCTTCCTATAGTTCTGCATAAACCCCAAGAGAGAGGAAGGGAAGCTCAGAAAAAGGCTTTGATAGATGTTGCTTACAAAGATCAAATGTGTGGTTTGGTTTGGTTTACCTGTGAACATACTGGCTACCCTCCTCACAGGAGCCTGGCCGCTCTTCAGATAGTGCTGGCTCTGGGACAGGAATTCATGGACTCTCCCTGAGTATCGCTGGACCTAGGGAGGAATGAAGAGACCGCTCTGAATATTCGAGAAAGCTTGGCTGGGGAGTAGAAGAAAGGGAAATACTGTATCTAGGTCAACAAGGGGAGGAGGGTCTAAGTGAGGACAGGTATAAGAGGAGACACAGGCTGAATCCTAGCGGGCTAACAGACTGGTCAAACTTTGGTGCCAGCAGCTAATTCTTTCAAATCCAGAGCTTTCACCTTCTGAGCAAGCTCCTCTCAGGCCTGGTCTGCGCTAAAAAGTTGGGTCGACCCAGCCACATTGCTCAAGAATCTGAAAAATCCACACCCATGAACGACATAGGTAAACCAACCTAATCCCCGGTGTGGACAATGCTAGGTTGATGGAAGAATTCTTCCCACCTAGCTACTGCCTCTCAGGGAGGTGGATTACTTATTCCAACAGGAGAACCCCTCCCGTCGGCATAGGTATTGTCTACATGAAAGTGCTACAGCATCATGGCTGTGCCACTGTAGTGTTTCAAGTATAGACAAGCCCTTGGAATGGTGCTGGGGTCACCAGAGAACAGCATTAGGGGGAGGGAAAAGAGGTCCTATGGGACCTCAGTGAAGATGGGAGCCAGTTGGTAGTAGACAACTCTCCCGAAGGCAGCAGTGGAAGACCCATCACCTGAAATATTTAAAACTAGACTGGATGGAGCACAGACATTCCTCCATTGTCAGGAGAAGGGGCTGGGTCACCTAATACCGCCTTTCCGTTTCTCATGTCTGTGATTCCGCTGCAGACAATTCCTGCCAGTGAGCTTTTGAACAGGAAAAAGCATCACTACCATCCTCTGAGTGCTCCATGGCCTCGTCCCCAGCACTGATGCCACCTACCTATTCCCACTGCATTGTCCCCAAGTGCCCTTCCCACTGCCTGTGCCTATGTGCATTGCTCAAGGTATCGCTTTTAGACAAACACCAAGGATTTTAAAGCTTTCCAGTTCACCAACGTGATCTAAGACAGCAGCAGCTGGGTGTGGACAGGAGGGTCACTAAGCCTGCAAAGCGAGATCTTGGGGGAGATGCAAGTCATTTTAAATATGGTGCCATTTATTAGATAACTCGTGTCCCCACCACCACCAAATCATCCCATTCCAAAGAGAAGCCCACTGTTCCCTTACCAGATGCTTGCAGACTTTGCACAAGGCCTGCTGATTGTCATAATGGGCCATGGTGAATATCTCCTCCAGCAATTTCCATCCCATGAAGTCATTACATCGTGCTAAAGTCCACTCACAACTCTGCATGGCAAAGGGGGGAGAGGGAGGTCAGAAGGACAGATGCTGTTGATCCTGTCCAATAGCCACTGCAAGCCAACAAAGAAAACTTACACTAAGTAGGAGAGGGAAGGAAAGGGTTAATGGCCTCCTCCTTGGCCCTTGTAGTCTCTGTGTTCCTATCCCACAGAGAGAGCCAGGGCCCTGGGGTCCTACGGTCTCCCCCCACATTTTTGGTGGGCAGATGTTTGCAGCTGCATTCATGCAAATGAGGTGCTTAGGCTGCAATGACCTGATTTATAGCGTTTTGCACTTGCAGACAGATGAGCATGCAAGTTTTGAGAGGTGCATTTGTAGATGCCACCTAGCAATGTGGGCTTAACGTCCCTGCCTTCCCGTTAATGGCATCTGGCGTTGATTCTTCGCGTGGGCTAAAAGGGTACGGGAAGTGTCCGTGAGGAGCAATGTTTTTACCTTTGGGTACCTGTGTCTAGGAAACGCGTTAGGGGAAAAAGCAGAAAAGATTGTGCCTTGGGAAATGGATCTAGAGAGGAATCCGGCAGAAGAGCCTGACAATTGTCATTCCTTGGGGCTGGAGAAATGACGCTAAGCCTTACCTCAACCACCTCCCAGTCCTGGTCGTGCAGATGGAGGAGCAGCGGCACCAAGCTGCTGAGGACTTGCTCCTGCATGATGGATTTAGACTTTAGGTTCAAACCACTTAAGAGGTTCCCAAACAGGCCAATGGCAGAAGAGCGCACCTTGTCTCTGGGCTGTGAGCAATACACAAAGAGGGAGCTCTCACTGAACGCTGTTTCAGCACAGAGCAGCGGCTGTGTAATGGAAACTACAGACTCAGACTGCGGCTTTATAACTGTGGCTAGCCTGCCTATGGAGAAAGAATGGCTCTTTATCCAAAGAGGTGGACTGAGGAAATGGCAGTTCCTTCCCACTACAGTTTCATATGTAGGTGTTGGAAGTTCTCTGCTCTAAGTTTCAGGCATCTCTATACAAGAGGTGCACACCCTGCTAACACCATGTCATTGTACCATAATGGCAGAGTCTGTGCCATGTCCTTCTCTAGTGGTTGGGCCACTAGAGGATAACAACCCACTACTGCTACCAGCTAGTTAAATTACTCCATTTGCTCAAGTGGTAGAGACTTGTGCTGTGGCACAGAAGGTCCTGGGGCCAAACTTAGTTGACAATTCATTGTGGGGAGGGTGTTGTTAAATCAGCAGCACATCCTGCTGCATAACACATAGAACATCATAATCCTGCATCTTCCAGTGGATTACATCTTCCATATTCGGCAGCATACTGCTTGAGTATCAGATAAAATTTGAACCTCCAGATAATGTTGCCATATTATCTTTCTGGTCCCAGGGTCCATTCTTTCACCAAAGATTGCTAGGGGGAAATCAAGCTGCCCTTCTAGATCAGAATCAATAGAGATATTCACTCTCAGTCACCCAATCAACCATCGACAGAAGTCCCTATTCTCATGGGAGACCCTGTATGGGGAGCCATATGCCTGATGGAGAATGCAGTCTATAGACTGGTTGAGTTACAAATGTTTGGGTTTGCTGTACCCCGAGCATTCATTTCCTCCTGTAATGAGGAAGGCCAATGTCGATTCTGTAGTATTGTGAGCTGCAGATCATGGCTATAGCAGAGAGTATACCTCTGACTAGTAGAGGACATCAGAATCTTCTCTACTGATCACTTATTTACAGGCTTTTCTATGGTGTTCGTCACTAGTTTTTGAGCACCTCACAAGCAATATAGAATATGACCTCACAGTACCCTGGGAGGTGAGGAAATATCAGTAACCCCATTTTGCAGATGGGTAACAGACTAGATATTGCCCTATTGAGCTTGACTGCGATAGGACACGAACTTTACTTCTGACAGAGCATCCCAAAGCCGACCCTAATAAGCATGGCTATAAGTGGATCTGTATTGCTGCTTAATAAAGGCCCAGCAGGATCCACTGAATGAAAACTTAGCTCAGGATCGGGGAAAGCAGAAGGAACCAAGAATCGAAGGGATTAAAAAAGGAGGTTCTCACAAAGGTTACTGCTTTTCCCTGGCAGCAGTAACCAGCTCCTCCTCCATGCACATAGGAACCTCCCTCTTCCTGTTGCCTTACGTCATCCAGGAAGGGCCGAAGCGGCTTCACAATCCGAACACAGATGGAGCTGATGTTCACCCTGTCCCTGTGGTGTCTGAGAATACTTCCCAGAGTGGTGATGGCCTCCCTAACAAACCTCTCGTGTGTCTCGTTCAAACCCACCAGGATGGCGGGAAGGAGAGCCTGGAGCTGTTTCACCTGCGGAAAAGAAACTCATCAGAAGAGATGGAATACTGACTCATGCTCTCCAGTCACTGCACAATGTAACCAGCAGACTGAAGATAGAGGATGCTCAGAGCATGGTCCCTCCCAGGATTCAGAGACTCGCTTTCTTTTAGCTGGATGCAGGGTATTGACAGCTCTTTGTCACCTTCCTGGAACATTATTGACCCCTGGTGAAGTACTCCCAGATGTCACTCACTCAGCCATGAACCATCCAGAAGTTCTGGTTCTACTTCCACAGACCTAGGATTTGTGTCAGTGCCCTCAACACCAGCTACACAGTTCGGTTGTGCTCACTACAGGCTTGTTTTGGTATTACTGGGGTTGGTTTTATAACTGAAAATAATGATCATTCACCATTCAGTGACAGTTGTCACTGCTATACCTAATGCAGCATGATCTAGAAATGGGCCTGGAACAAGTCAGGACTCCTGGATTCTACTCTTAGCTGCACAACTGACTTGCTTGGGCAAGTCACTTACACACATGCTTTCAAAAATAGCCTCTAATTTTGGGGGCCTAGTTGCAGACATGTAAGGCCTGGTATTCAGAGGAGCTGAGTATCTGCAGCTCCCACGGAAGTCCCTCTTATTGCTATTACCTTCTGCCGGTGAAGTGCCATGTTTCCAAGCCCGTGCCGACTTAGCCAGCGGACAGTGGGTCTCGGATCTATCCGCCACTCTTCCAGCCTACCCAGAATAGTTCGTTTTGGCAATAGCTTGGTCACAGATTTGCTACGAAGAAGCTAAAATCAAAACAGTGAGTCCATTACAAGCGGAAAACAGAGAATTCTCTCTCCAGGTGTGTTCTTTGGATGGATATCCGAGGCAAATTTCCCTGCATTCTGCTATAAAATCTCCTAGTCATAGAGTTTAAGGCCAGAAGGGACCACCAGATCATCTAATTTGACATGTATATCACAAACCACCGGCACTCACACACTAAAACACTAGACCAAAGTATTACAGCTCACAGCCCACTCCTGTGTGAGTGCAGTTCACTCCTCACCCACATTTCATGAGGTGTGAATAGGCTTTTCTCACAGCTGTCCCCAGGCAAGGGACTCAGAAGTGGGAGTGGTCTGTAAATTAAAAATAAAAGTCCAGGAGAGTGAGTATCTCTAGATCTCATGGCTTTAGATGAAGGACCATTCTGCACAGACAGCCCCAAAGAACTGGGAAAAGACAAGCCATCTAATTAGTGACGAAACCTGGAGAGTAATATCTTTGGTGATCTCTCATTCTTTCCCTGTATCACCTGATGGTTTAGCCCATCCAAAACTAGTGCTTTTGCAACCGAAGATAGGCTCTCTCATCATGCCTCTCCCACCAGAATCAGTGACAAGGAACAGATAAGAGGATGACCAAGTTGCTGATGCAAATTCCCCATTCAACACTGAGCTACTGAAGTCTGGAGCTAAACTGCTCCCTAGAAGCCTAGCCACGCATGTCAACTAACCCATCTTACCCCAGCGAAGAAGGCCATGGCTGTCAAAGTTTTCTCTTCATCCTCAGTGCGGAGATTTGGGATGGTATTGGCAAGAAGCCCAGAGAGATGGTGGCTTGCATGTGTAATCATGGCTCTGTGATATAAATCATATACTCATAATTATTGGAGGAATATACAGTAACAAAGGAATTTGCAACAGATGGCAGCCTGAGCATGAATCAGGGCTGTCCAGGGTAGCCAGAGGAACTTCATAGAATCATAGAATATCAGGGTTGGAAGGGACCTCAGGAGGTCATCTAGTCCTACCCCTTGCTCAAAGCAGGACCAATCCCCAGACAGATTTTTGCCCCAGATCCCTATAAAGGCCCCGTTGAGGATTGAACTCACACCCCTGGGTTTAGCCGGCCAATGCTCAAGCCACTGAGCTATCCCTCCCCCCCTTGAAGCTTTCATTGCCTACCTAGCCAGCAGAAGGACCCCTTCCAGGTAACCCTCAGCACTTGAGAGAAGGTCCCAGCCTCCCACTTTCTCCATCCATGGCAACACAATTTCTTTTCTATCTCGGATCAGCAGGGCCTTCAGAGCTTCCACTGCACAGCTACATTGAAAAAAAGACCAGAATTATGGAATTAAAACAACCCCTCTCAGTTCTTGTTTATAAGCACCAAGATACATAGGGCCAACTTCTATAGAGTTACACGAGGGATTATTTTGACCCATTCAGCATACTGGGATATAACTGAAACCCCAATCCCACCTTCACCCCACTGCACAGACACTCCCATCTCCTCATGGGCAGTCTGACAGGATAGACCTGAGACATCAACACCCTGCAGGCATGGTGTGTATAGCAAAGAAAAGGCACTGATTTCCCTGGAAAGGGAGATCACAGAATAAGTTTGAAACAGATGTCACAGGGGCACACTGGGGAATGTGGGATTGCTTCCTAGTTTGAGATATTTAAAATTAGCCTGCAGAACCAACTGCAGGGAATAATCCTGCACTGACCCACAGTGGGTAGATTAGATGTGACACGGTAGCTCCTATCCATCTAATTTCTATTCATATGGGTGGGTGGGTGGATGGAACATATGGCTATTAAATGCCTCCTCTCTGTCTGAGTCCCTCCCTATAATCCCTGGGAACTTTCCGTGACATGATTATTATCTTATTAATCGTCTCTGAGCTGGTTTCACTGGGCTCTCTGCTCCTGTACTTGGTTCTGATCTCCACTAGGGCCTGACTATCAAATATAGTGATGGGATGGGAAATCAGAAGGTAGCTAATAACACAGATGGTAACTGGCTATAAAACAAGAGGGTGTAGATGAGAGCTGAAAGAAGAGTAACAGTGGTGTGGGATTGCAGGACAAATTTCTCTGTGCAGAGAGAGATTAATGTCTCCCATAAGTAGTTAGGGAACCTGCACTGGGAAGATCTCAGGAACTATCTGGAAGAAAGAAGGATATTACAATGCTCAGGGGACAAATACTATAGACAGAAAGGTGTTTGGCCCTGAATGGGGCCCAGTGGCCTCTTTCCATCTAGCTACAATGTGTAGATGTTGGAGTATTTAGGAGCTTTGGTAAGGTCAGGAAATGGAAAAGGAGCCCCGCAGTGGATAACTGATCTAAGTTATCAACATTCCCTTTGCATAGCTGGGTAACAGACTCATCTGACTGCTACGCCTTTATTGAGTGTGGTTTCCAAGAGTTTTGAGGGAGTTAGGAACTTTTCAGTGACTTGGGCACCACACACTGGAAGGGGCCTTGGTAGATCATCTAGTCCAGTTCCCTGCACTTAGGCAAGTGTTTGCTAGACCACCCCTCACAGGTGTTTGTCTAACCTGTTCTTAAAAACGTCCAATGATGGAGATTCCACAACCTCCCTAGGTATCTTGTTCCAGTGCTTAACCACCCTGACAGTTAAGAAGATTTTCCTAATGTCTAACCTAAACCGCCCTTGCTGCAATTTAAGACCATAACTTCTTTTCCTGTCCTCTGTGGATAAGGAAAACAATTACTCTCCTCTTTATAACAACTTTACATACTTGAAGACTGTTATCATGTCCCCCTCGTCTTCTCTTTTTCCAGATTAAACAAACCAATCTTTCTGCATAGGTCATGTTTTCTAGAGCTTTAATAATTTTGGTTGCTCTCTTCTGGTCTTTCTCCAGTGTGTCCATATCTTTCCCAAAGTGTGGTGGCCAGAACTGGACACAATATTCCAGCTGAGGCCTTATCAGTGCTGAGTGGAAGAATTACTTCTCCTGTCTTGCTTACAACACTCCTGCTAATACATCCCAGCATAATGCTTGCTTTTTTGCAAGAGTATTACATTATTGAGTTATATCTGGTTTGTGATCAGCTACAACCCACAGATCCTTTTCTGTAGTACTCCTTCCTAGGCAGTCATTTCCCATTTTGTATGTGTGCAATTGATTATTTCTTCCTAAGAATAATACTTCACATTTGTCCTTATTGAATTCCATCCTATTTCTCCAGTTTGTCAAAATAATTTTGAATACATGTCCTGTCCTCCAAAGTGCTTGCAACCTCTCCCAGCTTGGTATCGTTCACAAACTTTAAAGTGTACACTCTCTACCATTATCCAAATCATTTATGAAGATATTGAATAGAATTGAACCCAGGACAAATGCCTGTGGGATCCCACTCAATATACCCTTCCAGTTTGACAGTGAACCATTAATAACTACTCTGAGTATGTTTTTCCAACCATTTGTACACCCACCTTATAGTAAGTTTGTCTAGGCTATATTTCCCTAGTTTGCTTATGAGAAGGTCATGTGAGTATCAAAAGCCTTACTAAAGTCGAGACAAGTCACATCTATTGCTTTCCCCTTATACACAAGACTTGTTACCTTGTCAAAGAAGAATATTAGATCAGTTTGACATGATTTGTCCTTGACGAATCCATGTTGACTGTTACTTATCACCTTATTATCTTCTAGGTGCTTACAAACTGATTGCTTTATTATTTGCTCCATTATCTTTCTGGTACTGAAGTTAAGATGAATGGTCTATAATTCCCTGAGTTGTCTTTATTCCCCTTTTCATAGAGAAGTACTATATTTGCCCTTTTCCAGTCCTCTGAGATCTCTCCCATCCTCCATAGTTTCTCAAAAACAATCGCTAATTGCTCAGTGATCTCTCAGTCAGTTCCTGAAGTAGTCTAGGATGTATTTCATTAGGCCCTGCCAACTTGAAGACATCTAACTTGTCTAGGTAATTCTTAACTTGTTCTTTCCCTATTTTAGCCGCAGATCCTACCCCATTTACACTTATGTTCACTATGTTAGTATTCCAATCTCTGCAGTTTTTGGTGAAAACTGAAGCAAAAAAGGCATTTAATGCTCTGACCATTGCTTCGTTTTCTGTTGTTGTCTGTCCCGGTCTTCCTCTTGCTTCTAACTTATTTGTAAAATGTTTTCTTGTTACCCTTTATCTCCCTAGCTAGTTTAATCTCATTTTGTGCCTTGGCCTTTCTGATTTTGTCCCTACATGCTTTTGTTTGTTTTTTACATTCATCCTTTGTACTTCGACTTAGTTTCCACTTTTTGTATGACTCTTTTTTGAGTTTCAGGTCACTGAAGATTTCCTGGGTAAGCCAGGGTTGTCTCTTACCATACTTACTATTTTTCCTGTGCATTGGGAGAGTTCTCTCTTGTGCCCTTAATAATGTTTCTTTAAAAAACTGCCAACTCTCCTGAACTCCTTTTTCCCCTTAGGGCTGGTCTCGGAGATTGGCACTGCTGCAATCAATGCAGCAGGGATCAATTTAGTGGCTCTAGTGAAGACCCGCTAAAACAATGGCAGAGCACTCTCCTGTCGACCCCGGTACTCCAGCTCTCCAAGAAGAGTAAGGGAAGTCGACTGGAAAGCATCTCCCGTCGACTCAGTGCAGTGAAGACACCGGGGCAAGTCGACCTAAGTTACGTCAACTTCAGCTACATTATTCACACAGCTGGAGTAGCGTAACTTAGGTCGACTTACCCCCGTAGTGAAGACAAGCTCTTAGACATGCTTCCCACAGGATCTTACCTGCCAGTTCTCTGAGTTTGCTAAAGTCTACCTTTTTGAAGTCCATTGTCTTTATTCTACTGTTTTTCCTCCTACCAGTCCTTAGAATCATGAACTCTGTCATGATCACTTTCACCCAAGCTGCCTTCCACCTTCAAATTCTCAACCAGTTCCTCTCTGTTTGTCCAAATCAAATCTAGAACAGCCTCTCCCCTAGTAGCTTTATCCACCTTCTGTACAAAAAAGTTATCTCCAATGCATTCCAAGAACTTGTTGGATAATTTGTGCCCTGCTGTGTTATTTTCCCCATAGATGTCTGGGTAGTTGAAGTCCTGGCTTTGGATGATTTTGTTAGTTGTTTAAAAAAAGCCTCATCTGTCTCTTCTTCCTGGTGAGGTGGTCAATAATGGACATTACCCTTGTTTTTACCCCTTTTATCCTTACTTAGAGACTTTCAACAGGTCTGCCTCCCACTTCTAGCTCATCCTCAGTACAAGGGTATACATCTTTAATGTACAAGGCAACACTGCCTCTTTATTTTCCTATAGTGTTGTGCATTGTTATGAGGGTAGAAACACAGCCACTCCCTTCGTAACTGGGCCCCACCTGGTGTGTGGAGAGGAACAGTGTACAGTGATATAACCCCTATAGGGTGTCAGAAACTGAGACCTGGATGGTCAGACCTAGTGGTTGGAGTAGTGGCAGTTGGGTCTAGTGATCAGCATGGTGGCAGTTGGGCCAGGAGCTGGAGCCAGAGCTGAAATCAAGAGTCAAGAGCACAGTCCGGACAAGGCAAGCGTAGGACTGGGAGCTAGGCCACAGCAAGGACAGGGCTGGAGCAGAAGCGGGAACAAGCCTGGAATTGGCGCAGGGCTGGAGCAGGCTAAGGCCTGAGGAGCCTGTCACAACTAGTAGGCCGGGGAGAGTTCCAAGCCATGAAGTGACATTGAGCAGACTGAGGTGCCGTCTCTCCCATGAGGCTTATATACCTGCCCTGAGACTCATCAGCCCAGCTCCTGGCTTGTGGATTGGCTGGAGCCTCGCATGGGAATGACTCATCACCGCATGGGGCTTAGTCGGGCTCTGGTTCAGGGATGACTCCACCTCACATCAGGCTTATGGGTCTATTGGTGCCACCCTGTAGGGGATCCAAAAGCCCTGCCATAGCCATCCCAGTGGTGTCCATCAGATGAGGCCCTGCTAAGCCAGAGATTGACATGGGGCTTGGGGGGGTTAATCCCAGCCAGGGTTCAGAGGCAGCTCAGGGAAGCGTGACAAGCTGGGAGCCATTCAGGTGCAGCTGAGGCTGTTTAAGCGCCTCATCTTTAAAAACGGGTTTGTTATTGATCAGAAGCCAAGAAAGGACGCTTGGAGGAAGCCTAGGAGCTACCCTGCATGGTTTGTTGAATTCTGGAGTTTACTGCTTGTAAGCCCACATGGAGGGGAAGCAGCTAGAGACTTTTACTAGGTTTGTGTCCATCTGAGTTAAGCCAGAGCCCCTTCAACAGGACCCCCCTCCTCCAGAGAGTGATTTGTGTTCACATGCGAGCCTTCAGTAGGTTCTGCCCAAGCCCTGCCACAAGGAACCACCCATGTGGTTACTTGCCTCATTAGCATCTGCTTTTTTCCATAATTACCTCACATGGTTGGCTGTCGTGAGCCTGTTCTGCTGGCCGCACTCCCTTCTGGTGACCTCACTGTAGCCCGGCAGGTTCACCAGGTAGTGAACTTGAGTCAGCAGGGCTAGGAATAGCTGGGGGTAGAAGCCCCGCATTGCTCCAATGCATACATAGATACTAAGCATCTCAGACAGGGCTCTGGTTGCCTGAAGAAGGGAAAAGAAACAAATCTAACTCTAAAAGCCTCTGTCTCCCCTACATAGAATCATAGAAATTTTGGGCTGGAAGGCAACTGGAGAGGCAACTTCATGGCCATCAAGTCCAGTCCCCCTTGCTGAGGCAGGACCAAGTAAACCTAGCTCATCTCTGATAGGTGCTTGTCCAACCTGGTCTTAAAAACCTCCAGTGATGGGTGTTCCACAGTCTCCCTGGGAACCCTATTCCAGAGCTTAGAGTTAGAAAGCTAATAGCTCACCTTGCTGCAGATTAAGCCCATTACTTCTTGTCCTACCTTCCGTGGACACGGAGAACCGTTCATCCCCGTGTGACGTGTTCTTCCATATTCTTTATGAAAATACGCTTATGATATGAGTATGACATAACTGAAATATACTTTATGCAAGATGGCTCATGTGAGATATCATTGGAAAGGTTATGATTTACTCAATGTGATTATCCAATTTGTATGCCTGTATCATTTCTGTATCTGAAGTTAGGAATATTGACTATGTATCTGTATTTCAACTATGGTACTTTGGGTGACGCCCACTGCTAACACTTCAGGTACAACAATGGAAAAGCCAGACAGGGCGGATGGCCCATCAGCGAGGACAATAGACTGTGAAAGGCTTGGCCTTCCTGTGGACACTGCATACTGCTGCTGACTCATGGATGCTGTGATCCTACACAGTCAAGTGGTCTTGTCACCTGATACTAAAACATTACCTAGGGGGCCCATAAAAGCGGCCGCCCAGCCAGGCAGCGGCACAGCTGCGAGCAGCGGCACCGGAGGCAGCAAACAGGGCGGCTAACAGGGGAGTTTGAGAGGGAGTTTGCAGGGGGAGGTAAGGGGGGAGGCAGGAGGGCAAGGTGTGGTGTGTGCTCTGAGTCCACAGGCGCCGTGGGCAGGGAGCCCAGCAGGCATGAGCCAAGCAGCAGCAGCAGACAGAATGCAGATGGCTGCATGTGGAAGCTGTGGTATGTATATGGTCCTAGCAGGGGAGCCGGAACACAGGTATGTGTGTATGAAGTGTCGCCTGATAGTGTTACTGGAGGAAAAGATTAAGGGGCTAGAGATGCAGGTAGATACCCTGGTGGAGTTTAGGCGGGGGTTTGAGCAGCTGATGGAGGACAGGCAAGGAGGGGCTGAAGGAGAACGCCCTGCGGCGCAGGTAGAGGCAGAGGAGGGTGATAGGGGAATGGAAGGGGGAGAGCATGGGAGGTGGAACCATGTGACTGTCAGAAGCAGGCCAAGGAAAAGAAGGGCCAGTGAGGGGGGAATAGAACTCAGGAATAGGTTCGAGTGTTTGGATAGCGAGGTGGAGGGGCAGCAGGTGGCGGCTGAAGGTGGGAGAGTGAGGAAGAAGAGAAGAGCGGCTAGTCCGAGAGAGAGAGGGGAGGAGTTGATGGAGACAGCACCAATTCTGGGCCCCGGGAGGATTCAGGAAGGCATAAGGGGGAGCATTAGGGAAGATAGGAACAGGCTCAGGTCAGGACTAGAGGGATTAGAGACTAGATTACTAGATGGCACTGTTGCCAGGCGAAGGCAGGTGTATGTAATTGGAGACTCATTACTGAGGAGATTGGACAGGCCTGTGACCAGGGCGGACCCGGAGAACAGAAGGGTGTGCTGTCTCCCGGGCGCAAAGATACGCGATGTGGACCTGCGGTTGAAAAGGATCCTAAAAGGAGCAGGTAAGAACCCCTTGATAATCCTTCATGTAGGAACGAATGACACGGCTAGGTTCTCGTTAGAGAGAATCAAGGGAGATTATGCCAGGCTGGGGAAGACGCTCAAGGAGATAGAGGCTCAGATTATCTTTAGTGGGATTCTGCCCGTTCCGAGGGAAGGGCAGCAAAGGGCTGATAGGATTGTGAGAATAAATACTTGGCTAAGGGAGTGGTGCTATAAGGAGGGCTTTGGGATGTATGGCCACTGGGAGGCTTTTGGGGACAGACACCTGTTCTCGCGGGATGGGCTTCACCTGAGTAGGGAAGGAAATAGACTTCTGGGAGGGAGGCTGGCTCATCTTATCAAAAGAGCTTTAAACTAGGAAGTTTGGGGAGAAGGTTGGGAGATGCACAGTTAATCTCCACGCCAGATTCCAGTATGGAAAAGGTGAGTAAAATGAGAGGAGACATAGCCGGGGAGACGAGATTGGACATAGGAAGGACAGGGGGGACGGGCGCAAGGAGGCCCGCAACATATAGTGCTACTAATGGGAGACAGGCTAAACGACATACATTAGGGTGTTTATACACCAATGCGAGAAGCCTAGGTAATAAAATGGAGGAATTGGAGCTCTTGGTCCAAGAGCTGAAACCGGATATCGTAGGAATAACAGAAACGTGGTGGAATGACGGTCACGACTGGAACACAGGTATGGAGGGGTATACGCTGTTTAGGAAAGACCGGAACAAAGGTAAAGGTGGGGGGGTGGCATTGTATGTCAACAGTGAAATAAGCTGTAAAGAAATAATAGTGGATGGATTAGATAACACAGAGTCCGTCTGGGCAATACTCACACTGGGTAATAGGACTACTAGAGCCTCTCCGGGGATAGTGCTTGGAGTGTGCTATAGACCGCCAGGATCGACCCAGGATATGGATAAGGAACTATTTAATGTGTTTAGAGAAGTAATTACTAATAGAAACTGTGTAATTATGGGGGACTTTAACTTCCCGGATATAGATTGGGGCACAAACGCTAGTAGTAATAATAGGGCTCAGATGTTCCTAGATGTGCTTGCTGATCAATTCCTTCATCAAGTGGTAGCTGAACCGACGAGGGGGGAGGCCACTTTAGATTTGATTCTGGTAAGCAGTGAGGACCTCGTTGAGGAAGTGCTAGTGGGGGACAATTTGGGCTCCAGTGATCATGAGCTAATTCGGTTTAAAATACATGGGAGGAGTAACAGAATTAAGTCAAAGACTAGGGTTTATAATTTTAAAAAGGCCAATTTTAACAAATTAAGGGGACTGGTAAGGGAAGTGGATTGGGCAAACGTATTAAGGGATCTAAAGGCAGAAGAAGCCTGGGATTACTTCAAGTTAAAGATGCATGAGCTGTCGGAGGCCTGCATTCCAAAAAAGGGAAAAAGATTACAAAGCAGGAGATTTAGACCGAGCTGGATGAGCGACCGACTCAAAGGGGTGATTAGGAAAAAACAGAAAGCGTACAAAGAGTGGAAGAGGGGAGGGATTAGTAAAGAAACTTACCTTAGTGAAGTCCGAGAATGTAGAGATAGAGTGAGAAAGGCCAAAGGCCGTGTAGAGTTGGACCTAGCGAGGGGAATTAAAAGCAATAGTAAGAGGTTTTACAGCCACATAAATAGGAAGAAAGCAAAGAAAGAAGAAGTGGGACCGCTGAAGACTATTGCCGGAGAGGAGATTAAAGACAATCTAGGCATGGCGCAATATCTCAATGAATATTTTGCATCGGTGTTTAATGAGGCCAATGAAGGTATTAGGGATACTAGCACCACTACAGAGGGGCATTCGGGATGGGGGATTACCGTATTCGAGGTAGAAACAAAACTTGATTGCCTTAATGGGGCTAAGTCGGGAGGACCGGACGATCTTCATCCGAGAATATTGAAGGAATTGGCGCGGGAAATAGCAGGCCCGTTAGCGATAATATTTAATGAATCTGTAAACTCGGGGGTGGTCCCGTTAGACTGGAGAATAGCTAATGTGGTTCCTATTTTCAAGAAAGGGAAAAAAAGTGATCCGGGTAACTACAGGCCTGTTAGTTTAACATCTGTAGTGTGCAAGGTGTTAGAGAAAATTCTGAAAGAGAAACTAGTTGAGGACCTGGAGGTTAGTGGCAATTGCGATAAATTACAACATGGTTTTACGAAGGGCAGATCGTGCCTTCTTTGAGAAAGTAACGGATTTATTAGATAAGGGAAATGCGGTGGACCTAATATACCTGGATTTCAGTAAAGCGTTTGATACTGTACCCCATGAGGAATTATTGGTTAAACTGAAAAACATGGGGATCGATATGAAAATCCAGAGGTGGATAAGGAATTGGTTAATGGGGAGAATGCAGCGGGTCGTATTAAAGGGTGAACTGTCGGGTTGGAGGGAGGTTACTAGTGGAGTGCCTCAAGGTTCGGTTTTGGGACCCATTTTATTTAATCTATTTATAACTGACCTCGGGACCGATTGCAGGAGTGGGCTGATAAAGTTTGCGGATGATACGAAGGTGGGAGGCGTTGTAAATTCGGAGGAGGATAGGGATATCCTGCAGGGAGACTTGAATGAGCTTGTGAATTGGAGTATCAGAAATAGGATGAAATTTAATAGTAAAAAGTGTAAGGTAATGCATTTGGGGGTGACTAATAACAATTTTAGTTACAAGATGGGGACGCATTGGTTAGAAGTAACGGAAGAGGAGAAGGACCTAGGGGTCCTCGTAGACCGCAGGATGACTATGAGTCGACAATGCGACGTGGCGGTGAAAAAAGCCAATGCTGTCTTGGGATGCATTAGGCGAGGTATATCTAGTAGGGATAAGGAGGTCCTGCTCCCGTTGTACAAGGCGCTGGTGAGACCTCACTTGGAGTACTGTGTGCAGTTCTGGTCTCCCATGTTTAAAAAAGATGAACTCAAACTGGAACGGGTGCAGAGAAGGGCCACTAGGATGATCAGAGGAATGGAAAACCTGTCGTATGAAAAGAGACTAGAGGAGCTTGGGTTGTTTAGTCTGACAAAGCGAAGGCTGAGGGGGGATATGATTGCTATCTTTAAATATATTAGAGGGATTAATACAAGGGAGGGAGAAGAATTATTCCAGCTTAGTACTAATGTGGATACGAGAACGAATGGATATAAACTGGCCGTGGGGAAGTTCAGGCTTGAAATTAGACGAAGGTTTTTGACCGTCAGAGGGGTGAAATATTGGAACGGCCTTCCGAGGGAAACGGTGGGGGCGACGGACCTGTCTGGTTTTAAGATTAAGTTAGATAAATTTATGGAGGGAATGGTTTAATGGTAAAACATAGTAGTCAAGGAAAACCAAACAATGGTAGGTAAATCGTATAATGGCTGACAGGGGTCAGGCTGGTGACTCTTGCCTATATGCTCGGGGTCTGACTGATCGCCATTTTTGGGGTCGGGAAGGAATTTTCCTCCAGGGCAGATTGGCCGAGCCTCTGGAGGTTTTTCGCCTTCCTCCGCAGCATGGGGCAGGGATCTCTAGCAGGAGGGTCTCTGCCGATTGAAGTCACCTAAAACAGGATTGGGGACTTCAACAGCAGAGTCCAGGGAAGGGGTAGGGACGGTTTTATGGCCTGCAGCATGCAGGGGGTCAGACTAGATGATCATAATGGTCCCTTCTGACCTTAAAGTCTATGAGTCTATGAGACTTCTTGTAACTTTCCACTGTAAGGGAAGGGGAGTCTAGTTTGGGAAACAAAGGATTCCCACCTTATGTAAATCCTATTTAAGATGGAGAGGAAGACAAACAGGACTCCTCCTCTTCATGGCCTGTCTGCCCAAGAAGAAAGACTCAAAAGGGAAGGCAAAAACCGTGTGCTCTGCAATGCCCAGCCCCATCCTGGACAGTCCAGACATGAAAAGGTTACTTTGTTCTTCTAAAGACACAATATCACGTCACAGCTTATTAACTTGACAGAGGTAAATACACTCTTCCCTGTAAACACAGCACTGAGTTGGTTTATAGTAAAAAATAAAACAAATGTATTAACAAGAGGACAGAGGTTAAGTGATGCCAGGTAAAAGGAATAAACTTAGAAGCAAATCAAAGTGAAAACACGTATCTAAAAGTCTAAAACTTAATCTAGCAAGGTGCAGGCTTTGTTCAAGATGGTTTCTCGCTTTTATTCAGTTTTTAGAGATTTCAACCACCTCTGGATTGACAGACCCATCTTTCTCAGCTTGCAAGAGCTCTGTTCCCTTGTGTCTGTTTAGTGATGGATGCCAAAGATGGCTTCTGTCTTTGCTCATATCTTCCAAAGTTCGGTGACTTTGTTTGCAGAGGCAGGATACCCTCATGCTGTTTTTCCCTTCCTGTGGGCTTCCCATTCCTCTGATGTAAATGGGGCTTCCATTGATTTGATTCCACCATGCTTAATTTATATAGATAGCTACCTTCTCTTCTTTCTCGGAGGGAACCCATTTCTCCCTGTTTGGCCTCAGACTTTACTTCATAATATCATTGAGTATCCATATTTCTTCATACAGCGTAATACAGACATTTCACAGTGATATTAATCACTCATGTGTCATTAAGTTCCAGAAAATACCTCACTCTATATTATAATACAGTAATATTGTAGAACATCAGTTGATTCAATTACTTATCATTTTAGGTTCAGCCCCTGTCTTTATAGACCAATAAACCTTTGCAATGTATTCTTTGAAAACTAAAACCCAAACCACGCTTCTCTTTCTGGCTGAGTGTAGATGCCATACTGTCTCCTCCCCCTCTTCTTTGTTTGATAGTCTTGTTTACCTGATATGTAAAAATGACCTTCATTCTCTCAGTCAGATGACCAGGCTGGTCAGAGAAGCATTAAGCCCACCTAGATACGTGTTCAACCGGGAAATTTAGCCTACCATAGAAGGGGCTGTGAGGAGGCAGAGTACTTCGCCCTGGGAAACAGACGATGCTGCATGTTGCTCTGCCATTGACCCCTCTGGTGGGTTAAGAACTTGCTTTTCCTCTAAATGTGTCTCATCCAGGCTTCTGTCAGAAGGGGTGGTCATGGTAAAAAGTCATGGTGGAAGGTAACGTACAAAAGACAGGGAGACTTTCAGAGTGTCATCAGGCACATATGGAACCCATACACACTATTCCCCCCCAGGTGTGACACCAGCATCATCCTTCAGTACTCTGACATGCTGCTGGTCAACATGAAGGAGGATACAGAGCTGCTCCCTTTCTCTGGAATGGGAAGTCCTGTTGGTTTGATTACTCACAGCCAGTGGAGTGAGGGAGGTTCCATCACCAGAGCTGCTGCTGCCCTCCTGGAGTCGGGGTCTCTGTTTCAACTCTCTGAGCAGCTGCCACATAACTTTGGCGTTGATTTCTAGGTTTCTGCACAGGCCCTTCCACAGCTCAGCAGCGTTGCTGAAAATTCAGAAATGTGGGCACGCCGATCAGACCTTCACCGCTCTCCTCGATTTAGGTTCTTATATAGCCCCCATCACCATGGTATCTGTGCTCCATTGTGTTCATTAATCACCCTCTGCATGGAGAAGTTTCTCCTGAACTCGCTTTCCAGAGTCTGACTGCACTTGTGAGGCCTAACATGAAGCCAGGCCCCTAAACATGGTCCCAGGGGAGGTCCACAGCACAGAGAGAATCTGCTCGGAATGTGTCCCATCAGGAAACAGGAAGAAATGCAGGGATGAGACAAAAACAGAACCATCGCTCCCCATTCGGAGTGATGGGAGCTGGATCTGAACCAGGCTGGGTTTGGTTCTGTAAAATCAAAACCCAGCAGAAGTTTTGCACCATCAAACTGAGACAGAACTCTGATCAGATCTACCAGGTTCATCAGAGCCATGTGTAGGGCCCCAAAGACCAACATGTGCCCTTAGAGCCATGGGAGGAGGGATAGCTTAGTGGTTTGAGCATCAGCCTACTAAACCCAGGTTTGTAAATTCAATCCTTGAGGGGGCCAGTTAGGGATCTGGGGCAAAATCAGTACTTGGTCCTGCTAGTGAAGGCAGAGGGCTGGACTCAACTCAATGACTTTCCAGTTCTATGAGATAGGTATATCTCCACACAGTTTATGTCTTGTTGACCCAGGGTTCAACTATAAAATGAAAGGAGCTTCCTTCCTTCTTCTCTGGCACCAGCACAAACAAGCACCCACGCAGACTGGGAATGATAGTCAGGATTCCTAGGTATTATTCCCAGTGCCTGACCTTAGACAAGTCACTTCACCGCCTTCAATTTCCCAGTCTGTAAAATGGGGACAGTACTGACCTATCTCACAGAGGGGTTGTGATGCTCAAGTCATTGCAATTTATAGAGTGCTTTGAGATCCTCACGTGAAAGGGGCTAGAAAGGGGCTATGCATTAATGCAATTACCTGTCGCATGGGAGCGAGTGTCTCAGAAGGCTTGAGACCACTTCCTCTGGGTACTCCTCAGCCAATGAACACACCACCCTGAGAGCTGCCCGCCTGGCACTGCCCTCTGGGACGTTGTTTATCTGGAGATAGATGCCATCTACAATGTCTGACACCTGGAGCAAAAGAAAAGACACTCAAAGATTCACTTCTTCTTGGTGGTGGGAACTGAATTCTCATTAAACATATCTGTAGTTATTTATAGGGCATGTGTATTTGGGCCTTTAGGAAATACATAGCGAGACATGGTGCCTGCTCTGTGGAGCTGATACTGTAACTCAGACAGATGTGATACACAGGGCAAAAAGGTACAGAGACCATAATAACAAATTTGACAGAATTAGAACCCATGGAGTGAGCATGAAGCCCCGGAGAAGAGTAAGAAGGACAAGATGGGTATGAAGGAGCCCTGGATTGGGAGGAACTGTGACAGAGAGCATCTTTCCTGAAGAAGACTTGATTCACAAGTTCATACTGGCAGCTCATTAATACAGCAGCACATAGCCCACTATTGCAATGAAGACACAGATGATTAGTTTAATGCCTAGTAGAGGGATACTGCAATAATACAGATGTGGGTACGATTAAGAACATGAGCAGTTTTGGTACACCTGTTACATTATGGCAAAGTCACTATACAAACCCACAAAGAAGGTCCATTCACTACCCCCAGTATAGAGAAGGGATAGCTCAGTGGTTTGAGCATTGGCTTACTAAACCCAGGGGTTGTGAGTTCAGTCCTTGAGGGGGCCACTTAGGGTTCTGGGGCAAAAATCAGGACTTGGTCCTGCTAGTGAAGGCAGGGGGCTGGACTTGATGACCTTTTGGAGTCCCTTCCAGTTCTAGGAGATAGGTATATCTCCTTATATTATATTATATTATTATAGAACTCCAATTTCCACCACTCACAGCTCCTACCCTCTTACCTTCTCCTTCATCTCAACCCTATGGTCCTCCAGAATTGCAGCCAGTGTTGTTGTGGCTGCTTCATTGGCGTTGTCAGAGTCCTTCAGACTGGCTACAGTTGTCAGCACCAGGTCGGTAAGTGAGACCAGACTAATATGCTCTTTGCCACTCTGAAATAAACAGGATAAAGCCTTTCGTTGATGGCACAGTTCTAGATGCCACGCGTACTGGGGAGACTAAAAGCAAAAGGAATCTGGCCAAAGACCAGTCCCTCACTAGCGCTCCTTAGAGGTTAAGTCGCTTGAATCACCCAGCAGATTGCAAGGTTTCCTCAGGACAAAATTTTCAAACGTGGATTCCTTAGATGGTAGGAGCTCTTTGATGGCAGGGCTTGTCTTTATTCTGTTTATACTGCGCCTAGCACAGTGGGGTCCATGACTAGGGCTCCTAGGTGCTACAGTAATACACATACTAGTAATAATAAAGTTAGGCATGTCAGATCGTATTTAAACACCTAATTGGTTTGGTTTTCAGAGATGCACAGAACCCTCTATTGAGTTCAGTGAGGACTGTTGGGTTTTCAGCATGTCTGAGATTATGGCCTTTTAAGTGTCCACATATGGATTTACGGGCCTAGCATTAGGTGTCAACATTTGAAAGCATTGGCCTAAGCCTTTGCTAGATTGTTTCATATGGCATAGGTCAAGTGGGATAAGTCTGCCCAGAGGCCTGGTCTGGGTGGGGTGGTGGTTCAGAGAAGCCCAGATCAGGTAGAAAAAATATGTGGAGAAAGCCAGAATGTGTAGGATAAGTGTACAACGAAGCCCAGATTCTGTAGGTTAAATATGCAGAGACCTGGATTGGGTGGCATAAATAGACAGAGAGACCTGGTTGCTTGGGATTAGCTTGTGGTATGGCCCAGATGGTGTAAGTGGGAAGGAAGCTGTAATAAATGGAGAACATTCATACGTGACCATTGCCTTCCTCCTGCGGTAGTGGGGCGGAGTTCTGTTGAGTTTGCAAGCTTGTCCAGTCTCCTGTTATCAGGGGCCCTGCTGTTTCAGGTTTCGTCTTCCCTTGCCAAAGAGCGAGGTCCCATTGATTCTGGACACCGTGTTGCTCCACCACTTCTCCTGCAGCTGCACCGGACTCCTGCGTTACAGATCTCTGCTGCTCCTGCTGTAGGGTGAGGTCCTGTTTGTCTGCAAGACAGAGCTGTGTCTTCATATCTGGAGAGCTGGCCTCCAGTTTAGTGACTTGAATCTTTACTTGGTCTCCAACTTGGCTGATTCCTGATTCATTTTTCTCCATCAACATGTTGATCTGTGAGATTTCACTGTGTACTTTGGAGAGCTTGGCTTTAATTTCCATTGATGAGTCTGAAAGTACCTGCAACGTCCCTTTGATAACCTGGATTTCTTCAAGCACAGTTGAGAGATCTCTCCCTGAGAGAGGGACAGTGGCTATTTCAGGAGAAGAGAGAGAGGATTTTAGCCTTTTCACATCCTGAAACTTCTCGTGAACCCACAAGGAGCTTAGTTCTCTCTTCAGACCAGGCTGTGTTCCCTTCCTGGCAGCAACCGGGTGGACTGTTTGAGATTTCTCCTGCTGCAAGGTTAGGTTCTTCTCAACCTTTGGAGAGGAACTTATGCCCTCACAAGCAATAATTATCTCAGAGACACTACCAGACTTCTGTTTGCTCTTCTTTTGAGGGTCTTGCCATGCAACTGAAGTCATGCTGTAATTAAATCAGGAAGAGCAATTAATTATTTTCCATTCGTGCTTAGGAATTGCAGAACAAATGGCAGAGACCCATACATCTCAACTTGCCACGGTTGAATTGTGAGACACAATGTGTGACCAAGACCCAAAATGAAGGACACTAAAAATGGTTCATGCAGGAAATTGAAAATGCTGGTCGATCCCTTCCTTTAGTCAGTAAATAACTGACTGTAAACTGCATCTTAATGGTTCTTTGTTTCTTAGGTAAATAATTTTCAACAGTATAAGGGAGGGGGTTGCAAATTTGTAGGGAAAGTGGGTAGCTTTGGGACTAAAATGAGTAACACACCTCCTATGAGGGGCATTTGAGAAGTATGATGAGACATTCTCCTCTTCTCAAGATGTGACAATTGGGCACCGTGGAGAGGAGAGAGTTAAAGGCAGGAACTAGATTAAACTCTCCATTTTTGCAGTCACTTTTCAGAGTAAAATCACACTCTAAATAAAAAAAACCCAGAGCAGGATCCTATCACTTCCAGGTGGGCAAGTACCATTTTCACTTGGGATTCATAACAGAATCCCTATGAACAATCACAGTTTCTACCACTGGACCATCCAAAATAAATCAATATTGTTATTGTTTGTATTGCCGTAGCATCTCGAGGGCCCAGACAAGACCAGGTCTCCTGAGTGCCAGTCCAGTGCCTAATCATTCGGGCCACTATGCCTCTAAAATAAATAGAACGTTCCCCACCAAATAAATGATCCCCTGGAAGAGAGAGTGGCAGGGTTTGTGTTTTTTCTGCCTGCTGCCCCTCATGGGCTCTTAAGCTCTCTGTTTACATTTGTAGCAAGGACTCTCTCTTCTTTTGTGTTTGTACAGCACTTGACAAAATGGGCCCCTGATCCTGACTGAAGCCTATAATCCAGGGGTCGGCAATGTTCAGCACGCGGCTCGCCAGGGTAAGCACCCTGGCGGGCTGGGCCAGTTTTATTTACCAGCTGACGCGGCAGGTTCGGCCGATTGCGGCCCCCACTGGCCGCGGTTCGCCATCCCGGGCCCATGGGGGTGGCGAGAAGCGGCGCGGGCGAGCGATGTGCTGGCCGCAGCTTCTCGCCGCCCCCATTGGGCCAGGATGGCGAACCGCGGCCAGTGGGGGCCGCGATCGGCCGAACCTGCCGCGTCAGCAGGTAAATAAAACTGGCCCGGCCCGCCAGGGTGCTTACCCTGGTGAGCCGCGTGCCGAACGTTGCCGACCCCTGCTATAAACACTACTACAATACATTTAAATTAATGGAGATATCCTATCTCCTAGAACTGGAAGGGACCCTGGAAGGTCATTGAGTCCAGCCCCCTACCTTCACTAGCAGGACCAAGTACTGATTTTGCCCCAGATCCCTAACTGGCCCCCTCAAAGATTGAGCTCACAACCCTGGGTTTAGTGGGCCAATGCTCAAACAACTGAGCTATCCCTCTCCCTTTAGTTAACCTCCTATGTCCTGGTGAATGTGCTGAAGAAATAAGCTCCATGGTACTGCAGCTCCCCATCTGTCTATCTAAAAAATTTTGTATGAGTTCTTTGGGGGCAGGAACTGTCTTTCTAGATCCTTGGAAAGAACCCAGTACATTTAAATATAATAATAATAATAATAATTAATAATAACTTTCCTTTTTTATCTAGAGTACCTAAGAAGTAGCCCTGTTGCCCACCAAAATGACCTGACAGCCACCCACAGCTCCCTGACCAATGCTCCTCCTCCCTGTGTGGGGATGGCTGGCTGCTGCTAGCCAATGCATCCACTGGACAGAATGGCCTGTAACAACCTGGCAATCTAGGACATCCTGGCTGTCACTCTGTTGCGCCCTGTGGCCATTCACAGCTTCACTACAACAGCAGTGCTACCGTTCAGACCCTCCTGCTCCAAGGGCACTGCGCCTCCCCACTGGAGCTAAAGGAGAACCCCCATTAGCTGTTAGCAGAATAAGGCCTATGACACACATGTGAGTAGTGTGGTTCCATCCAGTTGACATCGGGGGTCTCTCTCTCTCTCTCTCTCTCACACACACACACACACACACACACGTATGAGCTAATGTCTTAATTCTACCTCCCACTTTCCCACTAGGCCCAACTAATATCTCAATTCTAACATCTTATTTCCCACACTGTCCACACATGCAAACAGTTGCTTAGATGCTGTAAGCCAGTGGGCCATTAGGTCCAATCACAAGAGTTCACTATGAGTTTTATTCACCGGGCTTTTTCCTCAGGTGTGAGGGCTCCCAGGTTAAAACCAAACTAACCATTGAAAAGGACACGGGCTGAGCTGATGAGACAGCCCAGTCCTTCAGCTACTAGTTGGAGAATTCAGCCTCCGTCTTTCCCTCCTGAATACCAGGGAACTGTCCTTGTCATGTTCCATGACTTTCCCTGAAATGTTCCCAGCCCTTGTTATCCCACTACTTACACCTCTGAGAAAGGTGAGCAAGGAGATGAGCTCATATAGGATCTCTGCTCCCTGTACCAATAATGTCTAAATCTGAGATGGAAAAGACTTACCGGATACCACTGGGTCCTTCCCACCCTCAAGGGGCCAGACTGCTCTCTTTCCTAGACATCTAGTGCATATTGTCCTGTCTAATGTTAACTGGCCTGAGCTGGGGAGAAGGAGGGAGGGGGCTGAGATGTACTTTATTACCTGGATTTCTGCCCTTTTTTTTTTCCAGTGCCACCCTTTTGGAGTTTTTAAAATATAATTATTTCCCTCAATTCCTCATAAAGTCAATAGGGGCAATTTCTAGGTCATGTTCCCAAAGTTAACCCCTCAAGGGCCAGGACTCGGTGCTCTTACCCAAAGTTACTCGTGATAATATTCTTCCCTAACCTCTTCAGTACGTTCTCCGGAGGGGAGGTCACATCCATAAGACCTTCAATGGCTACTTTGGGGGACCCTGTGGCTCGGAAGAGGCTCATTGCCATTAAAAGTTAAATGGCTAACCTTGCCTAGCTGTGAATAGGAGCGTCCAATGATGAATGTGTGCTGGATCATCCCTCTGAAACATGAATCCCGCCAGGGGAAGCCCCAGCCAGCTCATTGGCCCCTTTGCAGTAAAGCAGCTGCAGGAATGAGGTGGGATGGGATGGAGTCATGCCAGGGTTCTAGATCCAGGAGCAGGTCACAGTGAACAGGGTTACCATGACAACGCTCAGGGATATGTTCTCAAGGGCCACTGATTATCTGAGGGTCAGACCGTCAGAACAGCTTTCTTTGTTAATGACTACAAGGAGAGGTCCAGAGCCTCAATTTTCAAAGGTGGTCACTGATTTTGGGTGTCTCAGTTTTGGGATGAGCAACTTGAGACACCTGGACCCTGATTTGCAGAGGTGCTGAACACCCAAAGCTCCCACTGACTTCAGGTGCACCTCTGGGTGCTCAATACATCTCAAAGTGAGGTGCAGGGTGTCTCAAGGGGACTCCCAAAACCTGAAGTACCCCAAACCAGAGGCCAAATGTGGCCTAATGTTCTCTTAAAGTGGGCATTGCAAGTGTAAAGAACATGCAGGGACACCTGGGATAGCCAACTCCTGCAAAGTCACAAGGAGAGGTGCCAGGGGAAAGGAGCCAGGGAATGTCTGTCCTAGGCTGATGGGAGAATGGAGACTCCTTTGAAAATGGGGCCCAAAAAGAGGTAAAGTAGAGGGGAGGAATTGAAACCCACACACATTCACACCTCCGCTGAGCACCTCAGTAAAGAGAGGCCTATTTGTTGCAGGGGGCAGTATATGGGGAAGATTTGAGGGGCAGTGGTGGAGGTTTCTGTATCTTGGAGTCAGAACAGAAAGACCGCGCTAGTGCCTATTGAAGTCTCCCTTCTTTCTCCTTTACCTGTGATAAAGCTCTTCGGGTAACAAACAGAGAATGTCTGACTCCAAGGCATTCAGTCTAGTACCTTCCACTATCAGCAAAGTCATTTAAAAATCGATGATGATGCTTGCTCACAATTAAGACATTACCCCCCATGCTTGCCAATGGGTTATTGTTACATGGTGGATACATCCCCATCAGACAGGAGAAAGTGTGTGGGGATGACATTCTCACTAGGTGCAAGTCCTGTTAGCCATTGTGGAAGAGCACAGTGGTACTGAGGCTGGGTATGTTACTTACACCTAGTGCATGCTCCTAATTTCAGTGGGAGCTGAAGGTGATCAGAACCTTGCGGGACTGTGCACAGTGCCTTGCAAGGTCAGGTCTTTAGTCCATCCTTATAAATCCATCTCCCCAGACCGCTGATCATTTTGGTTGTTTTCTTCCATATTTGCTGCATTTTGTCAATAGCTTTCCAGCAACAAGGTACCCAGAAACTAAAGCTATAATCCGGTTGTGGTATCAGCTGAACTGTTTAGAGAGGAACTTGTCTTACTGCTCCATTACATGATGGATGGTATCCTCTCGCACTGAGGATACCTCTCTGGGGGAGGGAACCCCGGTTAGTAGGAAGAGACAAGGAATGTATTGAGGGATTCAATTATTAGAAATATCAATGAATGGTGATGACCAGGAGAAATGCATGGTGAATTGCCTGCCGGATGCAAAGGTTGCAGACCTCTCGAGACATCTGGGCAGATTTATACATAGGCGCCGACTCTGTAGGTGCTCCGGTGCTTAGCACCCAGTGGTAGCCAGCTCCCACCCACCCATCCTCCCCAACGCCTCCCGCTCGCCAGCGGCTCCACCAATCAACTCCTCCCCCTTCCTCCCAGCACCTCCCTCCCGCCGCGATCAGCTATTTTGTAGTGTGCAGGAGGCTCTGGGAGGGATAGGGAGGAGTGGGGACAGGGCACGCTGAGGGGAGGGGGCGGAACTGGGCGGGATGGGGGTTGGGGTTTGGAGGAAGGGCTCAGGTGAGGACAGGGCCTGGGGCGGAGCAGAGGGTTGAGTACCCCATGGGCCCGGAGGAAGCCGGCACCTATGTATTTATGTGCAGTGCTGGGAAGAAGCCGGTGGTCATGGTACATGTAGGTACCCTTGTCATAGGGAAAGGTAGGAGAAAGGACTTGGAGGCCAAATTTAGGCTGCTAGATAAGGGATTAAGGCCAGGGCCTCCATGGTAGCATTCTCTGAAATGCTTTCAATTCCACCTGCAGAGTCAGTAAGACAGGCAGAACTGCAGGGTCTCAATGTGTGGATGAGACAATGGTGTTTTAAGGAGGGGTTTAGGTTTATTAGGTACTGACGAACCTTTTGGGAAAATAGTAGCCTATCCAGCAGGGGTCAGCAACCTTTGAGAAGTGGCGTGCCAAGTCTTCAGTAATTTAAGGTTTCGCATGCCAAAATAAAGGTTACATTTACAGGGGCCCCCGACAGAACCCCAGACAGGCAACGGGCTGAACGGGGCCGGCGGAAGGGACTCCAGCTGGCAGGGGCCAGCGGCTCAGCGCGCTGCCGGTCTGGGGTTCCGTCTGCCACCCGCGCTGCCAGTCTGGGGTTCTGTCCGCCGGCCCCTGCCACCCAGGGTCCCGGCCGCCAGCCCTACTCAGCCGCTGCCGGCCTGGGGTTCCGTCCATCCAGGCCGGCAGCAGGATGAGCGGGACCGGCGGCCGGGACCCCAGACCGGCAGCGCAGGTGGCAGATGGAATCCCAGACCGGTAGCAGGCTGAGCGCCTCAGCGCACTGCCGGTGTGAGGTTCCGTCTGCCACCCGCGCTGCCAGTCTGGGGTTCTGTCCACCAGCCCCGCTCAGCCCGCTGCCAGCCTGGGGTTCCGTCCATCCAGGCCAGCAGCGGGCTGAACGGGGCCGAGACCCTGGCTGGCAAGGGGCCGGCAGCCGGAACCCCAGACCAGCAGCGGGCTGAGTGGGGCTGGTGGCCGGAACCCCAGACCAGCAGTGGGCTGAGCGGGGCTGGTGGCCGGAACCCCAGACCAGCAGCGGGCTGAGCGGGGCTGGTGGCTGGAACCCCAGACCAGCAGCGGGCTGAGCGGGGCTGGTGGCCGGAACCCCAGACCAGCAGTGGGCTGAACGGCTCAGCCAGCTGATGGTCTGGAGTTCCAGCCACCGGCTCCTGCCAGCCGGGGTCCTGGCCATTGGCCCCGCTCAGTCCGCTGCCGGCCTAGGATTCCGTTCACCCAGGCAGGCAGAGGGGACCCCGGCTGGCAGCAGTGTGCCAGTAAAAATCGGCTCGCGTGCTGCCAGTTGCCGAGCCCTGCTATACAGGAAGAATGGGCTCCACCTAAACCAAAACAGAACCAGATTGCTGGCATGTAAAATGTAAACGGTTGTAGCGGAGATTTAAAACTAAGGGCTGGGGGAAAGCTGACTGGTGCAGAGGAGCACATGGTTCAGACAGACACATCCCTTGGGAGGATTTATAAAAGGAGATACTCTATAGCCTAGTAAAGAGGAGAGAATAGAAATTGGTAAAGAACAGGTAGGAACTGAAGAGAAAGTCACACAAAAGAGAGTTCCATGCAATTACATCACATGAAGGCAGACAGCTAAATATTGACAAATGTTATAAGTGCTTGTATACAAATGCAAGAAGTCTAGTAAGATGGGTGAGCTTGAGTGCCTTGTATTAAATGAGGATATTGATATAATAGGCATCACAGAAACTTGGTGGAATGATGATAATCAATGGGATGCAGTAATACCAGGTACAAAATATATAGGAGTGACAGAGTAAGTTGAGCTGGGGGATCGGGGGGTGGCACTATATGTGAAAGAAAGCATAGAGTCAAATATGGTAAAAATCTTAAATGAATCAAATGATACAATAGAATCTCTATGGATAGAAATTCTGTGCTTGAATAATAAGAGTATAGCAGTAGGAAAATAATACAGACTGTGAAATGCTCAGGGAGATTAGATAGGCTACAAAACCAGAAAACCCAATAATAATGGGGTGATTTCAACTATCCCCATATTGACTCGGAACATGTCACCTTGGGATGGCATGCAGAGATAAAATTTCTAGACACCATGAATGACGGCTGTGATGCTGGCAAACCAGCAGTCAAGTTAGGATCAGCGGGCCAAGTAACCAATGTATGAACCTTATAGGCTTGACAAGAGGCACTGCAATTGTAATCTGGCCAATTCACTTGTGAGTGGGCATCAAAGAGATGCTAAAAGGGGTTAATAGGCTCGGCCCTTTCATTTGCGTTGATAAGAAATCGAGGAAGAACTGTGTGTATGTTTATGTCTGTCTATATCCTATATATATGCATCTGAAGAAGGGGCTGTAGTCCACGAAAGCTTATGCTCTAATAAATTTGTTAGTCTCTAAAGTGCCACAAGTACTCCTGTTCTTTTTGCGGATACAGACTAACAATGCCATTACAAACATTGAATCTATCTCCCCTTGTAAGTATTCTCACACTTCTTATCAAACTGTCCGTACTGGGCTAGCTTGATTATCACTTCAGAAGTTTTTTTTCTCTTACTTAATTGGCCTCTCAGAGTTGGTAAGACAACTCCCACCTGTTTTTGGTCTCTGTATGTGTGTATATATATCTCCTCAATATTTATTCCACTCTGCATGCATCCGAAGAAGTGGGCTTTAGTCCACGAAAGCTTATGCTCTAATAAATTTGTTAGTCTCTAAGGTGCCACAAGTACTCCTGTTCTTTTTACCAAAGGAACCAATCACCATAGCATTTAACTTCAAAAGGGGGATCTACACAAAAATGAGGAGGTTAGTTAAACAGAAATTAAAAGGAACAGTCATAGGAGTGAAATGCCTACATTCTATATGGAAACACCATAAGAGAGGCTCAGATTAAATGTATACCCCAAATTTAAAAGAAAAAACAGTAAAAGGACCAAAAAATGACACCATGTCTAAACAACAGATTAAAAGAGGCGGTTAGAGACAAAAAGAGATCTTTTAAAAATTGGAAATCAAGTCCTACTGAGGAAAATAGAAAAGATCATAAACTCTGGCAAGTCAAATGTAAAAGTATAATTAGGCAGACCAAAAAAGAATTTGAAGAGCAACTAGCAAAAGACACAAAAACTAACAGCGTTTTTTTCTTAAGTACATCAGAAGCAGGAAGGCTGCCAAAACAATCCATGGGGCCACTGGATGATCAAGATGCTAAAGGAGCACTCACTGATGAAAAGGCCATTGTGGCGAACCTAAATGAATTCTTTGTATCAGTCTTCATTGCAGAGGATGTGAGTTTGATTCCCACATCTTCACCATTCTTTTTTGGTAATAAATCTGAGAAACTGTCCCGGATTGAGGTGTCATTAGAGGAGATATTGGAACAAATTAAACTGTAATATAAGTCACCAGGACGAGATTGTATTCCTCCAAGAGTTCTGAATGAACTCAGATATGAAATTGCAGAACTACTAATTGTGGTTTGTAACCTATCACTTAAATCAGCTTCTATATCAAATGACTGGAGGATAGCTAATGTGACGGCAATTTTTAAAACAGGCTCCGGAGGTGATCCTGGCAATACAGGCCGGTAAGGCTGACCTCCATACTAGGCAAATTGGTTGAAACTATAGTAAAGAACAGAATTACCAGAGACATAGATGAAAATGATTTGTTGGGGGAAGTGTCAACATGGCTTTTATAAATGGTAAGGCATGATTTCCCATCCATTAGAATTCTTTGAGGGGGTCAACAAACATGTGGACAAGGGTGATCCAGTGAGTATAGTGTACTTGGACTTTTAGAAAACCTTTGTCAAGGCCCTAACCAAAGGCTATTAAGCAAAGTAAGCAGTGATGGGGTCAGAGTTTGGAAGGTCCTCTCTTAATCAGTAACTAGTTAAAAGACAGAAAACAAAGAGTAGGGATAAATGGTCAGTTTTCAGAATGGAGAGAAGTAAATAGCGGTGTCCCCCAGTGTCCTGTACTGGAACCAGTGCTGTTCAACATATTAATAAAGGATTTGGAGAAAGGGATAAACAGTGAGCTGACAAAGTTCGTAGATGATACAAAATTATTCAAGATAGTTTAGTCTGAAGCAGACTGCGAAGAGTTGCAAAGGGATCTCACAAAACTGAGTGGTCAACAAAATTGCAAATGCAATCCAATGTTGATAAATGCAAAATAATGCACATTGGAAAACATAATCCCAACTCGACATACAAAATAATGAAGTCTAAATTGAATAATTGTTGATAGTTCTCTGAAAACATCTGATCGATGTGCAGGGGCAGTCAAAAAAACTAAGAGAAAGTTAGGAACCATTAAGAAAGCAATAGATAATAAGACATAAAATATCATAATGTCACTATATAAATCCATGGTACATGTACACCTTGAATACTGCATGCAGTTCTGGTCACCCCATCGCAAAAAAAGATATATTAGAAATGGAAAAGGTACAGAGAAAGGCAACAAAAATAATTAAGGGTATGAAACAGTATCCATATGAAGAGAGATTAAAAAGACTGGGATTGTTCATCTTGGAAAAGAGGTGACTAAGGGGGGATATGACAGAGGGCTAGATAATCATAAATGGTGTGGAGAAAATGAATAAAGAAGCCTTGTTTACCCTTTCACATAACACAAGAACTAGGGGTCACCTAATGAAATTAATAGGCAGCAGGCTTAAAACAAACAGAAGGAAGTACTTCTTCACACTACGCACAGACAACCTGTGGAACTCATTGCCAGGGAGATGTTGTGAAGGCCAAAAGTATAAGTGGGTTCAAAAAACAATTAGATAAGTTCTTGGAGGATAGGTCCGTCATTGGCTATTAGCCAAGATGGTCAGGGATGAAACCCCATGCTCTGGGTGTCCCAAAGGTTATGACTGTCCTTCAGTCCCAGCTGCTGTCCTCACTGACGTTTGCAACTCCTCCTCATTTGGTATCATCCAAGAATTTCACTAACATGCTTTTGACTTTTTCTTCCCGCTCATTAATGTAGATGTTAAATATGAGTGACGGGTGCTAGCAGCAACCACAATGCAGCATTCCACCTGGGACAGAGAAGAATTCTTGTGACGTGTTTTATCTCCCAGGACCACACCTGCTATGTTCAGACCAATCAGCTGCTTTACACAGAGGGGTCTTTTCTACTGAGCTGCTTGACATTAAGGCTATGTCTACAGTAGCATTTTTGTCGGTCAAACTTTTGTCGGTCGGGGTGTGAAAAAAACACACCCTCCTGGTGTGGACAGCACTACGTCGGCAGGAGAGCCTCTCCGGCCGACACAGCTAACGCCGCTCGTTGGGGGTGCTTTAATTATGCCGGCAGGAGAGCTCTCTCCCGCCGGCAAAGAGCGGCTACACGGGAGACCTTACAGCAACATAGCCTAAGTGCCCTTTAATCAGGGGTAAGAGGCTTTCCAGGTTTCCTAGATTAATTCCTGCCCTCTTCTCTCTGCTTCCTCCCTCATTTCTCAGTGTTGCCGGGCACGTTAATCAGGAAAAACCCAGTCAGTACTTGGAGGAGGGGTTGCCTCAGAAAACCCAAGGTGTTGCATGGAGAAGTGAGGTTGGTGGAAATCCTCGCAGTGAGTCAGTACTGAATGATCACCTCCCAGAGAGTGCTGCGCTCCAGGAAGGGCCGTCTTTTGGCTGAGAGGTAAACCTGTGGCTCTGACCATTTAGGTCATTAAAGAGCCAATGATCGTTAAAGCCTAGAGTTCTACCATTTATCTCGGCAAGCCCTGATCTGTAATATGGAGGCCCGGCCTGCTCGGACTGCAGGTTTCACGATGCACATCCAAGGGCTGCAGGGTTTCCCGGGCAGAGTCAGCTCCCAGCTGCGGCACATGGAGCGCATGCAGTCAAAGGTGCCTCTTCTTCTCCTCCCTACACTTGGAGGAGAGAATGTGGGAGGCTGCTCTGGGCTGTGTCATTCCCCAGCACTACCATCCAGATTCATCTCACCAGCCCTCCCCATGCTCCCTCTTCCCCCTACAACCTCCACACCCACCAGATCCTATCAACACCTTGTTCTCCTCTGTATCCCTTTCACCTCCTTCCACCTCAGCCCCCCCCCAAAACCTCCAGCTGCCTCTGGCCCCTTCCAACTCTGAGGGGTTGTGGGAGAGAACCTCCTACGGCACCTTCCCAACCACTGCTGCTCTCAGTGCGCTGAGGTGAGGGGAGTCAGGTGAGAAAAGTCACCTGTGAGGGAAAGACTTGGCAGCTCTCTCCAGGATGATAAGCCTTGTGCCAGGGTTCCTCCAGTCTGGATGCCATCCCCTCCCTGTCTCTCACCCCCACCTCACGTCCCTGCCTCTCCATGCAGCCCCAGTTTTACTATTTCTTTCTTTAGACTGAAATAATAATAAAAAGACACTTCTACAGGAGACTACATACCCTGAGCCTTGATTAATCTTACTACACCGTACGTAACACAGCCAGCAGCATTGAAAGGCCTTGCCTGTATTTCCATGCTACCAGTGCGAACATTACTGCAAATTCATTGTGTCTTTGTGGTCAACGTCCATCAGGTTCCCCCTATAATGCTCCACAAACGTCATCCTCCGTCCCATAGGCACTGACCCCCCGGGTGCTCCGGGGCTCAAGCACCCACTGAAAAAAAAATGGGGGAGCTAAGCATCCAGGAACCACAATGTTTTTTTTTTTTACGTAATAAATGTTATTAAAGATGTCTGTCCGCTGGAAGTTACTTTGCCTTAAACTGACATTTTACAATGGCACCAGTAGGTGGCAGGAGCACTTACAGTGAAACTGGAAGGCAGAATTATTAGACTAGTATTAGGGCAACCATATTTTCCCAAAGGGAAAATGGGACACTGCATGTGGCCAGCCCAAGGCCCTCTGTCCCGCCATGCAACCCCACCCTCAGCCCTGCCTCCTGCCCTGAGACCGGCAGGAGCCCCCCATCCCACCTGTGTGGGGCCGGCCCCAAGCCCCCCTCTCCCCTCTCATGCACAGGCCAGCCTGAGGTCCTCTGCCACCTGCCCTTGCGTGGGGCTGACCTGAAGGTCCCCCTGGCACAGGACCGGCCCGAGCCCCCTTTTCCCCCCTCCTGCGTGTGACCAGCCTGAGACCCTCCCTTCCCCCATCATGTGGGATTAGCCCAAGACCTCCCCTTCCCCCTACCGTGCGCAGGGCCAGCCTGAGGCCCCCTTCTACCCCCTGCTTACGAGACCGGCCCAAGACCCCCTGCCTCCCACCCATGTGCGGGGCTGGTCTGGCCCGAGCCGCTCTCCAGAACCCTCCCTCCCACGCAGGGCTGGAGTTGCCCCTTGCCCCCCCGGCTCTGCACATTCCTCCATGCCCCACTAGGAGTTGCACCCTATTGGGACAGCTGGGACAGGGCTTAAAAAAGGGACTGTCCCAGCCAAAACGGGACATATGGTTCCTCCTAACTAGCATATCGCGATTCACAGTTAGGGAATGGAAGTGAGTAGGTTGAAATGGATACATTTGTGTTCAAAATCAGCAGTGGTAACAGGAACCCAATGTGCTTCAGCAAATACAGGAGAAACTGCTGCAACAGTGGACGATCCGACCGCTGAAACTGCTACCATTCGTTTTGATACCAGCGAGAGCAAACAAAACACAAAAGGAAAACGAGGCGAAGGAAACTACAGCGTGACATGTTCTTGGACATAGCTGTATAGAAAAATATAACCGTCTCCAGTGTCGTTTTTCAAAACTGAGGGGAATGAACATTTGCGCACTATGCTTCAAGAGTACTGCAAATTTATAAGAATCCTTCTCACTGTACCTGTATCATCGTGCACTGCGGAACACTCATTCTCCAGCTTCAGAAGACTTAAAAATGATCTCCGGTCATTAATGGGACAGATGCGACTGAATCATGTGGTTGTCCTTAACGTGCATCAAGACCATAGCAGGGAACTAGATGTAAATAAGATTGCTGACAGTTGCATCCAGAAAGCTACAGAGAGACATAATGTCTTTCAACTGTGACGTTAGTGAAGACCGCTTGTAGGTGAGTGCGATGATTTTAATGTACTGTAATTCATGATCATGTCATTATATAGTTTGTTACTATTTTAATAATGGTTAAATAGGTCGGATACCAATGATAGACTCATATTCAATAACTAGAATATTGAAGAAGTGTATAAATATGTTGAAAATAGCCTTCCCCAAAACTGGCAGAGCTCCCCCCACACACCTCTTCAAAAGCACTCATCCGCAAAAGCCAAAGTCAGCCTCTCCAGATGTAAGAACCATGTGAACAGCAGCATGTCCCATGCTGCTCCCAACCGATCTTTCCCTATCCCTCCAGAGGGAAGCAGGTGCTTTCTGCCTCTAGATGTCACTCTCCACCATCTTTTCTTTCTCTCCTTCTATTTTTCTTTCTCCAAGATCCTGCAATTTTTTTTTTTAAATTCCTTTCTGATCTCTTTCCGGCCATGTGTGATTGCAGTTTCCTCTGGGCGTCCATTTCACCAGCCTGAAATTAATCAGCAGTGAGAGGGAGAGAGAGAAAAGGGGGGAGAAACCCCCCTTGTCATCTTGATCCCCAAGCAGAAGTAGAGCAGCAGCCCCCAGGAATTCACACCAATACTCCCTCGCCAGGATCTGCAGGCGGGCTCCCTGACTGGGATCTGCTGGAGCAGGGGGACCCCCACATCCTCCAGATTCCCTGCCAGAAATCTACTGGACCAACCCCTCTTCATTCCTCCCCAGGATCCGCAGGAAAAGCCATCAGGAGATCGCCTGTCCCTCCTCCACTCCAGCCCTCCCCACCCCCAGTTTGGAGGGGCTTGCTCTTCGCTGGCTGAGGGGGAAATCTCTGAATCTGGCTGGACAGTTTTTTTACTTTGAAGCCTCTGGGCTTCTTTCCTCCATCTCTTCCACCGCTGACAGTAAAACCCAGCCTCGCAGAGCTCTACAAGGGGCTGTCCCTCCGTGCCACCCTGCAGCACCAACAGCATGGATTTTGTGTGTGTAAAGGGGCTGCTGTAATTTCAGCCTCCTGGACCTGCCTTGTTGGATTATTTTTGACAGCTCTGATTTGAAAAGCAGCCACCGAGCCTTCCTGCCTGCCTGACCGTTCACTGCTGCAGCTGGATTACAGCAGGGAAGCCTCATTCCTGGGTTGCAGGGAGAGAAGGTTGCAGGATCCTTCAATCCCACCCCCTTCCTCTTTCCACAGCTCCGAGGAGAGTCCTGGCTCTTTGCAGCATATGTGGTGCAGCAGAGTGGAAGCTACTGCAGCAAAGGAAGCGCTTGTCTCGGGTGATTTGGGGGAAAGGAATTGAAAATAAGAGGGTAGGTTTTGTTTCCGAGGGTCTGGGCTTCATTTCCCAAACGCTCGTTCCTTTCATGCATGACACGGATCCTGCTCTGTGATTCCTTCAGGCGATGGCCATGCAGTAAAGATGTCAGTGTCCAGGCTGAACAGTGTCAATGGGTTTTTGGAGGACTCTAGGATGGAGGTTGGGGACATGGGGAGGATCCTCAGGAGTTTGGAAATTGGGACCGTGCTGACCTTGTTCTACCAAAAAAAGTCCCAGAGGCCAGAGAGGAGGACGTTTCAGGTGAAGCTGGAGACCAGGCAGATCATTTGGAGCCGGACGCCTGAGAAAGTGGAAGGAGACAGTGAGTATATTCCGCATCGCAGCGTGAACCAAGAAAATGTCTGTCTCTAAAGCTGACTGTCAAATGCCTCTCACTAGGGGAGCTGGGCTTGGTGCAGCTCACTCCAAGAGTCCAGGAAAATCCAAGCTGAATGCATTGGCTTGTAAATCTTTGTGGAGAGGCAGCCTGGCCTAGTGGGTTGAGAACCTAGGAACTCCCCTATTCTAGCTCTGGCTGGGCTCTGCCAGTGACTTGCTGCATGGCCATGGGCAAGTCTCTAGATCTTAGCCTGTAAAATGGGGATCGTGGCTTTTGTGAGGGTTCACTGGTTAACATTTGTAAAGCTCTTTGAAAAGTGCTATTTACGTGTTATGTTTTATCAATCGCTATGGTGATGGCGGCTTAATGATCGGTCATAGCACCTTTATTCTAAGGAATGGTACGAACTTTACTGGCGGTACCAAGCAGGTGCCCAGGGATTGTTTCGCTGGCCACAGAGAAGCAGCAACCTCTGGAGCGGAATGTGGCATCTGTTTCACTGCAACAGTCAGTGAAGAAGAATGCAGCATGTAAGCGCAGGGGGATTTAGGTCAGGAGCATGTAGTTACTTGAGTAGGGAGGTGGCCAGGACACCAGGGTTAACACTCCTTCCCTGACAAAAAGCACCAGGAGATCATTAATAATCACAAATGGCCGTGACCTTTGTTTACATAGCATCCTAAAGAGGGCTCCTCCAGCAGCACTCTGTCTCCTAGCACCACCCCGGGGCACTGGTTCTGCGCCGGGGAAGAGCGCCACTTACTTCACCAGCAACACACTCCTTCCTGCAGTGGCCCGAGTTTTCTCCTTGGAGGTTTTCCACTCAAGCCGTGACCTAGCCCAGCCATGTTTAGCACATTGTGCCTGAGCAGATGACTTCGTGAAGGGGCTGGGCTCCTCTTTTCACCTGCCTCCCATTTATTTTTCAATAAGTTCCCTCTTCACACTCAACCACCACAATCCCCATCCTCTCCCTTGGCAGCTCCATACTTACAGCCTGCATAGCACATGCAGCCACTCTGTCGTCTCTTCCTTTCTGATTGCCCTTGGCATCACGGCTGCAATTCCACTGAAGATAATGGAGTTGACAGGGGTGAGCATGTGGTGTTTTCCTGCTTTGCCTCATTTATGCTCTTCCCTGTGCTTTAACCCACGCTTCTTCTTTCTAGTCCCTTCCACTCTGCTTGCCCTCTCATCTTTTGGGGGGGGGAGGGTACTCGCAGCTCAGCATGGGGGATTCACTCTTGTAGTGCATGTTTCTACTAAGGGGAATTGTGTGGCTCGTGCAGAGTTCAGAAGAGAATACTTGTTCATCTGCCTCCTGTGTGTTGCTTACTCGGGGTTTAATTCATCAGCAGCAGAAGAGGCAGGTATTTTCCCTCTGTCATGCTTTAAATGGCCAATCCCATCCCTTATTCTTGAGAAGTGGTTGCAGCCAGCCATGATTTTACCCAGGAAACCAGCACATGGTTATGGAGGTAACACTAACCCTCCACATGGAAAGCCCCACTGGGTATGGAATCCCGTTGATGTGCAGTTATCCTCTGAAAAGTGGCTGTGGAAGAATGATCCCTTCTTACTCAGCAGATCTGCTCCCCCTGAGTATATCAAAGTCAGAGCTATTTGCTTTAGTGACAAAAATGTTTCCTACTTTTACTCCTATCAGTCCTTTAGACCCAACACAGCTCTGGGAGAGGAAGCTGGAGTCATGCATCATCAACAGGATTGTTTAAGTTCCAGTTGCAGGGTCAACTGTGCATCTTCGTTGCTTTCATATCCTGCCTTAGTTATATCTTTACAACCCTACTGCCCTCAATGGGGTTGCATAGGTATAACTGAAGGCATAATTTGAGAACAGTGAAATTACACAGGTGTGAGGACAATATTTAGACTGAAGAGTCATTATCACTGCTGATGATGCATGAACCACAAAGAACCCAGCTTGACTCTCAGATCCCAGGGCAGAAGATAGAAAAACATTTTTTTACTTGGAAATGTATAGAATTTGTTCTGGACTCGCTGAGAGATGAAAAATATGGATTCCTTTTTATGGTGAATTTTGAGCCCAGAGATGTGCTTTAATGCTCAATTGGATATTTGCAAAATGATGCAACATTGAACAGATCACAGTGCTAATTAATCCACCCATAAACCAGCCATAGGTGGTATGTAAGTAATAATAACCCAAGTTTATTAATGGCAAAACAGGTACAGAAAGACTTGGGCCTTAACTTTCCAAAATGTCTGATAATTTTGGGTGCCCAACTTGAGACATGTAGAGTGAAATCCTGGCCCCACTGAAGTCAAGGGGAGTTTTGCTCTTGACTTCAATGGAGCCAAGATTTCCCCCCAAGAGTCTCACTTTCAGAGATGCTGAAAACCTACAATCCTAAGTAAAGTCAATGGGAACTTCTAGCCTTTGTTTGCCAGAAGTTGGGAGTGGACAACAGGGAATGGGTCAGTCTCACTTTTTGAATCTGTCCTGCCTTGTTTCCAATCAGTCTGAGAACCCCGCTTTGTTCATGGGTTTTATCCCACAGAATGGCGCCCTCAGTGTCTGATACAAATCGATCCCCTACCTCCAGCTGGGAGATGTGGAATTGGCATCACTAAAACCAATGAGTCCCTAACTTTTGAAATGGGGAGCAGGAGGGTGAGTTGGGGACTTCCAAGGCCATGAAAGAACCATAGCCTGCTCCATTTGATTTTCCAGAATAATTCTTGGCCTGTCATTAAAACCTTGTCTACACTTGTTGCCGTGTGTAGCGTATGCTGGAGCTTTTCCCCACTGTCTTCTCCCACCAGAGCCTTTCCCTGCTGCCAGAGCCTTTCACTGCAGTGGGGCAGCCGGACACTCCACTGCTAAAAATAGCAGCATAGACAATGGAAGCGCTGTTTGGGGACGTAGAGAGCCATGTAGGGTATATACTCTAAAGTTCTGGTATGTCTTTACTTGTCTAAACGGTGCCTTGCTGTCTACACAGCTACTGACACCCGTACTTTGGGGGCGTGCAGTGTAGGTACGCTGCATGCTGCCATAAGGTAGACATTGCCTAAGAGTGTCTTCCCTTTTAGGGTCTCAAAGCACTTTGCAGCTGATCCTTGTGGCCCTCCTGAGAGGTGAGCCAGTAGCGTTAGCCCCACTACACACAGAGCATGAGAGACTCAGCCATGGTCACACAGCGAGTCAGTGGCAGAGTCCAGAATCAAACCCAGCTCCCCCGGAATCCCAGCCCTCCCCACTAGTCACTTGATCTCACAGTCTGCAGATCAGACTTCCAAACAGCCTTCTCTCGATTGCCATGTCGGTGAGATTTCAAGAAAGAAGTACCAAAGAGAGACTCTCGCATCTGCTTGGCCAGCTGTTGGTAGCATGACTGTATTCTAGCACTGAAGTGGGGATTTATAGCATGGGCAGGAGTAGATTGCTCTAGAGCCCCTGTTTTTGGCAACTGAAGCAATAGCATCAGTGTCGTAAAAGACCCATTGCTGTTCTGACAAGCATTTGGAAAGCCCCCTCATAGCACAGGTGTCACCATGTGGAACTGATTAACCACAAACTTCCAATATCCCACTGCAGTTACCTGGACCACGAGCAACCACCAGACCTAAGCAACTTTACTTAGAAAACGCAGGTGAAAATTAAATCTCCAGTACCCTTCTCCGAATTGGTAGCTGGTAACCTCCTCCTATCTCTCCTGTTCAAACAAACATATGCGTTCCCTTACCACACAGAGAATGGGATTACTGTCTGTTTGTGCACAGTAAAGATCCTTCCCTGTTTGCTTGCTTGTATGTGGGCAGTGTTGTCTAGTGATTAGAGGAAAGGACAGAGTCAGGCTTCCCAGATTCAATTCCCAGTATTGCCAGTGACTCACCTGTGACCGATGGGCAAGTCACTTATCCTTTCTGTGCCTCAATGTCCCCATCTATACAATGGGGCCAGTAAAACCCGTCTCACAGGGACAGCTGGCATCTTGATCATAGTAACAAATTCCTCTTACATGATGACCTGTCATTGGCCCCTAAAGTGATGCTGGGACATGTGAACGTCCCATGAGATGACCCCAGGAGAAAAGGGAAGATCTCACCACTCTTAAGAGAGATGGCAATCCCAGGGCAGCTGCTCAGTTTAAGGAACGTTTGCAGAGCACTTGATCTTGAGATGAAAGAAGCTGCATGTTATTCCCGGCATACACAATAGGTAACTGCCCTATGGGCAGTGGAACTTCTACTGATTTTACTTATGGCTCAGGTCCTGTTTTACAGGAACTATTGGCATCAGTGTTATTGTGGAAACCGGGGGGATGGCGGGCCTAAGCCTGCCTATAGCTAAAGGCCCTCCCCCATAGCCAGGCCGCAAGTAATGGCGGGGAACAACAGATGAAAACACAGGGGCACGAGTGGGCTCAGAGGGTAATAATGAGGGATCCAGAGGGGGACACCAATCAGAGAACCCCAGACAGTGCCCACTGCTCTTCAGAGGCATCTAGGAAATCAGCAGACACCGCCCAGAGGAATTCTGCTCTGATGCGTGGCTGTACAAGGGATAGGGTGACCAGACAGTAAGTGAAAAATCGGGACGGGGGTGGGAGGCAATAGGTGCCTATATAAGACAAAGCCCCAAATATCAGGACTGTCCCTATAAAATCGGGACATCTGGTCACCCTAACAAGGGACTGGAAATAGGCCACGCAGTCACCGAGGGTCACCCCCCGCCCCCATCCAGCTTCCTTCTCCTGGTATGATGGACAGTCGACTTGGCCAGCCCCAGGAGAAGGCTAACAAGGAGGTTTCATGACTTTGTGGGGCCACAGATGATGACATCAATGTAGAGAGGCAGTGCCCTTTCTGATTTGGTACCGTTTTTTAAGACCTTGATGTGCTTTCCTCACCATCAACAGTGGAAAAATAGTCTCGCCCTGTTGTTGAGAGACATAGGGCGTATCTGCTGTTATGAGGAAGTTACAGCCTCAAGTTTTGGCAGAGGAGCTCAGGGAACCAACACGATTTATCTATCTAAGCACACACCTTGTCAGGCCACTGATCCGTGTGGTTAGGTCTCCCATTCCAAAGCGGGTGAAAACAGTTGTAAATCTTCAGCCAAGTGACTCTGTATAATCCAGATCATTTTTAGTTTATCAAAAGGGAATTGGAACGACTTGCTGGCTCCCCTTTGCATTTAGTCCCAGCGCCATGCCTTAGAGCCAAGCATGCAATTGCAAATAAAGCAGGGCTGTGCTCAGCCCACTGCTACAGAGAAAGGGATCAGGGCTCCAAATCTCCCCATCACGCCTATTTCACGACAGTTCCCCTGACTCGCTGCTGTGTGCGGAGTATATTTAATCGTTGGAAAGTTCAATTCTCTAGTTGTCAAGATGGTTTCCTGCTTGCACAGCCAGGGCTATTTAAATAGTTTTCTTTCTTATGGATGTTGCCAAGATCTTGTTCCCTCCCCTTTCAGTCCCATCCTGACACTTTTAAATCTACCATCGATATGGTGATCAACTTGTAAAGGAATGAATGAGGCATCTTGTAGGCCACCTGATGAATTTATTAACTGGATAAGCAGGCAAAGCAGTGCTGCTGTGTATGGAAATAAAGGCATGCATGCTTTAAAGCAGAAGACCCTTTGCTATTGGAGACTAATTACACGGTCAGTTAACCCAGATGGAACTCATGCTGTTTCTTATCATATAAATGTGTCCACGTGCTTCCACATGTCTGGGGCTTCAAGCCTCAGCTGTGCCTAAGTTGTCCCAAAGCAGTTAGCCATCAACCACGAGGAAACCTGAAGAATAAGAAGGGTACAATCCAGACTGAGTAGCTGTGTCACCCTTGCCCTTTACGATGCCTTGCCGCTGTAGCCTCCAGCTACATAGATAGATAGATAGATAGATAGATAGATAGATAGATAGATAGATTCTAGGACTGGAAGGGACCTCGAGAGGTCATCGAGTCCAGTCCCCTGGCCTGATGGCAGGACCAAATACTGTCTAGACCATCCCTGACAGACATTTATCTAACTTACTCTTAAATATCTCCAGAGATGGAGATGCCACAACCTCCCTAGGCAATTTATTCCAGTGTTTAACCACCCTGACAGTTAGGAACTTTTTCCTAATGTCCAACCTAGACCTCCCTTGCTGCAGTTTAAGCCCATTGCTTCTTGTTCTATTCTTAGAGGCTAAGATGAACAAGTTTTCTCCCTCCTCCTTATGACACCCTTTTAGATACCTGAAAACTGCTATCATGTCCCCCCTCAGTCTTCTCTTTTCCAGACTAAACAAACCCAGTTCTTTCAGCCTTCCTTCATAGGTTATGTTCTCTAGACCTTTAATCATTCTTGTTGCTCTTCTCTGGACCCTCTCCAATTTCTCCACATCTTTCTTGAAATGCGGTGGCCAGAACTGGACACAATACTCCAGTTGAGGCCTAACCAGCGCAGAGTAGAGCGGAAGAATGACTTCTTGTGTCTTGCTCACAACACACCTGTTAATACATCCCAGAATCATGTTTGCTTTTTTTGCAACAGGATCACACTGTTGACTCGTATTTAGCTTGTGGTCCACTATAACCCCTAGATCCCTTTCTCTCGTACTCCTTCCTAGACAGTCTCTTCCCATTCTGTATGTGTGAAACTGATTGTTCCTTCCTAAGTGGAGCACTTTGCATTTGTCTTTATTAAACTTCATCCTATTTACCTCAGACCATTTCTCCAATTTGTCCAGATCATTTTGAATTATGACTCTATCCTCCAAAGCAGTTGCAATCCCTCCCAGTTTGGTATCATCTGCAAACTTAATAAGTGTACTTTCTATGCCAATATCTAAGTCGTTGATGAAGATATTGAACAGATCCGGTCCCAAAACAGACCCCTGCAGAACCCCACTTGTTATACCTTTCCAGCAGGATTGGGAACCATTCATAACTATTCTCTGAGTATGGTTATCTAGCCAGTTATGCACCCACCTTATAGTAGCATCATCTAAGTTGTATTTGCCTAGTTTATTGATGAGAATATCATACGAGACCGTATCAAATGCCTTACTAAAGTCTAGGTATACCACATCCACTGCTTCTCCCTTATCCACAAGACTCGTTATCCTATCAAAGAAAGCTATCAGATTGGTTTGACATGATTTGTTCTTTACAAATCCATGCTGGCTATTCCCTATCACCTTTCCACCTTCCAAGTGTTTGCAGATTATTTTCTTAATTACTTGCTCCATTATCTTCCCTGGCACAGAAGTTAAACTAACTAGTCTGTAGTTTCCTGGGTCGTTTTTATTTCCCTTTTTATAGATGGCCACTATATTTGCCCTTTTCCAGTCTTCTGGAATCTCTCCTGTCTCCCATGATTTTCCAAAGATAATAGCTAGAGGCTCAGATACCTCTTCTGTTAGCTCCTTGAGTATTCTAGGATGCATTTCATCAGGCCCTGGTGACTTGCAGGCATCTAACTTTTCTAAGTGATTTTTAACTTGTTCTTTTTTTATTTTATCTTCTAAACCTACCCCCTTCCCATTAGCATTCACTATGTTAGGCATTCCTTCAGACTTCTCGGTGAAGACCGAAACAAAGAAGTCATTAAGCCTCTCTGTCATTTCCAGTTAGCCCGTTTAAAAAACTAGAGCTTCAGGTTGATGATGTCCTTTTAAACAGAAGAGACACAATAAACCGCGAGAAGACACCATAAAAAACACTTTCCTGGGCAGCAGCCAGCAATGGTGGAGCACTAAACCTACAAGGAAATTAACTGCAAAGCAGTTACCTCTGAAATTAACCTCTTGCTGTTAGCTTGGAGGATTTCCCAGCAGGACTTCTGCTGCGCACAAGTGAGCACCCCTCCACCACTGCCAGGAATCCAGGAGTTAAATTGTTATACAACAAGAATACTGGCTTTTTTAATACAAACAATGAGTTCTGTATTGCACAGAATTGTGGGCCAAATTCTTAGTCATAGAACTGATCCCACCAGGGATGGCGATTGCTGATCCAAGAAGAGCCCTACTGCTCACAGAAGGTCACATGTAACAGAGCTTTGTTGGCCTTTTCCACTGTCCCCTTTGGGCTCAGTGTTCCTCTCAGTACTCAGCCTCCTTTTCTCCTTGGTTACTGGGGTTCATGCCTCCCTCCCGCACCACCCCAGTGACACTGGAGGGTAGCCCGGTCCCATCCTCTGCCCTGAGCCTCATACAGAGGAACAGACACTCCAGCCCAGGACTGCCTGCCCAGCTTGTTGGGTTCACAGTCTCCTTCCCTGTCCCCAGTGCTTAACTTGTGCCAGGGCAGAGCCCCGGCACCTCTAGGCTTGGCAGTTCACCGCCCCGGCACCTCTGTGCTCGCTGCATCCATTATCAGTGTAACAAAATTGGTTGAGCCCCGGCACCTCCTTCATTACAAATTAAGAACAGCCTACTGCTGCTACTGGTTAGCTCTCCCCAAGCACAACACAGGCCACAACTCCCAGCTTCTCTCTAGCAAGGCATCCCACTGGTCTTGCTTCAATGAGCCCCTCTTGGGCTCTTGGCCCAACTTCCCCTGCACAGGGAGCTCGACTAGTCCTGTTCCAGCTGCTCTTCCCCAGGGCAGCTGTCCTTCTACTCTCTATGGAGAATTAGGTCCTGATCTTTCCCAGGCTAAGGGAAAGGAATGGGGGATGGGGGTGAGCCCCTTTTTACAGCAGGCGCTACTTCCAGCATGCAGTCACATGACCCTCAATCCCCTGACCCAGGAGCAGGTCTGCCACACTTGGAGGAACTTCCCTTAGGGTTGGGAAGTGGCAAAAGCAATCCCCTATATTAGAGAAAGAATGGGTCATGACAGACAAGGCAGGGGACTATAGATCCATGAGTTAACATCAGCGAGGCATCGTTACCAACCCATGAAGGCTATGAACAGGCATATTTGGAGTGGGGTAGAGGGAAGCAGCTTTTAACTCTTCTGAAATACATTGGAACAAGAGGATTTTCTTCTTTCTCTTTGTGATGAGGTAGACCGGGGGTGGAGGAGCGGGAGAGTAAAACCCTGGCTAAAAATAGGGCAGGTTAGAATCTCTGCTTGGAAACAGTCTTGCAGGATGTGGTGGGAGAATGTCTCCAAAAGGCTGGTTTGGTGAACAGGACACTGGGAAGATGAAAATCATGTATTTAAAGTACCGTAATTCTCCTTCCACCCCCAACTAATAACATTTTAGAGCAGTTGTTTTCAGACTGTGGTCTGTGGAGCCCACCCCAGCAGGTCACACGATGAAGCATGTTGAGAAGCAAACAGTGCAGGATTGGGGTATTGGGAAGGAATATATGCAAAAGGATCTCTCATTACGGGATCTGCTTGTCTTACACAACAGCCCACAGAATGAAAAAGCTGGAGAACCAGCAGGTTAGACTGTTCAGCTAGGAAGGTTTATTCAAATCTAGTTTGCTTTTTCCCTATTGCTGCTGGTTGTTTGTTTCAATCAGTTGGGACAGTGAAACTCCACTAGTCCCTTTCACTTTTGTTTCTAGTCAGTTTCACTTTCTGGTTCTCCTGCAATAGCCCAGTGCTGTTTCTAGTGCAATGCTTAAATCCAGAAAAACACAAAACCAAACACTGTATTTCAATTAATTCTTTTAATTCACAGGCGCACTCCTAGTCAGATGGTGTTGCAAGCCACTTTTTTTTTACCCAAACCCAGAATGATGGGCTTACACCAGCTGACAGTCTCTTTAAGAGCGGCCAGTTTCAATTCAGGCACAGAAGGTCACATGTAACAGGCCTGCTAGGGTTTGCTGAGAACGTTAAGGCTAGGATAGAAAAGGGAAAGTCAGTGTGTTTTGTGGGCTTACATTTTCAGAAAGCATTTAATAATCATTATTTATGTTAGCAATTAGGATTGGATTGTTAATTATTACTAGCACTTACATGCCTGCTATCTTTTGATATCTATAAATGGGGACATCTGGGGAGGGAAAATAGAGCTGTTTTTTAACTTCACTGAACTAGGAGGAAATGTTGAATGTTATTTTCAGTAAGGACTCCCTGAGCATAGAAAGGAGCTGGATCAGACCCCTCCCATGCAGAATGGAGGCGCCGCTACCATCTCAGCAGCATCCTCATTTTCACCCAACTTCTGCAAGTGGGGAGGTCTCAGGCTGAGGCAGGAAGATTTTTCATATCATCCACAGAGGCCCAGCCACAGCTGTGCCCAGGGAGAAGCGGATTCCGGTCAGAGCACTTACTTCTGGCCACTTTGCATTGAGGTTTTCTCCTAATGGATAAAGGAAGCTCTCTGGTTCTTTCAGTGTTGATAAAAGCAGCAGGTCAGGCCTTTTACAGTGGCTGGTCCAGCATTACACCCATATGTAAGCCATGTTGTGTATATATTTAAAGCACTCTTTGTAATGTACTGGATCCCATTAGAAGAGAAAGGGATGCTTACAGCTGGAATTGGATTCCTGGATGTTTTAATAGCTGGGACCCTTGAGACAATGTAGGGGGGAGTTGGAGACATATTTCTGACATTATCTCTGAAAATCCAATGCAGATGTTGGTTTCCAGGAAATTGAGAATGGTATCGTCCTGTGGGGATATGCAGCTCTGGGTACAGAAAAAGAGATGCATCTAGCGCTGTTCATTCACGCCTAGCTTGTCTCATTATTTATTATTAGTTTCACCTCTACCCTGATTTAACGCTGTCCTCAGGAGCCAAAAAATCTTACCGCGTTATAGGTGAAACCGCGTTATATCGAACTTGCTTTGATCTGCCGGAGTGCGCAGCCCCGCCCGCCCCCCCTGGAGCACTGCTTTACCGCGTTATATCCGAATTTGTGTTATATCGGGTCGTGTTATATCGGGGTAGAGGTGTATTTATTATTACAATAGGATCTAGAGGCCCCATCTGAGATTGGAGCCTGATCATGCTGGGCACTGTACAAACACTTAATAACAGACAGCACATCCTTAACTGTGCCCCCATAGGGTTTCCAGCACTTCCTTTCCCAAACGTCCCTCCTCCCACGGCCATGAACAGGCAGAGTTAAGATTCCAGTTTGTGGTCTGTATTGTGTGATGGTTGTGCCATTTGTGAAGTCTGTGTCCCTGGGTGGACAAGAAGAGGATATGTATGTACTGTTAGGTTGCTTAGGTTTTCATTTCTTTGCCTTGGTGGTTCTGTGGTAGGTGTGTTGTGTGCAGACCAGCCTTAACTGATCCATAGTGCAGTGATTTGGTTGAGTTCATCCCCCTTGCTCTTAGCAGGATCATTCCCTACAGTCTGAGCCCAAGGATTTTGTCCAGTTTTAAAGGACAAAGGGGCTGGGGCTGGAGAGACTGTTCCACAGCCAAACATTGGCTCTGTGAGAAGGTTTGATCTGATCGGGGAGTTTTCCTAAAGCTATCACAGTGTTGTCAGCCCCAAGCTGAGTCAGACTCCAAAAAATCATGAGATTGGCTTAAAAATCATGACATTAAAAAAAAGTACTATTCTTTGTATTTGTTCTTTGGGATTTGAACCTTCTGGGTCACAGTTTCAAGCCTTTCACACAACCAAGGGGGCTAGAAACATGCTTATTTTAAAAAGTGAAAGCTGGGAGTCTCACATCATCACATGCCACCAGGAGCTGGAGCTTTAAGAAAGCCACCAAATATTGTGAGACTTGTGAGAATATCATGAGAGTTGGCAATAGTGCAAACAATATGTCCCAGTCCCAGAACAGCGTCCATATGAGGAATGATTAATAAGACTGGGCTTTTCAGCTTGGAAAAAAATATGACTAAGGGCGGATATGATAGAGGTCTATAAAATCATGACTGGTGTGGAGAAAGTAAATAAGGAAGTGTTATTTACTCCTTCTCATAACACAAGAACTAGGGGTCACCAAAGGAAATTAATAGGCAGCAGGTTTAAAACAAACAAAAGGAAGTATTTCTTTGCATGCACAGTCAACCTGTGGAACTCCTTGCCAGAGGATGTTGTGAAGGCCAAGACTATAACAGGGTTCAAAAAAGAACTAGATAACTTAATGGCGGATAGGTCCATCAATGGCTATTAGCCAGGATGAGCAGGGATGGTGTCCCTATCCTCTGTTTGCCAGAAGCTGGGAATGGGCGACAGGGGATGGATCACTTATAGATTCATAGATTCTAGGACTGGAAGGGACCTCGAGAGATCATCGAGTCTAGTCCCCTGCACTCATGGCAGGACCAAATACTGTCTAGACCATCCCTGATAGACACTTGATGGTTACCTGTTCTGTTCATTCCCTCTGAACCACCTGGCATTGGCCACTGTCGGATGACAGGATACTGGGCTATATGGACCTTTGGTCTGACCCAGTACGGCTGTTCTTATGTTCTTATTATGTTTGGTCGAGCTCAATTTCCCTTTCTAGATTCCATCCTGTTGCTCCTAGATACACCCTTTTAATTATGCTGAATATTTCCTCTCCTTAGTGTTTACATCCCTCATATGTTTCTGGACTGTAATTCTCTCCCCTTCCGTTATCATATTGTTTCTCTTACTCTTTCTTCATAAGCCAACACTTCACTCCCTGATCATTTTCGTGAAACGTTGTACTAGACAACATCAGCAGTGTAACAGTGCAAAAAAAAGCAAGCATCATTCTGAGATGTGTTAGCAGGAGTGTTGTAAGCAAGATACAAGAAGTAATTCTTCTGCTCTCCTCAGTGCTGATTAGGCCTCAACTGGAGTATTGTGTCCAGTTCTGGGTGCCACATTTTAGGAAAGATGGGTACAAATTGGAGAAAGTCCAGAGAAGAGCAACAAAAATGATTAAAGGTCTAGAAAACATGACCTATGAAGGAAGATTGAAAAAACTGGGTTTGTTTAGTCTGGAGAAGAGAAGACTGAGGGGGAACATGATAACAGTTTTCAAGTATGTAAAAGGTTGGTACAAGGAGGAGGGAGAAAAATTGTTCTTGTTAACCTTTGAGGATAGGACAAGAAGCAATGGGCTGAAATTGCAGCAAGGGCGGTTTAGGTTGGACATTAGGAAAAACTTCCTAGCTGTCAGGGTGGTTAAGCACTGGAATAAATTGCCTAGGGAGGTTGTGGAATCTCTGTCACTGGAGATTTTTAAGAGCAGGTTAGACACCTGTCTGGGATGGTCTAGATCAGTGGTTCTCAACTCGCAGCCCGTGGGCTGCTTGCGGCCCAATCAGTACACAGCTGCGGCCCATCTGACATCCTCGGGGCCATACAGGTAGTATTGATGCGGCCCACAATGGTAACTTGGTTGAGAACAACTGGTCTAGATAATACTTAGTCCTCCTTAAGTGCAGGCAACTGAAGTAGCTGACCTCTCGAGTTCCCTTCCAGTCCTACAATTCTATTCTATGATCTACAGGTGACTCTGCCATGAGCAAGGATGGTCCAGTGGTTAAGGTGTTAGCCTGATACTTCTGAGGCCTGGATTTGGCCCCTGCTTCACCACAGACTTGCTGTGTGACCTTAGGAAATCACTTAGGGGCAGCTCCTCAAAGGTTTTTCAGCACCTAACTCCCATTGATTTCAATGGGTTTTAGGCACTGACATATCTTTGAGCATCTGGGTCTTGGTCTCTACCTTCCCACCTTACAGTGGTGTGTGAGGATAATTAATGACTGTATGCTCCAAAGATGGGGCTCGGATAAGTACCTAAGACGGGGAAGTGATAGATTTTTAGTTTTTCAGTTAATTCCCTGGAATCCTAATATCACCTCAGATTAATAAATCCAAATGAGTGTAAAAACAAAGCCAGTCGACTTTCCATCATTCTTGATGTTTGTAGATTTTCCCTTATCATTCAGTTTAGAAAGCAATGCTGTTCTGCTTCCCTTTTAAGCCCCAATCCTGCAATCAGATCCATGTGAACACTGAGGTTCTCCCACACAAATCCAGATGTTACCTTCAGTTCCTGGTTATCATGCCCTAATATAACAACCGCCATTTTGAGCATCACCAGGAATTGAATCGGGTGCTTCCAAACCTAAAGCATGACGCTCTGCAACCTGAGCTGCTAAACTAAATCCCCTAGGTAGGAACTGTAATGGAATCATAACCTCTGTGGATTAGACACGGAGGGGGGTGTACAATACACGGACAATGACACTAGTACAGGGGTGGGCAAACTTTTTGGCCGAAGGGCCACATTGGGGTTGCACAACTGTATGGAGGGCCGGGTAGGGAAGGCTGTGCCTCCCCAAACAGCCTGCCCCGCCCCCATCCACCCCCTCCCACTTCCTGCCCCCTGACTGCCCCCCTCAGAACCTCCAACCCATCCAACCTCCCCTGCTTCTTGTCCCCTGACCGTCCCCTCCCGGGACCCCCCACCCCCTATCCAACCCCCTTCCCCTCCGCTCCCTGTCCCCTGACTGCCCTGACCCCTATCCACACCCTCACCTCCTGACAGCCCCCACAGGACTCCCTCCCCCATCCAACTGCCCTCTGCTCCTTGTCCCATGACCGCCTCCTCCTGGGACCCCCGCCCATAACTGGCCCCCGGGATCCCACCCCCTTATCCAACCCCCCCCCCCCGCTCCTTGCGGGGGAGGGGCTGGGGACTAGGCTCCCCGGCTGGGAGCTCAGGGGCTGGGCAGGACGGTCCCGCGGCCGGATGTGGCCCACGGGCCATAGTTTGCCCACATCTGTGCTAGCACAAGGCTGGTAGATTTTGGGTTCCCAACAACAAATGTTTAAGGTAAAAAAAAATAAATAAAAAGAAGGAGAGCAAACTCTGTGTTCATTGAGATTTTACAAATTAACGAAATAATCATTTGATTCAGACTAAAGCCATTTTTATTTATTACTTCAAGTAAAGTTTGAGCCGCAAATACTGCACAAAATCACCAGTGTCCTTTTCCTCTTGCAGGAAAAATAATCTTGTACATCTCCAAATTTCCCCGAATGTAACTCAAAGCTGACATGGGGTATTCATTATGCTGTCTCTCTCTTGGACACACACCACACATTGATAGCTCATCCCATCCAAAACGCAACAAGCCACTGTTTTATGTCCTCTCCATTCTCCCTGGTGCATTGGCTCCATAACTCCGAGACTTGGTGGCTCCGTGTTAGCAGCACAAAGATCTTCATATGGGGCTAAACAAATAAACTGCTGGCTCTCAGCAATGGTGTGTTGTGAGCTTGATGAGGTGCATTGGCAGGGCTGTGTGTGAGGGGAGGGCCCCAGCCGAAATAGCAGGAGAGGTTGTGGGTCAGGTTCCAGGTTCAGGGGCACTAAAACTCAACACATTTTAAAGGTTGCTACTCTGAAACCTGACATTTTAAAGGAAAAATCTCAGACTCCCCCCAGGTTTGAGAGTCATAAAATCCTAGACAGTAGAGACTGAAAAACCTTCTCTGTGGGCGTGATCCTGTACTCTCTGAAGTCAACGGCAAAGCTCCCATTGACTTGAATGGTGCAGAATCAGGGCCCTCGTCCCCTTTTATTATATACTAGTCGTCACAGGTGTGTGCAGTTCCTCCCAATTTGATAGTCTCAGTGAATGTCACTAATTCAACATGCTAATTTCCCATGTCTTCAAGACCTTCTTTGTAACAATGCAACTTAAAAGGCTCTACGTTTCCAAGTCTTTCTTGTCCTTATAAATTTGCAGCTCTTTCTAATTTTCTGGGATTTAAAAATAAAAATCAGGATTTTGACAGATTACAAATAATAGCATCAGTGCTTCATCTCGGCGGGAATGGACAAACCACTGATGCAGATGCCATAGGAAACCAGAAAGTGCGCTGGACAGAGCTTAGAACGAGCAGGCCGAGTTGAAATTCAAATGCCGGATTCTAGCTAAACTAGAATAGTAAACCTCAGCATTGGCATTAGCCACATGTTGTCACTTCCAGCGTGTGTGGGGGGCAGAATAGAAATTTGATCTACCATATGCTCAAAGAGTGCCCTTTTATGGAGTAGGCACAAGCAGTGAAAATAACACACACGCACACACACACACACTCCAAACCTTCCTCACAAAACTGGAACTGACACATTTTGGAGGTTTGTGGTGTACTTCCCCCACCTGCCTCTCCCAATCTCATTGTTTTTCAGTCACTATTAATTAACCATGTTTATTACCGTGGTGCCTAAGGGCCAGCCAAGAATGGGGCCTAATTGTGGCACTAAACATTAAAAAGGTTGTAGAGCAGTTTTTAAACTAGGAGATGGGGGAAAGCCGACTGCTGCAGAGGAGCATGTGGATCGGACAGAGACTTCTCTTAGGGGAGAGTCTAATGATAGAGAATCTCCAGGTTATAGTCAGGAGCAGAGGATGGAAGAGGATAATGTAAGGGCCAGATCAGATGATAAACATTCACATAAAAAAGAATCTAACACATCAGAAAAGGGCAGACAAATAAACAGTGACAAGTTTTTAAAGTGCTTGTACACAAATGCTAGAAGTCTAAATAATAAGATGGGTGAACTAGAGTGCCTCGTGATAAAGGAGGATATTGATATAATAGGCATCACAGAAACCTGGTGGACTGAGAGCAATCAATGGGACACAATCATTCCGGGGTACAAAATATATCGGAAGGACAGAACAGGTCGTGCGAGGGGGGGGGGGGGGGAGTGGCACTATATGTGAAAGAAAATGTAGAATCAAATGAAGTAAAAATCTTAAGTGAATCCACATGTTCCATAGAATCTCTATGGATAGAAATTTCATGCTCTAATAAGAATATAACATTAGGGATCTATTATAGACCACCTGACCAGGACAGTGATAGTGATGATGAAATGCTAAGGGAAATTAGAGAGGCCATCAAAATTAAGAACCCAATAATACTGGGGGATTTCAATTATCCCCATATTGACTGGGAACATTTCACTTCAGGACGAAATGCAGAGATAAAATTTCTCGATACTTTAAATGACTGCTTCATGGAGCAGCTGGTACGGGAACCCACAAGGGGAGACGCAACTCTAGATTTAGTCCTGAGTGGAGCGCAGGAACTGGTCCAAGAGGTAACTATAACAGGACCGCTTGGAAATAGTGACCATAATACAATAGCATTCAACATCCCCGTGGTGGGAAGAACATCTCAACAACCCAACACTGTGGCATTTAATTTCAAAAAGGGGAACTATGCAAAAATGAGGGTGTTAGTTAAACAGAAGTTAAAAAGTACAGTGACCAAAGTGAAATCCCTGCAAGCTGCATGGGCGCTTTTTAAAGACACCATAATAGAGGCCCAACTTCAATGTATACCCCAAATTAAGAAACACAGTAAAAGAACTAAAAAAGAGCCACCGTGGCTTAACAACCATGTTAAAGAAGCAGTGAGAGATAAAAAGACTTCCTTTAAAAAGTGGAAGTCAAATCCTAGTGAGGCAAATAGAAAGGACCATAAACGCTGCCAAATTAAGTGCAAGAATGTAATAAGAAAAGCCAAAGAGGAGTTTGAAGAACGGCTAGCCAAAAACTCCAAAGGTAATAACAAAATGTTTTTTAAGTATATCAGAAGCAGGAAGCCTGCTAAACAACCAGTGGGGCCCCTTGATGATCGAGATACAAAAGGAGCGCTTAAAGACAATAAAGTCATTGCGGAGAAACTAAATGGATTCTTTGCTTCAGTCTTCACGGCTGAGGATGTTAGGGAGATTCCCAAACCTGAGCCGGCTTTTGTAGATGACAAATATGAGGAACTGTCACAGATTGAAGTGTCACTAGAGGAGGTTTTGGAATTAATTGATAACAAGTCACAGGGACCAGATGGCATTCACCCAAGAGTTCTGAAAGAACTCAAATGTGAAGTTGCGGAACTATTAACTAAGGTTTGTAACCTGTCCTTTAAATCGGCTTCTGTACGCAATGACTGGAAGTTAGCTAATGTAACGCCAATATTTAAAAAGGGCTCTAGAGGTGATCCCGGCAATTACAGACCGGTAAGTCTAACATCGGTACCGGGCAAATTAGTCGAAACAATAGTTAAGAATAAAATTGTCAGACAGAGAAAAACATAAACTGTTGAGCAATAGTCAACATGGTTTCTGTAAAGGGAAATCGTGTCTTACTAATCTATTAGAGTTCTTTGAAGGGGTCAACAAACATGTGGACAAGGGGGATCCAGTGGACATAGTGTACTTAGATTTCCAGAAAGCCTTTGACAAGGTCCCTCACCAAAGGCTCTTAAGTAAAGTAAGTTGTCATGGGATAAAAGGGAAGGTCCTTTCATGGATTGAGAACTGGTTAAAAGACCGGGAACAAAGGGTAGGAATTAATGGTAAATTCTCAGAATGGAGAGGGGTAACTAGTGGTGTTCCCCAAGGGTCAGTCCTCGGACCAATCCTATTCAACTTATTTATAAATGCTCTGGAGAAAGGGGTAAACAGTGAGGTGGCAAAGTTTGCAGATGATACTAAACTGCTCAAGATAGTTAAGACCAAAGCAGACTGTGATGAATTTCAAAAAGATCTCACAAAACTAAGTGATTGGGCAACAAAATGGCAAATGAAATTTAATGTGGATAAATGTAAAGTAATGCACATTGGAAAAAATAACCCCAACTATACATACAATATGATGGGGGCTAATTTAGCCACAATAAGTCAGGAAAAAGATCTTGGAGTCATCGTGGATAGTTCTCTGAAAATGTCCATGCAGTGTGCAGGGGCGGTCAAAAAAGCAAATAGGATGTTAGGGATCATTAAAAAGGGGATAGAGAATAAGACTGAGAATATATTATTGCCCTTATATAAATCGATGGTACGCCCACATCTCAAATACTGTGTACAGATGTGGTCTCCTCATCTAAAAAAAGATAAACTGGCACTAGAAAAGGTTCAGAAAAGGGCAACTAAAACGATTAGGGGTTTGGAACGGGTCCCATGTGAGGAGAGAGTAAAGAGGCTAGGACTCTTCAGCTTGGAAAAGAGACTAAGGGGGGATATGATAGAGGTATATAAAATCATGAGTGGTGTGGAGAAAGTGGATAAGGAAAAGTTATTTACTTATTCCCATAATACAAGAACTAGGGGTCACCAAATGAAATTAATAGGCAGCAGGTTTAAAACGAATACAAGGAAGTTCTTCTTCACGCAGCGCACAGTCAACTTGTGGAACTCCTTACCTGAGGAGATTGTGAAGGCTAGGACTATAACAGCGTTTAAAAGAGAACTGGATAAATTCATGGTGGTTAAGTCCATTAATGGCTATTAGCCAGGATGGGTAAGGAATGGTGTCCCTAGCCTCTGTTTGTCAGAGGATGGAGATGGATGGCAGGAGAGAGATCACTTGATCATTGCCTGTTGGTCCACTCCCTCTGGGGCACCTGGCATTGGCCACTGTCAGTAGACAGGATACTGGGCTAGATGGACCTTTGGTCTGACCCGGTACGGCCGTTCTTATGTTCTTATGTTATGTGCTAGGTACTGTGCAAACACAGAGTCCACATGAGACAGTCCATGCCACAAAAAGCTTATACTGTAAATAGACAAGACAGACACAGGGTCGGGGGAGAGATAGAACACGCATTCTTGTGGCTCGCTGAACTTCTGGGTTCTGGACAGGATGAAAAGCAAAGATACCACAATAGAAGCTTGTACCCTACCTTGCTCAAAAGAGCTTATTATTAGGGCTGTTGATTAATCGCAGTTAACTCACACGATTCACTCAAAGAAAGTAATCGCGATTAAGCGCAGTTTTAATTGCACTGTTAAACAATAGAATACCAATTGAAATTTATTAAATATTTTGGATGTTTTTCTACATTTTCATGTACATTGTATTCTGTGTTGTAATTGAAATCAAAGTGTATATTTTTGTATAACAAATATTTGCACTGTAAAAACGATAAACAAAAGAAATAGTATTTTTCAATACACCTCATACAGGTATTGTAGTGCAATCTCTTTGTCGTGAAAGTGCAACTTACAAATGTAGATTTTTTTTTGTTACATAACTGCATGCAAAAACAAAACAATGTAAAACTTCAGAGCCTACAAGTCCACTCAGTCCTACTTCTTGTTCAGCCAATCGCTAAGACAAACAAGTTTGTTTACAATTACAGGAGATAATGCTGCCTGCTTCTTATTTACAATGTCACCAGAAAGTGAGAACAGGCATTTGCATGGCACTTTTGTAGCTGGCATTGCAAGGTATTTACGTGACAGATATGCTAAACAATCGTATGCCCCTTCATGCTTCAGCCACCATTCCAGAGGACATGCTTCCATGCTGATGACGCTCATTAAAAAATAATGCATTAATTAAATTTGTGACTGAACTCCTTGGGGGAGATTGTTTTAACTGCATTCTGCCATATATTTCATGTTATAGCAGTCTCGGATGATGACTCAGCACATGTTAATTTTAAGAACACTTTCACTGTAGATTTCACAAAACGCAAAGAAGGTACCAATGTGAGATTTCTAACCAACCCAAGGTTTAAGAATCTGAAGTGCCTTCCAAAATCTGAGAGGGACAAGGTGTGGAGCATGCTTTCAGAAGTCTTAAAAGAGCAACACTCCAATGTGGAAACTACAGAACCCAAACCACCAAAAAAGAAAATCAATCTTCTGCTGGTGTGATCTGACTCAGGTGGTGAAAATGACATGCATCGGTCCGCACTGCTTTGGATTGTTATTGAGCAGAACCTGTCATCAGCATGGATGCATGTCCACTGGAATGTTGGTTGAAGCATGAAGGGACATATGAATCTTTAGCACATCTAGCACGTAAGTATCTTGCGACGCTGGCTACAAAAGTGCCATGCGAATGCCTGTTCTCACTTTCAGTTGACATTGTAAATAAGAAGAGGGCAGCATTATCTCCTGCAAATGTAAACAAACTTGTTTGTCTGAGCAATTGGCTGAATAAGAAGTGGGACTGAGTGGACTTGCAGGTTCTAAAATTTTACATTGTTTTGTTTTTGAATGGAGTTTTTTTGTACATAATTCTACATTTGTAAGTTCAATTTTCACAAGAAAGAGATTGCACTACAGTACTTGTATTAGGTGAATTGAAAATACTATTTCTTTTGTTATTTTACAGTGCAAATACTTTTAATCAAAAATAAATATAAAGTGAGCACTGTACACTTTGTATTCTGTGTTGTAATTGAAATCAATATATTTGAAAATGTAGAAAACATCCAAAAATATTTAAATAAATGGTATTCTATTATTGTTTAACAGTGCGATTAATTGCGCGATTAATCACGATTATTTTTTTTTAATTGCTTGACAGCCCTACTTATTATCTAAATCTACTGTAAGAGCAACCATCCCCAGCTCTTTCGATCTGTCCCTACTCATCCATCCTAATCTTGGTTTGGTTCATCAGTTCTGCTTCTGGCAATCCCTGCTGGAGAACATGGAGCCCAATCGACACTGTTTTACAGTCACTTTTCTTACCATGACTCTCCTGGGATCATGATGAAATTAATAATAATGAAGGGTGATTTGGGACTATCCCGATGGCTTTGTGGCGCGGGGGAAGGAGTGTCCATGAGCTGTCTGTGTGGGAGGCATGTGGTGATGGGCACAGTATGAAAATGTGGGTAAATCGATCACCACCCTTATAGAAAGGTCCTGTGGAAGGGGATGGACACTTATAACCTTTCGGCAGGGTTTTGGAATCTCCTGATGAATTTAACAGAAAATACTACTCCTTCTGTGGAATCTCATAGGACGGCTCCAAAAGGTGGGAATCGTCTGTTCTGTAGCATTTTAGAGTAATATCAGCAGAATCCAGTTACATTTCTTTAGAACCCTCTTGGTTCCATGCCTATCAAATCCCATAGGGCTTTTCCATGGGGAAAATGGGGTTTGGTTTAAACTGCTAAACAGCAGAGTCTCTTTCCCTTCCCTAGTTCACTCAATCTCTCCTATCTCCACCCTCCTCTTCCCCTCTCTAAAGCAGGGACTTATCTTCTGACCAGCCAGAAGCCCATGCTTTGGTGATGAGCTGGGGGCTTTCAGATCTCTGGTGCCCCCACCTTAGGCAGACGGCCCAGCAGCCAGTCCCCGGCTGTCCCCTGAAATGATCCCCCACCCAGAGCTGCCACATGTTATTTCTGCCTTGGATCTTCGCTGCATAGTGCTGAAAGGGAATGTGGGAAGTCGCTGTCCTGCGCTGGGAACTGGCCTTGCCTGGTCTATGTGTGGGAGGATTCCCACTTCCCAGGTGGTCTCTGGGATGCACGCTGGGTTTGCAGGCGTGCAGAATAGGATCACAAGAGAGGAACCTGCAGCATGAATGGCCCCATTGTCTGCGGAGGGTGGTGGGGGGATGAAGTTTCAGATGTCCTGAACAGCATGTCTTGTTTTGCAGCCAGTCTCGGTCAAGTACAAACGGCTGTGTTTAGTGTCAGGGATTTTGCTGCTTACTCTGGGCGTGAGCAATGGCCCCACTGGAACCATGCTCAGCAGGTACCCTGACGTTCAGTGCCATGCGCTTGTAAGGGGCCCGAAAGTGAACAAAAGGTGCTTTGAGATGTCTCGTGTGTGGCTTTCATTCCGTAGGAGTTCTGCATCAGTGGATGGAGAGATGTGAGCAGCGGAGCCAGGGTTAGGTCCCAGAATGGTGCTTGCACTTTGTATCCTGCTTTCTTTCACCCTTCTCTAGCTCTCCCGTTCTGATTCTCTCCCTCCTTTGATTATCTGCCATCTGTTACTATGTTCACTGAGACGCTCCTTCTCCTCCCTTTGCAGAGGTTGTCTCGGATCTGATGGTTTCCAGTCATGCATTAAGCAACATGACTAACATCTGCCACGTGTGATTCACTGATCCTCTCCCCACCAGACCAAGCGCACGATGACTAAACTGCTGGATGGGCCACCGTCTCCTCTCCCTTAGAGGAGGTTCCAATTCCCCCTCCCACCTTGTGTTTATTTGTGCTAGTCTCCAGATGTCGGAAGAACCAGCTTAAGAAGTTGCCCTTCTTCCCAATGACCCATTCCTCCATAGAACAGAAAAGCGGGGACAGCCCAGAATGACCCCACATGACTATATAGAGCAGGGGTGGCCGAACTTACTGGTCATCCGAACTGCATATGACAATCTTCAGACGTTCGAGAACCAGGGCGCACCTGCCGGGGCTTGGGGCTTCAGCCCTGTGGGAGGTACCTGCCAGGGCTCAGGGCTTTAGCCCCACTCCTGCTGAAGCCCCAAGCCCCCTCTCCCTGCTGGGAAGAAGCTGGAGGGCTTTTGCCAGGGTTTGCTGGCCCCACTCTGTCACATGATGCCGCCAGGCCCCCTCCCTGTACAGCAGCTGCTGGAGCTGTCAGGCTGGGAGCTGTGGCCCTGGGGAGAGGCAGCAGCAAACAGCTGGGAGCTGCAGGGAGGGGCCTCTGAGGGCAAAGGGGGGGCTGCCTGGGGGGGTGTGACTCAAGCTGTTGTGGGGGTGAACCTTTGAATTGTGCCCCCCACTCTCAGCAGGCACCCGTTGTCTCTGGCAGAAGCTCCTAGCCCCACCACCCCACTGCAGGGCAGAAGTCCCGAGCTTCCTCCCCCCGAGTCTCGTAGGTGGAGAATGCGGGGAGCATGGGGGGGGGGGGTCCACAAGCTGCACTTTAACTGTAAAAGAGCTGCATGTGGCTCACAAGATGCAGCTTGGCCACCCCAGATCTAGAGCCAGGACCTCTGAATGGCTCAGCTGCAGGGCATGGGCGATGTATGAAACCTGTGGCTGGAGGAGGCTAGTCCCCAGCCACGCCCCTTCTGCCCAAGGCCCCGCCCCTTCCACGCGCCCCGGAACCCACAGCCCCTCCAGGCTGGCTAGTGCCCGCTGGCCCCCCAGCCCCAGCGCTCCGGGAGGGAGAGTGCGCGGCGCCGCTGCAGTCTCCTCAGTCCCGGGAAGGTGGGCGGCGTGGCCCCAGCCCCTGGAGCCCGGTGGCACCGCTGAAGCAGGGCCCTGGGGGAGGAGTGTGGGCAGGGTCACGCCTGGCTCTTTGGGGAGACTGAAGGGGCGGCACTGGCGACTTGTGGGAAGCCTGCAGGACTGGCTCCAGGGTTTTTGCCGCCCCAAGCAGCGGAAAAAAAAAAAAGCCGCGATTGCAGCGGCAGCTTCACCGCGCCGCTTTCTTCTTCGGTGGGAATTCGGTGGCAGGTGCTTCCCTCCGAGAGGGACCCGCCGCCGAATTGCCGCCGAACAGCCCGACGTGCCGCCCCTTCCCCTGGGCCGCCCAAAGCACCTGCTTGCTGGGCTGGTGCCTGGAGCCGGCCCTGGAAGCCTGCTTGCTCTCTACGTCCACTCTCATATACAGATGCTGCCCGTGGGCCCTATAGGGCTCAGGATTTTCTCTCCTCTCTCCAGACACATACATACAAACCCGCAGATGCACACAGGCACGCTCCCAGTTAGGGAGGTACACGCACACACAGGCACGGACCCAGTCACACCCACACACAAACACCCCCACGTGATGCTGGGAAGCTATGGGTCTGGATCACTAACACAGTGGCACGTAGAGAAGTCCATTCTGGCCCCCTCCCAGGCCTGGCCCCCTGCCCACTCCAGCTGCTCCCAACCCCATCCCTGCCACTGGGTCACAAACCCAGCTGGAGCATTGCTGGAAATTCCCCGGGAAATGACCCATTTCCTGCTCGCTCCTGCAGCACAATAACCCCGCGCTGGCTGTCTCTTTCCACGTAGCGCTGATTGTTTCTCATTAATGGCAGGCTTTGCTGGACAAAAGGCCCCCAAGTTGTTTTCCTCCTGCGGCACTTATCGCATATCCTGAGGGCTCTTCCGAGGTTCATCACCATGCCCGCTGGCCCCTCCGGGAAGCACCCTTCTCAGCCTGAGATGCATTCAGTGTCCAGGAGAGGGGGCTTTCTTCCCCTATGGTCAGTCTCTTGCCCTCCCTTGTCATAATGTCACCCACAGCCTCTGACCTCTCTTCCTGTGCCCCAGGGCTGCACCTTCTCCCCTGCTAGAAGGCAAGGCCACGAGCAGGGCAGCAGGAGAACTGTGAAGAGACACTGGAGAAGGAGAGTGGAAGTTACAAGATTTTGCCATTCAGGGCAGCAGCCGTAAGCCATACCAGCCCCTACGCCAGCAACAGGCCCAGAATCCTAGACGGGAGAGAGCGAAGACCCATTTGGCCATTTCGGCTGCCTGTCCAGTCTAGTCTTCAGTGCCTCAAACAGCGGGACTTTCGCGCTTTCCTTGGCAGCCTCGTCCCCTGACTACCACAGGAGTTCGCAAACCTTTCCAGCAGGTGGGCCACATCTTAGAAGAGAGATTCCCTCCTGGGCAGCCCCCCTTCCATTCACAAGTATGAGGACATTTCACCTCCCATTCATGATCCTGGAAACCGCCTCTCCTCCCAGCATCCCTGTGGCAACCGCAGCAAACGCTGATGGGAACGTAACATTTTTAACTTTCTGGACTATGACATAGCAGCTGGAAACAAGCAGGAGGAACCAGCATCAGGGGACCAGCCAGCTTTCTACAGGCCATCAGCAAATGCTCTGAGGCCCACAGTTTGGGATCCACTGGCTTAGTAGATCGCACTGCTAGAAAACATTCCCTGCGACCCAGGTGAAATTTTACTGTGGTTAATTCCGTTCTCGCACTCGGGCCATCCAGAACACTTGCTCTCGCTTCATGTCCATGACCTTGTTCCCCTAGGTGGTTAGCACCGTCCCCCTTTGTGTTCATTTGGCCAGGCCAAAAGGATTTAATTCTTCAGTCTTCCCATGTAAATCCCCTGCCTGGTGGCCAAATCCACATGCAGTCACGCTGCTGGCTCAACAGCATCTGTGGGATGTCAGATGGGGAACTGAGGCACTGGGAGATTAAGTGACACTTTCATGGTCACACAGTGAGTCTGTGGCAGGGCAGGGAAGTGAACCTAGGTTGCCAGAGTTCCAGTGCCTGAACCACAAGCCCGCCCTTCTCTGTCCTCACTCTCGTAGCCAGCCACCGGGTTGGACAGTGCTTTTCAAACCCATCATTAGACGTAGCCTCAGCCCCAAAGAGCTTCCGATCTCCTTTCAATGGAAGAAAGGTGATTTACAGCGAGGGGAGCTGTGGTCGAACTGCCATAACCAATGGCTGGCCTCAAGGAGTGGGTTTTCAGGAGATTATTAGCACTGCTGTGCTCGTAAGGTCAATGAAAGTCACGGTGTCTGTAACAGGGCCGGTCTTAGGGAAAATGGCACCCTGGGCAAACTTCTATTTTGGTGCCCCTGGCCCCCGCTGCCTCCCCATCCACCCTCCATTGCCCCGGCCCCTTCTCCCTCCCTGGGCTCCCCATTGCCCCCAGGCCCTGCTGCCTCCCCACACTTTTCCCTGAACTCCCTTCCTCAGACTTGCACCCAGGCCCACCCCTCTTGACCATGGCGGCTGGAGAGCGGCGGCTGCTGGTCGGGCACCCAGCTCTGAAGGCAGCGCCACTGCTAGCAGCAGTGCAGAAGTAAGGGTGTCAATACCATACCATAGAATCATAGAATCATAGAATATCAGGGTTGGAAGGGACCTCAAGAGGTCATCTAGTCCCACCCCCTGCTCAAAGCAGGACCAATCCCCAACTAAATCATCCCAGCCAGGGCTTTGTCAAGCCAGGCCTTAAAAACCTCCAAGGAAGGAGACTCCACTACCTCCCTAGGTAACGCATTCCAGTGCTTCACCACCCTCCTAGTGAAATAGTGTTTCCTAATATCCAACCTGGACCTCCCCCACTGCAACTTGAGACCATTGCTCCTTGTTCTGTCATCTGCCACCACTGAGAACAGCCGAGCTCCATCCTCTTTGGAACCCCCCTTCAGGTAGTTGAAGGCTGCTATCAAATCCCCCCTCATTCTTCTCTTCTGGAGACTAAACAATCCCAGTTCCCTCAGCCTCTCCTCATAAGTCATGTGCTCCAGACCCCTAATCATTTTTGTTGCCCTCCGCTGGACTCTTTCCAATTTTTCCACATCCTTCTTGTAGTGTGGGGCCCAAAACTGGACACAGTATTCCAGATGAGGTCTCACCAATGTCGAATAAAGGGGAACGATTATGTTCCTCGATCTGCTGGCAATGCCCCTACTTATACAGCCCAAAATGCCGTTAGCCTTCTTGGCAACAAGAGCACACTGTTGACTCATATCCAGCTTCTCGTCCACTGTGACCCCAGGTCCTTTTCTGCAGAACTGCTACCTAGCCATTCAGTCCCTAGTCTGTAGCAGTGAATGGGATTCTTTCGTCCTAAGTGCAGGACTCTGCACTTGTCCTTGTTGAACCTCATCAGGTTTTTTTTGGCCCAATCCTCTAATTTGTCTAGGTCCCTCTGTATCCGATCCCTACCCTCTAATGTATCTACCACGCCTCCTAGTTTAGTGTCATCTGCAAACTTGCTGAGAGTGCAGTCCACACCATCCTCCAGATCATTAATAAAGATATTAAACAAAACTGGCCCCAGGACCGACCCTTGGGACACTCCACTTGAAACCAGCTGCCAACTAGACATGGAGCCATTGATCACTACCCGTTGAGCCTGACAATCTAGCCAGCTTTCTATCCACCTTACAGTCCATTCATCCAGCCCATAACTTGGCAGCAAGAATACTGTGGGAGACCGTATCAAAAGCTTTGCTAAAGTCAAGGAATAACACATCCACTGCTTTCCCCTCATCCACAGATCCAGTTATCTCATCATAGAAGGCAATTAGGTTAGTCAGGCACGACTTCCCCTTGGTGAATCCATGCTGACTGTTCCTGATCACTTTCCTCTCCTCTAAGTGTTTCATAATTGATTCCTTGAGGACCTGCTCCATGATTTTTCCAGGGACTGAGGTGAGGCTGACTGGCTTGTAGTTCCCCGGATCCTCCTTCTTCCCTTTTTTAAAGATGGGCACTACATTAGCCTTTTTCCAATCATCTGGGACCTCCCCCAATCGCCATGAGTTTTCAAAAATAATGGCTAATGGCTCTGCAATCTCATCTGCCAACTCCTTTAGCACCCTCGGATGCAGCGCCCTTGACACCCTTACTTCTGCGCTGCTGCCGGTGTCGGTGCTGCTTTCAGAGCTGGGTGGCCGGAGAGTGGCAGCTGCTGGCTGGCATCCCAGAGGTGCCGGGGCTATGAACTGCCAAGCCTAGAGGCGCCGGGACTCAGCCCTGGCAAACCCAGCACAAATTAAGCACTGACACCCCCCGACCACAGCGCCCTGGGCAGTCGCCCACCCATAAGGCCAGCCCTGGTCTGTAATGCTGGCAATCCCCTGGGGACAGTGCTGGGCTCTGATCCCGTCTCTACTATTCCTGCTCTGTTTAGAGTGCCTGGACATTGCCTGTGTCAAATAGAATGGAACATATAATCACAAAAGACCAGTCTTTCTTAACCACTGGCACCAGACACAAATGAAGGGTAGAACAGTGTATCTTACTGGCCTGGGCTTCATGCACACAGGGGTCCCTAAAGCGCAGCATTTCCAACACGTGCCTTTGTGCAACCATTACGGCACCGATCAACGCCCCTTACTGGCTGCAGCCACCCTGGGCTGGCATACCACGAGATGCCCATTGAACCAGTTCTCCTAAGTAACAGCTGGAAATGCTGTCTCTGAAACGCTGAGAAAGAGCCTAGCACGGAAACCCCACCCTACTGACCCACGGTCTGTGTCTTTATATAGAGAGGATAATAAGAGTGCACTGAGAGAGAAACACCCTGTGGTTAGGCCTCGGGGGTTTTAAATTGCCACCTTTGGGCAGACGTCTCAGATTGGCCCAGAGTAGCATTCCTCTTTAGAGAAAGCAGGCAAAGAAGACAAGCTATGAGAAGTGCTGTCATGATAGTGTAGAGAAAGCCGGTTGGAGGCCTCTGTTTATCCCGTCCCAGCATTACAAGAACTTGGCAACTAGGATGAAAGGAGGCACTTTCTCAAGCCACTGTGGAACTCCCTGCCTCATGTGAAGGCATGTCGCTCTGCACGACCCAGAAAAAAAACCCAGAGAGTCACATGACCAAGGCGCCGTTATAGCACTGAGGAGAAATAGAGTTCTGAATGGGGAGTGCCAGGGGACTTGGGGGCAGGCCTGGGGCCCTAAAGACTATGGAGTGGACAAGTATGAAGTCCTCCTTTGGGCATGCTGAGGGGTGTGCGAGGTGATTTACAGAGCCACCGATCTACCATAGAGTAACTCTGGACCGTGTTCTAGTTAGAATTGATCATTCCTCAGAGGCAGGACATTTTCTGTATTTTCTCCATTGTTCTTTCTGGGCCAGGGTGAGGGGTGTTTCTTTCCTATTCCATACAGCCGGAAGAGCAGTGAGGGATCTTTCCCCCTCAGCATCGAAGGCCTTCCTTTCTCCCAGGCCTGAGTTCATCGATCAATCCTATTCTATTCAGGCCTAGTCTGTTCCGGTTCTTACATTACAGAGCCTTTGAGGGCCTTCCAGAAGTGCATTGCACAACGTGACTAATATCTGTCCCCTGGGGGTCTTTTGTCTCTCCCTCCCCCAGGAGAAATCACGGGGGAGGAAGGGTTGGTTTCAGTTCTTTTAATAACTGACCATATTCCATGTGTGCTGTGCGATGTGTTTCCACACCCTCTGTTTGCCAAGCCAGTCCTTTCCCCTAAGCCTTGCTCTTTGTTTGTGTTCAGTTGTTTCCTGAACCATCCCAGAATAGAGTCGGGGAAATGGGCTGTCTGGGTGTCTCCTCGGAAAGGAAAAGCTGCCGAATTCATTTCTGACTCCGCTGTCAGCTCCTATTCCGCAGAACAGGGGGACTGGATGCTGCCTCGCGTTTCTGTGTGCTGCCTTGTTATCCCACCAGCCAGGAACTCCGCAGTTCTGATCCCAGCTCTGTCACTAACTCCCCCGATAGCTTTGAGCCAGTGACGGGGCCTGGAATGGCATGGGATATGGTTCCATCGAAGCTGGAGGTGACATTTCCAGCTCAGGTAGAAGTTGCTAAAAAATACCAAGGTCGCTGCGGCTGCATGGGCCCCGCCCCGTCTAAAATCTTGTATACTCACAGCAGCTAGCCTGTCCCGCTGCCCATGCAGCCGTGGCTATTTTTAGTGTCTACCCAAGTGCCTATTTTTGTGTCTAGCCACGCTGGAAATGCCAGCTCCAGCGTCCATGTAGCCAGGATGTCGTAATAGCGAGGGGAAGGATGTGGCCTAGCCGGGATACCGCTCCCAGTCTGGGGATCTCAGAAAGATGTTGACTCCTCTGGCCAATTAAGGAGCAACTTTGAGGGGCTCCATAGGAAGTCCTACCCCTCCTGCGTTGGAAGGGGATGGCTGGATTCCTTGGGCACGTGGAGGGTAGATCTGAAAAACAAAGCAGGGAAAGCTAGGGTGGATCCGAGTGCCCTGTGGGCTGTAAAGGGACATGGGGCCTTTTACCTCTAGGTCACCAATTCAGGAGTCAATCCCTGGTGAAAGTTGTTGCCAGCAGTGTTGGCTGTTTCCTGTCCTGTATGAAATGAGTTTGGCTGGTCTCAGTCCATTCTAAGCACACACATTGCAAAACCCACTACCTCCACTGGCACTCATTAGCTCCTTTCTTAGCAACCTCATCCACGGGCCAAGACTTGACTGGAGCATGGAGACTTGAACTTCCCCCTCAGCCCGTGAGTTGGTCCATCGAGGCAGGGTGGGGATGCAGAGTGGGGGGCGGGGGGAGACCTGGCTTTGCCACTGTCTGCGCTGTACCTGCTCTGCAGATAAGCACGAGACTTCATGCCCCAAGTGTGTGAATGTGGCACTTTTCCCCTGCCCTGGCTAGATCTGGACAAATCACCATGAGAAATATGCAAAGAGAGAGGAAAGGAGTGAGAACAAGCGGGGGTCAGGGAAAGACGGAGAGGGCTGGAGAAGGCAGAGGAGAGGAAACAGCTGGGGGAAATCAGAGATATCGAGATGAACGTCACATGCCAGTTGGGAAGTTGAGAACCCCCCCTCCACCCTGTCCCACCACGGGGCAGGGCATGGCAGGGACAGATTAGGCAGGGCTATCTGCTCCCACACTGCTGCTTACCTCATCTGTTGTCATCCTAAGTGAAACTGATTAGCAGAGAGAGAGAGAGACACTTCCCTGTTCAAAGGTGACCTATGTGGAGATAAGGGGACGGATGGAGGCGGAGGAAAGGGAAGGCTGCGCCCTGTGAAATTCCTATATGTGCAGGAAGTGGTGTCGGTGACTCAGTAAACAGTGAAGATAGCGCAGTGTCAGGGGGTGCTGCATTGCAGGAAGGGGTGATGGTGATGCATGAGGGGGCTCTCTCCCCCGTCAATTAGTACTAGGGGTGCTGTGCTGCAGGGATTGGGGTGGGTGGCTCAGTAGGGGGCGCTCTCTTCGAGTCAGTGATGACCCCGGTGTCAGGTGGTGCCTTTCAGAGGAGAGGTTGCCATTAAAGATCCCCTGGCACGTTCTGCCAGCAGCTGGAGGTGCTAAGCTGGGTGTCCTGGGCACAAGCCAACTCAGGTAACAACATTCAGCGCAGTTCCTATTGCGTTTGGGATTCTCCTTCCCTTCGTGTCCTAAACCGTTGCGTCGTGTTCCTGTGCATTGCTCAGTAATTGCTGGGCTCCACTCCAGAGCTGGCCGCATTTCAGCAGTGGGCGAAGAGATCCCCATGTACCAGGGAGCAACAACAGTCACTCCATAATTAAGGCTGCAACTGAGTTTCCATGATATAAAGACAGTTTTGCCTTCCCACCTCTAAAACCTACGGCAAAGATCTATTGACCTCAAACCTGACAGGTGAGATCTGGTCTCACGGTAGAGTTGTTGTGCACAATTTGAAGCGACTGAGACCAGGGCTTCCTGAATTAGGAGTCTCTGAACACAAAGGCAGTAAACACAATTCCCAGATTCTCCCAATTCATTTTGCCATTGTGTAGCACAAACTCAGATGGCAGGAGAGAGATCCAGTCCCTACTGTTGGTGGGACCTAGTGGCCACAGTCAACATTCAGTTGGTCAAAGTCCAGTTTCAGGAGCTACTAGAATTAGATTGAGTGACCCCGCGGGGGCCAGCCAGCTCTGATGAGTTCAGGGAAGCCTGTCACAGGGCTGCCGGAGACCTGCACTTTCCCTTTGTGAAAGAAGCTTCTAACCTGTTTCCTGGCAGAGGCATGGCTGAATCCTCTGCCAGTGCTGATCAATAGTGTCAGTGGAAAACCGATTTTCCATTCGAGACCTCACAAGGGGGCTCTCCGTTCCCGCAGATGTCAGAATGCCAAGCGGAGGGGGGTACCCCAGGATATCCTTCCCTCCCAGAGCTCCCTGATTTCACCCTATCCCCACCTCCCTGAGGAATCTTCTGAGGTCTGTAGGGAGGGGCCGTCTAGAGAGCTAGGAATGGAGGCTGCAGAGGGCAGGAGGTTGGGTGGATGTCCCCCACATGCACACGCCCCACTGCCTGAACCTCTGGATTCCTGCTGTCCCCACTCAGACACTCAGCCAGTCCTTGTGGGGCACCTGCCTGACATGAGTGGGACGTCATAGCAAGGTGTCGCTGCCAGGAGCATAGGAAAGCAGAGTGGGGGCACCAGAGAAAGGAATTATTTCACAGGCGATTGGCGACAGGGATCAGACACTCAATCCAGGGAGAGGGAAGCGGACTGGATCGCAGGGAAGGGGACGTTGGCCTTATCAGAGGGAATGGCTTCTACAGCTCACCCCAGCCCTGTAAACCCTGCTGACACCCTGGCATGCCTCCAGGAGAGCTAAGTAGGGGTCTAACCCTGATGCTGTGGGTGCAGGTTATCCAGCCAGGACATAGCCCCTTGCACTCTGCACAGGGAAACCACCTCTGCATCTCCATGGGGGGCAGGACAGAGTGCCCTAGGGGGCTGCTCTGTCCAGCCCAGCCTGAGACCCCCGGTCCCCAGCTCTGTGCAGCCCCCACGGACCCCGTGCCCCTCCAGACCTGCTGGGAGATTTCCTCGCCTTGGCTGCGCTGCCAGCATCAGACTTGGCAGCCGACGCGGGTGACGTTGTCAGTTTCCTGACAGCATTCTGGTGTTGCCAAGGTAACCCGACTGCTAGCGAAGGAGGCCTGACCTCTGGGAGCTGTTTACCAGCCAGAGAGAGACACTAGTGCCAGTGGAGCTGGGAGGAGCTGCTCTTGCTCTGAGGCTGGCATCTTCCTTCCTGGCACCTGCAGCGGGGGTGCCCAGTGCCCGCACCGCCATCAGCCTCCTCCATCGCATCCCCCGGTACAGAGGTGCCCAGTGCCCACACCCCTGCCAGCCTCCTCCGTCCCAGCCCCCAGCACGGGGTGCCCAGTGCCTGCACCGCCATCAGCCTCCTCCATCCCATCCCCCAGCACAAGGGTGCCCAGTGCCCACACCCCTGCCAGCCTCCTCCGTCGCATCCCCCAGCACAGGGATGCCCAGTGCCCACACCCCTGCCAGCCTCCTCCGTCGCATACCCCAGCACAGGGGTGCCCAGTGCCCACACCCCTGCCAGCCTCCTCCGTCCCATCCCCTGGCACAGGGGTGCCTGCACCCCCTGTCAGCCTGCCCCATCACATCCCCCGACACAGGGGTGCCCATATCAGCCTCACAGGGCTCTCTCAGCAGTGATTCATTTGTCAGGGATTAGAATAAGAGAAATAGGATCACATCTGTCCAGTGCCCCAGGGCCCGGTTCCCTGCACCGGGCCCAAGACTCCTCTGCCCCCTACCCATGGTCCTGGGCTTCAGTCCTCTCTGTCCCGCGCCCTGTGTCTCATTCACACTGGGCAGCGTGAGTGCCGGTCGGATCGGTAGCTCTTGACCCCCCTCAGCCCAGGTGTAAATGGGGACCCAAGGTGCAGGGCAGGAAGCAATCAGCTCTCCGGGACCCCTACTCCTGTTCCAGTGTGACCCCACCTCAGCCCAGTCCCCTGTGCAGGGTCTCGCCCCATTTCCCAGTGTCTCCATGAGCCATTGTCCCACTGGCTCCTGCCCCTCGCTTGGGCCCATCCCCCACTCCCAGGCTGTTTTGCGTGGCGGGGGGTGAGCAGGTGCATGTGCGTATGGTGGAGACTGGCGGAGGGTTTCCGTAACCCCTGCCTGGCGCTCTGCCCAGCCGATCAGAGCCCTTCTCCATGGCATGGCCAGGAGGCATGTGTTAAAGACATGGCAGAAAGGCCCCCACCCCACTCCCAGGGAGCCCAGCATTCACTCCTGACTTCCCAGTTGGCTGCCCCCTGCCCTGGATCAGGCCCTGAATTTATTTCCCAGCACCTGCTCTCAGCTCTGCCTCCTCATGTCTTCTGTCCATGCCAGTCGATCCCTTTGGAAGGCACCCAGCGGCCGCAGCTCAGCGGCTGGAGACCTGCCCTTGCAGTGGGGCCCCCGGGAAAGCGACTGAAAGATGTGGGCTTGGGAGTGGAGCAGGGCGGCCTTCCTCTTGTTTCCCTATTGATGAGGTTGGTAAAGCACTAGCTCGCTTTCCCCTCCATCTGAGATGCCTGTGACATTTGTGGGGGTGAATCAAGATGTCCGGGGTGAATCGCTACCACCTGCTTACAGCGGGAGGGACCCCGGTCGGTGCCCACCAGAGGAAGGAGCCGGCTGCTGGCAAGTGCTATTACAAGCCCCGCTCTTCCCCAATACAGCCTAGCAATTTACACACCCCGCTTGGTTACTTGAGTGCTCAGTCTCGCGGCTTCTGGACACCCGCACTGCCCAACGAGCCGCTGCCTCTGGGGAAGCAGTGCCCACCCCCCTCGTTCACTGGGGTCACCTCAGTTCAACACGCTCCTTAGCATAAGGCACTTAGACGTGTCTAGTAAAATCAAAGTGACGTTTATTTGCCCGAGCTTGAGATACAGTCTTGCATGATATTCTTATCAATAAACTAGGCAAATACAATTTAGATGGGGCTACTATAAGGTGGGTGCATAACTGGCTGGATAACCGTACTCAGAGAGTTGTTATTAATGGTTCCCAATCCTGCTGGAAAAGCATAACGAGTGGGGTTCCGCAGCGGTCTATTTTGGGACCGGCTCTGTTCAATATCTTCATCAACGACTTAGATATTGGCATAGAAAGTATGCTTATTAAGTTTGCAGATGATACCAAACTGGGAGGGATTGCAACTGCTTTGGAGGACAGGGTCATAATTCAAAATGATCTGGACAAATTGGAGAAATGGTCTGAGTTAAACAGGATGAAGTTTAACAAAGACAAATGCAAAGTGCTCCACTTAGGAAGAAAAAATCAGTTTCACACATACAGAATGGGAAGATACTGTCTAGGAAGGAGTACGGCAGAAAGGGATCTAGGGGTTATAGTGGACCACAAGCTAAATATGAGTCAACAGTGTGATCCTGTTGCAAAAAAAGCAAACCTGATTCTGGGATGTATTAACAGGTGTGTTGTGAGCAAGACACAAGAAGTCATTCTTCCGCTCTACTCTGCTCTGGTTAGGCCTCAGCTGGAGTATTGTGTCCAGTTCTGGGCACCGCATTTCAAAAAAGATGTGGAGAAATTGGAAAGGGTCCAGAGAAGAGCAACAAGAATGATTAAAGGTCTTGAGAACATGACCTATGAAGGAAGGCTGAAAGAATTGGGTTTGTTTAGCTTGGAAAAGAGAAGACTGAGAGGGGACATGATAGCAGTTTTCAGGTATTTAAAAGGGTGTCATAAGGAGGAGGGAGAAAACTTGTTCACCTTAGCCTCTAAGGATAGAACCAGAAGCAATGGGTTTAAACTGCAGCAAGGGAGGCCTAGGTTGGACATTAGGAAAAAGTTCCTAACTGTCAGGTTGGTTAAACACTGGAATAAATTGCCTAGGGAGGTTGTGGAATCTCCATCTCTGGAGATATTTAAGAGTAGGTTAGATAAATGTCTATCAGGGATGGTCTAGACAGTATTTGGTCCTGCCATGCGGGCAGGGGACTGGACTCGATGACCTCTCGAGGTCCCTTCCAGTCCTAGAATCTATGAATTTATGAAATAAAGATTTAAATAAAAGCAAGTAAAAGGATCGGGGTGCTGGAACAGGGGACCAGGGGGCTATGCCCTCCCACTTTTTACCAGGCATAAGGGCAAGCAACGGGGGGGGGAGAGGGCGGAGAGGAGCGAGTGGACGGTGGGGTCTTGGGGGGAAGAGGTGGTTTGAGGGCGGGGCCTTGGAGGGAAGGAGCAGCAGGGTGCAGGGCCTTGGGGGAAGGGGCGGCAGGGGAGGGGCATCAGAGAAGGGGCAGCAGGGGGCGGGACCTCGGGGGACGGGGCTGCAGGGGGTGTGGGAGGGGTCTTGGGGGGAAGGGGCAACGTGGGGGCAGGGCCATGGTTCAGACACTGGTGGCCTCCCCACCTTTAGGGAGCTTCTGTTGCCCCTGATAATAATTTGGCAGCATATGATGACAGATAAAAGAAAAATCTAAAACAGTCTAGAGCCCGTTCTTATTAACCGGTTCCTTTCCCGTCTGATAAGGTGATTCTCACCCAATGATCAGTCCCTGCAGTGTTTGTCCAGTCCAGCGCTCTGGGATCCGCCTTTCCTGCGGGCAGAGCCACTTCCGTAATGGAGAACAGCTCGTACCCTTTCTTCTCTTACGCAGCCCCAGACTTTTGTCTCGTTTGTTAACTTCGGTTCACCCCTGAAGTCCCCTATTCAGAGTCCAGCTGAATGCTCCAGCCTGACCTGACCCAGGGCTAGTCAATTATGCTGTGTTGACTGACTCAGCTCTGAGACTCATCCCGCCTGGGATGGCATGTTTTACCTCCAGCAGATTTGGAGCATGATAGTCTACATCAGGGGTGAGCAAACTTTTTGGCCCAAGGGCCACATTGGGGTTACAAAACTGTATGGAGCGCTGGGTAGGGAAGGCTGTGCCTCCCCAAACAGCCCTGGCCTCCACCCCCTATCTAACCCGTCCCACTTCCCGCCCCCTGACCGTCCCCCTCAGAATCGCCAACCCATCCACCTCCACCCCTGCTCCTTGTCCCCTAACTGCCCCCTCCCGGGACCCCCCGCTGCTAACCACCCCTGGGGCCCCACCCCCTATCCAATTCCCCTGCTCCCTGTCCCCTGACTGCCCCGACCCCTATCCACACCCCCGCCCCTTGACACGCCCCCCCGGGACCCCACGCCTATCCAACTCTCCCGTTCCCTGACCCCTATCCACACCCCCGCCCTCTGACGGGCCCCCTGGAACCCCACGCCTATCCAACCACCCCCTGCTCCCTGTCCCTTGACTACCCCGCACCCACAGAACCTCCGCCCCATCCAACCGTTCCTTGTCCCCTGACTGCCTCCCGGGACCCTCCGCCCCTTATCCAACCCCCCGGGCCCAGGCCCGGCCCTGGCCCCCTTACCATGCCGCTCAGAGCAGCATGTCTGGCAGCTGCGCCACCCGGCCAGAGCTAGACATGCTGCCGCTCTGCTCGGCAGGAGCGCGCAACCCTGCCACCCAGAGCGCTGCCCGCGCGGTGGTGTGGCTGCGGGAGAGGGGCCGGGGGCTCAGGAGCCGGGCAGGATGGTCCCCCAGGCCGGATGTGGCCCGCGGGCCATAGTTTGCCCACCTCTGGTCTACATGTTACATGACTCTAAAATGGTTTCCTGTATAAACACCCCACAATACCCATGAGAACCAGGTAGTGCTTAGCTTTGGCAGAGACCCCACAGTGACAGGACCCTTTGAGTGCAATATCGAGATGGGCAGGGCTGTGTCACACACCCATGGGCTCTCTCCATTCTGACTCCATGGCTGAGACAAGTCTGCCTGGCACACAGCTTCACCAGCAATGACGCTGGTCGATCCGCAAGCTCCATTCTTGTGGCTTCCGCCATTCGAGAATCCCACCATGCAAGGAGAGGCCGGTCATACCCAGTGGCTTAGCTGTTAAAAATATGCATCTGGAGGACACTGACATGTCCCCTCTCGCCGAATGAAAGCCAGCCTCGTGCAGCAGGGCACTGCGTAACTCCTTCTCCAGCCCTAATGGGGTTTGGACTTAAGCAAGATTTGACTAGGCCCCCGCCCAGGGGTGAAATTCCCCCTCAGCCTTTACTCAGGCAAAATTCCCACAGCCCTCAGAGAGAGCTTTGCCTAAATAAAGTTACCAGGCCTTTGCCCAGCACTCTTTAAAATAACTTTCTTGTCTTTGAATTGCAGCCCCGTTGCAAACATGAAACCATTTACTCCAGGTTTGTTATTGTAGGGTTGCTTCTGAGTGCTGAGCTGTGCCCTTTGCTCTCTCGTTTGTTTACATTCACATTTACGATACATAGGCTTGGCCGAATTTGATTTTTTAATATGTACTTTTGATGGATAATGTTCGTTTTTAAGCATTTAAAAAATGCTTATCAATTTAATTTTTCACAACAGCACAAACTTAAGGGTTTTTAAGCATTGTTTTAGTTGTATCGATATACCTTTTCACAGTGGGGGAAATTATCGGGATGGGTCAGACAATAATTAGTTGATGACTGAGATTCAAAAAATTAAAGTTGTGTAATTGTTCACACACAAACTGGCTGCGTTACATCAAAGCATAGCAAGCAAATACCCTAAAAGCAAACTGAAGCAGCATTTTTCGTACTTTGCCTAGCTGTCAATTTCAGTTGTTATCAGTGGAAAGATTTGTTGTTGGTTTGTTTGTGTGCAGGGAAATCAACATCACCAGTAAAACCAGAATCCTTCCAAGGCTCACAATACATAAGCGATGCTGCAGAGCTCCACTGCGGACCTACTTGCAGAGCTGACCCACACGGAAAACCTGTATCTTGCAGAAAGTGGTCATGCACCCCAAAATCCCCAGTGACATGCTAGAGGGCGCTGTGCAGATAAGCTTGCAGTCCTGGCTACTTGGGGTTATAATTGATCACATGGCACTTTTCACAAGAGTAGAAACGGTATCCCTGACTGGATGCATTCTGCCTCCCCAAATTCCTCCCAAGCGTTTGGTCGGAAACATGATTCTTCCTCACTTCCTGTCTGAAGCTGCTGCATGCAGTTAAGCAGCTGCTGTGTTCCACCCCAGAGGTGACTGCATTTCAGTGAGGCCTGAAATTATTTTCATGCACACAATCCAGCTAAAAGATACTGTCGGAATATGTCATTATTAATCACTACACTGCCCAACAGCAGCCAAGGCTCTGGGCGTGGAAGAGTAAAAATGAGGACGGGCTTCGGGGAAAGGGTCACATGTCCCTCTCTTTCTTCTCTAGTTGACATTCGGGAGATAAAAGAGATCCGCCCAGGGAAGAATTCCCGGGATTTTGAACGATATCCAGAAGATGCTCGGAAACTGGACTCCACCATGTGTTTCATCATCCTGTATGGACAGGATTTCAGGCTCCGGACGCTCAGTGTTGCTGGTCAGTACCGGGTGACGGAGGGTGACGACAGGCGGGGAGGGTCTAATCTCGATTTTTTCCCTCCCCCACTTCTTCCTAGGGCCGTTAGGGTTTCATGGATGAGGTGGCCTCACTAACTTTCCCACCCACCCTAGCTAGGTCCTGGCTTAAGGGAGCAGGTGGGAATCAGCTGTGGTGGAAAACAGGACGTGGACACACGAGCTGGGAGAAGAGGGCTGGGAGAAGAGGGCCATGGAACCTCTTAGCAGGGAGAAGACAGGTCAGGTTGTCACCATCTCCCCCCAGCAATCCCTCCTCCCTGACACAGCACCCCCACCCAGACCCACTCGCAGTGACGGCCATCCCTGATGGAATGCCACTGTCCGGGTGAATTTGGCCCATTGGCACAGGCGCCAGCTCTGGGGGTGCTCTGGGACTCAAGCACCCACGGGGAAAAAATCATGGCTGCTCAGCACCCACCAGCCCCAACTGTTTGGGAGGCGCTAGGGGGAGGGCAGAGAGCAGCGAGCGGCCGGTGGGCGAGGGACCTGGGGGGAGGGGGCAGAGTGGGGATGGGAAGAGGCGGAGTAAGGGTGGGGCCTCAGGGAGGGGGCGGTGCGGGCGTGGGGCCTCGGTGCAGCACCGGGATGGAGCACCCCCATGAAAAATAAAAGTCGGCGCCTGTGGGGGTTAGCCAGTTGGCTAAGGGTGCTGTTGTCTGTACGAAGAGGGGCATCATCTCGGGGCATCGTCTAACCTCAGCTAGAGATGAGGAGCAGCCAGATCCCTCAATCTCAGTACCCCGGAGCTGTGGGGAGAGGTCAGCCCCGGAGCAGACCACTGCAGCCCAGCCCCATCTCTCATGTAAGTGCGGAGAGGGAACTTCCCTTAGCCCCGCTCCTCCCACTGCTGGACTCTGCTCTCCTCCCTCCTCAGCCTTCTGTGAGGAAGACGTCAACATGTGGATGACGGGCCTGAACTGGCTGGTGATGGACACTCAGAAAGCCCAGACGCCGCTGCAGGTTGAAAGGTATGGGCAGGGTGCTGGGCTACTGGGGGGCTGGACATCCCTCTGCCCTGTCACTCCAGAGCGGGGCTGGGTGGGCCGGGAGAGCCAAGCCATCCCTGGGCACTGCAGAGTGAGGTGGGACCAGGGGAAGTGAAGGGCAGACAGGATCGCTAGTTTGGTTTTCCTTCGTCCCCATTTTGGGGTACCCGGTAATCCCCAGAGCTGGCTGGGGTGCTGATGAGGGGATGAAACACCTGCCTGAGGTGTAATCTCCCCCGGAAGAGGCCAGACCCCATCACCCCAGCACGTGTGATAACTGCACCGCGCTCCTAGCCGTGTCACTGCTGGGACCCCTCGGCTCCAGGCTGATCCACTTCTTCTCAATACTCTCGCTAGGTGGCTGCGGAAACAGTTTGACTTGATGGACAGGACGAGAGAAGGCAGGTGAGTGAGGCGGGCAGGCAGGGACGAGAGGAGGGTTGATGACCCTCGGGGTTTTCATCCTAGTAGGTGTCACTGCAGAGACTATCTGCCTCTCGCTCAGCTTTGCCACACTTCCTGTGGCAGCCACCGGAGGGCTGTCTGCACAGGATGTGGTGAACTGGCCTGATAGGGCCTGAGGCTGGTAAACCCCCTTTGGGAGCTGAGAAATGCTTGAGCTGTTCCGAGGATGGGGAGAGGAGACAAACATTTCATGATGGTGGCTGGGAAAATGAGGCCTTGCCCAGCCTTCCAGCTCTCTGCCACTCCCTGCCCACCACACAGCCCTGCCATGCCTGCTCCTTCCTTCCCCATCACCCCGTCCCCACAGGCTGGCAGATAAAGCCTCAGGAGATAAAGCAGCGGCAGCCCTGATCCTGCAGTCCTTGTGCTCCCCCAACTCCGACTGGGAGCTTGGAGCATGTGAAGGCAGTGGGATGAGGGCTGGTTGTTAGACAGGCTAAAGTTCTAAGATACTGTAGCTTTAAGCAGGGGGAAAATTTGATCCCATTGTCAGAGCCACGGCTAAGGCCAGGATCCCACTGCAACAGGCTCTCAAGGAATCTGGAGCCAAACAGGACTGAACGGAGAAGATGGAAATGAGACAGTGTCTCTTCGAGAAGCTGTGGGGAGTTGGGGGCGGGGGGGAACAGGGAGGAGGAAAGAAAACTGGATTTAAAACTTTTTGTTTAATCAGCATTTTGGTCCCTTTCTGTCCAGCTAGCTAATGAGGGATGAGCTCTTGGCCCTGCCACATGCCAGCTCTGTGTAAACAGGACATCGGACAGGAACTGAGGGGTTCCATCCAGGAAGAGGAGGGGGCCTGGGCAGGAAATGATGGGAGATGGGACAGGAAGTGGGGCTAGTGTGGAAGGAGCAATCGGCTTTACAAAAACATGGGTGTGTTCCCTGGGGCTCTGAGTGCTATATTCAAGTCCGAAATAGAAGCACGGCGAGGGAGAAAGGCCTTCTGGACTATCCCCAAGGGACGGCCCTGCAGGAGTCTCCAGGGCCGCCTCCCTGCACCAGGCACTCAGCAGAATCCCACTGAGATGATTTGATTAGGCATGTTTTGTTATCCCACTGGGATTGTCCTACAAAGCACTCCGGTGCTCCAGCGATGGGCTTACACAGCAACCCAGCTCGATGGGGTGGGATTTGTACACCATTGCGGGTTGCACAGCGTGATCAAAGTGCCAGATGAGAGCTGTATTAATAACACGGCAGGGATCCTGGGAGGCCTGCCGGGATGGTGCGCGGCTGAGTCTCTGAGACGCAGCAGGAGTCCCCCTGTGCTACCCCCACCCTACGCCGCTCGACGTTGCTTTCCCGAGCACAGCGCTCTGGCGCAGCTGCAGAGCCTGGCCGGGGAGCTGAAGACAGTGGAAGCTGATCACGTTAAATTCAGTGAGGCCGGCTGAAGCAAAGCAAAGCAATGCTTACGGTCTGATCCTGAGCGGCGCTGAGCACCCATATCCCGGTCAGTGATTGGTCTCTGAACTCTCAGAGCACCCGCACCTCCGATCAGAGTCCCCGTGCGGGGACAGCACTCGGCACCTCTCAGGTTCACGACCCACATCTCTGCAACTCGTCTGAGCTTTTCCTGCCTGCCTTCCCATCGCTGGTGTCACATACCAGTACCCAGCCCTTCCAGGGGCCGCTCCAAGTCACGGCTTATGGCCCATCCAGCACGGAATCAAGTGACGTGGTTCTTGGCGTCTCAGGCCCGGTCTACTTGGAAAAGTTTGGCTGGCCTAGCTCTGATGGTGAGAAGTGTGAAAAAATCACACCCCTAACTGCCACAGCGGCAGCAGCAACAGCCCCAGTGTAGACACAATTATGCCCACCAAAAAAGAGTCCCTTTGCTGGGACAGGTTATTTTGTTCAGGGATCTGGGATAATCTCTGCTGGGGGAAGAAGTCTTTTGCTGTTATAAGTTGCGTCTGCACTAGGAGGGTTTGCCGGTGTAGATTAGAGCACGTGCTACTAAACTACACCTCAAATCCCAGAGAACACACTGAGCAGCTGTAGACTAGGTTAGCAAGTGCGGACGGGGGGTGGGGAGGAGTGAGGGGTGGGGGAGAGGGGGGAGCAGGAGTGGAATAGAACATGCTGCCACCTGCTGTCTGATTTGGGTAACTGTAGATTCAAGTCAAACCCTAGGGTTGTGCATTTGGGTTCTGCTGAAACCCAAGTAGTTGGTGGCTGCCCGAGTGTTGATGATGATATTTAGTGAGTTTAACGCCCCGAGGAGCTGTTTACTGGGCCAGATTAATCCAGGGCCTGGTCTGTTCACTGGATTTCCAACATTTAGGGATGGGAATCAGGCATAAACATCAGCTCTTGCAATCATTCAGCCCATAACTAGCCCCCAGAGGCACAACCGAATGCCAGTGAAGAACAAACACAACAGCATGCTAGATTCTGCACACGCCCCTTCCAAGCCGAATCCCCAGCAAGGTCTGGGATTGGAAGGACTGGACGGGGCCCACTTCCCCTTCTTGTTCTGCAGACAAATACACACCGGCACACGTAACCATGAGTGGGTGGGACTGTATGAAGTCAGTGGAGCCGCCTTGATTTACACTGGCTGGGGATCTGGCCCCACCATCTCTAAAGGTTTGCTGACTTGGGGTTCTTTTGCTGAAGTCACACACAGGTTAGTCTTTCAGAGAAGGGCTCTCTCATGGCCTGATATCGTGGTGGGCAACTGCTATAGACCACCAGACCAGGAGGATGAGGTGGACGAGGCTCTCTTCGGACAACTAACAGAAGTTTCCAGATCACAGGCCCTGGTTCTCATGTGGGACTTCAATCACCCTGACATCTGCTGGGAGAGCAATACAGCAGTGCACAGACAATACAGGAAGTTTTTGGAGAGTGTTGGGGACAACCTCCTGATGCAAGTGCTGGAGGAAACAACTAGGGGCCGTGCTCCTCTTGACCTGCTGCTCACAAACAGGGAAGAATTGGTTGGGGAAGTAGAAGTGGGTGGCAATCTGGGCAGCAGTGACCATGAGATGGTCGAGTTCCGGATCCTGAGAAAAGGAAGAAAGGAGAGCAGTAGAATACGAACCCTGCACTTCAGAAAAGCAGACTTTGACTCCTTCAGGGAACTGATGGGCAGGATCCCCTGGGAGGCTAATATGAGGGGGAAAGGAGTCCAGGAGAGCTGGCTGGGCAGCACAGTATCGTGAGGAGGTGAGCAGCCCTCAGTGGTGAAAGAACAGGTTAAGGGCTATTTAGAAACGCTGGACATACACAAATCCATGGGGCCGGATGCGCTGCATCCAAGGGTGCTGAGGGAGTTGGCTGATGTAATTTCAGAACCATTGGCCATTATCTTTGAAAACTCGTGGCGATCGGAGGAGGTCCCGGACAATTGGAAAAAGGCAAATATAGTGCCCAGCTTTAAAAAAGGGAAGAAGGAGAATCATGGGAACGACAGACCAGTCAGCCTCACCTCAGTCCCTGGAAAAATCATGGAGCAGGTCCTCAAGGAATCCATTTTGAAGCACTTGAAGGAGAGGAAGGTGATGAGGAACAGTCAACATGGATTCACCAAGGGCAAGTCATGCCTGACCAACCTGATTGCCTTCTATGATGAGATAACTGGCTCTGTGGATATGGGAAAGTGGTGGACATGATATATCTTGACTTTAGCAAAGCTTTTGATATGGTCTCCCACAGTATTCTTGCTAGCAAGTAAAAAAAGTATGGATTGGATGAATGGACTATAAGGTGGATAGAAACCTGGCTAGATCATCGGGCTCAATGGGTAGTGATCAATGGCTCCATGTCTAGTTGGCAGCCGGTATCAAGCGGAGTGCCCCAGTGGTCGGTCCTGGGGCCAGTTTTGTTTAACTTCTTTATTAATGATCTGGATGATGGGATGGATTGCACCCTCAGCAAGTTCGCAGATGACACTAAGCTGTGGGGAGAGGTAGATACGCTGGAGCGTAGGGGTAAGGTCCAGAGTGACCTAGACAAATTGGAGGATTGGGACAAAAGAAATCTGATGAGGTTCAACAAGAACAAGTGCCGAGTCCTGCACTTAGGACTGAAGAAACATGCACTGCTACAGGCTGGGGACCGACTGGCTAAGCAGCAGTTCTGCAGAAAAGGACCTGGGGATTACAGTGGATGAGAAGCTGGATATGTTGCCAAGAAGGCCAACGGCATATTGGGCTGTATTAGTAGGAGTATTGCCAGCAGATTAAGGGAAGTGATTATTCCCTTCTCTTCGGCACTGGTGAGGTCACATCTGGAGTATTGAGCCCAGTTTTGGTCCCCCCACTATGGAAGGGATGTGGATAAATTGGAGAGAGTCCAGCAGAGGGCAACGAAAATTATTAAGGGGCTGGGGCACATGTCTTACGAGGAGAAGCTGAGGGAACTGGGCTTATTTAGTCTGCAGAAGAGAAGAGTGAGGGGGGGATTTGATAGCAGCCTTCAACTACCTGAAAGGGGGTTCCAAAGAGGATGGAGCTCGGCTGTTCTCAGTGGTGGTAGATGACAGAACAAGGAGCAATGGTCTCAAGTTGCAGTGGGGGAGGTCTAGGTTGTATATTAGGAAAAACTATTTCACTAGGAGGGTGTTAAAGCACTGGAATGGGTTACCTAGAGAGGTCGAATCTCCTTCCTTAGAGGTTTTTAAGGTCAGGCTTGACAAAGTCCTGGCTGGGATGATTTAGTTGGGGATTGGTCCTGCTTTGAGCAGGGGGTGGGACTAGATGACCTCCTGAGGTCCCTTCCAACCCTGATATTCTATGATTCTATGGCTACAGCCCTCACGGCAAGTACGCAGCAAGGACCCCTCTGGCTGCTGGTATTTTTAAGAGGACTATGCAAAATAACTGTGTGGCCCAAAATCAGACAGAGGGATTGAATATCTTCCCAACTGGTCTGTCCGCCAGACCTGCTTTCCAGGTTTCAGTCTTAGTTCTCAGGTTTCTGAACTGCTCTTCTCTCCATTCCCAGTAGATGGTGTCATTCTAGTACAAATACCTCTTAGTCCCGCCTTCGTAGGAGGAGATTAAGTAACTCAGATTTTAAAATGAGCTGTGGGAGATCCCTAGGTTTGCTCAGACCAGTCTGTCTGACCTGGGCATTTCCAGTGCCTAGAACTTCACCTCTTACAGTGTCTCACCTTTGTTTATTTGGAATAAACGAACGAAATATCTGCTCTGCACGCGTTCAGCTAGCTCAGTAACAAACCCTGTTCCGTACCAGCCAGGCAAAGTGACATGGGCGCAGCCAGGCAAACCACACCATTTCAGTGTGTCCACACTAGGGAGTTGCACAGACAGAAGTGATTTGATTTCGGAACCTCCTGAGTGCGATCTCAGTCTGGAGGCCAGCCCCTGTCTAACTGTTCAGTGAACTGAGAGTTCAGTTCCCCGGGCGAGACACAGGTTGAATGAACCACGTATGGGGCTCCAGTGAGTGCCTGGCAGCTCTGGAGCCATGGGGGCTGGAGTGCCTGCAGCTCTTGACCCCTCTTCTTTCTCACAGAAACAGGCCCTTGCTTTCCTGAAGATTCATGTGGGAGAAGGGCGGGAGTGAAATTGCTCAAGGCCCCTAGCCCATGGGGCCAGCTGAGAAGCATGAGAAGCAGAGCTCCCGCATGTCCCGCTCTGAGGCCTGACTCCTGCTTTGTGTGTCTTGCAGTATCACGGTGAAGGATCTGAAGGCCATGCTGCCCCAGGTGAACTACCGGGTACCCAACATGAGATTCCTGCGGGACAAGCTAGTGGTAAGAACACTCCCGCGGTCTCCTCCTCCCTCCCTTTATCTCTCCTTTTCTGACCCATCCTTTATGGACAAGGCCTATAGAATGGGATGGGAGGAAGCCAGTAGAGATTTGTAGAACCAACCAGGTTCTACAGTGATGACTCATAGACTCATAGACTCATAGACATTAAGGTCAGAAGGGACCATTATGATCATCTGGTCTGACCCCCTGCATGCTGCAGGCCGCAAGACCCTTCCCTGGACTCTACCGTTGAAGTCCCCAATCCTGTGTTTTAGTGACTTCAATCGGCTGAGACCCTCCTGCTAGTGATCCCTGCCCCATGCTGCGGAGGAAGGCGAAAAACCTCCAGAGGCTCAGCCAATCTACCCTGGAGGAAAATTCCTTCCCGACCCCAAATATGGCGATCAGTAATACCCCGAGCATATAGGCAAGAGTCTCTAGCCTGACCCTTGTTGGCCATTATGCTGTTCATGTACCATTGCTTGGTTTTCCTTGGCTACTATGTTTTATCATTAAACCATTCCCTCCATAAACTTATCCAACTTAATCTTAAAACCAGACAGGTCCGTCGCCCCCACCGTTTCCCTCGGAAGGCCGTTCCAATATTTCACCCCTCTGATGGTCAGAAACCTTCGTCTAATTTCAAGCCTAAACTTCCCCCCGGCCAGTTTGTATCCATTCGTTCTCGTGTCCACATTAGTACTAAACTGGAATAATTCCTCTCCCTCCCTTGTATTAACCCCTCTGATATATTTAAAGATAGCAATCATATCCCCCCTCAGCCTTCGCTTTGTCAGACTAAACAACCCAAGCTCCTCTAATCTCTTTTCATACGACAGGTTTTCCATTCCTCTGATCATCTTAGTCGCCCTTCTCTGCACCCGTTCCAGTTTGAGTTCATCTTTTTTAAACATTGGAGACCAGAACTGCACACAGTACTCCAAATGAGGTCTCACCAGCGCCTTATACAACGGAGACCTCATTTGGAGTACTGTGTGCAGTTCTGGTCTCCAATGTTTAAAAAAGATGAACTCAAACTGGAACGGGTGCAGAGAAGGGCGACTAAGTCCTATAGAATGATGACTCTGAAGTCCTATAGAATCGACCCTTCCTGTGGGGAGGGAGGTGTTGAGCTGCCCTATAGAATTGAACACGGACTTCTCCCAGCTATAGAATTCTATAGGATGGGTCAATGAAGCCAAGAGAAAGGGTCTCCTGCTCCATTCAGTCCCATTGGCTTTTCCTGTAAGGGTTATCTCCTGCCCATTCCCAAGTCTCTGTTTGCCAGAAGCTGGGAATTGGTGTTGAGATGGATCACTTGATGATTACCTGGTCTGTTCATTGGCAGCTGGCATTGGCCATTGTCAGAAGACAGGGTACTGGGCTAGATGGACCTTTGGTCTGACCCAGTGTGGCCATTCTTATGTTCTCTTGTGTTCCCTTTCCTTTGCTATGTGTTTGAGGGGTGTCTGCAGTCAATGAACATTAACGAGCAGCTGGTGCCTCCTGGGCAAGTGGTCTCTCTGGAAGCCCCTCTGCTCCTGGCCTGTGCTGGATTATCTGTACCTTCCTCCTATGCTCCCTGTTACTAAGGGACATTTACAGGGAAACACAGGATTGTTGTCCATTCCTAGAGCTGGCCAATCACATTTGCTGCTCATTCCCCATCCAAAGCCCTAATATTCCTCTCTCTGTGCCACTCGCCATGCATAGCATGTAAGGAGAGAGGGACCCAAAGCACAAAATCTGGATTGAGATTCCAACCTCCCCTCCAACTAATCCGGCCAGCCCATCTCTAGACATGAGACGGGATTACAATATTGGCTCAGAATGTAGCACTGCAAACTGGGACCTGTAATCCCCATGGACAGCCCGATGGTGGCTGCAGGCCACATTGTAGATCTCCCTGGGCGCCACATGGCCCATGAGCTTGACTCAAGACGCCCCCAGCTGGAGCAGTACAGCATGGGAATCCCACTGGAGCCAATGCTTTCAGACAGGGGCCTTTTTTCCCCATCTTCTGCACCAGGGGCTTGAAGTCTCCCTAGATCCTTCAGCTCTGGGAGGTCTGCTCCCTCCCGTTCCATTCTCACCAGGTTCTGTCTCTCTCCTTCCTCCCGACAGGAAGTGGAAGCCAGGAGCGACATGGCCTTCACCCACTTCACTCACTTCTACAAAAACCTAATGTTCGATGCTCAGAAATCGGTAAGAAGTTGCAGCCCTCTGGTGACTCTGCCCGGCCTGGGGTGACCCTGCGGCTGGGCCCAGACCCGGGGATGGGTAAGGAAGGCCAGAGTGGGGTCATGGTGCTGCCCGTCACTATTAATGGACGTTTCTCCAGCACCCTAAATGTACTTGGCATGCCACAGGAGATAGCCCCCGAGAACTGGCTGAGTGGGGACTTTGTTGTAGGGACGGGAGATTGGGAAGACCATCTAGAGTGAATCAGTGAGGGGCAGCTCAGATTCCTGCCACAGGCCCTGAGATGCCTTGTGCCTGATGCTTTCCAAGTCCCCCCCTGGGCCTCCTCCTCCAGTCCCCATCCAGCCTGCAGGTGGCACCTTCTCCACTGGCTAACCTGCCCCTGTCCCCCGTTTGCATTCCAGATCATCGAGCAGCTGGAGCTCTCCTTCCCCTTGCGGTGAGTACCAAAGATCCCCCCTTGTCAGATCCAGCCCCAGCCCTGGGTGGGGCACCGGCCTGCCAGTCAGCCTGGCTCACTGTGTGTGTGAGAGAACAAGACTCAGAGCCAAGAGGTCTCTTCACAAGTCCAACCCTGTCTGCTCCCACCGCAGCACACAGAGGGGACCACTGGGCACCAACACCTAGGGCGACAAGGCTGAGCACCCACTCTCGGCTTGTCCCTGCTCCCAGAGATGGTGACAGTGAAGCTAAGCCCGGGGACACAATGGGCTGGTACATGACTCTTACCCTATTAGATCCCCAGAGAATGGGCAGGACTCTACTTTCAGACGCAGTAATTAAACCCAGAATGACTCCAGGGCAATGATTGGGGTGCTCGGGTTAATACTGTGTCACTGAGATCAGCGTCTGGGGAGGAAGCTGCGGGTCAGGACTCAGGTGCATCACCACCACTGTGTATGGGGAGCCCAGGGCTGGGGTAGCAGGGGGGGCTGCAGGTTAGAACTGAGGGGCAGTGGCAGAGCTGTGGCCGGGGGGAGCCCAGGGCTGGGGTAGCAGGGGGCTGCAGGTCGGAATTGAGGGGCATCAGCAGATCTGGGTCAGGGGAGCCCTAGGCTGGAGTCATAGGGGCGGACGGGTGCAAGTCAGGTTGATCGGAAAAGCTGTGAGGATGGGGGGGAAGAGCTGGAATAGTGTGGGGACTAAGGGGACTAGGTATCTGTATGGGGGAGACACACCCAGTGCCTGACTCGTTTGGTGAGGGGAGACTGGCATATCCGGCTTGCACACACTCCCATTGACCGGCTCCCTGCCTCTCCCCAGGAACGTTGACCGGGCGGAGCTGTGCCAGATTACACTGTACGACTTCCAGAAGTTCCTGCAGCACGACCAGAAGGTATCTGCTAAGGCGCACGTCGTACCTGAGGGACTGCGAGCCCTTCTGCCAGGCCACCGCTTGGCATGCAGTGGATGATAGCAGAAATTCTCATGACTGCCGCTGTTCTGAAACCAGAGAGCGTCTGGCTACCTCAAAGCCAGCCCAGGCTGCTAGTAACCTAAAGTCATGCTCATCCAATGGCTGTCCAACTGGTGGATCTCTCTCCTCTTCCCGATAGACCATGAGACCCAATGCCACGGAAGCTGGCATCCTCTGTTGGCAGTCTCAGCAGAGAGGCCATGGGATGAAGGGGCCATGGTGGTCTCCCGGGAAGGGCAGTGTGTGCCACTGCCCATGCTCCAGCTGTGGACAGAGAGAAAGCTATGATGGGTGGGGGAAGCTGAAGCCTGACAAACTCAGACCAGAAAGAAGGTGCCTGTTTTCAACAGCCAGGGTGATTAACCATCAGAACAGCTCACGCTGCGCTGCGATGGAGAATCCATCACAGGTCAGGTCAGCCTGGATGATCGGGTGGTCCCCTCTGCCTTTACATTCGGCGACCCTGCGACTTGGAGTCTTGAACTCCAGGCCGCAGGTCATTCTAGAAGAGCTGATCCAGCCCATCCAGAAGTGACGGGTTGGATGCAGGTCTGGAGGAGATTCGGTGACCTTTGTTACAGGGAAGGGCAGACCTGGCCTTGGAATCTGTGAATCTCCAACAGGAAATTCAGATGAGAACATGTTAGGAAAAAGGAGCAAATCGCGACCAAGGTTTGCCTGGTTCTGAAATCTAGTGAAGAGAATAATTACAATCAGGCCATCGGCACTGGACTCCTCTCTATTCCCTGCAGATGCGGGTGGAGGCACAGTGGTGGCGGCGGGGGGGGAGTATGGGCTGCACCTGCCCTGTGCATAGCTAGAGGTCGTGAGTCTCCTCGGCCCTGAGTCCAGTCACCTTCCATCTGTCTGAAGGCTCTTGAGCTTGCAGATCTGAGATTCCCATCCTGGTTTCACCTCCAAACCTTCGGTGCAGTTCCTCCCCTAACACTGCCCTCTGCGCTCTCTGCCCTAGGAGCCCTGGGCCAGTGACATCGGCAAGGTGCGGGAGTACATGTGTGGCTACCTCAGGGACCCCTTCAGTGACATGACAGAACCCTTCTTCCAGCTGGATGAGGTAGGGGAATATGTACCCTGGATCCCAGCCCGTCCTCCTGCATCAGCCATCCCCTTAGCAACTCCAGCGCCCCCCAGCGGAGCTCAGACTCTCACGTGAGGCAGATAAAGTCTCTAGATTAGTTAGGATTTGTTGAATTGGTGCACACGGATGTAGCTGTATGTATAACAATGTACACTTCAGACTGGAGGTTAGGATGGGCCATGCCAGATCAGACCAAAGGGGCTTATAGATTGCTATTCCAGCCTCCATCGATGACCAATGCTTGAGGCTTAAAAGGACGCAATAAACCACCCATCTGGCTAGTGGACAGTGCTGCACATTTGGGGATTGATATTCCTTCCTGACCCTTCCAGGTGATCTCCTTGTGCCCTGAAGCATGAGGTTTTAATTATCCTTGTTTAAGGGGCACAGCTACAGATTTATTATTGGCCCCCAAATCCACCTCCATCAGGTGACTGTGTGCAGGTGATTGCACTACATGTATTTAGACAGGCCAGTTGTATTGAAAGAGTGAACCCTTCCCTCTCACATTTTGGAAAAGTCCACATTCCAAACTCTGCGTCTGAAGCCCATCTCTAGCTGCAGTCACTGGACTGTGTTCCTCAGCTCGTCCTCTGCTGCTGGCAGGTCTTCTCCACCCACTTCTCTCCCTTTCCCCATTCCTGTTAGTGCTTTGGCCCCACGCCCATCTCTCCCCTTAGCTTGGGGTGTCCCACGGTGTCCTGGAGCCTGACCCTCCTTCGTGTTGCTCTAACCAGCTTTCCTTCTGTCCTCAGTTTCTGACGTACCTGTTCTCCAGGGAAAACATGGTCATGGACGCCAAGTACGAGCGAGTGGTCCCAGAGGAGATGAATTACCCGCTGTCCCACTACTGGATCTCCTCCTCCCACAATACGTAAGAGCTTGGCGTCAGCCCACTGACGAAGGGCCCCCAGCATGGTGGGGCAAAGATAAAGCCGCACAACCTGTTTGATTCTGAGCTGAACGGGTGCCTCCCACTGCAGCCCTAGGAGTCATTCTGCAGACTTGGGGAGCCACTAGTCTGGTGGTTGAGCTCCAGAAGGGCTCTGGCCTGCGATGCAATAGTGACCAGGGGGAGGGGGGATTTCCCTTTAGCCTCCCCCGGGAGTTCTGCAGGGATTGCCCCACTTCTCTGTCCATCTAGGACATGGGATTCCTGGACATTTCCTTGTAAGCAGGTACTGGAAAACAGGGGCCAGTATCTCAGCTGGTCTAAACCAGCATAACTCCATTGGCTTCAACAGAGCTCTGCCCACTGACACCAGCTGTGGGCCTGACCCATTGGAGGTCCAAGCCCCGGAGGCTTTGGACCTCCAATGGGTCTCCCAAGCCCAGGCGGTACTGGCAGGAGCAGGGGTTCCACGGGACAGCAGACACTGACATCTGATGGGATCCAGGCCTTGGGTTCGGAGCGAGGTGCCCCTGAAACAGCAATGACCTTTCCAGGCCCTGCCTGCACTAAGCTACCAGGCATGGCAAGGAACCAGGCAGCTCCCCTGGCACGCCGTCTGTGGCTGGCGGCTGCCTGGATAGGCACCATCTGCAGTGGTTGCTCCCTGAGATGGACTGGGAGCCACATGATTTGCAGCTGCACCACTTCCTCCAGGTCTCCCGGTCCCACCCCCAGGCCCTGCAGTGTGGCCCCTCTCCAGGCGCTGCTGGTGATTCAGAGGCCCTCTCGTTCTCTTTGCAGGTACCTGACTGGGGACCAGTTCTCCAGTGAGTCCTCGCTGGAAGCCTACGCGCGCTGCCTCCGGATGGGCTGCCGCTGCATAGAGCGTGAGTGAGCAGATCCTTGCCAGGGGCCAGGCTGCTGTCAGCGGCTGTGAGCTGGTCTGATGGCATAAGCTGAGTAGCATGAGTGCCGCTCAGTGACTGGGTGGGGGACCGCCAAAGGGCAGCAGGAAATGGTACCGGTGATGCCACCCCTCCCCCCACAAGTTACCATTGGAGTCAGCATCCTTTGGAGGAATCTCTAAAACCAAGTTCCTGACCACTCCCCAAAACTCCCTCGGCGCTTCGGACAAATGTAGGGGTCTGAGCCCAGTGCCTTAGCCACATCCTGTGATGGGTAGTTCCTTTAAATTGCCCCCACTTTTCTGCCTTACACATCGGTGTCAAACAGCCGCCCCGTCTCACCCCAGATGTGGCTACAGCAATTCTTGGTGAATCGTACTGGGATCCTTCCGATGCCTTGGAAACATGAGATGTTCTGCTTGGATCATTGTCCTCTGGGGCAACGTGGGGAGAAGTTTAAAATCCACCAGATGCAGGAATCACCAGTTGAGGTTCTCTGGTTCTCTGGCCTGTGTGGTGCAGGAGATCATACCAGACGGTCGCAATGGTCCCTTCTGGCCTTGGAATCTACAACCCAATGGGACCTCAGCTGAGGATCGTTCAGTCCACCTGGTGAACCCTTGCGATCTTGCTGTCCCTTCATATCAATGGCAGGCAGACCCCCATCCAACCCCACAGCCTCTTTCACTAGCTCAGTCCCATTTGACCCTGCTAACTGAGATAACAGCATGTGCTGTTAGAGGTGAATGCCAGTGTGTTTTCTACCCCTTTGTTCACCCCTGAAGTGCCCATGTACTGGCACGACAATGAAGTGTGCACAGCTCCACAGTGACACTTGGGACCGATGCATGTGCAGTGGCCATGGGCTCTAGAGGTGGTCCTGTCCATTCCACTCTGTGCAAGAAAGGATGGGAGCTGGGACATGGTCCCTCGGGAACGTGTGTGGGGTACGGGGATAAATGATCACGCGCGTGGGGGGAGTTAACAACTCAACCATCTCTGCCCTTAGTGGACTGTTGGGATGGTCCAGATGACCTGCCAATCATCTACCACGGACACACACTCACCTCCAAAATCAAATTCCTGGATGTCCTGCACACTATCAAGGAACACGCCTTCGTGACCTCTGAGTAAGGACCACCCCACTGCACTACAGGGGCTTTGTCACCTCTTTGCTGCTTAGGGACTGCTAAAGGGCCTGGAGCTTGTCACATGTAAAGAGACTGTGGAACTCATGGCCACAGGAAGTCATTGAGGCCTCGAATTTAGCAGGATTCAAAAAGGGATTAGATATTTCTGTGGATAACAAGAATATCCAGAGTTCTCATAGTTAATGGTAACAATGATTGTGGAAACCTCCTGCTTCAGGGCTTAAGCCAGTCTGTAACTATTAAAGACCAGGGTGAAACCTGTTTAACCATGTGTGGCAGCCAGATAGTCCCTGTTTATCCTGGTCAGCACTCACTGGTTCTGTATTTATTGTGAGAACCTATTGCTGGGTCTGGGCGTGTTCCCTGCCGCACTGCCCATTCCAAGGCGTGGATACATTCCCTGCAGAGCACTCCCAGGTTGAGTGTCACACCCTGATTTACTGAGAGTGTTCCCCAGCTTCGAGGGTTCTGCCCTAATCCAGCTTTCCCTACACCAAGTTCTCTACCAGATTGTCCCATGGATCTCTGAGTTCCTGTTATCCCCTTTGGGGCCCTACCCTCATTAGTTTTGCCCCTGGCTACACTAGGAGCAGGCGCGTGATCTGGAGCCTTTTCTCGGTTGCTATTCCGAATGATCGGCCTTTCCTCCCCCGCGCACCAGGTTCCCCATCATCCTCTCCATCGAGGACCACTGCAGCATCGTCCAGCAGAGGAACATGGCCTCCCACTTCAAGAAGGTCTTTGGGGACATGCTGCTCACCAAGCCAGTGGACATCAACGCCGATGAGTTGCCTTCCCCCACCCAGCTCAAGAAGAAAATCCTCATCAAGGTGTAGCACTTAGGGCCTGTCCTCTTCCCTTTCCCGCAGTCCTTCTCTGATACTGTCCAGAGGGGGCGGTGAAGAACTGTACACACCAGCCTTGCACTGGGAGAGGAAAGGGTAGCTAGTGGGAGAGCCCTATAGTTTGGGGGTTACAGGAACATACTGGGGTGAGCTTTCTCCACCTCCAGCTCTAAAGTACAAAGATGCATGGGAATCTCCCTCCCAGATGAAACCTAAACACCAGTCCTGGCCACTCACAGTCATTTAAGTCATTTTTGCTCCCAGAACGGACTCCTTTGCCCGTGGTACCGTGAACCCAAACAGCAGCAACATTGGGCCAGGAGAACCAGGAATTGAAACCAGTTGTAAACATAGGCTCAGGTGCTGGTAGCACAGGTCAAGGGTCAGTCTAACGGTGTGAGTTCTCCTCTCTCTGGTTTGCTCTCCCGCTCCCTAGCACAAGAAGCTGGTGGAAGGGAACCTTTATGAAGAAGTCTCCACGGCCAGTTACTCGGAGAATGACATCAGCAACTCCATCAAGAACGGCATCCTGTATCTTGAGGACCCCATTGACCATGTAAGAGCCTCGCCCAGGCTTCGGTCTCCCTTTCCAGAACTAACAGCCAAGCATGTGGGAGAGGGAACGGTCTATAGCAGAGGTGGGCAAACTACGGCCCGCGGGACCCTCCTGCCCGGCCCCTGTGCTCCTGGCCTGGGAGGCTCGCCCCGGGCCCCTCCCCTGCTGTCCCCCCACCCCCGCAGCCTCAGCGCGCCGCGGATGCAATGCTCTGGATGGCCGGGCAGCGCAGCTGCAGAGCTGCGGCCTGACTTGGTGCTCTGAACGGTGCGGCTGTAGTACCACCAGCCACCGGTGCTCTGTGCTGCGCGGTAAGAGGGCAGGGAACGGAGGGGGGGGGTGGATAGAGGGCAGGGGAGTTCGGGGTGGTGGTCAGGGGGCAGGGATGTGGATAGGAGTCGGGGCGATCAGAGGGCGGGGAACGGGGGGTTGGATGGGGCAGGGGTCCCGGGGGGGGCAGTCAGAAATGAGAGGGGAGGTTGGATGGGGTGGCAGGGGGCAGTCAGGGATCCGGGGGTGATCAGGGGACAGAGAGCAGGGGGTGGTGGATGGGGTAGGAGTCCCGGGGGGGCCGTCAGGGGGCAAGTAGCGGGGGGGTCGGATAGGAGGTGGGGACCGGGCCACACCTGGCTATTTGGGGAGACACAGCCTCCCCTAACTGGCCCTCCATACAATTTCTGAAACCTGATGTGGCCCTCAGGCCAAAAAGTTTGCCCGCCCCTGGTCTCTAGACTGCACTTGGAACCAGGAACTGGGCCTCACGGTGCAGGCTGGAATACCAATGCTTGGATTCCAGCAGTGGGGAAGGAGGTGTCACAGTCCCATCCCCTCCCTGGGTCATTAGAAGGGCTTGAACCCTGGACCTTCATCACAGACCTCCACCATGTAAGCTAAAGGAGTGACTCCATTACCCATTAGCAGTAATAGGCTGGTATCCTCTAGTGGACTACTCACTGGAGTGGAAACACAACACACATTCTGGCAGTGTGCACACACCTGCAATGCAAGCAGCTGTGATCTCTGGCAGGTGCTGATATCCTTGGCCACCTCCCTGCCCTGTACCCACTCCCCGGCTTCCTTGCTGCCTGGTTCTGATGCTCCTTTCTCCTTGGCAGACCTGGAGCCCACATTACTTTGTGCTGACAAGCAACAAGATCTATTATTCCGAGGAGACGTCCCGCTACCAGTCCAACGAGGATGAGGAAGAGGTGGAACAAAAAGAGGTGTGTTTGTGGGGAGAAAAGGTGTGGACTGGGGGGGAAGACAGTGCTTCAGGGACCTTCAGGATTCACCTATAGAGCCACCCAAGTACCTGCAGCTGCATGTACCCCTTTGGGTTGTGCTTCTGCCCCAGCTCACGAGGGTTACAGCAGGTCAATGCTTGGAGAGGACCTGGCTAAGGAAAGTCCAGGTGCTAGTATTAGTTACCCACCAGAGGGGTGCCCTTCACCGAGAGTGCTAACCCAATGGTGTTAGGGGCACAGATGTGTGTTTTTGTAAGAGATGCAGAACCAAGGTCCTGACCACTCCTGGCCGTTAAATATCCCACTTCACTTTTCACAAGGCAGGGTATTAACCTCAGGGTTCTGCTCAGACTCCGGTTGGGGCTATTAACTTTTGCCGACTAGATCCCCAGGCAGGTTCAGTGGGACATGAGAACCTTCACTACCTGCCCTAAACTGTTGGGCAGCATTGTTGTGCGCTGTTAGACTGCTGCTGTGCTCCACCCCAGAGGTGGCTAAAGTGATTAAGGACATGACACCAAACCCACTGTCTCTCTTTCCTTCTCTCTCTTTCCCCTGGATTTCTCTGGTCTCTCCCTGCCCCGCCCGTCTCGTCCTCGGGCTCTGCGCCTCTCCAGGAGTTTAACAACAACGAGCTGCACTTCAGCGAGAAGTGGTTTCACGGGAAGCTGGGCGGGGGGCGTGACGGGCGCCAGATCGCCGAGAAGCTGCTGCACGAGTACTGCACCGAGACGGGTGGGAAGGACGGCACCTTCCTGGTGCGGGAGAGCGAGACCTTTGTGGGAGACTACACCCTCTCCTTCTGGTACGAGCCTCCTGCAGCGACCTCCATACCGGGGCACAAGATCCCCGCTGCCTCCAGCACCAGTGATCCCCTCACATCGGGGACTCAGTTTCCCTCCAGTCCGAGGTGGTAGTGGTAGAAAGCTGCTACCATCTGATGACAGCAGCCATCTCTGTGAAACAAGCTGGTCGGCCTCAGTCCGGTCCCTACTGGATTAGTCTCGGGAGCCACCAGAAGGGGCGTTGATCCTCTCCCTCCTTGGCAGCCTAGCAGCGAGGCTGAGACCTGAATAGATCCCGGAGACTGGGCTCCCCAGAGGCGGCCTGTCAGGGTGCGGTCAGGGAGGGACACTTGCCCTGCTGCTATCCCAGTTATGCGGCAACATCATTCCCCAGCACCGCGATGGCTGATGATCGGTGCTTCTCGGGGTGCGGTGATGGCTCCCAGTGCGGCTCAGGATCACAGACCGCACTCCCACTGACTTCAGAGAGGCTTTTGCCTGAGTTAGGACCTAGAGGTCTGGCCTTTATAGATTCCATGTGGGAAAGCCTCAGTGAGGGGGAGATGGGCCTGACCCAAAGCCCTGAGCCAATGTAAAGGACCACAGCCATATACCTTCAGCTCCCACATGCATCAGCCAGGAGCGAACAGCCAAACCACACGCCCCCGCCGCTGTTGGATTGAAAATAGCACCATTAGCTGTGAGCGGCCAGCTGGGATAGTTGCGGACACCATCCACTAGGGGGCAACATGGTCATTCTGTCTAAGCCAACATCCCTGTATGGATCCCCGGCTAGGGTGACCAGATGTCCCTATTTTATAGGGACAGTCCCGAAATTTGGGGCTTTTTCTCTTATAGGCGCCTATTACCCCCCACCCCCCGTCCCAATTTTTCACACTTGAAGTCTGGTCACCCTACACCCGGCTGGCTGGCTGCTGTCTCTGTACCAGGCCGAACTGAAGCCCATATCCAACCCCCGAATGCTGGGAGTCTCGATCCAAACCCTGCATTGTGACTCAGGATGTTCTTTGCTGTCCGGTCGTCTCCTCCCCCCACCAGGACTGGTGCAGAGGGTTGACCTTTCCCCCCATCCACTGTGCGCCCGGTTTGGGCAGCCTCAGGGAGACGTGGTTTGCGCTTGACCCTGCCGATCCCTTCTTGTCCCCGCTGCAGGAGGTCCAGCCGAGTCCAGCACTGCCGCATCCACTCCCGGCAGGAAGCCGGCACCACCAAGTTCTACTTGACGGACAACCTGGTGTTCGACAGCCTCTACAGCCTGATCTGCCACTACCGCGAGGTGCCACTGCGGTGCAACGAGTTTGAGATGAGGCTCACAGACCCCGTGCCGCAGCCCAACGCCCATGAGAGCAAAGAGTGAGTGTGTCACCTCTCCTCCCTTTCCCCTCTCCCCTTTGTTCCACTCGCCTCTCCCTGGCCTTCCGGTCCTCGGTCATCTCCATACAGCACCTCTCTCCTCTTTGCCTCGCTTCTCTCCCCGCCTCTCCAGCGAGCACCCTCTGCTGAACCATCCGGCCCGGATCCAGCACCCCCTGCCGGAGATGCGGTGTCACTGGGGCTGCATGTCCTCTTTGGCTGAGGCGCTGTCGCAGTGGAACTGTTCTGTTATGGGGTGTCAGTGAGGCACCACATCGAGCTCTGGGGCAGGAGCCTGAATGGGGGGAGATTGTGGCCTATAGCCCCAGCAGTGGCCATTTTTATGTAGAGAAAGCGACCCCCGCAGGCTCCAGAGAGCCAGGTGTTCCCTCAGCCTGCTTGTTCCCTGGGGACAATGGGGAATGGGGGTTTCATGTGTAAATAATCTCAGGCCACATATAGCCCAGACTGTGATCGCCGGCAGAACAGCACACGGGCAGCATGGGGAGTCCACAGATCCATGGGCGTGCATCCGCACGTTTGAGCAGACCTGATTCCTAGTGCAATAGATACACACAGGAGAGCAGGTCTCACACTTAGACACTCAGCCGGTACATTAATACAGGCAAGAGATCGGACGTGTCCCTGGGGCCCCTGGAGCGTGGAGAACCAGAACTGGATTCCCATGCTCACTGGATGCGGACTCATTCTAGGACAGGGGTGGCCAACCTGAGCCTGAGAGGGAGCCAGAATTTACCAATGGACATTGCCAAAGAGCCACAGTAATACGTCAGCAGACCCCCGTCAGCTCCCCCCACCACACTCCCAGCACCTCCCACCCACCGGCAGCCCCACCGATCAGTGCTTCCCGCTCCCTCCCCGTACCTCCGAGGGCACGGCAGGCTCAGGGGAGGGGGCTGGAAGGGGTGTAGTGGGGGCAGGGCCTGTGGCAGAGCCAGGGGTTGAGCAGTGAGCACCCCCCCCCCCCCGGCACATTGGAAAGTTGGCGCCTGTAGCTCCAGCCCCGGAGTCGGCGTCTGTACAAGGAGCCGCATATTAACTTCTGAAGAGTCGCATGTGGCTCCGGAACCACAGCTTGGCCACCCCTGGACTAGGAGATTGAAAAGCGTCGGCCCCTCTCTCATTTGCTGAGTCAATGCCGTGGCACAGGGTCAGATGATGCATTGATCCCGCTGCGTGTTCTTTCCTGGCCCAGGTGGTACCATGCCAACCTGTCCCGCCTGCAGGCTGAGCACATGCTGATGAGGGTGCCCCGGGACGGAGCCTTCCTGCTGCGCAAACGCAGCGAGCCCAACTCCTATGCTATCTCCTTCAGGTGAGTGCGAGCTGCCCAGTCGGCCAAACCCGTCCCGGGGGCCTGAGCTGAGAAGCAGCAAACTTGTTTCCCTGGTGACCCGCTGGAGTCAAAGGCTACAGCAGGCAGCCGTCGCCATCTCTCCTCCCACCCCCGTGCCCTGCCATGGGCTTGCACATGATTTTCTCCAGTCTCATTAGCTGAGCACCGTTGGGGTGGATGGGTTCCGGGACGGGGACCTTCAAGAAAAGCTGCTGCTGCTGGAAATTGCATTGATGAGTCATTGGGGGTCCTCTTCCCTTCCCTCAGGACTGGCTGAGTTTGTCTACACTGCAGTTAGTCATCCCTGGCTGGCCCATGCCAGCTGACTCGGGCTCGCAGGGCTCAGGCTAAGGGGCTGTTAATTGCAGTGTAGACATTCTGGGACCCTCCCACCTCACCGGGCGCCAACCCAAGCCCGAACATCTACGCTGCAAGTAATCAGCACCGCCCGCCCGAGTCAGCTGGCACAGGCCAGCCACGGGTAGGCATACCCGGTGTGCTGTGGGTAACTCGCTGCCGTGCTGGGGCTGCCGCTCAGTACTGAGCGATGACACCACGTGCTGCGAGGAGGCAGTCGTGCCATCTTGTAGGTTGCATGGAAAAGTAAGCTCTTGCTCTAGCCATTAGATACCCCCATGGAACTTACTGTGAGTCAGGATGTTACCCCAGCGCACTGGGGTGAAACCGCCCACGATACGCCACTTGGATACGGGGATCGTCTTCGTTCCTTTCCTGAACTGCTGTGCAGTGCTGCTGTGCGCTGTTCCCCAATTGCTGCCATCCACCCCAGAGGCGGCTGCATTTCAGGGTGGGTGAAATGATTCCCCTCTGCAGTTTGTAAAAACAGACGGCACGTCCCACCTCCCCACCCAGCCCCTCCTCATGTGCCCTTTGGGCTGTGTTGGTAACAGAGCGGAGGGCAAGATCAAGCACTGCCGGATCCAGCAGGAGGGCCGGCTCTTCATGCTGGGCAGCTCCGCCGAGTTCGAGAGCCTGGTGGATCTGGTGAGCTACTACGAGAAGCACCCGCTCTACCGCAAGATGAAACTCCGCTACCCCATCAACGAGGAGACGCTGGAGAAGATGGGCACTGCCGTGAGTGCTGGGGGGCAGGGGAATCCCACGGAGGGCATCGGGGAGCATTGCCATGAGCATGGCAGGGCACCAGGATACAGGGGAAGAGGGGCAGTGCAGCTGGGCAGTGTGGTGAATATGGGGGGGCTTTATGGCCACCCCACAGAATCTTGGAAAAGCTGAACATGGCTGCATCCTGGGGTCCCTAAACTTTGCTCAGGGGGTGCATTGGCAAGTTGCCCAGAGTCCCAGGGACCGGCTAATCAGATTGCCGGTGCTCTAATCCTTATGCAGAGTTGCAGCAAGTGCAGACTACATCTCCCAGCATGCAGTGCTCTGGCTTGATCCTAGGGGCCACGCTGCCATTTGGAGGTTGTAATCAAGGGGTGACACACAGGAGAGCGGGGAAGAGACAGATCTTTCTGTACTGACCCCAGTCGCCTGACATAGCCTCAGGGTACAAAAGGGAATGCCCCTATCCCATGACAGGAGGAGCTCCCAGCCCGCTGTCTAGCTCCATTAAGGATCGCTCGATTCAAATCTCCTCTTTTCTAGTGAGGATATACACACGTCCCTTCCTCTGTCCCCACAAGCTGCCCCCCAGCAGAGGGGGAAGGCAGGAAGCTGTGGGTTTGCCTCCCATGTTACCGCTGCTGCCTGTCCTTTGCAGGAGCTGGACTATGGAGCCCTGTATGAAGTGCGAACCCCTCACTTCTACGTGGAGGCCAACAAGATGCCAATGGCCAGGGTAAGAGAGCATAGTCCGGAGAGTCCCCCCAGGTCTGTGTGGCACAGAGAGGGTGAGAGGAGAGGGAGGGGGATTCACGTGCTGCCTGGGAACTGGGTGATACCTTGTTCCGACTTGCTGCCAGTTCAAGAAGTGTCTGGGACTCCCAGCAGTCACCCAGCCATCCTGGGAACTGCAGCCCGCGTATCCCGTCATTCTGTGCCCATGGCATCCACCCCTGGCTGCAGACCCAGGTGTCTGACACTCAGCGTTCACTTGAAAGAGTTACGTTGGATCCCTTCTCTGTCGGCGAGCCCTGCAGAGCCGGCGCGGCTCGGAGCGCGAGAGCAGGAGTCTCTTCGAGCTCACCCGCAGAACTGTTACAGTAGCTGAGCTCCAATGGCAGAATCTCTAGTTGGTGATGCAGGGACCAGAAAGACCCAGCCTGACTCTCAGATCCCGGGCGGCGTTTTCAGCACTAGTAGCTAGAAAAAACAGCTCTTTATTTATCAGCAGCTCGGGCTGGATCTGGTGTCAGTGAGAGAATAAACATGGAGACCCCCAGGGGCACTTATCGAATCACTTTTCAGGGCACCACTGCACCTTAAACTTCCCCTCCCAACAAGTGAACTCTTGGGCCGAGACAAAACACGGGACGCGTTAGCCCAAAGGGAGCTCTGTTCTGGTTATATTCAAAACCATTTGGCAACCGGAAATCGGACTTTCCTGCTGCCGTAGATGGCAGTTACACAGAGTCTGTGCGTTAGACCAGGAGACTGCAGTGAAGCTAAGTAAGAAGACCTGGAGATGTTTCGGAATCTCCCCTGCTCTCTTGGCAGCTCTGTAAGCCAGAGCAGTTGTCACCTTAGGGCCTGAATCTGCCTCCCATATTCCCTGCGCAGTCCCAATGGGAACTGTGGCAAGTCAGGCCCTTGATGATTATCCCAACAAGGAGCATGGCCTGCTGACCTGCTGTACCATGGCCAGCATGCCATCAGAGCGGCCGGCAGAGACTCCCGGCACCCACTCTGCCCACGCTCAGGCTTTGTCCCTCTCTTCCCCCAAACCTGTCTGGAGAGACAGTGGAAAAACCTTTGACTTGCCCCTAGAAGAGCTGTGGAAATCTGCTGTTCTCTGTCTCCGCCAGCAGCACTGATGCTTCTGTCTGGACACAGGGGACTGGGTTGATAATATGGCTGCTTCCAGCTGCATTATCGCCCATCTAGTTTATCGACACTCATGATCTATATATTGAGAGAGTCCTCGGTTACCTGAGATCAAGGCCTGGGGAGCTACTTTATATTCCTTTGCGGTTTTTCTTCTGCAGCGTTCCCTCCCCGGGAATGCTGGCCTCGTAATACTAAGGCTAAAGTGTCTCTGCTCTGCTCCCCAGTGTACGGTGAAGGCCCTCTACGATTACAAAGCCCAGCGGGAAGACGAGCTCTCGTTCTGCAAACAGGCCATCATCCACAACGTGGACAAGCAGGATGGAGGCTGGTGAGTTCTCCCTCCCGTCCGGTCAGGGGTCCACTCCTCTCCTGACACTGCCTGGCTGTCCTGGAGGAGGGGTCCCCTGACTAGAAAGGGCGTCCTTCTCAGATCGCGGTGGGGCCAGGGCATTGTGGAGTCAAGAAGAAAGGCCACGGCGCAGGATAACACGAGGTGTCTGATGCCGCTTTGTCTGATTGTTCTGGGGAGACGCTCCTCTCACAAGTTTCAGAGTAACAGCCGTGTTAGTCTGTATCCGCAAAAAGAAGAACAGGAGTACTTGTGGCACCTTAGAGACTAACAAATTTATTAGAGCATAAGCTTTCGTGGACTACAGCCCACTTCGAATTTGTTAGTCTCTAAGGTGCCACAAGTACTCCTGTTCCTCTCACAAGGACTTTCCTCTGCTCGTGAGCAGCTGGGTGTCTCCTTGTTGGCTCAGTCCTGGCCGGCTCACCACCCAAATTACTGACACTGGGGGCCTGTCGGGAGATCCCCCTTTTTCTCATGGGGGCCATCTGCGTCCTGCGGGGCTGGGCCCCGAGGAGGGGTTCTTTCACCAGAGCTGAAAGGACACCAGTCGTGCAACCCACATGCCACGAGCGGCCCCAGATGCTCTCTACCAGCTAGGTGGAGTCCTTCTTCCTACTTACCGTCCGGATATCTGATGGGACGCCTGATCCCTGACATGCTCAGTGCTCTGCCCAGTCAGGGACAGCCGTGCCATCTGCCTGCTGCGAACATCTTGTGGTGGAGCTACGCGGCCCTCGCTGGGAACGAGCTCCTCTGACTCCTTCGCTCCCCGCTGGCACAAACGCTAACGGGCAACGCTCCGGGCTGAGCAGTTCCCTGAGCCACGCTGCGGAGGGTGGTCCAGGGGAGGCCAGCCTGGGGCTTCCGCTCCACAGGCCCAGCACCCGTGACCCGGCTCGTGCTGATTCAGCCTGAGGCTGAGGGTGTGTCTGTACTAGAAGGGATGCAGCGGCACAGCTGCGGTGCAGACACTTGCTTCAGCGATGGGAGGGGCTCTTCCCCTGCTGTCAGTAATCCCCCTCTCTGAGAGGCAGTAGCTAGGTCAGGAGAAGAATTCCTCCATCACCAGTCGGTGTCAGCGCTGGGGCTTAGGTCGGCCTCATTACACCACCCAGAGCGTGATGTTTTTCACAGCCCGGAGTGATGTACTTAAGCCGACCTACCTGTGTAGTGTAGGGCAGCCCTGAGAACCCACACTCATGTTAAATCTCTGCCCTTCTCTGGCCCCTCCTAAACGCTCGTTAAGACTCACAGCCCTGGGTAGAAGTCATAGCAGATGGCAGAAGTGAGGCAGTCAGGGGAAGTGACTTGCTGAGGACACGCCAGCAGAACCAGCAATGGAACCCAGGAATCCTGACTCCCACATCCCTACTCTAACCACGGGACGACTGACCGGTTACCAGGCAACCAAACCCTCCAGCGGTTTCTGTGCCCTGGTCTATGCCCCAGGCTTCCTGCAGAGTGGAGCTCAGCAGACATCACCCTGGCTTCGGCTGCTGCTCCGGTTACAGGAATTGCATGCCCTGTGCGTGTTGCTGAGACATGTTTTAATGGCGCCTTTTCTGTTTCCCTGTTCCAGCTGTTCCCCTGACATTGCGTGCAGTGTTCACATCCCTAGTACCCCTGAGTCAGTGTGCTTGCCTTGTTCCTGTTACCCCTTCTAGGTGGCGGGGAGACTACGGGGGCAAGAAGCAGCTGTGGTTCCCAGCCAACTACGTGGAGGAGATCATGAACACGCTGGTACAGGAGCAGGACGAGGCTGTGAGTTTAGCCCCCTTGCTGGCTCCTTTCCCCACCTTCTACCACAATCGGAGGGACCCGTTCAGCTGTCCTGAACACCACTAACAGGCCGCTCCATTGCTAATAAGCCACAGGCACCAAACCTGGCCAGGTTGCCAACTTCCTTGGAGCCCAAGTGATGCTGAGAATTCTAACCACCCTCACCTTTAGTGTCGAGTAGGGGTCCAAGAAAACTACAGCTCCCAGCATGCAGTGCTCCATCCCAGCAGCCTTCTTTCCTTCTAAAGTTCATCTCACCACTCCAAACTGCAACCCCCAAATGATTCCTCTCCCGCCTTGGTGTCTCTCACCACCCGTCCGATACAGCCCTGTTTAAAACCTGGTTGACAAATGGGAGAAGTGGATTTCCCCACCTTTGCTTTACTCAAAAACAGCTGCAATGATTTTGCTCAAACTTAGGCAGGGTCTAGGGATCCATCCTGGAAAACCTCAGTCCAGAAAGCTGACTCTTCGGAGCAACTCAGACGAGAGGGTTAGATTGGAAACTCTCCTGACTACCGCTTTCCAGCCCCTCTGCTCGGTACTGCAAATACCGCAGGAGAAAGGCCGAGACTGTGGCCTGAAAGCAGAAAGCAGTGGTCTGTCTGTCTGTCTGTATTTCTCTTGGTAACTGGCCTTCCTCTGCCCCATCCCTTCCTCTCTTCCAGTCGGCAGAAAACAGCCCCCTGGGGAACTTCCTGAAAGGGTTCATTGATGTACCGTCCTGCCATGTAGGTGAGTGTCTGTAACTGTCGCCAGCGGAGTGAGAGGTTCTGGAATGTATCGTTTCGGGGGGAGAGGGGGAAGGTATTTAACCATGAGACACTGCTGGAGACAGAAGGCTCTTCTAACAGGAGCAGCGTTTGGAGTATTCACCTTCCGCATGGGGGCTACTCCTGCCTGGAGCACCTGGCTGGGTGATTCCTGCAGCTGCTCATCTGGAGGCAGTGCAGTCTAGTGGATAAGGCACCAGACTGGAACTCTGGAGAGCTGGGTTCTTTTCCTGGCTCTGCACCTGGCCTGGGCAAGTCAGTTCACCTGCTCTGTGCCTCAGTTTCCCCATCTGTACAATGAGGATACTGACCTCCTTTGTAAAGTGCATGGAGAGCTATGGGTAGAATTTTCTGTAGGAGCTGGGTATTATCATTATTATTAAATGAGGTCCGGTGGGTCTAAACCCATTCCCTCCTGGCTGGATTCCTACCTTGGATCCCGCGGTGTAGTGAGTTCTGGTGGGTTTCCTGTGAGCGGGGCTGCGGAGTACCGTGTAAAGTGATCCAAAGGGAGGTAGCAATGCCTTTACTGCGCCCCAAAGAGCAGGCCCCTGTCTCTCCAGAGTTTTATAGCAGGCATCTCCGCGAAGGTCGGCGGTGACTTCCGAGCCCACGGCCAGCCCGTGCTCCCGTGTGACTGGCTGAGGCTCTCCCTGCTGTGGCCCTGCCCAAGGCCTGCAAGGGAGCTGCTATCTCGTGGCCCCCGTTTGTCCTAGAAATCGGGACTTAGAAGGAAGGGGACTCACAAGGAGAGGTGAAGCCGACAGTCAGTGCTGAGCACCCCAAGCCCTACGGGGAAGCTGAATCCACCCCAGAGGCAGATTTGCTAAATGGCCTTTACTACAGCTTAACTGGCCTGAGCTGAAGGCCCAGCCCGTTCCCCTGGCAGCTCCCATCCCTTTCCTAGGCGGTAGATCCCAGCAAGTCGCCTCAGAGCTGTGGCCCTCTCAGGAGAACTGTCAGAGCTTTAGGAAGGCAGAGGACATTGAGGGAACTCAGGACCTCCTGAGACAGGCTGTGAGATACAGAGCCTCCCGTGTCCCTCCTGGCTTGGGGTGAATAAGAGGGAGGTCAGGCTAAGAGCCTTTCACCCTCTTTCCTCCCCCAGTTTCCAATGGTGTGAGTGACGCCTCTAAGAGGTGAGTCAGGAATCATACCCTGCTTCAATGAGCTGGCCCAAGTGTGCTGGGTAGCGCAGGGCTGCACAGGGCGACAGAAGACCAGGTTTCATGCTAGGTTCTGACGCTCTGCCAGCGGTGATGGTGCGTCAGAGGAAGGAGACGATCCCCACTCCACCCCCCATGTGCAGCAAGTTGGAGAGCAGGTTGGAGACCCTGGAGGGGTCCTTCGCTCCACAGAGCTGTCCATTGGGAATCTCTCCAAGTAAAGCCCCCTCTGATGTCCTTATAGTTATCTCCAAAGACGGGAGGAGCTCCAAACCATTTGTCTTCACCATCCATTCCCAGCAGATGTCCCACCCGTCCCAGTCGCTGGACGTGGCTGCAGACACACAGGAGGAACTCAACGACTGGGTGGCCAAGATCCGAGAGGCCACACAGAACGCAGATGCCAGGGTGAGTGAAAGGAGCCGTGTGCTTTGAGTGTCGGTGGCGTTCATTGTCGCCATTAGAGTGACCCTAACAAACCTCCAGGCCAAGACCAATGTGCCTCACAAAGGTGGGGGCTGGGGCTCACTTTGGGGGGTGCCATGGCACCCAGGAAGGCAGAGTGTTCCCCACTCCCTGTCTGGGGGAGGTGCAGCTCCACTCCCTCAGGCTCTAGCTTACCTTGACGCTTGGGTCTGAGATACAGTGAGCACTAAAGCTAAGGGGTAATGCCCACACTTTGCCCATTCGGGGATCCACTGGCAACTGAAGGGATCCATTAAATGAAGCAGGTTGTAGTCACCATCTTCCCGAATGTGGAGGTGCAGCCCTTGAAAACTACAGTTCCCAGCATGCATTCCTCCAAAGCAATCTCAGTGGAAGGTTGCATGGTTCATTATGGAGCACAGAATGCTGGGACCTGTAGTCTCCAGAGAATGCACCTCTGTCTGGAAGGGGAGCGTGAGCGTGGGCTGCATTGCAGGACTCAGTGGTTCCCCTGAAACATCCCTGCTGCAAGTGAGGACGTGGTGCCCAGCCCTCACAGACAGGCTCTGCCAATCCGTTTGTGCGGGGCGTGTCGGTGGCTGATGTTTTTGTGGCCTCTCTGAGTTCTGGGCAGTGACCTGAGCGCCTGCCTTTCCTTGTGCAGATGCAAGAGGGGAAGATCATGGAGCGGAGGAAGAAGATCGCCCTGGAGCTCTCCGAGCTGGTCGTTTACTGCCGCCCGGTGCCATTCGATGAAGAGAGTAAGGCCCCAGCTGCTGCTGCGTCACTGACTGAGCCCTCCGAGGGGTGTTGCCAGTGTGGATGGGAACCAAACAGGCCCTGGGAAGATCCTTCCCACCCATCCAAACAGCTGCTCCCTCCAGGCCCTGCCTGAGCCCACGGCCGTCCCAGCCAGCTCTGGTCCCCAACAGAACTGCCCAGCCCTAGCCTCAGCCTCTCCAGCCAGCCACCCCTCTCCAGGCCAGGATTCAGAGCAGCCGAGCTCCATAGCAAGTGCAGTGGTAGTGGGCAGTGGGCCCCATGTGGAGACTGTCCCCTAAGCTCAGGCAGAGGAAAGCTCGCGGTGGGGACTGCCAGCCTAGGGAACAACTGTCCTCAGTGGGCATCACTGATGTGCCAGGCTCCAGAGCACCCTGCTACCTCCCTAGCGAGGGCGTCCGGTGCCCCCCCGCTGACCTGGCCCATTGTCCTTGCAGAGATCGGCACAGACAAAGCTTGCTATCGGGACATGTCCTCCTTCCCTGAGACCAAGGCCGAGAAGTACGCCAACCGCAGCAAGGGCAAGAAGTTCCTGCAGTACAACCGACGCCAGCTCAGCCGCGTCTACCCCAAGGGCCAGCGCCTGGACTCCTCCAACTACGACCCGCTGCCCATGTGGATCTGCGGCAGCCAGCTGGTGGCCCTTAACTTCCAGACCCCCGGTAACTCTCCAACCCTGTACCCCAGCGGGCACGGGGCAGTTCAGACACAGATCCACTCCTTTTCACATAGCGTGTGGTGCTTTGCCCAGCTAGCTTTAAATGTCCTGAGCAATGGGGCTCCCCTCTCTTCCCTGAGGAGACAATCCCTCAGCTGAATGGCTTCCTTAAGGAAGACCCTGCAGTCATGTGACCAAGAGCCAGCCTGACCCAATTGCCAGCAACCCCAGGTGGTTCCGTCCACTATACAGGCTGTTCCCACGCAGGGCTCAGAACGCACTGCAAGGCGCCATTTGTGGAGATCCCAGCACTGTCTCCCATCAGGGCACAAGGCACAGGTTTGTCTCTGTGTGACAGAAGTGGGGGGTTTAGCGCCCCCAACCAACAGCGCTGCCGGGGGCAGGGCCTTCTGCACCAAGCCCTACATGCCTCCACACCGCACAGAGACCTCGTGCCTCTGCGCTGCCTCTGGCCCCACACGGCTTCTCCCCCAGCTCATTGGTCATTGCCACTTGGATTATTCCTCTGTCCCATTCTCCACGTGCTGATTGGTTTTTGAGGGGGGCATTTAGGGATATGGGGCAAAAATCTGTTGGATGATTTAGTTGGGGATTGGTCCTGCTTTGAGCAGGGGGTTGGACTAGATGATCTCCTGAGGTCCCTTCCAACCCTGATATTCTATGATTCTATGTTTTTGTCCCTTTGAATGTTTCAGTGTCTCTCTCCGCATGCTGATTGGTTTTTGCCCCTTTGAATGTTCCGTTGTCTCTCGCTGCATGCTGATTGGTTTTTGCCCCTTTGAATGTTCCGTTGTCTCTCGTTGCATGCTGATTGGTTTTTGCCCCTTTGAATGTTCCGTTGTCTCTCGCCGTATGCTGATTGGGTTTTGCCCCTTTGAACGTTCCGTTGTCTCTTTCCGTGTGCTGATTGGTTGCTGCCTTTGGACTTCTTCCAGATAAACCAATGCAGTTGAACCAGGCCCTGTTCATGCTGGGAGGCCGCAGCGGTTACGTCCTGCAGCCAGACATCATGAGGGACGACTTGTTTGACCCCTTTGACAAGAGCAGCCTGAAGATTGTGGAACCCATCACTGTGCAGCTCCAGGCAAGTGAGAGACCAGCCTAGGACTCGGGGGAGGGCCCAAGAGACCCAAGTCCTGGGACCTGTCGCCTCAGGCCCGTCAATCACTTAATGTCTGTCTCTTTCATATATTAATACCGTGGGCCAAATCCTCGTCTCCGTCACACCCATAGAACCCCACTGCAGCCAGTGTGGCCGCATGGGGGTAACAGAGGGCAGTGTCGACACAGGCTATAATGACAGAGAGGCATATTTCACTGTGCAGTGACCCCTCCCAACTTCACAGGCAGGGAACTCAGAGCCTGCTCCAGAAACACGGGAGGGCCCTGTGCTTGAGCACAAGGAGAATCTCTGTTGTGTGTTAGCAGTATACAGCCTATGACACACAGCTGAGCAGTTCTGGTTCCATCCTGTAGAGGTCAATGCCCCCCCCATATATATACAGACTCTACTTCCCTGCTTGTGTGACCCTCCTTCCCCCTACACACATATACAGACTCTACTTTCTTGCTTGTGTGGGCCCCATACACACACACATGCACACACACACAGACTCTACTTCCCTGCTTGTTTGGGGCAAGCCATTTTTTATGATGAGTCAGTAAGATGGTGAATTCAGGATGCTAGTGGGCAGGGTGAGCAGTGTCTGGGACTAGGCCGGGAATCTTGTCAAGCCCCCCAGCTCCATGACTGAGTGTTTCTGCTGCCAAGAATGACAATCAGGGATAAGCAGCAAGCCCTGGGCCTGGGATGTGACAGATGCGGGATCACGTGGCAGTACAGGCGGGTGCTTAGACACCACTGTGATGAGCACGGTATAAAAACCTCTCTAGAATGGAATAATGCGTGGTGCGGGGACACTGGAAAACCCCCTGAGGCCAGAGCAGGTGTGTGCTGCTCCCATCCCCCGGGAGTGCGCTGCCTGCCCCCCGCCAGTGCATTATGATTTAGGACACACAATGTCATAACTGCGCTGCCCCTGAGGACAGAATGGGGGATCCCTAGAGAGGAGGATCAGACCCTAAAGATGGACATTACAGAAACCCAGCACAGAGATTGAGTCAGAAATGAGGCGACTAGGAGCTAGGATCAGGAGTGGTGGAAGCTTCCTAAAAGTGTGGAGGGGGGCACTGGTGCCCGAACTGTGACCCCACCCCCCATGCCACGAGGCCCCGCCCCACTACCGCCTCTTCCCCCTCAAGACCCTGTCTCCCATTTACTTCTCTCCATCCCCCTATCCCCGCTCTGTCTCTCACCCTTATGGCCGGTAAAATGTGATGGGGCCATGGCCCTCTGGCCCCCCCAGTTCCGGCCCCCTTGGCTGGGATTCTGCAGCAGTTCTAACATTGCAGTCTGCTTGTCTCTTCCCGGCATCTCCGCTTCCTCGCCCCAGATCCTAGGCGCCCGGCATCTCCCCAAGAACGGCAGGAGCATCGTGTGCCCCTTCGTGGAGGTGGAGGTCTGCGGCTCGGAGTTTGACAGCAGCAAGAACAAGACGGACGTCGTAGGTGAGGAGCTGGAGGGGAACAGGCATTGCAGAGAACAGAACTGGGCCCTCTCCTGTAGCCGAACAGAATGCTCCTAACAGGCTCATCCCCCACCTGGCCTGGGCAGACATTCAGCTGGTTCCCTGCATGGTTGGACTGTTCGTTAATTGCAGCATGAATACAAGGGGCCTGGCTTTGCTCTGCCACAGAATGCCCTGAGCCTCCTGCATGCCGTACACAGACTCCAGCTTGTCAGCCTCAGTGCCGGAGGCAGCAGGACCAGAACTCATGCCCTGCAGCTCTCAGGGTATTGGAGGCCTGTGTGTTGGGGTGGCAAGGGGCAGCTCCCCCATGAATGGCCCCTCTGGAGCGGCTGTGCGGACCCCAGAAGTGTGACATAGCAATTGCCCTAATAAGGGGCTGTGAACCCTCAAGGCTGGAGAGGGCGTCTGTAAAAGGAGCCGTGTCAGCCCATAGTCTCTCAGTGCATCTGCCCTAAAACTGCTCCCTGTGGGAGAGGGTGGATCTACAGGGACAGCGGGACCCTAGAACAGGGGATCTGTCAGTAACATCGTTCTCCCCGGGAGCGGCCAGTAATGGAACCAATTCGCTCTTGAGCGAGTCCCATGCACTCCAGCAGGCAGCGGTGATGTGTCCATCCGGACTAGTGTACCCCTGTGTGGGTCTGACATCTGCCACAAGGGGGCGGTGACGGGTCCCTACAGACACACCACAGAGCCTGTCTCCAGCAAGGGCCAGTGGTATGTGTCCTTCACGCACACACCCGCACCGGCCAGCTCCTCTGCCTTGCCAGACAGTGGGCGCTCCCCTTTGTTCTCTGCCGCCGTGAGGCGTTCGGAGGCTTGTGTTTCTTGTGTGCTGACCTCCCCCCTTTTCCCCCAGCTGATAACGGCCTGAACCCCGTGTGGCTTTTCAAGCAGTTTGTCTTCGACATCAACAACCCTGAGTTTGCCTTCCTGCGCTTCGTGGTGTACGAGGAGGACATGTTCAGCGACCCCAACTTCCTGGCCCAGGCCATCTTCCCCGTCAAGGGCCTCAAAACAGGTACAGGCTGCCTGCCGCCAGGCCCTCGTCTCCGCGCTCCCTCCCCAAGGTAGGCCTGTCCCCAGAGCCAGCTCTGCATGGGGATTTCCTCACCCCAGGACCCTGCAGGCACCTCCCTGTTCAGCTGGCAGTGCCCGCCCCTCCCAACTCTGTCCTCACCAGCAACCCCCTGATGCCCCAAACCTGCCAGCTCCCTCCCTTCCCAAACGACTGTGTTGCTGTGAGATGGCAGGAAGGACAATGTGTGAGCTTGCCGGGTTTGCAGGGGAGTGTGCAAGAACATCTGCGTGCGCATGGGAGCGTGCATGTGAGCAGGAGGCCGGTCCTGGCTGCTTGCATCTGTGCCCGGGCGCGCTGAGAGGGCGGCGCGGGAGCTGAGAGGGAGGCCCGGGCACGCTGGGAGGGCGGCGCGGGAGCTGAGAGGGAGGCCCGGGCGCGCTGGGAGGGCGGCGCGGGAGCTGAGACGGAGGCCCGGGCGCGCTGAGAGGGCGGCGCGGGAGCTGAGACGGAGGCCCGGGCGCGCTGGGCGGGCGGCGCGGGAGCTGAGAGGGAGGCCCGGGCACGCTGGGAGGGCGGCGCGAGAGCTGAGACGGAGGCCCGGGCACGCTGGGCGGGCAGCGCGAGAGCTGAGAGGGAGGCCCGGGCGCGCTGGGAGGGCGGCGCGGGAGCTGAGAGGGAGGCCCGGGCGCGCTGGGAGGGCGGCGCGGGAGCTGAGAGGGAGGCCCGGGCGCGCTGGGAGGGCGGCGCGGGAGCTGAGACGGAGGCCCGGGCGCGCTGAGAGGGCGGCGCGGGAGCTGAGACGGAGGCCCGGGCGCGCTGGGCGGGCGGCGCGGGAGCTGAGAGGGAGGCCCGGGCGCGCTGGGAGGGCGGCGCGGGAGCTGAGAGGGAGGCCCGGGCGCGCTGGGAGGGCGGCGCGGGAGCTGAGACGGAGGCCCGGGCGCGCTGAGAGGGCGGCGCGGGAGCTGAGACGGAGGCCCGGGCGCGCTGGGCGGGCGGCGCGGGAGCTGAGAGGGAGGCCCGGGCGCGCTGGGAGGGCGGCGCGGGAGCTGAGAGGGAGGCCCGGGCGCGCTGGGAGGGCGGCGCGGGAGCTGAGAGGGAGGCCCGGGCGCGCTGGGAGGGCGGCGCGGGAGCTGAGAGGGAGGCCCGGGCGCGCTGGGAGGGCGGCGCGAGAGCTGAGAGGGAGGCCCGGGCGCGCTGGGAGGGCGGCGCAGGAGTTGAGAGGGAGGCCCGGGCGCGCTGGGAGGGCGGCGCGAGAGCTGAGATGGAGGCCCGGGCGCGCTGGGCGGGCGGCGCGAGAGCTGAGAGGGAGGCCCGGGCGCGCTGGGAGGGCGGCGCGGGAGTTGAGAGGGAGGCCTGGGTGCGCTGGACGGGCGGCGCGGGAGCTGAGACGGTGGCCCGGGCGCGCTGGGAGGGCGGCGCGAGAGCTGAGACGGAGGCCCGGGCGTGCTGGGAGGGCGGCGCGGGAGCTGAGACGGAGGCCCGGGCGTGCTGGGAGGGCGGCGCGGGAGTTGAGAGGGAGGCCCGGGTGCGCTGGACGGGCGGCGCGAGAGCTGGGAGGGCAGTGAGCTGAGTTGGAGCCATGCTGACTGGGTTGTTATCACCTCGCTGCTGCCTGCAGGCTACCGGTCAGTGCCCCTGAAGAACAGCTACACTGAGGACCTGGAGCTCTCCTCCCTGCTCATCCACATTGAAATCATCAACGCCAAGGTGAGCGGCCTGTGACGCGACTCACCCCACCAGGAGCTGGCTGCCCCCAGCATCAGCTGGTGCCTTTAAGTCACTCGCCTCCTTTGGTCTTTAGCCAGCTCCCTAAACTCCCTTCTCACCCGGCCCCCAGCTCTGACTCCGAACAGCGCTGCAGAGCCAGCGCGCCCCTGCCCCGGGCCCAGTGCCTCGCCCCGCAGAGCTGCCAGCCCAGAAGGAAGGGACTGGCTAGGAGAACTGAAGGTAGTGATGTCGGCACCATAGGGACCCTTCCCCTGCTGACAGGCCTTGAGAGCTCACGGCACTGCTGGGCATCTGAGCAGCCCACGCCAGCTGACTGAAGACAAAGCTTAAACAGCCAGGGCAGGGACAGCCTATAGCATTCAGCAGGGAAGCCTCATCTTTCCTACAGAGGTGTGGGCCATGGAGACCACAAGTCCCAGCATGCAATGCAGCTTCTGGCTCAGCTCCCCTAGGAACTATGCATGCTGGGATCTGTAGTCTTCACAGGCTGCACTGCTATCACGATGTGAGTGTGGTGGGTGCCAGCTGAACATGGCTGCTGGTGAGGTGCCCACAGGGCCTGTAGCTGGACAACGGAGGGGTGCCCTGATCAAGGGCCTAGGCCAGGGGTTCTCAAACTTCATTGCACCGCGACCCCCTTCTGACAACAAAAATTACTACACGACCCCAGGAGGGGGACCGAAGCCTGAGCCCAGCTGAACCCCCCTGCTGTGGGCGGCGGGAAGCCAAAGACTGCCCTGGGTGGGACGAAAGCCGAAGCCCAAGGGCTTCAGCCCTAGGATGGGGCCTGTAACCTGAGTCCCGCCACCCAGGACTGAAGCCCTCTGGCTTTGGCTTTTGCCCTGGGCAGTGGGACTCGGACTTCGGCACCGGGCCCTCGCAAATCTAAGCCAGCCCAGGCAACCCCATTAAAATGGGGTCGCGACCCACAATTTGAGAACCGCCAGCCTAGGCACTAAGGAGCACTCACACTTCACTAGTTGGATATACCCCTTGTGGCTTGGTACTGCTCACTCCCCAGCTGCAGAGGGCGCTGCGGAGCAGTGTGAGGCACTTTCACTCCCACCTGGGAGCTGAGCCGTCTGCATTCCTCACTGCTGCCAGCCAGTCGGGCTCAGCTGTCCTGGGCAGCTGGAAGGTCCCCAGGGGAGAGTGTCACATAGTGGTTAGAGGAGCTGGGTTCTGCTTGCTGCTTGGCCACTCACTTACTGTGTGGCCTTGGACAAGGCCCTTCCCCTCTCTGCCTCAGTTCCCACATCTGTGAAATGGGGAGAATCGTTCAAATGCTGTCCTGGCTCACAGGGTGGGCTGTGAGTGTTAATTAAAGCATTGGGTTAATTGACTGGGAAGGGGTCTGCATGTCACTAAATGATGGGGCAGTTTGGGACGTGGATCCCTATTAGAAACTATGCTGAGGCTGGCAAACTCATGCCACTTGTGATTGAAAATGATTCTGAAGCCAGCTGTCTAGCTCCAGAGGGCTAGTGGACTCCTGGCTCCTGGGCTACCCAGAGCCGCAGCCTCTCTTTGCCTCACGCGAGTGTGTTTCTCAAGGTGGGGCAGGCCGGTTTCTCAGCTCCCGACATGCCTCTCTCTGTGCGTCTCCTTGTTGCAGGAAGAAGACGAGGAGAACCTGTACTCCTCCATCCAGCAGCTGCGTGACCGAGCCAGCGAACTCTCCAACCGGGTCTCAAGCTTTGAACACAGCAACAACTGTGACTTGCGCCACCAGCAATGGCTGGATGAGCTGCGGGCAGCCAAGGAGCGGCTGATGGAGCTGACTGAAGTGCGCAACAGGAAGTGAGTCCCGACCTCATGTAGATAAACCCCATCCACCCACCCACCCCGGGGCGCTGGGATAGAACCCAACTACTTCAGCATCAAAAACACAGGCTGCTGCCCCCACAGCTAAAGGAGCGCTCCCTTAGCGATAGTAATAGTAGGTCCTTTATCCACTCTGTAGACCAGCCACTGGAGGGCAATGTGATTACACATGCACTCCTCCCTCTGCTAAGACAAGCATAACTGTCCTCTCATGCAGTGACAAATCCCAATTCCTTAGGGAGCAGCTGTGAAGCCTGCAGACATCTGCTGTCTGCTCCCAGGGGGCCATGGCTAACTGTCCAAAGCCATGTTACACATTCTTTCCCCCTCCAGGTTGATGGAGAAAAAGAAGAGAGATCGACAGATGGCCAACAAGCACAACTGAGCCAGCCGCGGGGCTCTCCCAGCTGGGGCCCTCTGCTGGGGAGCCTGGAAATTCTTGCCTGCAGGAGATCTGGCTGCTGCTACCAGCCATCCCCCCAACAGTCCACTTTTCCAGCTGGCTGGTTGCTATAACCCTGCATCAGTCAGCTGCTCTGGGGGAAGAGACATTGGCTGCTAGAACTGCAGCACTTGCAGGACCTGGAGAGCACTAGAGGTGGTTCTGAAGATGGGAGCACAGAGCTGTGGTAGCACCTTTCCTGTTGTCATAACCAAGCTTTTCAAGGAGATGGAAAAGGGGTTACGTGCCAGGACGCGCAGTGCCTCTCAAGAGGATTCGAGCAGCTACCCGGGGCAGGGGTTCCCATCAGCTCCCTTATCCCCAGTCAGTCTGATCTGCTTCAACATCTGTTTAAAAAAAAAAAATTCACCACCATGAGACTTCCAAAGGGGGGGGAGGGGAGAGGGACATCTCAGGAGCTGTAGGTTCAAATCCTTCCGTAGGTCACCAGTCTGTGTATGTTTGCGGTGGGGTCCCTAGATGACATTTCTCTGCAGTACAAAACCACCGCACGCCCAGGGGCCCTGGGAGGGCCAAGGGGAGCAGGGGTGACTGCAGAGCAGGATTGAGGGGCATCGGCCAAGCTGTACGTGGCCCGGGGGGCTGCAGGTTATAATGGAGGGACATTGGCAGAGTGGTGTGTGGAGCCCCTTGGGTTGGATAGCAGGAGGTGTGTGCTCTGCCTGGCTGTCGCCCCTCACAAGGGTTAGAGGAAACCCTGCCCCCTATTTATTTATTTATTGGGAGGCTGGGGCTTGATCCCTTGCTCTGCGGCCCTTTAGAGTTGGGGTGACACTTGCTGATGTGTTGCAGCTCCCCCTGCGCCTGCAGGCCCTGGGGAGCTACTGTGCCCCCAAGGCTTCTGCTCTGCAATGAGCGAAACGGCTCTGAATTGCCCTGCAGACATTTCCAAGGGGCAGCCAAAGGCTACTACCAGTCAACCGGACATGCTGGGGGCAGAGGCCCCAGTGCATCACTGGGAGCCTCAGGCTGAACGGCCAAGAGCGGGAGCCACACAGCTGTGGGGGGCTTCCCAGCCCTGCACCAGTAAGACAGGCACATGCCCATTCCCCCTTGCTGGAGTTCATAGTGTTCAGAGGGAATCATTCCTTCCTCCTGGAGCAGATCAGAGCCTGGGCAGCTGCCCGGCCCCAGGCTGGCGAGTGGAGCTCCTGGCTCTGCCTTGCCTTGTGCCGCTGAGGTCGGGGTGTTCTTGGCATTGCCACTGAAAGGGCTTTTCACCTGTGCGTTACACGCTGCCCATCACCTCGTTAGCTCGAAGGATGCAGGGAACCGGGATGAGGAATCGGTGGACTGAGAACCAGCTGCACTCTGCACGTAGCTAGGGCTCTCCATCGCCCCAGTGCCGGACAGCTCCACAGCCCCCGGCAGGGAGGCGAGTCAGGATCGTTCGCCCCACTGGACCAACCAAGAAACCGAGGCACAGAGAAGGGAAGGGGGCATGCAACAAGCAACTGGCTTCAGACCCAGGCGTCCGACCGATTGTGCTGCCGCCCTGCACCTTTGAGTTGGCCTGAGAAAGTTCTATCAGCGGGCGCCACAGACAGGAGCCCGGCTCACTCAGACCCACTTCTGAGCCCCGGCTCAGGGCAGGAACACAGGCTGTCCCGCCCTTCGGGTGTCACATACTAACAGCTGGGATCTCCAGCGGGTGCCAGTATGGATGAGACGCTTGCTGAGCCAGTGCTGAGGTTTCCAGGCCATTTAGCGGCACAGGGAAGATTTAGACCCAGGAACTGTGCTGGGATCTCGAGAAATAGCTGAGATTTCTTTTTTCAATGTGTGTATAAACTGCGGGGAGAGGTCTGTGACCAGCCTCGGTATCAGGGCATGTGGAAATGATGCACTGTCCCCTTAGAGACCTCACAGAATGAAGAAGTGGGGTCAGGCCTGGGCAGAGCTCCACCTGCACGCTGCAGGGACGGGGGACAGTCGCCTTTCAGCGCAGATGTAAAACCAAGGCCCTGACCACCCGCAGTCAGTAAGTGCCCTGGGCATGTTCCTTTGGTGTTGTTATTACGAATCCCATTTGTGGGGCCGTAAATAGAGGGCGGAAGAGGAGGGTTGACCTGACACCAACCCCCTTCCTCACAGGACTGACAATCTAAACTCAGGTGACAGACCATAAACAGGACCCAGTCACTGGAGCTTGCAGGCCACATCTGGGGAACGTGGAGGCAAAGGGAGCTCGGCCTATGATCGTGGGGAGGTTGTTCCAAGCATGTGGCGCAGGATGGAAGAAAGTAGGAGATGGGGGTGAACAATGGCAGGAGGAGGGTAGGCACGAAACTCCAGCTCAGGTAACTACATTCTGCCAATCTAGCATGCCCAGCGCAGTTACAGTCAGAGAGTTTATCCTTGCTCGCCCTTCTTTAAACACTGTTGTGTGGTGTTGCTGTGTGCTGTTAAACAGCTGCCACATCCCACCCCAGAGCTGGCTGCATTTCAGGGATCACTCTATAGAGCACTTGGGATCCTTCAGGATGAAATGTGCTATATTATTATTATTGTTATTTTATTTGTATGACAATAGCTGATATCAGGGCTGCATTGTGCTAGGTGCTGCACAAACACATAGTTACAGGCAGTCCCTACCCCTAAGAACTTATTAAAGAGACACAGCAGGCAAAAGGTGGGAGGGGACACTGAGGCACAAAGTGGTGAAGTGACTTACCCAAGATCACCCAGCAGGTCAGTGGCAGAGCTGACCATAGACACCAGTCTCCTGAGTCCCTCCCGCTGGTGGTGCAATCCACTTTGCCATACTGCTACAGAAGGGAGCTGGGAAGAAACCAAACGCCCGGCGGAGATTCCCCTGCCCTCCCAGCTGCTGCAGATCCCTGCCATTTCATCGCTTCTACATAAATCCCTTCTTTTTAAAAACAGTACCTCTGATCTGAGAGCAGTGAAGGGGCAAGTGAAACCCCTTCTGAGGAATCCCAGACAGAGCTCAGCCTTCCAGAGCCCCAATGGGATAAATAAAAGGAGGAGAGCAGGAAACCACTTTGGATTCATGCCTGTGTTGTGAGGGGTTGTCCAACCTCTCAGCTCCAAAAATCAGCATCTCAGGTCCACCCAGCTCTGGGATTGTTGTGAATGTAACATAATAAGGGGGGGATGCCAGGAAAATGCCTGAGGTGCCACAGTGGGCCTGATGCAGCCTGGGTTTAAGCATTGAAGCCAGTGGAGTTGTGCCCACCTAACCATGGCTGAATCTGACTCAATATTTGTTTTGGACCCATGTGGATGAGAAGGGGGGAAGCCGGATTCTGGTTTCCCTCCCCTGTTATATAGGAGGTGCACAGTTGTACGTCAGCCCCTGGAAAGTGCTAGGAGACGCTGGCACCGGGGCAGGTACTGACGTTTCCAAGAGTGGCTAATAAAAGAAGCACAAGGGAACCAGCAGCTGGAAGACTGGTCTTTGCAGCAGCTTCAGGCAGGCATCGGGTCAGGATGTTATTGTAGGTCTCAAGCAGGAGGATAAGGTGTATCGATGGGGGATCAGGTGTCCTGCTGGTGTCACTGCAGGGAGATCTGTGAATTCTTTGTATGAAAATAAATCTATTTAGCCAATATTTATACATACAGGTGTCGGTCTTGTTTTCTGTCGGTGCATTCCCCACTCACCCCAGAGACCTCTACAGTCTCTGTCCGCTAGCTCTCAATTCTGGATTCAAAGCAGGACATTGGCCAAATGCAGCCCATCATTTCCCTCATCTGTAAGGAAAAGGGGCAGCTCCAGGAGCCAACAAATTGCAGTGCTCCAGGTTAAAATCCCATCCCAGCAGACCGGTTGCTCAGACCGAGAGAAAGGTGTCTTGGCTCTGTTCCTGGCCCCTGTGGGGATTCAATTAACAAGCTGCTTACCCTCCTCTTCTATGTTATTAATGAAACTGCACCAGTCCCACTAGGCACAACCCCTGACCCTGAAGAGAAGTGGAGACAGGAAAGAAATACAGATAAAGGATAGAGAAAAGGACTATAGTGAACACAGACACTGAGAAAGATTCACTCAGACCCCATCCCATCCTTGTACATCATTTTCCATGGATGCCCCGTGCTCTCCCCACTCGTCTAAAAACCCTGGGGAAAACATTGCAGTGATGGTCAGCTCCTCACCCAGCCCCTGGCTCCCGGCCTGGGTTTGAGTGTGCTTGGGCTGCTCATGTGTCCCTGCAAACCAGGAATGACTCTGTTTGCAGGGCCTCTCGCTGTGTGTCCATGCTGGGGTTTGCACATTTTGTTCCATAAACCTCAGCAGACTGGCCACCCGAAGGAGCCCCCGTGTGGCTGAGCCAGTGGCAGACTGAGTGCACACACACACACGGGGCCAGCCCTGAGCAGCAAGCGGGCTGGGGACAGAGCAAGTGAGTGTGATGGAGAACAGACATGCCAGAGAGGCTGAGAGTGAGAGAAGAAGGAGGAAAGGGGGAGAAACGATTAGTGCCAGAGCAGGGAGAGAGCAAGGTAAAGGAAAAAGAAAAGACAATATGAGAGCAGGATTCCTTGTCTCTCCCCGCAGCCCAGCTGCCATCCCATGCCCTCCTCCCTGACCCCCACCAAAGCCAACCCCTCCCTCCATCAAGACAAGTGTCCCAGCTGGGATCCCCAGGGCAGGGAAGCACCATGCACAACCCTCTATTCCCTGTCCCTTCGCAGCCAGACACCCACCAGGCCCGGGCAGCACGTGCACCCGCCACCCAAGTGCAGGAATCCCACCCGTGGGGGGCCTCAGACTCAGGTGGCGCCTTGCTGCTGGGGAGGGCCATGGCCCTGGAGCATGAGGCAGCAGCGGAGGGATGCTCACACCCAGCCCCACCCCATTCCCACCCAGGAGGCCTGGTGGGGACTCCCCCTCAGGAGCAGCAGTGGAGGGGCTAGGATACACAGCAAGTCCCCCCGCAAGAGGCGGGGTCAGCTTGCCCTGTCCCCTGTCCTCCCTCCCGCCTCTCATAGGACAGCCGCGTTCGCAACGTCCCTCCCCCTCATCCCGATTGGACTGTTCGGTCCTGCCCCGCGGGCTCCGCGCCCGGCCCGAGAGGGGGCGCTGTGCGGGGAGAGAGCGGCCGCCGCTCTGTCCCGCTCCTCCCCGGACTCTATGGTACCCCCCCCCACAAGGAAGCGCCTTGGCTGCGCGAGGCCCCGGCTCGCTCCGCGGAGGGCCCCGGCGCCCGGGCGCGGGAGGTGAGAGGCGGCGGCGGCGGGTCCCGGCCGGGCCCCAGGGTCCCCGTCTCGAGCGGGAAGCGCCCCCCCCCCGCCAGCGGCCCCTCCCCGCCCCCCAGCACCCGCCTCCCCCCGGGATCCCCTCCCCCCAGGGTCATCTTCCCACCGCCCCCCTCCGGGACACCCCCGCCTGCCCCCCCCCCGGGATCCCCTCCCCCCAGGGTCATCTTCCCACCGCCCCCCTCCGGGACACCCCCGCCTGCCCCCCCCCCGGGATCCCCTCCCCCCAGGGTCATCTTCCCACCGCCCCCCTCCGGACACCCCCGCCTGCCCCCCCCCCGGGATCCCCTCCCCCCAGGGTCATCTTCCCACCGCCCCCCTCCGGGACACCCCCGCCTGCCCCCCCCCCGGGATCCCCTCCCCCCAGGGTCATCTTCCCACCGCCCCCCTCCGGGACACCCCCGCCTGCCCCCCCCCGGGATCCCCTCCCCCCCGGGTCATCTTCCCACCGCCCCCCTCCGGGACACCCCCGCCTGCCCCCCCCCCGGGATCCCCTCCCCCCAGGGTCATCTTTCCAACGCCCCCCTCCGGGACACCCCCGCCTGCCCCCCCCCGGGATCCCCTCCCCCCAGGGTCATCTTCCCACCGCCCCCCTCCGGGACACCCCCGCCTGCCCCCCCCCCGGGATCCCCTCCCCCCAGGGTCATCTTCCCACCGCCCCCCTCCGGGACACCCCCGCCTGCCCCCCCCCGGGATCCCCTCCCCCCAGGGTCATCTTCCCACCGCCCCCCTCCGGGACACCCCCGCCTGCCCCCCCCCCGGGATCCCCTCCCCCCAGGGTCATCTTCCCACCGCCCCCCTCCGGGACACCCCCGCCTGCCCCCCCCCGGGGTCCCCTCCCCCCCGGGTCATCTTCCCACCGCCCCCCTCCGGGACACCCACGCCTGCCCCCCCCCGGGATCCCCTCCCCCCAGGGTCATCTTCCCACCGCCCCCCTCCGGGACACCCCCGCCTGCCCCCCCCCCGGGATCCCCTCCCCCCAGGGTCATCTTCCCACCGCCCCCCTCCGGGACACCCCCGCCTGCCCCCCCCCCGGGATCCCCTCCCCCCAGGGTCATCTTCCCACCGCCCCCCTCCGGGACACCCCCGCCTGCCCCCCCCCGGGGTCCCCTCCCCCCCGGGTCATCTTCCCACCGCCCCCCTCCGGGACACCCCCGCCTGCCCCCCCCCCGGGATCCCCTCCCCCCCGGGTCATCTTCCCACCGCCCCCCTCCGGGACACCCCCGCCTGCCCCCCCCCGGGATCCCCTCCCCCCAGGGTCATCTTCCCACCGCCCCCCTCCGGGACACCCCCGCCTGCCCCCCCCGGGATCCCCTCCCCCCAGGGTCATCTTCCCACCGCCCCCCTCCGGGACACCCCCGCCTGCCCCCCCCCGGGGTCCCCTCCCCCCCGGGTCATCTTCCCACCGCCCCCCTCCGGGACACCCCCGCCTGCCCCCCCCCCGGGATCCCCTCCCCCCAGGGTCATCTTCCCACCGCCCCCCTCCGGGACACCCCCGCCTGCCCCCCCCCGGGATCCCCTCCCCTCTGGGACACCCCCGCCTGCCCCCCCCGGGATCCCCTCCCCTCTGGGACACCCCCGCCTGCCCCCCCCGGGATCCCCTCCCCCCAGGGTCATCTTCCCACCGCCCCCCTCCGGGACACCCCCGCCTGCCCCCCCCCGGGATCCCCTCCCCCCAGGGTCATCTTCCCACCGCCCCCCTCCGGGACACCCCCGCCTGCCCCCCCCCGGGATCCCCTCCCCCCAGGGTCATCTTCCCACCGCCCCCCTCCGGGACACCCCCGCCTGCCCCCCCCCCGGGATCCCCTCCCCCCAGGGTCATCTTCCCACCGCCCCCCTCCGGGACACCCCCGCCTGCCCCCCCCCGGGGTCCCCTCCCCCCAGGGTCATCTTCCCACCGCCCCCCTCCGGGACACCCCCGCCTGCCCCCCCCCCGGGATCCCCTCCCCCCAGGGTCATCTTCCCACCGCCCCCCTCCGGGACACCCCCGCCTGCCCCCCCCCGGGATCCCCTCCCCCCAGGGTCATCTTCCCACCGCCCCCCTCCGGGACACCCCCGCCTGCCCCCCCCCCCGGGATCCCCTCCCCCCAGGGTCATCTTCCCACCGCCCCCCTCCGGGACACCCCCGCCTGCCCCCCCCCCGGGATCCCCTCCCCCCAGGGTCATCTTCCCACCGCCCCCCTCCGGGACACCCCCGCCTGCCCCCCCCCCGGGGTCCCCTCCCCCCAGGGTCATCTTCCCACCGCCCCCCTCCGGGACACCCCCGCCTGCCCCCCCCCCGGGATCCCCTCCCCCCAGGGTCATCTTCCCACCGCCCCCCTCCGGGACACCCCCGCCTGCCCCCCCCCGGGATCCCCTCCCCCCAGGGTCATCTTCCCACCGCCCCCCTCTGGGACACCCCCACCTGGGCCCCCCCCCCGGGATCCCCTCCCCCCAGGGTCATCTTCCCACCGCCCCCCTCCGGGACACCCCCACCTGGGGCCCCTCCCACTGGGATCCCCTCCCCCCAGGGTCATCTTCCCACCGCCCCCCTCCGGGACACCCCCGCCTGCCCCCCCCCGGGATCCCCTCCCCCCAGGGTCATCTTCCCACCGCCCCCCTCCGGGACACCCCCGCCTGCCCCCCCCCCGGGATCCCCTCCCCCCAGGGTCATCTTCCCACCGCCCCCCTCCGGGACACCCCCGCCTGCCCCCCCCCCCGGGATCCCCTCCCCCCAGGGTCATCTTCCCACCGCCCCCCTCCGGGACACCCCCGCCTGCCCCCCCCCCGGGATCCCCTCCCCCCAGGGTCATCTTCCCACCGCCCCCCTCTGGGACACCCCCACCTGGGCCCCCCCCCCGGGATCCCCTCCCCCCAGGGTCATCTTCCCACCGCCCCCCTCCGGGACACCCCCGCCTGCCCCCCCCCGGGGTCCCCTCCCCCCCGGGTCATCTTCCCACCGCCCCCCTCCGGGACACCCCCGCCTGCCCCCCCCCCGGGATCCCCTCCCCCCAGGGTCATCTTCCCACCGCCCCCCTCCGGGACACCCCCGCCTGCCCCCCCCCGGGATCCCCTCCCCCCAGGGTCATCTTCCCACCGCCCCCCTCCGGGACACCCCCGCCTGCCCCCCCCCGGGATCCCCTCCCCTCTGGGACACCCCCGCCTGCCCCCCCCGGGATCCCCTCCCCTCTGGGACACCCCCGCCTGCCCCCCCCGGGATCCCCTCCCCCCAGGGTCATCTTCCCACCGCCCCCCTCCGGGACACCCCCGCCTGCCCCCCCCCCGGGATCCCCTCCCCCCAGGGTCATCTTCCCACCGCCCCCCTCCGGGACACCCCCGCCTGCCCCCCCCCGGGATCCCCTCCCCCCAGGGTCATCTTCCCACCGCCCCCCTCCGGGACACCCCCGCCTGCCCCCCCCCGGGATCCCCTCCCCCCAGGGTCATCTTCCCACCGCCCCCCTCTGGGACACCCCCACCTGGGCCCCCCCCCGGGATCCCCTCCCCCCAGGGTCATCTTCCCACCGCCCCCCTCCGGGACACCCCCGCCTGCCCCCCCCCCCGGGATCCCCTCCCCCCAGGGTCATCTTCCCACCGCCCCCCTCCGGGACACCCCCGCCTGCCCCCCCCCCGGGGTCCCCTCCCCCCAGGGTCATCTTCCCACCGCCCCCCTCCGGGACACCCCCGCCTGCCCCCCCCCGGGATCCCCTCCCCCCAGGGTCATCTTCCCACCGCCCCCCTCCGGGACACCCCCGCCTGCCCCCCCCGGGATCCCCTCCCCCCAGGGTCATCTTCCCACCGCCCCCCTCCGGGACACCCCCACCTGGGGCCCCTCCCACTGGGATCCCCTCCCCCCAGGGTCATCTTCCCACCGCCCCCCTCCGGGACACCCCCGCCTGCCCCCCCCCCGGGATCCCCTCCCCCCAGGGTCATCTTCCCACCGCCCCCCTCCGGGACACCCCCGCCTGCCCCCCCCCGGGATCCCCTCCCCCCAGGGTCATCTTCCCACCGCCCCCCTCCGGGACACCCCCGCCTGCCCCCCCCCGGGATCCCCTCCCCCCAGGGTCATCTTCCCACCGCCCCCCTCCGGGACACCCCCGCCTGCCCCCCCCCGGGATCCCCTCCCCCCAGGGTCATCTTCCCACCGCCCCCCTCCGGGACACCCCCGCCTGCCCCCCCCCCGGGATCCCCTCCCCCCAGGGTCATCTTCCCACCGCCCCCCTCCGGGACACCCCCGCCTGCCCCCCCCCCGGGGTCCCCTCCCCCCAGGGTCATCTTCCCACCGCCCCCCTCCGGGACACCCCCGCCTGCCCCCCCCCCGGGGTCCCCTCCCCCCAGGGTCATCTTCCCACCGCCCCCCTCCGGGACACCCCCGCCTGCCCCCCCCCCGGGATCCCCTCCCCCCAGGGTCATCTTCCCACCGCCCCCCTCCGGGACACCCCCGCCTGCCCCCCCCCCGGGGTCCCCTCCCCCCAGGGTCATCTTCCCACCGCCCCCCTCCGGGACACCCCCGCCTGCCCCCCCCCCGGGATCCCCTCCCCCCAGGGTCATCTTCCCACCGCCCCCCTCCGGGACACCCCCGCCTGCCCCCCCCCCGGGATCCCCTCCCCCCAGGGTCATCTTCCCACCGCCCCCCTCCGGGACACCCCCACCTGGGCCCCCCCCCCGGGATCCCCTCCCCCCAGGGTCATCTTCCCACCGCCCCCCTCCGGGACACCCCCACCTGGGGCCCCTCCCACTGGGATCCCCTCCCCCCAGGGTCATCTTCCCACCGCCCCCCTCCGGGACACCCCCGCCTGCCCCCCCCCCGGGATCCCCTCCCCCCAGGGTCATCTTCCCACCGCCCCCCTCCGGGACACCCCCGCCTGCCCCCCCCGGGATCCCCTCCCCCCAGGGTCATCTTCCCACCGCCCCCCTCCGGGACACCCCCGCCTGCCCCCCCCCCGGGATCCCCTCCCCCCAGGGTCATCTTCCCACCGCCCCCCTCCGGGACACCCCCGCCTGCCCCCCCCCGGGATCCCCTCCCCCCAGGGTCATCTTCCCACCGCCCCCCTCTGGGACACCCCCACCTGGGCCCCCCCCCCGGGATCCCCTCCCCCCAGGGTCATCTTCCCACCGCCCCCCTCCGGGACACCCCCACCTGGGGCCCCTCCCACTGGGATCCCCTCCCCCCAGGGTCATCTTCCCACCGCCCCCCTCCGGGACACCCCCGCCTGCCCCCCCCCGGGATCCCCTCCCCCCAGGGTCATCTTCCCACCGCCCCCCTCCGGGACACCCCCACCTGGGGCCCCCCCCCGGGATCCCCTCCCCCCAGGGTCATCTTCCCACCGCCCCCCTCCGGGACACCCCCACCTGGGGCCCCCCCCCGGGATCCCCTCCCCCCAGGGTCATCTTCCCACCGCCCCCCTCTGGGACACCCCCACCTGGGCCCCCCCCCGGGATCCCCTCCCCCCAGGGTCATCTTCCCACCGCCCCCCTCCGGGACACCCCCACCTGGGGCCCCTCCCACTGGGATCCCCTCCCCCCAGGGTCATCTTCCCACCGCCCCCCTCCGGGACACCCCCGCCTGCCCCCCCCCGGGATCCCCTCCCCCCAGGGTCATCTTCCCACCGCCCCCCTCCGGGACACCCCCACCTGCCCCCCCCCGGGATCCCCTCCCCCCAGGGTCATCTTCCCACCGCCCCCCTCCGGGACACCCCCACCTGGGGCCCCCCCCCGGGATCCCCTCCCCCCAGGGTCATCTTCCCACCGCCCCCCTCTGGGACACCCCCACCTGGGCCCCCCCCCGGGATCCCCTCCCCCCAGGGTCATCTTCCCACCGCCCCCCTCCGGGACACCCCCACCTGGGGCCCCTCCCACTGGGATCCCCTCCCCCCAGGGTCATCTTCCCACCGCCCCCCTCCGGGACACCCCCGCCTGCCCCCCCCCCGGGATCCCCTCCCCCCAGGGTCATCTTCCCACCGCCCCCCTCCGGGACACCCCCGCCTGCCCCCCCCCGGGATCCCCTCCCCCCAGGGTCATCTTCCCACCGCCCCCCTCCGGGACACCCCCGCCTGCCCCCCCCCGGGATCCCCTCCCCTCTGGGACACCCCCGCCTGCCCCCCCCGGGATCCCCTCCCCTCTGGGACACCCCCGCCTGCCCCCCCCGGGATCCCCTCCCCCCAGGGTCATCTTCCCACCGCCCCCCTCCGGGACACCCCCGCCTGCCCCCCCCCCGGGATCCCCTCCCCCCAGGGTCATCTTCCCACCGCTCCCCTCCGGGACACCCCCGCCTGCCCCCCCCCGGGATCCCCTCCCCCCAGGGTCATCTTCCCACCGCCCCCCTCCGGGACACCCCCGCCTGCCCCCCCCCGGGATCCCCTCCCCCCAGGGTCATCTTCCCACCGCCCCCCTCTGGGACACCCCCACCTGGGCCCCCCCCCGGGATCCCCTCCCCCCAGGGTCATCTTCCCACCGCCCCCCTCCGGGACACCCCCGCCTGCCCCCCCCCCCGGGATCCCCTCCCCCCAGGGTCATCTTCCCACCGCCCCCCTCCGGGACACCCCCGCCTGCCCCCCCCCCGGGGTCCCCTCCCCCCAGGGTCATCTTCCCACCGCCCCCCTCCGGGACACCCCCGCCTGCCCCCCCCCGGGATCCCCTCCCCCCAGGGTCATCTTCCCACCGCCCCCCTCCGGGACACCCCCGCCTGCCCCCCCCGGGATCCCCTCCCCCCAGGGTCATCTTCCCACCGCCCCCCTCCGGGACACCCCCACCTGGGGCCCCTCCCACTGGGATCCCCTCCCCCCAGGGTCATCTTCCCACCGCCCCCCTCCGGGACACCCCCACCTGGGGCCCCCCCCGGGATCCCCTCCCCCCAGGGTCATCTTCCCACCGCCCCCCTCCGGGACACCCCCGCCTGCCCCCCCCCGGGATCCCCTCCCCCCAGGGTCATCTTCCCACCGCCCCCCTCCGGGACACCCCCGCCTGCCCCCCCCCGGGATCCCCTCCCCCCAGGGTCATCTTCCCACCGCCCCCCTCCGGGACACCCCCGCCTGCCCCCCCCCGGGATCCCCTCCCCCCAGGGTCATCTTCCCACCGCCCCCCTCCGGGACACCCCCGCCTGCCCCCCCCCCGGGATCCCCTCCCCCCAGGGTCATCTTCCCACCGCCCCCCTCCGGGACACCCCCGCCTGCCCCCCCCCCGGGGTCCCCTCCCCCCAGGGTCATCTTCCCACCGCCCCCCTCCGGGACACCCCCGCCTGCCCCCCCCCCGGGATCCCCTCCCCCCAGGGTCATCTTCCCACCGCCCCCCCTCCGGGACACCCCCGCCTGCCCCCCCCCCGGGATCCCCTCCCCCCAGGGTCATCTTCCCACCGCCCCCCTCAACGGGACACCCCCACCTGGGCCCCCCCCCCGGGATCCCCTCCCCCCAGGGTCATCTTCCCACCGCCCCCCTCCGGGACACCCCCACCTGGGGCCCCTCCCACTGGGATCCCCTCCCCCCAGGGTCATCTTCCCACCGCCCCCCTCGGACACCCCCGCCTGCCCCCCCCCCGGGATCCCCTCCCCCCAGGGTCATCTTCCCACCGCCCCCCTCCGGGACACCCCCGCCTGCCCCCCCCGGGATCCCCTCCCCCCAGGGTCATCTTCCCACCGCCCCCCTCCGGGACACCCCCGCCTGCCCCCCCCCCGGGATCCCCTCCCCCCAGGGTCATCTTCCCACCGCCCCCCTCCGGACACCCCCGCCTGCCCCCCCCCGGGATCCCCTCCCCCCAGGGTCATCTTCCCACCGCCCCCCTCTGGGACACCCCCACCTGGGCCCCCCCCCCGGGATCCCCTCCCCCCAGGGTCATCTTCCCACCGCCCCCCTCCGGGACACCCCCACCTGGGGCCCCTCCCACTGGGATCCCCTCCCCCCAGGGTCATCTTCCCACCGCCCCCCCTCCGGGACACCCCCGCCTGCCCCCCCCCGGGATCCCCTCCCCCCAGGGTCATCTTCCCACCGCCCCCCTCCGGGACACCCCCACCTGGGGCCCCCCCCCGGGATCCCCTCCCCCCAGGGTCATCTTCCCACCGCCCCCCTCCGGGACACCCCCACCTGGGGCCCCCCCCCGGGATCCCCTCCCCCCAGGGTCATCTTCCCACCGCCCCCCTCTGGGACACCCCCACCTGGGCCCCCCCCCCGGGATCCCCTCCCCCCAGGGTCATCTTCCCACCGCCCCCCCTCCGGGACACCCCCACCTGGGGCCCCTCCCACTGGGATCCCCTCCCCCCAGGGTCATCTTCCCACCGCCCCCCTCCGGGACACCCCCGCCTGCCCCCCCCCGGGATCCCCTCCCCCCAGGGTCATCTTCCCACCGCCCCCCTCCGGACACCCCCGCCTGCCCCCCCCCGGGATCCCCTCCCCCCAGGGTCATCTTCCCACCGCCCCCCTCCGGGACACCCCCACCTGGGGCCCCCCCCCGGGATCCCCTCCCCCCAGGGTCATCTTCCCACCGCCCCCCTCTGGGACACCCCCACCTGGGCCCCCCCCCGGGATCCCCTCCCCCCAGGGTCATCTTCCCACCGCCCCCCTCCGGGACACCCCCACCTGGGGCCCCTCCCACTGGGATCCCCTCCCCCCAGGGTCATCTTCCCACCGCCCCCCTCCGGGACACCCCCGCCTGCCCCCCCCCCGGGATCCCCTCCCCCCAGGGTCATCTTCCCACCGCCCCCCTCCGGGACACCCCCGCCTGCCCCCCCCCGGGATCCCCTCCCCCCAGGGTCATCTTCCCACCGCCCCCCTCCGGGACACCCCCACCTGGGGCCCCCCCCCGGGATCCCCTCCCCCCAGGGTCATCTTCCAACCCCCTCTTCCCCGGGACACCCCCACCTGGGGCCCTCCCCCGGGATCCCCTCCCCCCAGGGTCATCTTCCCACCGCCCCCCTCCGGGACACCCCCACCTGGGGCCCCCCCCCGGGATCCCCTCCCCCCAGGGTCATCTTCCCACCGCCCCCCTCCGGGACACCCCCCACCTGGGGCCCCCCCCCGGGATCCCCTCCCCCCAGGGTCATCTTCCCACCGCCCCCCTCCGGGACACCCCCACCTGGGGCCCCCCCCCGGGATCCCCTCCCCCCAGGGTCATCTTCCCACCGCCCCCCTCCGGGACACCCCCGCCTGCCCCCCCCCGGGATCCCCTCCCCCCAGGGTCATCTTCCCACCGCCCCCCTCCGGGACACCCCCACCTGGGGCCCCCCCCCGGGATCCCCTCCCCCCAGGGTCATCTTCCCACCGCCCCCCTCCGGGACACCCCCACCTGGGGCCCCCCCCGGGATCCCCTCCCCCCAGGGTCATCTTCCCACCGCCCCCCTCCGGGACACCCCCACCTGGGGGCCCCCCCCCGGGATCCCCTCCCCCCACGGTCATCTTCCCACCGCCCCCCTCCGGGACACCCCCGCCTGCCCCCCCCCCCGGGGTCCCCTCCCCCCAGGGTCATCTTCCCACCGCCCCCCTCTGGGACACCCCCGCCTGCCCCCCCCCGGGATCCCCTCCCCCCAGGGTCATCTTCCCACCGCCCCCCTCCGGGACACCCCCGCCTGCCCCCCCCCGGGATCCCCTCCCCCCAGGGTCATCTTCCCACCGCCCCCCTCCGGGACACCCCCGCCTGCCCCCCCCCGGGATCCCCTCCCCCCAGGGTCATCTTCCCACCGCCCCCCTCCGGGACACCCCCACCTGGGGCCCCCCCCCGGGATCCCCTCCCCCCAGGGTCATCTTCCCACCGCCCCCCTCCGGGACACCCCCACCTGGGGCCCCCCCCCGGGATCCCCTCCCCCCAGGGTCATCTTCCCACCGCCCCCCTCCGGGACACCCCCGCCTGCCCCCCCTCCGGGATCCCCTCCCCCCAGGGTCATCTTCCCACCGCCCCCCTACGGGACACCCCCACCTGGGGCCCCCCCCCCGGGATCCCCTCCCCCTCGGGTCATCTTCCCACCGCCCCCCTCTGGGACACCCCCGCCTGGGCCCCCCCCCCGGGATCCCCTCCCCCCAGGGTCATCTTCCCACTGCCCCCCTCTGGGACACCCCCGCCTGGGCCCCCCCCCCGGGATCCCCTCCCCCCAGGGTCATCTTCCCACCGCCCCCCTCCGGGACACCCCCGCCTGCCCCCCCCCGGGATCCCCTCCCCCCAGGGTCATCTTCCCACCGCCCCCCTCTGGGACACCCCCGCCTGCCCCCCCCGGGATCCCCTCCCCCTCGGGTCATCTTCCCACCGCCCCCCTCTGGGACACCCCCACCTGGGGCCCCCCCCCCGGGATCCCCTCCCCCCAGGGTCATCTTCCCACCGCCCCCCTCCGGGACACCCCCGCCTGCCCCCCCCCCGGGATCCCCTCCCCCCAGGGTCATCTTCCCACCGCCCCCCTCCGGGACACCCCCGCCTGCCCCCCCCCCGGGATCCCCTCCCCCCAGGGTCATCTTCCCACCGCCCCCCTCCGGGACACCCCCGCCTGCCCCCCCCCGGGATCCCCTCCCCCCAGGGTCATCTTCCCACCGCCCCCCTCTGGGACACCCCCACCTGGGCCCCCCCCCCCCGGGATCCCCTCCCCCCAGGGTCATCTTCCCACCGTCCCCCTCTGGGACACCCCCACCTGGGCCCCCCCCCCCGGGATCCCCTCCCCCCAGGGTCATCTTCCAACCCCCTCCTCCCCGGGACACCCCCACCTGGGGCCCCTCCCCCTGGGATCCCCTCCCCTCTGGGACACCCCCACCTGGGACCCCCCCCCCCCCGGGATCCCCTCCCCCCAGGGTCATCTTCCAACCCCCTCCTCCCCGGGACACCCCCGCCTGGGACCCCTCCCCCCGGGATCCCCTCCCCCCAGGGTCATCTTCCCACTGCCCCCCCTCCGGGACACCCCCACCTGCCCCCCCCCGGGATCCCCTCCCCCCAGGGTCATCTTCCCACTGCCCCCCTCTGGGACACCCCCACCTGGGGCCCCTCCCACCGGGATCCCCTCCCCCCAGGGTCATCTTCCCACCGCCCCCCTCTGGGACACCCCCACCTGGGGCCCCTCCCACCGGGATCCCCTCCCCCCAGGGTCATCTTCCCACCACCACCCCTCTGGCATGCTGTGACGAAGTGGGACTGTTCTTAATGTTTCCTGTGAATACTGTGTAGGTGCCTCAGTTTCCCCTATGCATTTCTTAAGTCTCTAGGAGGTGGGATAAAGGCCAGTGTGGATAAATCACTGACACTCTGTCTCCCTGGCAACAAATGGCCAGGGCCCTTCCCCCCCTGCAAGGAAATAGCTAAAGGTGAACAAAGAGATCAGGTGATCTCCTGGCCCAGGAAAGAGACAAAGCCCAGAGAAGGAGGAGCTGGAGGGGGTTTTCAGTTTGGAGCTGGCTGGGGACTAGGAGTGAGGGCAGACGGGTGTCTGGCTCGCTGGGCCCCAGAATGGACCTGGCAGAGCGGTCCCGTTTGCTGGACCGACAAGCTCTGTTTTAGACCGTGTTCCTGTCATCTAATAAACCTCTGTTTTACTGGCTGGCTGAGAGTCACATCTGACTGCGAAGTGGGGGTGCAGGACCCTCTGGCTTCCCCAGGACCCTGCCTGGGCGGACTCGCTGTGGGAAGCGCATGGAAGGGCATATGCTGAATGCTCCCAGGAGGTGAAGCCGTGTGAGCTTCTTGCCCTGAAGACGGTCTGCTCCATGGGAGAGGAGGCTCCCCAGAGTCCTGACTGGCTTTGTGGGGAGCAGTTAGAGAGCATCGCCCGGGGTCTCCGTGACACATGCCCCTCCCCTCCTTCCCACCCCATCCCCTGGGATCCCCAACCCCCCACGGTCATCTTCCTACCTCCTCCACTCAGGGACACCCCCTCCCCCCATTTGTGACTCCAACAGAGACAGTCCCAGCCTGTGGTGCACCCCTTACCCCTCAGGGAACCCCCTCTCCCCCTGTAGGGACACCCCCAGAGAGAATCCCCCAACTGCCACTGAACCGCAGTCCCAGTGCACTAGGGCCACCCCTTCTCCTGACCCCCCAGCGCTCTGTGTGCTGCAGAAGTGAAAGGTCAGGTAGCTGAGGCCCAGCCGCGAGGGTCTGGCTTTAAGGAAACCCCCGAATTTACCAAACCTAATCAACAAGGAGTTGGAAAATCCTGTATTTAAATTGGAGCCTCCAGCTGCCTGTGTCAGGATCCAAATACCCCATACAGAGCTGGGAACTGGGGAGTGAGACAGACTAGGAGCAAACATGAAATCATCCCGTGCAGTTTGACTGTCCAAAGTATATGGCGTGCCCACAGCAAACAACCAACAACGGTGCCAAGTAAGGTCTTGACCCTGCAAGGGGCTCTGCTCTGTGCCCATCTGGAGCCCTATTAAAGTCACTTTGAGCTGCACCAGTGCAGAGGTCCTGCCTTAGTCTTAACGGTCATTTCAGTATTAAGAATCTGGTATGTTGTTACTAAGCCAGGCAGTTAAATGCTGTTTCGAAATGCGTGTAGGGTTTTCACCCTACAATGACAGCACGATTGAAGGAGCCAAACTTAAAAATCATGCCTCTGCCTAAATGTGTTTTTACCAGTATAAATACAAGTAACACATAAGGGTCCTATAACCAAAAGAGATTAGAAGGAAGAAATGTTTTATTTTCAGTTTTGTTTTGTGCATTCAACACCACATAATATACACCGGGGTAGGCAACCAATGGCACGTGTGCCAAAGCCAGCACACGAGCTGATTTTCAGTGGCACTCACACTGCCCGGGTCCTGGCCACCGGTCCGGGGGGCTCTGCATTTTAATTTAATTTTAAATGAAGCTTCTTAAACATTTTTAAAACCTTATTTGCTTTACATACAACAATAGTTTAGTTATATATTACAGACTTCTAGAAAGAGACCTTCTAAAAACGTTAGCATGTATGACTGGCACGCGAAACCTTAAATCAGAGTGAATAAATGAAGACTCAGCACACCACTTCTGAAAGGTTGCCGACCCCTGGTATACAGTCAGACTTACTGTTTTCTCCATGGAGAGAGAACTTTAAAAAAAAGTGTTGTAAAACTACCACATTAGGCAGGGGGAATTGGCAAGTGCAGCACCAGAAACTGCTTTTACTTCACTTTTTAAAGCTGGCTGGATTTCATGTTGGTGTCCCTTTAGCCAGAGTATAAAACTTGGTGAGGTTTCTGTGTTGTGTTAATTTGAAATGGAAGAAAGTACCTTGTATGTGACACGTGGTTTTCTTGTTAATGTAACAAGGTGATTGGTCTCCAGATCTTTAAAATGCAGAGTCCCTGACTAAGACTACATGCATCACAGACTCTGGGCACCTCATACACCCACAAAGCATCGCTGTGACTATAATGATACCAGACTGCTTTGAAGTGTACTTATGTAGAATATTTGGGTGAATGGCTCTGTGTTACCACCTAGAGAGAGAGAATTCTCACAGTCTTGGATGAGACCTTTGGTAGCCAGCCCTGGTTACCTGTACAGTATTCATCGACTCCCTATATTTAATGGCAAGGTTAACCACACTGGCAGGCTTGGGCAGGACCTGGCAGTACAACTAGCTCACCAGGCATGGATATACCACCTGTTCAGGTGTCCTGGCCCCCATCAGCCCCAGAGGAGCATTGTCTAATAGCCAGATGTTTGGGGTATTGACCAGGGCTGTTGCACGGAATCCCCCAGCCCTTCCTCCCAGTTACGTGTGGCAGTGTGGGGTTTTCAGCCAGGGCATTAATGTCTAGATTTGCCACACGACGAATGATGATTTGTAACCCTTTTGAAAACGAACCCGATACCTGGTCACTTTCCAGGTTCTGTATAGCTCTGCCCCTTTCTACTTATTTACCTTTGCATAGCCTCCCCTTCCCTGTCCTGACTCCTCCAATGTTTTCACTCTAGTCTGCCTATGTGTCAGTCTCTCAAACAATCACCTTCTTCCGCAACCCCCCCACCCCACCCTCCCGCCTCCCCACGAGCGAGTTTTCACTTCCCTGAACTCATCTGCAAGACTCCTACCCTTGCTAGGCTGCCTGTATGGATCTTGTCTAGAAAATCTGGGTAGTTGCTCCCTTTTCTGGATGCCTGTCTCCCCGTAGTCTGTGATCTCCTCAAGGCAAGCAGTCTCTGCTTGTGTGTATGAAAAGCAGCTAGCACGTATGGGGGCTACCATAAACCACAATGATAATCACCCGCTCTGTGCTGTCCTGTTGTGATTCTCTAACTTCTCAGGACGGAGTGGAAGCGAAGATGACTACAGCAGTTGTACCAGGCAGCCCTCTGCCTTCACAAGGGGACAGAAACGTTTATTACATCTTGACAGATGATTTTGCATATGGCAGCAAGTTCTTTCCCGCCGGGAGCATGTGCTTCCTCAAAGAGAGGACGTATCTGCACAGTATCGCCTGTGGCACGACGTCCACTCCCTACATGAGGGTCACCATGCTGGAAGGCCATTCCATAGTCACTATCGAGGCAGAAATTCTTCAACCCGTGAATGAGGAGGAAGCGGTTTTCCTTCTGGCCATCAACACCCTCAATGAGCGCTTGAACTATTTCCTGGACCGCTGTAGCCTTGAAGCAGCAGTGAAGGCTACCGTGGGCCAACAGGTGATGGTGGATCTCAGCCAAGAACTGTTCACTGGCACCATCCGCTACGTTGGGAAGATCACCAAGAGCCCTTTGTCCTCCTCACTCTGTCCATCCTACTTTGGGGTGGAATTACAGGTAAGTTGATTCAGGGGGAGGGAGGCGCTTTCTCCCCCCACCCCCAGTTAACTTTATATAGGCCCCGCATCTCAGCCCAATGGAAGGGGGTCTGGCTGAGGGGAGTGGACTTGCATTGCCTCCCTGTCCCATCTTATAATCAAACCCCTTGTTCAGGAAAACAAATCTTGTTGCCCTGGAAGTGCTAGTTCTAATTATACTGCACTGAACATTTAGTCTTTTTATCCTAATAGCAAGGCCCTGGTTTCCACTGGTAACAGCAGTGTGCCTGGGATCAGAACTCCTGGGATCTGTTCCTGCCTCTGTTCCAGACTCCCTGTGTGACTTGGGCTTCTCTGTCCCTGACTCAGTTTCCCCATTGTAAAATGGGGGTGGGTCTGTATTCTGATCCAGTATAGCAGCTCTGTTGTTCTTATTGGGTTGGGTGGGTACCTCATTTCTGACATGGGGTCATGTCACTGTGCCAAGGGCCAGGTGGCTTCTCTCTGACTTGTCCCTGCCCAGAATGTAATGTGCCTTTCTGCTGGTTCTTCAGGGTGATGGTGAAGGCAGAGGCCACAGTGATGGCACCTATATCGGCTCTGAATATTTCAAGTGTAAGGAGAACTGTGGACTCTTTCTGCCGCTTAACAAAATCCGGTTTATCCCGGCGCTGGGCGGCGACCCAGCGAGAGAGGAGCCCAAACCGGATGTGGACGAGGTTGTTCCTGTAAAAGTGGGGGACACAATTGGCTTCTACCTGGATGACGTCTTCAGACAAGGCATAGCTATGGACGTGTACAAGGAGGGAACCCAGTGGTTTGTTAAAGTTTGCCCGGTAAGAGGAGCTTCCCTTCATTTCTCATTATCTTGCAGCCTGCCTTGCTGTAGGAGCCTTATCAATGTGCAAAATCAGTTCCCGCACATGAGTGAAGTCTTTGTCTAGGGCAAACAAAACCATTGTTTCCTGTGGGAGACTTTCCTCATCTTACCCCACCACTTACAGTTCATTTAGCTGGCATAACCCTCTATTGCATTGTCTCTTACAGGAAGAAGAAGGACCAACAGATGTTTTCAGAGATATCCCTATGGACTCGGTTGTGAAGGAAGGGCTGCTCTCCCCAGGTGAAGCAGCACACAAATACAGCCCCCCCAATGCGTAGAACCCAGTGGATTGGGATTTGCTGTTGGGTTTTTTTCCTTTTTCTTTCACCTCATTCTCTGCTGTGTGGCTGACAAAGCTAAAATGCAATGGAGGAGTTTGTTACGTTTTTAAAAGGATGATTTGAGGGCTGGAGAAAATGCCCAACAGTGAGAGACTTAGAGAGCTTAGTATATTTAGCTTATTGAAAAGAAGACTGAGAGGCGACCTGATTACAGTGTATAAATACCTTCCTGGGGAGAAAATACAGGGTACTAAAGGGCTCTTTGTCTATTGGAGAAAGACAGAACAAGAATCAATGTCTGGAGGTTAAAGCCAGACAAATTCAAATTAGAAATAAGACACGGATTATTAACAGTGAGGGGATTAACTATTAGAACAAACTACCAAAAGGAAGCGGTGGATTCTCCAGAGCAGTATAAAAGGGCCTTAGCTTGACTGAGAATCAGTCCCCAAGTTTCCTGACTCTCATAGGAACGGCCACACTGGGTCAGACCAATGGTCCATCTAGCCCAATACCCTGTCTGAAATGGCGGCCAGTACCAGAGTTTAAAGGGAATTATACAGACCAGGGCAATTATGGAGAGAGCCACTCCTGTCTTCCCCTCCCGGCTTTTGGTGGTCAGAGGTGTCGTGTAGCCCCAAGCACTATCTTGGCTAATAGCTAATAGCCATTGATGGACCTGTCCTCCATTAACTCATCTCATTCTTTTTTGAACCCATAGCACCCCATGGCAATGAGTTCACAGGTTCATTGTATGTTGTCTGGAAAAGTCCTTCCTTTTCTTTGTATTAACCCTGCTGCCTATTCATTTCATCTGCTGACCCCTGGTTTTTGTGATGTTGGAAAGGATAAATAACACTCCTCTAGTCATTTTCTCCTCCCCATTCATGATCGTATAGATTTCTATCATCTCCCACCTTAGGCATCTCTTTTCTAAGCTGAACAGCCCTGATCTTTTCAGTCTCTACTTGTATGGAAGCTGTTCCGTACCTTTGATCATTTTTGTTGCCCTTCTCTGAACCTCTTCCAGTTCCTCTATATCCGTTCAGTTCTTCTTAGCCTCATACTCATAGATCAGGGGTGGGCAAACTTTTTGACCTGAGGGCCGCATCCTGTTTCCAAAATTGTATGGTGGGCCGGTTAGGGGAGGCTGTGCCTCCCCGAACAGCCAAGTGTGCCTGGCTCCCGCCCCCTATCTGACACCCCTCGCCCCCTGGTGCCGCCCCCTCCCCCCCCGGGACTCCTGCCCCATCCACACACCCCCACTCCCCATCCCCTGATGGCCCCCCCGGGACTCCTGCCCCATCCAACCCCCCCCCGTTCCCTATCCCCTGACAGCCCCTGGAACCCCTCCTGCCCCATCCAACCCCCCCTCTCCTTCCTGACTGCCCCCTGGTACCCCTGCCCCCATTCAACCCCCCTGTTCCCTGCCCTCTGACTGCCCCAACCCCTATCCACATCCCCACCCTCAGACCACCACCCCAAACTCCCCTGCCCTCTATCCAACACCCCCTGCTCCCTGCCCCCTTACCACGCTGCCTGGAGCACCGGTGTCTGGTGGTGCTACAGCTGTGCCACCCGGCTAGAGCCTGCCCCGCCACCGTGCAGCACAGAGCACTGGGTCAGGTCAGGCTCTGCAATGGCGCTGCCCCAGGAGCTCACAGTCCCGCCGCCCAGAGCATTGCGCCGGCGTTGGGGCAAGCTGAGGCTGCGGGGGAGGGAGAACAGCGGGGGAGGGGCCAGGGGCGAGCCTCCCCCAGGCCGGATGTGGCCCGCGGGTTGTAGTTTGCCCACCTCTGTCATAGATCCACTTCTGAGAAGCACAGAAACACTAGGTTGTATTGTTATTAGGAAAACAATGCTGCAAAATATTTGGCGACCACTTATTCTAATGAACAAAGATTGACTTTCCACCCCGGCTCTTGCCCAGGCTTTATTATGTGTATTGTGAATTTTCAGTATTTGAGCCAGACATGGCCCCGGGATCTCTGAGACAACTGAAGCGAGAGAGAAGCGGAAGCGGGGAGGAATTGGAAAGTGAAAAACAGTCCCTGGACGTGAACTCCATGGTACAGATCACCTTAGACAAGGGGAATCTAGTCTCTGGAATCATCCGCTGGTTGGGGTACCTGCCCAGAATTGAGCCCAAAATGGCAGGAGTTGAATTAGTAAGTAGCAAAATAATGTTTCTGTTCTCTAAGGGCACTAAGGTCAGAATTGGCATGTCTTTTGGGGGTCATGAGCATGTCTGTTTCACAGCATGCCCTAGGTTAGGGTGCTAACATTTCATACTGCTTAATTAAAGAGTCAGGGCAGATTAAGCTGGCCTCTCTTGCTAGGCTCGTGGATGGGATAATGTAGATACTGGTACACAGACTTTCCTTAGTGGAGGGAGAGTGGTATATTGGTGAGAGCATGGACCTGCGAGCCAGGACTCCTAAGTTCTAGTCCTAGCCCTGCTATTGACTCACTGTGTAAGCTTGGTCAAGTCTCCTCTCTGTCTTTTTCCCCATCTGTAAAATGGGATCATTCTCACCTGCCTGCAGAGGTGTTGTGAGGCTTCATTAGTTATTTGTGAAGTGCTTTGAGATCCTTGGACAATAGCTGCTGCTGTTGGGATTTAGATTCATGAAATTCGTTCTGTGCTGACAAAAGGGATGCACTGGTCTAAAATGTAACTAAACCAAATGCAAAACATGGGTCAAAATAAGTATAAAGTTGTATGTAGTTGTCAGGTCATGAAATCCCATCCTAACGTCGGCCCTAGCGCAGCCATCAGATATGTGTAACTCTGACGGTGTGATGTGTTTAATAGTGTGTTTGGTCCCATGTAGCATTTCAGTTGATCGTGCCCCCTTGTGGCGAAATTGTTGCTGTTACTCTTTTTCCACAGCTGTGCTCACAAGTGCTGCTTAGTCTAACTTAGCGGCTTTCAACCGTTTTTCATCTGCAGACCCCCTAAAAAATGTCGACTGGAGGTGCAGATCCCTTTGGGAATCCTAGACATAGTCTGTGGCCCTCCCGGGGTCCGCGGACTAGGGTTGAAAACCACTGTTCTATAGTAATGACAACCTTCTGCGGACCCCCAGGGATCCGCGGACCATAGGTTGAAAACCACTGATCTAACTCGCTCCTCGAAAGCCTGGCCTGGAACTGCTTGTGGATGGATTTCTGTCCTTTTCACAGGATGAAGAGAAGGGGGTCACAGATGGCGAATGGCTAGGCACGCGCTACTTCCACTGCCCCTCAAAGCGTGGCCTCTTTGTGAAGCTTCAGTCATGCCAGCCCGACATGCGCTTCCAGTGTGTGAGCAGCGGTCTCCTGGACCCCAGCACTTGCAGTGAGTTCTCTTAGAAGCTAGTGACTCCGGCTAGGACAGGAGGGTCATATGTGGGTCATCTTTGCTAGTCTCTGTGTCGAGGACCAGCATTTTGTGTAAAATTATAATGCTGAGTCCTGTGGCACCTTTAAGACTAACAGATCTAAAGGTGCCACAGGACTCTCTGTTGCTTTTTACAGATCCAGACTAACACAGCTACCACTCTGCTACTTATAATTCTGAGAGTCCCAGGTGTCCCCCTCCATTCCCAAAGAATAGCCCTGATGTATCTAGCACAACTAAATCTACTGCACTTTATATTCCCTCACCTGTCCCCATTAGACATGACTCTAGGACTAATTTTGTTCTCTCGTCCTCTTTCTCATCTCTTCCATTTTCTCGTTTTCAAGCTATTAGTGGTAGAGCCAGGGGACTGGGAGTTGGGACTCCTCGGTTCTATTCTGACATTTGCCACTGACTTGCTGTGACCTTGGCACGTCACTTAAATTCTCTGTTGCCTTAACTTTTCCCTTCTGTAAAATGGGGCTGATGCTTACCAACGACACAGGGATGTTGTCAGGCTAAAGCATTTGAGATCCTGCTGCTCTAATATCCCCTTACCACTTGCATCACATGCAAGATCTGCCCTTCAGGAGGTTATTTGTGCTGCAACGGAATAGTTATGGGCCACCTGGAATGGTAGTGTGACCACATTGGCATGGAGCGGAGGGCGTAGATCTTCGGGACAGAGCTGTGGACCCCACAGAATAAATGCTTCTGAGCCTCAGGCAGCTCCTGTGTATGCATGGAGGCACGGCAGACTTAAAGGGCAGGGAAGTACAGATCACACATCAGCTGCATCTTTGCTGCTTTCCTGAGCTAGAGAAACACGCCTTCCCTCCCCTAGTATGGTTAGACCAACTAACCCACACCAAAGCCAAGCGGGCAGCAATGTGGTGAATGGGCATTCATTTACCGACTTCGGCTTCCAGCAGCAGCCCTGAGAATCCCCCTAGCTGGTTGTTGGACACTTCCAGTGCAGAAGCGTTTTCTAGGAATGCTTTACACAGAGATCCCATTATCTCACGCTCGGTGTCAGGAAACTAGCTCTCTCCACTGCGGGCCCTTTCAGCGTCAGACGCTCGCTGACGGGATGAGGAGGATAGTACCGGCGGTGTGGATGGCAGGGAATGTGTGGTGGCTTAAAAAGTTTAGCGGCTGAACGAGTGATCAGCAGATTGCCCAGAGGTTCCCTCTCATGCTGAGGTTATGGGTCTGTGTTCTTGCAGCTGATTATAGTGGGTAAGTGTACCAAGCAATCAAGTCCCCATCCCACAGCGGTTACGGTCTAAATGCAGGGGTGGGTACGGTACAGAACAAACAGAGTGAGTTGTGACCTTTGTAGGTGGACTAGCCCTACAGGAAAGGACCAGGAGGGCAAAGCTGTCCCGAGGGCGAGGGCAAAGCTGTCCCGAGAGCAAGGGGATGCTAAAAGCAGTTTCTGTTATTTCTGTTGCAGGTAGGATAGATAGTCCTGAGGTTCTGGCTAATTTTCCTCCTCTCAGGAATGGCACAGCTGTGAGTGTTTTACAAGGGCGCATGAGAGGGATTCAAGGCCACTGCAACTCCTGCTACATGGATGCTGCCCTTTTCAGGTAGGAGGCACTACTCTCCTTTAACCTCATGCAGAATGGCCTCTCTTGACCGTCTCCTTCTGTTCAGTGAGGGCCGTCACCCAGGGCTGATGGTCCTTACTGAGCATCAAACCAGGCAACTCATCAGGAGCACAGGGATGACACGTAATTTGCACAAAGTAGAGTAGAACGCAATATAGAGATGCAGCTTAGAGATGACCGGTCCCAACCCCCAATAACCTGAAGGAGAAAGTTCTTAGATGCTAAGCACACACCATTTGTGTGTAATGAAAAATCATAGGTTGCCACATTAGATTATATTACTGGTCCTCTCAAGTCTGGTATGTCATCTCAGGTAATGGGCAAAAACTGATACTTAAGAGAAACCTCTAGTAATGCACCCAGCTGATGGGACAGTGCTGTACGTGGGGGGTGGGGAAATCCCTTGGTGACCCCCAGAAGAAGTCAGTTTTAGCCCCGAAGAATGAGATTTGATTATCTCACCCTGCCTAGCTACAAATGTTCCTAAATTAGTCAAGCCACAGGATTTCACTCATCCACAATTGATGGAAAACTTTCTCATTTCACACTTGCTGACTTTCACGCATTCCCTCTTTCCATTCCGTACATCTAAAAATTAATAGTAGCTTAGGTACAAAGTGATCATGACTTGATCGCATTTATAATGTCCAAGCGGAATAAAGTTCAGACCAGTAATATATATGTTTGGTGCTCTAAAAGGACAAATTTCACAAAGCCGAAAACAGTTCTGAGTCACATCAGCCGGGAGGAAAAATTTAATCAGAAAGATGTGAATGATAATTGAGAGTTGTGTAAGAACACTTTACTAGGTACTGAAAAAGCCACAATTGAGGAAAAAGGCAGTGTAAAGGGACACAAAGAGAAATGTATGCATCAGTACTAATCCAAAAAAAGGCAGAAGTGTTCAATAAATATTTTGCTTTGTATTGAGGAAAAAACAGATGACGCAATCATATCACGATGATGATGACACTCTTTCCATTCGACTAGTAGCTTGGGAAGATGTTAAACAGCAGCTATGGAAGTTGGACTTTTTAAAATCAACAGGTCCAGAGTACTTGGATCCAAGAGTTTTAAAAGAGCTGGCTGGGAGCTTGCTGGACTGTTAATGTTGATTTTCAATAGGTTTTGGAACACTGGGGAAGTTCCAGAAGACTAAAAGAAAGCTAATGTGCCAGTGTTTTAAAAGGGTAATGGGATGACCCAGGTAATTATAGGCCTCTCAATCAGACATTGATCCCAGGCAAGATAATGGAGCAGCTGATACAGGACTCAATTAACAAAGAATTAAAGGAGGGTAGCATAATTAATGTCAATCAATATGTGTTTATAGAAAATAGATGCTGTCAAATTAACTTGGTGGTTTTTTTTTTTATGGGATTACAAGTTTAGTTGATAAAGGTAATAGTGTTGATGTAACACACTTCTCTAAGGCATTTGAATTGGTATTGCAAGGCATTTTGATGAAAAAAACTTGAACGATATAAAATTATCATGGCACACATTCAGTGGATTAAAATCCCGCCAACTGATAGGTCTCAAAATGTGTTTATAAAAGGGGAATCATCACCGTGTGGGTGTGTTTCTAGTGAGATCCTGCAGGGATCAGTTCTTGGCCTTATGGTAATTTAACTTTTTTATCAATGACCTGGAAGAAAATATAAAATCGTCACTGATGAAGTTTGCAGATGACACAAAAATTGCAGGAGTGGTAAATAATGAAAAGGAGCGAACTACATTGTTTGGTAAACTTGGGCACAAGCAAACAATATGCATTTTAATATGGCTAAATGTAAATCTGTACATCTAAAAACAAAGAATGTAGGCCGTATTTACAGGATGGAGGACTCTGGGAAGCAGTGACTCTGAAAAAGATTCAGGGGTCATGGCAAATAATCAGCCGAATGTGCAACGCTGTGGCCAGACAGGCTAAGATCCTTGGATGCATAAACAGGGGAATCTCGAGTAGGAGCAGAGAGATTATTTTACCTCTGAATTTAGCATTGGTGCGACCAGCGCTGGAATACTGTGTCTGGTTCTGGTATTCACTGCTCAAGAAGGATGTTGATAAATTGGAGATGGTTTAGAGAGAAGAGTCATGAGAATGATTAAAGGATTAGAAAATATGCCCTATAGTGTTAAATTGATGGAGCTCAATCTATGTAGTTTAACAAAGAGAATGGTAAAGGGTGACTTGATTAGTCTATAAGTACACACATGAGGAACAAATACAGACGCTCCCCGACTTACCCAAGCGTTCCATTCCAGAATGCCTTGCATAACTCAAATTTTGCGTAAGTTAGAAACTTATACCCAACTATTACTCCAAAAAAAAAAAAAAAAAAAACCCACCCTCCTCTTTCTAGTTTACAGAACTTTTTCCGTAAGTGCGGATTTGTGTAAGTCGGGTTTGCGTAACCCAGGGGGCATCTGTACTTGGTAATGGGATCTTCAGTCTAGCAGAGAAAGGTCTAACATGAAACCAATGGCTGGAAGTTGAAACTAGACAAATCAGAGGTGTAAATTTTTAACAGTGAGGGTAATTAGCTACTCTGTTGGAACAGTATTCCAAGATTGTAGTGGATTCTCCATCACTGACAATTTGTAAAGCAAGATTGGCTGGTTTTTTGTTTTTGTTTTTTGTTTTTGTTTTGTTTTTTTGTTTTTTTTAAATAATCTGTAGGAATTATTTTTGGGAAGTTCTATGACCTGTGTTATGACAGGCTTGGAAGGACTAGATGTTTATCGGTTAATTTTGGTACAAACGTCCATTTCACCGCACACCCCAACAAAAAAATATTTCCATTGATGATCATTGAAATTTACTGATAGGGAAAATAAGTCAAATGCACTTGGAACTTGTTAGAGTTTGATTTAAGGATACCTACTGTGTGTGTTTTGCCATGTGATGTTGAGAATTTGTGTTTTAATGGTTATAACTTTAGCTTTAACTTCTTGAATCGCAATGTCTACTGTCACTAAGTAATTGTCTGACACCCTCCCCCCATTATTTCCTCCAACTGAAAATTCAAGTTGATAAAAATGTAAATATCAATATTTATTTTTATTTTTGTTTTTATTTCTTTATAATTTTGACAAACAAAATTCTGCCGAGCCTCACTATAGAGGAGGTCAGACAAGCTGATCTCACTAGTCCCTTCTGGTCTTGGCATCTGTGACACTATAAATCTCTCTCTTTCTCCCTTAAATCTGTCCATCTCTATGCTGTGTATCATTTAGAACAAAAACCACTGGGTTATTACCTGATTCCACTGTTACCAACCACTCTCTCTTCCCAGCCTCTTCTCCTGCACCTCTGTGCTGGACTCCATGCTCTTCAAACCCTCCCTCCCGCCCGACGGGCATGTCCAGAAGATTCTCCGGGATGAGATTGTGAACCCCCTCCGACGGTGAGTACTGTATGTAGGACCACTGAAAGCAGCAAGTCTCTCTTCTGTAATCTCCGTGCTGCTACCACCTCCTTCCAGCCAGAATTGGGTCTGTCATGGTTCAGATTAGGGCTGTCGATTAATCACAATTAACTCAAAAAATTTAATCACCATTTAAAAAATTAATAGCGACTAAAAAAATGAACCGCGGTTTTAATCGCATTATTAAATAATAGAATACCAATTGAAATTTATTAAATACCTTTGGATGTTTTTCTACATTTTCAAATATATTGATTTCAATTACAATGCAGAATACAAAGTGCACGGTGCTCACTTTGTAGTATTATTTTTATTACAAATATTTGCACTGTAAAAATGATAAAAGGTAGTATTTTTCAATTTACCTCAAAGAAGTACTGTAGTGCAATCTCTTTATCGTGAAAGTGCAACTTACAAATGTAGATTTATTTATTTATTTATTTATTTGGTTACATAACTGCACTCAAAAACAAAACAATGTAAAACTTTAGAGCCTAGAAGTCCACTCAGTCCTACTTATTGTTCAGCCAATCGCTCAGACAAACAAGTTTGTTTACATTTATGGGAGATAATGCTGCCAACTTCTTATTTACAGTGTCATCTGAAAGTGAGAACAGGTGTTCACATAGCACTTTTGTAGCCAGCACTGCAGGTATTTCAGTGCCAGATATGCTAAACATTCATAGGCCCCTTCATGCTTTGGCCACCATTCCAGAAGACATGCTTCCATGCTGATGATGCTTGTTAAAAAAAAATATGTTAGTTAAATTTGTGATTGAACGCCTTGCGGAAGAATTGTATGTCTCCTGCTCTGTTTTATCCACATTCTGCCATATATTTCATGTTATAGCAGTCTTGGATGATGACCCAGCACATATTGTTCGTTTTAAGAACACTTTCACTGCAGAGCTGACAAAATGTAAAGAAGGTACCAAAGAAATTTCTAAAGATAGCTACAGCACTTGACCCAAGGTTTAAGAATCTGAAGGGCCTTCCAAAATCTGAGAGGAATGAGGTGTGGAGCTTTCAGAAGTCTGACAAGAACAACACACTGATGCTACAGAACCCGAACCACCAAAAAAGAAATTCAACCTTTTGCTCGTGGCATCTGAGTCAGGTGATGAAAATGAACACGCGTCGGTCTGCTCTGCTTCGGACTGTTATCTAGCAGAACCCGTCATCAGCATGGAGGCATGTCCCTCTGAAATGGGGTTAAAGCATGAAGGCACAGGTGAATCTTTAGCACGTCTGACATGTAAATATCTTGTGACGCCAGCTACAACAGTGCCATGAGAATGCCTGTTCTCGCTTTCAGGTGACATGGTAAACAAGAAGCGGGCAACATTATTTCTGCAAATGTAAACAAATGTGTTTGTCTGAGTGATTGGCTGAACAAGAAGTAGGACTGAGTGGACTTGTAGGCTCTGAAGTTTTACATTGTTTTGTTTTTGAGTGCAGTTATGTAACAAAAAAAATCTACATTTGTAAATTGCATTTTCACAATAGAGATTGTACTATAGTACTTGTTTGAGGTGAATTGAAAATACTATTTCTGTTTTTTACGAAATATTTAAGAAAAAATAAATATAACGTGAGCACTGTACACTTTGTATTCTGTGTTGTAATTGAAAGTAATATATTTGAAAATGTAGAAAACATTCAAAAATATTTAAAGCAATGCTATTCTATTATTGTTTAACAGCGTGATTCATTGCGATTAATTTTTTTTAATCGCTTGACAGCCGTAGCTCAGATGCTACTGAGACAAGTAGTACCCTAGAGATTCATATCTCTTGGCCAACTCTAAAGTTCTTCTGCTCTTCCTTCCCACTCATATTAACCCAGCAAGTGCTGAGATTGTGGATTTCCTTTGCTAAATCCTGCTGCAAAGTCCCAGGCAGGAGAAGGCTGCCTGTGGCCCTCTGGAGGGGTCAAAGAGAACTTGGGAGTGGTGTTGACAAGCCACATGCTACTCTCCTGGGCCAGAAGGGAGGTTGTCATGACTCATGGTTGAAGGTGAGAAGGTTAAAGAAGGGATCCCTGGGGTTCAGCGGTCTCAGTCGAGGTGTTGTGGGAGAGGGGAAGAAATGTATAATTAAAGGCTGGGCCCAGGGACAAGCCCTGCACTGTTACATGAAGGACTTTGATTTAATCTGTGGCCCTGATTTCTTGCTCCCAGGGCTGGGAGTGATGCTGATAAGGGAGCAAAGTCTCCAGGGAGCAAGTAATCCATGTTGCTTAAACAGCTGGCTCACAGAACTACTGAAAGGCTCCAAAGGGTTATCTGTACACTGCCAGCCTGTAAGGCTGATGATTGAGACAGGGCCTTGCGGAGGGTAGTGAGTATCCGCTGGCCTTCATCAAGAATATTTGGCCCACCCCTTCCCTCCCCCAGTGCTTATGGGACAGGAGTGTTTTGTTCAGTGCTGCTTGTGGTCGGGCCTCTGGCGCTAACTTCTTGCCTTTAGGGAGGGTGCGTCTTGACTTGGATTTTTGCCGGTGGGCTCCATGCTTCACCTGCTGTGTTTTCTGCCCCTGAGATGTAAGTTTGCCGATGCACAAAGAGCTCATTCCCAGCTTCCCCTCATTCCCAGGAATGGCTTTGTTGCCGCTAATAGCGTGATGCACCTAAGGCAGCAGTTGACGGAGAAGGGCCAATGTTCGAGCTTTGCCACGTCTGAGAAAGGTAACGTGCTCTCTGCAGATGTCTTACATCAGAGTGGTCTGTCTCATCTTCCCCTTTTCCCAGTCAGGCAACCCCGCAAGGTAGTTTCCTGTCTGCCCCCAGAACACTTGTTTTTAAAAAAATGTCCTGCTACCTGGAGAATTCCTCAGATGTGTCAGCTTAGGTTTGGCCATGCAGGAAGGTTCCCCAAGTATGATGGAAAGATTGGAATTGCTAGGTCCCTTGGTGCTGGCCTGTTGCTCAGAAGAAACCACCACCAAAGCAGAATTTGCCCAAGGCGGGTTTCTGTCTGACCCATTGGTTTGTATTTGCAGTCTGCAGTTAAACTCTGTTGGCCTGACTAAGGCTGTTAACCATGCTGTCTTTGCCAGATTCCATGTCTCATCATTACATTTTGCTCACCTAAATTCCTCTGCAGATTCAGTCGGACAGAGATTCTTCTTCTGCATTTATTGTTCTTAGTTGTTATGCATGTTTGAATAGTTACCACATTCCTGTCCAGAGGTAGACAGCCGTCCGTCTCTTCCTTGCCTCAGAGATAATATTTGTAAAGTGCTTTAAGATATGCAGATGAAAGGAGCTGCCGAATGACAAAGGATTATTGAAATACCCAGATGCTATCATCATGGCTGTATAAAATATTAAAAAGTAGAAGTTATATTAAATCTTCTGCTCCCACAGTATTCTTGCCACCAAGTTAAAGATGTATGGGCTGGATGAATGGACTGTAAGGTGGATAGAAAGCTGGCTAGATCGTCGGGCTCAACGGGTAGTGATCAATGGCTCCATGTCTAGTTGGCAACCGGTTTCAAGCGGAGTGCCCCAAGGGTCGGTCCTGGGGCCGGTTTTGTTTAATATCTTTATTAATGATCTGGAGGATGGTGTGGACTGCACTCTCAGCAAGTTTGCAGATGACACTAAACTAGGAGGCGTAGTAGATACACTAGAGGGTAGGTGTGACGGGTTGGATCACAGAAACCCCCTTGGGAGCTGCCACCAGATGTGCAAAGACTACCCCTGCTTCTGTTTTCCCTGCCAGCTCAGGACTCCAGCACCCTGTCTTGCTGAGCCAGCCACTTCTGTCTGGCTCTAACACAGATCCAGGGTCTGAATCACTTGTCCCAAAGCTGCAGGTTTACCTGAAAACAGCTCACAGACATGTGCTTGTCTTTAGCACTCAGATGCCCAACTCCCAATGGGGTCTAAACCCAGATAAATCCGTTTTACCCTGCATAAAGCTTATGCAGGGCAAACTCATACATTGTTCGCCCTCTATAACACTGATAAAGAGAGATGCACAGTTGTTTGCTCCCTCGGGTATTAATACATACTCTGTGTAAATTACTAAATAAAAAGTGATTTTATTAAATACAGACAGTAGGATTTAAGTGGTTCCAAGTAGAAACAGACAGAACAAAGTAAGTCATCAAGCAAAATAAAATAAAATGCGCAAATCTATGTCTAATCAAACTGAATACAGATAATTTCCTCACCAGTTCCAGAATTCTCCCTTTTACAGGCTAATCTCCTTTTAGCCTGGGTCCAGCAATCACTCACACCCCCTGTAGTTACTGTCCTTTGTTTCAGTCTCCTTCAAATATCCTGTGGGGGGTGGAGAGGCTCCTTCTTTAGCCAGCTGAAGACAAAATGGAGGGGTCTCCCACGGGTTTAAATAGACTCTTGTGGGTGGAGACCCCCCTCCTCCCTCCTATGCAAAGTCCAGCTCCAAGATGGAGTTCTGGAGTCACCTGGGCAAGTCACATGTCCCTGCATGACTCAGTCTTTACAGGCCGACACCATTGTCCACATGGTATCTTGCATGTCTCCAGGAAGACTTCTCATGTGGATTGGAGCATTCCAAGATGCATTGTTCCCCAAGTGTTTCCTGATCAGGTACTTAACCTGGCGAATTCCTTCCTAAAGAAGCTGACCAAATGCCTCCCAAAGCTTACTTAGAAACCAAGCCAGCATACAGCCCATATTCTTAACCTCGAGTAGAAAATGATATATATGTACAAATAGGATGAATAGATATAGTAGACCATAACCTTTACGGAGATATGTTACATGGCACAGGCAGGACAAAACATATTCCAGTTATGTCATACATACATTTATAAGCACCCCCTCCCAATAAGCCTTATGGGGTACACTGTCACAGTAGGGATCGGATACAGAGGGACCTAGACAAATTAGAGGATTGGGCCAAAAAAAACCTGATGAGGTTCAACAAGGACAAGTGCAGAGTCCTGCACTTAGGACGGAAGAATCCCATGCACTGCTACAGACTAGGGACCGAATGGCTAGGTAGCAGTTCTGCAGAAAAGGACCTGGGGGTCACAGTGGACGAGAAGCTGGATATGAGTCAACAGTGTGCCCTTGTTGCCAAGAAGGCTAATGTCATTTTGGGCTGTATAAGTAGGGGCATTGCCAGCAGATCGAGGAACGTGATCATTCCCCTCTATTCGGCATTGGTGAGGCCTCATCTGGAATACTGTGTCCAGTTTTGGGCCCCACACTACAAGAAGGATGTGGAAAAATTGGAAAGAGTCCAGTGGAGGGCAACAAAAATGATTAGGGGTCTGGAGCACATGACTTATGAGGAGAGGCTGAAGGAACTGGGATTGTTTAGTCTCCAGAAGAGAAGAATGAGGGGGGATTTGATAGCAGCCTTCAACTACCTGAAGGGGAGGGTTCCAAAGAGGATGAAGCTCGGCTGTTCTCAGTGGTGGCAGATGACAGAACAAGGAGCAATGGTCTCAAGTTGCAGTGGGGGAGGTCCAGGTTGGATATTAGGAAACACTATTTCACTAGGAGGGTGGTGAAGCACTGGAATGCGTTACCTAGGGAGGTGGTGGAGTCTCCTTCCTTGGAGGTTTTTAAGGCCTGGCTTGACAAAGCTCTGGCTGGGGTGATTAAGTTGGGGATTGGTCCTGCTTTGAGCAGGGGGTTAGACTAGATGACCTCCTGAGGTCCCTTCCAACCCTGATATTCTGTGATTCTGTGATTCTATTTTTGTTTCATCTGTTTGATATTTTCTTGTATCTTGGCCAGAGACAGCCCAGACTTTTGCTCTTTGTTCCTCCAGTTTCCAGCATTGTCCCTGGTTTCAGTGTCCGTTAATGAATTTGGTGCTGGCAGTAAATATCTATCAAGATCTTTCTCCCCGGGCTGTTTGAGTGCAGATGAATGGAGTAAATGTACCTGCGATGCATAAATATGATTTTTCCCTCAATATAGCAAAGAAATCATTCAGCAGTGAAGGAGTTAAGAGAAATGTGAACTTTTACCAGGCTTCTGTCCTCTCTTTCTCCCCTGTCTTTCTATGGAAGGTTCTTTCTGTGTTTATGCTGATCGTAGAACTTTCAAACTCTGAAACTAACCAAGTGTTTTCAACTCCTAATCAGGCCAGCACTATACCTGGAGTGAGAGAGAAACAGTTCAGTGTGAGGAACACCAGCCCATAGTTGACAGTGCTTTTTCCTTTCTGGAGGAGGTGGGACAGGGAAGTGTGTTGGCTTGGCCTGATCTGTGATTTCCCTCAACTTTCAGACCCCGAGGAGTTTCTCAATCTCATCATGCATCACATCCTGGGAATAGAGCCACTACTGAAACTGCAGTAAGTTGTCATCTCTCTGTGATCTTACTGATGCAGTGGGACTGTGCTGCCCACATCTGAGACTGGGGAGGGAAGGAGGTGACTTGGTTTGTTAGATAAGGCCTGACTGGAGAGGATCAGTGAATTTCCCTTGTTCATAAAGGAGATGGAAAAGTTTGTGCCCATCTATTCTCCGCTGTGCCCCTGAATTACATTGTGATCACACCTGCCCATCACATTGTGGTCATATTCCAGGAAGGACTGTACCTGGAAGATGATATTTCTAAATCATTCCCAGGTGTGCCACCTTCAGGGAGTGATGAAATGCAGAGAGTAATCCCTGGATAGCGTCAATGGTGGCATAAGAAACACAGGGCTTGTCTTCCTAGTCTTCAATAGGTTGGCTGTGGAGTAGTATCACAGATACCTCTGAAGGGTCTGATGTCTCCAGACTGCCAAGCTAGCAGAGAGCCTAGAGCTCCCAAACGGGGAATCCACTGAATTTAGTCCCAGAAGCCCTGTTTTGTGGGGACTCTACAAAGAGGAGATTCACTTAGTGTGAGGACTCCCAAAAATAGCTGCATTGTTCAGGAGTTTAGACCTGGGTTGCCAGCTTTCTGGGTTCCCCGTGGAGGAATGTGCAGTGGCTTGTATCATGGAGCTACTCAGAAAAGCAGTGGATACAAAGAAGCCTGTTTCACGTCACTCCAACCCTCCTGCCAGGGGATCCTTTCTATGCTGCTTCAGGGGAGCGCAAGGATCCTGGAGGATCTTTCATGTATAAGTTGCCTTGGGAACGCTTCAGACTTTGCTTTGCAGTTTTCCAGGCGGCTGGATCACAAAACTGGCACCTTATAACTCAGATATAGCAATCTTCTGGTCACACTGTAAAACAGCTGACTTACAAGAAAATCAGTGTGTCTTCATTTTTAAATTGAAGGGGGAAAAAGTGTGTCTGGCCCACCCATCGCAGAGGAGCAAAATGCAAGTGAGAATGATACTTGGTCAGTATCAGTCACCCACCACATTTGTTGGGTGTTTCTGGATGATAAATGCTTAGTTTTTTGAAAGCTAGAGCTGGGAGCCCCTTGGTGCCAGGGTTGGAGGTGGTCCTAGAACTCGAAGGCTGTGTCCTGTGAGAGCTCTGCCATCCAGGCACCAAGGGTACCTAGATAGTGCAGAGAGGCAGCCCCAGTGCCCTGACTCTGGAACGTTGCTCCCAGGTCTGGAGGCCAGAAGGAGCAGGAGTGTTACTGTTACCAGATATTCATAGACAAGCAAGAGGAGCTGGTCGTGCCAAACGTGCAGCAGCTAGTGGAACATTCCTTCCTGTCTTCCAATCTCAAGCTAGTGGAGGTGAGTGCAGCTGCCCTTTTCCTCCTCTGTCTTTCGCAGCCGCCTTCGTTCCCTGCCCCATGCACACGACTGCTTGTTAGAACGTTTTACTCCCCATCTCCACAGCAAGGCTGGTGAGGGGCTTTATGCCTAGGATCATGATGCAGCAGAGCCCCCCAGCACACCACCAGAACCGGAGGGGTGCAGTGGAGAACATGAAAGGGGGGATGGACACTTCACGGATAGTGGGCTGTGGAGAACCTGAGTGAAGAAGGTGTCATCCAGCTGCCGGGTTGGGGAGCAGGTCCAAGAGGGGCTTATGTGGGCAGGGCAAGGCGTCGTCTCCCCATGTTTGGTGACTTGCTTTTTTTCTCCCAGATCCCTTCCTGTTTCATTATCCAAATGCCACGGTTCGGGAAGGAATATAAAATGTTCAGCAAAATCATTCCCTCCCTGGAGCTTGACATCACCGACCTGCTGCTCGACAGTAAGTTCCTGGGCACTGGGGATTCCGGGGCTGTCTTGCACGTGGGCGCCAAGGCAGGCTCGTTTGGATCCAGGTGGCGAGGCTGGCCTAGCTTGGCTGTAAGCAGTTTGGTAAGGTCAGGACTGTGATGTGATTCTTCCTCACAGAGCAGGACTTGCATGGCAGGTGCAAGGGCCAGAGCATACTGACCCCCTGTCGTACAACCTCTGCTGACATTCGTGTTCCCGCTGCAGGTCCCCGGGAGTGCTTTGTGTGCGGGGACGTAGCCACACAGGAGTGTTCCGAGTGCTTCAAAGACGAGATGTTTGCAGTCACGGGGATGAAGCAGTACTGCAATTCCTGTTGCAGACAGGTATCCAGTTCCCCCTCCGTGTGTTCACTGATCCCCCCAGGAGGCAGATCACGGACTGAAACCTCTGCCTTCCCTTGCGTTCCCTGCAGCCAGTCAGGTGGGAGGCTCCTTCCTGAGCAGACCAGCACTGCTGACTGGATCAGCCACTCAGGGTAGTTGCTGCAAGATCATGAACTTGCACATACCTGGCCCCTCATCCATATGGACCCCATGTGCTTTACCACGCTGGGGCCCTGATTCTGGGCAGGCTCTGAGTGAAGAGCCTTTCCACTTCCTGCAGCACCCTTGCTTCTCCTTAGAGGTCCCCATCCAGGCATTCTCCTGGCACATGGGAAAGACCCAGATGAGGAATTGAGTGGAAAGCAGGTGACCGCAGAACAAATTGGTGACCGTATGCCAGCCTGTCCCCAGACGACACCCCTTTCCCTTTAGGGTAGGTGTATATAAAGTTGCGGTAGCCCTGCTGACCCGCCGGCGCCCCCTATTGTCTGTCCCCAGGCTCATTCACACTACCGGCGCAAAGCACACAGGCCAACAAAACTGCATGTCCCTGAGGAGTTTCAGAGCAGGAGCCTCATGGACAGCCCCCGAATCCCACGGGAGAGGATGGAGCTCTTCGCAGTGCTCTGCATAGAGACCAGTCACTACGTCTCCTTTGTGAAGTACGGGCCGGAGAAAGAGAACTGGCTTTTCTTCGACAGCATGGCTGACAGGCACGGTGAGGAGGGGCTCTGCTCGGAGGGGAGGCTGGTTGGCCCTTTGCACCTGGACGACCCTGTTCAGGAATTGCAGTCCCAGCGCCCAACGGTCATGAGTAATTTCTCCACAGATCTGTAATGTAAAACAGGAGGCCTGTGTGCCCGAACTCCATTGGGTCCGTCTGCTGGGAAGCATGGAAAGGTGTCACTTCTTCAATAATATGTAAAACTACTCTCTGCGTGGCATTGCAAACGAACGTACCGTTTGACAGGGAGTTTAGCGCTGGTGAATGGTGCTGGCTTGACAGCTCTGGGGACTGACAGCCTCTGTATAACTGTAGAACAGGTAGTGGCCAGGCAGGCTGCCCCCACCAGTGCGTTTCAAACCTCAGCTAGAGGGACTTCTTCTAGGGGTGCAAAGACAGCTCGGTCATGGCCCAGTCAGTCCTTGGCCTCTCTGCTGACACTGCCGACTGGGGGCCCAGTTAATGCCACTTGCTCTAGTGTTCCTTTGTGCTGTAGACACCTGTCCCCTGGGAACTGAGATTTGGGCTCATCCCCTCCCCCTCTCTCTCTCATATTCAGGTGATGAGAATGGCTTCAACATTCCCATCGTAACGCTGTGCCCTGAAGTTGCCAAATATTTGCAATTGCCAGTGGCGGCGCTGGCTATGGAGCAGTCCCGGGACATGGAAGGCGTGGCCAAACGCCTCTTCTGCGACGCCTACATGTACATGTACCAGAGCAAGAAGATGGCTCTTTACAAATGACCCCAGCCTGGGCTGGGAGAGACCCCACTGCTCTCGTGCAGAGCCATGAGACACTGGAAATGCGGGCTTGGTTCAAACCTGCTGCCTGCAGCTGCTAATTGAGAAAACCCAGCCAGAGTCCAGGTCAAGTGACCTTTCAGCTTTGCCTCTGCTAACCTCTTCCGAAGTCGAGTGTCAGACTATTGATGAGAGCAGCATTCGGTGGTGGAAAGCCTGTGGCCGGCTTTAGCCGAGTGACAGTTTGGACCTTCTGCAAATCCAGACTCGGAACCAGTTTACACTTTTACATATCCTGAGTAAGAGAACTTCACCTTCATCCCATTCCCCTGTCCACACCCCGGATTTCCATCATCCTTCCTTCTCCAGACCCTCTCTACAGCCCTGGGCCCACCAGAACCCCTCTACCTTTCATTCTCCCAATTAACTCTTCCCCAAAGCTCAGGAATCAAGAAGCCCAAGTCAAGGCATGGGCTGTGACTCTCCGATTTTCAACAGAGCACAGGAGAACTGCACTAGACCTCTGGGTGACATCTCAACTCATCGGCTTCCTGAATGTAAACGCAAAAGCGCCTTCTAGATGGTCAGGAATCAAACCTCTCAGGAAGGGAATTTTGCTTAGATCTGCACTAAATTCTGGGGTATGTGACTATGATCCTGAGGTCCCAGTAATGGGACCCCTGAACATCCCCATTCCCTGGACGCAGACCTGCACTCCCTTATTTATAACTCCCTTTTGTTCCTTTACTCCCCCTGTTCATCACTAATCTCTCTGACGCTCTGCTTAACATCAGTAGCACTTTCTGTTGGAAGTCCCCTCTTTTTAGACATGACATTTGGCTCGAGACTTGAAGCTTTGTGTTGCTGTTTCAAGCCGCACTTCGAACAAAAATATAATTTTAAGAACAAAACTGGGGCAGATACAGGCAAAACCAGCATAGGACTGTCCTCCCCCAAAGGCTGTGAGATTGCTCAGAGCGTGTGGCTTTCTAGCTGTAGCTCATCATTTTAAAGCTCATTGTTCTGGTTTCCTGAGGTGCATGTGGAACAGCGATAACCAAACAAACCTCCCAGAAAAAATGCTTTTTAAGAACGAACCTGTTCAGATTTTCCGCCCGTAACAGGTTTTCCGCCCGTAAGGGTATGTCTGGGGGGAGTTACTGGCTTTCAACTTTTTTAAAACAGCAAAGTTAACCTTTGCAAATTTGGTACTGAGCCTGCTGCAAAGTTTCTGTTCTCCTAATGCTGGTAGGCAGCCCCTAGGAGAGTTATGGACCAGGTTGCCCAAACGTCACCCAACCAAAGTCTACTCTACATGGACAACTTGTCAAGAAGCTGAGGGGTGCCCCGAATGGGTGTAGAACAGGTAGCTGATTGCAGCTGTCCTCTTTCATACACGGGGTGTGGCAGCGGCAACTCACAGCATGTAACACTGTCTTGATCTGAGTGACCTGTCTGTGTGGGTCAGGCTGGAACATTGTGTCATCTCTATGGGCTGCTCCTTTCCAGTACAGATGAGGGAAGTCGTGGTGCATAGCATAGTGGGTTGTATTTGGCCGGTCTCTGGCCACCCTGTTATTAACCAGTGCAGTATTATAACAGCCTGTTGAGTATGCCAGTTTGAAACAGTGTTCTGGTTCCATATGGCAGGCCCCTTTCAGCTGTTGGGGAAATTATCGATTTGCCAAAAGGCCTGGAGAACTAGCGCAAACGCGGTTATCTTAGCTGGCTTTCCAAACACACACACAAACCAGAGAGTTACCTTGACGCAAGCCAGGAAGTTCAGAGTGAGGCTGATGCCCCTTCTCGACTCAAAAGCGTCACCCTTGATTTTTGAAGTTTTTATCTTTAGGGGCTGATCCTGACCCGTGCTGAGCACCTATAATTCCCATCGCCTTGGGGCTTGTGGGTGCTCTGCACCTCTCAGCATCGCCTGCTATTTAAATCCATGTTAGATCCTGTGTATGCACCGTACCTGGGAGCAAAGCTTTTGCGGTTTCTAAGGTAACAGTAACAGTGTTAGTTTAGTGTTGTACGGCACATGGGCTCCAGAAGTACAGGAGGCTTGAAAGCCTCCAGCAGATCCCGGCCCCAAATATCTTCTCCCATATAGCTGGCCTCAGTTAACATATCAGGTATGTGTTCTCTAGGTGCCCTGTGCTTCTCTTGCCTCTTAGCTGGTCTTGGCTGAACCTCAAGTTCCTCCACTCACTCCCAGCTCCACCACGGCTAATTCGGTGCTTCTGTCTGAGGAAGTCAGGAGAGCTTTAGGCCACAGGGCTCCCTCAGCAATGGGATTCCTTTAGCCAGCCCACCTCCTCGCTTTTATCCTTCTTCCTCACTGCAGTTTTGTCTCTGGCAGGAAGATCAAACTTCCTTAAAGTGTTGGTTGCTGGGTTCTTCCGCTCTCTAATATGAACTGTCCTGCTGATCTTGTCATGACTAATGCCCTGTTAACTATAGAGCAGTAGAAACCTCTTTCTCCGCTCTCTTTCAAAGCCATGATTAGTTGTTCAGGCCCAAGTTGGTTTTCTCCATATGACGTCTCTTAACAGCTCTGGCCTCTTTTCTCAGGTATCGCATGGGCTGGGGTTCTGTATGTCAAGGAGTCACCCTGTGGTTTCTTAGGGTGCGAATTAGCTCTTCTGGGATTTTATAATGTAAATGGTGACTATCGGATGATTTGTACTTCGGATATTTATGTGATTTGTTTCTCTTTATATTTCTAAGCACAAGACACCTTTTTTTAATTGTCAGAAGTGCCTTCTTGACATGACATAGCTTCTGCACAGGGGACAGAGCAAGCCATGCTTTCTAAAAGAGCTGATCCAGGGAACACCCCTAAGCTCTGTAGAGTTTCCACTGTCCCCCCCCCCCCCATGCATATTGCAAAAATACCAAAGCGGCTTTCAGCACTTTTGAAATGAATTTCTCTGATCAGGACAATAGTTAGTGGGATGCACAAATCCAGTTGGATTTCCCTGCATTCATCGTGCATTAGGAGCGTCCATCAGTAAGTCTATGCAGTATCCTAAAAACTAAAGGTGGAAAGGTTTTAGTGCCAGAACAAGTGCAAGCCATTCATTTTCGCCTGTGGCTGCTGCATGATTTGTGACATGTCACACTAGCTTGGAATGCTGGGAAAATCCAGACTCAGATTGACCTCACTTGGAGTAACCCAGTCACTGCTCTGACGCTTGATAAGTCAGACAAGAATAATGTGCATTAGCCTCTCTCAGTGCTCCCTTTGTAGTATATTGCTCAGTTGATGTTTTCTGTACTGTTTAAACCTCTGTATATTTTACAGATTTGTTTCTGTTCTTTGATTCATGCATAAGTCTCTTCCTTTAGTGGTTTCTGTAACTTTGCCTGAAACTGATTTGGGCAGAATACGCGGTCTGATTTTTTTCAGGCAATGCAATTAATTATACCAGTTCAATTTGAATATGTTTTCAAATAGAGCCATTGGCCTGAGTGCTGGTGTGTTTGTTCTTCAATGAGCTGTTTTCCCAGGGTGGGGCTAAGGGGGATGTGTATTATCCCCTATCGGGGAGAGCACAGCTGGAACTCTGTCATAGTGGGGGTGGCTTTTCCCTCTCCGCTCCCCCGTCCACTCCCTTTGTGTTTGAGTGATTCAGGAAACCAGGCTCTCAAGCAAAGTGCAGGCATCTGACAGTACGGAGATGACAGCTAGGAGCCATTTATGTGTCAAACTCCCCACACTAATGGCCACCCTGGTCTTTGTGAATAACCCTGAGCAAACTGGCTGTATCTAAGGGTTTAGAGGGGTCTGGGATTGGGAAGCAGGAGGAGATGGTGGACAAAGAATTGGCGAGGCGGGGAGGCGTAGAAGACAGAGGAAAAGGGAAGGAAAAGACAGGGTGGGTGAGGGGACTCTGATCAGGGCAGGAGCCTGCGTGGGGCAGGGTGGAGGACCCGGTCAGGAGAAGCTGAGCTTCCCCACCACCTGATGAGCCTACACACGCTGGTGCTTAGAACAATGGGAGAGCGCTCTCTTGGGAATCCTAGACCAGTTCTCCAGGTGGTAGGAAGAACCGAGCTGGGGCCCCTCCCCTTCTTATTCTGGCTCCTGCTCTCCAAAGGTGGGGGATGGCTTTGCTTCTCAGACCCCTCACTCCCTGTGCCTCTGCAGGGTGATCCCATCCAGCTGGGCTCCAGGGCTAGGACTGTTCTTGCATTCATTGGCGCTTCCCTTCATGCATTACAGCCTGAGCCTGGACCTCATACCAATGCTGCTTCTGCACCCTACTACCCACAGTGTCAGCACGAGCCCTGCTGGAACCCTTTTCTTTCCTCCCACTTTCCCCCAGCTCCATTCCAGTTGCTGTCGGGTCCTTCAGCCCTGCTGGATAGCAGGGAGTACCACCATGGGCTGTGAGGCTCATCCCCTGCAGGGATCCCCTATTACTGCTGCGTAGCTACTGGCTCAACGCCGCCCTGACTCCTCTTTGAAGCCCCCCTTCCGCCAGCCAGGCCTCAACCCCCATCCAGGGTCAGTCGGTGAGCCTTCCCTCCACCCCCACTTCCTGACATTGGGATGCGGCAGTGGCTGGTTTTGGCCTTGCATCAAGCCGAGGAGCAGATCCCCATGGGGTGTGGCCAGTAGGCAGCCCAAAGCTCTTTAGCTGTTTGAGGGGCTCTTCTAAGGCTTCCAGCAGTGGGGAGGGGAGAGGACTCCTAACAGGGAGCAGGCCTGCTGGTGTAAAGGGGAGGGAAGAGAGGTGGCGCTGGGTTAGTTCTGCACGTGGGCCAATCCACTCCCCATTTGGCCTCTAAAGGGCCAGACAGCTTTGCCTCTCCACTTGCTAACTATTGCAGCTGATGTACTAGATCTGTAACCATCTCCTTTGCAAAGGACCATCCCATGCCCCTATTTCTGTCCAAATTCTCTTCATATGAACTCTTACCCTCCCCTTTTAAATTGCTTTTGCCAAGCGGCTCGGGCTGGGAAGAGAGGCCTGAGAGGGGATCCATCCAGGCTGCCTAGATCCACATCTTGCTAGCATAAGACTCTATGGGGCAAAGCTGGGAGTGGTTTGGATCAATACCCTGTAGGAACGTGGCAGGGTTTGGGTTTTTTTTTTAAACTGACACTATTGTCTTCATCTCAGCTGCTACTATTGATATCAGGCCCACTGTGCTCGGAGAGCTGGAGAACATGGTCTCCCAAGAGAGAAGGTGCCTTCCAGCCTGGACAGACAGCCCTGTGGCTGGCAGATGGTCCTGCCCCAAGCTTGCTTCACCCTTAACAACTCCTTCCTCCACCAATCTCTGCCCTTCTCTCCCATTTTTAAAAAGCACTATTTAAAAATTACTTCCCCGCAGAACTGGAGCCCAACAGTTCTCGCCCTTCTCTGAGCCTCTCCATCCGCATAGTGGGGCAGGAGCCCCTGGCTGAGAACTCCTGGTGCTGGGGGGGCACCATGAGCTGCAGCTCTACTGCCATTCCCTCCTTCCCTGCTCTGAAAACATGCACGGCTTATACTGTGGCAGTGTACAGGTACTAGGTGCTCTGCTTCTACCCCAGCCCCATCCCAGTTATTTCCTTCTCCAATCCACCCCCCCAACCAAATATTCTGCTCCCTGGCAGAAGGGAGGGGCCTGACTTTCACTCCACCTGCTCCTTTAGCCAGCCCATCGAACCCAGGGCTCTTAACACCTGACCAGGTCTCATATCCTCTCGCTGCTGTTGGGATGTTAAGACTGAAAATCATTTCTACACCATGGGGAAAAATTGAACCACATGCAAAAGTCAGAAGCGCTCATAGAGAAAACAATTCAGACAACAGCATTTGTATTTACAATAAAAAAGTTTAGATATCACAGTAACGAGGTAAAAAATTCTAAACCCCACCTGTGCTCTACAACCACAGAGCATCTGACATCTTCCTCAACTATAGAAATAGTTAGCGAGCAGAGAGTAGAGACAAAGCCAAGGAATAGACTCAGAAGTGTTGACATTAATTACAATAGCCTGACTCGCTGGGCTGAGTAAAGTCAATGGAACAGAGTCCCAGGGTTACTGGAGTTAGTAGCCGACTTCAGAAATCTCTGGGGCTGGTCCCCTCGCTCTCTCTTCCTGTCTCCATCTTCTTGCTGCTCCCCGGCTCCTTTCCCTCCGTGGCCAGGTTTCCTTCTCCTGCCTTCACCCCCTGGCAGACGCTGATGGGAACGGCTCTCCCTTCTGCAGCTGGCAGGGCCAGATGTGGCGCCTCGATGCAGAGCTGCCCATCCTGGGACAGGGAGCAGAGCACGGCCTCCACGTTCACGTCTTCCGGCAGGAGAGTTTCTCTGCGGATCTCTCTGTATTCGTGGGAGCAGACTCCAGCCTCCGACGCCGTTTTCTTCTCCTGCTTCCCCGTCACCGTCAGCTTCCTCCCGTCCACTCTCACCATCAGCTCAGCTGGGGAGAAGCCGCTCACGTCCATGGAGAGCTGGAACTTGTCCTTCCCCTGCGCCTGGGAGCCGGGCTCCTTCCCAGCCCCCTCCGCCAGGGACCGGCTGCTCGGCCTCGGCCTCCTCCCCTCGCCCTCCCCGCGGAGAAGGGGAGAAGCCAGAAGGAGGGAGTGTCTCAGTCGCTCCATCTCCTCCAGGTGCGTCTGCACGTCCCCCACCAGCTGGGCCAAGAGGCTGTGGGGCCCCGGCCCCAGGAGCCTGGGCACTGGGGCGCTGCTGCCAAGCCACACTCGGAGCGGGAGCATCCTGCCCCCCAGGGCCTGGAGCCGCTGGGCCGAGTTCAGCTGCTGAGACGCTGCTGCTGGAGCCGCCTCTGCCTGACTCCCTGCCCGGCTGCTGCTCACTGGCTGCGGCAGCCCCCGCGCCGCCTTTTATAGCCTGCTCGGGCCGCGCCGGGCGCTTCGGGAACCTTCCCGCGGCTGGGGGGCGGGGCCTGGCGCTGCTCGGGGGGCGGGGCTGGGGGCGTGGCCTGGCTCTGCCGAGGAGGGGCGGAGCTGGGGGCGGAGCCTGGATCTGCTCGGCTGCGGGGTCCCAGCAAGTTCCAGCAGCCGCTAGGGGGCGGAGCTCCCGGGTCGGGCTTTGCTGGATCCTTCCCGATCCCGCTGTGTTTGAGGGGGCGGGGTCACGCCGGGGGTACGGGCTGGAGCCGGGGGGGGGGTTCACGCCGGGGGCACGGGCTGGAGCCGGGGGGGGGGGGGGTTCAGGGCCGGGGGTCCGGGCTGGAGCCGGGGGGGGGGGTTCAGGGCCGGGGGCACGGGCTGGAGCCGGGGGGGGGTTTCAGGGCCGGGGTCCGGGCTGGAGCCGGGGGGGGGTTTCAGGGCCGGGGGTACGGGCTGGAGCCGGGGGGGGGTTCAGGGCCGGGGGCACGGGCTGGAGCCGGGGGGAGGGTTCAGGGCCGGGGGTCCGGGCTGGAGCCGGGGCGGGGTTCAGGGCCGGGGGTCCGGGCTGGAGCCGGGGGGGGGTTCACGCCGGGGGCACGGGCTGGAGCCGGGGGTACGGGCTGGAGCCGGGGGGGGGGTCAGGCCGGGGGCACGGGCTGGAGCCGGGGGTACGGGCTGGAGCCGGGGGGGGTTCAGGCAGGGGGCACGGGCTGGAGCCGGGGGGGGGGGTTCAGGGTCGGGGGCACGGGCTGGAGCCGGGGGAGGGTTCAGGGCCGGGGGTACGGGCTGGAGCCGCGGGGGGGGGTTCACGCCGGGGGTACGGGCTGGAGCCGGGGGGGGGGTTCAGGGCCGGGGGTACGGGCTGGAGCCGGGGGGGGGTTCAGGGCCGGGGGCACGGGCTGGAGCCGGGGGGGGTTCACGCCGCGGGCACGGGCTGGAGCCGGGGGGGGGGGTTCAGGGCCGGGGGCACGGGCTGGAGCCGGGGAGACAGTCCCCGGGCGGGGTCTGGGCGGGGGCGGGTTGGACAGTCCATGTGCGGAGCAGACCCGGGAGACGGGCGAACACCCCCCACAGCGCACGTGTAATAAACAGTAACAGAGACTCGTGTCCGGTCCGGGGGGGTCACACCCTGCAGCTGTCTCTGTGCCCCCCCCCCTCCCAGTGGCTCCTCCCAGGCTCTGTCCATTCACAAACACGAGGCAGGAGCTTCAGGGCACCTGAGAAACCCTCCAAGTTTGGCAGCCCCACAAACGGCAGATCCCGACCCCTGCTGGGGGCAGGGGCTGGAAGGGGGGGGGCACTTTATCCCAAATGTGACTCTGGTTCCTCAAGGGCGGGGCTCTAACGGGGGCGGGGGGGTTCTGCCCGGCGCTGGTCCGGGAGCGGGGGTCTGTGCTACCGGGCTCCGAACCCCCCGGGCAGAGCCGGGCTCCAGCCTGTGCCGCGCCGCTGAACCCGCCTCCCCCCAGCTCCAGCGCGTGCCCCCGGCATGAGACCCGACCACCCCAACACAGCGGGATCGGGAACGATCCAGCAAAGCCCCCGCCCGGGAGCTCCGCCCCCTAGCGGCTGCTGGAAGCTGCTGGGCCCCGCCCCTCCCCAGCAGAGCCAGGCCCCGCCCCTCCCGAGGGACCCCGCCCCCCCCAGCAGAGCCAGGCCCCACCCCAGCCCCACCCCTCCCGAGCAGCGCCAGGCCCCGCCCCCCCGAGCACAGCCAGGCCCTGCCCCCAGCCCCGCCCCTCCCGAGCAGCGCCAGGCCCCGCCCCCCAGCAGCGGGAAGGTTCCCGAAGGAACACTATAAAAGCGGTGCGCCGAGTCTTCATTTATTCACTCTAATTTAAGGTTTTGCATGCCGGTAATACATGTTAACCTTTTTAGAAGGTCTCTTTCTATAGTATATAACTAAACTATTGTATGTAAAGTAAACAAGGTTTTCAAAATGTTTAAGAAGCGTCATTTAAAATGAAATTAAAATGCTGATCTTACACCAGCAGCCTGCTCAGCTCGCTGCCAGCCTGGGGTTCTGTTCACCTAGGCCGGCAGCAGGCTGAGCAGGCCCTATGCCCGGGACCCCAGACCTGGGAGGGAGGCTGTTTCAGGGGTCAGGGCAGAGGGCTGGGGGAGGGGGTTCAGGGCAGAAGGCTGGTGTGTGTGGGGGGGTTCAGGGATCAGGGCAGAGGGCTGGGGTGTGTAGGGCAGAGGGTTGGGTGTGTGGGGGGGGTTCAAGGGTCAGGGCAGAAGGTGGGGTGTGTGTTGGGGTGGGGGGTTCAGGAAAGAGGGCTAGTGTGTGTGGGGGGGTGCACGGCAGAAGGCTGGTGGTGTGGGGGGTTCAAGGGTCAGGTCAGAGGGTTGGGGGGGCGCAGGGCAGAAGGCTGGAGTGTGGGGGGGTTCAAAGGTCAGAGGGCTGGGGTGCTTGGCAGGGGGCTGGAAGGGATATGTCCTATTCTACCCCCTTCCCCCAAGCTCCGTCCCTACCTCTCTCTGCGTCCTCCACAGAGCTGTGTGCACGCTGCTGCTCTTGCCCCTCCCCCTTCTAGGGCCATCAGCTGATTGGCGCAGGGACGGAGACGGGGAGGGGAAGGAAAGCACCACGCTGGGGGAAGAAGCGGGGAAGGGGGGAAGCTTGGCTTCTGCAGAACCAAGCTTCTGCGTCCTGCCCCCGCAGGGGAGAGCGGTGGGCGGGGGGGGGGGGCTGAGTGGGGCTTGGGGCTGGGGGCCGGGACCGCGGCAGGGAGCTGCGTGCCACTCAGAATCGGCTCCCGTGCTGTGTTTGCCACACGTGCCGTAGGTTGCCGACCCCTGTGTTAGGCCTTGGTATAATGTTATAGTCCCTAAGGATAGTTAAAGGAGAAGAAAAATGTCTTTTTGCTAGGAGTAGAATAAGATCTCTCTTCCCCTCCCCCCCACTCCCTTAATCAATTGCCCTGTTGAATAAGTGAGGTGTGAATGAGCAAGGCATGGAAGGCAAGCACCACCAGACAGCTACAACAGTTGGAGAGGGGATGGAAGCCAGACCCAAAAACAATAACACTTGTCAAGTGGGCTCACTGAAGAAGAGCAGATATACTGAGGGCCTTGTGGGTTAGAAGCAAGCACCTTCTTTTGCAAACACCCTCTTTGAACAGCACTGGGACAACACTCAGAAAAAAAGCAGTACAAAGGACCAACAGACACAGATCTTGAATCAGGTATAGATTTGCATGAGAGGGAAGCTGTTATAAATGTGAGGTGTCTTGCAGAGCTCTCGTCTTGTCAACATGGGAGCATCGATCTGGATCGGCAGAAGCCCAGCTCCATCCCTCCCCCATCTAACTCACCTGGCCAGTGAAGTTAAGGTAACAACAAGATGGAGCAGACTTGTGTGTGAGTGTAATACAACATATGCATATGATACAGTGTGGATTTGGTACATGTATTACCAATAAATGTGGCGCTTTGCCTTATTCCCCTGAAAAGATCCTGTGCAGTACTTTAAGTACAACATATAAACAGGGTGCCTTGCCATGAAACTCTGGGTTCATCCTGCCAAGACTTTCCCACATTTAATCCATAGGTTATAGTCCAAATGTTTATATTCAGGGTGGTCCAATCAGGACTGGGATCTCAGTCTTACGGCTTAAGCTTCCCCTGCATGAAGCAGATCTGAGATAAAAAGAATCAGGTCCCAAAAGCCTTTTCTACAATTTCCAGGCTCTCTTTGACAGTTCGGAGACCTTCGGCAAACAACAGGTACTTATGGAGGCTTATTTCCTAAACATCACCGGTAGTTAGTTACGCAAATTAACATAAGGCAATTTATTCATTAGGCAGTCTATCACAAATTTCAAAGAGATATATCAACAATGATATTGTTGCATTCAAGATTCACCTAAATCAGGGGTGGGCAAACTTTTTGGACTGAGGGCCACACCAAGATATGGAGATTGTATGGTGGCCATGAATGCTCACAAAATTGGGGGTTGGGTTGTGTGGGAGGGGGGGTGTTCGTCTATATCAGCAAAAACAATCAGGCGTCCTTGTGGCACCTTAGAGGCTAACAAATTTATTTGGGCACAAGCTTTCGTGGGCTAGAACCCACTTGGATCATATGCAGTTCTCCTTCTGAGGTGCCTCAAAGTCCAAGTCACTTTCCTAGTGGCTGGTGGGGGCGTGGAGTGACCGAGGTCCACCCTCTACTTCGGGTCCCAGTGCAGGGACCCTATAGATAGTTTATTTAAAGGGACATGGCGGATGGCTGCTGAGTTGCTGCTTTAATTAGCTGGGCCACCTCTCTGTGGCTCTCACACATTCTTCACCCTTATCTCAGGGCCTTGTCCTTGTGGAGTCCCCACACCCAGCCTGGAGCAACAAGCACTCTCTTCCAGCTCTAGCAAGGAACTGAACTTGCTCTCACCCTGCAACTCCTCTTATATTGACCTGCTGGGCCCTGATTGAATGCCCCTCCCATAGCCATTCTAGGCAGCTTGGAGGACCTCTCTACTGCTCTTTTCTGGGGCGGGTTGTGGCAGGACCACAAGGCCTCCAGCAGGGGGCCTCAAAGCCTAGTCCACCCCATCATAACCTCCAAAAGGAGAGAGACTTTTAATAGGATTTGATTACCTTGTTTCCTACAGTTACTCAGTTTGAGTTTTGCTTTCTAGTCCTTACTTGTGTTTTCATCAGTAAACTTCCAACTTCAGAATGAGTGCATTTGGGTGTGTGCCAAGAAGCCAGGGTCGCTGTAGAAAGCCAGCGGCTCTACACACCCACCCATCCCTGAACCTTTTTATCACAGTTTCACTGTCGGACAGTGAAGGAGTTGATAACACCTTCAACTCTTCGGGGCCCTGCTATCAGTACAACAGCACCAACACCATGCATCGCGTGGGGACAGGTAGGTGCCGAAGGAAGGGCTTGTCTGCAGCCAGGCAGTTGAAACTGTCAACCACATAGGCAGGGACAGAACAGGGGTTTAGGTGTCTGAGCAGCTGACTTGGTACCCCTGGCTGGCTGATGGGCCAGAGATCAGTGTCTCACTTCACTCCGGAGCCACAGCCTCAAACCCTCTCCCGGAGTCAGACACCTATGCCAAGTTAGCCGCCTAGGTAGCCCATATCCTACTAGCCAAACCCACATCTCTCTCTGTGTCACACGATTCCTGGCTCACCCTATTTTCCCATGGCCCCAGCTGTCCTTTGTGGGATGCTCTGCTGTTCCTCTCCGTAGTGGGGACCAGTCTTTGGCTCGTCCCCTGTGAGGGCTGGCAGGTAAAAGGTGTTAGGCATGGTAGAGCGGCCCTACAGGATTGAACTGACTAGTTTGAGAATTCTGCTTCCGCGGCCTCTGGAGTTTCAGGTCAGCCTTCGAGCAGCTCTGTAGCTGGGGAGGGCTTCAGCACCGAGCTAGCTTTGCAAATGCTGATTGGAGGAAAAATTGGCCCCTATAGGCACCATCTCACTGCGGGACGACGGCACCTGTATCCCCCCTGCGTGGTCCAGCAAGGGTTTTTGGCACCCAGCCATCACGTCTCCTTGGCAGAGACCCCGCATCTCTCTCCCTCCTGACGGGGGACTTTCCAGGCTGCACAGTTCCCTCCCGCAGCCCACCCTGACCCAAACGGCCTGCGTCTGCGCTTTGCGTCCTCTTCAGAGACGGAACGCTCAATGATTATTAGTTACTATCCAGCTCTTTCTGTGTAAGCACAGTCATTGTTACGGGGAAGCATTACAGAGAAAGCACATTACCAGCAATACAAGAACCCACAGATGAGGCAGGGTGACTATGCTACAAAGCTTGAAGTCAGCCCAGCTCCAGCCAAGGACTCTGCCAACTGTCAATCCTTCTAGCCCTTCCTTAAGGCTTGCCCTCCCCACTCTGAGAACTATAGTACAGACAGTCCCTGGGCCACAGAGATATGTTAACTTCGTACAATCAAAGCTCCTAAGGGTACTGCAGGGTATTACCATATATGTCAGAACCGTCTACAGGGTTACGTGCCTCTGGGCCTGGTATTTGATTCCTAGTCCCCTCCCTAATCAGGTACTCCCCCCACTTCCCCTCAATACGGCAACCCGGCTCTTTATCACAGCTCTCTGCTCTTATCTTAGACCTGTACCCTACAATCAACAGCTCTGAACCCTCAAAACCATCATGTTCCCTCACTTGCAGAGAGATGAGAACTGACCTGGGACAAAGGCAGTTTATTTCCAAGGTGAAACATGAAATAGCAAATCAAGCAGACAGAGCTCACCAGACAGCACAGTTTGTCTTTACTAGAAAGGTTGATATTGAATTTTAAAAATTCAAGACAAGTATAAACATTCTATCAAAATGTATAAAAAGAGCCAAGAAAGGGAGCATCCCCCAGTCACTTCTCTTCCAGAGAGATTCTGACAGCCCAGGAATATGCTCAGGACCGTTCACACCAAGATCTGGTTACTGGAGTCGGTGGCTGGTTTCAGGAATCTCTGGGGCCGGTCCCCTCGCTCTCTCCTCCTGTCTCCATCTCACTGCTCCCCGGCTCCTTTCCCTCCGTGGCCAGGTTTCCTTCTCCTGCCTTCACCCCCTGGCAGACGCTGATGGGAACGGCTCTCCCTTCTGCAGCTGGCAGGGCCAGATGTGGCGCCTCGATGCAGAGCTGCCCATCCTGGGACAGGGAGCAGAGCACGGCCTCCACGTTCACGTCTTCCGGCAGGAGAGTTTCTCTGCGGATCTCTCTGTATTCGTGGGAGCAGACTCCAGCCTCCGACGCCGTTTTCTTCTCCTGCTTCCCCGTCACCGTCAGCTTCCTCCCGTCCACTCTCACCATCAGCTCAGCTGGGGAGAAGCCGCTCACGTCCATGGAGAGCTGGAACTTGTCCTTCCCCTGCGCCTGGGAGCCGGGCTCCTTCCCAGCCCCCTCCGCCAGGGACCGGCTGCTCGGCCTCGGCCTCCTCCCCTCGCCCTCCCCGCAGAGAAGGGGAGAAGCCAGAAGGAGGGAGTGTCTCAGTCGCTCCATCTCCTCCAGGTGCGTCTGCACGTCCCCCACCAGCTGGGCCAAGAGGCTGTGGGGCCCCGGCCCCAGGAGCCTGGGCACTGGGGCGCTGCTGCCAAGCCACACTCGGAGCGGGAGCATCCTGCCCCCCAGGGCCTGGAGCCGCTGGGCCGAGTTCAGCTGCTGAGACGACGACGACGACGACGACGCTGCTGGAGCTGGAGCTGGAGCTGGAGCTGGAGCTGGAGCTGGAGCTGGAGCTGGAGCTGGAGCTGGAGCTGGAGCTGGAGCTGCCTGACTCCCTGCCCAGCTGCTGCTCACTGGCTGCGGCAGCCCCCGCGCTGCCTTTTATAGCCTGCTCGGGCCGCGCCGGGCGCTTCGGGAACCTTCCCGCTGCTGCGGGGGCGGGGCCTGGCGCTGCTCTTGAAGGGCTCTGCTCGGGAGGGGCGGGGCCTGGTGCTGCTCGGGAGGGGCGGGGCGGGGGGCGGGGCCTGCCGCTGCTCGGCTGCGGGGGCCCAGCAAGTTCCAGCAGCCGCTAGGGGGCGGAGCTCCCGGGCCGGGCTTTGCTGGATCCTTCCCGATCCCGCTGTGTTTGAGGGGGCGGGGTCACGCTGGGGGCACGGGCTGGAGCCGGGGGGGGGGGGGGGGGGTTCAGGGCCGGGGGTCCGGGCTGGAGCCGGGGGGGGGGGGGGTTCAGGGCCGGGGGTCCGGGCTGGAGCCGGGGGGGGGGGGGGTTCAGGGCCGGGGGTCCGGGCTGGAGCCGGGGGGGGGTTCACGCCGGGGGTACGGGCTGGAGCCGGGGGGGGGTTCAGGGCCGGGGGTACGGGCTGGAGCCGGGGGGGGGTTCAGGGCCGGGGGCACGGGCTGGAGCCGGGGGGGGGTTCAGGGCCGGGGGCACGGGCTGGAGCCGGGGGGGGGTTCAGGGCCGGGGGTACGGGCTGGAGCCGGGGGGGGGTTCAGGGCCGGGGGTACGGGCTGGAGCCGGGGGGGGGTTCAGGGCCGGGGGTACGGGCTGGAGCCGGGGGGGGGTTCAGGGCCGGGGGTACGGGCTGGAGCCGGGGGGAGGGTACCAGGCCGGGGGCACGGGCTGGAGCCGGGGAGACAGTCCCCGGGCGGGGTCTGGGCGGGGGCGGGTTGGACAGTCCATGTGCGGAGCAGACCCGGGAGACGGGCGAACACCCCCCACAGCGCACGTGTAATAAACAGTAACAGAGACTCGTGTCCGGTCCTGTTCCGGTCCGGGGGGGGTCACACCCTGCAGCGGTCTCTGTGCCCCCCTCCCCAGTGGCTCCTCCCCCCAGTGGCTCCTCCCAGGCTCTGTCCATTCACAAACACGAGGCAGGAGCTTCAGGGCACCCGAGAAACCCTCCAAGTTTGGCAGCCCCACAAACGGCAGATCCCGACCCCTGCTGGGGGCAGGGGCTGGAAGGGGGGGGGCACTTTATCCCAACTGTGACTCTGGTTCCTCAAGGGCGGGGCTCTAACGGGGGAGGGGGGGTTCTGCCCGGCGCTGGTCCGGGAGCGGGGGTCTGTGCTACCGGGCTCCGAACCCCCCGGGCAGAGCCGGGCTCCAGCCTGTGCCGCGCCGCTGAACCCGCCCCCCCCCCCCCCCCGCTCCAGCCCGTGCCCGCCGCTGAACCCGCCTCCCCCCCCCCGCTCCAGCGCGTGCCCCCGGCATGAGACCCCCCCCCCCCCAACACAGCGGGATCGGGAAGGATCCAGCAAAGCCCGGCCCGGGAGCTCCGCCCCCTAGCGGCTGCTGGAAGCTGCTGGGCCCCCCCAGCCCCGCCCCTCCCGAGCAGCGCCAGGCTCCGCCCCCAGCCCCGCCCCCTCCCGAGCAGCGCCAGGCTCCGCCCCCAGCCCCGCCCCCTCCCGAGCAGAGCCAGGCCCCCCTAGTCCCGCCCCTCCCGAGCAGCGCCAGGCCCCTCCCCAGCCCCGCCCCTCCCGAGCAGCACCAGGCCCCTCCCCAGCCCCGCCCCTCCCGAGCAGCGCCAGGCCCCACCCCAGCCCCGCCCCTCCCGAGCAGCACCAGGCCCCGCCCCCAGCCCCGCCCCTCCCGAGCAGCGCCAGGCCCCGCCCCCAGCCCCGCCCCCCGAGCCGCGCCAGGCCCCGCCCCCCAGCCGCGGGAAGGTTCCCGAAGCGCCCGGCGCGGCCCGAGCGGGCTATAAAAGGCGGCGCGGGGGCTGCCGCAGCCAGTGAGCAGCAGCCGGGCAGGGAGTCAGGCAGAGGCGGCTCCAGCAGCAGCGTCTCAGCAGCTGAACTCGGCCCAGCGGCTCCAGGCCCTGGGGGGCAGGATGCTCCCGCTCCGAGTGTGGCTTGGCAGCAGCGCCCCAGTGCCCAGGCTCCTGGGGCCGGGGCCCCACAGCCTCTTGGCCCAGCTGGTGGGGGACGTGCAGACGCACCTGGAGGAGATGGAGCGACTGAGACACTCCCTCCTTCTGGCTTCTCCCCTTCTCCGCGGGGAGGGCGAGGGGAGGAGGCCGAGGCCGAGCAGCCGGTCCCTGGCGGAGGGGGCTGGGAAGGAGCCCGGCTCCCAGGCGCAGGGGAAGGACAAGTTCCAGCTCTCCATGGACGTGAGCGGCTTCTCCCCAGCTGAGCTGATGGTGAGAGTGGACGGGAGGAAGCTGACGGTGAGGGGGAAGCAGGAGAAGAAAACGGCGTCGGAGGCTGGAGTCTGCTCCCACGAATACAGAGAGATCCGCAGAGAAACTCTCCTGCCGGAAGACGTGAACGTGGAGGCCGTGCTCTGCTCCCTGTCCCAGGACGGGCAGCTCTGCATCGAGGCGCCACATCTGGCCCTGCCAGCTGCAGAAGGGAGAGCCGTTCCCATCAGCGTCTGCCAGGGCGTGAAGGCAGGAGAAGGAAACCTGGCCAGGGAGGGAAAGGAGCCGGGGAGCAGCGAGATGGAGACAGGAGGAGAGAGCGAGGGGACCAGCCCCAGAGATTCCTGAAACCAGCAACAAAGTTGAACAACTATGGGACTTCTCCGCCTTGTGTCCACACAGCGTAGCTTGCGTAGCAGCTGATATTGATTTGAACGCTCCTGTGCCCATTCCAGGCCTTTCAGAGTTTACTCCAGCTGTGCTGGAACAATTTGTATAGGGGGGGTATTAAGAGCCATTGAATCAAACTGTAACCCCTTTACGCCAGGCGGTGAAGCCGCATCCCTAGTTCCAGCACGTCTGATTTACTCCATGTGACTCACCCTGTGAGAAGTGACTGATACACCTTTCCTGGTTGCTCAGTGTTGGTGTCTGATGTACATAACATTACTGGTCATGATTGTGAAAAATATTAATTTCGTAACTGTCAATAGCAGCTGGGTTGCTGGGTGCTGTTTGTGTCTGTAACTGCTGCCAATAAATCCACCTCTTCGGCCTTTTCTCATCACCCTTTTCAGTCCACCTTCCAAACTGAACAGTGTGGGCTTGGGTGGGGGTGGGAGAGGCAGGGACCTGTTTGATGTTGCACACGATTGAGGATAGGTCCATTTCATAGCTCGTTGGAGCAGGTGCAACAGCTGCTAGTGCAGGCTCTCCCAGCACAGGGTGTCACTTAACGGAATAGTTGGTGAGAGGGGGTTTGATAGGCAAACAGGAGTTACTGTCCCGCATCCTTCTTCAGCGGCCCGCTCCACTGGAGGGCTCAGCGTCCTGGAGAGTAAAGGGAAATAACTACCAGTACATGGAGCGAAGCAGGAGACCTACTGCTAGGAGCTGAAGCGATAGGCTCAGTGAATGGGCGAGAGCAGGGAGGATGGTTAGAAATGGGGCTTCCTCACTCTTCCCCCCCCCGTGCAACTTACCTACCCCATCCTGAGGCCACGTGCATCCAGAGGGTAGCATGAGGGAAGGACGGGGTGGAATTTTTTCAGCTGTCCCAGTATAACCCCATCTGGTAGTGGCTGGAAAATAATGGTCCCTTACCCTACAGCAACGGTGGCTCTTTGAGATGGTGTGGGCATTGCGGCTCCCACTGGGGGGCAGGGGGAGGCCGCCTGAGCCCGATGCACATCAGCCAGGAGTGTTTCTCAATAGCTGTTGTGCTGAACTGAGAAACGTCTCATTCATTTTCATGAATGAAGAGGCGTGACTCAGTTTCCCTTTTTTGTCGTGTGTTACCTGCTGGGTCAGAAAGGGTTAACTTCTTGAAAGGAGACAAAGCAATGCAGTGATTTGCAGGGGGTGGGTGGGATAGATGAACCAGCAGTAACAGCACTAGAGAAGACTTACTGCAGATGGCTAGATGGATCACCAAGCTGGGGGGGGGGAGCAGGGACTTGTATATGCTGGTTTGGACAGGGTTCAAGCAGATTAAGTTTGGAGAATTGTATAAAGTGGGCAACCTATGATAGCAGGGTTTGTGCTGCGGGCGGGGGGGGGGTGCCATTCTCACTTGGTCCAAACACTGACACACTTTAGCCAAGGGGTCAGATCCTGCTGGAAGGTTGAGGGACGGACCCCTGCCGAAGATGGGTGACCTGCTAACACAGGCAGGCGTAGAGGCTGTTTAGTGTTTTATTAGCTGTTTGCTCTTCATGTTTTTGTTCTGAATAAAACCTTTCCTTTATGAAGCCTGGCTAGGCAACGGATCACCCGGTCATAGCACCAGGCAGAGACAGGACAGCAAGTGCTAAGCCTCACTAAGTTGATCACAGTGAGTCGCAAGAGGAAATTACAGCCTAAAGCCCTGGTGTGGAGGGAGAGGTGTGTGATTTCCCACCCAGAAAAAGGTGATGGCTACAGGCCTGAGATCTGAGCAGGGGGCCTTCAAGGAAGCTATGAAAGGATCAGGGTTGCAGTTAACCCTGGAACTGTGATCGGGGCTTTTGTGTCCCCCTGGGCCAGAGGGCCCCTCCCCACCCCTTCTGCCTGCAGTCCTCCTTGTCCCCAGTCCTGCTGGGGAGCGGGGTCGGGGGCTTCCCCGATCCCTGACAGGAGCACTGGGCGGGCAGAGCGGGACAGCCCCAGCACCCCGACCTCGCTCCCCAACAGGAGCGCCAGGTAGGTGGGTGGAGCAGGTCGGGGAACGTCCATTTTTCCAGGACCCCCCAATTGCTGGGGCCCCCCAATTGTCCTGTTGTCCCAGTGGCTAATCCACCACTGAGGTGATAGCGGTGTCCATCCAGGCCACACATGCCCCCGTGCCTCCTCATACTCCCACAAAAGGGCATAACGGGCAGAGCGGCCAGACCTCCCTCAGTTCCCTCACAATTCGAAGCCCATATTGCCAAGGTCTCCAAATGGAGGCTGGGTTGGGGGATCCCCATGGACTACAACATCCCAGAGAACCACAGTTGCATCCGAAGAAGTGAGGTTTTTACTCACGAAAGCTTATGCCCAAATAAATCTGTTAGTCTTTAAGGTGCCACCAGACTCTTTGTTGTTTCTGTAGATACAGACTAACACGGCTACCCCCTGATACTTGACAGTTGCTGTGGGGCGAGTAGCAGTTCCCTGTTGCCGTA